>NC_091071.1:134555000-135805000 GCF_032405125.1 Capricornis sumatraensis
ATGGCGGAGCCTGGTGGGCTGCTGTCTATGGGGCCGCACAGAGTCAGACACGACTGAAGTGACTTAACAGCAGCAGCAACAGTAATTACTAGTAATGCTCTAGGTTGACTTAATTCAGCACTAATTAGTAGGTTTTGGCAGTACCCACTGTTCCAGCCCAGGCACCAAATAATAAATACAGGTGGCTGATTTCTTTATGATTGATTGAGAATAATCAGTGGTTTATGAACACATGCAAAAATGGCTGAGTAAGCGTTAGATGGTAAGTCTAAAGACAGAGGTTGAGTCCTCTCTTTGTGAAGTCCTGAACTCCAAATTCAAAGAAACTGCCTCAATTCTGCAGGAGCTTTTCCTGCCTTTTTCCCCCCAAGTGGCAGAAGTAGATAGAAGCCAGTTGACTAGAGTATTTTATTGTTGTTTAGTTGCTAACTTGTGTCCAACTCTTATAACCCTACAGCCTTTTATAACCCTATAGCCTGCCAGGCCCCCCTGTTCACAGAATTTTTCAGGCAAGAATACTGGAACAGATTGCCATTTCTTACTCCAGGGGATCTTCCCAACCCAGGGATCAAACCCATGTCTCCTACATTAGCAGGCAGATTCTTTGCAACTGAGCCACCAAGGAAGCCCCAAGACTATTTAGCTGTTTACTAAAATTTTGTGGGTACATAATCCCAGTAATCTCATGAGGATTTAGCTTAACTAAAGTGTTTGATTTGCATTCAATTGATGTAGGATAGAGCTTTACAAGTCTTACTGTACAGGAATTAAAGAAATTATATGTGGTTATAGCTTTGAAGGCTCTTGGTCTGTATTAACCTAAATTCCTATTCCAGTACTGAAAGGATTGGTGTAAGGGCTAAAAGTAATATAGACATTACAGCTATTCTTGGTAGAAAAGTTGTTTTGTTTTATATATTCAAATGGTCATTTTACTTTTATGTTATTGACTGATGGAACTATGGTTAGTAATGTAGAATATGTAAGTTGTATGTAGAAATGCAGGTAAAGTAGTTCTATGGTGGCTAATAGTGTAGGTAACATAACGTGCTTATGTTTGTTATTTCTTGAATAATTACTCTTTGGGGTATGAATTCTGATAGTGGCAGGATGCCTCCTACTGGTAATAGAATGGTGAGGATAAGACTTGTAATGATGGGTATTTTGTTTCATGTGTGTGATAATGATAATGCAGTGGTGGCTGAGCTGTGAATTAGTAATGTGAATATAATGACTGTTATTATAATGTAAATTAGTAGGCTTAGGGTTATTAGAGTTGGATTATGTGATAGCTGTTATTCTTCCTATGTGAGTGATTGATGAATAAACTATGATATTTTGTAGTTGGGTTTTATTCAGTCTGCTTCATCTTTCAATTATGACTGATAGTGTGGATATGATTAGTAAGCTTAGGTTAATGGATGGTATAATTTGGTATAATGTGGATAATGGTACAAGTTTTGGTTTTATTAATGGAGTTAAGCCTGCTGTTAGTGAAATGTCCTGTGTGATTTTAAGTACTCAGAAGTGGAATGGGGATAGTCCTAATTTATGACTAGAGCTATTGTTATGATTATTGATGCTGTTGGATTAAAAATGTTTACACTGGTTCATTGACCACAATATGGTAGGCTATTTATAAGTAATATTGATCTGATGGCCTGTGTTAAGAGATATTTAGTTGATGCTGCTATGGCTCGTGGGTTAAAGTTTTTATTAGAATAGGAATGACAGCTAATATATTTCGAATCCAGTTCAAATAAGTAATCAGTATGAACTAGTTATTACAATTAGGGTCCTTGAAATAATGGTTAGTAAGAGAATGATAAGATAATGGGATTTATTGGTAAAGGAAGGATATAAACCAACATTTTCAAGGTATGGGTCCAATGGCTTATTCAGTTGACCTTACTATAGAATATAGTGAAGTGTGGTGGCAGGAAGAATTTTGAATTCTTAAGGGTAGGTTCAATTCCTATAATTCTAGAAATAAAATAATTTAAACTTCTATTATTTACTCTGTCAAAGTGACTCTTTTTCAGACATATTTCTTATGTTTGTAGAGGGATGTTTGATGTTATGTTCAGTAGTGAAACGTGTCATATACACAAGGTTAGTGTTAGTTATAGAAAGTTTTTTCAAAGTAGATGTATGAGTTGGGTGTTGAGAATCGTGGGTATTAATAGTAGTGTTTTGATAATAAAATTAATTGTATATAGTTCTGGTGTATGGGGATTATGGAATGTTCCTAGAAATAGGACTGTTGTGAAAATGTTTATTATGATGGATGTTGGCATATTCTAATAGGAAAAATATAATGAATGTGCCTGCTGCATAGTCTATGTTAGAGGCAGATAAAAGCTCTAATTCTCCTTATGTTAGATCAAAGGGATTCAATTAGTTTCTACAGAATAAATACAATTTATTGAAATAAATTATATTATGGCTAGAGGTCATGATGTAAAAATCAATCATAGATGTTCTTGTGATGCAAGTTGAGAGGGTAAAAGATCTATTTACTAAAAGGACTGATAAAAGGATAATTTCTAGTGTTACTTCACACGAAACTGTTTGTGCCACTGCTCCTAGGGATCCAATTAGAGCATATTTTGAATAATAAGCTCATTCACCTCACAGAATAGAATAGATGGCTAGGTTTGACACAGCTAGTAAGAATACCCCTAGATTTTTGTTGATGAGAGGATAACGAATAGGTAGAGGGATTCATATGGCTAAGGCTAAGGTTAGCGTTAAGATGGTAGAATAATAAATATGGAGATAGATGTTGTATCTGTCTCCATGTTTATTAAATGGAGATTTAAATATTTAAATAGAGATTTAAATATTTATTTTAATAAATTAAGTATTTATTAAAATAGCTGGTCATAGTTGTTCTTTAATGAACAGTTTGATTGCATTGGCAATGGGATATAATATACCATATGGTCCAATAATGTTTGGTCCTTTTTGAAGTTACATGAGACCCAAAACTTTTCTTCAATTAATATGAGAAATGCCACAGCTAGAAGAATTGGGCCAGTGAGTATTACGATGTAAGTTACAAACATTTAGTTAGGGAGAGGAGTTGAACCGTGGTTATAAAGGTTTAAGTTTTATGCAGATCCCTAAAAAATCTTGGTTTTGGGTAGTACATTTATAAAATAATTAAATTAAGATTATATCATTAATAGATTTTAAGATACTTTTGTAAAGTAGAGCTTGTTTCTCTTGTCCTTTCCTACTAGAAGAAATATATAATAGAAATCCAGAAATTAATCTGGATTTACTACAGTCTGAACTGAAACTATGTAGGTAGCTGGGCAGAGATGGTCTATGCTTTCCTGGTGCTACTGTGAGTTGCCTAGTAAAACAATTTGGGAGAGGCAGAATTAAACAGTATAACTTGTTAAAATTAATGTTATATTTATTTATATTGCTTTATAATAATTTATAAGTTTATAATAAACCATGACATAAGTAAACTTTACTTATAATAAGGTAGTAAATTCATAGCGATAGAGTATATGCTTTCTTTTTTTATTTGAATGATTTTCACCAATAGACAGCTTTAATGAAAATATTTTACTCATAGAATGCTAAAATCTTTCCATAAGATGTAAGTAAACTTTAGGTTATTTAGGTGGAAAGAACTTTTAATATAATGAATTAAGTGCAATTATTCATATAAATGAACACTTTTTCTCTTGTCTGTACTCAATTCTTCCTGAGATGATTGTGTTAATATCTTGATTAATTTAGTGAGTCTTTTATCTAGTTAATCCTATGGTTACCATGGTATTATATACTTTTCCATTTCTCTGCCTAATAATTGTCTATTTAAAGGTATTTATTTTATTTTTTTAACATAATTAAGATTTATACAATTTTCACAAAACTAGGATACAAATTCTATTCAAGTTCCCAAGACTTTATCAAGACTCTGATGCTGGGAGGGATTGGGGGCCGGAGGAGAAGGGGACGACAGAGGATGAGATGGCTGGATGGCATCACTGACTCGATGGACGTGAATCTGAGTGAACTCCGGGAGTTGGTGATGGACAGGGAGGCATGGCGTGCTGCGATTCATGGGGTCGCAAAGAGTCGGAGACGACTGAGCGACTGAACTATACTGATAATAGTATATGCCTTTTGATGACAGGATACACAGTAAATATTAATTAATTCAAAATAATATAAAATGTTAACAATGAGTTTTAAAGGATATATCAATATGCTTACTGATTTTCCTTTTCTATTTGTATTTTTTTGTCCACAGGCTTTGTCTTGCATTAACTCATCTGAAAAAGAATGAAAAAAATCATATAATTAAGTCAGCACTTGTGGTATTTGATAAACATGTTATTCACACACGTCTCTAGTGACTGTGTAGTACAACAGTTAAGGGAACAGGCTCTAAGCCGGATTGCCTAGACTCAGCCTCTGCAACTAACCAACCACCTAAATTTGGACATGTTATCCTGCTTCACTCTTTCTCAGTTTCCTCATCTGTCAAAGGGTGATGATCCTCTCTCACAGGGTTGTGTCATTTAAAGGCTAAAGCATCTAACACTGTGTCTGGAACATAATAAGCACAAATGAATGTAAGTTTTGCTGTTAATTTTACCATCATTGTTGTTGTTGTTCAGTCACTAAGTGGTGTCCGACTCTTTGAAACCACACAGACCGCCCAACACCAGGCTTCCCTGTCTTTTACTGTCTCCCAGAGTTTGCTCAGACTCATGTCCATTGAGTTGGTGATGCTCTCTAACCATCTCATCCTCTGCTGCCCACTTCTCCTTTTGCCTTCAATATTTCCCAGCATCAGGGTCTTTTCCAATGAGTCAGTTTTTTGCATCAGGTGGCCCAAGTATTTGAGCTACAGCATCAGTCCTTCCAATAAGGGTAATTTCCTTTAGGATCGACTGGTTTGATCTTCCTGCAATCCAAGGGACTGTTGAGGGTCTTCTTCAGCACCACAATTCAAAAGCATCAATTCTTCAGTGCTCAGACTTCTTTATGGCCCAACTCTTATATCCTTACATGACCACAGGAAAAACCATAGTTTTAACTAGATGCACCTCTGTCGGCAAAGTGATGTCTCTGCTTTTTAATATATTGTCTAGGATTGTCACAGCTTTCCTTCCAAAGAGCAAGTATTTTTTCATTTCATGGCTGCAGTCACCTTCTACAGTGATTTTGGAGCCCAAGGAAATAAAATCTGTCACTGTTTCCACTTTCTCCCCTTCTATTTGCCAGAAAGTGATGGGACTGGATGCCATGATCTTCATTTCATGAATGTTGAGTTTCAAACCAGCTTTTTCACGCTCTTCTTTCAACGTCAAGAGGCTCTTTAGTTCCTCTTCACTTTCTGCCATTAGAGTGGTATATCATCTGTATATCTGAGGTTGCTGATATTTCTCCCAGCAATCTTGATTCCAGGTTGAGATTCATCCAGTCTGGCATTCCACACGATGTACTCTGCTTATAAGTTAAATAAACAGGGTGACAATATACAGCCTTGTTGTACTCCTTTCCAAGTTTTGAATCAGTCGGTTGTTCTATGTCTGGTTCTAATTGTTGCTTTTTGACCCCGCATACAGGTTTCTCAGGAGACAGGTAAGCTGGTCTGGTAGTCCCATCTTTTTAAGAATTTTCCAGTTTGTCGTGATCCACAAAGTCAAAGGCTTAAGTGTAGTCAATGAAGCAGAAGTAGTTTCTCTGAAATTCCCTTGTTTTCTCTATGATCCAACAGACATTGGCAATTTGATCTCTGGTTCCTCTGCCTTTTCTAAACCCCATTTATACACTTGGAATTTCTCAGTTCATGTACTTCTGAAGCCTAGCTTGAAGAATTTTGAGCATAACCTTACTTACATGTAAAATGAGCACAACTGTACAGCGGTTTGAACATTCTCTAGCAGTGCCCTTCTTTGTGACTGGAATGAAAAATGACCATTACTCTTTCTATTCTAACCCCTGACACACCGCACCCTTAAGTTTGTCACTTAGTAACTCTACTAATTTGAATAGAATTGTTAAAATGCATGCATTGTTTTTAAACTTAAATGTCAACATACACTGTACTTGCACTGTACTTTATGTACGTAAAAGATTGTTTTGTAATCACATTGTAGTCAATATATTGAATACTTCTACTTTTCTGGATCTTAATGCCAGTTCAAAACATGAAGTAAAAACTAAAAAAAAAAATCACTTTACTCTAGGTGATTCTGAATATTTTCTGGCTGTTATGCACCTTATCACATATATGCCTGCTGCTGCTGCTAAGTCGCTTCAGTTGTGTCCGACTCTGTGCGACCCCAGAGATGGCAGCCCACCAGGCTCCCCAGTCCCTGGGATTCTCCAGGCAAGAACACTGGAGTGGGTTGCCATTTCCTTCTCCAATGCATGAAAGTGAAAAGTCAAAGTGAAGTCACTCAGTCGTGTCTGACTCTTTGCAACCCCATGGACTGCAGCCTACCAGGCTCCTCCATCCATGGGATTTTCCAGGCAAGACTACTGCAGTGGGGTGCCATCGCCTTCTTCCCATAAGTGCTTGACAATGTTTAAAAGATCACTTTTATTAATCCTTCTTGGAGCCTCACTTTACCCTATCCTCTGGCAGTCATTTGGGTGATCTTCCATCATACATTTGCTATACAAACCCAATTCTGTAAAGCTGTGTGGACACACCCTACATTCTAGATACCTTTCATGAATAGGTCTGTATTTCCTCAATTCATGACACTAGAGAAGATTCTTACATAATAAACTTAAAGAGCTTATAAAAGCATGGAGTGGAACAATCACGTTCTTCTAACTTGTGGTAGTATGCTGAAATATATGTACATACATATCAGTAGCCAGAGGGTATCAATGAAAGCAGCTGCAAAGGAACTGGGCTAGCATATGTCTCTAATTTGCTTAAAGATAATGATCATGCAAGGAATTTATTAGCAAGAGGGCTATGTGAACTTACTAAATAAACTCTTTAATATATATTGCATTTTATTTTATATAATGTATCCATAGAAGAATTAGGTTAATTATATAAGACTAATCTACATGAATAAACTGAAAAGTGTAAAGCAAAGTATAACAAAATCATATAATATGTATTTAGGAATTGAATCATTTTTAAAAGACACTATTCACATATAAACTTAGAAATATAGAATTTTAGAAAAATTGGAGACTCAATAGTCTTAAAACCATTTTTCTCATTTTAAAAATGAGAAAAATCCAGAAAAGTTAACAACCTACTCAAGAGCAAACTGGAGTGAACAATACGAAAATAAGCCCTGTTTTGCTCCCTAAGCATTTACTTTTTAAAAGATATACCATAGATGCGCTTTCTAATTCTGTTTGTTCTTTCCAATTGACTTGGCACTGCTTATAAAGACTCTTCACTCCTCAGGAGATTGGACCACTGGCTTCTTTCACAGACTTCTATTCCAGAATTGTCAAATGACTCAGCGATTCAATGCCTCAGTTGCTTCATCTATAAAACTAGGATAATAATGTCAACCTAACAAGGTTGTATGAAGACTAAATAAATATATGTGAAATGTCTACAAAGTTATGAAGATTATAAGGCAATATAAGGTAACTGCAAGGGGGTGGTATCTAGTTTCGTTCTTTCACTTTTAAAATGGAAAAATCAAGTCTTTTATAAGATAAACGGTTGCCTAAGTTTCCAGTAGTCATTTATGGATGTGAGAGTTGGACTGTGAAGAAGGCTGAGCGCCGAAGAATTGATGCTTTTGAACTGTGGTGTTGGAGAAGACTCTTGAGAGTCCCTTGGACTGCAAGGAGATCCGACCAGTCCACTCTGAAGGAGATCAACCCTGGGATTTCTTTGGAAGGAATGATGCTAAAGCTGAAACTCCAGTACTTTGGCCACCTCATGCGAAGAGTTGACTCATTGGAAAAGACTTTGATGCTGGGAGAGATTGGGGGCAGGAGGAGAAGGGGACGACCGAGGATGAGATGGCTGGATGGCATCACTGACTCGATGAACATGAGTCTGAGTGAACTCCGAGAGTTGGGGATGGACAGGGAGGCCTGGCATGCTGCGATTCATAGGGTCGCAGAGTTGGACACGACTGAGCGACTGAACTGAACTGAAGTTTCAGAGCAGATGGTGACTGCAGCCATGAAATTAAAAGATGCTTGCTCCTTGGAAGAAAAGCTATGACCAAGCTAGACAGCATATTAAAAAGCAGAGACATTACTTTGCCAACAAAGGTCCATCTAGTCAAAGCTATGATTTTTTCCAGTAGTCATGTATGGATGTGAGAGTTGGACTGTGAAGAAAGCTGAGCACCAAAGAATTGATGCCTTTGAGCTGTAGTGTGGGAGAAGACTCTTGAGAGTCCCTTGAACTGCAAAGAGATCAAACCAGTCAATCCTAAGTGAAATCAGTCCTGAATATTCATTGAAAGGACTGATGCTGAAGCTGAAGCTCCAATTCTTTGGCCACCTGATAGGAAGAACTGACTCATTGGAAAAGGCCCTGATGCTGGGAAAGATTGAAAGCAGGAGGAGAAGGGAACGACAGAGGATGAGATGGTAGGATGGCATCATTGACTTGATGGACATGAACTTGAGCAAGCTCCAGGATTTGATGATGGACAGGGAAGCCTGGCGTGCTGCAGTCTATGGGGTTGCAAAGAGTAGGACACGACTGAGCAACTGAACTGAACTGAAGTTCCATAGCTAATCAGTTTACCCCCTCATCAATATTTTCTATTACTTGATACATTATTTCTCCCTTTGAAGAAATAGTTGGAAGTATTAATAATGAAATAAAGAGCTTGCTTTGCTGTTCTATCAGATTTACTCCAAAAGTTATTTTATGATTAAAATATTCCAAAGGATATTAGAATTAAAGTTTTGGAGGAATCACATTATGGGTTTCCAAATATCCTAATCTTCCAGGATGTTTTATTACTCCTGAATGTTATTCCAAATGGTCATTTTTTCTTCTAGGATAAATAATAATTTAGGTGTACTTTAAAATTTTCCTGACGTTTAAAGTATTCCAGACACTGACATACTATGTTCTAAAGTAGTTACCTGTACCACAATATATGTTCTTAGAATTGTTATTATTGTGTAGAACATATATACGCATGCATATGTATTCATATGGATAAATGCAAAAACATATATGGCTAAAACATTAATTTGTAATAATTTTCATTTCACCACATCAACCACTCAGGTAAGTCAAATTTCCACTTTGGAAACTTTCTTCTAAAATTATACTTCTTAATCACAATTTCATCTGGTATTTTCCCTGTCTTTTTTAAAATACATTTTTTCATCTTCTATTTCTCCATAAGTTCCTAATTGGTGAACACTCTCTACAACTCAAGGATGCTTTCATGTTACAATAAAATGTTCTTGCTTGCTCATCTTCTGTCAAGTGTTTGAGTTATATTCTTATTCTCTCTTTATTTTAATTAGATTTCTACAGTCTCCTCTGGACATATATTCAGTTATTACACAGTCATATAACTGTCCCAATTGTTAAATATTAAAACATTTCTGTTGTTATTGTTGTTCAGTTGCCAAGTTGTGTCTGACTGTTTGTGACCTCATGAACTGCTGCACACCAGGCTCCTCTGTTTTCCACTAAATCCCAAAGTTTGCTCAAATTCATGTCCATTGAGTCAGTGATGTTATCTAACCATCTCATTCTCTGCCACCCTCTCTTCTTTTGCCTTCAATCTCTCCCAATATCAGGGTATTTTTCAATGAGTCAGTTCTTCACATTAGGTGGCCAAAGTATAGGAATTTCCCATTTCCTTCAACCCCAGTATGGCACAGCAGGGGACTTCCAGAACTTTGATCCAACAGCATTGTCTAATCTAGTTGTTCCATGCTTATGCTGTACTGGTTGTTAAGTATTTTGATTATTCAGTTCAGTTCAGTTCAGTCACTCAGTCATGTCTGACTCTCTGCAATGCCATGAACCACAGCACACCAGGCCTCCCTGTCCATCACCAACTCCCAGAGTCCACCCAAACCCATGTCCATCGAGTCGATGATGCCATCCAACCATCTCATCCTCTGTCGTCCCTTTCTCCTCCTGCCCTCAATCTTTCCCAGCATCAGGGTCTTTTCCAATGAGTCAGCACTTCATCAAGTGGCCAAAGTACTGGAGTTTCAACTTCAGCATCAGTCTTTCCAATGAACACCCAGGACTCATCTCTTTAGGATGGACTGGTTGGGTCTCCTTGCTGTCCTAGGGACTCTCAAGAGTCTTTTCCAACACCACAGTTCAAAAGCATCAACTCTTCAGTGCTCAGCTTTCTTTATAGTCCAACTCTCACATCCATACATGACCACTGGAAAAACCATAGCCTTGACTAGATAGACCTTTGTTGGCAAAGTAATATTTCTGTTTTTTAATATGCTGTCTAGGTTGGTCATAATTTTTCTTCCAAGGAGTAAGCGTCTTTTAATTTCATGGCTGCCGTCACCATCTGCAGTGATTTTGGAGCCCAGAAAAATAAAGTCAGCCACTGTTTCTACCGTTTCCCCATCTATCTACCATGAAGTGAAGGGGCCAGATGCCATGATCTTTGTTTTCTGAATGTTGAGCTTTAAGCCAACTTTTCCACTCTCCTCTTTCACTTTCATCAAGAGGCTTTTTAGTTCTTCACTTTCTGCCATAAGGGTGGTGTCATCTGCATATCTGAGGTTATTGATAATTCTCCTGGTAATCTTAATTCCAGCTTGTGCTTCTTCCAGCCCAGCATTTCTCATGAGGTACTCTGCATAGAATTTAAAAAAGCAGGGTGATAATATACACCCTTGACATACTCCTTTTCCTATTTGGAACCAGTCTGTTGTTCCATGTCCAGTTCTAACTGTTGCTTCCTGACTTGCATACAGATTTCTCAAGAGGCAGGTCAGGTGGTCTGATATGTGCCTATCTCTTTCAGAATTTTCCACAATTTATTGTGATCCACACAGTCAAAGGCTTTGGCATAGTCAATAAAGCAGAAATAGATGTGTTTCTGGAACTCTCTTGCTTTTTCCATGATCCAGCGGATGTTGGCAATTTGTTCTCTGGTTCCTCTGCCTTTTCTAAAACCAGCTTGAACATCTGGAAGTTCACGGTTCACGTATTGCTGAAGCCTGGCTTGGAGAATTTTGAGCATTACTTTACTAGTGTATGAGATGAATGCAATTTTGATTATTACCTTCTCATTTACTGATATGTCAAGTATGTCTTCATAATGATATCACAGAACAATTCGTTGAATTAGAAAAGCTTCTTCATTAGGTGTATAGCCAGAATGTAAACACAGAGAAATGTAATAAATGGCTTAGCAATATTATAATGCGTGTAAAATAAATATTATCTAGGATCTTTCAGCCATTTGTATTTTGCTTTGCTTGATTTCCCACTATACTGTAATTCCATATTTTTGTCATGTCAGTAATCACAAACATCATAATGTAATTAATATTTTGAAAAAAATTATTGATAATTGTTTTACATGAGTTTATGTTCTCAATTTCACTAAATATTTGAAAATTACAAGTATATATACAAATAATAACTTACCTAAACTACAAGGTCTACTTAAATTTTCCTTTGTGCAACAGTAAGAAGATGAACTCTGAAGTAAAAACAGACCAGAGAAGGTGAACAGAAAAAATAAGTATCAATATAATGTTTAAACTTAGCATTATTGATAGCTATAAATAATAATAAAATGAGATCTAGTGTTACCATTTGGCTTTATCGTAAATAAGCAAAATAATTCATTGATAATTTAACAAGTACAATAGAGGTAGTGAGAGAACTTGAAACATGGTAATAATAGTTTATTGAGATAGGAAATGGCAAACATCACAAAAAGTACATGATACTACTTTGTATATTATTGACCTCTTTTTATTCCCCTAAGCCCCAGGAAACAAAAACAATAACTTAAAATAAAAATCAGTTCAGTTTAGTTCAGTTGCTCAGTCGTGTCCGACTCTTTGTGACCCCATGAATTGCAGCACGCCAGGCCTCCCTGTCCATCAGCAACTCCCAGAGTTCACCCAAACTCCTGTGCATCAAGTCAGGCATGCCATCCAGCCATCTCATCCTCTGTCGTCCCCCAATCCCTGCCAGCATCAGGGTCTTTCCCAATGAGTCAACTCATAGGATTAGCATAAAATAAAGCATATATTAGAAGAGAATGCAAAAGTGATATCATAGAAAATGGTAGATTGCTCAAAGAATTAGTCCGTTCACTGAAACAAATATAATAAACTGTCAAAAGGTTGAAAGATGAACTAATTCAAACTTCATAATTCAATACAAAACTTAAAGCAACCAGGGACTGGTTAATGAAAAAAAAAAGGGCAGTTAAATTTTGGTGTTTTAAGAAATCAGTCAGGTCATTAACTGGATGCTGAGATACTGGAAGAAAGACTTTGATGACTGACCACAAATGACAAGGAATACAGTGTTTGCAAAAAAAAAAAAAAAATTTGGATGGTCATTAAAGAAACATGTGACCAAAGCCCCCAAAAGAAGAAAACAAAAAACAAAACAGGACTTCTCTGGTGGTACAGTGTTACAGGCAGAGAAAGTCTGCCTGTCAATGCAGGGGTCATGGGTTCTATCCCTGCTCTGGGAAGATTCCACATGCTGTGGAGCAAGTAAGCTCATGTGCCACAACTACTGAGCCTGAGTTCTGCAATTACTGCAGCCCATGTGCCATAGAGCATGTGCTCTGTGACAAGAGAAGCCACTGCAATAAGAAGCCTGCACGTTGCAACTAGAGGGTAGCCTCTGTTCGCTGCAACGAGAGAAAGCCCACACAGAGCAAGAAGACACAGAGCAGCCAAAAACCAATCAATCATCAATACCCTAGAGAAAGAGGAGAATTTCTAGCTACAATATAATATTTAGCTCAATTTTCAACAAAAAATTACATAGCATACTAACGTATAGGAAATTACAGCCCATTCATAGGAAAAAATTTAATAGAAATGTCCTGTGAAGAAGCCCAGATATTGGACTTAATAGACAAAGATTTTAAAAGCAAACTTTCTTGAATATGCTCAAAAAGCAAAAGGAAAACATGGGCAAACAACTAAAGGAAATTGATAAAAAAAATATGAACAAAATGTAAATAAAGAGATAGATATTATAAAAAGGAACCAAATAAAAATTCTGGATCAGAAAGTACAATAACTGAAATGAAAAACTCTTGAGAAGTTCAACAGCATATTGTGCAGATAGAAGAAGGAATCACTGAATTGAAGATAGGATAATAAAACAGTTGAGCCTGAAAAGCAGGAAGAAAAAAAGAATGAAAAAAATGACAGAACCTAAAGGACCCTGGGGACAACAGTCAAGTGTACCAGCATACACATGGGAGTCAAAGAAGAGAGAGAAAGAGTCAGGGAGAATGTTTGAAGAAATAATGGTCAAATATTTCCCAAATTTAGTAAAAGTCATGAATATACACGTGCAAAAAGCTCAACACATTTCAAGGATAAACTCAAAGACATATATATACTAAGACACAGTAAAACTCTGAAAAGACAAAGAGGGAACTTGAAAACAGTAAGAAAAAAACTGACTCATCATGTTGTAAAAACTCTTCAGTTTTTGGCTGTAAAATTAACAGCCAAATTCTTGTCAACAAACCACATTAGTAGAAAGTGGAGAGAAAAAGACCATCAACCAAGAATTATATAACAAGCGAAACCATCCTTCAAAAATGAAGAATTAAGACATTCCTGGATCAACAAAAGTTAGAGGAGTTTGTCACTATTATTTCTTTGTTACAGGAAATCATAACGGAGTCTCTCAGGATAAGAGGAAAAGACACTAGACAGTAACTCAAGCTTATATTAACAAAGAACTCTGGAAAAGGTATCTATGTAGGTAAATATAAAAGCCATCATTATCATACTTTTGGTTTGTAACTGCTAATATTTCCTACATGCTGGTTACAACACTGTATTAGTTTTAAGTATACATAATGCTTTTATATATGTATATATTATAGAATGATTACATAATTTTAGTTTACATCCATCACCACATATTTATAATTTTTTTCCTGTGATGAGAACTTTTAAGATTTATTCTCTGCCACTTTGAAATATACTCATTGTATTGTTAACCATAGTATACATCACAAACCAAGGACTTATTTATCTTATAACTGGGAAGTTTGTACTTTCTGACCACCTTCACCCATTTGACCCACCTCCCAAAATGCACCTCTGGCAACCACCAATCTGTGATATCAAAAATAATATACTTATGAATAAATTTAATCAAGGAGGTGAAAGTCCTTTACACTGAAAACTGTAAAACACTGAAAGAAAGAAACTGACAAAGACACAAGTAAATGGAAAGATAGCTAATGTTCATGGATTGAAAAATCACTATGGCTAAAATGTCCAACTAACCAAAGTGATCTATGGAGTCAATTAAATCCCTGTATACTCCAATGACATTTTTCAGAAAAACAGAAAAAAAAAATCCTAAAATAATGTATGAACTCCAAAGGACCCTGAACAGCCAAAGCAATCTTGAAAAAGAAAAATAAAATTGGAGGTCTCACAATTTCTGATTTGGAACTGTATTACAAAGCTATTTTGTAAGCAAAACAGTATGGTACTGGCATAAAAAAAGACCAATAAAACAGAATAGAGAGCCCAGAAATAAACTGCCACGTATCTGGCCAACTACTATTTGATAGGATAGCCACAAAGTCTCAGTGGGTAAAGTATAGTCTCCTCAATAAATGGAGTTGGGAAAACTGTATATCTCCATGCAAAAGAATAAAACTGAACACCTATCTGATATCACTCACAAAAAATTAGCTCAAAATGGATTAAAGGTTAAAATATATGATTTGAAAACATAACACTCCTAAAAGAAAACTTAGGGAAAAAACTCCTTGAATTGATCTTGGCAATGATATTTTTAAAAAATATGACCCCAGAAGCAAATGCAATGAAATAAAAAATAAACAAGTGAGTCTAAGTTAAACTGAAAGCTTCTGCACAGTAGGGAAACAGTCAACAAATGAAAAGGCAATCTAGTAATGGGAGAAAATATTGCAAACCATACATCCCTAAGGGGACTAATAGTCAAACTGTATAAAGAACTTATACAACTCAATAGCAAACAAACAAATAACCAGATTTTTAAAAGGGGCAAAGGAAGATGGTGGAGCAGAAGGACATACGTGCCTCTCCTCCTGAGAAAGCACCAAAACTGCAACTAGCTGTTGACCATCGACAGGAGAATGCTGGAATCCACCAAAAAAAGATATCTCACATCCAGAGACAAAGAAGAAGCCACAGTGAGATGGTAGGAGGGGCGCAATCATGATAAAATCAAATCCCATACCCACCAGGTGGGTGGCCCACAAACTAGAGAACAGTAATAGCAAAGAAGTTCTCCCACTATTGTAAAAGTTCTGAACCCTACATCAGGCTTCTCAGGCTGGGGATCCAACAAAAAGAACTGGGAATCCCCAGGGAATCTGAACTTAAAGGCCAGCAGGATTTGATTACAGGACTTCCACAGGACTGGGGAGAAACTGAGACTCCAACCTTGGAGGGCACAAACAAAATGTTGTGTGCACCAAGACCCTGAGGAAAGAAGCAGTGACCCCACAGAAGACTGAACCAAAACTGAACCAAAACCTGCTGGTGCTGGAGGGTCTTCTGTACAGCTGTGGATTGGCAGGGGCTCACACCAGGGACAGTGGCACTGGCAGCAGCAGTCCTGGAAAGTCCCCTTTGGTGTAAGTCCTTTTGAAGGTCACCATTAACCCTACCAGAGAGCCAGTAAACCCCATGGCTGGGTTGCCCCAGGCCAAACAACTAACAAGATTGGCCCTGCCAACCAGAGCAAGACCCAATTTTTCCCACCATCAGTCCCTCGCACTGGGACACTTACAAAAGCCTCTTAGCCAAAAATCACAACCCCACAGCGGCTAGAACAAAAACCACATTATGGAAAGTTAATCAGGATATTGCTGCTGTTGTTCAGTCACTCAGTCATGTCCTATTCTTTGTGATCCCATGGACTGCAGCAGGCGAGGCTTTGCTGTCCTTCACCATCTCCTGGAGCTTGCTCAAACTCATGTCCATTGAGTCAGTGATGCCATCCAACCATCTCATCCTCTGTCATCCCTTTCTTGAGCCTTCAATCTTTTTCCAGCATGAAGGTCTTTTCAGGATGAAAAAGCAGACAGTTATGTCTCAGATAAAGGGAAAAGATAAAATCCTAGAAAAACAACTAAATGAAGCAGATATAGGCAACCTTCCAGAAAAAGAACTGAGAACGATGATAGTGAAGATGATCCAGGATCTCAGGAAAACAGTGGAGAAGATGCAAAAAATGTTTACTACAAACCTGCTTTTGAACTGTGGTGTTGGAGAAGACTCTTGAGAGTCCCTTGGACTGCAAGGAGATCCAACCAGTCCATCCTAAAGGAGATGAGTCCTGGGTGTTCATTGGAAGGACTGATGTTGAAGCTGAAACTCCAATACTTTGGCCACCTGATACGAAGAGCTGACTCATTGGAAAAGACCCTGATGCTGGGAAAGATTGAGGGCAGGAGGAGAAAGGGATGACAGAGGATGAGATGGTTGGATGGCATCACCGACTCAATGGACATGGGTTTAGGTGGACTCCAGGAGTTGGTGATGGACAGGGAGGCCTGGCGTGCTGTGGTTCACGGGGTCACAAAGAAACTGACATAACTGAGCAACTGAACTGAACTGAACCAAAAGAACTAAAGAACAAACAAACATAGATGAATAATACACTAGAAGGAATCAACAGCAGAATAACTGAGGCAGAAGAATGGGTAAATGATCTCGAGGACAGAAAGGTGGAAATCACTGCTGCAGAACAGAAAATAGAAAACAGATTGAAAAGAAATGAAGACAGCCCAAGAGACCTCTGGGACAACATTAAATGCACCAACATTTGCATTATAGGGGTCCCAGAAGAAGAAGAAAGAGAGAGAGGACCTGAGAAAATGTTTGAAGAGGTAATAGCTGAAAACTTCCCTAACATGGGGAAGGACATACTCAACCAAGTACAGAAAGCACAGAGTTCCAGGCAGGAAAACTTCAAGGAGGAACACATGGAGACACACGGTAATCAAACTGACAAAAATTAAAGACACAAATAAAAGTATTAAAAGCAGCAAGGGAAAAACAACAACATACAAGGAAACTCTCATCAGGTTATCAACTGATTTCTCAACAGAATACTCAAGCCAGAAGGAAATGACATGATATATTTAAAGTGATGAAAAGGAAGAAACTTACAACCAAGAATACTCTACCCAGCAGGACTCTCATTCAGATTTGAGGGAGAAATCAAAAATTTTCCAGACAAGCAAAAGTTAAGAGAATTCAGTAGGTATTGCTTTTTCTCTCCAAAGCTCCAGATGTGTTTCTGATGAGCAGTCATGTTTAAAAACCACTGGACTATATGATGATCTTTTACTTTTATCCAGTTTGTTTCACTTTTTCTATTTCACATTCAGTGCTCCCATTTCATTTAGTTTGTTTTCCAACTTCTCCATCTCTTCTTTTTTCTTTTTGATGTCCTTTATCAAGGCTTTATCAAATGTATTAGAAAAGCTTTTGCATACATATATATAAATAGTATGTGTAATATATATATATATTTTAGAAAACTTACCAACTTTTGCCTAACTAAAAAATTTATGACATTTTGATTCCACTTGTTTGACGGGTATGAATAGAATGCTAGATTTCTAATTTAAAAAGTTAGATATGCAACAAGCAACAGAGGTTTACTGTATATCACAGGGAACTATAGTCAGTATCTTGTAATAACCTATAATGGAAAATAATCTAAAAAATAATATATATGTGTGTGTAATATATATATATGTATAGTATATACATATATATAATATATACATGTGTATGTGTATAAAACTGAATCACCTTGCTGTACACCTGAAACATTGTTAGTCAACTATACTTCAATAAAATATACATTAAGAAAAAAAATAAAAGGGGGCAAAGGACCTGAATAGACATTCTTTCAAAGAAGACATCCACAGTCAACAGGGGAAGTGCTCCAATTACTAATTTCATGCTCCAACATGAAAAAGTGCTCCCATTACTAACTAATTACAAATCATCAAGGAAATGCAAATCAAAACCACAAGATCACCTCATAACTGTTCAGTTCAGTTTAGTTGTGTCCAACTCTCTGTGACCCCATGGACTGCAGCATGGTAGGCCTCCCTGTCCATAACCAACTCCCAGAGTTTACTCAAACTCATGTCCATTGAGTCAGTGATGCCATCCAACCACCTCATCCTCTGTTGTCCCCTTCTCCTCCTGCCTTCAATCTTTCCCAGCATCAGGGTCTTTTCCAATGAGTCAGTTCTTCACATCAGGTGGCCAAACTATTGGAGCTTCAGCTTCAACATCAGTCCTTCCAATGAACACCCAGGGCTCATCTCCTTTAGGATGGACTGGTTGGATCCTTGCAGTCCAAGGGACTCTCAAGAGTTTCTCCAACACCACAGTTCAAAAGCATCAACTCTTCGGTGCTCAGCTTTCTTTATAGTCCAACTCTCACATCCATACATGACTACTGGAAAAACCATAGCCTTGACTAGATGGACCTTTGTTGGGAAAGTAATGTCTCTGCTTTTTAATATGCTGTCTAGGTTGGTCATAACTTTCCTTCCAAGGAGTAAGCGTTTTTTAATTTCATAGCTGCAGTCACCATCTGCAGTCCTTTTGGAGCCCCCCCAAAATAAAGTCTGCCACTGTTTCCACTGTTTCCCCATCTATTTGCCATGAAGTGATGGGACCAGATGCCATGATTTTTGTTTCCTGAAAGTTGAGCTTTAAACCAACTTTTTAACTCTCCTCTTTCACTTTCATCAAGAGGCTCTTTAGCTCTTTGCTTTCTGCCATAAGGGTGGTGTCATCTGCATATCTGAGGTTATTGATATTTCTCCCAGCAATCTTGATTCCAGCTTGTGCTTCATCCAGCCCAGCATTTCTCATGATATACTCTGCATATAAGTTAAATAAGCAGGGTGACAATTACAGCCTTGATGTACTCCTTTTCCTATTTGGAAGCAGTCTGTTGTTCCATGTCCAGTTCTAACTGTTGCTTCCTGAACTGCATACAGATTTGTGCACATCAGGATCCAGGGACCCCACAGAGACTGAGACAGAACTGTGTCTGAGCATCTCCTGTGGAGGTGTGGGTGGGCAGTGGACTGCCACAGGGACAGGGGCTCTGGGTGCAGCAGATTTGGGTATGGCATAAGCCCTTTTGGAAGTGGTCACCATTAACCCCACCATAGAGCTACCAGAACTTACATAGGACTGGGAAATAGACACTTGAAGGGCACAAACAGAAACCTGTGTGCACCAGGACCCAGGAGAAAGGAGCAGTGACCTCACTAGAGACTGACCCAGACTTGCCTGTGAGGGTCTAGGAGGCATGGGTTGGTAGCGGGCTGCTGCAGGGTTGGGGGCATTGAGTGTAGCAGGACATGCATGGGATCTTTTGAAGGAGGTTGCTGTTATCTTCATTACCTCCACCAGGTAAATAGCAGGGAGGGAACACAGGTCCATCCATCAACAGAAAATTGGATTAAAGATTTAATGAGCATGTCCCTGCCCATCAGAACAAGACCCAGTTTCCCCCTCAGTCAGTTTCTCCCATCAGGAATCTTCTATAAGCCTCTTATCCTTCTCGATCAGAGGGCAGATAGACTGAAAACCACAATCATAACTGTTAGACTGTCTCTTATTAAAAAGACAAGAGTTCACACATTTTTCAAGGAGGTAAAGAAAAGGGATTCCTTATGCAGTGTTGGTGAGAATGTAAATTGATAACAACTACTATGAAAAACAGTATGGATGTTCCTCAAGAAATTAAAAGTAGAGTTACATGATCCAGCATTCCCACTGCTGGCCATATACCAGAGTTTATAACAATAGATCAAAGAAATATGTGCACTTTAATGATCATTGCAGCATTATTCACAACAGCCAAGGTATGGAAACTACCTATATGTCTATAGAAAGATGAATGTGTGAAAATGCGGTATCTGTCTCAAAAGAATATTATACAGCTGTGAAAAATAAGGATATAATGCCACTTGTGACAACATGGATGAAATCTGAAGGCATTATGTTAAGTGAAATAAGTCAGATAGAGAAAAATACTGTAGATCTTATTTGTACTGTAATCTTAAAAAAAAAAAAAAAAAGGCCAAGGTTGCAGAAACAGAAAGTAGAATGGTAGTTACCAGCAGCTAGGGTTTAAGGGATAGGGAAATGCTGGTCAAAGGGTTCAAGACTGTAGTTATAAGATGGAAAATGTTCTAGAGTATAGCACATAATTCTGCATACAGCATAGTTACTATAGTTATTAACAGTAATATTGCATTTTATACTTGGCATTTGCTAAAAGAGTAAATCTTAAGTTTTCCCACTACACACACATGCAGGTAACTCTGGAAGGTGATGGATATGTTAATTAACCTGATGATGATAATTATTTCACAAGGTATCCTTATATCAAATCATCACATTGTATACACATTGTGCTGTGCTTAGTTGCTTAGTCATGTCCAACTTTTTGGACCCTTTGGACGGTAGCCCACCAGCCTCCTCTGTCCATGGGGATTCTCCAGGCAAGAATAATGGAGTGGGTTGCCATGCCCTCTTCCAGGGGATCTTCCCAACACAGAGATCAAACACAGGTCTCCGTCATTGAAGGCAGATTCTTTACCATCTAAGCCACCCAGGAAGCTTGTATACATGTTAAATATATACAATTTCGTTTGTTAATGAAATCTCAGTAAACCTGGAGGAAAAATTATCATACTTAATGGTGTAGTGATGAAAATATTCTAGATCTTCATATAGTGAAATATACATGATCAAAACTCATTGATTTGTCCATATAAAATTGGTTATATTTCATGGTATGTAAATGTTATGGGTTGACTTAGTCTCTAAAAAAGATTTGAGATACAAAGTCCCTCAAAAAAGTTCAAAGCCCCAATAGCTAGAATGTACCCTTACTTGAAAATAGAATTATTGCAAATATAATAAATTAAGATGAGGTCCTATCAAAATAGGCTGGATTGAACATTGAACATAAGGCTATTGAACATAAAATAGCCTTAATTGAACATTTTTGATATCTTCATAAAAGGAGAGACACACACAAAGAGAAGATGACCATGTGATAACAGAGGCAGAGAGTGGCATGATATGGTTATAAGCCAAGGAATGCCGAAGATTACTGGCCAGTACCAGAAGCTAGAAACAGCAAGGAAGCATTCTCCCCTATAGGGTTCAGAGAGAGCCAGACCTTGCTAACACCTTCGTTTCAAACTTGTAGTCTCCGTAACTGTGGGACAATGTATTTCTGTTGTTTTAAGGTATCTATTAGTTTGTGGATCATGACAAACTGTGCAAAGCTCTTAGAGAGATGGGAATACCAGACCATCTTACCTGTCTCCTGAGAAACCTGTATGTGAGTCAGGAAACAACAGTTAGAACACTGTATGGAACAACTGACTGGCTCAAGATCAAGAAAGGAGTATGACAGGGCTGTCTTCTGTCACCCTATTTGTTTAATCTATATGCTGAGTGCATGATGAGAAATACCGGGCTGGATGAGTCACAAGCCGGAATCAAGACAGGTGGGAGAAACAACAACCGCAGATATGCGGATGTTACCACTCTAATCACTACTACTACTCTGGCAGAAAAGGAAGAGGAACTAAAGAACCTCTTAATGAGGGTGAAGGATGAGAGTGAAAGAGCTGGCTTAAGACTAAATATTAGAACAAACTAAGATCATGGCATCTGGTCCCATTACTTCATGGCAAATAGAAGGGGGGAAGGTGGAAGTAGTGATAGATTCTCTCTTTGGGGGCTCCAAAATCACTGTAGACAGTGACTGCAGTCATGAAATCAGAAGACGGCTGCTTCTTGGCAGGAAAGATATGACAAACCTAAACAACGTACTGAAAAGCAGAGACATTACTCTGCTGACAAAGGTCTGTATAGTGAAGGCTATGGTCTTCACAGTGATCACGTACGCTTGTGAGAGCTGGACTGTAAAGAAGGCAGAATGCCAGGAATTGATGCCTTTGGACTGTGGTGCTAGAGAAGACGCCTGAAAATCCCCTGGACAGCAAGGACATCAAACCAGTCAATCTTAAGGGGGATCAACCCTGAATATTCACTGGAAGGATGCTGAAGCTCCAGTATTTTGGTCATTTGAGGCAAACAGACTCATTGGAAGAGTCCCTGATGCTGGGAAAGATTGAGGACAGAAGGAGAAGAGGGCATCAAGGGATGAGATGGCTGGATGGCATCACTGATGCAATGTATGTGAACTTGAGCAAACTCCAGGAAATGGTGAGGGACAGGAAGGCCTGGCATGCCGCAGTCCATGGGGCTGCAAAGAGTTGGACATGACTGCGCAACTGAACAACAACAACTACAATGGCATCCCTGGGAAAATAAGAAGAATTGATGCTTTTGAACTGTGGTGTTGGAGAAGACTCTTGAGAGTCCCTTGGACTGCAAGGAGATCCAATCAGTCCATTCTGAAGGAGATCAGCCCTGGGATTTCTTTGGAGGGAACGATGCTGAAGCTGAAACTCCAGTACTTCGGCCACCTCATGTGAAGAGTTGACTCATTGGAAAAGACTCTGATGCTGGGAGGGATTGGAGGCAGGAGGAGAAGGGGACGACAGAGGATGAGATGGCTGGATGGCATCACCGACTTGATGGATGTGAGTCTGAGTGAACTCCGGGAGTTGGTAATGGACAGGGAGGCCTGGCGTGCTGCGATTCATGGGGTCACAAAGAGTTGGACACAACTGAGCGACTGAACTGAACTGAGGAAAATAACAGAAATTAATGTTATAATTAGTAAAATCATAATTAGGAAATCATTATAGTAATACCTCAATAAAGTTTATAGAAAACAAAAGAAAAAGAAAAGTACCATAAGATTTCACATTGATAAAATTAATAGTCCAAGAGTATCAACATGATATTCAGGAAATATTATAGGAAAACTTACACACTATAGGTAAGAGGTAAACTGGTACCACCATCTTAACATTGTACAGCAAGTGATGACCAAAACCATCCCCAAGAAAGGAAATGCAAATAGGCAAAGTGGTTGTCTGAGGAGGCCTTACAAATAGCTGAGAAAAGAGAAGCAAAAAGCAAAGGAGAAAGGGAAAGATATACCCAACTGAATGCAGAGCACCAGAGAACAGCAAAGAGAGATAAGAAAGCTTTCTTAAGTGAACAATGCAGAGAAATAGAGGGAAACAATAGAATGGGAAAGACTAGAGATCTCTTCAAGAAAACTGGAGATACCAAGGGAATATTTCATGAAACGATGACTATGATAAAGGACAGAAATGGCAAAGATATAACAGAAGCATCAGAGATAAAGAAGACGTGGCAAGAATACACAGAATAATAATACAAAAAAGGTCTTAATCACCCAGATAACCATGATGGTGTGGTGACTCAGTTAGAGCCAGACATCCTCAAATGTGAAGTCAAGTGGGCCTTTTAGGAAGCATTACTATGAACAAAGCTAGTGGAGGTGATGGAATTTCAGCTGAGCTATTTCAAACCCTAAAAGATGATGTTGTTAAACTGCTGCACTCAATATGCCAGCAAATTTGGAAAACTCAGCAGTGGCCAGGACTGGAAAAGTCCGTTTTCATTCCAATCCCAAAGAATGGCAATGTCAAAGAACATTGAAACTACCATACAACTGTGCTCATTTCACACGTGAGCAAGGTAATGCTCCAAGTCCTCCAAGCTAGGTTTCAACAGTATGTGAACTGAGAAATTCCAGATGTACAAGCTGTATTTAGAAAAGGCAGAGGAACCAGAGATCAAATTGTCAACATATGCTGGATCATCGAAAAAGCAAGGGAATTAAAAAAAAATCTATTTCTGCTTCACTAACTACACTAAAGCATTTGACTGTGTGGATCACAACAAACTGGAAAATTCTTAGAGATGGGAACACCAGAACACCTTACCTGTCTCCTGAAAACCCTATATGCAGGCCAAGGAGCAACAGAATGGGACATGGAGCAACAAAGTAGTTCAAAATTTGGAAAGGAGTACATCATGGCTGTATACTGTCACTCTGCTTATCCAACTGATATGCAGAGTACATCACACGAAATAATGAGCTGGTTGGTTCACAAGCTGTAATCAAGATTGCTGGGAGAAATATCAACAACCTCAGATATACAGATGATACCACTCTAACGGCAGAAAGTGAAGAGGAACTAAAGAGCCTCTTGATGAGGATGAAAGAGGGAAGTGTGTTCAGGATGGGAAACACATGTATACCTGTGGTGGATTCATGTTGATGTATGACAAAACCAATACAATACTGTGAAGTAATTAACCTCCAATTAAAATAAATAAATGTATATAAAAAAAGATTTTTAAAAAAGCTGTCTTAAAACTCAACATTCAAAAAATGAAAATCATGACATCCAGTCTCATCATTTCCTGGCAAATAGAAGGGGAAAAAGTAGAAACAGTGACAGATTTTATTTTTTTGGGCTCCAAAATCACTGCAGATGGTGACTGCAGCCATGGAATTAAAAGACTCTCCTTGGAAGAAAAGCTATGACACACATAGACAGCACAAAAAAAGCAGAGACATTACTTTGTCGACAAAGGTCAGTCTAGTTGAAGCTATGGTTTTTGCAGTAGTCATGTACAGATATGAGAGTTGAACCGTAAAGAAGGCTGAGCACTGAAGAATTGATGCTTTTGAATTACAGTGCTGGAGAAGACTCTTGAGAATCTCTTGGACAGCAAGGAGATCAAAATAGTCAATCCTAAAGGAAATCAACCTTGAATATTCACTGGAAGGACTGATGCTGAAGCTGAAGCTCCAATAGTTTGGCCACCTGATGTGAAGAGCCGACTCACTGGATAAGACCCTGATAGTAGGAAAGATTGAAGGCAAAGGAGAAGGGGGCAGCAGAGGATGAGATGGTTGGATGGCATCACCAACTCAGTGGACGTGAGTCTGAGCAAACTCTGGGAGACAGTAAAGGACAGGGAAGCCTGGCATGCTGCAGTCAATGCAGCTGCAAAGAGTCAGACATGACTTAGCGTCTGAACAACAAGAACAACCATCTTGGTAAACAATGTGGCTAACTGGGTATATTATCTATTTAGGAATCAGCAATTTCAACTCTATGTATACACCCTAGAAAGTTGCATGCTACAATAATGTTTATATTAATAACAGCATGTTTATAACAGATGACTGACTGAGCAAGCACACACACACAATAAATAACATTCAAACAACATTTAAATTGTGTTTCAGTCAACTGACTATTTTATAGCAAGGAAAATTACTTAGCTACATCCATACAAAAATATGATTGAATCTCACAAATTCAATGTTAAAAATAATAAGCAATAATGTAATAAGTTTTTGCATAACTTTGTCATTTGGGAATGTAAAAATAATCAGTAAAACTACAAAGGAGGGAAATGTTATCATGACAGTCAAGACAGCGCTTATCTCTGGAGAGGATGTAAGGGGACTGTCGTCAGGAAAGAGCACGCGGTTGAGGAAGTACTTTTCATGTAACTGCACTGTTTTATTTCTTGACCTAGGTAGAGATTACTGGCACCCCACTCCAGTACTCTTGCCTGGAAAATCCCATGGACGGAGGAGCCTGGAAGGCTGCAGTCCATGGGGTCGCTGAGGGTCGGACACGACTGAGCGACTTCACTTTCACTTTTCACTTTCATGCATTAGAGAAGGAAATGGCAACCTACTCCAGTTTTCTTGCCTGGAGAATCCCAGGGACGGGGGAGCCTGGTGGGCTGCCGTCTGTGGGGTCGCACAGAGTCGGACACGACGGAAGTGACTTAGCAGTAGCAGCAGGTAGAGATTACAACGGTTGTTGCTTTATAATTACTCATTAAAATGCTCACATTTTATGTACTTTTCTGTATGTGTACTTCAGTATAAGACAAATATATTGTAAAGGGAGTGCTGAAAAAGTATAATGGGTTCTTAGAAGAGATTAATAACAAGTATTAGGACACTGACAGTACTAATTTTAGAAGCAGCAGTAAGTTTAGGAAGTTTTTTTTTTCCCCCATTCAGGAAGGAAAGTGATTTAGTTGAACTTAGGGAAGTGTCTAGCAGTCGCTGAAAAGAATTTTACTAATATTTCATTAAAACCCAGAAATTATTTATTGAAGCTGCATTTGAACTACAGAAACTTCCAGGTAAAATGGGAGAATAAGCCTTTGCACTAATATCTAATGAAACAAAATACATAAACTATGACGCAGTACCACCTCACACTGGTCAGAATGGCCATCGTTAAAAAGCCTACAAAGAACAAATGCTGGAGAGGATGTGGTAAAAAGGAAACCTTCCTACATTGTTGGTGGGAATGTAAATTGGTGCAGCCACTATGGAGAACAGTATGGGGGTTCCTTAAAAAAACAAAAATAAAAATTACACTTGACACAGGAATCCCACTCCTGAGCATACACCTGAGGAAACAATAATTCCAAAAGATACATGCACCCCCATGCTCATTACAGCACCATTTACAATAGCCAGGACACAGAGGCAGCCTAAATGTCCATCAGCAGAGGAATGGATGCAGAAGTGGCACTTACATACAAGGGAATATCACTCAGCCACTAAAAGGAATGAAACCGTGCCGTGTTCAGAGATGCGGATGGACCTAAAGACTGTCAGACAGAGGGAAGTCAGTCAGAAAAAGAAAGATATTGCATATTAATGCATACATGTGGAATCTATAAAAATGGAACAGATGAACCTATTTGCAAAGCAGAAATAGAGACACAGACATAGAGAACAAATGTATGGACTCCAATGGGGAGAGAGGGAAGGTGGGATGAGTTGGGAGACTGGAATTGACACTATAATGAGAACCTACTGTATAGCACAGAAAATTCTACTCAATGCACTGTGGTGACCTAAATGGGAAGGAAATCCAAAAAACAGTGGATATATGTATACACTCAGCTGATTCACTCTTCTGTACACCTGAAACTAACACAACATTGTAAAGAAACTATATGCCAATAAAAATTTTTTTGAAAGAAAGAAATAACATACAACTTAAAAAATTGTTTTTTCCACTGAGATAACCTCTCAGGTTTTCCTTTGAATTTAGATTTTGCTATTGCTGTTATACTTTCAATTGAATTTTATACCAACCCATGAGACTAGTTGGGCCCCACCATATGGCCCCACCATAAGAGCCACCAAGCAGATGACCCACAAACTGCAGAAAAATTATACCAAAGAAATTCTCGCACTGTTAAGAAAGTTCTAGAATCCACAACAGATTTTCCAACCTGGGGATCTGGCAAAGGGATGGAGAACCCCCAGGAACTTGACTTTGGAGGCCAGTGGGATTTCATTACAAAACTTGCACAAGACTAGGGAAATAGACTCTTAGGGGACACAAACAAAATCTTATGTGCACCAGGGCCCAGGAGAAAGAAGCAATGCTCCCATAAGAGACTGAGCCAGACTTGCTTATAAGTGTCCAGGAGCCTCTGGCGAAGGTGTGGGTCAATAATGGCCTGCTGCAGAGTTAGGGGCACTGAATACAATCCTGTAGCCATAAGTCATTTTGAAGAAGGCATTGCTGGCATTACTCCTACAAAGTTTGGCCTCAGACCAAACACCCACCCATCAACAGAAAATTGGATTACAGATTTACTGAGTATAGCCTAGTAAACTAAGACCATGGCATCCGGCCCCATTACTTCATAGCAAATAGTTGGGGAAACAATGGAAACCAAGAGACCTTATTTTGGGGGGCTCCAAAATCACTGCAGATGGTGACTGCAGCCAGGAAATTAAAAGACACTTACTCCTTGGAAGAAAAGTTATGACCAACCTAGACAGCATATCAAAAAGCAGAGACATTACTTTGCCATCAAAGGTCCATCTAGTCAAAGCTAAGGTTTTTCCAGTAGTCATGTACAGATGTGAGAGTCGGACTATAAAGAAATATGAGCACTGAAGAATTGATGCTTTTAAACTGTGGTGTTGGAGAAGATTCTTGAGAGTCTCTTGGACTGCAAGGAGATCCAACCAGTCCATCCTAAAGGAAATCAGTTCAGAATATTCATTGGAAGGACTGATGCTGAAGCTGAAATTGTGAAGAACTGATTCACTGGAAAAGACCCTGATGCTGGCAAAGATGGAAGGCAAGAAGAGGAGGGGACAACAGAGGATGAGAATGTTGGATGGCATTGACATGAGTTTGAGTAAGCTCCGGGAGTTAGAGATGGACAAGGAAGCCTGGCATGCTGCAGTCCACAGGGTTGCAAAGAGTCGGACATGACTGAGAGACTGAACTGAACTGAGCATGGCCCCACCCATCAGAACTACACCCAGATTCCCCCACAGTCAGTCTCTCCTATCAGGAAGCTTCCACAAGCCTCTTATCATTATCCATCACAGGGCAGACAGAATGAAAACCACAAACACAGAAAACTAACCAACTGATTACATGGATTACAGCCCTATCAAACTCAGTGAAACTATGAGCCATGCCGTGTAGGGCCACCCAAGACGGATGGGTCATGATGGAGAGTTCTGACAAACCACTTCAGTATTCTTGCCTTGAGAACCCCATGAACACTATGAAAAGGCAAAAATATATCACACTGAAAGATGAACTCTGTAAGTTGGTAGGTGCCCAGTATGCTACTGGAGAACAGTGGAGAAATAACTCCAGAAAGAATGGTGTGATGGAGCCAAAGCAAAAACACCACCGAGCTGTGGATGTGACTGGTGGTGGAAGTAAAGTGCAATGCTGTAAAGAGCAATATGCATAGGAAACTGGTATGTTAGGTCCATGAATCAAAATTAGAAATGGTCAAATAGGAGATGGCAAGAGTGAGCATTAACATTTTAGGAATCAGTGAACTAAAATGGACTGGAATGGGTGAATTTAATTCAGATGACCATTATATCTACTACTGTGGGCAAGAATCCCTTAGAAGAAATAGAGTATGCCTTCTTAGTCAACAATGGAGTCCAAATTGCAGTACTTGGGTGCAGTCTCAAAAATGACAGAATGTGCCGGAAGCCAGTGTGAGGAATCCCGCCCGTGACAAGGTCATGAGGAAGGAAGCTGACATACGCAAGGCGTGCTCAGACTTCAGGGACCCCTCTGGAAATTCCTAAGCATGTACCCCAACAAAAATCTGCTGGATTTTGTGCTCTGCTTTTCCACTCTTCTGACATTTTCTGGAAAAAGTCAATTCAGGGCTTTAGTCTTCTACATTTGAAAGAGTGTTTCAATCCAAAAAACCCCTCTGATGGCTTTCTAGCCTGCCTGCAGGACTCGTACAGCTGCGCATGTGATTGTTTGAGGCCTCCTGACCGCAGGAGGCACAGGAAGCTTAAAACATCCTAGGAATGTAGGGGCTTCCGAAGAGTCAAAATCTTTAGAATAGGACTGATTAAAAGTTTCATTTGTTGAGTCAATGCTTGCTGCCAAATTTTCATATCCTTTATTTTTAGATATAGTTGGTATATAAAAAAACAAGTAGTAGACCTGGTATTAGCAACATTAGATCTTTGAGTTAAGTACCTTCTTTGTTATAACCCACTGTGCCTTTGTTCTATAGAGATGTAACTTTAGCACTTTTAAGGAGATGCAGATTAAAGAAAAACACTTCAGGAGAAACAAAATTAACATTCATTAAGGAAGAGAGCCAAAAAGTGTTAACAAGCCTCTTGGCCAGAAGATAATGTAAATCACCTGAGACCTTTTGTATACAAAATGATGTATAGAAAGAGTCTGGGCTGCGAACGCTACATAATTTTGTGTTGCCCATTGATCTCCATGTTTTATCAAAAGTATAAAAGGCCTTCTGAACAATAAAGGACGGGACCAGGTTCTCAGACCAGCTTCTCGGACCAGTTTCTCGGACCAGCTTCTCGGACCAGTTTCTCGAACTAGTCTCTCGGCCTGGTTTCTGGGGAATCTGGCTCCCCCCGTGTCTCTCTCTCTCTCTCATTTTCTCTCCCTTTCCCTCTCTCTGCTCTTTACTTTAATTTCAGGCTGAATTTCCATCTGGGGCGCGGAGGCTCTCCAGGTCTACTTATTTGCCCTGGTTATTAAGATCCGCGCGAAAGGGAGCTTAAGGCGAGGCACCCTTAGATATTCAAGCGGGCACCGGTGGCCCAACGTAGATGGTGCAAATTCCTTGTCTGGAATTTTATTGGTCTTCCGCGTAAACCAAGCTATTCAGCCTTCTTCCTCCACTTAATCTTCCTACTACACTATAGTTTCTTAATCTAATCTTATATTAATAAATAAACGAGTTTTTCCACGCCAACGCCGTCCACCCTTCGAATTCCCTGGATCCACCGGGGCTGGACCCCGGCAAGAATGATCTCTGTTTCCAAGGCAAACCATTCAATATCACAGTAATCCAAGTCTATGCCCCAACCACAAATGTCGAAGAATCAAAGCTGAACAGTTTTATGATGACATACAAGACCATCTAAAACTAACACCAAATAACGTTCCTTTCATTGTAGGGTACTGGAATGCAAAAGTAGGAACTCAGGAGATACCTGGAGTAACAGGCAAGTTTGGCTTTGGAGTACAAAATGAAGCAGGGCAAAGGCTAATAGTTTTGCCAAGAGAACGCACTGGTCATAGCAAACACCCACTTTAAGCAACACAAAAGATGACTCTACACATACACATCACCGATATCTACGTGTATTGATGGTCAATACCAAAATCAGATTAATTATATTCTTTGCAGCCAAAGATGGAGAAGCTCTATGCAGTCAGCAACAACAAGACTGGGAGGTGACTGTGGCTCAGATCATGAATTCCTTATTGCCAAATTCAGACTTAAATTGAAGAAAGTAGGGAAAACCACTAGACCATTCAGGTATGACCTAAATCAAATCCCTTATGACTATACAGAGAAAGTGATAAATAGATTCAAGGGATTAGATCTGATAGACAGAGTGCCTGAAGAACCATGGATGGAGGTTCGTGACATTGTACAGGAGGCAGTGACCAAGACCATCCCCAAGAAAAAGAAAGGCAAGAAGGCAAAATGGTTGTCTGAAGAGGCCTTAAAATAGCTGAGAAAAGAACAGAAGTGAAAGGTAAAGGAGAAAAGGAAAGATATACCCACCTGAATGCAGAGTTCCAAAGAATAGCAAGGAGGGATAAGAAAACCTTCCTAAGTGATCAATGCAAAGAAATACAGGAAAATGACAGAATGGGAAAGACCTCTTCAAGAAAATGAGAGATACCAAGTGACTATTTTATGCAAAGATGGGCACAATAAAGGACAGAAATGGTATGGACCTAACAGAAGCAGAAGATATTAAGAAGAGGTGGCAGGAATACACAGAAGAACTATACAAAAAAGATCTTTACAACCCAGATAACCACGATGGTGTGGTCACTCACCTAGAGCCAGACATCTTGGAATGCAAAGTCAAGTGGGCCTTAGGAAGTGTCACTACAAACAAAGCTAGTGGAGGGGATGGAATGCCCACTGAGCTATTTCAAATCCTAAAAGATGATGCTGTTAAAGTGCTGCACTCTATATGCCAGCAAATTTGGAAAACTCAGCAGTGGCCACAGGACTGGAAAAGGTCAATTTTCATTCCAATCCCAAAGAAAGGTAATGCCAAAGAATGTTAAAAGTACTGCACAATTGCACTCATCTCACAGGCTAGCACAGTAATGCTCAAAATTCTTCACCAGTACGTGAACCAAGAGCTTTCAGATGTTCAAGCTGGATTGAGAAAAGACAGAAAAAACAGAGATCAAGTTGCCAATATCCATTGGATCATTGAAAAAGCAAGAGAGTTCCAGAAAAACATCTACTTCTGTTTTACAGACTACGCCAAAGTCTTTGACTGTGTGGATCGAAACAAACTGTGGAAAATTCTTAAAGAGATGGGAACACCAGACCACCTTACTTGCCTCCTGAGTGTTCTGTATGCAGGTCAAGAAGCAACAGTTAGTACTGGACATGGAATAGCAGACTGGTTCCAAATTGGGAAAGAAGTAAATCAAAGCTGTATATTGCCACCCTGCTTATTTAACTTCTATGCAGAGTACATCATGTGAAATGCCAGACTGGATGAAGCACAAGCTGGAATCAAGATCACCAGGAGAAACAGCAATAACCTCAGATATGCAGATGACACCACCCTCATGGCAGAAAGCGAAGACCTAAAGAGCCTCTTGATGGAAGGAAAAGAGGAGAGTGAAAAAGCTCGCTTAAAACTCAACATACAAAGGACAAAGATCATGGCATCTGGTCCTATCAATTCAAGACAAAATGATGAGAAAACAATAGAAACAGTGTCAGACTTTATTTTACTGGGCTTCAAAATAACTGTAGATGGTGGCTGCAGCCATGAAATTAAAAGACGCTTGCTCCTTGGAAGAAAAGCTATGATCAACCTAGACAGACTATTAAAAAGCAGAGATGTTACTTTACTGACAAAAGTCTGTTTAATCAAAGCTATGGATTTTCCAGTAGTCATGTATGGATGTGAGAGTCGGACCATAAAGAATGCTGAGTGCCAAAGAATTGATGCTTTTGAACTGTGGTGTTAGAGAAGACTCTTGAGACTCCCTTGGACAACAAGGAGATCCAACCTGTCCATCCTAAAGGAAATCAGTCCTGAATGTCCATTGGAAGGACTGATGCTGAAGCTGAAGCTCCAATTCTTTGGCCACCTGATGCGAAGAACTGACTTACAGGAAAAGACCCTGATTCTGAAAAAGATTGAAGGAAGGAGGAGAAGGGGATGACAGAGGATGAGATGGTTGGATGGCATCACCAACCTGACGGATATGAGTCCAAGCAAGCTCCGGGAGTTGGTGATGAACAGGGAAGCGTGGCATGATGCAGTCCATGGGGTCACAAAGAGTCAGACACAACTGAGCAACTGAACTGAATTGAACTGAACTGATGAGACTAGTTTGTATTACTGGTTTCTCACATCAGTTTTCCTTCAGGGGCTTTTTCTCCTTTACTTGATGATTATAAGTATGGTAGTAATATTTAATATACTTAGACACACTTCTACTTGGAGACATCTGAATGCATTTCCAATTTATTTGTATTTAATTTTTATTAATGAATTTTTGTTTTTCCTAGTCTTATACTTCTAATGATGGCAGATACCTTCATTCAGAGTCTTTCTTTGCATCCCTGCCTTGAAAGCTACCTTTTGATTTTGAATCTGGGGAAACTAAGCTTGTGTTCTTTCAAGCTAAGCTTAGACTTTTGCTATGCCTCTGAATTTCTGTTGGAGATAAATCCAAGTTCCTCCTTTTTATTCTACTTGGATTCATATGGATATTTTTCAACTTTACCTCTGATGGATATAAGTCACTTTTCAAAAGGCTTGGGTATCTATCTTTTAATTTTTCTTCTGGTAGAAAGAAGAGATTTTTCATTTTTTTCACTGGCATGGCTTCTTGTCGGTGTTCCTCTAAAGGTGGTATTTGGTTCTCCTCTGTTATTGACAGCCTAGGAATAGTGGACAGTGGAATATCTGTTTCCTTTGATGGCAAGTCAATTTTAGGAGCAACAACACTTGAATCATCTTTACTTGACTGGTTCAAAGTTGGTAGAGTCAGGCCTTTCCTATCATCATTATCCAGTAACTGGAAAATATGTCAATAAGACAAGCTACCAATTAATCATTACCAATTAAAAATATTTAAAAGTAACAAAACTGGACTTAAAATCATTTATACTTTTATTTTTTATTATAAAAGTTACCATCAATATTTGTAAATTATTACATTCCTTAAGAGTTGAGAAATTCTCTACTTGCCTGCCACCATGGACTACAGAGATTATCCATAAAATGATCATATTGCATTATAAAGTAGTAGTTCTCATATATTCATGTTTTATAAATCAACAACATCTCAAAGAAGGAAAATCAAGGTGTCTGATATTTTACTGTTACTATACTATCACCAATATATCATAACAAAAGAAATTTTAATAGCAAAATAATACAAATAACAATATCATAAAAATCACAATTATATAATAAAAGAAATTTTAATAGTAAAATATTACAAGTAATAGTATCATAAAAGAAAGGATAAAAGTCTGTTAAGACAAGTAAATTTAGCTGTATGAGAAGTTCCCTATATTGCCTTTTTTGTCTCTTCTTGGACTATGGAAAACAGTGTATATTGACTCTTCAACTGGTATTTGGGGAGCCAGTGGCCCAAGAATAGAAATCATTAAATCCTATTTGTCAAGGAGTACAAAAGAACCTTTTATATTTATTGGTTTCCATAGGGGTCCACTGGCTTTTGGAATTGATACCTTCTGTAAAATTAGCTAAAAGTAAATAATACTCGATGGACGTGAGTCTGAGTGAACTCCAGGAGATGGTGATGGACAGGGAGGCCTGGCGTGCTGCGATTCATGGGGTCGGAAAGAGTCGGACACGACTGAGCGACTGAACTGAACTGAACTGAAATATATTATAAAATATAGACTATTATTATGGAGATTGCATATTACAAGGAGTATATAGTTACAGAGAAAAAGTACAGAATGTAGTTAGGTCTGTGGCATCCATATCTGAGATATAGAACTTCATGTGTTTTTTTTTTAAACTTGTTTCCCCCTGGTTTATAAACACCTTTTGTCCCCTATAGTCATATATACTTAAAAGTGTTACAATTTAATGCTGAAACTTCCCCTTTAACAGTATAATTTAACTTAAATGAATCACATAACTGTACAAATATTGCTTATCAGAAATAACCATGAAGACTAAATAACTTCTTGAGTGCTTTTTTCCTTCCATCTATAAATATTTTCTGTTTGTAAATATTTCACCTCTTTATAAACAGTAACTATTAGAAGTTCTCTTTCAAGGTTCCTTACCTCACTTGGAATAGTCTCAGCTTCCTCCTTTATAAGAGAGATACCTGTTAAGAAATTTATAGAAGTATTTTATTACATATAAAATAACATTATGGATTAATAAAACATCATTACAATTTTTCTCACCAAGAATAAGAGCAATTTAAATCAAAGCAGCTATTCAAACATAGACGCTACATAGTCATAAAAACAGGCTGATGAATCTCTAGGAAGATGGAGGAGTAAAGGAACAAGTATAAAGTGAAAAAGTATAATATGATAACACTTCAGATACATCAATATAAGACATTGAAACAGGCATATAATATTGGTTGTTCAGTCACTCAGTCATGTCCAACTATTTGCAAACCCATGGACTGCAGCCTGCCAGGCTTCCCAGTCCTTCACCACCTCTCAGAACTTGCTCAAACTCATGTCCATTGAGTTGGTGATGCCATCCAACCATTTCATCCTTAGTCATTTCCTTCTCCTCCTGCCTTCAATCTTTCCCAGCATCAGGGTCTTTTCTAATGAGTCAGCCGTTTGCATCACGTAGACAAAGTACTGGGGCTTCAGCTTCAGCATCAGTCCTTCCAATGAATATTTAGGACTGATTTCCTTTCAGATTGATTGGTTTGATCTCCTTGAAGAACGACACCACAGTTCAAAGTCGGAGAAGAGTTTTCTCTGACACCACAGTTCAAAAGCATCAATTCTTTTGGTGCTCAGCCTTTTTTATGGTCCAACTCTCACATCCATACATGACTACTGGAAAATCCATAGATTTGACTAGATGGATCTTTGTCAGTAAAATAATATCTCTGCTTTTTAAAATGCTGTCTAAGTATGTCATAGCTTTTCTTCCAAGGAGCAAGTGTCTTTTAATTTCAGGGCTGCAATCACCATCTGCAGTGATTTTGGAGCCCAAGAAAATAAAGTCTGACACTGTTTCCATTGTTTCCCCATCTATTTCCCATGAAGTGATGGGACCAGATGCCATGATCTTTGTTTTTTGAATGTTGAGCTTTAAGCCAACTTTTTCACTCTCCTCCTTCACTTTCATCAAGAGGCTCTTTAGTTCTTCTTTGCTTTCTTCTATGAGTGTGGTATCATCTGCATATCTGAGGTTATTGCTATTTCTCCTGGCAATCTTGATTCCAGCTCGTGCTTCATCCCGCCCAGCATTTCACATGATGTACTCTGCATAAAAGTTAAATAAGCAGGGTGACAATGTACAGCCTTGATGCACTCCTTTCCCAATTTGGAACCAGTCTGTTGTTCCATGTCCAGTTCTAACTGTTGCTTCTTGACCTGCATACAAGTTTCTCAGGAGGCAGGTAAGGTGGTCTGGTGTTCCAGTCTCTTTAAGAATTTTCTAAAGTTTGTTGTGATCCACACAGTCAAAGGCTTTAGCACAGTCAAGGAAGCAGAAGTAGAGGTTTTCCTGGAACTCTCTTGCTTTTTCTATGATCCAATGGATGTTGGCAATTTGATCTCTGGTTCTTCTGCCTTTCTAAATCCAGCCTGAACATCTGAAAGTTCTCGGTTCATGTACTATTGAAGACTAGCTTGGAGAATTTTGAGCATTACTTTGCTAGCATGTGAAATGTGTGTAATTGTGCGGTAGTATGAACATTCTTTTGGATTGCCTTTCTTTGGGATTGGAATGAAAACTGAGTATATCTTGGTAAAAATTAAGAGGAAATAAAATAAATCCCAGATGGTTAGTGATATGGTTGGGACTGGAAAAAGAGATTAGATTAAGGCTGTATATAACCAAAAAACTAGGACCTTTCAACAGAGGCTAACTGAAGCACTTACAAAATCTTCCTAGAAACATAAAATATTCCTAGAAATACACAGGCCTTCCCTGGTGACTCAGTCAGTAAAGAGTCTGCCTGCAGTGCGGGAGACCCAGGTTCAGTTCCTGGGTTGGGAAGATTCCCCTGGAGAAGGAAATAGCAACCCACTCCAGTATTCTTGCCTGGAAAATTCCATGGACAGAGAAGCCTGGTGGACTGCAAGTCTATGGGGTCACAAAGAGTCAGACACAACTGAGTGACTAACACTTTCACTTTTACTTTAGAGATAGAAACAATACATATTTAGCAAAGAAAAAAAGTCCAAAAGGGAAAGGGATTAAATACAGAGATAAAATGGAATGCCCAAGTCTAATAAAAACAGAATGTATTAAGGTCACTATTAGCTGCATGACTACTGTCAGCTCATTTTTCTGAGCCTTGGTTTTCTCACAAGTAAATCAGACTAGAGACAGTTTTTCTTATAGGAATGGTACAAGTATACATAACGTGGGCAACAACGTGGCTTAAAGCTTGAGCTCTTGGATCAGACAAGGTTCAAATAAATGGCTATGTGATCTCTCACTGACTTGATCTTCAGTTTTCTCATCTGTAAAAATGTGGATAAATAATAATAGCATCCTCAGTTGACTGCTGTGAGGACTGATTTATATAATCCAAGTAACATGCCTGGAACATAGTGATCAGTAAATCACTTAGCTGTAACTACAGGAAACTATTGGAATGCCAAAAGGAAAGAAGTCACCAGAGGATCCAATGGGACCTGAAATAAACTCCTAGGATAATTGAAAAAAAATAAAGAAAAATAAAGATAGCAACCACTAGTGAGTGAGAAAGGTTAACCTCCAATATGCAACAGTGATATTAAAGAGGGAAACTATGATTCTGCTACAACCTAAAACTTGAGTTAAAGGGCAGATTAAAGATGAAATAGCTCTGCTAGGCTGGTTGATTCTCAGAGGTTAGGAAACGAATATACCAAAGTCTGAGGTAGCTGGAGAAGCAGAATTAGATAAATAACCTGTGGCAAAAACTTATAACAATAAATCATTAATCCACATCAGCAGAATCCAAGATTTTAAAGATAGAGTATCATGCATCTATTTTAACTTACTAAGTGAATCTTTTAATAGATTTGTCTTAAAGCTGCATGAACAGTATCTTTTATTAATTAAATATATTACTGATAATTTGTGGAGAAGGAAATGGCAATCCACTCCAATGTTCTTGCTTAGAGAGTCCCATGGACAGAGGAGCCTGGTGGGCTGCAGTCCATGGGGTCCCACAGGGTCAGGCACGACTGAAGCAACTTAGCATGCACACATGCACTGATAATTTGTATGACATTCCCAGATTTAATGCTAACTTTATTTCCTGTCCAACTTTTTCCCTTTTCCCTTTCTCTTACACACACACACACACCCTCCACATAAAAGAAATCAGTAGGTCTACAGTTAACAATGTTCAACAACATACCTTTTCATAGACTATAGATAAGATTTAACTTTTTTCTTGTCCTTAAAGGAGGAAAGGAGTATCAAAAATAAAAATAATTCTTTATTGGGTCTAATTCTTTTCTTTGGAGTGTTACAAAATAAATACTATATACCAAGACTATAATGAAATGTATTTTTATTCCCTAGCAAAAAATGAAATCTACTTAAAGCAGATTACTGGTTTTCTTTTTTGTGATATAACCACCCTGTTTTAATTATCTTAATAATAAATACAGAAGTAAATTAGTTATATAACCTGATGTTACAGTATCTGTAGGTCTCTCTTCCAATTGACTTTCTAGTATCTCATTGATATTACTTTCCTAGAAGGAAAAAAAAAAAAAGAAAACATATTGGTGAAATGTTTAAAGAGCTAAAACATTTTTCTCTGCCTTCATAACTTCTTTTAACACTTAAAAAATTATAGAAGACAAGAAGACTATGGGCTTGTGAGAAAAGCAAACAGTACTATTTTAAATAGTACTGTTTAATAGTACTGTTTAAATAGTACTAACACCCTGGCTAGGAGTTGATGTTCCAGGGAGAGGAGAGCCAAGAATTGATAGGGTTTCTGAATGCTGAATGCATGAGAGAAAAAGATTACAAGACAAATGACATCATGTTTAATTTCAGGGGGTGTAAGAGGATATCCCCAGAAAATAGATCAGTTGTTTACTGGAATTCATTATAGTCTATCAACTGCAAAGTGCTATGGATCTTTAAAAAATTTTAAGGAGAATTATAAAGTGGAGTGACCACTGGCTCTAATAAAATACTGACTTTTCAATGAGAACCCAAAGTCCAAAGTCCCTTAACCGAAAAGTCTCCCTATTTCCCTAAAATGCAAATTCTGTATTAGCAAATGCTAACTGATTCATCTTATAGCACAATCCTGCCCAATTATCTCAGAGGCTTTGAAAAACATGAATATGTTTTAAAAAATATGTTTAATTACCATTTCAAGGCTGTGATTTTAGTTAACATTTTCTTTATTCACTGAAATCCCCATGAATCCTTTACAGCCAGATCAAAATGTATATATTAGATTGTACTTCTAAATATTAAGCCTTACTTATCTATCTGATAAGGGTCTAGTATCCAAAATGTATAAATAACTCTTACAACTCAAAAATAAAAATACAAATAGCTAAATTTAAAAAATAACCAAAAATATAAATAAAAATTTATTCAGAGAAGATATACAAATGGCCAGTATTCACATGAAAAGTTGCTCTCATCATGGGTCATTAAAGAAATACAAATGAAAACTACAATGAGATACTACTTCAAACCCACCAGGATGGCTATAATTAAATAAAAAAAAAATAACAAGTTTTGTAGAAGACATGGACCTCTCATACATTGCTGGTTAAATGTAAAATTATGAAGCTGCTGTGGAAAAGTTTGTCAGTTTCTGAAAAAGTTAAACAGAATTATGATACGATTTAGCAATTGCACTCTTAAGTATATACACAAAAGAATTAAAAGCATACATTTACACAAAAAGCTGCACATGACTGTTCATAGCAGCATTATACATAATAGCTAAAAAGTGAAAACAACCAAATGTCCATTAACTAATGAGTGGATAAAAAATGAGGTATATCCATACAATGAAATATTTGGCAATGAAATGAAGTATTAATACACGCTACAATAGGAATAAAACTTGAAAACACTATACTAAGTGAAAGGAGTAAGTCACAAAGGACCATATATTGTATGGTTCCATTTGTATGAAATATCTACAACAAGCAAATCTATAGAGACATAAAGTACATTAGTTACTGTTAGGGCTGGTGGGGCATGGAGGATTTGGAGGTTATAGGCCAAGAGGTATGGGGTTTCTTTAAGGGGTAATAGTAATACCCTCAAATTTATTACAACAATGGATGTACAACTGTATGAGTATACTTAGTGTCACTGAATTGTACACTTAAAATGGGTGAATGGTATAGTATCTGAATTATATCTCAACAAAGCTGTTAAAAACTAAACCTTATAAGTAATCAATATTTACTGAATGTCACACTATCAGAATATGAAAGTATAGAAACTATGCTCAAAATCCTTCAAGCTAGGTTGCAGCAGTGTGTGAACTGAGAACTTCCAGATGTAACAGCTGGATCCAGAGATCAAATTGCCAACATACACTGCTGCTAAGTCACTTCAGTCATGTCCGACTCTGTGCGACCCCATAGACGGCAGCCCACCAGGCTCTCCTGTCTCTGGGATTCTCTAGGCAAGAACACCAAGAGTGGGTTGCCATTTCCTTCTCCAGCGCGTGAAAGTGAAAAGAGAAAGTCACTCAGTCGTGTCCGACTCTTAGCGACCCCATGGACTGCAGCCTACCAGGCTCCTCTGTCCATGGGATTTTCCAGGCAAGAGGACTGGAGTGGGGTGCCATTGCCTTCTCCGCAACATACACTAGACCAGAGAAAAAATAAGAGAATTCTAAAGAAAAACATCTGCTCCATTGACTGTGCTAAAGCCTTTGACTGCATGGATTACAACAAACTGTGGAATATTCTTAAAGAGATGGGAATACTAGACCACATTACCTGCCTCCTGAGAAACCTGTATGCAGGTCAAGAGGCAACAGTTGGTATTGGACATAGAACAATGGACTGGTTCCAAATTAGGACAGAAGTACGTCAAGGCTGTATATTGTCACCCTGCTTCTTTAATTTATATGCACAGTACATCATGTGAAATGCTGGGCTGGATGAAGCACAAGCTGGAATCAAGATTGCCGGGAGAAATATCAATAACCTCAGATATGCAGATGACACCACCCTTATGGCAGAAAGTGAACAGCCTCTTGATGAAAGTGAAAGAGGAGAGAGAAAAAGCTGGCTTAAAACTCAACATTCAAAAAACAAAGATCATGGCATCTGGTCCCATCACTTCAAGGCAAATGGATGGGGAAACAATGGAAACAGTGAGAGACTTTATTTTCTTGGGTTTCAAAATCACTGCAGATGGTAACTGTAGCCATGAAATTAAAAGACGCTTGCTCCTTGGAAGAAAAGCTATATCTACATCTAGACAGCATGTTAAAAAGCATATTAAAAAAGAAGAGACATTACTTTGCCAACCAAGGTCTGTATAGTCAAAGCTATGGTTTTTCCCAGTAGTCATGTATGGGTGTGAGAGCTGGACCACAAAGAAAGCTGAGTACCAAAGAAGTGATGCTTTTGAATTGTGGTGATGAAGAAAACTTTTGAGAGTCCCTTGGACAGCAAGGAGATCAATCCAGTCAATCCTAAAAGAAATCAACCCTGAATATTCATTGGAAGGATTGATGCTAAAGCTGAAGCTCCAACACTTTGGCCACCTCATGCAAAGAGCCCACTCATTGGAAAAAATCCTGATGTTGGGAAAGACTGAGGGCAGGAGGAGAAGGGGATGACAGAGGATGAAATGGTTGGATGGCATCACTGATTTAGTGAACAAGAGTTTGAGCAAACTCTGGGAGATGGAGAAGGACAGGGAAGCCTGATGTGCTGCAGTTCATGGAGTTGTAAAGAGTCAGACATAGCAACTGAACAACAAGAGAGGGAAAAATAAGCAGTGTCTGATCATTATTTATTTAATTGGAGAAGAATTGCTTTACAATATTGTGATGGTTTTACATCAATATGAATCAGCCGTGGTATACTTGTGCCCCGCTATCCTGAACTCCCCTCCTCCCTCCCTCCCTACACTATCCCTCAATGTTGTCACAGAGCACTGGCTTCGGGTGCCCTGCTTCATGCACTAGTTATCTGTTTTACATATAGTAATGTATGTGTCTCAGCGCTCTTCCATCAAGTCATCTCTCCCTCTCCTCCTCCCACTGAGTCCAAAGTCTGTTCTTTCCATCTGTGAGTACAGGGCAGCAAAGGAGACACAGACATAAAGAACAGGCTTTTGATCATTATTCTTAACTATCATAATTTTAAAATAAAACTCTATATATGAAACAATGCAGTACGTTAATTACCTTAGGTTCCTTATGTTCTAATCCTGGGGTAAGAAGTCCTTCTAAATAGCTAGCTTTTTCTGCCCATGTACTTAGATGTCTATATTCTTTTTTCATTTTTTCCAGCCTAAAGAAAGAGATCAGTCACAGACTTAAAAAGTGACAGGAGAATATATATGGTATGAATCAAAGAACAACATATACAGTATGATACATTTATATAAAGTTCTTAAAGAAAAAATCAACAATATATTGTTTAAGGCTACAAAGGAAAAAGAATGATTACAATAAAATTCATAGTAGTAGTTTCCTGGAGAGGGATGTAATCATATAAGGGCATATAAAACACATTATAATATTGGTAATGTTGTATTTCTTAACCCTATATTGTAGATATCTAGGCAATGGTCTTATTATTTTTAAGTTATACACATGTATTTTAGAAATTATTCTATATATATATTGGTTTCATTATGTAAACGATATATACATATTTTTTAAATTATTCAGTACATATATATCTTCAGTAATAAAATAAATAAAAAGACAAGAATTTTGTTTCTAATCCAAGAAATTTATAATCGTCAAGAATTAAATGGAAAAGAGGAACTGTTTCTCAATTTATTTCATGAGGACACTGATCTTGATAATAAAGCATAACAAGGACATTACAAAACAGGAAAATTAGTTTAATCTCACTCACAAACATAGATGCAAATCTTACAAATAAAATACAATTTTAGTACAAAAAATCTAGTGGTATAAGGAAAAGATAATATACCATGAACAAGGTGGCTTTATTCCAGGAATATAGGGATATTTTGACATTAACAATAAAACATATAATTTACATACAATTTAGCTGATTAAAAGAGAAAACTAATTTGACAAAATCCCATGGCCATTTATGATTAAAATAAAAAACTCACAGAAAGCAAAGAAGAGAAGGAAATGATTTACTTTATTTGGTATAAGACATCAGCAAAAAAAACTACATAAATAATGTGTTTGGCTTTTTAATGCTATGAGCTTTGCCATGAAAGATCCTAAACAAAATAAAGATATCCACTATTTATAACAGACATTAACTGGAGCTTCTAGCCAGCACAGAATGACAAGAAAACAAAGTTACGGATTAAGGATTGGGAACAAAGAAACAGCTGTTATTACTTACAGATGATTGTTTAAATAAATCTCCCCAAATGATACCACAATAAAGTATTATGAATATAAAAGTTTTATAAAACAAGGAAAATTCCAAGATGATGACAGAAGCAGTGACAGTATAGTTTTTGAATCTTCCCAAATATCTACATAAAAACTCACAGTATCTGGCCAGCATACCCCAAAACTTACAGGCAACATTTACAACAAAATCATGTGACAAGGTTTTCCTATTAACCCCATACACATAAGACTTCCATGGTATCAGTGAATATCTGGGAGAAAGCAACAGGTATAACAGGGCATCTGATGAACGTGAGAATAAGTCATCCCCAAACAGCCAACAGGCAGTCACAAGAAAGCCCAGCCAGCCAGTTTGAGAATAGCAGTTGAAACTGGGAGGGTTTTGCTCATTCCGTTAGTGGATGAGTACAAAGGATTCATGATGAGAACTAAGAGGACTGGAGTAGTCTAACCACTGAGAATAATCAAAACTGACCAGCCAGGTCTCTGCTTTGATACAGGGCTTGCAGAAACCTGGGTTTCCTGCAATGTAGGCACATTCTTTAGCATCTGAACCACCAGGGAAGCCCCACTGTATTTTTAAACACCAAATAAAAACTTCAGAAGTGGGAGCTCTGTGAAACTAGAAGAGTTTTCTAAACCAAGTCTTCTACAAAAAATTCAGGAAAATAATTTCATATAAGACAAGCAATAGAGAATTAACAGGGCCGAAGTATTGGGTTGACCAAAAGGTTTGTTCATTTTTTCCCATAAGATGGCTCAAGCAGCACTTAGTGGTTCAGTTCAGTTCAGTTCAGTCACTCAGTCATGTCTGACTCTTTGCGACCCCATGAACTGCAGCACGCCAGGCCTCCCTGTCCATCACCAACTCTCAGAGTTCACTCAAACTCACGTCCATCGAGTCAGTGATGCCATCCAGCCATCTCATCCTGTCATCCCCTTCTCCTCCTGCCCCCAATCCCTTCCAGCATCAGAGTCTTCTCCAATGAGTCAACTCTTCACATGAGGTGGCCAAAGTACTGGAGTTTCAGCCTTAGCATCATTCCTTCCAAAGAAATGCCAGGGTTGATCTCCTTCAGAATGGACTGGTTGGATCTCCTTGCAGTCCAAGGGACTCTCAAGAGTCTTCTCCAACACCACAGTTCAAAAGCACCAATTCTTTGGCGCTCAGCTTTCTTCACAGTCCAACTCTCACATCCATACATGACCACAGGAAAAACGATAGCCTTGAATAGACGGAACTTTGTTGGCAAAGTAATGTCCCTGCTTTTGAATATGCTATCTAGGTTGGTCATAACTTTTCTTCCAAGGAGTAAGCGTCTTTTAATTTCTTGGCTGCAGTCACCATCTGCAGTGATTTTGGAGCCCAAAAAAATAAAGTCTGACACTGTTTCCACTGTTTCCCCATCTATTTCCCATGAAGTGATGGGACCAGATGCCATGATCTTAGTTTTCTAAATGTTGACTTCTAAGGCAACTTCTTCACTCTCCTCTTTCACTTTCATCAAGAGGCTTTTTAGCTCCTCTTCACTTTCTGCCATAAGGGTGGTGTCATCTGCATATCTGAGGTTATTGATATTTCTCCTAGCAATCTTGATTCCAGCTGTGCTTCTTCCAGGCCAGCGTTTCTCATGATGTACTCTGCATATAAGTTAAATAAGCAGGGTGACAATATACAGCCTTGACGTACTCCTTTTCCTATTTGGAACCAGTCTGTTGTTCCATGTCCTGTTCTAACTGTTGCTTCCTGACCTGCATACAGATTTCTCAAGAGGCAGGTCAGGTGGTCTGGTATTCCCACCTCTTTCAGAATTTTCCACAGTTTATTGTGATCCACACAGTCAAAGGCTTTGGTTACCTTCACTCAAAACAATTTTGTTAGACTGTATTGTGACAGTTGCTAAATAAGTATGCATTTAAACAATTATCAAAATTGGTGAACTTTTGTGTAGCCACTTTAATATTGAGGACAGAAGAAAAGAAGCAACATTTTCGGCATATTCTGCTTCATTATTTCAAGAAAGGTAAAAACGCAACAGAAACACAAAGATTTGTGCAGTATACGGAGAAGGTGCTGTGACTGATTGAACATGTCAAAAGCAGCTTGAGAAATTTTGTGCTAGAGATTTCTTGCCGATGATGCGCCACAGCTGGGTAGACAAGTTGGAGTAGATAGTAATCAAATTAAGACATAAATTAATCAATATTATATCATGTGGGAGGTAGCTGACATACTCAAAACATCCAAATCAAGCATTGAAAATCCACACGTTTAGTTATGTTCATCATTTTGATGTTTGGATTCCACATAAGTTAAGTGAAAAAATCCTAGACTGTATTTCCACACACAATTCCCTACTTAAAACACATCAAAAACATTCCATTTTTAAAACAAACTGTGATGGGCAATGAAAAGTCAATACTGCATAATAATATGGAATAGAAAAAAGATCATGGGGCAAGCAAAATGAACCACCACCAACCAACCACCAAAGGCCAGTCTTCATTCAAAGAAGGTGATGTTTTGTATATGGTGGGTTTGGAAGGAAGTTCCCTATTATGAGCTCCTTTTGGAAAACCAAATGATGAATTTTAATAAGTACCTCTCCAATTAGATCAACTGATGGCAGCATTCAACAGAAAGCATTTAGAATTAATCAACAGAACCACATAATCTTCCATCAGGATAATGTAAGACCACATGTTTCTTTGATGACAAGGAAAATACTGTCACGGCTTGGCTGAGAAGTTCTGGTTCATCCTCTGTATTCACCAAACATCGCACCTTCGAATGTCCATTTATTTCAGTTTACAAAATTCTCTTAATGGAAAAAATTTCAATTCCTTAGAAGACTGTAAAAGGCACCTGGAACAGTTCTTTGCTCAAAAAGATAAAAGAGTTGGGAAGATGGAATTATGAAGTCGTCTAAAAAATTGGAGAAGGTAGTAGAACAAAATGGTGAATACATTGTTCAATAAACTTCTTGGTAAAAATGAAAAATATGTCTCTTATTTTTTACATTAAAAAAAAAACAAAGGAATTTTTTTGCCAATCCAATAGTTATAAGAAGAAGATAATACAGAGCAAAATAACATTCTTAGATTGCCAAAATACACAAGAAAGATATCTGGGAGTCAGTGAGCAGAGGGGGGACCCATTCTTCTAGAAAGAAGGGGGTTGGGTGGTACTGCCATTCAAGAGAAGACAGAGCAACAGCCATCCATGTCACTGGAATCCAAACAAGCTGAGGTTCAGCAGGTGGCGCTCAGGGAGCCACTCTGAGTGGAGAAGCTGTTATGATGATCTAGCTGTGTTTTTAAGCCAAGAATTGAAGAAATTTGTGCATTTCTGTCCAAGATGGTGAAAAAGCCTCTGAACTCATTCATCTCCTCCCAAAGATGCACCTAATCTACAGCTATGCAAGAAAGAAATCCAGAAATAGAAATCCTGCTGAAAGAAATCTAGAAATAGCTGAGCAACTCTGAAACACTGGACAAATGAAAGAAAACTCACAACAAAATGGGTAAGAGAGGCTGAGACACTTTCATCATAAACCCAACCCTGACACAATGCCATACAATTGGGAAGGAATTACTTGAGGACAGAAAAGTTTGGACTCTACATCTAGTGCTCCAAGTTCAAGACTGCCACTTTAAAGACAGGCCCTGAAAACACCTTGCTAGGTCACACCTTGTGACCAGGAGACACACAAGGTTAAAAAATAAATAAATAGTTCTTACTGGGTTCACTGAGGGCTTGCCATACCTGTTTCCCCAAGGCTCAGCACAGTACAGGCAAATTTGTACATCTCCCAGTCCGTCCCCAAAAAAAGCCTGCTTGAATTCTGTAAAAGCTGCTGCTTGAGGGTCAGGCCTCTAATTTAGTATGCTTCTAGGAGAAGGCAATGGCACCCCACTCCAGTACTCTTGCCTGGAAAATCCCATGGGTGGTGGAGCCTGGTAGGCTGCAGTCCATGGGGTCACTAAGAATCAGACACAACTGAGCGACTTCACTTTCACTTTTCACTTTCATGCATTGGAGAAGGAAATGGCACCCCACTCCAGTACTCTTGCCTGGAGAATCCCAGGGATGGGGGAGCCTGGTTGGCTTACATCTACGGGATTGCACAGAGCTGGACACGACTGAAGCGACTTAGCAGCAGCAGCAGGAAACCAGGGAAGCCAGCAGACTCCGTATCTCCCTTCTCTCCTAGCCTGACCCAGATCACCAGTATCTCCAAGGAAAGAGCTTGTACACACAGTTGGCACCCCAGATTTTGGGGCTGCCATTGGAGGCACAGGTCCCCAGATTGCCTGACGTCATAGTCAACAGGGTTTGCATTTTCCGGTCCACAGGACTACAGCACACAAAGAAGAAGTTCTTAATGGGTACAAGAGCTACCAACCCTGTGCATATACACACAGACCCAGCACAGAGAGAACTGGAAAAAAAAGTCTTACCAGTTTCTCCTTGGAAGGGTTCTAACTACATACTTTTCCAGCATCTACCTGGGGGTTCAGCCTTCCAATCAGCCTGAATGTAGGTGCTGACTGAAGTCCTCCCGTTTGGGACACTGACAAGTCTTGACACACCCTCAAGTCTTGGGAGGGTCACTAAAAACAAAGAAGGTGACTGGGATAGTCGCAAAGGTGTGAGGGACAACCAAGAACTTGGACTAGGCTGATAATAAGGTTCATTTCCTACTTGAGCCCACAATACCAAAACTAACAGAGGTGGTTGTTTTATCTAATGTTCAGGAACCAATATGGAGAGTTAGGAAAATGAAGTAAGAGAGGAGTAAGTCCTAAACAAAAGAATAAAACTCCAGAAACATAAGTTCCAAACAAAAGAACAAGATAAAACTCTAGAAACAGACATAAATGAAACAGAGATCAGTGACTTGCCTGATAAAGAAATCAAAATAATGCTCATAAAGATGTTCATCAAGGTCAGAAGAAAAATTCATGAACAAAGTGAGAATTTCACATAGAAGCAGAAAATACTAGAAAGTATCAAACAGAAATCACAGAGCTGAAGAATACAATAACTGAACAAAAATTCAACAGAGAGATTAAGAACAAACCAGATGATTCAGAAGAAAGGGTCAGGGAATGTGAAGACAATGTAATGAAATTCATCCAATCAGAGAAGCAGAAAAGGATGAAAAAGAGAGACGATAGCTTAAGGAACTTACAATAAACCATCAAGTAGACCAATATATTTATTACAGGGGAACTAGAAGGAGAGAGAAAGTAAAGGACAGATGCTTACTCAAAGAAATAATAACTGAAAACTTCCCCAACCAGAGGAAAGAGACACCAGATCAAGGAAGTCCAGACGGTTCCAAATAAAAGTAATTCAAAGAACTCACACTGAGACACATTAAAATTAAATTGCTAAAAATGAAAGACAAGGAGAGAATCTTAAAAGCAGCAAGAGAAAAACAACTGCTATGTACAAAAAAGCCACCATAAGACTATGAACAAATCTTTTAGCAGAAACTTTGTAGGCCGGAAGAAAGTGGCAATCTTACACTCAAAGTGCTAAAAGAATAAAATGGACAACTAAATAAATCAGCCAAAGACCATAACAAGAGACAAAAATGTCATGTTTACTAACAAGACATTGTAAATCAGTTCAGTTCAGTCACTCATTCGTGTCCGACTCTTTGCAACCCTATGAACCGCAGCATGCCAGGCCTCCCTGTCCATCACCAACTGCTGGAGTCTACCCAAACCCATGTCCATTGAGTCGGTGATGCCATCCAACCATCTCATCCTCCGTCGTCACCCTCTCCTCCTGCCCTCAATTTTTCCCAGCATCAGGGTCTTTTCCAATGAGTCAGCTCTTCACATCAGGTGGCCAAAGTATTGGAGTTTCAGCTTCAACATCACTCCTTCCAATGAACATCCAGGACTGATCTCCTTTAGGAGGGACTGGTTGGATCTCCTTGAAGTCCAAGGGACTCCCAAGAGTCTTCTCCAACACCACAGTTCAAAAGGATCAATTCAACGGCACTTGGCTTTCTTTACAGTCCAACTCTAACATCCATACACGACTACTGGAAAAACCATAGCCTTGACTAGACGGACCTTTGTTGACAATCAATTTACAATTGTAAATCAACCATATTCCAATAAAAATTATAAATAAATAAACTTTATTGAGGGCTTCCCAGATGGCATAAGTGGTAAAGAATCCACCTACATGCAGGAGACATAAGAGATGCGAGTTTGATCCCTGAGTGGGGAAGAACCCCTGGCAACTCACTCCAGTATTTCTGCCTTCAGAATCCCATGGACAGATGGGCTTGGAAGGCTGCAGTCCATAGGTTTGGAGAGTCAGACACAACTGAAGCAACCGAGCACACATGCACAAACGTTATTAAAAGAATAAAACATATGACTAGGGGGAAAAGGGGTTTCTTGATGACTCAACTCAATGTTTGTGAATTAATTTATATGTCTAGTAAGCTATGCATATGCATAAACACTATTTTTAAAATATTCAAGAGTTCTATTTCTGGCAATGATAGAATAGGTTATTTCAGACAAACCATCTCACTGGACAACTGAAAAAAACTGGACAAAATATTTAAAAATTTTGTTTGGAAGCATCAGTCAGTTATAAAGGCAGCAAGGATTTTCAGATCCAAGACTGCAGACAGAAAAGAAGTCTGGAGACTTTGAGCCCATAATTTGGAGCCATTTTACTTCAAGGTATTTGTGGTGATGAAGAGTTCAGAGCTCTGAGATAAATATGTAAGAATGAGGGAAAACCAGAGTTCAGACCCTGCTAAGGATGAGAAGCCATGGTGAACACCTAGGTTTTCAGTTGGGACCCTAAAGGGTTCTTCCCCAAGAATAAATGCCTCCTTAAATAGTGTACCCTAGTTGCCTCACACTAGTGTCACTCTTTTTTTTTTTTAATTAGAGGAAAATTGCTTTACAATGCTGTGTTGATTTCTGCCATACAACAACACAAATCAGCCATAATTACACATATATCTGCTCCTTCTTGAGCCTCCCTCCCCTCTCCCTATCCAACAACTCTAGGTGATCACAGAGTGCCAGGCTGGGCTCTCTGTGCTTTATAGCAACTTCTCACCAGCTATCTATAGTAAACCATAAAAAGACTAATGTTCTTTTGTACTTTCTTCCTTATAATGAATTCTCACCCCTTTTCTTCCCATGTCAATGACTTTCTACCACAAACCCTTAAAAGGAATGAAAGCCCAAATCACTTCATTCTCAACTGAATTAAGATGATCTAGGATTGCTTAGTGTTCCTAGGCTAGTTGGCAACCCGATGCAAATGTATTTATATATTATCTGTAAAGAATATATAATCAAGATCCTCAAAGAAGTTCTACAGATTTTCAAATAGAATCTTTGGCACTTGATAAAAACAACTAGACATGTGAGAACAGAAAATATGACTAAAAACTATGAGAAGATAAACCAACAACAGAAACAGACTTTTAGGAAATCCAAATAATCAAGTTATCAGGGATGAACTTGGAAATAACAATGATTATTATGTTCAAAGAACTAAAAGATAAGATTGAGGATTTTGGCAGAAAAGTGGCACTATGAAATAAATTATGAAAATTCCATAACTGAAAAGCAAATAACTGAAATTAAGAATTCAGTTGGCTTAACAACAGATAAAGAACACAGGTTCAATGATTATAAGATAATCAGAAGAAATATCTAAAGCATAGAGAAAGAAAGATAGGAAATGTAGAAAAGACCATAAGAGACCTATAAAATATATTGTTGAGTGAAGAGGCAGAGCAAATATTGTACTTTCTCCCTTATAATAAATTCTCACCCCTTTTCTTCCCATGTCAATGACTTTTTATCACAAACCCTTAAATATGCTAAAGCAAAACTCTGGAATAACCTCTGGGCATATGAAATATCACCATGATGAAGTTTTCTGGACCAATAGCAAGCCCATGTCTCAAAGGAAAAAATTAATATATACATAATACATAAATAAGATGAAAATTTTGTTTTGTTATGGTCTGATTTTTTACCTTTCCCGGGGTTGTTGCTGAAGTTTTTCAAGTTGCACGACAGCTGGCTGGTTGGACTGGGATGTGGTAGTTGGCGCCCCAACAGTAACATTCAGGTCTGGGGATAAGAATGCTGGATATGCTATTGGCTGTGGTATAATAACATTTCTGGAAAATGGTAATAAAATTAAATATCAAAATTATACAAAAGTACTCTTCTAAAATAAATGTTAGCTACTACTTTTGAATCATTCTCTGTTTTAAACTGTAAGCTCACATATCCACATTGGACCGCTGGAGAACAGAGCTAGGAAAGAGGAAGTCAGAAATACTGAGAGAGTGGCCTTTTGAGTACTCCTACTACTAAGATTTCGGAGAAGGCAATGGCACCCCACTCCAGTATTCTTGCCTGGAAAATCCCATGGACGGAGGAGCCTGGTAGGCTGCAGTCCATGGGGTCGCCAAGAGTCGGACATGACTAAGCGACTTCACTTTCACTTTTCACTTTCATGCATTGGAGAAGGAAATGGCAACCCACTCCAGTATTCTTGCCTGGAGAATCCTAGGGACGGGAGAACCTGGTGGGCTGCCGTCTATGGGGTCGCACAGAGTCAGATACGACTGAAGCGACTTAGCAGCAGCAGCAGCAACTACTAAGATTATGGATAGCAATGATGAGAAAGGAGAGAAGGATCTGAAGTTCTAAGGAGATGTAGAAAGTATTTGAGCCCAAATTTCTCTCCTTATCTCTAGGTTCAAATCTTTATGTCATGGCCCAGTCAAGTGGACACAAATATTAACCATCACAAGTTCATCCCCTTGTCAACTTGGCACCCATAAACATCTCCTTACAGCATGCTTTATTTACAAATGAGAAAATAAAAAGGTCATAATTCACCTTACATGATACAACTCTCCTTCATACATATAGCCAAAAACTCTAGCTCCTTCCCTGTAAGAGGACATAAAGTCCTTGGGTGATGTTTACTCTCTGCTTAATATCCTGAAACTTAAATAACTATGACATAAGGTTAACAATACTTAAGTATTATGATATAAAGTGAATACATGTTATGTTACATGATAAGGAAATGAGAGGATAAGAAATTTATATATATATATATATATATATATATATATACACATAAATTTTCTTCCCAGGTTACTGAGTAAATTGGCCAGAGCAGCATACCCAAAGGAATATGTTGTCTCCAAAACTCAAGAATCCCAATAGGTGGTATGTCTCTTTTTTGGTTGTAGGAGAGCCCAGACACAATAACTTACCCTTCACCTCAGCAGGAATATCTTAACAAGCCACATGTCTGGATCCCTAAAATTTCGCTTTAGTAGTAAAAATGTGTCAGAGTCGCTCAATAGTGTTCAACTCTTTGCAACCCCATGGACTTGTAGCCCACCAGGCTCCTCTGTCCATGGAATTCTCCAGCCAAGATTACTGGAGTGGGTAGCCACACCCTTCTCCAGGGGATCTTTCCAACCCACAGACTGAACCCAGGTCTCCTGCATCACAGGTAGATTTTTTTAGCATCTGAGCCACCAGGGAGCTAGAAAGTCTTCAAATTTTATCAGACTTACATTGAGGTAGAAAGCCCTCGAATTTGATTAACATTTCCCATCTTCTGATATGCAAATATCTTTCCAATAGGTCTACAGTATTGCTGCTCACTAGGTCAAATCAGCATGTCATCACTGGAAGGGACAGTGTATACCTTATATAAGAGAAAGTAATCAAGAGTCTTGTCTACTAAATTATAGAGTTGGGAAGAGATATATCTCTGAGGTAGGACAGTGAAGGTGTACTACTGGTCTTGCCTGTAAAAAGAAAACTGTTATGGATGGTCTTTATTAGCAAATATGGAGAAAAAAAGCATTTGTCAAATCAAGAGTTGCAGGCCAGGTACTGAAGATGTGTTAATTTACTCAAGCAATAAAACCACATCTGGTACAGCAGTTGCATTTGGAGTCACCACCTGGTTAAGCTTACAAGCTACTGCCATTCTCCAAGATACATCTGTCTCAGCACAGGCAAGATAAGTGAGTTGAATGGGGATGTGATGGGAACCACCATCTCTGCATCTTTCAAATCCCTATGGTGGCACAAATCTCTGCCATCCCTCCAGTAATATGGTATTACTTTTGGTTTACCATTGGAACCTCTAGTGACTTCCATTTGGTCTCTCCCACTGTAACATCCCTCATTTCAAGCGAGGTATTCACCAACTGCTGAATATGTCTATTTATGCATTCTAGAACTGAGGAAATAACTACAGGATGGATTTGGGGACCAACTGGGCCCCCTGTGAGATGAATCAGAGTTAAAACTTCCTTGACCACCTGATCTCCCTAAGCCACTATTCTAAGTGGTGGACAACAGTGACATTTTGTTGTTCAGCTGGTCAGTTGTGTCTGACTCTTTGCGACCCCGTGGACTGCAACATGCCAAGCCTCCGTGTCTTTCACCATCTATCAGAGCTTGCTCAAATTCATGTCCATTGAGTCAGTGATGCCATTCAACAATCTTGTCCTCTGTTGTCCCCTTCTCCTCCTGCTTTCAATCTTTCCCAGTATCAGGGTCTTTTCCAATGAGTCAGTTCTTCACATCTGGTGGCCAGAGTACTGGGGTTTCAGCTTCAGCATCAGTCCTTATAATGAACATTCAGGATTGATTTCCTCTAGAATTGACTGGTTTGATCTCTTTGCAGTCCAAGAGACTCTCAAGAATCTTCCCCAATACCACAGTTCAAAAGCATAAATTCTTCGGCACTCAGCTTTCTTTATGGTCCAACTCTCACATCCATACATGACTACTGAAAAACCATAGCTTTGACTAGATGGACATTTGTGGGCAAAGTGATGTCTCTGCTTTTTAATATGCTGTCTAGGTTGGTGGTAGCTTTTCTTCCAAGGAGCAAGAGTCTTTTAATTTCATGACTGCAGCCACCATCTGCAGAGATTTTGGAGCCCAAGAAAATAAATTCTCTCCATTGTTTCCCCATCTATTTGTCATGAAGTGATGGGACTGGATGCCATGATCTTCATTTTTCGAATGTTGAGTTTTAAGCCAGCTTTTTCACTCTCCTCTTTTACTTTCATCAAGAAGCTCTTTAGTTCCTCTTCACTTTCTGCCATAAGGGTGGTGTCATCTGCATTTCTGAGGTTACTGATATTTCTCCTGGCAATCTTGATTCCAGCTTGTGCTTCATCCAGCCCGACATTTCACATGATATATTTTGCATATAAGTTAAATAAGCAGGGTGACAATATACAGCCTTGACATACTCTTTTCCCAATTTGGAACCAGTCTGTTGTTCCATGTCTGGTTCTAACTGTTGCTTCTTGGCCTGCATACAGGTTTGTCAGGAGGGAGGTAAGGTGGTGTGGTAGTCCCATTTCTTGAATAATTTTCCAGTTTGTTGTGATCCACACAGTCAAAGGCTTTAAATGAAGCAGATGTTTTTCTGGAATTCTCTTGCTTTTTCTATGATCCAATGGATGTTGGCAATTTGATCTTTGGTTCTTCTGCCTTTTCTAAATCCAGCTTGAACATCTGGAAGTTCTTGGTTCACGTATTGTTGAAGCCTAGCATGGAAAATTTTGAATATTACTTTGCTAGCGTGTGAGATGAAGGCAACTGTGTGGCAATTTGAACATTATTTGGCATTGCCTTTCTTTGGGATTGGAATGAAAACTGACCTTTCCCAGTATTGGGGCCACTGCAGAGTTTTCCAAATTTCCTGGCATATTGGGTGTGGCATTTTCACGGTATCATCTTTTATGATTCAGGTTACTTTTGTTCACTTGACCTAGAACTTCAGTGCTAATACAGATCAAGCAAGAATTTAGTAGACTTCCTGTATATTCTGTTTCCAGGAATATCATGATCGACTATCCAGTGCCGTGGTTCTGCATGAGACAGACTACTCTGCTGCTTCGACTCTGCTGTCCAGCACTGTACCCACACCTACCTTGTGACTCTGGGATCCAATTCCTCCCAATTCATTTAGGTTTTTCATTCTAGTGACTGCAGTTCCCACTGCAAGGTCTACTCAGAGAAGAGCAATCACAGGGATCTTCAAGGGTGGGGATTCCCTCACAAACTTTTTTCTCAGCTTCATAAAAATCAGTATGCCTTCTGCAGCCTCTCAGAATAAGTAGGTCTTAAATGACAAATCCTCTCTAACACTATAATCTCCCTAAACCTCTGAATCCCTTCCTCTACATTAAACTAAACTAGGTCTGGTTTTTCAATTCACTCATAGTGGGTTATCATTTGGTCCATGTTTCAGTAACCAACACACTGTAAGGAGTTCCATGTAACCCCTCAAGCTGCAAATTAAACACACAATCTCTACTTAGTTAGCCCATGTCAGTAAATTTTTTATATGACCCAACTTAATGGTCCTGCCGCCATTATACCATACCTTAAATATCCTTACCCCTACACATCCCCTGGATTTTTGTATATATAAATGAGAAAACTCAGGCATTTCTTTTTAGAATGTAATGTACTTCCTCATGGGTCACACTTTGAACCTCACCTTTAGGAGCTTGCTGGGACTTGCATCTAGTTATAAGCCTAAAAGTAAAGAGGGGTTGCGAGGGTGAGTCTTAAGGAGAATCAACATCATCTTGCATGGCAACTGCCTCAGAAGAGGAGATTACTATTTCCACAAGCAATACGAGTTAATCTTCTGAGATGGAGGCAGAAAGCCCACCTTCACTTTGCTAAGGATAGAGACGTCACTGGCAAAGGAGGTATATCAGAATTTATGGGCTCAGTGTCCCCAGTTTCATCAAGATTTTCTCCTATTTTCCCATTCTAACTTGAAGATCCCACTTAGTCCCAATCAATATTCTCACTTTAAAAGCTGACACCTTCTGAAGCTGGGAGCTCAATTTGCCTTGTAATTCAGCCAGCTGCAAGATGAAATTCTGCCTTTGATTCTTAGTAATCTTAGTATTATGGCTACAGGAGATCAGGGTCTCCTTCAGAACACACATGGAAGATTTCAGGTCATTTACACAAGGCTTGAGCTGGGAATTTGAATCCTTGAGCAAACTCATTATGTTCACTAGTTTGACAAAAATGTTTGAGAGTATCAAATATATAGTCACTCATATCTTTGCTTATAAATTGTTGATTAAGGATATCCAATGGTGATATTTTTCACATCACTATTGCCAGGTCACGCTGAGGAGTATCAGGGTCTTTTTACCACTAGAAATGGAGTCATTAGAGTCTTTAAATCTAATCAGATTAGAGAGATAACTTCAGAAAACTCAGAACCAATTCAGAAAACTCATCCTTAATCTTCTGTTTCTCTCAAGCCACTCTCAGTATCAAAATCTGTATTAGTGAGAGGTATTCAGAAAAACAAAACAAGTAAGCTGGGGGAAGGCAGTGGGGGGTGGGGGTGGGGGGTGGAGAAAGAGAGAGAGAAGTTCAGACTCCAGATCCAGGAAGATCTGATGTTTCCATTCAAGTCCAAAGCCAGGAAAAAGCCAACATTTCAGTCAAAGGCTATTATTCAGAAGGAGGAATTCTCTCCTACATGAGGAAAGGGCAGATTTCTTTGTTCTATTCAGGCTTTCAACTGATTGGATGAAGCCTACCCAATGAGGGCAATCTGCTTTACTCAGTCTACTGATTTAAATGTTAATCTCATTCAAAACTCTCTTACAAAAACATCCAGAATAATGTTTGACCAAATATCTGGGAACCCCATGGCCCAGTCAACCTAACACACAGAATTAACTGTCATACCCATCTAGCCATTGCCTTCATTCAGACTGTCAGTACCTCTCATGTAGACTACTGCAACAGCTTCCTCCAGTCCTTGATCTCCAATACTAAACTAATTCTGTCTATATTCAATCCTATTGACTCCCTCACTTAAAATTCTTCAACAGCTCTACATCTGAAGTATTTCCAAATTTTCCCAATAAAGAACTCCTGTGGGTAGACAGTGAAGGTATCTGGAAGTGTAGTTTAATGCAATCAGACACAAACCACATCATTTCCTGGAATCGTTTTGCTATCTTGAAAATTTATGTGACGTTTAAATTCTACTATATAATATGTAGATGTTAATTTTAAAATAACATTTTCCCTTTCAAAATCTTTGAGCAAAGTAATACTCCAGAAAGATGCACCATATTTTCCAGTGCCTTTCTGTTCCCTGCCACACATGGGAGGACTCAAAACAGTAAAATCTACTCACGTTTGAGAAGTATAAACTTACAATGATGATGATAGTGATGATAAAACATTTATTACTTCAGTAAGTAGTTAACAACTGAGAATTTTGTTATTTGCTACCATGTTCCAAGTGCTTTATACATAACTTATTTAATATTACAATAACTCACCTGAGTAGTTGTTATTTTTATTCCATTCAATAGATGAAGCACAAACAGCTGAAGTAACTTGCTCAAGGCTGCACAGCTAGTATGTGGGAGAGCCCACATGGTCTGGTTCTAGAGCCTGACCTCCTGACTGCTACATCTTGCCCTGACTGCTGCTCCAGCTCATCTCCTACTGCTCCCCTCCTTATTCCTGTGTACTTTGCAACCCACAACTCACCACTCACTGTTCCCCATCATAACATAGCCTCTTATGGCTCCCATCACCCTTACAAAATCAGCCTGGTGCACCACTACTCATGTTTCAAGCCTTACATCCAGCGCTTTTTCTTTTGCGGATCCTTTCTTCATACTTTCCTCCTAACTCCCCTAAAAAGTATAGGAAGCTTCCTGGCTGTGTCCCACAGACCTCGTGTGTATCTCTAGGAGGGCTCCATCTCATTCATATTACCATATTTTTTACATGCTACCTTTGCATTAAACCTGGGGTACAGTAAACATTCAGTAAGTGTCTATTGAATCAATGGGTGGATACGAAATAACAATCAGTAAACATAAGAAAAACATTAAACTTTACCATTTCAACAAATCACCAATATCAAATGAACAAAATTTATTTTTAATGATAATGCTCAGTGTTGACAGGACAATCAGCTCTTCAGAATATAATTTCCTATTCTATACCTAATTTCCTCAATCCCATTTCAAGTATTTTCTATTCCTTATTCTTGCATAGCACCATAAATTAAATATCTCTCTCAGGTGCTCATTTTTCTTTGATCTATCTTTACTGCTGAAATTTCAAGACTAATTTACATACTATATTTTAAGTTACTTTTTGGCCCACTAATGGCATTTTTTGACCATAAGCTTTTTGCTGAAAATTTAGAAGTAACCAACGGAGTGTGTGGAAATGGGCGTAATGCTACCATACTGCAGAACAGAAAATGCAACTATTAGGCACCTTGATCTTAAAAATTCCTCACCTCTTTCTGCAAAAGGAATATTGCACTGGCCAACTTCCTCATTAGGGTTCCACTCCTTTCCCTCCTTTAGTCACAAAGTTGGCAACGCTTCTCTTCTTTTTCTTATCTCCAGACCTCCTCAACTACTCTCTCCAGGGCTACATCCAGAAACTCAAAATATCTTCCACCTGAGGCAAAACAATTCACTGCTTTCTTTACCTTGGAGACTAGCTCATTCTGGACATGTCTTAAGACAATAAAGATGTTCCACCAAATGGATTACATGTTTTAAATGACTGTTAATAAGACTTTAATACTCACGTCACAGGGTCTGTTCTTTCTGGAGGTGGTGCAATATCCATAAACATAGATGGCTTAATAATTTTCTGAAGCGGTTTTAACTGAAGAAAGTAATAAGTACATATTAACACTGTTTAGTCACAATTTCAGTTCATCCTAATATGACTATTTCCTGGACTTATATGATATATATATATAATTATTTATATAATGAAATGAGGAAATGAATTAAGAGAAGAAGAAAGAATTAACATTGAGCACTGAGTATACAGTCCATGGAATTCTCCAGGCCAGAACACTGGAGTGGGTAGCCTTTCCCTTCTCCAAGGGATGTTCCCAATCCAGGGATCAAACCCAGGTTTCCCACATTGCAGGCGGATTCTTTACCAGCTGAGCCACAAGGGAAGCCCATATATATAAAAGGAGGAAATTAATTAAGAGAGAAAGAAAGAATTAACTTTGAGCACTAAGTGTCTGCCAAGAATTTTACATCTTCAATATTCTTTAATCCTCTCAATAATTCTATGAGGTAGATAAGTATCTCTATTGTACAGGTAATACTAACGATCAGTAATTTGTTCAAGGGCTACCCAATAGGCATGAAAGCCAGGGTTTGAATGTAACTTCATCTTGCCAGTGCAAGTACTCTTTATACATTACCATGGTAGGTAAGCAGGGGATATGCAACTGAAAAGTTCATAGGCATAAAATCAAATAGAACTTTTATTAAACTTCCCACTCTTTTCCTTATAACGCCTTCGTTCCTAGTTTTTAGTAGAATCCACCTAAATAAAATGCAATACCTGCCCAGTTTATTTGAAAAGGATTTATCTCTGGGATTGTTACACGTTATATTCACACAATACCTACCTCAGAAGTTAGTGCTCATGAACTGTGACTGTAACAAAAGGACTAAACAATTAAGGATCCCTATAAGGCCCAATTCATGATGAGAAAATAGGCAGAATGAACAGAAGAAAAATCAAAGGAGAAAAGAAAAAAAGCTTGTGTCTAGCGGCTTTCATCATTACATATTTGTGATCCAAAATGTATTTAAAAAATTATGATATACCATAGGTAAAATTTTAAAATGCATTTTATAGGGATTTCTGAGTTAACCAGCAGTAGACTTATTTAATCAAACTGATCTACTGACTCTAAATTCCTAATTTAAAAAACCAAGAGTATAAAAAGTAGTAAAAGCTGAAAATTAAAGATTATATGTAAAGTATAGGGGTTCTTTCTTCTATAAAACAGAAGTACTAATGAGACTGGATTTATAAATGCCCCAAAGCTGTGACAATACCCAGAGATATCAATAGTTCTTTCAAGTACTTAATGAGAATATATGTTGGTAGATTATTGGGTAGATTTTTCTAGACCAATTCCTTGAAAAGGTCATTACTGACAATAATTTCCACTATAGGAATCCAGCCTAAGGACAAAATGAAAGAAAAGGATAAAGGTTAATGTATAAAAATCTTCACTGCAACTTTGGATATACACAGTAAATTTAAAGAGGTAGGCTTAAGTTAAAAAGATATCTTCGTTGGGCATATTACTTTCTTGATGAATCAAGAAGAGTTGACACTGAAACAATCATGGTGAGAAAGGACTCTATGTGATTAGAGTACAAAATATCTCAATAACATAAATGACTCCATTCTAATGATTTTTAGATATAAAAATACACTCACTTCTTGAATATTTAATTTTGTTTTCAATCACATAAGTATGTTTGTACACAGACACTAACACACAAAAGTTTTAAAATAAAGACATCCTGAATAGATTATCATTGTTTAAAAATGTATAAACAAACAATGGTGAAGTTTCATTTTTCTTTAGACTAGAGAAAAATGTCATTCTTTTTAAAAATATTTATTTTAAAGAACATATCAAACTGGAAAGGGAAGAGGCTCAGGAGGATTATATGACTAAAGAGCTGCAATAGAATTATTTTTAAAAGAGGGAAACTAACCTGATGTGAAAATCCATAACCAAAGTTTCCATAGGAGAACATAAATTCCACCTCCACCCTGCAGATAAACTAAACGTGCCAAATTTATTTTATTATTTGATCAGAAAGATATTTGAATGGAGAGTTATAGCAAGTGATATTTTTACTTCACAAATCTTTAAATTAGAAAAAACCAAAGCATGAATCACTTCATTAAAAAAATTTTTACAGAAGCAATTCCTAGGTAGGAATCTATGGTGTTCTGGAAATATTAAAAAAAAACAACAACAACTTAAGGAATATTATATAATTAAGATATGAAAAATATCAATTTAAAATTGCTAACAATTATGCTGAGATACATACATACATATGTATTCATAGCCATGAATATATGTTTTAAGTATTTATTCACACTTTTCCCATCTCCACTTTCATTTTAAGATAAATTTTTTATTTAGAAAAAGTGAGTTCATCTCTCTGACACTCAGCTTGCTCATATGTGAAATGAAGGAAGGAATCAGAGGTTATGACTTCAAATGTTCTTCATTCTTTCTTTAATGTTCCTTGTCCTCAATTTGGCTTTTGGGAGGAGAAGCCTCTCCAAGTAGATGATCAGTTAATCAAGATAATTTTTAAGTACTTAAAAAGAAATTCAGTAAGAACTGTAAATACCAATTTAGAGATTGCTCAAGGAGGAAAATAATTCTTCCTCAATTCACCAAGTGAGGATCCTGAGGCTATACAGTCAAAGCAGCAACGAGAGGCATTTTACTCTCTTACCCAATGATTTCTAATTTTTGTGTTCACCATTTAGCAGTAAGATAGCAGCATTTTTTTTTAAAGTAGAGATGAAGTTTTTTGAGCAAATATTATACTTTCTCTTTAATATGTTTACATTAACTCAAACAGTGACTGGAAGTGTACGAAAAAATAAAAACAATATCAGAGCAAAATTACACGAAATGTGCACACAAGGCTTTGGAAGTTTCAGTAAAGTTCTTACTGTGTTTTTATTCAACATTTGGAGTTCTCCAGTAAAGCACCCTTTCTAGAAAAAAGAAACAAGAAAATTATTAAATATAGAATTACTGATATAGTCACGGTGTCACTTGTAAATTTCTAAATCATTTCATAAATTCAAAAAAATCAGGTAAGGATTTTTAATGCATATATGATCTAATAGCTAAAATACAAAAATAATGAATGTTTGGAAAAAATAAAACTTCCAGGTTGTACCAGAAATAAATGTTAATATTTACATTTATGTTTTAAAGAAAAATGTCCCTACTACTTCTACTTAGAGGAACTGCCAGGTCTATACTCCTTTTGAGGGGTAAACATGGATCTATATGATAGGCTGACTCATGACAGAACTGAATGCTTCTCTCATCTCTTGGGGACTGTTGGGATCTTTTTACCCAAGAAAACCTTTGGTATTGAGAGGATAACAGGCAGGAAGGCCAGGAGTCTCCAAACGGAGGAAATAGGCTGCAAGTGTCAGACATTTTTTCTCTCACTCGTAAGCGGTAGGATGAAACAAACTAGTGGTACATTTTTTCCCCTTCTCTACACAAATTTAAAAAGAGGTTTCTCATAAAATTCTATGCTGCCATAGTGATACCTGGTTCCACCTGAACTTAACTTTTCTCAAACCTTGAGCTAACCAATGCATTTTTCTTATGGAAATGTTTGTCTTAAGCTATGTTAATGTGCTATGTATTTACCCCAAACTCTGCCTTCAAGTAGATTCTGCCTAAAGGCTCAGAACCGATTTGACAAACCAGTACGTTACACTCATACATAGTTCATCAGACACTGTCTATCAGATCTAGTCCCTTATATCTATTTCTCATTTGCACTGTATAGTCATAAGGGATTTGATTTAGGTCATACCTGAATGGTCTAGTGGTTTTCTCCATTTTCATCAATTTCAGTCTGAATATGGCAATAAGGAGTTCGAACAATAGTAAAGCTTAATAAAACTAAAAGCTGGTTCTTTGAGAAGATAAAATTGACATAGCCAGATTCATCAAGAAAAAAGGAGAGAAATATCAAATCAACAAAATTAGAAATGAAAAAGGAGAGGTTACACCAGACAAGGCAGAAATACAAAGGATTATGAGACTATTGTGAACAAGGTAAGGAGCAGTGGCTGTTCTTTGCTAGAGCAGCCATGAAGAGATACCCCATTCCAAGGTAAGAGAAAACCAAGTAAGACGGTAGGCACTGAGTGAAACGCAAAGGAGAAAAGGAAAGATATCAGCATCTGAATGCAGAGTTCCAAAGAATAGCAAGGAGAGATAAGAAAGCCTTCCTCAGCGATCAATGCAAGAGAGGAAAACAATAAAATGGGAAAGACTAGAGATCTCTTCAAGAAAATTAGAGATACGAAGGGAACATTTCATACAAAGATGGGCTCAATAAAGGACAGAAATGGTATGGACCTAACAGAAGCAGAAGATATTAAGAAGAGGTGGCAAGAATACCCAGGAGAACTGTACAAAAAAGATCTTCACAATGATCACTCACCTAGAGACAGAAATCCTGGAATGTGAAGTCAGGTAGGCCTTAGAAAGCATCACTATGAACAAAGCTAGTGGAGGTGATGGAATTCCAGTTGAGCTATTTCAAATCCTGAAAGATGATGCTGTGAAAGTGCTGCACTCAATATGCCAGGAAATTTGGAAAACTCAGCAGTGGCCACAGGACTGAAAAAGGTTAGCTTCCATTCCAATTCCAAAGAAAGGCAATGCCAAAGAATGCTCAAACTACCACACAATTGCACTCATCTCACACTAGTAAAGTAATGCTCAAAATTCTCCAAGCCAGGCTTCAGCAATACATGAGCCAGGAACTTCCAGATATTCAAGCTGGTTTCAGAAAAGGCTTAGAGGAACCAGAGATCAAATTAGCAACATCCGCTGGATCATGGAAAAAAGCAAGAGAGTTCCAGAAAAACATCTATTTCTGCTTTATTGACTATGCCAAAGCCTTTGACTGTGTGGATCACAAGAAACTGTGGAAAATTCTGAAAGAGATGGGAATACCAGAGCACCTGACCTGTCTCTTGAGAAACCTATAGGCATGTCAGGAAGCAACAGTTAGAACTGGACATGGAACAACAGACTGGTTTCAAGTAGGAAAAGGAGTACGTCAAGGCTGTATATTGTCACCCTGCTTATTTAACTTCTATACAGTGTACAGCATGAGAATTGCTGGGCAAAGTTGGCTTAAAACTCAACATTCAGAAAACAAAGATCATGGCATCCAGTCCTATCACTTCATGGCAAGTAGATGGGGAAACAGTGGAAACAGTGTCAGACTTTATTTTTCTGGGCTCCAAAATCACTGCAGATGGTGACTGCAGCCATGAAATTAAAGATGCTTACTCCTTGGAAGAAAAGTTATGACCAACCTAGACAGCATATTCAAAAGCAGAGACATTACTTTGCTGACTAAGGTCCATCTAGTCAAGGCTATGGTTTTTCCAGTGGTCATGTATGATGTGAGAGTTGGACTGTGAAGAAGGCTGAGTGCCGGAGAATTGATGCTTTTCAACTGTGGTGTTGGAGAAGACTCTTGGGAGTCCCTTGGACTGCAAGGAGATCCAACCAGTCCATTCTGAAGGAGATCAGCCCTGGGATTTCTTTGGAAGGAATGATGCTAAAGCTGAAACTCCAGTACTTTGGCCATCTCATGTGAAGAGCTGACTCATTGGAAAAGACCCTGACACTGGGAGGGATAGGGGGCAGGAAGAGAAGGGGATGACAGAGGATGAGATGGCTGGATGGCATCACTGACTCAATGGATGTGAGTCTGAGTGAACTCCGGGAGTTGGTGATGGACAGGGAGGCCTGGCGTGCTGCGATTCATGGGGTCGCAAAAAGTTGGACAAAACTGAGAGACTGAACTGAACTGAACTGGAAGAAATATCAATAACCTCAGATATGCAGATGACACCACCCTTATAGCAGAAAGTGAAGAGGAACTAAAAAGCCTCTTGATGAAAGTGAAAGAGGAGAGTGAAAAAGTTGGCTTAAAGCTCAACATTCAGAAAACGAAGATCATGGCATCTGGTCCCATCATCTCATGGGAAATAGATGGGGAAACAGTGGAAACGGTGGCTGACTTTATTTTTCTGAGCTCCAAAAACTGCAGATGGTGATTGCAGCCATGAAATTAAAAGATGCTTACTCCTTGGAAAGAAAGTTATGACCAATCTAGATAGCATATTGAAAAGCAGAGACATTACTTTGTCAACAAAGGTCCGTCTAGTCAAAGCTATGGTTTTTCCAGTGGTCATGTATGGATGTAAAAGTTGAACTATAAAGAAAGCTGAGTGCCGAAGAATTGATGTTTGAACTGTGGTGTTGGATAAGACTCTTGAGAGTCCCTTGGACTGCAAGGAGATCCAACCAGTCCATCCTAAAGGAAATCAGTCCTGAATATTCATTGGTAGGACTGATACTGAAGCTGAAATTCCAATACTTTGGCCACCTGATGCAAAAAGCTGACTCACTGGAAAAGACCCTGATGCTGGGAACGATTGAAGGTGGGAGAAGGGGATGACAGAGGATGAGATGGCTCGATGGCATCACCGACTCAATGGACATGGGTTTGGGTGGACTCTGGTAGTTGGTGATGGACAGGGAGGCCTGGCGTGTTGCGGTTCATGGGGTCGCAAAGAGTTGGATACGACTGAGCGACTGAATTCAACTGACTGATTGTGAACAAGTGTATGGCAATAAAATGGATAACCTGGAAGCAATGGACAGATTCTAGAAAAGTTCAATCTTCCAAGAGTGAACCAGAAGAAATAGAAATTATGAATAACCCAATTACAAGCACTGAAATTAAAGCTGTGATTAAAAAAAAAAAAATCTCGCAAAAAAACAAAAGCCCATAACCTGATGGCTTCTCAGGAGAATTCTATCAAACATTTAGAGTACAGCTCTTGCCTATCCTTCTAAAACTCTTTCAGAAAATTGCAGAAGAAGGAACTCTTCTAAAGTCATTCTACAAGTCCACCATCACCCTGATACCAAAATCAGAGAAAGACAATACAAAAAAAGAAAACTACAGGCCAGTATCACTGATGAACATAGATGCAAAAATCCTCAACAAAATCTTAGCAAATAGAATTCAGCAACACATCAGAAAGCTCATATACCATGATCAAGTTGGGTTTATTCCAGGGATGCAAGGATTCTTCAATATACATGAATCAATCAACCAGATACACCATATTAAAAAATTGAAAGATAAAAACCATATGATAATCTCAATAGAAGCAGAAAAAGCTTTTGACACAATTCAGCACCCATTTATGATTAAAACTCTTCAAAAACTGGGCACAGAAGGAATCTACCTCAGCACAGTAAAGGCCATATATGATAAGCCTACAGCAAACATTATTCTCAATGGTGAAAAACTGAAAGCATTCACCTTAAGATCAGGAACAAGACAGGGGTGTCCACTTTCACCACTATTACTCAACATAGTTCCGGAAGTCCTAGCTACAGAAATCAGAGAAGAAAAAGAAATAAAAGGAATCCAGATCAGAAAAGAAGAAGTAAATCTGTCACTGTTTGCAGACGACATGATATTGTACGTAGAAAACCCTAAAGATACTATCAGAAAATTACTAGAGCTAATCACTGAATTTAGCAAAGTTGCAAGATACAAAATCAATACACAGAAATCACTTTCATTTTTATATACTAACAATGAAAAATCAGAAAGAAAAATTAAGTAATCAATCCCATTCACCACTGTAACAAAAAGAATTAAATATCTAGGAATAAACTTACTTGAGGAAACGAACTGTACACAGAGAGTTATAAGACACTGAAGAAAGAAATCAAAGATGATATAAACAAATGGAGAGAACTCCATGTTCCTGGGTAGGAAGAATCAATATTGTGAAAATGACTATACTACCATATGCAATCTACAGATTCAATGCAATCCCTATCAAATTATCGATGACATTTTTCACAGAACTAGAACAGAAAATTTCACAATTCATAGGGAAATACAAAAGACCCCAAATAGCAGAAGCAGTCTTGAGGAAGAACAGAGCTGGAGAAATCAACGTTCCTGACTTCGGATTATACTACAAAGCTACAGTCATCAAGACAGTGTGGTACTGGCACAAAAACAGAAATATAGACCAATGGAACAAGATAGAAAGCCCAGAAATAAGCCCATGCACCTATGGGTACCTTATTTTTGACAAAGGAGGCAAGAATATATAATGGGGCAAAGACAGCCTCTTCAATAAGTGGTGCTGGGAAAACTGGACTGCTACATGTAAAAGAATGAAATTAGAACACTTCCTAACACCATGTACAAAGATAAACTCAAAATGGATTAAAGATCTAAATGTAAAACTAGAAACTATAAAACTCTTAGAGGAAAACATAGGCAGAACACTCGATGACATAAATCAAAGCAAGATCCTCTATGACCCATCTCCTAGAGTAATGGAAATAAAAACAAAAGTAAACAAGTGGGACCTGATTAAATTAAAAAGCTTTTACACAGCAAAGGAAACTATAAGCAAGCTGAAAAAACAACCCTCAGAATGGAAGAAAATAATAGCAAATGAAACAACTGACAAAAGATTAATTTCCAAAATATATAAGCAGCTCATACAACTCAATACCAGAAAAACAAACAACCCAACCAAAAAGTGGGAAAAAGATCTAAGCAGACATTTTCCAAAGACATACAGATGGCTAACAAACACATGAAAAGATGCTCAACATTGCTCATTATTAGAGAAATGCAAATCAAAACTGCAGTGAGATATCACCTCACACTGGTCAGAATGGCCATCACCATAAAGTCTACAAACCATAAATGCCGGAGAAGGTGTGGAGAAAAGGGAACACTCTTGCACTGTTGGTGGGAATATAAATTTATACAGCCACTATGGAAGATGGTATGGAGAGTCCTTAAAAAAAAAAAAAAACTAGGAATAAAACAACCATATGACCCAGCAATCTCACTCCTATGCATATACCTTGAGGAAACCAAAATTGAAAAAGACACATGTATCCCACTGTTCACTGCAGCACTATTTACAATGGCTAGAACATGGAAGCAACCTAGATGTCCATCGACAGATGAATGGATAAAGAAGTTGTGGTACATATACATAATGGAATATTAAAAAGGAATCAGTTCCTAGTGAGGTGGATGAACCTAGAACCTATTATACAGAGTGAAGTAAGTCAGAAAGAGAAAAATAAGTGTTGTATTCTAACGCATATATATGGAATCAAGAAAAATGGGACTGAAGAATTTACTTACAGAAGAGCAATGGAGAAACAGACATAGAGAATAGACTTACGGGGAGGGGAGGAGAGGGTGAGATGTATGAAAAGAGTAACATGGAAACTTACATTACCATATGTAAAATAGATAGCCACAGGAATTTGCTGTATGGCTCAGGAAACTCAAACAGGGGCTCTGTATCAACCTAGAGGGATGGGATGGGCAGGGAGATGGGAGGGAGCTTCAGAAGGAAGAGGCTGTATGTATACCTATGGCTGATTCATGTTGAGGTTTGACAGAAAACAAACAAATTCTGTAAAGTAATTATCCTTCAATAAAAAATAAATAAATTAGGGAAAAAAAGAACTGAACTGAAACTGGAACTGACAAGAGAGTTTGTGGTCTGAGTCTTGTTTTGAAACATTTCAGAAAACAAAATAAAGCAAAAAGCATGCTTAGTCTTTTAGGTTGTATCATTACCCTTCAGGGCTTCTCTGGTGGCTCAGATGGTAAAGAATTTGCCTGCAATGCCTGAGACCCAGGTGTGAGCCCTGGGTGGGGAAGATCCCCTGGAGAAAGAAATGTCTACCCATTCCAGTATTTTTGCCTGGAGAATCCTCAAGGACATAAGAGACTGGCAGGCTACAGTCCATGGGGTCACAAAGAGTCGGACACAACTGAACAACTTTCACTTACTTATTGCCCTCCAGGAAATAAAATTAAAAAAACATTATGCTGTTACAAACTAACCTTTTTTTTTTTTTTGAGCCAGAGGGAAATATTGTTTACTACACATGTGAATTTACTAAGCATATCAGACAGATAATAAGCAAAAGAAGTCCATTAAGTACAGATAAATCTTGAAAACAAACACCAACTGGACAATGTGATACCAAGGTGAAAAAATGATTTGATACATACCTGAATCACTTCATAAAGATGTACCTGAACACTCCCTAACAAGAGAAGATACTTTTTTGTACTGTCATGTTGCATTAGTTCTAAGCGAATATTATTCTTCTCATCATCTTGACGTCTGGGAACCTTAACACAAAATACATATGAAAAGAAAAAATAAATTTTCAGTCTGAATTTCAGACATAATTTCTGAATAAAAACACCCATAAAATATAATTTTTGAAGCATCCATTTTTTGAAACACCCATTTCAAGTACCACGGACAGAGGAGACTGACGACTTACAGACCCATGGGGTTGCAAAGAGTTGGACACGACTGAGTGACTGATCACACGTGTTGTTAACGACAGTCACCATCCTACTCATTAGATCCCAAGGACTTACTCATCTTATAACTGGAAGTTTGCACCTTTTGATTACCTTCATTCATGTTGCTCACCCCCAAACCCCACCTCTAGCAACCACCAATCAGTTCTCTATGAGTTCATTTCCCTTTTTTTCTTCTGGCTGTGCTACATGGCTTGTAAGATCTTAGTTCCCTGATCAGAGATTGAATCCACACCCTGGGCAGTGAAAGTACAGGATTCTAACCACTGGACCATCATGGAATTTCCTCATTTTTTGGATTGCACATATAAATAATCACACAGCGTTTGTCTTTCCCTGACTTATTTTACTTAGCATGATGCCCTCAAAATCCATCCATGTTGCTGCAAACAGCAGGGCATATTTGTTTATTTACTTTGGCTGGGTCTTCACTGCTGCACGAGCGCATTCTCTAGTTGAGGAGAGCATGGGTTACTCTCTAGTTGTAGTGTGAGGGCTTCTTGCTGCGGTGGCTTCTCCTGCAGAGCATGGGCTCTAGGTGTGTGGGCTCCAACGTTTGTGGCACATGGGTTCAGTTGCTACGTGAGCATGTAGGATCTTCTCAGACCAGGGATCAAACCCATGGTTGATCCTGCACTGGCAGGTGTATTTTTAACCAGTGGACCACCAGGAAGTCTCAGATGTGTAATATACAATGTACAATATACTGATTCATAATTTTTAAGGGTTGTACTCCATTTGTAGTTCTATAAAATATCTGCTATCTTCTCCATGTGTACAATATATCCATGTAGCTTACTTTATACCTAATAGTTGGTACCTCTTAATTCTCTATCCCTGTTTTGCTCCTCCTCCTTCCATCTCCCCACAGGTAACTATTATTTTTGTCTTCTCTGTATCTGTAAATCTTCTTTTTTCTTATATTCACTAATCTGTTGTATATTTTAGATGCCACATATAAGTGATATCATACAGTATTTGTCTCTCCTTCTGACATATTTCACTGGGCATAATGCCCTCCAAGTCCATCCATGTTGCTGCAAATGGTAAAATTTCATTTTTTTTATGGCTGAGTAGTATTCTGTTGTGTATATATATATATGTATTATATCTTCTTTTTCCATTTATCTTTTGATGGACACTTAGGTTGCATCCATATCTTGGCACTATAAATAATGCTACTATGAACACTGACATCATATAGATACAATCTATTGACTGCTTATTGTGGAAGAAAAATATCAGCTGTCAAGAGCCTCATCCCACAGTTTTCACATTTCTTTTCCCATTAGTCCTCCAATATTTTTCATAGTTTTTTGTTAAACTAACACTTAGTATTTATAATATGTACATGTAACTATTTTTAGGATTTAATAATACACTTACAATGATTATGTTTCTAGTCCTGTAAAATTTTTTTAATTTCCCTGGAATTAATGTCTTGCTTTTTATTCACATTTCTTTTTTTGCTTGTCCAATTTTCTATGTTAATATTACTAGATAATTCCAAAACTTTCCATTAGAGTTCCACTAAAACTCTCCTCTTATTATGATCAAACTAATATCTCCTATTAAACATAGGAAAAATATTTTGATTATCTAATGAAAATAAGCACTCTATTAATTTATATTTTTCCAGTATTACTTGCAAGTTTTATTTAAATGAACATATATCTACAAAATTCCTAAAAATTTGGCAATAAAGCATAGGAAAATTATTTGCAAAGTAAAAGAAATAGTATGGATTCCATCTAGGAAAATAATGCTTTTTTAAACACATTTAAAGAAATATTTTCAATACTCAACACTTAAGCAAAATGAAGTTTGAAATATATATATATATACACACACATATGTATACACACACACATATATACATATATATGACATAGAGAAAATGTTTTAGGATTTCACTAAAATTCAACAGATGTAATAAAACTATCAGGAAACAATTGGACTAATCAAGGAATCCTGCAGCTAAATGAAATAGTATCTCTCATTTTAAAGACAGCTCTGAGATACATTTGGATTCTAGAAAGCTTAACTGTAAACAGAAGTAAACTCAGCAGAGCAAGCCCTGGTGTAAGAGACAGTTTAATGAAGCCAGTTGAAGCCAGACTGACTGCATTCTCAGGTCCACCATTACTAGTTCTATAACCTTAAGAAATTTCTTTAAACCTTACAGAACCTATTTCTTCATCTGCAAAACAAAGATGATAATAAGACTATATATATAAGAGTATAGCAAAGGGTTGTTATAAAGACTAAATAAGCTAATCCGTGCAAAAGGAATGAGAGAGAGTCTACATAAGAAGAAAGCAGACAGGTAAAGAAAAAGGAGATTAAAAAAAAAGGTGTGCTTATGGCCTGAACATTTGGGTCCTCTCAAAAGTCATGTTGTAGCCTAAATCTCCAATGCAACGGTATTTGTTCATGGGATGTCCGGGAGGTAACTAGGTCATGAGAATTGGAGCCTTCTGAATTCTGATAGTGTCCTTCTAAGGAGCCAGACCTCCTGGAATGTGAAGTCAAGTGGGCCTTAGAAAGCATCACTATGAACAAAGCTAGTGGAGGTGGTAGAATCCCAGTTGAATTATTTCAAATCCTAAAAGATGATGCTGTGAAACTGCTGCACTCAATATGCCAGCAAAATTGGAAAACTCAGCAGTGGCCACAGGACTGGAAAAGGTCAGTTTCCATTCCAATTTCAAAGAAAGGCAATGCCAAAGAATGCTCAAACTACCACACAATTGCACTCATCTCACACGCTAGTAAAGTAATGCTCAAAATTCTCCAAGCCAGGCTTCAGTAATATGTGAACCATGAACTTCCAGATATTCAAGCTGGTTTTAGAAAAGGCAGAGGAACCAGAGATCAAATTGCCAACATCCACTGGATCATGGAAAAAAGCAAGAGAGTTCCAGAAAAACATCGATTTCTGCTTTATTGACTATGCCAAAGCCTTTGACTGTGTGGATCACAAGAAACTGTGGAAAATTCTGAAAGAGAAAGGAATACTAGACCACCTGACCTACCTCTTGAGAAACCTATACACAGGTCAGGAAGCAACAGTTAGAACAGGACATGGAACAACAGACTGGTTCCAAATAAGAAAAGGAGTACATAAAGGCTGTATATTGTCATCCTGCTTATTTAACTTCTATGCAGAGTACATCATGAGAAACTCTGGGCTGGAGGAAGCACAAGCTGGAATCAAGATTGCTGGGAGAAATATCAATAACTTCAGATATGCAGATGACACCACCCTTATGGCAGAAAATGAAAACGAACTAAAAGGCCTCTTGATGAAAGTGAAGAGGAGATTGAAAAAGTTGGCTTAAAGCTCAACATTCAGAAAACGAAGATCATGGCATCTGGTCCCATCACTTCATGGCAAATAGATGGGGAAACAGTGGAAACAGTGTCAGACTTTATTTTGGGGGGCTCCAAAATCACTGCAGATGGTGATTGCAGCCCTGAAATTAAAAGACGCTTACTCCTTGGAAGAAAATTGATGAGCAACCTAGATAGCATATTCAAAAGCAGAGACATTACTTTGCCAACAAAGGTCCATCTAGTCAAGCCTATGGTTTTTCCAGTGGTCATGTATGGATGTGAGAGTTGTACTGTGAAGAAAGCTGAGTGCCGAAGAATTGATGCTTTTGAACTGTGGTGTTGGAGAAGACTCTTGAGAGTCCCTTGGACTGCAAGGAGATCCAACCAGTCCATTCTAAAGGAGATCAGTCCTGGGTGTTCAATGGAGGGACTGATGCTAAAGCTGACACTCCAGTACTTTGGCCACCTCATGCGAAGAGTTGACTCATTGGAAAAGACCCTGATGCTGGGAGGGATTGGGGGCAGGAGGAGAAGGGGATGACAGAGGATGAGATGGCTGTATGGCATCACTGACTCGATGGACATGAGTTTGGGTGAACTCTGGGAGTTGGTGATGGACAGAGAGGCCTGGCATGCTGCAATTCACGGGGTCTCAAAGAGTCGGACACGACTAAGCTACTGAACTGAACTGAAGGAACTTGCTACCTTCCAGAAAAGCAAGAAATAAAGGTCTGTTTTTTAAGCCACCCAGTCTGTGGTAATTTGCCATTAAAGCCCACCCTAAGACAGGTGGAAGAGGGCAGATGGGAGGGAAAGCGTGAGATAGAGAAGAATGCATGCATGTGTGATAAACACTGAGAATCACCAACAACAAGCTCTCAGAGAACACCACAATTATACATTTTACAGTAAGCTGCAAAAACATCAATATAGCCCATAATATAGAAATAAATACTGTAAAATATCAAATAAAAGAACACTGCTTTTGTATTTTTCCTATCCTCTGAGGAAAAAACATATTAGTGTAGAATATTTCAAATTATAAAAAATACATTACTTTTTCTAGAAGAGAAATTTATCGTTACCTGTACAGAAAAATACTTCACTTCATCAAATGTAATCATAAAGTCCTTTTCAGTGTTTTGGGATAGCAAGCTACAAGTTTTTGTACATTTCACCACATTGTTAATAGAGATGCGAATGAACAAATTACTGTAATGCTGGGAAATGACTGAAAACACATATTTAGGAAGCAAATTTTGTTGTAATTGACAGTAACACATTGTTAAAATTAACCAATTAAACAATTCAGGCCAAAACCTAAGACTCAATCAAATAAAGAAAGAAGTTATAGAGCATATTAAACAATAAGGAAAGCATTTTAAAATAGTATTTTTCCCCATTGGTGGTAGGCACAATCAGGAAAAGATGGTTGATTCTTCATTAGATTACTTCTCATATTTTTATCCTCACATTCTCATTATAATTATTTTGAAAATGTTCCTATATATTATTTTTAAGGTAACCAAACATTCACAACACATACTTGAAAACTTTTTCTAATAATTATGTGGAAATTCAAAAAATATAATAATTCAGAATAATCTATTCTTAATTTTAGAATTATTTAAAATTTAAAGCAGCACTCTATCTTGTAATTCACTTCACTATCTACTTCACATATACTATATTGGTCAGTATTTTTATCTTTCATAGCACTCCATGAATTAAAACAATTTTGTTTTTATGTTTTATCTTTAAAACTCTGCTTATATAGACTTCTCTTCAATAATTCACTTTATACAAAAAAGAACCATCAAGCCTTCATAATGAGGCTGGTTTTATGCCACAATAAATCCAATGATAAGCATTCAACTTACTTAAAGTCACCGAGAAAAATAAATTCTTTAAACAATGTTTAAGAGACACAGAAATAAATTAGTACTATCATCCAAGAAGATAAATATTTTTTCTTAAACTTACACGATGATTGAGGTGGATTACAGATAGTTAAAAATCTTTTGTCACTCCTCGCCTCAAAAAGTGAACTTAATATTCTCCTCTGCTCTTGAATCTGGCCTCGTCCTGTGACAATTTTAACATGCAATGGACACGACCATGGCTGAGACGAGGACAAGGTGAGAGAGGCACCACCCAGGGTACAAAGTTAAGTGGACACCAGAAACTTCAGTAATCAAGATAGAATTTTAATATTTTAAAATAAAAATTAATGATGAAAGACATGACCCTGGGACTACTTGGGAAGAAAGGTCCAGCCTCTCAGCTAAGTCCAGTCTTTCAGGCATTCTCATTAAGGCACCAGACACTTAAATGAGTTCTTTTGGACATACCAGCCCTTTTGAACTACAGCCCCAGCTGTGAAAATGTGAAGCAGAAGAAGCACTTAGTGAACACACAGATAACGATTGGTAGTAAAATGGTAAATGTTTCAAGCGACTGAGTCTTTGAGTGTTTTGTAAGGCAGCAGTATATAACTGAAACAGTGACATATGATCATAGTATGATCGTTAAATCAAAAGAAAGGATACTCTTAGGCGTAAAATGTTTGCAGTTTCTTACATGAATGGCCAGGCAGCCGACCTATAACAATCAAAATAAAAACACAGAGAATGTCTTTTTTAAAGTTAATTTTTCTTTCATTTTACTGTCACCAAACTATATTTTTTAAAGTTTCAATTTTTTAATTTTTTTCATTAGAAATTTTTTATTAGCAATATCTAGTCACAGATATAATGCAGAAATACAGAAGAAAAATAGGCAAGATTTGTTCAAAGTTAACCTAAAATAAACAAGAATACAAAGCCAAAATGGTTCATTTATTAACTTCAATACAGCTGTCACTCTCTGAATAATTTTCATTTTACATTAGGTGAGGACTGATAAAACATAACATCTTGGGAATCCCTAGTACAGATAACAGCTTTTCTGCCAATCAGAATGTTTTCTATAATTTTAGTGATTATTAGAATGCTTATCTGACTCATAAAAATGAAAAATTCATGAATATGGTTATCAGAGACAGCCATTTTTTATTCATGCTTTTTGATACCATGTAATAAACATTAAATTGTCTTCATATGAAATAAATAATTTATATGGGTTTATTGAGACTTAGTCATACATACCACATCCCCAAATGGCACCAAACTTGGTGCCTCATGTGTTACTTCTGGCTCTTTATTTTCAGACCCTTTAAGAGTTTTTCTCAGCATCTACAATGTAAATAAGTTGAGACTTTAGAAGGCAAAGAAGAATATAATTAGATAAAATATCACTTCAATTCAACAAGTATTTTATGAGTGTCTAGTATCAGATACTATATATTTTAGTATTATATATTTTATGACTTGAAAACTCATCTCTACCCCAAGTTTATTATTAAGTTAGCAGAGAAACAAAATGTGTTGTGAGATAGGAGAGAAGTACATAACAGCATGAACAGTGAGTTCTCCTTGATAACAAAAAATGATCATCTCAATCTAATGTGGACTAGATCCTGTATCTCACAAACAACAGTAATCCTGGTGCAAATTATTTCAATATTCTTTCAGTTATCAGCCACTGCAGGGACTGCAATTACATCCTTTGGAATAGTAGGTACCCTGGAAAGGACTAATAAATAGATGGCTTTTGGTTTTTGGTTGTGTGATTTCATCCATAATAACTCAATCAATTGATATCTGTGGGTTGATATTTAATTTTGTTTTTAAAAGCTCTAGTCACTACACATAATGGTTAGCATTTAAAAATTACAAGACATTTTAATGTAGATTTTTAAAGTAAAGAGCAAGGGATGGGAAGGGGAAAGAGAGGAAAGGTGAGGGGAATAGTGAACAAATGGTCTATTAAAAGTCTAACCTGAAAAAAGGAGAATTATATTTATTCTCAACCATTGCTGAACTTCAATCAACATGGTCTTATCTATAAGGAAAAATTTCCCCAAAGATTTGTTGTTATGTGTCTTTTAAGAATCACTTGTTTAATTCTTATAATATGCATAAATCCTTAGTCATGTTGAAATTTTTGTTTTAAAGGACAGAACAAATACTTGAGGTGTACTGAAAACATTTTTTTAATATTTATCTTGGATCATTTTGTTATTGTTGCATCTGTCTGGTTTAATGTGCTTTTTATATATGATTAATTCATAGGTTAAGCTAACTGAATGACAATTACTGTATTGTTACAAAAATATCCATCTGTGTACAGTCTATGTGTATTTAATATGGAACACCATACTTTCTGTTTTAATGATCTTCTTATGGAAGTCTACTTTGAAAGTGCATCTTAATAACTACAAAATAATTAGGAAAAACTTCTTTAGAATACTAATACTCAATTTAGGCTTAACAACTTGGCATTTTACTTAACAATCCCTCATTTTATCTTTTTTACTTTTCCTTCCTCATATGAGCAGAGCTCTCTTCAATGGCAGCAGCATGAGCAAAACAACTCTTTGCCAAAATTCTATTTAGAACCTTGAACAAAACTTCTAAACACTAGTCTCATAAAGCCTCTGACACCACATAGAATTTCTCCTGAACCTGCAGAGAATTTTAATTCCAATTAATTCCACTTGCCTTTTATCTCTGCCGCCTTTGGCCCCACCTTGAACAGAAGTCCCTCCTGGCACTCCTGTTTAAAAGCCTCTACATTCACTTACATTGCTCTGCACTTTGTTTCCAATGGCCTTTCTGGACCATTCTCCCTCATTCCACAGTTTTCTTTGAAAACCCACCAGCCTACAGGTTTACCTTCTCCTAGCATTCTCCCCCTCCTAGCGCGAATGGCAACCTCACTATCCTTACATCAATTAGCATTCACTAGTGTACTGGCAGGATTATATGCCTGGCATTGTGCTGATTTCAGCTTGTAATGTTCCTGCCCTTGAGAAGTTCAGGCCAGTGTTGAAGACAAGTGATAAAACAATGACAGTTTCACTATAAGATAAACAAATGCTGAGAAGAGGGAGTTTATCTTTACTTATTCTCTGCACATATCTTATACATGGAAAAACAATAATTTATTCAATTGGTCAGATACTGTCATTCATTGTACAAGCGACAGGTACATGGAATTCTTTAAAACAGTTTGGGTATTGCGTTTGCTAGTTAAGTAGGTCAATCAATTACATTACCTTGAGTAGTAGAATATTTAGTTTACTTTGCAAATAGATAAACATTGATCACAAGAAATTTCATGGCAAAGCCCTTTTAAAAAGTTGGTAAACATAAAGATGCATCATACACTTTGGTTTTACAAAAAGAAATGTTTCAACTTCTAAACTTTTCTTCAATGGCTGTCAGTAGTACACAAACTAGCAAATATTTTAAAATATATACTTAATCTGTCCTTTCAGAGTAAGGTGGTGACATTTTAATGAGTATGAAAATAACTATCTTTTTGAAATAAACTCATGTTAAGATGAGAACATTTTAAAAACTACTGGAAATATTTCCTTCTAATGTTACTTTATGTGTATGCAAATGTGTTATGAGCACCCTAGAAGCTTACAGTATCACATTTTAAAAATTTAGAAATACTTTTGTTTAAAAAATTCACAAATGGAGAGTTTCAGCAGGTTGTGTGCTGTGTGCTGTGTGCTGTGCTTAGTCACTCAGTTGTGTCTGACTCTTTGCGACCCCATGGACTCCTTTGTTCATGAGAAGTCTCCAGATCTTTACCCGCTGAGCTACCAGGGAAGCCCACCAGCAGCTTGAGACCATTTTTCCTTTTAAATGTAAAAAAATGAAAGCCCTTCCCAGAGTTTACCAGAACTAATTAAGCAGAGAAGTAACATTTTATGCAAAACATGTGAGCTAAAAACTTGAATAACATGCCAGAAATGAAAAATGAATACTGTGATTTAACAGGCTCAAGAAAAAACCGTTGCTTCCAATTGGAATTTAGAATATTTAAAGGTATCTTTTCTAAATATAACAGCATTAAAAACCAAATACTGAAATACATTTGCCTCAAACCAGACCTTCAAACCACTACATCACTAAGTATTAAATCATGTTTTTCAAAAATAGTGATACTTATTGAGTTCTGTACTACTAATAAACAAAATGAATTAAAAATCATTTTAGAAATACTGCTTATTTATAATTTTTAATTTTTGTATATTGTAGAATCTATAAAGTAAATTGCATTACATTTTATAAAGTATAAATAAATATTCAAAATATTGGTTAAAGATGTTCACATATTTTTATTGATAATATTGTGCAGTCAAAGAAATTTGGAGAATACTGCTAAGAAGTCACATCTAGATGCCTATATCTCTCTTTCCAAATCTATCTTTCTGGAGGTTTTAAGCTGCCAGTTCCCACATGTATGCCCACCTCGGCACAGTCTGCTCAGAATGAACAACTTCTTCATCTGATATGCCCATTGCCTTCAATATGATATGGAGGTAAGAATTCCATAATAGTTTTCAACTGTGACTCATCACCAGAATGCCTTGGATGAAGGTAATACTTAGTTCCCTATTTGCTTGTCCCCTTTTCTGAAAGTACTAACGGTCACAACTCTGGAGCTAAAGAGAAGCAAGGGTTATGAATCCAGTTCCAAACCCCATTCAGGATGCCTATAAACCACTGCATAAACACAGGAGGTGACAATGTTTCAAGCGGGTCTGAAGAAGTAAAAAAGACTAGGGGAAGAGGAGTGTAGACAAAATAAATGAGTGTAAAAGCATAAAGAAGTTATATTATATATATTTATATATATATTTATATTATATAATATGTATATATTATACATAAGTATGTTATATACATGCATATATAAAAATAAATATACATATCTACATATATTATTTTATATTATATATATCTATATAAATATATGTAATTCATTTCCTCAAATTGAGCTATAGTTTTAGACAATCAAAATCAAAGTTCCAACATGTCTTCCTGTGGAAACTGATGAGCTTTTCCAAGACAATCTTGAAGAAAAACAGGTTGACATACTTAAAAATTAAAGAAATAAAGACATTATTTATTAATGTCTAACAGCATTAGCATAAAGCGAAGTGAAGTGAAATTTGCTCAGTCGTGTCCAACTCTTGGCGACCCCAAGAACTATACAGTCCATGGAATTCTCCAGGCCAGAATACTGGAGTGGGGGTAGCCTTTCCCTTCTCCAGGGGATCTTCCCAACCCAGGGATCGAAGCCAGGTCTCTGGCATTGCAGGCGTATTGGTCACCAGCTGAGCCACAAGGGAAGCCCTTGGAGAATGGAATTAGTATTAGCATAACAATAGATAAATGCACCAAATAAACTCATTAGAGAGTCCAGAAACAAACATTTATGCAAACCACTTGTGACAAAGACAGAACTAAAGAATAGTGGGGAAAAAAACACTCTCAAAGGAGTAAGTAGAAATTGCCACACAGAAGAAAGAGAGAGAAAGAAGAAAAAGCAGAAAGAGAGAGAGAAAGGAAAGAAGAGAAAAGAATGAAGAACAAAAGGGGAAAAAAGAGAGAAAAAAAGAACAGAAAACCTGACTCATACCTCACATAAACACACAGAATCAGGTACAGTGATTTGTAGATCTCAATGTGAAAGGAAAAACAATTAAAAGATAATACAGAAGAAGATTTTCATGACGTTTTCATGATATAAACAATTAGAAGATGATATAGGTAGATTTCTAAAACAGAACACAGAGCAATAACCACAAAAAAAGTTTGGAATATTAAACTACATTAAATTTAATAACTTTTATTAAATGACACCATTAGGAAGGTGAAGGGGCTCCCCAGGTGGCGCAGTGGTAAAGAATCCACCTGTCAATGTAGGAAATGCAGGAAGCACGGGTTCCAATCCCTGGAGGAGGAAATGGCAACCCACTCCAGTATTACTGCCAGCAAAATTCCATGAACAGAGGTGCCTGGCGAGCTGCAGTCCATGGGGTTACAAAGAGTCAGACACCACTGAGAACACACATACACACACAGAGGAAAGTGAAAAGATAAGACACTGGAAGATTTTTGCAATATGTTTAGTATAACTGACAAAGGGCCTATAACTAGAATGGATACACAAAAGTATACAAACTAGTAAGAAAAAGTTAGACAATCCAACAGAAAAATGGGGAACAAGCACTTCACAAAACAGTTTATAAGATCACTCATAATCATTTGGAAGGGAACTCACCCTCATTAGTCATCAGGGAAATGAAAGCTAACACCACAAAGAGATACCACTACACTTTCCTGAGATGTCCAACCATTAAAAGATGGGCAGTATGAAATGGAAGGATGGAGATTATTTAGAACTCTAACACACTGCCAGTGGGAATATAAATTGGTATATTCTCTTTGAAAAACATTTGGTATTTGGTTGAATATATACATAATAATGACCCAGAAATTCCATTCTTAGATATATCCCCAACAGAATGTAAAAACATGTGTATCAAAAGACATATACAAGAACAGTTACAGCTGTATTATTCACCATAGCCAAAAAATAGAAACAACCCAAATATTCATTAACAATGGAATAGATAAATATAATGTGTTATGTTCATACAATGGAATATTACAAAGCAAGGAAAATGAGTAACTACATGTACACACAGCATGAATGAATCTCACAAACAAAATATTGAACAAAACCCCCCAAAATACATATCCTTATCTGCACATAGGACATTCTGTAAGATGTACCATATGCTAGCCCATAAAACCAGATTCAATAAAATTTGGCAAAATTGAAATCAAACAAAGAATGTTCTCCTACTTCAACAGAATAAATTATAAGAACACAAGGAAATGTGGGAAATACACAAATCCTGGAAATTAAAAACATCTGTAAATAAGCTCTGAGCCAAAGAAGAAAAACAACAGAAGTCAGATGTATTATGAGCTGAATAAAAATGAAACACAACACAAAATTCATGAAGTCCCCTAAAGCAGTGCTCAGCTAAAAATGAGCATTAAACATACTTAGAAAAATAAGAGCAATCTCAACTCAAAGCAAGGAAGAGGAAGAAAATAAAGGTTAGAATAGAAATTATTAAGATTAAAACAAAAAAAAAAAACAGAAAATCAATGAAACTAAAGGTAGGTTCTTGAAAAGATCACCAAAACTGCCAAATTTTTAGCTATACTGATGAAGATAAAAGATAGAGGTTACAAATTACCAAAACCAAAAAAGAAAGGGGTATACCACCGATCTTACAAAATTAAAAGGATTATAAAGAAATAGCATTGTATTAGTTCTTGTAGCTGCTATACAAATTGCTACAAACTTAGTGACCTAAAACAACAAAATTTTGTTTTTTCACAGTTGTGTAGACCAGAAGTCTAATATCAGTACCCTTGGGCCAGAATTTTAAGGAAAAATCCAGTCTTATGCCTTATAGCTTCTGACAACAAGCCAGCATTCCTTAGTTTGTGGTCACATCACTCTAACCTCTGCCTGTGTGATCACATTGCCTTCTCTTCTGAGTGTGTCCAAATATCCCTCTATCTCTCTCTTATAAGGACATTTGTGATTACACATAGGACCCATGAGATAATCCAGGATAATGGCCTCCATCACAAATCCTAAACTTCACTGCATCTGCAAAAGTTTATTGCCATACAAGGTAACTACTTACAACCTCAAACAATTTTATGTTAACCAATTAGAAATGTAGATGAAATGGAAAAATTCCTATCAAGGCACACATTATCAAAACTGAAGCAGAGACATTACTTTGCCAACAAAGGTCTGTCTAGTCAAGGCTATGGTTTTTCCAGTGGTCATGTGTGGATGTGAGAGTTGGACTGTGAAGAAAGCCGAGCGTTGAAGAACTGATGCTTTTGAACTGTGGTGTTGGAGAAGACTCTTGAGAGTCCCTTGGAATGCAAGGAGATCCAACCAGTCCATTCTGAAGGAGATCAACCCTGGGATTTCTTTGGAAGGAATGATGCTAAAGCTGAAACTCCAGTACTTTGGCCACCTCATTCGAAGAGTTGACTCATTGGAAAAGACTCTGATGCTGGGAGGGATTGGGGGCAGGAGGAGAAGGGGACGACCAAGGATGAGATGGCTGGATGGCATCACTGACTTGATGGGCGTGAGTCTGAGTGAACTCCGGGAGTTGGTGATGGACAGGGAGGCCTGGAGTGCTGGGACTCATGGGGTCGAAAAGAGTCGGACACGACTGAGCAACTGAACTGAACTGAAGAAGAATATCTAGAGAGACTTATAACAAGTAAAGAAATTAAATAACTTATTGAAGCTCTTCCTACCAAACCAAACAAAAACAACTTAGGCCCAAACTGTTTCACTGGTGAATTCTATCAAATACTTATCAAATACAATCTTTAACAAACTCAAGGAAAAAGAAAAAAAAGAAGGGGAAAGTACACATCCCAAGTTATTCTATGAGGTCAGTATTACATTAATACCAAAGCCAGACAGGCATCACAAGATGAAAAAACAATAAATCACTATTCCTTACAAATACAGAGGCAAAAATCTTCCACAAGCTATTAGTAAATTAAATTCAACAACATATTAAAAAGAACCATACACCATGACAAAGTGGGATTTTTTTCATCTGAAAAATCAATGTAATAAAATAAATATAATAAGTTATATGAGTAAGTTTGTCCAATAAAGGACAAAATGACATAATTTAGCTAGATGCAGAAAATGTATTTGACAAAATCAAGATATATTCTTTTTTTAAAAAATATTTACTTATTTATTTGGCTGCACTGGATCTCAGTTGTAACATGTAGGATAGTTCCCCAATCAGGGATTGAACCTGGGCCCCCTGCAATGGTAGTGCAGAGCCTCAACCACTGGACCACCAGGGAAGTTCTGAAATGTATTCTAAATAAAAACTTTGAACAGACGAGGAATAGAGAGGAAATTCTCCAACATCACACTCAATGGTGAAAGACTGAATATTTTCCATTTTAAGATTCAGTTCAGTTCAGTTGTCAGTCATATCTGACTGTTTGCGACCCCATGAATCACAGCACGCCAGGCCTCCCTGTCCATCACCAACTCCCGGAGTTCACTCAAACTCATGTCCATTGAGTTGGTGATGCCATCCAGCCATCTCATCCTCGGTCGTCCCCTTCTCCTCCTGCCCCCAATCCCTCCCAGCATCAGAGTCTTTTCCAATGAGTCAACTCTTGGCATGAGGGGGCCAAAGTACTGGAGCTTCAGCTTTAGCATCATTCTTTCCAAAGAAATCCCAGGGTTGATCTCCTTCAGAATGGACTGGTTGGATCTCCTTGCAGTCCAAGGGACTTTCAAGAGTCTTCTCCAACACCACAGTTCAAAAGGATCAATTCTTCGGCCCTCAGCTTTCTTCACAGTCCAACTCTCACATCTACACATGACCACTGGAAAAACCATAGCCTTGACTAGATAGAACTTTCTTGGCAAAGTAATGTCCCTGCTTTCCAATATGCTATCTAGGTTGGTCATAACTTTTCTTCCAAGGAGTAAGCATCTTTTAATTTCATGGCTGCAATCACCATCTTCGGTGATTTTGGAGCCCAGAAAAATAAAGTCTGACACTGTTTCCACTGTTTCCCCATCTATTTCCCATGAAGTAATGGGACCGGATGCCATGATCTTCATTTTCTAAATGTTGAGCTTTAAGCCAACTTTTTCACTCTCCTCTTTCACTTTCATCAAGAGGCTTTTTAGTTCCTCTTCACTTTCTGCCATAAGGGTGGTGTCATCTGCATATCTGAAGTTACTGATATTTCTCCAGGCAATCCTGATTCCAGCTTGTGCTTCTTCCAGCCCAGCGTTTCTCATGATGTACTCTGCATAGAAATTAAATAAGCAGGGTGACAATATACAACCTTGACGTACTCCTTTTCCTATTTGGAAGCAGTCTGTTGTTCCATGTCCAGTTCTAACTGTTGCTTCCTGACCTGCATATAGGTTTCTCAAGAGGCAGGTCAGGTGGTCTGGAATTCCCATCTCTTTCAGAATTTTCCACAGTTGATTGTGATCCACACAGTCAAATGCTTTGGCATAGTCAATAAAGCAGAAATAGATGTTTTTCTGGAACTCTCTTGCTTTTTTCCATGATCCAGTGGATGTTGGCAATTTGATCTCTGGTTCCTCTGCCTTTTCTAAAATCAGCTTGAACATCTGGAATTTCACAGTTCATGTATTGCTGAAGCCTGGCTTGGAGAATTTTGAGCATTACTTTACATTTCTGGTTCACTCTATTTTTTATCAACATCGTACTACAGGTTCTATTCAGGGCAATCAGACGAGAAAAAGGAAGTAAAGGTATCCACATTTGATAAAAAGAACTAGAACTATCTTTATTTGCAGGTGACATAGTTCTGTATACAGAAATTCCTTAAAAATCCACCAAAAAAAGAAGAGGAAGGAGAGAAACTACTAGAATTAACAACTTAGTTCAGCAAAGTCTTAGGCTACAAGAACAAAATATAAAAATGAACTGCATTTCTATATACTAGCAATGAAAAATCTGGAAATAAAAAGAAAACAATTACATTAGAAATAGCATCAAAATAATAAAATAGGAGTAAATTTAAAAGAAGAAATGTAAGACTAGTACAATGAAAACTATAAAACATTCCTGAGTGAAATTAAAGATTTAAATGAATGGAAAACATTCCATGTTTATGACTGGAAAGATTCAATACTGTTAAAGAATCGATTCTCAAACTGATCTATGACTGTGTGTGTGCTCAGTTGCTCAGCCGAGTCCGACTCTTTGAGACCCTATGGACTGTAGCCTGCCAGGCTCCTATTTCCATGGAATATTCCCAGCAAGAATATTAGAGTGGGTTGCCACTTCCTTCTCCAAAGGATCTTCCCAATCCAGGGATTGAACCCAGGTCTCCTGCATCGGCAGGCGGGTTCTTTACCACTGAGCTGCTAGGAGGCCCAAATTGATCTACAGAGCCAACAAAATATACAAACCACTAGCTAGCTTAATCACTATACAAGGATAAAACACAAACAAGAAATAAGATTTTCGAAAAACCATAAAAGACTACTTTGCAGACCTCCAAATGTATTTTAAAACCTAAATATAATGTATATCTCCTGCTGCTGCTGCTAAGTTGCTTCAGTCACATCCGACTTTGTGCAACCCGATAGACAGCAGCCCATCACGCTCCCACATGCCTGGGATTCTCCAGGTAAGAACACTGGAGTGGGTTGCCATTTCCTTCTCCAGTGCATGAAAGTGAAAAGTGAAAGTGAAGTAGCTCAGTCATGTCCGACTCTTAGCAACCCCATGGGCTGTAGCCCACCAGGCTCCTCCATCCATGGGATTTTCCAGGCAAGAGTACTGGAGCGGGGTGCCATTGCCTTCTCCAATGGTGCCATGGGATACTTAATTTTTGAATTTGGTAGAATTTCCTGTGAAATTATCTGGGCCTGGTGCTTTTCATTGGTGATAGCTCATTGCTAGCTCTCTCTCTCTCTCTCTTTTTAAAATAGAAAATGATCTGTTCAAACTGTTTACCACCAACAGCATCAATTTTGCTGGGCTGCAGTCCATGGGGTTGCTAAGTCAGACATGACTGAGTGATTTCACTTTCACCTTTTGCTTTCATGCATTGGAGAAGGAAATGGCAACCCACTCCAGTGTTCTTGCCTGGAGAATCCAGAGACGGGGGAGCATGGTGGGCTGCTGTCTATGGGGTCGCACAGAGTCGGACATGACTGAAGTGACTTAGCAACAGCAATAGCAATGGCACCATTAACGCAAATTTTCTTATTCTTTTTACAAAGCAAGCATAGCATTGATACCTAAACCCATGAAGAAAATTAGAGATGAATGCGAAGGCACTTCAGTTCAGTTCAGCTCAGCTCAGTCGCTCAGTCGTTTCCGACTCTTTGCGACCCAATGAATTGCAGCACGCCAGGCCTCCCTGTCCATCACCAACACCCGGAGTTCACTCAGACTCACGTCCATCGAGTCGGTGATGCCATCCAGCCATCTCATCCTCTGTCGTCCCCTTCTCCTCCTGCCCCCAATCCCTCCCAGGATCAGAGTCTTTTCCAATGAGTCAACTCTTGGCATGAGGGGGCCAAAGTACTGGAGTTTCAGCTTCAGCATCAGTCCTTTCAATGAACACCCAGGACTGATCTCCTTCAGGATGGACTGGTTGGATCTCCTTGCAGTCCAAGGGACTCTCAAGAGTCTTCTCCAACACCACAGTTCAAAAGCATCAATTCTTTGGCACTCAGCTTTCTTCACAGTCCAACTCTCACATCCATACAGACCACTGGAAAAATCATAGCCTTGACTGGATGGACCTTTGTTGGCAAAGTAATGTCTCTGCTTTTCAATATGCTATCTAAGTTGGTCATAACTTTCCTTCCAAGGAGTAAGTGTCTTTTAATTTCATGGGTGCAATCACCATCTGCAGTGATTTTGGAGCCCCCAAAGAATAGTCTGACACAGTTTCCACTGTTTCCCCATCTATTTGCCATGAAGCGATGGGACCAGATACCATGATCTTCGTTTTCTGAATGTTGAGCTTTAAGCCAACTTTTTCACTATCTTCTTTCACTTTCATCAACAGGTTTTTTGTGTCCAACTCTATGCGACCCCACGGACTGTAGCCCACCAGGCTCCTCTGTTCATGCGATTCTCCAGGCAAGAATACTGGATTAGGTTGCCATTTCCTTCTCCAATAGATGAATATAACAAAAATATTGATATAAAGATACTAAATAATAAAAACAGAATCTAATACCACAAAGAAAATAATATGCAAAAATCAAGTGAGACTAATTCTAGGAATGCAATAAGTTGGTTCAATAATAGGAAATTCACTAATAATGAATTTCTCCTTAAGATATAAGGAGAAAAATTATGCAATTATCTCCATATATCTTTATTAATAAATGGTCCCTGGCAAAATTCAACAACTTTTCCTGTTAAAACACTCAAAAAAATAGCAATTAAGCCAGTATTTGAAGTTTGAAGCTTCAAATATTTCATTTGGTGGGGAAATAGTGGAAACATTTACTAAGATCAGGAACAAGCAAAGTTGTCTACTGTCTCTACTATGACTCAACATGTTACTAACTGGTAGCATTAGTCCATTCAGTTAGGTAAGAAAAATCAAATAGAGGCAAGAGAACTGAAAGAAAAGAAGTAACACTATCTCTATTTGAAGATGGTCTGATAGTATATCTGAAACCTAGAGAATTAATAATACTACTAACTCAAATATTTTAAAAATTCAATAAGGAAGCAGGACATGAAATTAACATACAGAAATCTATAGCCTTAATATAGATAAATAATTGAAGTATATAAAGTAGAAGAAGCCCCACCTGAGGAATAATCTTAACAAGAAGTGTGCAAAACTCTTAAGAGGAAAACTTAAAAACACTTCTGAAAGACACAAAAGTAGAGTTGAATAATGAAAAAACATCTCTGGATAGGACAGACCAACATCATAAAGATGTCAGTTCTACTTAATTTATCAATGTAATGCAATCTTTAGTTTTTTAAAAGGCTTTTATTATGAGATCAACAAGTTAACAAAGTTTTTATAAAGAGTGAGAATAGTCAGGAAGTTACAGGAAAAGAAAACTACAAGAGGGAAGGGGACCAGCCCTACCAGACTTCAAAACATACTTTAAGTCTTTAAATAAAAGAGCATGGTCTTAAGGACTTTTCCCAAGGTAGAGTCATGAAATATATGGGAAATGCCTACTAAATATGATTGACCTTGGGAAATGCTGCATTTCATATTCCCTTCTTGAATATTCACAAGGCATTTAGCATGTTAAAGATTGCTGCAACAAAGGACTTATCTTTTCTTAAAAAAAAATTGTAAGGTCTTGGCACTTGAATTGATAAACACCAATGGAATAGAATAGAAGTCCAGAAAAAAAAAAAAAACATATATGGAAGCTTAAATCTTATGCATAAACATGGCATCTCAAAACTCTAGGGCAAAGATAGATTTTTTTTTAAATAAATGGTGTTGGGACATCTATTTGGGAAAAGAATAAATTAAATCCAGACTGCATACCACACATTACAAATAAATCAGTAATCTGAATATAAAAATGATATACAAGCATTAGAAGGCAAATTCAATTCCTTAAATTTGTATACCATTTGTTTCCTGATAGGACAATATCTTTATGTATACAAATTGTTTCCTGATAAATACTGTACTTTTTTTTAATAACTTAAGAACAACAAAGAACGGAAAATTTCCTAATAACACTCTAACAAACTTTGAAAATGTGAGTTTCAGTTTGATTCCCCTTTTCCATTTCCTCTATGTTTCGGCAGTACCCCTGCTGCTGCTGCTGCTGCTGCTGCTGCTAAGTTGCTTCAGCCCTGTCCGACCCTGTGTGACCCCATAGATGGCAGCCCACCAGGCTCCCCCGTCCCTGGGATTCTCCAGGCAAGAACACTGGAGTGGGTTGCCATTTCCTTCTCCAATGCATGAAAGTGAAACGTGAAAGTGAAGTTGCTCAGTTGTGTTAAACTCTTAGCGACCCCATGGACTGCAGCCTACCAGGCTCCTCTGTCCATGGGATTTTCCAGGCAAGAGTACAGGAGCGGGTTGCCATTGCCTTCTCTAAATGGAAATTAAACTCGAGTTTCACATACTTCAGGTACAAATTTAGCTAATTAAGAACAGGGCACCAATAATTCATTTTGCAGACATGATACAGTTTTGCTCCTGCAGGTCCATGTATAAGAACCTCAGGCATTGAAAGGAGAGCTAACTGATGTTTCTGGAGCTGAGCCCTTTAGACAAATGATTCCCAGTGATGATTATGATGATGTTAGCAGCTAACATCTATTAATGCTTTACTTCACACTGCATTAAGTGTTTTATATTATTACCTCTTTTAGTTCTTCAGACAACCCTTCAGGGTAGGCAGTAATTAAATGGGACTCTAACAAGTTAAATAACTGTCAGTGCCCCACAAGAAAACTCTTCCTCAGGTGTTCAGTTCAGTTCAGTCGCTCAGTCGTGTGACTCTTTGCGACCCCATGAACTGTAGTACGCCAGGCCTCCCTGTCCATCACCAACTTTTGGAGTTCACCCAAACCCATGTCCATTGTGTTGGTGATGCCATCCAACCATCTCATCCTCTGTCATCCCCTTCTCCTCCTGCCCTCAATACTTCCCAGCATCAGGGTCTTTTCAAATGAGTCAGCTCTCGACATCAGGTGGCCAAAGTACTGGAGTTTCAGCTTCAACATCAGTCCCTCCAATGAACACCCGGGACTGATCTCCTTTAGGATGGACTGGTTGGATCTCCTTGCAGTCCAAGGGACTCTCAAGAGTCTTCTCCAACACCACAGTTCAAAAGCATCAATTCTTCGGCGCTCAGCCTTCTTCACAGTCCAACTCTCACATCCATACATGACCACAGGAAAACCCATAGCCTTGACTAGACAGACCTTAGTCGGCAAAGTAATGTCTCTGCTTTTCAATATGCTATCTAGGTTGGTCATAACTTTTCTTCCAAGGAGTAAGCGTCTTTTAATTTCAGGGCTGCAGTCACCATCTGCAGTGATTTTGGAGCCCCCCAAAATAAAGTCAGCCACTGTTTCCACTGTTTCCCCATCTATTTCCCATGAAGTGATACAACTCTCTAACTGAGGGCAGGTTTCCCTCCCTCCCACTGGCACACTGAGCCCTTGGTCCTGCCTGATCCTCGACGGGGTCAGGGGACAGACTCCACCCCCCAGACCCCCCACTTACATTCAGCAGCCGGTACCCAGGACCCTCCTTAGACTCGACTTTGGACAGATTAGGGGTCTTGTCCCGCCCCTGGACGTTCCAGGCTGTAGAAGAGAATTCCAATCCCCTTGCTTGCCTATTTTCCAAGTTGGTTTGGGAAATTCTCTGAAATAACGGTGCTGTGTACCGGGAATGGATCCGCCTGTTGTGATTATCTTCTGTGTTGGAAACCTTAGCCATGTCTTGGGGCGGCTCCATCCCTCCATCCTCGGCTGGGCAGGTCTGCGCACTAACCGACTGCCTGCTACTGCGCAAGCGCAGCCCTCTCACCACCTTTCCCGCACTTTTCCTGTGCACGCGCACACACCACGTGACTTGCACATTCAGGCTGGCCTCTGCCCCAGGCTGGAACAGGGCCTGTGCTAGTTCCAACTGCCGTTTCAGCCTCCCTTTGAAGGAAGTCTGAGCTTGCTGCCTGACAGCAAAGCTCCTCAGCACGGTGACTGAATTTAGTTCGTTTCCTGTCTGCCATTTAATCCATCATAAACCTTCTCTCTTCTCCGTACACCTCCGAATACTATCCCGAGTTCCAGATGCTATATTTTTAACAGTTTACTTGGATACTTTTACTCGACTGTCCCACAGATTCATAACCCAACACGTTAATATTCATCTTCCTTCTCAGACGTCTATGTTCCAAACACATTTCGTGTAGCAATGTCATATCCACAAAATCTTAAAACTTCTGTTTTGAATTCAAACCCTAAATATTTGAACCCGATTCTTCCTCTTTATGGCTCCTCATTTAGGGTATCTCACATAGACGGCTGCAGTGCTTTACTGCAGGGGTCCCTGGCCTACCATCATCCACTCTTCCCACTGCCCCAGTGTTCATGCAGCTTACCTTTTAAAGCACACAAAATCAGAAATGTTCAGAGTTTCTTTAATCAGCCACAAAATATTCTTCAATACAGAAAACAAGAGACTCCAAAATGCTCTATACCACCTCAGGATCATTTCTTATGGATATTCTATATGGAATCAGGTTTTCTTTTATTCAACGGCCACCTCAGAGTTTAGCCTTTAGTAAAGTTTTATAACCCCATACACATACCCCCAAAGCAGAATTAACTGCTATCTCCAAGCTTCTACTTGGCATATTCCTATTAGTGGACTCACACTATTAGAATTAGTTGTTAATTTCAAAAAAAAAAATAGAGTTCTTGGAGGTAAAAATCTGATCCTCACTCTTCACTCTTCAGGGCTCACCACACAATAGCTCCACATCCTTGACATGTTTGTTGTCATTTTGAGTCATGTTTAATGACTGTTCAGAGACTTGCTGTCCTCCAGCACATTCCAACTTCCTTAGGGTTCATGTGATGCAACAAAAATCTAACCTAAATCTAACCAAATCTCTAGCCTTAACTTCTGGGCTATAGGAAATTCAGGAGATACAAATTGGATGATACCTTCAGAAGAAAAAATTAAATAAAAATAAAGGTGGGACATTAAAAAAATTGACTTGGATTCTTCATACACATACAAAATGTCGCCAGAATGTGTAGAATGGTATGGTCACCCTAGAAAAAGACTTTGGCAACTTCTTAACAAACTAAACATAAAACTACCATACAACCCAGTGGTTGTACTCCTGGGTGTTTTTGTTGCTGTTCAGTTACTAAGTCTTGTCCGACTCTTTGTGACCCCATGGGCTGGAGCGCACCAGACTTCCCTGTCCTTCACTATTTCCTGGAGTTTGCTCAAACTCATGTCCATTGAGTCAGTGATGCCATCCAACCATCTTATCCTCTGTTGTCCCCTTCCTCTCCTGCCCTCAATCTTTCCCAGCATCAGGGTCTTTTTCAATGAGTTGGCTCTTTGCATCAGGTAGCTAAGTATTAGAGCTTCAACTTCAGCATCAGTCCTTCCAATGAATATTCTCAGTTGATTTCCTTTAGGATGGATTGGTTTGACCTTGTGAGAAGACTCACAAGAGTCTTCTCCAGCCCTTCAATTCAAAAGCATCAGTTCTTTGGTGCTGAGCCTTCTTTATGGTCCAACTCTCACATCCGTATATGACTACTGAAAAAACCATAGCTTTGACTATATGGACGTTTGCTGGCAAAGCGATGTCTCTGCTTTTTAATAGGCTGTCTTAGTTTGTCATTGCTTTTCTTCCACAGAGCAAGCATCTTTTAATTTTGTGGCTGCAGTCTCCATCTGCATTGATTTTGGAGCCCAAGAAAATAAAATCTGTAAAACTCACATTCATTCAAAAACCTATACACAAATTTTTGTAGTAGTTTTATTCATAAATAAAAGTGGAATCAGCTCAGATGTTCTTTGACAGGTAAATGGTTAAACTTCAATAACTTGCAATGTGACTTTGCAATAAAAAGGAATGAACTATAGCCTTACAACATGGGTGAATCTCCAGGGAATACACTGAGCAGAAAAAAGCTAATCCCCAAAGATTACATATTGTATAATTCAACTTATTATTGAAATTATAAGATTTAAGAAATAGAAGACATTAGTAATTGCCAGGGCTTGGGGTTAGGGGTACAGGGAAAGGATGTAGGAAGGATATTGTCTGTTTATAAAAGGGCAACATGAGAGATTCTTACAGCTTTTAGACTTGGTAGATACACAACCATACACAATTGATAAAACTGTATAGAACTTAATATATACATAGAGATACACATGTAACAGTAGGGGGGATTCCCTTTTCAGCAGCTCCTGACAGCTGGAGAATACGTTATAGACAAGCAAGATATTCCTAGTATGGCATGTGTATCAAATTTAGACCTATTCTCAGCACCATCCAACTCCATCATCAACTTATCAATCCTCTTCTGTTCCACAACATTCAGTAGGTTGCTAATCAGAGCAGGTTCAGTTTTACTGAGGTGCTCAAGAGACTCTGAGACATCTTTCCCCACAGTAAGCCTTCATGTCTTGAGCTCTAAGTCTCATATCAGTTGAGGCACCAATAGATACAGCTCTGAAGAGATCTCCTCCATGGCAGGACCCACATGAAGAGTGGGATTTCCGTGAAGGTCAAAGATCTCTCTGACAAAGAACTTGGGAACAGGTATGGTGAATTTCTACTCATACTTCCTGTCGTTTAAAAAAAGAGGCAGGGGAAAAGGTCTGCAAAGGTCAAATGAGTGTTAACTTAATAAGCGCACAGGCCTCTCCTTTACTCTCCCGAACTCTTGGCCAGCTTGGCTTCTCTTTTGCTGTATATGTTTCTTAAAGGTCCCTAAATGATTCTGATGTGCAACCAGATATGGGAACTACTGGTATAGGTCTTTAAAAAAATAAACTTCTACAATTATATAACTTCTCAAATGAAAGTTACATTTCCTTTTTATTAGCCATCTTTCAAGCTAAATTATATTTTACTTATTACGTGATACACAACCACTGAACCAGTTTCAAAAATGACAAAATTCATATTTCAATTTATTCAGTCAGGAAACACGAAAAATAAATAATGAAGGTCCTTTTCCTCCCCTTCTTCTCTATTCTCTAAATTTATGTTTAAACTTGATAGATATTTTGTAACACTAAAGTTATGGCTTTTTTAAAAGCACTGTATTACTGCTTTTAACGATAATGATTATAAATGCAACTAATCTGAAAAATCAGGAAATAAACACTTTCACCGGTTGGTTTCTAGTTCATTATCTTCTTCATCATAAAGATGATAATGCTATAGAAATTAATGTTTGGGTATAAATTGCAGATACAATTTTAACATTTTCCATAATCCTGAGAAATTTTTCAGTATTATATAATCAAAAATCAATTCCAAATACATCTGTACATATATAAAAATACATTTAAAAACAAGAATGGGAAAAATTCTAAATACTAGGTCGTTACTCAGAAGGTGAGTTGGCACTATGAAGAGGCTTTGATTCCTTTATCAGGATATTCTTCCACATCCGAAGAGAACATCAACTCTGGGAGAGAAAATGAACAAATCATACTTAAAATGATTTCCCAGCAACTCAGAAAGAATTTAACTTACTAATAGTCTTAAAATATTGACATATTATATAATAGAATTATAATTCTTTATGTTATAAAGAATTATTATAAATTCTTTGTATTCTATAATTCTTACTTGAGTACAAGCAAGATTTCTTGATAGTGAACTCTGAGTTTTAAAAGATGAGCTATTGACAAATGTACGAGTTTTGCATTTTGAGACGTACAAGTTTTTAATGCATTGTAAACTCCTGAAAAATAAAATATATATAGTAGAGACAACATAATAACTCATACCAGGAAGTTTAAGTCACTTAGAGAATCCAGGATCATTAAACGGCTAAAGAAGTCTAATTCTATAGTGATCATGATAACCTAAAATATAGGACACAGACATAGCAGAGGATCTGGAACTAAGATTAGGTGTGTGCCAGGAAAGTTTAAATATGTGACCCCATTTAATCACCATAAACTCCCTTTAAGTGAGTATTATCTTCCTCATTTTATATTTCCATTTTTTTATCCATATGAAAATGTTATTTGACTCACATAACCCTAAAAGAGAGCAGGATTCTGGAAATATAAGTAACATATACTGTGTGATTAAGACTGAATACTGGAGAGGAGCATAAAGATGGCGGAGGAATAGGACGGGAAGACCACTTTCTCCCTCACAATTTCCTCAAAAGAACATTTCAACGCTGAGCAAACTCCACAAAACAACCTCTGTAGGCTGGCAGAGGACAGCAGGCAACCAGAAAAGCAGACCATTGTCTTCAAAAACAGGTAGGAAAAAATATAAACGACGAAAAAGGAGACAAAGGAGGTGGGGAGGGAACTCCGTCCCGGGAAGGGAATTTTAAGAAGAGAGGTTTCCAAACACCAGGAAACACTCTCCCTGCCGAGTCTGTGGCGAGTCTTGGAAACCCAGAGGGCAACATAACAGGAAGGAAAAGTAAAGAAATAATTAAAACCAAGAGATTTCAAGCCCAACAGTAACTCCCCCAGCGGAAAAGCAGCACAGACGCCTGCATCCGCCACTGGGAAGTGGGGGCAGGGCAGGGACGCGCGGGAGGCGCGGGCTGCAGTGCTTTGTAAGAATCGGGCAGGAACGCCCCACGCGCAACCAGAACGATCTAACTTGCGCTAGCAAACCAGACTGTGTGATAGCTACAGCACGAAAAGCTCGAACATAAGACACCGCCAGGACCGAGCACAGAACAAAGGACGGAACGGAAAAAGCCGGCTGCAGACCATCCCCCGCCGGGGACAGGCAGCCAGAGCCGTAAGGACTGGAAAGGGGCAATTGCAGACCCGGAGAGACTTTACTTACCTAACTGCAAGCAGGCTTCTTTGCTAAGACTTCTGGGGGTGCTGGACAGTCACAATCTGCCTCACGGGGGACGCCAGCGGTCCACCCAGAAAGTTGAGCAGCAGCGACAGAAAAGGTGACAAGCCGCGGCGATCACGCTCGCCAAACTCCTGAGCTACTCGGACCTGGGAAGGGCACAAAGCGCAGTCCCAGCCGAATCTGTGCCTCTGAGGGCTGCCTGAGCGCCAAACATGAGCGGCTTGGACCGGGAAGTGCACGCAGCCTAGGGCCGGCCCCAGACGGTTCCCGGCTGTGCATCGTAGAGCCGGAGCGGTTTGTGCGCCGCGAGAAGGGACAGGTCAAGCGGGGCTGTGACACTGTGAGCACACGACAGCGCTATTTGTTTGCGGCATCCCCCCTCCCCACAGCGCGACTGAACTAGTGAGCCTGAAAAACCAGCAAACGGAAGAAGTTAAACAGAGGGAACCACCTTGGAAGTGATCCCACACGGCCCAAAACATCAGAGAAGAGCCAGATATATTTTTACTATTTTAAAAATCATTCCTTTTTTTTTTTTCTTTTTTTTTCTAACCTTTTTTTAAAATTGTTAAGTCTTCTATTTCTCCTCTAATTTTTATTACTATAACCTATTATTACTATTTTTTTAAAAAAAGACTTTTTTTTTTTTTTTTTTAAGGCAAACACCATATATAGCCTTTGGATGGTTGTTGGTGGGGTTTTTTTTGTTTGTTTGTTTTGTTTTTTTTGTTTGCTTGTTTTTTTTAATAATTCTTGGTTTTTTTTCTTTCTTTCTTTCCTGCTTTTTCCTTCTGCTTCTTTTCTTTAATATTGTATTTTTGAAAATCCAACCTCTACTCTAGATTTTTAACCTTTGCTCTTAGGTTTTTGTTGTCAATTATGTTCATTTAAAAACCCAAACTTCACTACCCAAGTTTACCTGAGAGCGAGATTACTGGCTTGACCACTCTCTTCTCCTATGGACTCTCCTTTTTCTCCACCAGGTGGCCTCTGTCTCTTTTCTCCCCCATCTCTTCTCTATCCAACTCTGTGAATCTCTGTGTGTTCCAGACAGTGGAGAACACCTAAGGAACTGGTTACTGGCAGGATTTGTCTCTCTCCTTCTCATTCCTCTCTCTTATCCTCCTGGTCACCTCTGTCTACTTCCTCCCTCTCCTCTTCCCTGTATAACTCCGTAAATACCTGAGCGGGCCAGACTATAGAGCGCACATAAGGAAGTGACTACTGCCTAGCTTGCTCTCTCCTCTTTTGATCTCACCGCATCTCATTCCACTTACCTCTAACTACCCCCTCCATCTTCTCTTCTCCTTGTAACTCAGTGAACTTCTCTGAGTGTCCCTCAATGTGGAGAAACTTTTCATCTTTAACCTAGATGTTTTATCATCGGTGCTGTATAGATGGAGAAGTCTAGAGGCTACTGTAAAAACTGAAGACCAGAAGCAGGAGGCTTAAATACAAAGCCTGAAAACATTAGAGAACTCTTGAATTCAGGGAACATTAAGCAATAGGAGCTCATCAAATGCCTTCATACTTACACTGAAACCAAGCTCCACCCAAGGGCCAACAAGTTCCAAAACAAGACATATCACTCAAATTCTCCAGCAACACAGGAACACTCCCCTGAGCTTGAATATACAGGCAGCTCAAAATTATTCCAAAACCTTTGATGTCTCATAACCCATCACTGGTCACTCCACTGCACTCCAGAGAGAAGAAACCCAGCTCCACCCACCAGAACTCCAACACAAGCCTCCCTAACCAGGAAACCTTGACAAGCCACTGATAGAACCCCACCCACAGTGAGGAAGCTCCATAATAAAGAGAACTCCACAAATTACCAGAATATAAAAAGACCACCCCAAACGCAGCAATATAACCAAGATGAAGAGACAGAGGAATACTCAGCAGGTAAAGGAACAGGAGAGTTGCCCACCAAACCAAGCAAAAGAGGAAGAAGTAGGGAATCTACCTGAGAAGGAATTCCGAATATTGATAGTGAAAATGATCCAAAATCTTGAAATCAAAATGGAATCACAGATAAATAACCTAGAGACAAGGATTGAGAAGATGCAAGAAAGGTTTACCAAGGACCTAGAAGAAATAAAAAAGAGTCAAAATATAATGAATAACGCAATAAATGAGATCAGAAACACTCTGGAGGCAACAAATAGTAGAATAACGGAGGCAGAAGATAGGATTAGTGAAATAGAAGATAGAATGGTAGAAATAAATGAATCAGAGAGGAAACAAGAAAAACGAATTAAAAGAAACGAGGACAATCTCAGAGACCTCCAGGACAATATGAAATGCTCCAACATTCGAATTATAGGAGTCCCAGAAGAAGAAGACAGAAAGAAAGATCATGAGAAAATCCTTGAGGAGATAATAGTTGAAAACTTCCCTAAAATGGGGAAGGAAATAATCACCCAAGTCCAAGAAACACAGAGAGTTCCAAATAGGATAAACCCAAGGCGAAACACCCCAAGACACATATTAATTAAATTAACAAAGGTCAAACACAAAGAACAAATATTAAAAGCAGCAAGGGAAAAACAACAAATAACACACAAGGGGATTCCCATAAGGATAACAGCTGATCTTTCAATAGAAACTCTTCAGGCCAGGAGGGAATGGCAAGACATACTTAAAGTGATGAAAGACAATAACCTACAGCCCAGATTACTGTACCCAGCAAGGATCTCATTCAAATACGAAGGAGAAATCAAAAGCTTTACAGACAAGCAAAAGCTGAGAGAATTCAGCACCACCAAACCAGCTCTCCAACAAATTCTAAAGGATATTCTCTAGACAGGAAACCGAAAAGGGTGTATAAACCCGAACCCAAAACAATAAAGTAAATGGTAACGGGATCATACTTATCAATAATTACCTTAAACGTAAATGGGTCGAACGCCCCAACCAAAAGGCAAAGACTGGCCGAATGGATACAAAAACAAGACCCCTCTATATGCTGCTTACAAGAGACCCACCTCAAAACAAGGGACACATATAGACTGAAAGTGAAGGGCTGGAATAAGATATACCACGCAAATAGAGACCAAAAGAAAGCAGGAGTGGCAATACTCATATCTGATAAAATAGACTTTAAAACAAAGGCTGTGAAAAGAGACAAAGAAGGCCACTACATAATGATCAAAGGATCAATCCAAGAAGAAGATATAACAATTATAAATATATATGCACCCAATATAGGAGCACCGCAATATGTAAGACAAATGCTAACAAGTATGAAAGGGGAAATCAACAATAACACAATAATAGTGGGAGACTTTAATACCCCACTCACACCTATGGACAGATCAACTAAACAGAAAATTAACAAAGAAACGCAAACTTTAAATGATACATTAGATCAATTAGACCTAATTGATATCTATAGGACATTTCACCCCAAAACAATGAATTTCACCTTTTTTTCAAGTGCTCATGGAACCTTCTCCAGGATAGATCACATCCTGGGCCATAAATCTAAACTTGATAAATTCAAAAAAATCGAAATCATTCCAAGCATCTTTTCTGACCATAATGCATTAAGATTAGATCTCAATTACAGGAGAAAAACTACTAAAAATTCCAACATATGGAGGTTGAACAACACACTTCTGAATAACCAACAAATCACAGAAGAAATCAAAAAAGAAATCAAAATATGCATAGAAACTAATGAAAATGAAAACACAACAACCCAAAACCTGTGGGACACTATAAAAGCAGTGCTAAGAGGAAAGTTCATAGCAATACAGGCATACCTCAAGAAACAAGAAAAAAGTCAAATAAATAACCTAACTCTACAACTAAAGCAACTAGAAAAGGAAGAATTGGAGAACCCCAGAGTTAGTAGAAGGAAAGAAATCTTAAAAATTAGGGCAGAGATAAATGCTAAAGAAACAAAAGAGACCATAGCAAAAATCAACAAGGCCAAAAGCTGGTTCTTTGAAAGGATAAATAAAATTGACAAACCACTAGCCAGACTCATCAAGAAGCAAAGAGAGAAAAATCAAATCAATAAAATTAGAAATGAAAATGGAGAGATCACAACAGACAACACAGAAATACAAAAGATCATAAGAGACTACTATCAGCAGTTGTATGCCAATAAAATGGACAATGTGGAAGAAATGGACAAATTCTTAGAAAAGTACAATTTTCCAAAACTGAACCAGGAAGAAATAGAAAATCTTAACAGACCCATCACCAGCACGGAAATTGAAACTGTAATCAGAAATCTTCCAGCAAACAAAAGCCCAGGTCCAGACGGCTTCACAGCTGAATTCTACCAAAAATTTCGAGAAGAGCTAACACCTATCCTACTCAAACTCTTCCAGAAAATTGCAGAGGAAGGTAAATTTCCAAACTCATTCTATGAGGCCACCATCACCCTAATACCAAAACCTGACAAAGATGTCACAAAAAAAGAAAACTACAGGCCAATATCACTGATGAACATAGATGCAAAAATCCTCAACAAAATTCTAGCAATCAGAATCCAACAACATATTAAAAAGATCATACACCATGACCAAGTGGGCTTTATCCCAGGGATGCAAGGATTCTTCAATATCCGCAAATCAATCAATGTAATTCACCACATTAACAAATTGAAAAATAAAAACCATATGATTATCTCAATAGATGCAGAGAAGGCCTTTGACAAAATTCAACATCCATTTATGATAAAAACTCTCCAGAAAGCAGGAATAGAAGGAACATACCTCAACATAATAAAAGCTATATATGACAAACCCACAGCAAACATTATCCTTAATGGTGAAAAATTGAAAGCATTTCCCCTAAAGTCAGGAACAAGACAAGGGTGTCCACTTTCACCACTACTATTCAACATAGTTCTGGAAGTTTTGGCCACAGCAATCAGAGCAGAAAAAGAAATAAAAGGAATCCAAATTGGAAAAGAAGAAGTAAAACTCTCACTGTTTGCAGATGACATGATCCTCTACATGGAAAACCCTAAAGACTCCACCAGAAAATTACTAGAGCTCATCAATGAATATAGTAAAGTTGCAGGATATAAAATCAACACACAGAAATCCCTTGCATTCCTATACACTAATAATAAGAAAGTAGAAAAAGAAATTAAGGAAACAATTCCATTCACCATTGCAACAAAAAGAATAAAATACTTAGGAATATATCTACCCAAAGAAACTAAAGACCTATATATAGAAAACTATAAAACACTGATGAAAGAAATCAAAGAGGACACTAATAGATGGAGAAATATACCATGTTCATGGGTTGGAAGAATCAATATAGTGAAAATGAGTATACTACCCAAAGCAATTTACAAATTCAACGCAATCCCTATCAAGCTACCAGCCATATTTTTCACAGAACTAGAACAAATAATTTCAAGATTTGTATGGAAATACAAAAAACCTCGAATAGCCAAAGCAATCTTGAGAAAGAAGAATGGAACTGGAGGAATCAACTTGCCTGACTTCAGGCTCTACTACAAAGCCACAGTCATCAAAACAGTATGGTACTGGCACAAAGACAGACATATAGATCAATGGAACAAAATAGAAAGCCCAGAGATAAATCCACACACATATGGACACCTTATCTTTGACAAAGGAGGCAAGAATATACAATGGAGTAAAGACAATCTCTTTAACAAGTGGTGCTGGGAAAACTGGTCAACCACTTGTAAAAGAATGAAACTAGATCACTTTCTAACACCGCACACAAAAATAAACTCAAAATGGATTAAAGATCTAAATGTAAGACCAGAAACTATAAAACTCCTAGAGGAGAATATAGGCAAAACACTCTCAGACATAAATCACAGCAGGATCCTCTATGATCCACCTCCCAGAATTCTGGAAATAAAAGCAAAAATAAACAAATGGGATCTAATTAAAATTAAAAGCTTCTGCACAACAAAGGAAAATATACGCAAGGTGAAAAGACAGCCTTCTGAATGGGAGAAAATAATAGCAAATGAAGCAACTGACAAACAACTAATCTCAAAAATATACAAGCAACTTATGCAGCTCAATTCCAGAAAAATAAACGACCCAATCAAAAAATGGGCCAAAGAACTAAATAGACATTTCTCCAAAGAAGACATACGGATGGCTAACAAACACATGAAAAGATGCTCAACATCACTCATTATCAGAGAAATGCAAATCAAAACCACAATGAGGTACCACTTCACACCAGTCAGAATGGTTGCAATCCAAAAATCTGCAAGCAATAAATGCTGGAGAGGGTGTGGAGAAAAGGGAACCCTCCTACACTGTTGGTGGGAATGCAAACTAGTACAGCCACTATGGAGAACAGTGTGGAGATTCCTTAAAAAATTGCAAATAGAACTACCTTATGACCCAGCAATCCCACTGCTGGGTATACACACCGAGGAAACCAGAATTGAAAGAGACACATGTACCCCAATGTTCATCGCAGCACTGTTTATAATAGCCAGGACATGGAAACAACCTAGATGTCCATCAGCAGACGAATGGATAAGAAAGCTTTGGTACATGTACACAATGGAGTATTACTCAGCCGTTAAAAAGAATTCATTTGAATCAATTCTGATGAGATGGATGAAACTGGAGCCGATTATACAGAGTGAAGTAAGCCAGAAAGAAAAACACCAATACAGTATACTAACACATATATATGGAATTTAGAAAGATGGCAATGATGACCCTGTATGCAAGACAGGAAAAAAGACACAGCTGTGTATAACGGACTTTTGGACTCAGAGAGAGAGGGAGAGGGCGGGATGATTTGGGAGAATGGCATTCTATCATGTATACTATCATGTAAGAATTGAATCGCCAGTCTATGTCTGACGCAGGATACAGCATGCTTGGGGCTGGTGCATGGGGATCACCCACAGAGATGTTATGGGGAGGGAGGTGGGAGGGGGTTTCATGTTTGGGAACACATGTAAGAATTAAAGATTTTAAAATTTAATAAAAAAAAAACATGAAAGAAAAAAAAAATAAAATAAAATTAGTTATTACAATAAATCAAAAAAAAAAAAAAAAAGAAAACTATAAAACACTGATGAAAGAAATCAAAGAGGACACTAATAGATGGAGAAATATACCATGTTCATGGGTTGGAAGAATCAATATAGTGAAAATGAGTATACTACCCAAAGCAATTTACAAATTCAACGCAATCCCTATCAAGCTACCAGCCATATTTTTCACAGAACTAGAACAAATAATTTCAAGATTTGTATGGAAATACAAAAAACCTCGAATAGCCAAAGCAATCTTGAGAAAGAAGAATGGAACTGGAGGAATCAACTTGCCTGACTTCAGGCTCTACTACAAAGCCACAGTCATCAAAACAGTATGGTACTGGCACAAAGACAGACATATAGATCAATGGAACAAAATGGAAAGCCCAGAGATAAATCCACACACATATGGACACCTTATCTTTGACAAAGGAGGCAAGAATATACAATGGAGTAAAGACAATCTCTTTAACAAGTGGTGCTGGGAAAACTGGTCAACCACTTGTAAAAGAATGAAACTAGATCACTTTCTAACACCGCACACAAAAATAAACTCAAAATGGATTAAAGATCTAAATGTAAGACCAGAAACTATAAAACTCCTAGAGGAGAATATAGGCAAAACACTCTCAGACATAAATCACAGCAGGATCCTCTATGATCCACCTCCCAGAATTCTGGAAATAAAAGCAAGAATAAACAAATGGGATCTAATTAAAATTAAAAGCTTCTGCACAACAAAGGAAAATATAAGCAAGGTGAAAAGACAGCCTTCTGAATGGGAGAAAATAATAGCAAATGAAGCAACTGACAAACAACTAATCTCAAAAATATACAAGCAACTTATGCAGCTCAATTCCAGAAAAATAAACGACCCAATCAAAAAATGGGCCAAAGAACTAAATAGACATTTCTCCAAAGAAGACATACGGATGGCTGACAAACACATGAAAAGATGCTCAACATCACTCATTATCAGAGAAATGCAAATCAAAACCACAATGAGGTACCACTTCACACCAGTCAGAATGGCTGCGATCCAAAAATCTGCAAGCAATAAATGCTGGAGAGGGTGTGGAGAAAAGGGAACCCTCCTACACTGTTGGTGGGAATGCAAACTAGTACAGCCACTATGGAGAACAGTGTGGAGATTCCTTAAAAAATTGCAAATAGAACTACCTTATGACCCAGCAATCCCACTGCTGGGTATACACACCGAGGAAACCAGAATTGAAAGAGACACATGTACCCCAATGTTCATCGCAGCACTGTTTATAATAGCCAGGACATGGAAACAACCTAGATGTCCATCAGCAGATGAATGGATAAGAAAGCTTTGGTACATGTACACAATGGAGTATTACTCAGCCGTTAAAAAGAATTCATTTGAATCAGTTCTGATGAGATGGATGAAACTGGAGCCGATTATACAGAGTGAAGTAAGCCAGAAAGAAAAACACCAATACAGTATACTAACACATATATATGGAATTTAGAAAGATGGCAATGACGACCCTGTATGCAAGACAGGAAAAAAGACACAGCTGTGTATAATGGACTTTTGGACTCAGAGAGAGAGGGAGAGGGCGGGATGATTTGGGAGAATGGCATTCTATCATGTATACTATCATGTAAGAATTGAATCGCCAGTCTATGTCTGACACAGGATACAGCATGCTTGGGGCTGGTGCATGGGGATGACCCACAGAGATGTTATGGGGAGGGAGGTGGGAGGGGGTTTCATGTTTGGGAACACATGTAAGAATTAAAGATTTTAAAATTTAATAAAAAAAAAAAGGAAAAAAAAAAAAAAAAGACTGAATACTGCATTAGCCAGTTGAATTAGCTTCAATCCCAGTGGAGAATGTTATTAATTGGCATTTTGACATTTAAACTATCACTAAGCATAGTCCCATAATTTACTAAAATACCAAGAAATATTAAAAAAAGAAAACCTTAGGAATTTAGTAAAATAAAGTCCCCTGATATAAACATTAGATGAAAAATAAAATCTTTGAATGATGAAAAACTACAACCAAGTTAATGAAAAACTGTGAACTACCTAAAGCCTAAGAAGATTTTTAAAATATTTTAAATATATCTAAAAGGAATAATTAGTGAATAACACAAGAAAAGATACATTCATGAATGAAAACACACAAGATTATTACATTTTTTGTCTTGGTTTTTACAAATGGAAATGTTGGAAAGAGTCTCAGTTCCAAGATTTCTGAGACACAGGCTGTAATCAGTTGATCAAATTGTGGTTAAATGTTTTGCTTAACAAATCAAGAATAAAAATAATAGCCAAAGTCCAGAAAACAGCAAATAGATTCAAGGATGAAACTGCGGAACATCTACCAGGAAACACAACTTACAATACAAACACTAAGCTGTTCTCAGAGCAATGCTGAAAGACTAGCAGTTTGCAAATGTGATTCTTCTTCAGGTGTTCCAAAAGGGGTCTGAGACTACCGATTAGTAAATCTCACTTTACTCTGGGCACACTAAAGATTGCTAAACACTTCATTAGACAATGAAGGGTTAAGAATTTGTGCCAGGTAGAGGAGGAGGTAAGAGTAAATTCACTTGAATATGTATCTAGCAGAGGCTAACAGATGAAGCATATCATTTATTTCAAATTTATGGGCTTCCCCAGAGGCTCAGCGGTAAAGAATCTGCCTGCAATGCAGGAAGCACTGCAGGAACGGCAGGTTCAATCCCTGGGTCGGGAAGATCCCCTGGAGGAGGAAATGGCAACCCACTCCATTACTCTTGCTGGGAAAAGCCCATGGACAGAGGAGACTGGAGGGCTATAGTCTACAGGTTCTCAAAGGGTCAGACACAACTTAGCGACTGAGTAGCAAGAGATACTTTGATCAGAAAGAGACTAAGAGAAAAGAAGAGCAAAGACTTTCTATACAATACCTGAAAGGGTCCAAGAAAAGAAATATCTCCAAAATATGTGCAAACCCTCATTAAGTGCTCCAAGACTCCAGCTCTCCTAACACTCCTGTTTTTTGCAGCATTCAGTTTCACCACTTTATTGTAATACTTCTTGGGTTATTTTAAATGCATCTTTGTTATTGAAATGTTATAATACTATAAAGTATAAATGACATAATGCTATATCCATTAAAAGAAGATTTATGAAGTCATTATAGAAGATTTTATGATGTATTTATACTATTTTTTTCTTTAATACCTTCACTAAGATCCATGCCTGGCCTGTAAGACAAAAAAAGCCAAGATAACCCAACCAGAATGGCCACCACCAGATTCACCACAATCCATGGCTGAAGAACCTGCTCCTCAATTCCTTCTGCCCTAGAGGTAAAGAAATACTCATCAGAAATGTCTTCATTGTGATCCAAATATCCAGATATATCTATTTTATAAGCTTAAAAAAAAATGAGCCATCCTTATCTAGAGGAATAACAAGCATAAAATATAACTTCCCTATGAAATACACTATATATATCATGAGAATTTTAAAACCATAACTTAAAAGATTTAAAACATTGTTTACAAAACATTTTCATTAAAAATCCAAGAGTATATAACAATAGTTATCCATTAACCAATGGAACAGGGGGCTTTTTTGGCCACAATTTTAGAAACAAAAACAAGGCCCTCATTACTATTTATAGGTGAAAACAAGTAAAGGAGTGAAAAGACAAGAATAGCACCATTCCGCCCACTGTTGCTATTATTACGATCAACAATTACTAGTGCTACTATGAATTCTTACCAGAGGCTACCGTTAACAGAAGAAGGTGTGTAAAGGTGGATTCTGTCACTTGTCATTTGTTGACTCAGAGATAATATAAGAGCAGTAAAGTACACTGAGAAAAGACAAATGAATTACTAATAATGTATTTTTAACAACCCCAGTTTGTTTGGAATTTATAAATAACTTAAAGGTCAAAAATAATCTGAGCTTTGGGAAATGATGACATAAAAAATTTCCATTTGGTCAATTTCAATAGGCTGGATAGTCTTACATTATTTTTCAATACAGGTAGAGAAGGGGCTTTAGATACTCACTATTTTATCATTAGACTGACAAGAATCTAGAAGATCATTTAAGAAATTAAATGATTCAAAGTTATAAAATTAGTTTTATTAATATTCTCATAATTAGAACAAAATTTACTCCAAATTACCAAAAAGGTAAAAACAAATAGTATTTGTTACTAAAATGCCCTATCAGCCCTATTTGTTTAATGTCAAGTAGAAAATACAAAAGTTAAATATTAATACAGAACAATAAACTTTAAAAAGTTAGATAACCTCTACTGAAAAATAATTCTAAACCTCTACTGAAAAATAATTCTAAACCTCCACTGAAAAATAATTCTATTAAAATTATACCTACCATAGTTTAATTACAAATTCCACTGAATATTGATATGAATTGTTTTAGGTAGCAATAATATAAAATCATTTTTAAAATAAAATTATACTTTTTTTCTGATTCAAATTTACACAGTTATCAAATTATTTACTTACAGAAAGACGCTAAAGCTCTTGGATCCAGAGCAAGAAAATTTCGGATTGCTACTGACGTTTTAGCAAAGTCAATCCTAGAAAATACAAAAGCCTCTTGTCACAGTGTAGTTGTAAACGTCTTACAAAACTGTACAAAACTGTAGTCTCTAGACAACATTTTCTTTCTTCTCTATTTTAATGCTACCACATTATTATGAAGCTTTAAGTAGCTACAGTTTATACTTAACACACATGAAAAAATCTTATCTACAAAGGCCACATAAAACATTTAACTAAAGACTATTTTAGTTATCATTCCTTTAGCATTAAGAAGAAACAAACGTGATCAGCCATTTTATTAGATTCTACTTCCTTTTATTACTCATACTATTGAGTGATAAGCCGTTGTTTTCTTAGTGGGTTAAATTGTGTTCCTAGAAAGACATATTGAACTTCTAAACCCTGGAACCTGTGAATGTGACCCTCTTTGGAAACAGAATCTTTACTGATGTAGTCAACTTAAGATGAGGCCATTACAAGGGGCCCTAATCCAGGAAGACTGGTGTCTTTACAAGAAGAGACACAGATCCGTGGACACACAAGTAAGACTGCCATCTGATAACGGAGGGAGAGGCTGGAGTAACGCATCTACAAGCCAAGGGACAGCAAGGACTGCCAGAAACCACTGGAAGCTAAGGGACAGGCAGGAACAGACTCTCCATGGATCCCTCTAAAATGGAACCAACCTTGCCAACACCTTGGTTTTAGACTTTCAGATTCCAAAACTGTGAGAGAACACGTTCCTGTTGTTTCAAGCTACCCAGTTTGTGGTACTTTTGTTACAGCAGCCCTAGGAAACTGGGGTACCCAGAGTCTTGACTATACCTGATTCAGTGCATTGGAAGATATTTGGGCCTTTTTTAAAATTAAGTTTTTATTTTGTATTGCAGTATAGCCAATTAACAATGTTGTGATGGTTTCAGGTGAATAGAGAAGGGACCCAGCCATACATATACATGTATCCATTCTTCCCTAAACCCCTCTCCCATCCAGGCTGCCACATAACACTGTGCAGAGTCCCACGGTCTATACAATAGGTCCCTTTTGGTTATAGATACAGCAGTGTGTATGTTTGAGACTTTTTGAGTTGATTATATTTGGATAAAATTTTGGATTTAGAGTTGACGCTGAACGGGTTAAGACTTCGGGGTATGTTTTTGCTCACAATAGTCCCATCTCCTCCCCTCAAAAAGAACAGAAACAGAATGGCTCTTTAAAAAGTCAGAATAATATTAATATCCTGTAATTCCATTTTGAAAATGTCATAGTTTTTCAGGGACACATTTTGCTCAACACTTCCTTCTGAAGAAAGTTAGAGGGGCCTACGGTCACAACAGTCTTACCTGTCAAAGGCTGAAACTGTACTCAGAGCCAAAAGCAAGTAGAGAAGACTCTGGAATGGATATGCTAATGTCTTGTATTGTTGCAGAAGGTTTGAGAGGTCAGAAAGCTCATCTCCTGCCAGAACATAGATCACAACAATGTTCCACACAGCACAGCCAGCCAGGAACCCATGGGAGAAGACACCAATCATCCTGAATGGAAAACGGTTTTGTTAACATACACCAAAGACTAAAGCAAAAAGCGCATTCTTCGAATCTATTCATGTGTAAGAACAAAGTTCAACATTTCACAAAAGGTAAAAACAAGCTTTTCTTTTCTCTATACTAATAGGCAGATCATTTAACTCTAATTGAATGTTTGAAAAATATATGCACCCACCATTTTAAGTTGTCAATTTTTTAACAGTATTGAACAATCAATACTTAAAAAATTGTGGAACATTTGTCTTTAGAAAAGTCCAACAAAATCAGTCACCGGAAAGCCCGATGCACCGACAGTGCAACATCTCTGGTCGTCCAGGAAGGTTTCATGTCCATTGACACATCAATCTTTTCTGTGGTCTTGATCAACTCTGAACGATCAGCAGCCTGGAATCGCCCTAAGAACACAACACACAATTAAAAACAACTCACAACAGAGAACTCTGAGGATCTTTCTTGTTATTGCACATTTAAGAACCCTCATGTTGAGATTGAAATTTTACTGTTTTCTTGTCTAAAAATTCTCCCTGATTCAGCTCCTACTTCAGAAGTCTCTTTTCTCTCAGTTGCTAAAAACATACAATGTTTTAATCTTGAAGAGAAGTAAATGATGTCCATGTACTTTCTTCTCAACCCGAAAGAGATGTTAAAGTAGCAGTCTTGGAAATCAATTTATTTAGTGAAATACAACAATGAACTTGTAATTCAGAATGAAGTCTGTAAACCTTTTAACATGATATAGTCTAAAATATTCTCATTTAGAGATTTTTACAAGTATTAAAGTATAAATCCTACTACTATAAAGGTAAGTCAATATTTGAAAACACTTCAAATTTCTCAGGAAAAGATGCCAGCATATGTAATATGGCACTCTGTGATGACAGAAAAGAAACAGATTGTTTCATACACTGGTCTTAAGAAGATTCCCATGGAAACCGTCAGTTCAAAGGTCAGAACTCAATACTGTGAGCAGAGCTTTGTGCTTCCTCTGCAGACAAGAAGCCTCCTTCTCCTTCATCAGTCAATCCACAAATGGACCTCAGGAAACTGGAAAGGTTCCCTTATCTTTGGCAAACCTGGCTGTCATGCACTTTGGAGAAGGGAAGACAGAAGTGAGATACCTAATGTTCCCAAAGAAAAAGCAACTGCTGGGCAAATCACTGGTACGTTCCATGGTCAGTTACTTTACTAAGGGAAGTTTCTGTGCTACAGGAAGCAAGAATAAAAATGAGGATTGAGTGATATTGCTTGAAAATCAGTTCAGCTTAGTTCAGTCTCTCACTCATGTCCGACTCTTTGCAACCCCATGAACCGCAGCATGCCAGGCCTCCCTGTCCATCACCAACTCCCAGAGTCTATCCAAACCCATGTCCATTGTGTTGGTGATGCCATCCAACCATCTCATCCTGTTGTCCCCTTCTCCTCCTGCCCTCAATCTCTCCCAGCATCAGGGTCTTTTCAAATGAGTCAGCTCTCCACATCAGGTGGCCAAAGTATTGGAGTTTCAGCTTCAACATCAGGCCCTCCAATGCTTGAAAATAGACTGAAGCAAATTAAATGGCCACATGGTATACTAGTCCTGCTGCTTGCTGCGTGCATGCTCAGTTGTGTCTGACTCTTGGCAACCCCATGGACTGGAGCCTGCCAGCCTCCTCTAACAGCCCTTAACTAGAAGTCATGAAACTTTGTTTCGAGTCCCAATTTTGTACTAATCAACTGTGAGACCCTGGGTGACTCCGCCTCTCTGGGTCACAGGTTTCTCATTGGCCAACAATGCCAAGATCCCTAAAGTGGGCTCTTAAGGAATCAGAATTCTAAAACAATTTATGCAAAATCTAAGTTATAAATTTTAAGGGTTAATCTTTATGTTTTAGATGAGTTCTTTAGGGAGCATGTTCACAGCATATCCATGGGACTAATATATGGTTATGATCATGCTTTCAGTAGGTTTTTCTTAAACACCACAAATGTAGTGTTATAACCAACACTACATACAATGTGCTATATACAATGTCAGAACTATTTTTCTAAAAAAAATATAGCTATAATGTTGTATTTCTCATTTAATATGGCAATACTATCCTGTATTTTCTCTTATTTATTTTTAATGATAGAATTTATATCATTACTTGCTCCACCACCAATATCACCACCAATTGCAGAAAACTGGTAAAAGTACAACAGGGAATAAAGAAATGGGTGGGGGGAGAGGGAGGTTTTTTTAAGTTACCAATCATCTCATAACCTACAAACAACCAGCATTAACATTTTAACGTATTTTCTTCTAGTCTTTTGTCCTATGCATTTCTCTATAGTTCAACTCTAACTACAAGCATGTATGTTTACTTTTCATTAGCATCTTAACATGAAGTGAAAAATTCTCCCTAGGCATTATTTTTAGTGGTGCAGAAGACTTCATTGTATAGATATGCCATAAACTGTCTGAAATCACCCACTTTCTGTTTTACATTTAGGTTTTTTCCAGTTTTTTGCTCTCATTAATAACAATATGATGATTACCTTTATGTATAAATTTTTATCCATATTTTTACTTATTTCCTTAATTCAGATTTCCAGAAGTATAATTACTAGGTCAAAGGATATCCTTATATAATTCTTAAATGGTTCATGTTCCAAAATAAGGACCTACTTACTGCTTTTTTCCACAAACACTTTGCCTACAGGCTGGCTAATGCCCGTGGGTGCAGTGAATACAGACTGTTGTTCTGGACTACTTTGCTCGTCAGTAATTATGTCTTCATCTTCAACTCCTAGTTCATTGGCATAATGTAATTCTGCTGGCTGGGTTTTCCTGTAATCAAGGAGAATGTAAGAAAAATGGATGATTTCTGACCTTTTATAGACCCAAATAAGGAGGTTCTTGCGAGTCTAATGGAAAGAACCCTGGATTTGGAGCCAGAAAATTTAGTTTTTACTCAAATGGATCAGTTATTAACTGTTATGTACAGCAAGTCACTTACCTTTCTGCGGGCCTCAGTTTTCTCATCTGGAAAATGAAGTAACTGAACTAGATTTGAAAGGTTCTTTATAGACTCAAAATTATATGATTCTATATAGATACTGATCACTATGTGCAGGGTCATTTCCAAATATAAACAATAGCGTTATATAACTTCCAGTATACTTCTTTAAAGTATACCATTCTATTTTACCTGGGACTTAATTTCCTATGAAATAAACATTTTATGTATTGTTAGAATAATCATAATTTGAATTCTATTAATACGAGAAAATAAATAATAGCTACCTTATTATATCACCTTTAATTCTTAATATCAACTGGAAGAAGCACAAGCTGGAGTCAAGATCGCCGGGAGAAATATCAATAACCTCAGATATGCAGATGACACCACCCTTATGGCAGAAAGTGAAGAGGAGCTAAGGAGCCTCTTGATGAAAGTGAAAGAGGAGAGTGAAAAAGTTGGCTTAAAGCTCAACATTCAGAAAACGAAGATCATAGCATCTGGTCCCATCACTTCATAGGAAATAGATGGGGAAACAGTAGAAACAATGTCAGACTTTATTTTTGGGGCTCCAAAATCACTGCGGATGGTGACTGCAGCCATGAAATTAAAAGATGCTTACTCCTTGGAAGAAAAGTGATGACCAACCTAGATAGTATATTTAAAAGCAGAGACATTACTTTGCCGACTAAGGTCCGTCTAGTCAAGGCTATGGTTTTTCCTGTGGTCATGTATGGATGTGAGAGTTGGACTGTGAAGAAGGCTGAGCACCAAAGAATTGATGCTTTTGAACTGTGGTGTTGCAGAAGACTCTTGAGAGTCCCTTGGACTGCAAGGAGATACAACCAGTCCATTCTGAAGGAGATCAGCCCTGAGATTTCTTTGGAAGGAATGATGCTAAAGCTGAAGCTCCAGTACTTTGGACACCTCATGCGAAGAGCTCATTGGAAAAGACTCTGATGCTGGGAGGGATTGGGGGCAGGAGGAGAAGGGGACGACAGAGAATGAGATGGCTGGATGGCATCACGGACTCGATGGACGTGAGTCTGAGTGGACTCTGGGAGATGGTGATGGACAGGGAGGCCTGGCGTGCTGCGATTCATGGGGTCCCAAAGAGTCGGACACGACTGAGCGACTGAACTGAACTGATGTAATACTTTTACTACTTATATAAAATCTTCTATTTGTGTTTCTCTTCTTTAGATTCAGCTCCTAAAATATTTTATTTATTTAAATATAATATTTTACTTTTCTCAGTGGGCTTACTCTTTTCAAAGTTATCCTTAGATTAGTTTAACTAATACATTTGTAATACTACTTATCCTAGAGATACACAACTACAAGTATTTAATAAGACTTAGAAGCTGCTGTTTGGGAGCTCCAAATTAAGCATCAGGGTGTCTCTGCAGAATATTTAGAAGGACAAATAAATCCTTACTTCGTCTTCCTTCGAGGTTTCTGAATAACTGGCTCCTCATCTGGCTCCACATTGATACCATTTTCATTTGGTAATAAAGATGGACTAGCTGTCTTCTTCTGGGTAAAGGCAGTCTCCAATTCTGAAAACAAAGCAGATTAAGTTTTTAAATAACTATGATGCAAAAAAGAAAAGTAGCATGTAAGACTTCTATAAGACAAAAGAACTTTAAGAATTCTAATTGGCCCCCAATTTTTTTCACCATCTTATTAATCTTTAAAATTTTACACCTCTAAACACTCAACAGACAATTTGAAATCATGATGCCAAACAACATAAAAAAAGAAAAATCAAGTCATCCAATATCGAGGGTGTGTCAGAGCTCCAAGATTACCTCCAAGTTCTATGATTCACTCAACGGACTCACAAGTCATTTACACTCACAGTTACAGTTTATTACAGGAAAAAGACACAAAACAAAATCAGAACAAGGAAAAAGCTCATGGAACAAAGTCCCAAAGAAACCAAGTCCAAGTTTCCAAGAGTCCTCTATCAATGAAGTCACACAGGATGTGCTAATTCTTCCAGCAACAAGTTGTAACGACATATGTGTTCCTTTCTCTTCCAGGGAAGCTCATCAGTCACTTAGCAGCCAGGAATTTTACTGGGGAGTGATCACAGAGGCACCTCGTGACAAACACATACCAAAATTCTAGACTCCCAGAAGAAAAGCAGGTGCTCAGCATAAATCTCACTGTGTGCATAGTGCACAGTGAGCCACCCTGACAGTTTATAGAGAAAGCTTTGTATCAGTGTAGACAACTGTTGCATAGGAAGCTGGAATGTCAGGTCCATGAATCAAGGAAAATTGGAAGTGGTCAAACAGGAGATAGCAAGAGTGAATATTGACATTTTAGGAATTGTGATCTAAAATGGACTGGAATGGGTGAATTTAACTCAGATGACCATTATATTTACTACCGTGGGCAAGAATCCCTTAAAAGAAATGGAACAGCCCTCACAGTCAACAAGAGAGTCCAAAATGCAGTACTTGGATGCAATCTCAAAAACGACAGAATGATCTCTGTTCATTTCCAAGGCAAATCATTCAATATCACAGTAATCCAAGTCTATGCCCCAACCAGTAATGCTGAAGAAGCTGAAGTTGAATGGTTCTATGAAGATCTACAAGACCTTTTAGAACTAACACCCAAAAGAGATGTCCTCTTCATTATAGAGGACTGAAATTCAAAAGTAGGAAGTCAAGAAACATCTGGAGTAACAGGCAAATTTGGCCTTGGAGTACAAAATGAAGCAGGTCAAAGGCTAACAGAGTTTCGCCAAGAGAACACACTGGTCATAGCCAATACCCTCTTCCAACTACACAGGAGAAGACTCTTCACATGGACATGACCAGATGGTCAATACCGAAATCAGACTGATTATATTCTTTGCAGCCAAAGATGGAGAAGCTCTATACAGTCAGCAAACACAAGACAGGGAGCTGACTGTGGCTCAGATCATGAACTCCCCATTGCCAAATTCAGACTTAAATTGAAGAAAGTAGGGAAAACAACTAGACCATTCAGGTATGACCTAAATCAAATCCCTTACGATTACACAGTGGAAGTAAAAAATAGATTCAAGGAAATAGATCTGATAGACAGAGTGCCTAAAGAACTACGTGACATTGTATCGGAGGCATTGATCAAGACGATCCCCAAGAAAAAGAAATGCACAAAGGCAAAATGGTTGTCTGAGGAGGGCTTACAAATAACTGAGAAAAGAAGAGAAGCTAAAGGCAAACGAGAGAAAGATATAAGCATCTGAATGCAGAGTTCCAAAAAATGGCAAGGAGAGATAAGCCTTCCTCAGTTATCAACGTAAAGAATAGAGGAAAACAATAGAATGGGAAAGACTAGAGATCTCATCAAGAAAATTAAGACATACCAAGGGAACATTTCATGCAACGATGGGCACAATAAAGGACAGAAATAGTATGGACCTAACAGAAGCAGAAGATATTAAGAGGTGGCAAGAATACACAGAAGAACTATACAAAAAAGATCTTCATGATCCAGATAACCATGATGGTGTGATCACTCACCTAGAGCCCGACATCCTGGAATGTGAAGTCAAGTAGGCCTTAGGAAGCATCACAACGAACAAAGCTAGTAGGTGATGGAATGCCAGTTGAGCCATTTCAAATCCTGAAAGATGATGCTATGAAAGGGCTGCACTCAATATGCCAGCAAATTTGGAAAACTCAGCAGTGGCCACAGGACTGGAAAACGTTACTTTTCATTCAAATCCCAAAGAAAGGCAAGCCAAACAATGTTAAAACCACCGCACAATTGCACTCATCTTACATGCTAGTAAAGTAATGCTCAAAATTCTCCAAGCCAGGCTTCAACAGTACGTGAACCATGAACTTCCTGACGTTCAAACTGGATTTAGAAAAGGCAGTGGAACCAGAGATCAAATTGCCAACATCCACTGGATCATCAAAAAAGCAAGAGAGTCCCAGAAAAACATCTAATTCTCTTTTATGCCAAAGCCTTTGACTGTGTGGATCACAACAAAGTATGGAAAATTCTTAAAGAGATGGGAATACCAGACCACCTGACCTGCCTCTTGAGAAATATGTATGCAGGTCAGGAAGCAACAGTTAGAACTGGACATGGAACAACAGATTGGTTCCAAATGGAGCAAGGAGTATGTCAAGTCTGCATACTGTCACCCTCCTTATTTAACTTATATGCAGAGCACATCATGAGAAATGCCAGGCTAGATGAAGCACAAGCTGGAATCAAGATTGCTGGGAGAAATATCAATAACCTCAGATATGCAGATGACACCACGCTTATGGCAGAAAGTGAAGAAGAACTAAAGAGCATCTTGATTTAAGTAAAAGAGGAGAGTGAAAAGGTTGGCTTAAAGCTCAACATTCAGAACTAAGATCATGGCATCCGGTCCCATCACTTCATGGGAAATGGGGAAATAATGGAAACAGTGATAGACTTTATTTTTGGGGGGCTCCAAAATCACTGCAGATGGTGACTGCAGCCATGAAATTAAAAAACGCTTGCTCCGTGGGAGAAAAGTTATGACCAACCTAGACAGCGTATTAAAAAGCAGAGACTTTACCTTGCCAGCAAAAGTCCATCTAGTCAAAGCTATGGTTTTTCCAGTAGTTATGTATGGATGTGAGAATTGAACTATAAAAAAAGCTGAATGCCAAAGAATTGATGCTTTTGAACTGTGGTGTTGGAGAAGACTCTTGAGAGTCACTTGGACTGAAAGGAGATCCAACCAGTCCATCTTAAAGGAAATCAGTCCTGAATATTCATTGGAAGGACTGATGCTGAAGCTGAAACTCCAATACTTTGGCCACCTGATGTGAAGAATTGACTCATTTGAAAAGACCCTGATGCTGGGAAAGATTGAAGGCCCTGATGCTGGAGGAGAAGGGGATGACAGAAGATGAGATGGTTGGATGGCATCACTGACTTGATGGACATGAGTCTGAGTAAGCTCTGGGAGTTGGAGATGGACATGGAAGCCTGGCGTGCTGCAGTCTATCAGGTTTCAAAGAGTCGGACACGACTGAGCAACTGAACTGAACTGAACCGAACTGAGAAAACTGTTTATCTGCCAAGTTCCCAGATTCCAGTCAAGCGGCCCTAGAGCAAGTAGGCCTGTCCAGTCCTGCAAGTTAACTCTTTTCTAAACACAAAGCATTAAATTCAGGCAAGTCAATGGAGCCTTCTAACCCATTAGCAACCCTTCCTATCTGGAAATACAGGAAATGGCTCCCTGGAATGCCCACAAAGACCCTAGAAATCTATTTTTAAAAGCACTTATAGCCTGGGCTGGACATAGAAGCAGTACAGCCAACCACAGATGTGCTGGACAAAACAAAAATGAAACAAACGTAGGAAGCTAGGCCTTGTAGTGGCAGGTGCATTCTAGAATGGCAGTAAAGGTACTCTTTGGCCCAGGACTTAGGTGCGATCTTAATTTTCTAAAAACTATCACTTCTATAAATAAATTTTCTCCTGAATTATAAAACTAGGTATTTTGGTATCCATCTTGATTTTCAACTTTGTACCCTAAGTGAATTACTGAGAGAGTAGTTTTAATTCAACTGTCCTTGAATTAAAGGAAATAAACTGTTGGTAAAACTGTCTGAGGATCATTTCTGCCTCTTTCCCCCTCTTCCGCCCTCTGCTTCTCCTCTTACTGCTCCCCGGCACTGTGGCATCCCACTTCGACTTGCCTCTCAAAACTGTGTTCCACTCTCCTGACTTTTCTGGTTCCTGCTCTCTACTCCTGTAAGCTCTTCATCTAATAAGAATCTACTGTTTTCTAAGAAAACAAATAGTCTTGGGAACTATTTTGTAATAAACCATTCATTGGGGCTAATGTTAATGGGAGAAAGCTAATCTTACAATATTTGGTCCTTTCTTTTTTTACTCTAATAAAATCTATTGTCATTTTCTAATTATTATAAAAGTTACACATACAATATGTGAAAATTTAGTAAACATAAAGAAAGAAAATTTTTTAAAATCATCCCTAATTCTGCCTTCTAAAAATCCTACCACTGTTGACACTTTGCCATATCCTTCCATTCTTTTTACTGTATGTGTGTGTATGTACATATGTTCTGGATTGAATTGTGTCTCCTGAAAAAGATATATGCAAGTCCTAATCCCCAATAGCTGTGAATGAGACTTTAGAAATAGGGTCTTTGCAGATGTGATCACGTTAATATGAGGTCATGCTGGATGAGGATGGGCCCTAAATTCAATGGCTGGTGTCCTTATAAGAAAGGCCAAATTTGGACACAGAAACACAGGGAAAAAAGTGAAGATGGGGACACAGAATGGAGTTATGCTGTTACAAGCCAAAGAATGCCAAGAACTACAAACCACCACCAGAATCTGGAAGAGGCTAGGGTGGATTCTTTCCTACAAACTTTAGAGGAAACATGGCCCTGTGGACACCTTGATTTTGGACTTCTAGCCTCCAGAACTGTCAAGAGACATTGTCCATCGGAAGGCACGCTGAGATCTAAACTTTCTATTTTGCTTCTGAAATTGCATCCCTTCTCTCATAATCTGTACATATATTCCCTCATAGCTCAGTTGGTGGCAGCTTCCCTGGTGGCTCAGAGGGTAAAAGCACCTGCCTGCAATGTGGGAGACCCAGGTTCGATCCATGGGTCAGAAAGATCTCGTGGAGAAGGAAATGGCAACCCACTCCAGTATTCTTGCCTGGTAAATCCCATGGACGGAGAAGCCTGATAGGCTATAGTCCAAGGGGTCGCAGAGTCGGACACAACTGAGTGACTTCACTTTCACTTTTCAGCTCAGTTGGTAAAGAATCTGCCTGCAATGCAGAAGACCCCAGTTCGATACCTGGGTTGGGAAGATCCCCTGGAGAAGGAATAGGCTACCCACTCTAGTATTTGGCCTGGAGAATTCCATGGACTGTATAGTCCATGGGGTCACAAGGAGTCAGACACCACTAAGCAACTTTCACTTCACTTCACTTCATGATCAAAAGAGATCCTCTAAAATATTCCTGACTTAACCCTCTGGAGTTACCCTAGTGATAAAAATTTTAAGCAAAAAAAAAAAAAAAGAAAGAACTGGATATGAGTGGGGAAAAATAGAAACAGACAGGTTTTAATCACATCCCTCAAACCACAACTGTTGTCACAACCTAACCTTGGTTTCTTTACATACCAAGAGGTAGCCTTGCTTTCTTCTGCCTCCGTTGAACAGGAGCTTCTTGATGTTCTATGGAGTCTTTGGTTGGTGGCTCGCTGCCCTCAGGTGGCCTGTCAACAGCAGTCTGAACAAGACCTTCCGAAGAAGTACTAGCTACAGAGAAACAGAGTAGGGGGATATGGGGATAACTTGAGCAGAGACTGCTAACTCTCAAAAATATGGGGAAAGGGGAACTGGAACGTTTCCTATCTAATATCCTCTTCTCTCACAAAACTAATTGTGCCCCAAGTCTTGATTTCCTACCCCCTTACCTGTAACTTTGGGCTTCAAGTTGAAAAAACAAAGAAATGAGGCAGCAAGGAAGACTGAGGAAGAAAGAAACCTGGGACTAGAAAGAAGAACAAAAGACAGGGAGGAGGAAAACCGCTTCTGACTGTCAAAAAAGTGAAAACATTACAGAAACCATCACCACAGGGAACTCTCTTACGCCTTGAGGATTACCAGCCTCTAAATATCAAGTTTAGTCCTTCATTTATAAATTAACACATGATAAAGTCATCATGGATAGCTGGAGTTAACAGAGAACTTATAAATCTCTCCCCTCATTAAATCTTTGAACAGATTTTGACACATTTTGGCAGATCTGAATTCTGCTTCATACATTCCCTTGCCAGTTTCTTCACAAAAGAATACAAATGAGTGAACAAATGAACAGACGTATTAGTATATTAGTATTATCAATAGTATTTAGCGAAATGGAAACACTAAAGCTACTTTTTATCCACTAGGTTAACAAAAAAAATTTTTTTAAGTTGATATTTTCCAGCTTTCTCAAGGACTTAGCAAATGTGACATTCAAACTCTGTTGCTGGTACTAAGATAACTAAAGCTCTGTTAAAGGCAATTTAGTAGAAACATATTAATAATGCACAGGTCCTTTCATCAGTCTCACTGCTAGCAATCCATCTTATAGAAATATCTCTTCTTCCCCATCATCCACTATTTTATGTAGAAGAACTGCAAATTGTTGGAGTGAAAAATTTGAAATAACCTAATTGAACAACAATTTTAACAAAAGCCAGCAATATATCCCTTTTGTCGAGAGCACTGATTTTTTCTTTTTTACAAGAAAAATAGTTGGTAGCTGGGATAGAGCTGTACCTCTGTTCCCACAATTCAGTCTTTATTACATTTTTCACCAGTGACCATTTTAAGTCCATAGGTAAGACATGTCTGTACTTAACTGTGAGTACACTTTTAGAGCCTAGCATTTCAGCGAGTATCTTTGTGAATCTAAGTCTCTCTGCCTCTCTTTTCTTTTTGTTCCATGTCTATATGTCTTTCTGTACACATCCATCTCCATTTTTCTCTTTTCTTACACTCACCATGTATTACTCCATTTATTAGGCAATGATAAGCTAATATAAGTTTCCGACCAGGCATAAGGTAGGACCAGCTATGAGCTTCAGGACGTTCATCCAGCAGTGGTGGACAGGACAAAGTAGGGTGAAAGGAAGCTAGAAGTACACAGCAATGTTGGAGGCAACCCCAATACTTCAGGTGAGAGGAAGAAAGGTGCTAGACTAACCATAGTTGTGGCAGTGGAAATGACAGCAGGAAAAATACATTAAATCTACTATATGAAAAGCAAGCTTGAGCTTCCCTGGTGGTCTAGTGGTTAAGAACCTACCTTGCAATGCAGGGAACATGGGTTCAATCCCTGGTCCAGAAAGATCCTACATGCTGCGGACCACAGCCCATGGACCACAACTACTGAGCTGGTGCTCTAGAGCCCACAAGCCGCAATTACTGAGCCCATGTGCTGCAGTTACTGAAGCCTATGTACCTAAAGCCTGTGCTCCAAGACAAGAGAAGCCACTGCAACGAGAAGCCCACGCACAGCAATGAAGAGTAGTCCCTGCTCACGGCAATGAGAGACAGCCCATGCACAGCAACAAAAACCCAGCAGAGCCAACAATAACTAAATAAATAAAAAGGAAGAAAGAAGCAGCAGCAGGTTTGTGAGAGGCAGAAAGTAGAGTGAAAATGACAAAATTCAAAGGGGTCTCTGAGGTTTCCAGCCCTAGTCCCTGGGAGAGCAGGGGCGTCCATGAACAAATCTTGTAAGTAAAAAAGTAAAGTAAGTAAGAAGTAAAACTTGAACTTCCCCAGTGGCTCAGTGGTAAAGAATCTGCCCGCCAATGCAGGGGACACAGGTTCGATCCCTGCTCCAGAAGATTTCACACGCTGCGGGGCAGTTAAGCCCGTGCACCACACCTACTGAGTCTGTGTGCTCTAGAGCCCGTGCTCCACCAGAGAAGCCACAGCAGTGAGAAGCCTACACACTGCACCTGGCAAGTAGCCCCTATTTGCCACAACTCGAGAAAGTCCACATGGAGTAACAAGGACCCAGCAGAGTCAAAAACTGAGATCCCATATGCCACAACTAAGACCCAGTGCAGTCAAATAAACTAATAAAATTAAAAAAAAAAAAAAAAAAGAAGTAAAACTTACTGTTGGAAGTAATAATAAATACTGAACATGCTGAGTTCAAGTTACCGGCAGAACATCCAAGATTATCAGTGAATAAGACAAAAAAAAGTTCATTTGCTCATTATGGGAGTTTTAGTACCTGGATGATATGGCCCTGACTTCGGACTCATATTTTAATGTAGATTCTCTGACTGGAATGAGGGATACAAGAACCTTGTGTCTCTAAATCCAGTATCCTGTTCAAGGGTCTGGAACTGATCACAGCTTAAGACAACTTACGTTATCTGGGGATAAAAGACCTCAAAGAGTCCAAGAAAGTTGTGGAAGTTAAGGTTTGGGGCAGCTCTACCCTTTATTCCACAAATGTTTCTAGATCCTCTTCAGCCTGCCCATTGCCTTATCCCTCATTACCACCAGGATCCCACTGCTTCAGAGTGAACTTGATCCTGTCTTTAACACAGCAGTGACTTAGGACTGTTAGGGCCTTGCCTCTTCCTGATCTGTGATGTTTATCATGTCCGAGGTCCTGGAAAAACTTGTGATCCCACACAACAAAGAACAACTTCTTACCAAGCGGAGTTTTCGTTCTGGGCTTCTTTTTCTTAGGACGACTAAGTGGGATATCATCTATAAAAGAGAAAGAACATCAGAAAAGGCTGCCTAAAAGCCAATGCAAGGAAGGGTGAAAAGGGAACTTTTAGTGGGGAAGACCTTTCCCTTCTCTTCCCTGGGTCCAGTCAACTTCTATACATTAGGGGAAGAAGGTGAGAAATTGACAAAGTTAAAGGAAGCCCATAGTGTAATACAAGTAGCTCACGGCTGGTCGGTAAAGTTATAAACTGTGACAGAAAGTGGGCTCATCAAATATTCATCTGATCCCCTACATTTCCCCGCCCCTTTGCACTGGGGCCTATGACTGGTCCTGACCAAGAGGCTGTGAGCAGAAGTGTTCTGTGCCATTTGGGGGCCAAGACATTGAAAGAGCCAGTGAGTAACCCTCCAGCTTCCCCACCCCTTGCTGTGGCAACTGAGGGGGCCTCACGTTAAGATGGCAGAACTTCAGCATGGAAGTAGCTGAGATCATTGCATCATTAGTGAAGAGGCAGAGGAAGGTAACTGTCCTGGATTGTTCCTACGATGGACTTTGCATTAACCAGAAAAACCCCTTATGATATTAAGTACTGAGATTTGGGGGTTAGCGTGACATAACCCACTCTATCCTGATGAAATGAGACAAAAGAAGATGTAGTCCCTATCACAGAACTACATGCAAGACAACAGTTATATTCTAGGTGACTCCTTTCAAGGATGAACGCTTTTTAACTTCTAAGGTCAAATATCAACCATATAACTAGTGTCACATAGTATCAGCAGTCATAGGAGATTAATATGATAAAAAAAATTGTGACATTATAAAGTATACTATTTAGATTTAAATTTAAGGGAAAATTAAGGGGGAAAAAACTAACTTTCAAACATCAAATACTGTATTTAGAAAATTTTACATTAACAGAAAACTAACTCACCTTGAATAGCACTTTACATGACACCAACAAATTTAATCAGGACAGAGACAAAAAGAGAAACTCTTTTAATTAGAAATCTATTAAACTGTCAGACTGTAAATTGACTTATATCATTACAAACTTAAAATAAAATTAGCTTTCACAGAAAATCAGCTAGTTTACAAACGAGCTTATTATTTATAAGTAATAAGCTGTTTAATAAGACTAACAAAATAACCCCAATATTTTCTGAACCTACATATACATACTCCCTGTCTATTAATAAAGTGGATTAAACAGATTAAGAACTCTTATGCTGCCACTGATTAAAATCAGCTTAAACTCTGAGGAAACTATTCTCGCAAACAAAAGAGGATCAGAATTCTGATCAAGTCATTAAAACATTCAGAACAGACCCAGGATAATAATATGTGAACATTCAGTCTTTGAAACAGAATGTTTAATTACAACTGTTATCTTAATGATTCAAGGATTTTTCATCTTTAAACTTGAAGTCTTTTCTGAATTATTATAATTGTGCAATGGTACTAGTCAAATTTTTTCACTTTATTCATTTTGCATTTTTTAAACTAGATAATAAAATTAATGTAAATTATTTTTACCTTGGCACAGGTGGAAGGGCTCGTGGAGGACGCTATGGGAAAAAGACAGAAAACTGCTTGTAAGTAAAGGCCTGGGAGCATCTTTACTTCCTGTATTTCAAATTTTTGATAAACCTGTTCATCAAATGAAACCCAAGAGATACAGATGAGAATCAGATGGGCAATTTTAATTTTTTCCATCACTTCTAAATTTCACATAAAATTCCTTCCTTCCTATATTCCTATCTTCAGGCCAGGCACTGCACTAAGCGTTAGGGATACATTCATTAATAAACAGAACCGAGAGATCCTTGCTTTATGCAAAGTACATCCTAATGGTTATGTATTAGAAGATAACATTAAGCATATATATTTATATATATATGAATGAAGAATGCTGCTTTAGTTAGGAAAAGTCTCTCTGAGGTATTTGAACTGAGACCTGAATAAGAAAGGAGCCAAAGGGGAGCAAATACAAAATCTTTTACTGGAGATTGGAGTTGGAGAGTTTCAGATAAAAGAAGGCCAATAAAGGTGAAGCAGGGTTATCAAGGCATGGGCAAATTAATTAGGAAGACCAACAGAAAGAACTTAGATTTTGCTTTAATTCAATGGGAAGCCAATGGAGGTTTTAAATCACAGAGTAAAATACTAACATTTATATAGTAACGTTTTTAAAATGTTACTAACAGGATGAGATGGCTGGATGGCATCACAGACTCGATGGACGTGAGTCTGGGTGAACTCCGGGAGATGGTGATGGATAGGGAGGCCTGGCGTGCTGCGATTCATGGGGTCGCAAAGAGTCGGACACGACTGAGCGACTGAACTGAACTGAACTGAACACAACATAGTAACCTTTTAAAAAATATATTCTGAATACAATGTGAAACACCCAATTTAGGGCAGAAAGAAAAAAATTCTAAATGTACTATAAATTTCCTACTTTACATGAACAAGGAAAGTGTTCAGAACATTAATTGGCTATAGGCCAATATAAAATAACACGTTTTTTAAGAAGTGCTTGTAGGTCACAGAAATTACAGTTAAGCAGCACTCTGGAATCTTTCAAAATAAAACACTAACAAATATGTCTAGTAATCAGTTTAATATTCCAAGTATCTCAAGCTGCTAGCAGAAGACATTGATTTTGAAGGGTTAAATTTTAAACAACTCATTGCTTGTTCCACAACTGTCCCATTTAGCTATCCATTCGTTCAAAAAGTGTGTTAATAAAAACGCTACAAGACTAAGACATCGCCGGCTGTCTTAGCACTATGCGGTACCCAGAACTGAACTGGCAAAGGATAGGTACTGTTCCATCAGTCTACAAACAGTATTGTTCTAAAGATGCTATGGACCGTGTTCTAACCAAAGATACAGTTCAGACGACAACTCCTCATTTCAAAAGTCCCGCAAAAATGACGTGTCGTTCATCCAAAACTCAACCTCTACGTTCCTCAAAAGTAGAACGGCTCAACTGAACTTAAAGTAACTAAGGCTCGCTTACCACCTGCTTCTTCCCCATTGCGTCTAAAGCTGGGCTCTCCGGCAGCCGCCGGCTCCCGAGCGCGGGTAACTCACACCCCTCCGAGGTTCACACCCGCCTAGTGGGCCGCGCGCGCAGGCGCAATGCGTCATCAAGCTGCGCCGCACAGGCCGTTCTGACCCCCAACCTCCACGCAGCAGGGTGGGAGTGAGTGGGGGCATGGAGACGCTGTGTGGCTTTTCCGGGCTACTCTTGCGGGAAAGTGGGCGTTGGAGTCGGAGCCCCGGGAGGGGAGACTCCAGCGGATGCGGAGTAGCAATCACGATTTTTCCCATGGTTTCCCAAGTGGTTGCAGTGATTTGTTCGAGAGAAGTGAGAGAAGACCAGGATTAAAAATCCCTGCTGGCAAACATCTCTTTCCTGAGCAGCTAAAATGCTCTCTAGGAGTCGATAAAAAGGGCCTCGCTGGCAACCCCCGTACCCGCAGGGGCGGGGTCGGAGTGAGTGAGGCGTCGTCATGGCAACACCCTCAGCCCCCCGGAGACTTCACGCCTGGCTCTCCTCCCGGCTTTTGAAGTTCGGGTCCGGCCCTGGGAAGAACTTCTAGGCCCGGCTCCCAAACCCTATCCTGTGAGCGCAGAAGGGGCGGATGCGCGAGCTTCCAGACTGGGGTTCGCCCCTTCTTGTCCCCAGCAGATCGGTGTCGGTCCCGCCCCAGAGGTAGCGGCCGCGTTAAGGCAGCGGCCGACACGCCCCTCACCGCTCACCCGATGGTCCTCTTCCACCCCGAGCCTGGAGTCGGCCCTCATGGCGCTGTGCCCGCCTGGGCTCCCTCGACGCAACTGCTGCCGGCGGGAGCCTGGTTCCCCGCAACGCTGCAGCCTTCGGGACCAGCGGGAGGCGGGGGCTCTGCAGTGCCGGACTAGGCCGCCGCCCCCGGGCCACGTCTCCGCCCGCCTCCGCTTTGGCAGCCTTCGAGTTCCGAGGCTTCGGGGTTGAGACGCAAGCGTTTAAGCCACCAGACCTAATGTTTAGGTTCGGGTATGAGTGAGTGTATGTTGAAACAGGCAATTCTCAGATTTTCTCCAGTTGCTTACCCTCCATCCAAAGACGCACGACATAAAATCTGGGCTCACTTAAGTGTTAAAAAATGACAGTTTTGTTCGTTTTGTTTGGTTGGGTTTCTGAGAAAAATAATGCTTGGTCACTTTAAATAAAAAACTACAGATATTTTGAAGCATACACTCAATTTGCTCAATGGTTAAGGAAGAGCAGATGAATGGCACGGGTATGGGAAAAGTTAGGGAATGATCCAGTAGTCCTGTATGGATGTGAGAGCTGGACCATAAAAGAAGGCTGAGCACCAAAGAATTGATGGTTTTGAACTGTGATGTTGGAGAACACTCTTGAGAGTCACTTGGGCTTCAAGGAGCTCAAACCAGTCAGTCCTAAAGTAAATCAATTCATTGAAAGGACTGATGCTGAAGTGGAAGCTCCAATGCTTTGGCCACCTGATGACAAGGGCAGACTCATTGGAAAAGACCCTGGGAAAGACTGAAGGCAGGAGAAGGGGGCCACAGAGGATGTAATGGTTGGATGGCATCACCGGCTCAGTGGACAAGAGTTTGAGGAAATTCCAGGAGATAGTGAAGGACAGGGGAACCTGGCTGTCCTTGGGGTCCACATGACCGAGTGACTGAACAACAAGGGAGTGATCCAGAGGGTGAACATATATAAAGGCAGGAAGAGCGACTGGAAGTCTCGAGTTGGTGGAATAACATCCTTATCCCCTTGTTTCTCAGACGTTGGTGTTTAGCACTAAAATTCATTGCTCTTTCCTAATTTAGGCATAAATGTAGATACTGGCTTTTGGGGAAATTAATGATTGCTACAGCCCTGATCAAAAGAATAATTTTTCCTTGTAGCTTAATGTGTAAAATGAGAACAGTGCTGTTTCAGTAAGTTTTGATGTTAGAGGTGATTTGTATATTAATCCTTCCTTCTTGCAGTTAAACTGTGTACTTTTTGAAAAATCCATGGTTATAAAACAAGTTTCATAAGGTAAAATACAGTTTCTGAAATTAAATACAACATATTTTATTTAGGAAAGCTTTTTTATCTGAATCACACAAAGGCCACGTGAAATCTATGAAAGGTCCTCATATTCAGTGACTTAACACTGTTCCCTACCAATTGCTGCATATAAGGTAAAGAAAAACATTTTTTTCCCCTGAAATCCAAAGAGATAACTCTACATAACCATACAGATTTCTTTCAAATAAGATGAACAAACTGCAGCACTTTTGCAGTTGCACATATTATAACAGAGCAAATATGACACTGATGTTTTAGATTACAGCTGTTTTTCCAGCTCTAGGGAACAGGTGAACATTGTTAAAACTCCAGTATTAAGCAGAAGGCCTCTTTAAGATTTTGTATCAGAGGAAACCCACGTTGCTGGTACCCACTGAGACTCCTCCTGAGCCTTCTGAACTGCAGACAACAACTGGGCACATGCCTCTTGCAAGTTGTCATTCACAATCACATGATCAAAAAACTGGCCAAACTGAGTCTCCATTTTTTGGGCTAAATCCTCCATCTCTTGTAGATCTTCATCCTTTAGGAAAAATAGAAAAATACAAATAGCAAACTTAATGAGATGAATAGAAATAACAGGCAGTTATGTTGTTATACTCAGAACTGTAGCTGTTTATAAAAACAGGTCTTGTAAATGTTCTCCACTCTAAACTACAAAACTTATGTTTCTGTGTTTAGTCTTACTTACTGTCTCCCACACCAAGTTTTCATAAAGTTGAGTTAATAGTTTGTAGCCAACCAATCCTCTCAACTTCCTATTTGGACTTAAATTATCTTATTCTATTATCTAAACACTTGGAGCTCTCAAACCACATACAACATAAAACCAAGGAAATTTTATCAGTTAAATATAAATAAAAATTAAACATAAATTTCAAATGAACATTAATCTGATAAGAATGACATTATTTTGTAGACACAAATGGCCACTTTGAACATGATGGTACGACATGGTTCTTCAAATGAGGCATTTCTAAATTACTCTTCATGATGACTGACTTCACCTATAATATTGTCTGTTTCTACGACTGTGAAAGTTTATTTAGTCAAGATCATTTGGCCTTCACTTGGCACTAATACATTAAATTCATTGCTATTATTTTCTTATTTGTCTACAATAATTAGTACAACTTATCATAAATACAAATATAAATATGGGCACTGAGATCTTGTGGCAGTACTCCTTTGCAAGGTGACCATACACAAGACCTAGAAACAATCTTGTTAACTTTTCAGATCGCCATAAAACTGAGAACAAAATTTAATTAAGACTCAGAGAACATATCCATAGACTCCACTGTTTGAAATGCTAACTGGAGAATCAAACTTCCATACAGTAGCCTTTGAAAAAATAATGAAGATAAAAATAATGAGAGGTAAAGGATAATACAAAGATAACTCATGCTCACTTCAGCAACACATATACTAAAATTGGAATGATGTAGAAGATTAGCATTGGAGAAGGCAATGGTACCCCACTCCAGTACTCTTGCCTGGAAAATCCCATGGATGGAGGAGCCTGGTAGGCTGCAGTCCATGGGGTCGCTAAGAGTTGAACACAGAGGAGCATAAAGATGGCGGAGGAATAGGACGGGAAGACCACTCTCTCCCTCACTAATTCCTCAAAAGAACATTTCAACGCTGAGCAAACTCCACAAAACAACCTCTGTAGGCTGGCAGAGGACAGCAGGCAACCAGAAAAGCAGACCATTGTCTTCAAAAACAGGTAGGGAAAAATATAAACGACGAAAAAGGAGACAAAGGAGGTGGGGAGGGAACTCCGTCCCGGGAAGGGAAGCCCGTCCCGGGAAGGGAAGCCCGTCCCGGGAAGGGAATTTTAAGAAGAGAGGTTTCCAAACACCAGGAAACACTCTCCCTGCCGAGTCTGTGGCGAGTCTTGGAAACCCAGAGGGCAACATAACAGGAAGGAAAAATAAAGAAATAATTAAAACCAAGAGATTACAAGCCCAACAGTAACTCCCCCAGCGGAAAAGCAGCACAGACGCCTGCATCCGCCATTGGGAAGTGGGGGCAGGGCAGGGACGCGCGGGAGGCGCGGGCTGCAGTGCTTTGTAAGAATCGGGCAGGAACGCCCCACGCGCAACCAGAACGATCTAACTTGCGCTAGCAATCCAGACTGTGGGATAGCTACCGCACGAAAAGCTCGAACATAAGACGCCGCCAGGACCGAGCACAGAACAAAGGACGGAACGGAAAAAGCCGGCTGCAGACCATCCCCCGCCGGGGACAGGCAGCCAGAGCCGTAAGGACTGGAAAGGGGCAATTGCAGACCCGGAGAGACTTTACTTACCTAACTGCAAGCGGGCTTCTTTGCTAAGACTTCTGGGGGTGCTGGACAGTCACAATCTGCCTCACGGGGGACGCCAGCGGTCCACCCAGAAAGTTGAGCAGCAGCGACAGAAAAGGTGACAAGCCGCGGCGATCACGCTCGCCAAACTCCTGAGCTACTCGGACTTGGGAAGGGCACAAAGCGCAGTCCCAGCCGAATCTGTGCCTCTGAGGGCTGCCTGAGCGCCAAATATGAGCGGCTTGGACCGGGAAGTGCACGCAGCCTAGGGCCAGCCCCAGACGGTTCCCGGCTGTGCATCGTAGAGCCGGAGCGGTTTGTGCGCCGCGAGAAGGGACAGGTCAAGCGGGGCTGTGACACTGAGAGCACACGACAGCGCTATTAGTTTGCGGCATTCCCCCTCCCCACAGCGCGACTGAACTAGTGAGCCTGAAAAACCAGCAAACGGAAGAAGTTAAACAGAGGGAACCACCTTGGAAGTGATCCCACACGGCCCAAAACATCAGAGAAGAGCCAGATATATTTTTACTATTTTAAAAATCATTCCTTTTTTTTTTTTTTTTTTCTTTCTTTTTTTTTTCTCTTTTTTTTTTCCTAACCTTTTTTTTTAATTGTTAAATCTTCTATTTCTCCTCTAATTTTTATTACTATAACCTATTATTACTATTTTTTAAAAAAAAAAGACTTTTTTTTTTTTTTCTTTTTTAAGGCAAACACCATATATAGCCTTTGGATGGTTGTTGGTGGGGTTTTTGTTTGTTTGTTTGTTTTGTTTTTTTTGTTTGCTTGTTTTTTTTTTAATAATTCTTGGTTTTGTTTTTGTTTTTGTTTTTGTTTTTTTTTTCTTTCTTTCTTTCCTGCGTTTTCCTTCTGCTTCTTTTCTTTAATATTGTATTTTTGAAAATCCAACCTCTACTCTAGATTTTTAACCTTTGCTCTTAGGTTTTTGTTGTCAATTATGTTCATTTAAAAACCCAAACTTCACGACCCAAGTTTACCTGAGAGTGAGATTACTGGCTTGACCACTCTTTTCTCCTATAGACTCTCCTTTTTCTCCACCAGGTGGCCTCTGTCTCTTTTCTCCCCCATCTCTTCTCTATCCAACTCTGTGAATCTCTGTGTGTTCCAGACAGTGGAGAACACCTAAGGAACTGGTTACTGGCAGGATTTGTCTCTCTCCTTCTCATTCCTCTCTCTTATCCTCCTGGTCACCTCTGTCTACTTCCTCCCTCTCCTCTTCCCTGTATAACTCCGTAAATACCTGAGCGGGCCAGACTATAGAGCGCACATAAGGAAGTGACTACTGCCTAGCTTGCTCTCTCCTCTTTTGATCTCACCGCATCTCATTCCAGTTACCTCTAACTACCCCCTCCATCTTCTCTTCTCCTTGTAACTCAGTGAACCTCTCTGAGTGTCCCTCAATGTGGAGAAACTTTTCATCTTTAACCTAGATGTTTTATCATCGGTGCTGTATAGATGGAGAAGTCTAGAGGCTACTGTAAAAACTGAAGACCAGAAGCAGGAGGCTTAAATACAAAACCTGAAAACACTAGAGAACTCTTGAATTCAGGGAACATTAAGCAATAGGAGCTCATCAAATGCCTTCATACTTACACTGAAACCAAGCTCCACCCAAGGGCCAACAAGTTCCAAAACAAGACATATCACTCAAATTCTCCAGCAACATAGGAACACTCCCCTGAGCTTGAATATACAGGCAGCTCAAAATTATTCCAAAACCTTTGATGTCTCATAACCCATCACTGGTCACTCCACTGCACTCCAGAGAGAAGAAACCCAGCTCCACCCACCGGAACTCCAAGATAAGCCTCCCTAACCAGGAAACCTTGACAAGCCACTGATAGAACCCCACCCACAGTGAGGAAGCTCCATAATAAAGAGAACTCCACAAATCACCAGAATATAAAAAGACCACCCCAAACGCAGCAATATAACCAAGATGAAGAGACAGAGGAATACTCAGCAGGTAAAGGAACAGGAGAGTTGCCCACCAAACCAAACAAAAGAGGAAGAAGTAGGGAATCTACCTGAGAAGGAATTCCGAATATTGATAGTGAAAATGATCCAAAATCTTGAAATCAAAATGGAATCACAGATAAATAGCCTAGAGACAAGGATTGAGAAGATGCAAGAAAGGTTTAACAAGGACCTAGAAGAAATAAAAAAGAGTCAAAATATAATGAATAATGCAATAAATGAGATCAGAAACACTCTGGAGGCAACAAATAGTAGAATAACGGAGGCAGAAGATAGGATTAGTGAAATAGAAGATAGAATGGTAGAAATAAATGAATCAGAGAGGAAACAAGAAATACAAATTAAAAGAAACGAGGACAATCTCAGAGACCTCCAGGACAATATGAAACGCTCCAACATTCGAATTATAGGAGTCCCAGAAGAAGAAGACAGAAAGAAAGATCATGAGAAAATCCTTGAGGAGATAATAGTTGAAAACTTCCCTAAAATGGGGAAGGAAATAATCACCCAAGTCCAAGAAACACAGAGAGTTCCAAATAGGATAAACCCAAGGCGAAACACCCCAAGACACATATTAATTAAATTAACAAAGGTCAAACACAAAGAACAAATATTAAAAGCAGCAAGGGAAAAACAACAAATAACACACAAGGGGATTCCCATAAGGATAACAGCTGATCTTTCAATAGAAACTCTTCAGGCCAGGAGGGAATGGCAAGACATACTTAAAGTGATGAAAGACAATAACCTACAGCCCAGATTACTGTACCCAGCAAGGATCTCATTCAAATACGAAGGAGAAATCAAAAGCTTTACAGACAAGCAAAAGCTGAGAGAATTCAGCACCACCAAACCAGCTCTCCAACAAATTCTAAAGGATATTCTCTAGACAGGAAACCGAAAAGGGTGTATAAACCCGAACCCAAAACAATAAAGTAAATGGTAACGGGATCATACTTATCAATATTTACCTTAAACGTAAATGGGTTGAACGCCCCAACCAAAAGGCAAAGACTGGCCGAATGGATACAAAAACAAGACCCCTCTATATGTTGCTTACAAGAGACCCACCTCAAAACAAGGGACACATATAGACTGAAAGTGAAGGGCTGGAATAAGATATACCACGCAAATAGAGACCAAAAGAAAGCAGGAGTGGCAATACTCATATCTGATAAAATAGACTTTAAAACAAAGGCTGTGAAAAGAGACAAAGAAGGCCACTACATAATGATCAAAGGATCAATCCAAGAAGAAGATATAACAATTATAAATATATATGCACCCAATATAGGAGCACCGCAATATGTAAGACAAATGCTAACAAGTATGAAAGGGGAAATCAACAATAACACAATAATAGTGGGAGACTTTAATACCCCACTCACACCTATGGACAGATCAACTAAACAGAAAATTAACAAAGAAACGCAAACTTTAAATGATACATTAGATCAATTAGACCTAATTGATATCTATAGGACATTTCACCCCAAAACAATGAATTTCACCTTTTTTTCAAGTGCTCATGGAACCTTCTCCAGGATAGATCACATCCTGGGCCATAAATCTAAACTTGATAAATTTAAAAAAATCGAAATCATTCCAAGCATCTTTTCTGACCATAATGCATTAAGATTAGATCTCAATTACAGGAGAAAAACTACTAAAAATTCCAACATATGGAGGTTGAACAACACACTTCTGAATAACCAACAAATCACAGAAGAAATCAAAAAAGAAATCAAAATATGCATAGAAACTAATGAAAATGAAAACACAACAACCCAAAACCTGTGGGACACTATAAAAGCAGTGCTAAGAGGAAAGTTCATAGCAATACAGGCATACCTCAAGAAACAAGAAAAAAGTCAAATAAATAACCTAACTCTACAACTAAAGCAACTAGAAAAGGAAGAATTGGAGAACCCCAGAGTTAGTAGAAGGAAAGAAATCTTAAAAATTAGGGCAGAAATAAATGCTAAAGAAACAAAAGAGACCATAGCAAAAATCAACAAGGCCAAAAGCTGGTTCTTTGAAAGGATAAATAAAATTGACAAACCACTAGCCAGACTCATCAAGAAGCAAAGAGAGAAAAATCAAATCAATAAAATTAGAAATGAAAATGGAGAGATCACAACAGACGACACAGAAATACAAAAGATCATAAGAGACTACTATCAGCAGTTGTATGCCAATAAAATGGACAATGTGGAAGAAATGGACAAATTCTTAGAAAAGTACAATTTTCCAAAACTGAACCAGGAAGAAATAGAAAATCTTAACAGACCCATCACCAGCACGGAAATTGAAACTGTAATCAGAAATCTTCCAGCAAACAAAAGCCCAGGTCCAGACGGCTTCACAGCTGAATTCTACCAAAAATTTCGAGAAGAGCTAACACCTATCCTACTCAAACTCTTCCAGAAAATTGCAGAGGAAGGTAAACTTCCAAACTCATTCTATGAGGCCACCATCACCCTAATACCAAAACCTGACAAAGATGTCACAAAAAAAGAAAACTACAGGCCAATATCACTGATGAACATAGATGCAAAAATCCTCAACAAAATTCTAGCAATCAGAATCCAACAACATATTAAAAAGATCATACACCATGACCAAGTGGGCTTTATCCCAGGGATGCAAGGATTCTTCAATATCCGCAAATCAATCAATGTAATTCACCACATTAACAAATTGAAAAATAAAAACCATATGATTATCTCAATAGATGCAGAGAAGGCCTTTGACAAAATTCAACACCCATTTATGATAAAAACTCTCCAGAAAGCAGGAATAGAAGGAACATACCTCAACATAATAAAAGCTATATATGACAAACCCACAGCAAACATTATCCTTAATGGTGAAAAATTGAAAGCATTTCCCCTAAAGTCAGGAACAAGACAAGGGTGTCCACTTTCACCGCTACTATTCAACATAGTTCTGGAAGTTTTGGCCACAGCAATCAGAGCAGAAAAAGAAATAAAAGGAATCCAAATTGGAAAAGAAGAAGTAAAACTCTCACTGTTTGCAGATGACATGATCCTCTACATGGAAAACCCTAAAGACTCCACCAGAAAATTACTAGAGCTCATCAATGAATATAGTAAAGTTGCAGGATATAAAATCAACACACAGAAATCCCTTGCATTCCTATACACTAATAATGAGAAAGTAGAAAAAGAAATTAAGGAAACAATTCCATTCACCATTGCAACAAAAAGAATAAAATACTTAGGAATATATCTACCCAAAGAAACTAAAGACCTATATATAGAAAACTATAAAACACTGATGAAAGAAATCAAAGAGGACACTAATAGATGGAGAAATATACCATGTTCATGGATTGGAAGAATCAATATAGTGAAAATGAGTATACTACCCAAAGCAATTTACAAATTCAACGCAATCCCTATCAAGCTACCAGCCATATTTTTCACAGAACTAGAACAAATAATTTCAAGATTTGTATGGAAATACAAAAAACCTCGAATAGCCAAAGCAATCTTGAGAAAGAAGAATGGAACTGGAGGAATCAACTTGCCTGACTTCAGGCTCTACTACAAAGCCACAGTCATCAAAACAGTATGGTACTGGCACAAAGACAGACATATAGATCAATGGAACAAAATAGAAAGCCCAGAGATAAATCCACACACATATGGACACCTTATCTTTGACAAAGGAGGCAAGAATATACAATGGAGTAAAGACAATCTCTTTAACAAGTGGTGCTGGGAAAACTGGTCAACCACCTGTAAAAGAATGAAACTAGATCACTTTCTAACACCGCACACAAAAATAAACTCAAAATGGATTAAAGATCTAAATGTAAGACCAGAAACTATAAAACTCCTAGAGGAGAATATAGGCAAAACACTCTCAGACATAAATCACAGCAGGATCCTCTATGATCCACCTCCCAGAATTCTGGAAATAAAAGCAAAAATAAACAAATGGGATCTAATTAAAATTAAAAGCTTCTGCACAACAAAGGAAACTATAAGCAAGGTGAAAAGACAACCTTCTGAATGGGAGAAAGTAATAGCAAATGAAGCAACTGACAAACAACTAATCTCAAAAATATACAAGCAACTTATGCAGCTCAATTCCAGAAAAATAAACGACCCAATCGAGAAATGGGCCAAAGAACTAAATAGACATTTCTCCAAAGAAGACATACGGAAGGCTAACAAACACATGAAAAGATGCTCAACATCACTCATTATCAGAGAAATGCAAATCAAAACCACAATGAGGTACCACTTCACACCAGTCAGAATGGCTGCGATCCAAAAATCTGCAAGCAACAAATGCTGGAGAGGGTGTGGAGAAAAGGGAACCCTCCTACACTGTTGGTGGGAATGCAAACTAGTACAGCCACTATGGAGAACAGTGTGGAGATTCCTTAAAAAATTGCAAATAGAACTACCTTATGACCCAGCAATCCCACTGCTGGGTATACACACCGAGGAAACCAGAATTGAAAGAGACACATGTACCCCAATGTTCATCGCAGCACTGTTTATAATAGCCAGGACATGGAAACAACCTAGATGTCCATCAGCAGATGAATGGATAAGGAAGCTTTGGTACATATACACGATGGAGTATTACTCAGCCGTTAAAAAGAATTCATTTGAATCAGTTCTGATGAGATGGATGAAACTGGAACCGATTATACAGAGTGAAGTAAGCCAGAAAGAAAAACACCAATACAGTATACTAACACATATATATGGAATTTAGAAAGATGGCAATGACGACCCTGTATGCAAGACAGGAAAAAAGACACAGCTGTGTATAACGGACTTTTGGACTCAGAGAGAGAGGGAGAGGGCGGGATGATTTGGGAGAATGGCATTCTATCATGTATACTATCATGTAAGAATTGAATCGCCAGTCTATGTCTGACGCAGGATACAGCATGATTGGGGCTGGTGCATGGGGATCACCCACAGAGATGTTATGGGGAGGGAGGTGGGAGGGGGTTTCATGTTTGGGAACACATGTAAGAATTAAAGATTTTAAAATTTAATAAAAAAAATAAAATAAAATAAAATAAAAAAAATTTAAAAAAAAAAAAAAAAGAGTTGAACACAACTGAGCGACTTCACTTTCACTTTTCACTTTCACGCATTGGAGAAGGAAATGGCAGCCCACTCCAGTGTTCTTGCCTGGAGAATCCCAGGGACGGGGGAGCCTGGTGGGCTGCCGTCTATGGAGTCACACAGAGTCAGACACGACTGAAGTGACTTAGCAGCAGCAGCAGCAGAAGATTAGCATGGCCCCTTCTCAAGGATGACATGCAAATTCATGAAGTAATCCATATATTTTACTCGTTTTACAAGACTAAAAAGTTCTGGAGATCTCCCTCACTATATGAACAGAATTAACATAACTGTACACTTAAAATGAGCAAGATGGTAAGTCTTATTTTATGTTATATGCTTTTTACCACACCACACACACACACACACACACACACACACACACACACACACACACACACGAGCACGTGCATGCACACCCAAGTGGATATAATGTCTTGATCTAGACGATGGTTACCTGGGTGCATACACACTGTAAAAGATTCTTTGAACTGTACACTTAAGATTTATACACCTTACTGAATGTATGTTATGACTTAAAATATTTGAAGTATATTTTATTAAAACTATACATATATATATGGGAAAATCACTGATTAATCCCACCTGGCCTGGCCCCTCTATTATTACTATAATTATTAATAAACATCTTTTATGATTTAATATATTTATAAAGAGATCTCATATAATAGATGATATAATCAATTATTTTATTTTTTCAGATTTACTTTTTTAAATATAAATTTATTTATTTTAATTGGAGGCTAATTACTTTACAATATTCTAGTGGTTTTGCCATACATTGACATGAATCTGCCATGGGGGTACATGTGTTCCCCATCCTGAACCCCACTTCCCACCTCCCTCCCCATCTCATCCCTCTGGGTCATCCAGTGCACCACCCCCGAGCACCCTGTCTCATGCATCAAACCTGGACTGTCAATCTATTTCACATATGATAATATACATGTTTCAATGCTATTCTCCCAAATCATCCCACCCTCACCCTCTCCCACAGAATCCAAAAGACTATTCTATACATCAGTGTCTCTTTTGCTGTCTCATATATAGGGTTATCATTACCATCTTTCTAAATTCCATATATATGTGTTTGTATATTGTATTGGTGTTTTTCTTTCTGGCTTACTTCACTCTGCATAATAGGCTACAGTTTCATCCACCTCATTAGAACTGATTCAAATGTATTCTTTTTAATGGCTGAGTAATGTTCCATTGTGTATATGTACCACAGCTTTCTTATCCATTCGTCTGCTGATGGACATCTAGGTTGCTTCCATGTCCTGGCTATTATAAACAGTGTTACGATGAACATTGGGGTACATGTGTCTCTTTCATTTCTGGTTTCCTCGGTGTGTATGCCCAGCAGTGGGATTGCTGGGTCATAAGGCAGTTCTATTTCCAGTTTTTTAAGGAATCTCCACACTGTTCTCCATAGTGGCTGTACTAGTTTGTATTCCCACCAACAGTGTAAGAGGGTTCCCTTTTCTCCACACCCTCTCCAGCATTTATTGTTTGTAGACTTTTGGATAGCAGCCATTCTGACTGGCGTGAAATGGTACCTCATTGTGGTTTTGATTTGCATTTCTCTGATAATGAGTGATGTTGAGCATCTTTTCATGTGTTTGTTAGCCATCTGTATGTATTTTAAAGTAAATTCAAATGCTTTGCAAAATAAATAATCCATTCTAAGTACACACACCCAATTTCTGTGTGGTTTTGCAAAATGTGACTTGAGGGCCTTTTCTTTTAAAGCTAGACCCAAAAAGAGGAGAAAAATAAGAGTAGTTATTAAACTTTATTTTAATATCTATAAATGACATTCAATAAGGATAACTCTAAGGGTAATATTCATTAGAAACAAAAATTACATTCCTTAATATAGGGATACTGTGGAATAATACAGTAATTTTCTGACTGGGGAAAAAAACAATATACTCATCTATCTCCTCTGTATCTTACCTTGAACTTCATGTCCACAAAGTAGTCTGTAATAATCTTGGCATTTTTCCGAGATCGCTTCATACAACTCATGTTAGATGGCTTTATAAATATGACATAGGGCTTCAGTTCTTGGGTTCGAGCCACTTGAATACCCTACACAGAAAAATTAAATACACATTTAAAACAGAAGTCCTTACATAGATATGTATGGCTGAGTGCCTTCCTTGTCCATCTGAAACTACCACAACATTGCTAATCAGCTCTACCCCAGTACAAAATAAGAAGTAAAGTTTGGGAAAAACAATAACGAAGAAAAAAATGAGAAAAAAAGAAGCCCTAGTAGCTGAAATATCTCAAGAGAATATTAAACTGAGAATCTAAAAACATAAGTCCTAATTTTCTAGAGTCAACATGAATGTTCTCAAAATTTCTAAGACCATAAATGAGCAGTTATTTTTAGCCAGAGTATATTCTCATGTGCTCCCAAGTCCTCAACTCTAAAAAACATTTTAATAATTAAGAGATGGAGTTCTGGAATCAAAATTAAGTTCAAATCCTGGCTCTTCCTCTTACTAGCCACCCTTATTGAAACCTGAGAATAGGATTCTACACATGATCTCATGGGCAAAAGACAAAGACAGACTCAACTCTCAAGGCCAATCAGGGCCCTCACTTCCCTTTCCTCTTGCCACTGTCTCATAATAGATCATACTGACATCTTCATGCTGACCACAGCTTCAATCCAAGAGAGAACAACTCTCTTGTCCTCTGATTAACATAAAAGGTATTATTTTTACATGACTACAGAAAACATAAAGTAAACACAAGGTTCATAAAAATTTTGACAACACATTGTATGTTCTTTATCTCACCTCAACTCACTCACTCCTGCTCTACTCCACATATGGTCTCAGGGAGACAGCTATTGATAGAACATAGGAACCTCATCCCCTTACATAAAGCAACATTTTATTCCCTCCACAAGAAGTTACCTTTAAAAAAAAAAAAAAAGATCCTCAGTTTTCTTTATGGTTGTCTGCTCATTTCTGGGGGTTTTTCACTTTGTTTTTTTTTTAATTTTATTTTCTTTTGTTGCTGTTGGGTTTTTTTTTGGGGGGGGGGCAGGTCTGAGAAACTAGATTTTTTTCCCCCCAACTAAAAAGACAAGATAATGACAATTGATTTTTCAAGTAAGATCCTGGTCCTTATATATGCGAAGTAGTCTTATCCTAACAGAAGAAAGCATGTGCAAAAAATGGATGGCATGCATTCATTACTTTGGGGAGAAGGGAAATATTCCACCACAGACCCACCTGAGGCTCTAGGTCCATAACACAGATCTTTCCATCATCAAGGACTGCTTGAACAGCATCCACACTCGTGCCATACAAGTGGCCTTTGTACTCACCATACTCGAGCATTCTGCGAGGGTGAGATAAAGACAACAAGAACTGTTTGTACAGGTAAAATTATGATTAGCAATAACACAGAGATAAATTCCAACAGAAGAGAGTAAAATATGTGGATCTTGATAAATGAATTAGTGGATATTCAACAGGGAAAATATATATTAGGAGATCTAAGACTTAACTACACCAAATTCTCTGAAATTTGCAACTCAGTTCAGCTCCTTCTCCAAACTCAATGAGTTAGTGTACTAGTAAATCAATATACATTTTCTTACTTAATTTTTCAGAATTAAAAAAATGTGTCCCAGAAGTTTGGGACAAAGCATGAAAATAAGAGATCTATTTTAAGTATAAAACAACGAGAGGAGAGAACCAGATTCAGAATGTCTAGCTCACCTGTGACTGTACACGAGGCTTTCAAATGTTTCCTTTGACACATAGTGATACTCACGACCATCCATTTCATAACTCTTTTTGGAACGAGTAGTATCTGTCAAAATAGGGAATTTTTAAGATTTTAGAATCTACAAAATGTTTGGACTTATTGCCCATATGCATTTGGATAAAGATGATCAAAATAAATATATTAATACATAAGCAGATAAATAAAATGCTAGAACAAAAAAAGGGAGCCTGATTGGTGATAAGAAAGTAGAAGTTCCCATATCAAAATGAGCTAATCATAAACCTTTGTTAAGTGTTTGTGGTGTAGACTAGACCAGAACGTATCGTATTTAAGCCAAGATAAAGAAGCTGTAAAGGAACTCTTGCTGTTACGTCAGGACAGGAAGTGGTAAGTTATTTGTGAGCCCCATGGTGCCTAAGGGCTTCCCAGGTGGCCCAGTGGTAAAGAATGCACCTGCAGTGCAGGAGACACAGGAGACGTGGGCTCAATCCCTGAGTTGGGAAGATCCCCTGGAAGAGGAAATGTCGACCTACTCCAGTATTCTTGACTGGAATATCCCATGAACAGGAAACCCTGGTGGGCTATTGTCCATGGGACCACAAAGAGTCAGACATGACTGAGCATGCACACACAAGGTGCCTAAAGGCCCTCAGGTGGCGAAACCAGCAATATCTTACGTTTAGATAATGCATCTCCCAAGATCTCATTTCATCCTTCATATTCCTAGCTAGGTGAAATGCTGTTATCTGTAGCTTACTGATAAGTAACTAAAGATTTCAGAGAGTAACTAACTTGCTCATGTGAATAAAACTAATGAAAACCAAAGTTGTAAATAAGCACCTAGGTGTCCTGACTCTTCCCAAACTAATTTCTTCTACCACAGCAGATTGTGTCAGATTTGAAATAAAGCCCTGACACTCTGTAGTCTTGCTCAGATGCATTAACATCCAAGTAAGCTGGTGATCAGTTTTAGGGATCTCCAGAAAGAAAAGATTGGTAGAGTCTAGATTCAATCTGATGCTTTGATATGACCACGTTGTTCATAGATTCTTCAACCTAAATAGTACCTGGTATAGAACACAGGAGTTCACTGACTACCTAAAAGTGATTCTAGTCTGCTTACCCATTTGTTCAGCTAACATATACTGAGTGCCTATATTCCAGCTATCATATTAATTTCTTAGAACACAAAAATGAATAAGACATGGTTCTAGCTCTGTGACCTGTATAAACTATAAAGCTGCTAGTCCCTTAACCTGCATTACAATAAATTCTCCTTGTTCATAAAAAATGTGTATTTACATTTGATAAAGTTTAAAGATGATAACATCTGATGATACCAACACATGAAAATGACCAAAAAGGAACTTGAAATAGACCCTAAATGATGAAAGGAGTTCCCAACATTTCAAGATACAATACTTTGGCCACCTGATGCGAAGAACTGACTCATTTAAAAAGACCCTGATTCTGGGAAAGATTGAAGGCAGGAAGAGAAGGGGACGACAGAGGATGAGATGGTTGGATGGCATCACCGACTCAATGGACGTCAATTTGAGTAAACTCTGGGAGTTGGCAGTGGACAAGGAGGCCTGGCGTGCTGCAGTCCATGGGGTTGCAAAGAGTCGGACATGACTGAGCTACTGAACTGAATTAACTGAACATTTCAAGAAGCTCAAAAAGCAAAATTTTTTTCTTTATTCAAGTCTCTCTTTAGTTCCTCAGAGTTCCTACAGTTATGCTACCCTCCTATAGCTTTGTACTGAAAAAAAATCTAATTCTCAGGTGATAGAAAATTATGTTACTATCAGCCCAAGATAACCCCTTCTCCTTGGCTTCTATCCTACTATGTTATATATGGTAGGCTAAGGTCTGAGAATTGGTGCATGACTTGAGGTGTTCATTCTGAGCTTAAAACTGTTCACTCAATTTAAAGAGCAAAATATGGGCAACATATTCCCATTTTGAATGATGGTTATCCAGACAACATACAATTCTACATTCTGTGGGCATTTTATTTTTATCCAGATTATTGCAAGTGGTGATTTCTTTATTAGTTTTTGCTTTGTAGTGCCCATTCTTACATAGGTAAACAGTACTTGGAAAGCACAGGTTGTGATCATAAAACAACTTCATTTATTCGGCCCTGGATAGAATTCTCAAATTCATCTGATTACTCTTAGGTTTGTTTGTTTTTAAAAAAAGGTTAATATCATTTATGCCTGAAACTCAGTCTCAATAATTTAAATTCTGTTTCCATGTAATAATCAAAATTACGAACTTTATTTATATTTCAGGCTTCTTCTCCCCACAGCTGGCTCAGACTTGCTACACCAAGGGAAGCCTGACATCAGAGAAGTCAGAAATCAGGAGAGGGAGCGTGATTCTCTTCTCTTCCCTTTCATTGCATTCCTACTGCTCCTCCAGTTTTATAACTCTCCAAGCCTAAGCGCAGAGAGAGAGGAGGAGCAAGCAGGGCAGGAAAACTCTTACTTAATTGATGCTGATGCAGGCTTCTCATGGCTCCTTTTAGACTTAGCAGATGTTTAAATCTGGCTCTTAATCTCCCAGAGGATTCAGTGGATTATTTTGCAAAGCCTACCCCTCTACCACCACTACTGGGTATCTCAAATCCATCTCTATTCCACCTAGTCATTTGTGATTTCTTCCATACCCTCAGGTACCCAGGGCTTCAGGTTTGGTCTCCTTTCATTGACGCTTCCTCTTAGGCAGGAACCAAGACAACACCCAGGCAGACTTTCTTCCACATTATCCACCCAGATCTGGTCTTTGGGGGAAAAAAAATCCCAGCTCTTTTGCAGTGACAGACTCTAAAATGGCAGCTACCTCCCCCAAACAGCCTTTGGCCACTTCTTCTAAACTCTCATGCTTTAGATATTTCAGATATAATTCTGATTCCAGTCTTCTGTGTCTCCCCAAAAGCACGAAACACATATTAAGCTCTTTAAGTGGTTTTCCTAACTTCTTCTCTCTTGCCCTGAGGTAAAGGGGAAGCACCCACATCCACAGGCTCCTTCACCTTGGATGGTATAATAGTTATCGTTCTTGTTGGTCAGTCGCTAAGTCGTGTCCAACTCTTTGCGATCCCATGAACTGCAGCACACCAGACTTGCCTGTCTATAGTTGATTTAAAATTATATGTGCATATATTAAAAAAATTTGATAAAGCTTTCAAAGAGCCAAGCACACTGCTGGGAGGATTATAAATATTGAATGAATGCTAGCCATTATTATTAAATATTTAGTTTTCCTAAAAGGTTATGTATATGATTGCTAAGCAATGGAAAAAAAAGATTCACTTTTCAAAAGCCTAGCTAGCTAGCTACATGCTAGTAAGTCAATTTCCTCTATTAAAATAAGTTTAGTTAGAAATACTGAGGACTATCTGTGTCTTACATTCTTACAACAAAGATGGTATAAAATAGTTGAGATCAGTACATGTGCAGATCTTTTTGCACCTCTAAAAAGAAAATCTTATTCGAGTATGAACCCCTATGAAAGAAAAAGTAAACGTACGTGGCACAGCACTTTGAAAACGGTCAGGATTAAGTTCAATAAGTTGTCTCCTCAGTTCATTTACTCCAACACCAGAAGGTCCTAAACAAAACATCATATATGGAAATGATTAGAAGCGGATAAGCAGAGGTACGTGGTGAAACCATCACTTTGATCCTTCCGCTGAAGACACTTGAGAGCACATGTTTTTGCAGGGAAAATAACATAACCTCCATTCTCATGAATTGAAATAACCCCGGAAAATTCTTGGGAATCTTCCTGATGACCTGTGAAGTAACCCACACTTCACCTGATGACCTGTGGAGAAACCCACACTTTCAGAAAAGAAGTAGGGAATTGCAGGAACGTGTCACCCAGGAACACTGCCTAATGTTGGCTACTCTGAGAAGTCTCTAGCCTCATGTCAGATCATTCGAGACAAGCTGCCTTTCCTCTTCCCATGAAGTTCCTATCACAGCACAACCCAGAAACTGGCTTCCACAATGATAGAGTTCAGGGACACGTCCCTGACCACAAGTGGAGAAGTCAACACCCCCATGTGCAAGTGAAGGCAGGGCTGGCTTCATGGGCAGAGAACTGTGCAAGCCACAAGCCCACGCTTAGGCTGCTGCACTTGGCTTAATGCTCTTCTTTTGCCACACATATAGTCTTCATTTTTGAATAAGGGGCTTTTGGATTTTTATTTTGCTCTGTGTCCTGAAAATTCTGTAGCTGGTCCTGGCTGTGAGGTATGTTGTTCTGCTTCAAAGGGGCCTGCCTTCACCACAACTGGGATACACAGAGAAGACGGCAGCAAGAGGGAAGTTACTGCTACTGAGGGCAGGAGGAGAAGGGGACCCAGGGGAAGAGATGGCTGGATGGCATCGCTGATTCAATGGACATGAGTTTGAGTAAGCTCCAGGAGATGGTGAAGGACAGGGAAACCTGGCGTGCTGCAGTCCATGGGGTCACAAAGAGGTGGACACAACTGAGTGACTGAACAGCAACTGCTATGGCAGGGACCAGCTTTGTAGACATCTGGGTCACAACGCGGGTGGTCCCAGTGCTATATTTGCCCTGTTCTTTAGCACCAAAGATACAGTCCAGAAGCTTTTTAGAAACTCTCCTAAAGAGGACAGTTACACATTTCTTAGAGAAATGGATCTTAAGCATTTTTGTTCCTAATATAGACTAATGATGGTGGGTGGGGGATGGGAAACATCTCATCCATGCTTCTAAAAGAAATTCTAAACAGGACAAAAAAAAATCGTAGTTATAGCCTCATCATATCACACCTTGTTGTTACACAGGTTCATATACACCTTGGCATACCACATTCAACTGTAGACATTAAAAGCATAATTAATAACGTTCTATTTATAAACACACATTAAAAAACGGTTTTGTCTTTAAAAAAAAAAAAAATGCAGGCCCACAGAGTCCTACTTTTACTACTACGCCCAATGCAAGACTAGTGAAGGCAGGGGAACCTCGCCGCGGATGGGGAGACTGCCCTCGGGACATACCCACGAGCACGATGAGGCGGTGCTTGTCCGTGGGGCGTCGCTGGTATCTCACCACCTCCTCGTACGGGGCGCCTACCGCGCCGGCGCAGCTGCTGGCACCGCATCCCGGGGCGCGCAGCTGGCTTCGGTGGGCCCTGCGGCGGCACAAGCGCATGCTGCGGCGGAAACCCGCTGCCAGGGTGGAAACGAAGGGACAGTAAGATCCAGGGCCAGGGAGCTCGCTTCCTGCCTCTCGCCTGGAGAAACAGGCAGTGACTGTGATTCGAAACAGTCCATTTTATTTTTTCACGTGGGACCTTAGTTCTCCGAGCAGGGATGGAATACGTGCCCCCCTGCAGAGGAAGGGCAGAGTCTTAACAGAGGGACCTCCAGGGAAGTCCCGGAAAGAGTTGACATATGTGTGTCTGAAGGTAAAAGATAGGAAGCAATAGAAAGGCTGCAGGGTCTGGAAAGCAGAATGTTGGTCCCCAGGCCTGGATGCATACTGGAATCATCTGGGAGCTTTTAAAATAAAAAAAATGGGGCCACTGACTAGTTAAAAAAAAACAAATATAGAAACCAGTTTGAGAACGCCCATCAGCAAAAGAAGCTTTCATAAGAGCCAGGCTTATCCATAATGGTATGAATATAACTTAGCAAGTGACAAAGAACCACCTTTTATTAATCATTACCTACCAATGTAGAACTTCTGACCATAGCCAACAAATTCCTCCTTGTCTGGAACACAGCAAATGGCAGGAACAGAATATGTGAAGGAGAAAGAGAAGTTTATTTAGAAGGGGTACATGAAATAAATCTTTAAATAAATAAATCTTTGAATCTTCAAGTGACACTATTTCAGGAGTGAAAACTGTCCTAAGCACTTTCCATTTTATCACATCCACTAAACTATATAGAGACATGCTCCAGAAATTTAGCAACACACTGGATATATTCTGTCTAGTATAGCTGGAAAAAAAGTCTATTATAGGCTTCTTTAAAGTTATAAGAAATACTGAGTCATAGTGAAAACATCTATTTGGGTATACATTTTTGAATGTTCCCAAGGAAAACTGATTTTTTAAAAAGGAAACATATAAACTGGTTTTGGCTTTAACTCATAAATATGGTGTTCTGTAGGCCCAATAATTAATTTCTTTGTTAGAAATGGGATGTTATTTCTTCCCTTATGAAATGGTTCATTCTGTAGAAAATTAGTATTTGCTTTATAGATGCAAATTCTTTCTGACTCTGAGAGACAAAAGAGTGGGAAACTGTGCCTACTAGTAACATCTAGAGCTAGTTTAAACTTCTGGCTCTGCTTCCACTGGGGTCTCAGAAAAATTATCCAAAACTATGGTGAAAAATGTTATAAAACTGTCATTTGAAATTACTTCTTACTAACGTATTCCTTTTCACTTATACAACTCTGTTCTGATCATTGAAATAATATAGAAAGAGCATTTATTCATAGAATGAAATGACATAGATCTTTCTTAACTTTGGTGTTTAAACACACATTTTAAAATACAAAGAAAACACACAAGTATCAATTCCATCTTCTGGTAAGTAAGCACATTTTCCTAACTTAAAATTGGCAATAAGTTTGAAAGAAAATGTTTACTTAGGGATATAGTCATAAAACCAACTACTTTCATTGTTCATTTAAATATATTTTCTATGACATTGATTATGTCATAATTGATTTCATCCTTAAAATATCATATCTTAAAACATTTCCAGTGAAGTATTCATGTTGAGGCATGTTTGAAAGATCTCAAACATAGCTCTATTTGGCGTACCAAGGACATAAAAATGAATAGTTAGTTACCTTCTGAAAGTTCCTCTGGATGTTTCGGTGAGTTAAGAAACAGACATGAAAAAGTTAAGCCTTTGAGGAGATCAAGTTGGCAAACTAAAGACAAATAACAAATAAATGACACAAGTGAGGCATTCGTGTTACCCTTAGAGAAAGCTGTGAGCTGGGCAAAATGAACAGCACACAAACCAGACTCAGAAACTCCCTGGACCTGTGTCTGCTGCCCAGCAGATTCTAACTTCCTGAAAGCTGCTTATCTCAGCTCTCCTCGAAGGCCCCCTATCCATGCAGACTTCCCTCCACCCGGCTGGCACAGATGGGGATTGAAAGAGAGAAACTATAAGAAGTCAACTGATGCGAGCCTTCTCTCCCTTTCTCTGCCAGAGGCCATCTGCCTGCAGCCCTGTGATGTGGAGGAAGTGGTGGAAGGGGCACTGGCGGCCTTGAGCCACACCATCCTCATTCCTTACCCATCCCAGGCCCAGTTACATATTCCACCTCCAGCTGGCCCCTTGAAGACAGGTGTAACTAAACACAGAGCGTACTCTTTTCTTTGTTTTCTAGACATCTTGAAACATCTATCATCCCTGTTTTTGTTTGTTTGTTTTTGGCCGGGGGGAGTGTGTGTGTGTGTGTGTGTGTGTGTGTGTGTGTGTGTGTGTGTGTTTGTAAATTGAATTCCTAATTAGACTATACCATCCAGAGGTATTCAAAGAGGTCACATGATACTTCATTCAGAGACAAGTTGGGGACAAAACAAGAAACTTAACTGCCCATTAAGTGCTCAAGGAACAGAATTAAGCATCTTAGAAAGAAATGCCAGCCTGGAGCCAACTGTTCCTTAATTGAGCTCCTAAGTGAGGAGGATTCAGAATGTACTTGAGAGTTCTCACTCTTTCAAGCAAGAGGAGTCCAGAAAGAGTGCTCTACCGTAACAAAGGGCAGCTGCATGCTTTCCTCTGCAGTTCTAGCAGAGAACTAACTGCTGACTGCCCCTATATTTCTTTGTAATAATTCTGGCTAACCTTCATGCACTTATGTTCAATTTTTCCCACTTTAGACATGGGGCACCTGAAGGATAAACTGTGGAAAATTCTTAAAGAGATGGGAATGCCAGATCACCTTACCTGTCTCTTGAGAAACCTATATGTGGGTCAAGAAGCAACAGTTAGAACCAGACATGGAACAATGGACTGGTTCAAAATTGGGAAAGGAGTATGTCGAAGCTGTATATTGTCACCCTGCTTATTTAACTTACATGCAGAGTACATCATGTGAAATGCTGGGCTGGATGAATCACAAGCTGGAATCAGGATTGCTGGGAGAAATATCAACAACCTTAAATATGCATATGATACCCCTCTAATGCCAGAAAATGAAGAAAAACTAAAGAGCTTCTTGATGAGGGTGAAAGTGGAGAGTGAAAAACTAGCTTAGAACTCAACATTAAAAAAACTAAGATTATGGCATACAGTCCCATCACTTCATGGCAAATAGAAAGGGAAAAAGTGTAAGCAGTGACAGATTTTATTTTCTTGGGTTCCAAAATCACTGCAGACAGTGACTGCAGCCTTGAAATTAAAAGACGCTTGCTCCTTGAAAGAAAAACTGACCAATCTAGACAGCATATTAAAAAGCAGAGACATTACTGACAAAGGTCCGTCGAGTCAAAACTATGGTTTTTCATTAGTCATGTACAGATGTGAGAGCTGGACCATAAAGAAGGCTTTTGAGCTGCGGTGTTGGAGAAGACTCTCGAGAGTCCCTTGGATTGAAAGGAGATCAAATCAGTCAATCCTAAAGAAAATCAGTCCTGAATATTCATTGGAAGGACTGTTGCCAAAGCTGAAACTCCAATACTTTGGCCACTTGATGCGAAAAGCCATCTCATTAGAAAAGACCTTGATGCCTGGAAAGATGGAAGGCAAAAGGAGAAGAGGGCGACAGAGGATGAGATAGTTAGATGGCATCACCAACTCAATGGACATGAGTCTGAGCAAACTTTGGGAGACAGTGGAGGACAGAGGAGCCTGACACGCTACAGTCCATGGGGTTGCAAAGAGCTGGACATGACTTAGCTACTGAACAATAACAACAATAACCTGAAGGGCAGAGAGGTTAAGTGACAGAGGAGCCTCGCAGTTAGAGAGTAATGGGCCAGAATTCATGCTTGGACATTCAGCCTCCAGTCCATGGGTTTGACCACTGCAACACTGCCTTTCCTTTCACAGATGTCTCAAGTGCCTCTAAGCCTCAGCTGCAACTTTGGCATGCAGAGTGTCTCCAGCAAAATGACGAGCTGAACAGAACAAAGAAGGATGACTATAATCCAGAGGAATTAAGCATTAAACCAGTCCCAAGCACTGAACCAAGTGTAGATCATTAAATCACCCCTAACAGGCCAATTATCTAGTTGAAAACAGGAAAGTTAGAAAGAACATAAATGGTAAATAATTTAGGTGAGGAGTTTCCAAGCTCCATCTGCCTCAATGCTATCTCTTTCATAACTAATATATATACAGCAATCTCTCTCCTCTTATAAAGTGAAATCCATAGATATAATCTAACACATATAACTTTTAAAAACCAGTGCAATGCTCTGCATGCGTGTGTGCTGTCACTTCAGCCATGTCCGACTCTTTGAGATCCTAAGGGCTCCTCTGTCTGTGGGGTTCTCCAGGCAAGAATACTGGAGTGGGTTACGCAACGCTCAAGCTGGAATATAAAGAAAGTAAAAGGAAGTGATTTATAGTTTAAAAGTCTGTATTTTTTAAAAGTATATGTTTCAAAATATAAATCTTTGGGAATGACTTCTCTATTAGACATGAGAAACTATTAGTTGCCTATACCTACCTATATGGAGGGCTCCCCTAGTGGCTCAGTTGTTAAAGAATCTGCCTGCAATGTAGGAGACCCAGGTTCGATCCCTGGGTAGGGAAGATCCCCTGGAGAAGGAAATGGCAACCCACTCCAGTACTCTTATGATGCTTATACCTACCTATACTGAAGAAGCATGGCTTTAAAGGAAGTAAGAAGATCAGAAAATAGTCCTACTATGAAGTAGAGAAAAATAGAGGAGCAAAGTCATAAGTGGACACTAAAAAAAACATGTTCTGATAAATAGTAACAGATTAGATTTATTTGTATATATGGGAAAGGGGGAACTTGACATAAGTGAAGTGATATAACGTATGCCAAAGTAATTATAGGCTGATGAAGTGAAGAAAATGAGACATCATACACCAGAAGAGGGTGAGTAAGGTTAACACGCTCCCAAAGGTTGCCAATGCCTAAATATTCTGTGGGATTTCTTTTTTTTTACTAACAAGGTCAACAGTACTTTGAGGACCAGATACTGGATGAAACCATGTGTCATCAATAATGACAATAACATGTTAAAGCAAATAATTGATTTAGTATAGATACCTCACTTTCCAATTTATTTTCTATCAGTATAGCTTAGACAGCATGTGTGGAATAAATTATCCAACACTTTCAAGGTAATATCTTTATTCTGTTTAAACATCTGTCTCCATAATGACACTCTTCTAAACCAATGAGCTTTTCATATTACATCTTGTGAAACTTTATATCACTATTGTGTATTAAAGAATTACTTACTCAGATTTGCAATGAATTTTGTCCAGCAGGACATTCAGTAGATGGTGCAGGATGGTCTCACACTCAGCAGCTCACCTGGCATTCCCAACTCCCAGCAGTTGAAGGCCAGTAGTGCCCCCAATCAATATGAAAACCAAAACAGTGATCCCAGAGGGTTCCAAAATGTCCCTAATGAGAAGTGCCTCTTAAGGTGAAGTTTACTATATCTCACAACCATACCATTGATGTATTTATTCACATCCCTAAAAAGTGTTTAATGTATACCAAAATTTGGATAATACATTTATAAACCAGTACCAAATATTCACATCTTCAGTTCAGTTCAGTTCAGTTAAGTCGCATCTTACTTACCAGATTCAAATGTTTCTTCATCTGTTGTTTTTCCATGGAGGCAAAACAAAAGTGTAGTTATGTTACTATCCATAGCAAGTCTATAGTTCAACAGTCTAATTCCCTGACCCTATGTTTCTGCACGCATAACACTTTTAAAATGCTTTTCCTAAACCAAGGCCAACTCAGGGGTGTGTCTGTGGCAATAAAGCCTTAAATGAGATATATAAGCAGCTGGGCTGTGATGACAAGCAGGGATACAAGCAGGAGCTTAAAATAAATAAAATCATAAAATAAAAAACGATAAATAAGATTAAAAAGAGACTCAGAGGGAAGGGAAAGGTGGAATGTCATGGTAAACTCCATTATCTGGTTGGATGTTATACAGCTTTGGTGCTAGAGGCTTGCCGGAAGCTTTGGAGGTCCACAAGCAAGGGGAGCAGAATGAGGGGAAGGAGTATACAAATAGCTTGACAGGTTAGGGTTGTTTAGGGTGACTGAAAAATACCTGAGATAAAGCAAATGCCTCATCAGTTAAAATGATTATTGTTAGTGTTTTAAAGAGCCCTGGTTGCTCAGAGGTTAAAGCGTCTGCCTGGAATGCAAGAGACCCGGGTTCGATCCCTGCATTGGGAAGATCCCCTGGAGAAGGAAATGGCAACCCACTCCAGTACTCTTGCCTGGAGAATCCCATGGAGGGAGGAGCCTGGTGGGCTACAGTCCATCGGGTTGCAAAGAGTCAGACATGATTGAGCGACTTCACTTTCACTTTCAAGCATTAAGAAACTAGAATTTATATACAGAGCAATATTATTAATACATCCTTGAATCTGGTGATGCTACATCTAAGGTCTACTCATGTGTGAAATTGTTTATAATAGAAAAGATTGGACATAATTCAAATGTCTACCTGTAAGTGATTATATAAATGCACAACAACTTACTTAATCAATAAGCTGTTTAAAAAAATATGAGGAGGCTTTTTATATATTATGATGGAATCATCTCCAAAGATACAATTTTAAGTAAAAAAAAAAAAACAAAAAAAAAAACGGGAACAGAACAGTGTATATAGCATACCATCAAAGAGTACATGCAATTGTGTTTTAAAAAGAGGTAAGAAAAAAAAAAAAGAGGTGAGAATGAGGTGTGCGGGAGAGGAGGAAAAAACATATATCATTGCACAGTATATGTCTAGAGGGATGCCAAAGAAACAGAGCATTTATTGCCTCAAGAAAGAAAACTGAGTAGGGAAACAGGAAGAGAGAAGGAATTTTACTGAATATACTTTTGTAGTTTTTTGAACTTGAAAGATGTGACTGGTTAACCAAATAAAAACTTTTCATTAAAATTATAGAAAGGAAATGAATATTACTGCTAGTTAAAAAACACATACCCATAATGTATACTTGGAAGAATAAATATAATGTCAACATTATTCTGTAGTTGTTCCGGGAAATATATGTAACTCTTTGAAATACTCCGTATTTAAACATTTCATGTCATTCTTTAATTTCTAAAACAACCCGTAAAGCCAAGATGCATTCACTTATCAGACTAAAGACTCTCCATTTAGTCTTCCAACAAAATCCTAGTGATTCTTGAGTCAATCTTAGTTTTGCCACTAAATTTGAAACATCTTTTCCCAATTTTCAAAACGTGTAAGCATAGAAATGTGAAGAGTTTTAATATATCTCTCAGAAATTTGGAACCCATGACTATTGATATGTACTAGAATCTACCAGAAGATGATATCAAACAATAATATTTTGCTTTTTAAAATTTTGATATCTCAGGATTCCATAGTATTTCACAAAGAGCATGTGGGTTCTAGATATTTCTCCTGAGTGTTACTGAATGTAACACTAGAGCACTACTGTGTGTTTCTGTGATCATTTCCAAAATACTGCTTTCTAGAACACTTTCTAAAAGGTTGGTCTGGAGCATGGAGACATCCTTCCAGCTGTGCTTCCCTTCTGAGTGTCAGAACCACAGAAAAATGCTGGGGTGGGGACTTATTTTATTTACACATTTCTTCCAGAGAAAAAGGCCCATGGGTCCTTTGACTGACTGCTTCAGAAAATCTACAGTTGAGCTGCTTTGTATCTCTCCTAGTAGTAAATCTATCAAGAAATGCTACCTGCTTCCACACATTTCTCATCAATCTTCATGTCATCATCTATAAAAGAGCATAGAGAGGGAAAAAATGAAATTAAAACCTGTTACTATCACAACAAAAATCCCCTATGTATAGGCTTATGGCAGTGAAACTCAAACCATCCTATATCATGTTATTCTTACAACAATCACTCACTCGGACAGATAAAAAGGACTCTATTGTACTAAATGAAAATATATATTATGGGAGGCTACAGGACACCACATGGTTAAAATTATAAAAGCATAGGCTTTTGAAAGCTGGACAAATGATTTTACCTCTATTTTCTATCTATAAATGAGGGTAGTAACAATGCATACTGTATAGGATAAGATTGAGATAATGCAGGAAAAGCTCATACACATGGTATGTGCTCAATAAGATTAACTATTTTGACCTTTAGTTGGGATATATACATATATGAGAATAAAAGAATATAACTTTCAAAATTGTTCAACTCAAAACTCTTTACAGTGTAACCCAAACCCTGTATGTTTTCTTTTGACTGACATCTTTTTATAAATTAGGGTATTAGTGATTAGTACACTATTAGGCACACAGAAAGAGCTTATTAAATAGCTGAATTGAAATGAAGTGAATTAAGAAAGCTACAGGAAATTTCTAGGTGGCTTTGGAAATGAAGCTTTTTTCCCCACAAATACTGTTTCCTACCTTCTTCCATAGAAATCGCTGGGTACAGATGATTGAAGCACGGGGGAGAAGAGAGAAAGCACAATATGTTATGCTATAATTTATCAGATGAATTTACCTACATTAATAAAAGTGAAGTGCCAAAATTATTCTCTAAAAATTCCGTGGAGACTTAATAACAAAATGCTAAGTGAATATCCTATAGAAACCAATACATTCATGACCCTTGCTGGAAACGGAATCTGTTTGTTTCTGGCAAATCCTATTCCCTTCTATCCTAATAAACGCTGCAAGAGTTGCATTCTACTCGTTTTGAATTAAGGCACTTATTATTCATTCATTATATTTTTAGTACTCAAACCTTGAATGAAAAGAAAGAAAGAGAAATGAAGAGAGAAAGAGGAAGAAAACATGGAAGGAAGAGAGAGAAAGGAGGGAGGGAAAGAGATGACAACTACAGTGCATCTGCAGTAAATAACTCTTTAGTAACTGTCTATAAACTAACATATGCTTGGAATTTTTCAATAACTCTTGAGTAATAAAGTTGTGTACACCTTCTGAATCAGTATCCTTTCCTGAGATTTTTTTTTTCCTGTAGTAACTTTCAAGCAGAACAGAATGATATGAAATAATATTTCATTTTGATATTTCATATTTACAAATATTTATTTGTTACATCATCTCCAAAAACTAAAAAGAAATGACTTGACAGTTCAGATAATGATGTCCTCCATCAAAAACATCTCTGTGAGAAATGACCCTTTAGGTCAGTGGGTTCCATACCTGGGGTTCTTAGACTCAGAAATATGTGAGGATAATAATACAGAGCTGCAAACTCTTTTCAAGATGGACTTTGCAGAAGTCTAACAGAAGTGGCACATAGCCTGTGCAAGCAAATTAAATGTGAACAAGTGGTCCTACTGGTTATCAGATACTGATTAAAGCTGAGTTTGAATTTTCATATGCCTTTGATAAACAAAATAGGAAAATGAGTTAAAGAAGTCCTTCAATCTGGTTTGGTAAACAAACTTTTTTTCAAAGCACAGGGGAAATAACTAGAATATCACCATAAAGATGATATCATGACAAATGTTTCTGATAAAATGTTACACTAGAGAAAAAAGATAAAAGGTAGTATTGCAGCTGTTACTATAACCATGTCAAATATGGTTCCATAACTGGAAGGTAGTATGAAAATATTGCAAGTGTAAAGGAATTCTAAGAATTTATTTCCCAAAAATGTCTTTATAGTTGTCATGTTTTCAAGAGGAAAAAAATAGGAATTTTTGGCTTAGAGAGCTGAGAAATAAAGTGGGTGAGAACTCTCTATGGGCAAATCTATGTCCATGCCCCTCTCCCTCCTCGGGGTGCCTCCTCCCCTTCTATAACTGCTGCCAGAGAGCATATCAGAGGGGCCTTGATCAGTAGGTTCTAGCTGCACTCTACAAGCTAACATCCCTCATTAAGGCAGTAAGTTGTTCACAAGCGTTTGCCACCGTGGATGCCTTTGCTGACCATTGCCCCACTGCCATCTGAAAATACTGTGTAGTGAACAAGCTACACTCATTGAATAGTAATTCAGTCCCACGTTTACTTGTCAAAGGCACATGCACTACGCCACCACGCAGCCTTGCTTGCCAGTAGATGTACAATGCATGGACTAGCCATAGACATCTCAGGGGACTTCAAGCTGGGGAGTGAACCCTGAAAGTGTCAGACACAAGAACATTTGCATTTTTACAAACTGAGAACTGAAAAGTCTTCTAAATCCCAAGGAATGAATGTTTACGGTAGGATTTCAGATGGCTGCCAGGAGGCCATTGGGCCATGGGACGTTTAAAGATCCTCCGTTGGGCGGGAAGCCAGTCCTGGGAGAGACGGAGCTGGCTTCCCTGTGAGGCACACGCTGGATGTGAGATGTCAGCATACTCACAGATGGTGGATCTGAGGTGTTTGTAAGGCTGGTATGGCTGAGACCACCAGAACTCCCGTTGCTTCCTGTGCAAAAACAAATACACCGTTAGAAAAAAAAAAAAGGAAGAAGCCAGGTTAACCCAGGTGAGATAGACCCAGGACAGAAAGTTTTCTAGAATTCTGTTGCCTCCAACCAAGTGAACAAGATTCCACCTCCAAAGTGTCAGTTGCTCAGTCAAGTCCGACTCTTTGCGACCCCATGGACTGTAACCCACCAGGCTCCTCTGTCCATGGAATTCTCCAGACAAGAATACTGGAGTGGATAGCCATTCCCTTCTCCAGGGGACCTTCCTGATCCAGGGGTCGAACCTAGGTCTCTTGCATTGCAGGCAGATTCTTCACCATCTGAGCCACCAGGGAAGCCTCCACACACATTGTCAAATACGTTCTCCAAAAGTACAGTCTTTCTTATTTTGTCCTGCCTCATAGCAAACTCAGAGCCAAACTGAGTTAGAGTTAACACCTAGCCCATGACCCTAGTTCACATGCCCAGGGCTTCAGCGTGTGAGCCCTGGCACCCCTGTCTCCGGTGTGTTAGCCTGCTCCAGCAGGTCTCAGAATATTCACCGCATGTTCTGGTTTTCCTCCCAAGCTGTGAGGCTCTCCACAGTCCCTTTAGAGCCACATGGATTTCAACTCCTTCTGTTGCCCTTTATTTCTGCACTAATCCAATAAGCCTGTCATTTCTGTGTGCTCCTTGCAAGATCCCCACCAGAGCCTCCACACCACTCCCTGCTCTGAGACCATGAAGACTAATCTCATTAGGCCTTTATCCCTGTGTGTGTCCTCAGCCCCCAAATTCGGGTCATTCCTTATCCTCCGCACTTTAATCCCTGTTCCATCTACCACCCACCACTCCCTGACACCCTTTCACACACCCTCTGGAACTGGTAGCAAAGCTTTAATGAAGCCTCTCACAACACTTTACCTTCTTGGAGCTTCCCTGGTGGCTCAGATGGTAAAGAATCTGCCTGCAGTGCAGGAGACCTGGGTTCAATCCCTGGGTCAGGAAGATTCCCTGGAGAAGTATTACCTGGAGAATTCCATGGACAGAGGAGCCTGGCAGGCTACAGTTCATGGGGGTCTCAAAGAGTCAGGCATGATTGAGTGACTAGTACTTGCACTTTCACTTTCTGTCTTCTTGCCCTCACTAAACCCAGGTCCCTGGAGGTCCCTGCTCCCCTTTCGTCTCCTGCTCCCAGGTGTGTGTGGGTAACCAGCCCAGACTCGAGGGGGAGGGGAATCCTGATGCACAGCTTAGCTGACTTTGGTCGTGTCAACATTCCCACTGTGACTGATTTCCAGCTGCCACCCCTGACGTCACTGACCATGAGGAAGGGTGCACATGGGCTCTGAGGGCCGGCTCCAGCATACCACGAGGCCCTCACCCCACAGGGCCTGGAGGTGGGGGTTCTCTGCCCTGTCATCTCCAGACCATTCTCCCTCTTCCCTAGAAGAGGCTCTCATTTTGAATACCCTCCTCCTGACTCTTCTGGAAGCCATTCTCAGATGATTCCTGCTCACTCCCATATTCTTAACACTGCTCCATCATAATTCATGATGATTTTATTTGGCACATTAATGCCTCTTCCAACACCCTGGCCTGTTGGTTCCTTGATCTCCTCTCTTCCAATGACCTTAGCTACTGCCTCCCACTGTCATCCCCTAGACCTTTCAGTTCCAAAAACTACAATCTCTATTATTTCGATTTTTAGCATCCCTTTCTTCTACCAGCAATTTCTGTCTTCCCACTCCAATCATCTATCAACCTCATAGGAACCTATAATCCACTGACCTGACTTCCTTTCCGCTGATCCTACACTGTCACCTCCCTCCTTAACATAAATGTCATGATACTTCATGAAAATACTCTTCTCCCTCTCTTGATTTACTGCTAAGTCTGACTCTCTGTTTAGTCTGGACCTGTCCTCCCAGGAAGCTGACCAAATTTATGTAAATTTGACTGTAAATTTATGAACTTGAAGCCTAAGTGGGCCCTTAATGCTGATGATACTGCATTTACTCAATCAATTTCTCTCCCGTTCTCATAGAAACTTTTCAAGCTTTCTCCTCTTTCCTTCCCAAAACCTTCCACCCACTTTACTCTCAGCTATGACATTGGTTGATAAGAAAACAAGAGCAGATGGAAGAGACTTTGCATAAGCTCACACCATATCCCTCATCCTCAGCTGTGCCCACACTCTGCACTCTCTACTACTGTGAGTACTGTGGGTAAACTCTTCAGAATCCTGTACAAGCCCAGCCCCTCTACTTAGAGACTTCATCACCTCTCCATCTGCCTCCTCAAGGACTGATAACAGCAGCAATTCTCTCCTCTTTCTCCTGTATCAGAAAAGTTTCCCTCTCACTGGATTTCCCCCATTAGCATTATCTACCCCACCTAAAAACTCTCATACCACTCTACTTTCTCCTCTAGCTATTTTCCCACTGCTCTGCTCTGCCTTATACAAAATGTTGCAAAGACTTTTCCGTGCTCAGGTGTCAATGTCTTCAAATCCCCTTTTACTCAGATTTTGGCCCACCCCTCCACTGAAACTGCTTTTGTCAAGATCACCAATGACCTCCTTTGCTAAATCCAGTGGTCAATTCTCAGTCTCCACAGCAGTGGTGAACATAGTTGATCAGGACACTCTACCATCTCGATTTTCATCCTGTCTCATTGGCAAATCCTTCTCAGTCTCTTTTCCTGGCTCCATTTTCTTCTTTGTGATCTCTTAACATTGGCTGAGTCTTGGGCCTCTTATTCTATCTTCTTTCTGTCTCTAATCACTTCCTTGGACTTCAGTAGCACCAAGGCGATGGTGATGAGTTGAGATTCAGTAACTGAGCTTTCAACTCAGCCTTGAAAGGTTAATAGAGGGAGTCAGAACTACCTTTTAAACTTTAGTTTCCCAAGTACTATTCTCTCTTTTCTAGTTGATATGCTTATCCTGGTCCCTTTGGTATTTAAGATGTTTAGGGCATATTGACAAGTTGACATTTGGATTTACAGACCAGTGTGTGTTCATCTATCTGCTTGTCTCTCCTCTTATCTTAACTGCAGTAACACTGCTTATCTCCCTTAATTGCAAAAACCGGAGAAATGTTTTATTTCCTGATGACTTGTCTTGGGTCCAGGAATGATGGCTTTTCTTACCTCTTCAGAAGTTGGTTAGAAGGGATTAGCCCAGCACAGGTATCAAGGTCAGAGATTTTCCGGGCCTGCCACCAGAGAGCATCATTCTGGTCCACAATCTGGAGGATGTCTCCCTTCTGGAAAGGCAGCCCGGCATCCATGCAAGGGATGGTGGGGTCCTCCTGGGGCCAGTACTCGATCATGGCACGAACATACACCTAATGGTAGGCACATGACGACATCATCAGAAGAATCCTTACCTCCAGGTTGTTAAGACTTAAAATCATCTCTCTCACTCTTCTACCTACTGGTGCTATCTTTCCTCTCCATCTTCACCAAGAAGAAGAAATCCCTTCTTGAACTGAGCCTAAGAGCCATGAAAAAAAAAAGTGACTTTGGGAATAAAATCTTTTAGCTCTGCGAAGTCTCTGCTCAAATGTTCACCAGTCCTGACGTTACTTCTGAACTTCTCAATACCCCATCTCCTCTTACTGTGTTCCTTTACTAATTTGCATCTCATGTCATCAGTGTTGAAAAATATGCAATGCAATATTGAACAAATGATCAACACATTACAGAGGATAGTAGTAAAATATAAAGTTTTTTTTTTTTGCTGTTGTTGTGGAGGATTTACTGTGTGTGCGTCTGAAGGTTCAGTTCATTCTTACCGTCTTCTGGCTGTTAACAGGAGGGTCAGAAACTGGAACCACCTTGAACATGATTGTGCCACGAGACATGGCCTAGAAAATGTCAGAGGAGAGAATGGCAAATCTCAGACTTTACTGGGTTATCAGGGGTTGGCAGGTGAAAGTTAAAAGCAATGTGTGCAGGTCAAATGGTGACATCTCCCACAGGGGCTTTTACAAGGACTCAGCAGCTAAATATCACCACCCAGAAATGGACATTAGAAGAACTTTAGCTTCATTTCTGTCCTGCTGTGGGGGGTCCAGGGTCCTGAGGCTGGACTCTCCTAGTACCCTCCACCTTGCTCTCATCAGGACACCACACTCAGCAAGCTCTTTTTTCCCCCAAGGCATGAGGAGGGAGAGGAACTCTTGATCTGACTTTCATTCCTCATGTCTCTGTCAGGAAGTCTTTCCTGAACACTTGTTTCTGTATCAGGCAGTCTCATCTGATGGGGAAGAAGATAAAGGGCTCCCAAGTCTTCTCGAGGGTTACTGACAAGCCTCTAAACTAATAGTGGAGGAGACAGAGAACCTCCTAGCTTGATAAGGGAGGTAGGAACACCCCCCTCCACCCACCCACCCTCCTTGAGACACACACCATGCCACACACTGGAGATCCAGAGATGAACAAGAAAGATCTCATTCTCACTCAGGAATCTTATGATCCCACTGTCGTGGTAACTCCACAGCTGGTACCAAAAGGACTGTGGTGGACACATGTGTATCTGTGATCAACAGTCCTTTAAGCTCTTTTGGCAGTACATTTTAAACCACAAAGAATCTTGCATGACTGAGTGAGTGAGTGAGTGAAGTCGCTCAGTCGTGTCCGACTCTTTGTGACCCCATGGACTGCAGCCTACCAGGCTCCTCTGGGATTTTCCAGGCAAGAGTACTGGAGTGGATTGCCATTTCCTTCTCCAGGGGATCTTCCTGACCCAGGGACCGAACCCGGGTCTCCCGCATTGTAGACAGACGCTTTACCGTCTGAGCCCTTTGCAAAATATTTAGGTTCTTGATATACTCCTTACTGGGGGCTTCCCAGGGAGCGCTAGTAGTAAAGAACCCGCCTGCCAATGCAGGGGATGCAAGAGACTCAGGTTCAATCCTTGGGTTAGGAAGATGCCCTGGGAGAAGGAAATGGTAGTCTGCTCCAGTATTCTTACCTGGAGAATCCCCATGGACAGAGGAGCCTGGTGGGCTACAGTCCATAGGGTTGCACAGAGTCGGACACGACTGAAGTGACACTTACTCTTTATTATACCACTTCTCATCTCAGTCCCTAAGGCACATCTATGAAAATCTAGAGTTCCCACAAGAACCCAGTGTGAGAACCACTAGTACATGTAATATATAATAATCGACCTCAGGCCCCACAGTGGGGGTGTGCATGGGGAGAGGTGGGCAGGGCATGACGCTATGGTTATATTGACAGCTGAACAGTGACCCCAGCAATGGTTTGAAGGATGGAAATGAGAACTGAAAAGAAACCAAAAGCTCATATAATCAGGTCATAAATCCCCATCTCAACCACAAGGACTGGCAGGGCCAGCAAAGATGTCCCCCTCCCCATATGCTGCCCTCTGGGGACTTCTTTTCTACCTCAAAGCTGCCTCAAAGAAACTGCATAAAAATGCTAGGGGAGCAAGGGGTGGTTTGCTCAAGTTCAGACTCTCCTCCACAGTCTCACTCTGCCCACCCTGGGCTCAGTTTCCAGCAGAGCAACCCAGGTGATGAGGACCTGGGCCGTCTTCCTGAGGCTGAAAGAACAGCTTGGGAAGGGACTTCTCCAGCAGGGTCCAGATCAACTGGGGAAAGGGAGCAGGTGAGGGGGACAAGATGCATAGAAACAGACAAGTTCTAGGGCCTGGAGAGAGTAGGCTGCCGGGAGGGACTCGAATCCCCCTCCAGTTACGGCGCACACGCCAGGGGCTGGATGCAACATGGCCGTGAGTCATGGATAAGGCGAGGAGGAGACTGTTACCAGAATGTGGATCACTTGCTCAGGGTCCAGTCCTTCAACTGAAACTCCATTCACTTCCACCAGTTTGTCTCCGGCGTATAACAGCCCTAGGCAAACCGGAACACAAAACAAAGAGGGATGCCAAACAACTCGCAAAAATGGCGGTAGCCATCCCAGCACTACTTAACAAACTCACTAACCTAAGCATGCTCTGACATCTTAAATTTTACTGTGAAATAATAGTAATAATAAAGCAAACTGGTTAGTTGAATTTACAGCACCACCAAAGTACATGAGAATTGCATTTTTCTACCTTTTCACCAACAGTGGGCATTAACTATAGGTGATATTTTTATTTTCACTAATTGATGTTGTAAAATGGAACTGGAACATTGGTAAGAAGATAACACTAAAAGTAAAGACGTCTATAATTTCCTTTGCTGTGGAAAAGCTTTTAAGTTTAATTAGGTCTCACTTATTTATTTTTTAATTTCCATTACTCTAGAAGGTGGGTCACAGAAGATATTGCTATGATTTATGTCATCAAGTGTTCTACCTATGTTTTCCTCTAAGAGTTTTATAGTTTCTGGTCTTACATTTAGTTCTTTAATCCATTTTGAGTTTATCTTTGTGTATGGTATGAGGAAGTGTTCTAATTTCATTCTTTTACAGGTAGCTGTCCAGTTTTCTCAGCACCACTTAAATTTAAAAAATAAAAATAAAGATGTCACGGTCGTGAGTAAATGTTAAATGAAAAGGAAATGGGGTGGGGGTATTCTTCAAAAGAGAAAGTGTAGAGAAACTTGGGGGTTAAGATTAAGCCTTGAGAATTATGAGGTAAGACAGTGGAGACAAGAAGCATCTTGAAAATTTCAAGAAAGCTATCTTCAACAACATCAAATGTGCTGCTGCTGCTAAGTCACTTCAGTCATGTCCGACTCTATGTGACCCCATAGACGGCAGCCCACCAGGCTCCCCTGTCCCTGGGATTCTCCAGACAAGAACACTGGAGTGGGTATAGAACTGAGGCTGAAGGGAGGGCCAGTGGACGTAGCCACTAGGAAGTCTCTGGGTAATTTCTCTAAGAACGTTGGTGTACGAATTCCACACCAGGTTTCTGGGGTCATGAGCAGTGAGGACAAAAGACAGCAAGTACAGACCTGCTGGTTTCAGAAGCGCAGCGGTGAAAAGAAGGAAACTCGGCTCCCAGATAGAAAAGGCAAGCAGTGATGGTCTGAAGATGTGGAAGAGCTGTGCCTTTTAGAAAGCAGAAGGACCAAGTGGAGAGCGAAAGTTGGCAATAGAGAGAGAGGCAGGCCTAGACGTGAACCCTAACTCAAACTGTGAAACCTCAAGCAAGTTAGGTGGTTAATCTTTGTGAGGTTCAGTCTCCTCATCTATACAGTGGCATGATGATACTCAGCTTGTTAGGTTTATGTGGGAATGTAAAGTGAAAGAAAATTAATTTAAAGCATAGGATGGAGGGACTTGGTGAGGAAGGGCAATAGGGTTGGTTTCTCTGGAATATTTCTGTCTTCCTTCTTAGTAACCAAGCAATGGAACTTATTAAAGGCTTGATCTCACACAGGAGACAGGGGTCCCCTGTCTTCCCGGTCATGCTTGCACGCCGCTGCTCCAGCTTACCACTCCTCTCGGCCAGCCCACCATGGATGACTCTGGCCACCAGGATGTCCCCTGTCATCTCGTGGCGCTTGATGGTAGCTCCCTAGGAAGAGAGCACAGTGGAACCCACTTTTTACCTAACTTGACCATTTTCCTGGGGGCTTCCCTCAAGGTCGTTCTGGTCTTTCAAACAAAGGAATTCATACCAACCAGGGTCAAACATGGAGAAGGAGATGACAACCCGCTCCAGTATTCTTGCCTGGAGAATTCTGTGGACAAAGGTGCCTACAGGTAGGCTACAGTCCATAGGGTCTCAAAGAGTCAGACACGACTGAGTGACTATCACTCACTCACGCTCAGGGCCATATGTATACCATGTCATCAAAAAGGAAAGGCCATTTCGCTCAGGTCTGCCAGAGTCTCTATCCAACCACATAGACATCAAATAATATTGAGATCCTTCCAGAGATAAACAGAACTTCCATGATTCCAACCTAATCAAAGGAAATACGCTTAGAAAATCAAATTAATGCCTTACTTGCTGCTGCTGCTGCTGCTGCTGCTAAGTTGCTTCAGTCGTGTCCGACTCTGTGCAACCCCATAGACGGCAGCCCACCAGGCTCTGCCATCCCTGGGATTCTCCAGGCAAGAACACTGGAGTGGGTTGCCATTTTCTTCTCTAATGCATGACTTAGCTTCCCCTTAACAGAGGAAAAAACTTAGGCAAATACATTACAACTAGGTGAAATATATGTACATGTCACAGAGCCAAATAATAAAATAATTTCTTTTTTCTCACAGCTGTTAAAAAAGAAAAACCTTAAGAAGAAATCTTTCCTGGTGAAAACATTACAACCTGTAAAGTGTTTGAAATCACAGGCAAAACTGATTAAGATATATTTTAGCCATTATTATCATGGATTCCCTCATGTTGCCTAAGTGCCTTACACTATAAGCGATCATAGACAAGAATATTGCCCAACAGTTATTTCAAGCTGCCTACCACACTAAATTTCAAGAATTCTAAGATGAAGCTCTGATCTCTTCTAGAATCATGTGAGGAGAGAGTACAGCAGCACTGATTTTGACTGCTTTCCTCTGGCCAACTGAAGAAACAGGACAGACAAGCATTACAAAATTCTGTTGGCAACCATGCTTAGCTGGGATTAGGATTGCTATGATAAAGTCAGAAAGACAGGTAGGTAATCAGCAAATCAGCAGAAAAGGGGAAACACATAACCCTCACCAAAAGGGAGAAGAATTTGTAGCTCAAATATATCCTTGATTGGGTGGGGGAAGTTAATAGTTGAATAAAGAGAAATTATTATTTTAAATAACACATGCATAAGGAAAACTGCTAGTGGTTCTGTGTATGGCCTTTGAAATATTTTGCTTATTTTAAATTAAAGAAAATTTTTATTAAAAACATATTGCCCAAGTAACTACTAGAGATAACTTAGCTCCCAATTTGCCCTGGTGTAATCCTAAATGAAAAGATAGTAGTAAGAAGATTTCCTTACCAGGGGCTGCTGGTTCTTCACCAAGCAAACAATCCTCATTGCTTCCTCACTCTCAGGGATGTTGTCTGGCAGCGGGGGAAGAAGGGGCTCAAAGTCCTTCTGAGCTACCGTGTCATGGGCGCTGAGCAAGGCCTGGAAACAGAGAAGGAAAAGGCAAATGAACCTCACGCATAGGATGCAACCACCTAGAAGATGCCGACTCAGTACTGTGTGAGACACATAACAACAACCAACACGTACGTGCCAGGCACAGTTCTAAGTGTTTTACGTGGATTAACTCAATCGTCACAGTAACTCTGAGGCAGGTATACATATACTTTTAACTTTTAAAATTTATTTTTATATAATTTTAAAGTTTACTTTCCGTTTTCGGTTATTACAAAATAATGGCTCTATTCCCTGTTTGCACAGTACATCCCTGCAGCCTCTCTTACACACAGTAGCCGATACTTCCCACTCCCTCACTCCTGTATTGCTCCTCCCCACTCGCACTCTGCTGGTAGCTCCTAGCTTGTTCTCTGTGAGTTTGCTCCTTTTTTGTTACATTAGATTGTTGTATTTTTTAGGTTCCCCATATAAGTGCTATCATACAGTATGTCTTTCTCTGTCTGACTTATTTCATTTAGCGTAATTCTCTCAAACTGTCCATCCATGTTGCTGCAAATTGCAAAATCTCATTCACTTTTATGGCTGAATGGTATTCCATTGTGTGTGTGTGTGTGTGTGTGTGTGTGTGTGTGTGTGTGTGTGTGTATCACATCGTCTTTATCCATTTGTCTGTTGATGGACACTTATGTTGCTTTCATACCTTGGCAACTGTAAATAGTGCTGCTATGTATGTTGGAGTGCATGGATTTTTTTCAAATTAGTGTTTTGGGGCGGTATATACCCAGGAGTGGAATTGCTGAGTCAGATGGTAGCGCTATTTTTAGTTTTATGAAAAACCTCCATACAGTTTTCCAGAGGGGCTGCATTAATTTTCTAGGGTTCCCTTTTCTACACATCTTCATGAGGCAAGTATATTTATTGTCCCCATGTTACAGATAAGGAAACAAGGAGCAGAGAGGGTAAGCAACACACAATTTATTCTTTCATTTCTGATAAAATGTGTTCTGTCATGGTCTGATTTCCTGGAAACCCATGTAATCCATGGTGCTCCTGTAGACTTGAACTACAAAATAGTTATTGTAATAGTTTCCCCAGGCAAGGTAGAATGAGAGGAATGAGAGGCAGTAATCAAAACATCTTGCTGGTTTAATTTGTCAGTAACACCCAAGATCCCATGTGAAACAGGATGAGAAAAAGCAGTCCCCTGGTTTAGGGTATGATCAAATAGTTCTGGTATGTTAAAATTTCATTTCATGGGGTGGGGAAGTAGTCTTTCTACAACTCTGCCTGAGATTGGTGGACAGAACTCTGTTGGAACTCAGAGAAAATTCTGTAGGTTTATCTTGTGAAATAAAACTTTTTGACTCAAAAATTCCATTGCTCCAGATGCAGATATTCTCCTAAAGTTCTAATCTGTTAATAAATTGGTCTCAAAACCTGTAAGGTAGGGTTCTGTTCTGCAATCAAATGTTCTTTATATACCCCCTCATAGAGCTATTCATTATTATACTGTTTTTTCCAAATACCTTCATGCACTTTATCTCTGAAACTTAAAATATTTCCCAGTTGAAAAGGATGTATGCTGCCTTAATTGTCCCCCAGAATTTTAGAGGAATGGTGGCTTTTCAGGAGGTAAACAAGATGCCATGGGAAATCCTGAATGCCTCCATATAAATAGAGCCGGCTTGGCTCCATGACCGATGAGATTAAGTCACCCATCAGTCAGATCTGAGTCCCATATCTTTTGGCATAATCTGTTGGTTACCCACATACAGTAAAAGAACATCTATTCAGAGAGCACATCTTTATTTCTTCTTCCCAACTCTATCAATGTGCTGAATGGTTATACCTTGTCAATTTTAGCAAGCACTTGCCTTAAAGTGTGGAGCCTGGAGGATCTGTCTTAGCTCTTGGATCTCAGGGGACTTGGGGGTTTCGCGTAGTATCTTCACTACCTAGTTGGTGGGAAAACATACATGTGAATTTTTAATAATCTTTATCACCTAGTTAACATTACTCAGGTTGGATAACAAGTATATTGACATGATATTTACCTAAAGAAAAGCTGTTACTAAAGCTTTCTTCTTCACCTTTAAAGTCAGGTGAAATTAGCATTTTTTCCTTATTCACTAAACTTCATTACAGCAGGTAGAATCCAAGACTGGGGATAGATCTAAACCACAGAGCCCTTGTCCTGGCACCTCACAGACTTGGAAGAAGGACTAACTTAATTTTGTAAGATCAGATGTGCCAAGGCAGTGTCCCTCAGTGCCTCTGAAGTGACTGTTTGCTCACGTGAATGCTTTATGGGCAAGTTAAGGTATCTGAGTTCTCCAGGTACAGGCTCAGTTACTTGGAAAATCAAGTAGCTTTAATCCCATGGGATGTTCCATTTTTCAACTAAAAAATGAAATGATCATTTGTATTTTAAGGCTTTTATTTGATTAGTAATTTTAATGTTTGTTGCAACAAAAAAAAGTGTTAGAATAAATTTGGATCCCTTTGCTTTGGTTTAAGTGTAGACCTGGCTTCTGATAGAACATAAGAGCTTTCAAGAATTTAACTCTGTAAATGCTCACCAGTCAAGCAACATCACATCCAGTCAAATGAAAACAAGAGGTTTAGCAAACTTCACCTCCACTCACTAGGGTTCAGTTCAGTTTAGTTCAGTCACTCAGTCGTGTCCGACTTTTTGCGACCCCATGAATTGCAGCACGCCAGGCCTCCCTGTCCATCACCAACTCCTGGAGTTCACTCAGATTCACGTCCATCGAGTCAGTGATGCCATCCAGCCATCTCATCCTCTGTCGTCCCCTTCTCCTCTTGCCCCCAATGCTTCCAGCATCAGAGTCTTTTCCAATGAGTCAACTCTTCGCATAAGGTGGCCAAAGTACTGGAGTCTCAGCTTCAGCATCATTCCCTCCAAAGAAATCCCAGGGCTGATCTCCTTCAGAATGGACTGGTTGGATAAAATCACATGTGTGTGTTTCCCCATGGATAGCTAAGAACAATTTGAGTTGTTGATTACTGGAGTTTCAGCTGTAAGGTTTTATTGTTTTTTTCTTTTTAAAAGTTTCTATTAATGTGGTGTGGACAATAAATAAAAATAAAATGGATTATATTTATACATCCAAATATTGGGCTTCCCTGGTGGCTCAGACAGTAAAGAATCTACTTGCAAGGCAGGAGACCTGGGTTTGATCCCTGGGTGGGGAAGTTCCCCCTGGAGGAGGGCATGGCAACTCCAGTATTCTTGCCTGGAGAATCCCCATGAACACAGGAGCCAGGCGGGCTACGGTACATGGGGTCGCAAAGAGTCAGACATGACTGAGTGATTTTCATTTTTCAGCAAATATGTATTGAACATTTTCTATGTGCTAGGTATTGTTTTTTTGTTTGTTTGTTTTTAAATATGTATGTATTTATTTACTTGGTTGTGCTGGGTCTCAGTCGTAGCACTTGAAATCTTTGATTTTTTTCTGACATGCAGGGTCTAGTTCCCTGACCAGAGATCGAACCCTGGTCCCCTGCATTGGGAGGGCAGAGTCTTAGCCACTGGACCACCAGGGAAGTCCCTAGACACTGTTTTAAGTGATGCAAATACAGCTGTGAATAGGCAGACACAAACCCCCACACTCATAGAATTTACATTTTTATTAGGAGCCACAGATAATAAGTAAAAAGTGTAAGTAAAAAAAAAAAAGTTTTATTTGATCATGAAAAGAATTAAGAAGAAAAATAAAACAAGGAAGGTGGATAGGGAGTGCTATGAGGGGATTGCAATTTTAGATGGGGTGACCAGAGAAAGTCTCTGTGAGAAGCTGACATTTCAGTGGAAACTGGAAGGAGATGAAGAAGCATATCATGTGGATATATAGGCAAGAGCATTACTGACGTAATAGCAAACGCAAAGGGCCTGCGGCAGGAGCATGTGTGATTCAAACATCCACAAGTGGCTCATGAGGCTGAAGCAGAGTGAATAAGGGAGAGGGTGGTAAGTCAGCATCAAAGAGAGGTAACGCTATGTTTGCCTATATGATAACTTTGATGTTTACTCTGAGATGAGAAGTTGTAGGAAGAGTTTGAGCAGGGAAGGGACACATTCTGACTCATCTTTAATTCAGACTGTCTTAATGGCTGCCATGACAGGAATAGATAGTTAGGGAGCAAGAGTAGAAGGAGACGGCCAGGCAGGATGCTACACTGCAGTTATCCATGTAAGAGACAATGATGGCTATACGCAGTGACACAGTAGAGGTGGCGTATTTCAACATATTTTGAAACCAGAGCTGAAGGACTGGGTGTGGGTATGAGAGAAAGAGAAAGTCAAAGATGATCCCAAAGATGCTGGTTTAAGCACCACAAAAACAAAAATTGTGCTCAGCCATGTCTGACTCTTTGCAACCCCATGGACTGCAGACCACCAGGCTTCTCTGTCGATGGAATGTTTCCAGGCAAGAATACTGGAGAGGGTTGCATTTCCTACTCCAGACGATCCTCCCAACCAGGGATCGAACCTACAACTTTGTCCCTCTTGCATTGGCAGGAGGCTTCTTTACCACTAGCGCCACCCGGGAAGCTCCATGCAAGAAAAAAATAGATAGAAAAGGCTGGAGGAGGAGTAGCTTTGGGGTGGGGATGATCAGGAGCTCAGTTTGGGACCTGTTAAATTGGAGGGGTCCATTAAACAGTAAAATGGGCAGGAGACAGTGGATATGAGTATAATTTATCGGAGAAGTGCAGACTAGAGAAGTAAAATTGGAGATCATTAGTAGAAAAACATTATCCTGTTTTCATAGCATAACTGAGTCGAATTTTTAGGGAAAAAGAGAAATGGACACATTTCTCTAGAAATGTGTTTTGTTTTAATTTGGGGAGGCAGGAGGCCAATTGTCTTTCTTCTTTTAAAGCTCAGTTAGAAGCAAGGATTAGATGCATAGTCACCAATTAAACATTTAGAGCATTTAAACTAGCACTATGAGTAAAATGGCATCATGTTAAAACTACTATTCTCTGGATGAAAAATAAACACCTCACCTCACAGGATAACGCCTGTGCATGGGGTGTGGCTGGAACGAGCTTCTTCTCTTTGAATTCCTGGAGGCTGTCATAAACCTGCAGAGGGGCAGCGAGGAGAGAATGATGTACTGAGCAAAGGCTTGCCAAGGGGAGAAGCAGCCTGGGCAATGGTGCCAGCATGTGGGCAGCCTGTGTGCCAGCCTTTAATAAGGTTTGTTAGGTTGCCAGAACTTTTTCACCTTATAATTAGAAGCTTGTACCTTTTGACCAACATCTCCCCATTTCCTCCATCCCCCAGCTCCTGGCAACCACTAATTTCTCTCCACATTTTTAGATTCCACATACAAGTGAGATGACATGGTATTTGTCTTTCTCTGACTTATTTCACTTAACATAATGCCTTGAGATCCTCCATGCTGTCCCCCAAAAGGAGGATTTCCTCCCTTTATGGGTGAATAATATTCCATTGGACGTCCCATTTCCGAGGATATAGTAAAATGAAATCACTATCTCAAAAACATATCTGCACCCCATGTTCACTGAGGCTTTATTTGTAATAGTCAAGGGCTCTCCAAGTGGCACTAGTGGTAAAGAACTCACCTGCCAGTGCAGGAGATATGAGACCTGGGTTCGATCTCTGGGTTGGGAAGATGCCCTGGAAAAGGAATGGCAACCCACTCCAGGATTCTTGCCTGAAGAATCCCATGGATAGAGGAGCTTGGCAGGCTACAGCCCATGGGGTCACAAAGAGCTGGACATAACTGAGTAACTCAGCAGGTACACAAAAGCCAAAACATGGGAGAAAAAATCTGTGTCCAACAATGGATAAAGAAATCAGGTATTTTAAAGCCAGTGCTGTGAGGAGTACTTCTGTGTTCACACTAAATACATTGACACCTCTTTAAAAAATATAATATTAATATGCACCATAAGGCTGACCACATTTCACACCTAAGTGAAGGAAACACATCCTCCAAAGATAACTTCAAAAGGATCTTTCTTGATAATAACATTTGTTTAGAAGAACAAAATTATAGTCAGATAGTAAACGCTATTATATAGTGTGAAATTTCAGCCAACTTATAAAAGAAAGCCTCAGAGTAAGAAAAACTTAAGATACCTAAACACAACTGTGGACATTTCATTTTCAAATTTATGAAAACAAAGAGGAATGATATTTTAAAGACTTTTTATTTGTCCTGAGTTGACCTCAAGGACAAAGGGTCGTGGACAGCTGCTTATAGGGTTGCCGATAGCCATTTTCAGTGGCTGCTTTGTGACCCTGGGGCCCCTGGAAGAGAGGAAGGTGGGGGCAGAAAAGAGAGGAGCTGCTGAATTCTTTTCCACTCAAGTAACTTCCTTCCTGAACTTGGGGTTGTGTAGGTCTTCCTTGAACTTTTTCCCTGTTGAGCTTTCCTGCCATGTGACAGGCGACGCTGCCGGATGAGCAGGTGCCGCTCCCAAGGCCACGGCTTCAGAGCAGCGGTGCGCTCACCTTGAGCAGAGCCTGCAGCCACGGGGAGTGGAGGAGGTCATACAGGAGACGCACTCCGTTCACGTCTCGGCTGTAGAACAGGTTCAGCTCCTGTAACACGAGCCTCAGGAGGTGCGAGATCCCTAGGAACAGGACAGGGCAGAGATGGGGTGGCAGATGAGGGCGGAAAGAAGGGCAGGCGTAACGTGAAGGACAATTCAGACCATGAGGAGGCTCCAGGGCTCAAAAGGAGAGGAGTGGACACTGCATTTAAAGCCGAAAGATCTACCTTCTGGCTCTATTATCACTGTGTGTGCTTCAGAAAACCGTCCAACTCTCTGGGAACTAGTTCCTTATAGAAAATGAGGGTATGTTTGCTTTGCTATAGAGTTCTTGCTAACATTAGATGAGCTAATAGATCACAATATACAGATGAAAACTTTTATGAGAGCTGTATCGCTTTCCCCTCCGCAGTCCTAACAGCCTCTGGTTTATTCCAAAATTATATAGTTGTTTTCTGGATCCTTCAAAAATGCGGTCATCTGTATTTACCCTTTATGAAAATTCTTATTGAAAAACTCTCCCAGCAGGCTGTTAGAAAATACTTACTCATGTCTGTGTCTGCACTGGGTCTTAGTTGTGACACACAGGCTCTTCCAGTTGCAGCTTGCAGAGTCTTTAGCTGCAGCATGTGAGAGTTCCCCGACTAGGGATCGAACCTAGGCCTCTTGCTTTGGGAGTGAGGAGTCTTAGCAACTGTAGTACCAGGGAAGTCTCTCCCAATAAATAGGCTTTTAATACAAACCTCAGGGTTCCACTATTAAAGGGACTGGACAGATTTTAGCAAATGCTTGTTTTTATAAGTGTTTTCAGAGAAATCCTATTTGTTGCAATGGTATTCTGAATGTGAACAGGTTGCAAAGTTCTAAATAGAAGTAAAACATTGTGGGATAGGAAAAAAAGAGATTCTTAATCTGCTGTATCGATTTCTTTTCTTTCTGCCTTAAAAATTGCTTGGACGTATCACTTATAGATGCAACAGGACACTTCAAAGTGTATAACAAGTTCCATATAGAAATCAGAATAAATCTATCAGAATTTCTGCCCCTAAATTGGATCACATTGTTAGAGTGACATTGAAAGGCCTTTCTGGTCTAGAAAAGGAACTTGGCACCACATACCATTCTCTGGATTAGTTCTCGTAGAGAGTTTCTCGTCCTTCTTGTCTTTTTCATCTGGAAGATCTGATCCTTTGTCTGACTGTATCATCCTCCTTGCCCAAGATTTCAGACAGGATTCAGAGCTAGGGAACAGATCAACAAAGAGCACACAGCTCATTCAGTCACGCTGGCCCCACAGCCCTTGGACTCTGTGCTACATATACACCAGGATCCACATCAGATAAAATGATCCTGCCCAGTGGTGCGTCCTCTCTAAATTCACCACCACCAGCTGTGTGGACAAGGAAACTCACAAAGCATTCCTTCTATCCCTTCTTTTTTTATTTTCATTCATTTTTAAATAAATACTTTGATACTTTATTTTTTAATGTGTTAATTTATTTATTTGGCTGTGCTGGGTCTTAGTTGCAGCATGTGGGATCTAGTTCCCTGACCAGGGATTGAACCTGGGTCACTTGCATTGGGAGCATGGAGGCTTAGCCACTGGACCACCAGGGAAGGCCCTGTTCCCCTCTTTTTTTAAACAAGTGACCAAGCTATATTTGTTTATTTTCCACCTCTTTGCCTTGTTGATTTTGCCACCATTCTGAGCTTGGAAGGGCCTTCTAGACTCCATCTAGCCTCTCCATCTGGCCCTGTTCCCTCTCATTGCACCAATGACACTGGTCACAGTTGCAAAAGTTATGGATTGCTGCTGAAAATACCATTAGAGTTTATTTTATATATTGCTATAAGTAGGTTTAAAGAAACCCCAAACAGTAGTGGCTGAACAGAGTAGCTCATATCTTGCTCGTGTAAGAGCCCAGAGGCAGAGCCAACCCAGGGCTAGTAGGGCTGCCCCACTCCTGAAATTGTGAGGGAATAGGCTCCTTCCAGCCCACCGCTCTGCATCCTCAGGATGCAGTGCGATTCCTATCTTCCTGCTCTAAGACGGTGGCTGGAGCTCCAGCCATCACGCCTACATTTCAGCCAGTAGGACGAGAATCAAGGAAACGAGGGCAAAGGAGACATGCTCCCTGCTCTTTGAGTTAGTTTGACAGTGAGAAGTTGCCCTACATGATGGGAAGTCACTTCAGGCCCTAAACTTTCAAATGTCCCATTGGACTCTCATGTTACTGAGAAAAACAAAACAGAAAACTTATAATTATCTGACCCCAGTGGTGCTAGTGGTAAAGAACCCACCTGCAAATGTAGGAGACATAAGAGACCTGGGTTCAATCCCTAGGTCGGGAAGATCCCCTGGAGAAGGAAATGGCACCCCACTCCAGTACTCTTGCCTGGAGAATCCCATGGACAGAGGAGCCTGGAGGGCTATAGTCCACAGGGTCACAAAGAGTCAGACACGGCTAAGGTGACTTAGCACACACACACCAAAACTCAACTTCTCCTTATGTATAAACACAAAGTATTTTTGCACAGTGTTAATGTACATTGAATTTTCTGGAATGTTACTACCATAACTGAAGAATGAATTTACTTTGTTTTGCTTGGACTTTATCAAGTCCATTATTTCAGAAGAACCATGTCATTAATGGTAAAGCTGCTTACAGTATATAGTACACACTACAACACACCAGGCTGTGGCTGTGGCTATCTGCATTCAAAGCCACTGATTCCCTAGAGAATTCTTTTATAGGTGCAAACGTGTTACTTCATTATATCTTTTGGTATAATGATATCCCATTTTATACATTGTAATAGTATCTTACCAGCCACATTTACTTAATTTCTCTTTCTCATTATTACTAGGATTTGTTTGTTTGTTTGTTTCATGTAAGTAAGTGCATTAGTCTGGGTTCCCCCAGAATCAAACACCAAGCAAGGCTTCTAATGAGGTGATTTGCTTGGAAGTTGATCCAGAACATTAGCAGGGGAGTGGGGTATTAAGACAGGGCAAGGGGGGAAAGACAGTAAAAGGTGTTATCAAGCAAGAAGCTGCTCTGGGTACTATGGTGCTTAACCCATGGAGAGACAAGGGTCAGGGAGTGGGGTTATTTATACCCCAATGCTGCCAGATACGGGTTGAGGGTTTTCCCCAGAAAACGTTACTTCTGGGCCTTCCAGCCTGCTTCCTGTGTGCATTCAGAGAGTGTAGATGCAGAATGCATCAAAAGGGATAAGTGTAGGGCACTGCCAGTACTTGTTACAGGAGGATAATAATGAATAAATTGGGATTTTTTTTTAAAAAGGAGCATTTCACATTAGTTGTTAAAGATGTGGGTATTGAATCAGATGAGGCTGAGAACCACTGTCTAGAATCCAGAGAGACTGTGGGGTTGACTCAGGGAGGATGTCTAGGAAAAGACAGATCATCGTGTAGTCTCTCAATTCTAAGGCAGTGAGAAGAGCAAAGCAGAAAGCTGTTATGAAATCTTAGACAGACTTGCCATACACATTCTTGCCCAGTCACACTGAAGTTTTCTAGTTTGCTAGATTCTGCCAAAACTTGACATCATAAACTTTTGCCTTGCTCAGCACCACCCGCCCTACCCAGCCCCAATTCGGTTTAAATCCTGCCTTGTTCTGCATTCCAATTTTTGAGCCTCTATTGAATCATTTAGCACAAAAGTTGCTTATACGACTCATCTTTCTCCCTGGAGGGGAGCACTTCCAAGGTAGGGTTTGAAAAGGGAGATGAGGTGCCTGCCAGACAAAATTCAGAGCAAAGAGATGAGTCTAACACCAAGCCATCATATTTGGGCAACTTCTTAAAATGCTTCTCACAAATTGTATGTTCTTGGTAAGGCAGTGTGAATTAGACAATGATGCTATGTGTGCACTGTGGGTGAGCCATAATTCTTCCATATTTAATGCCCAGATGACAGTGTGCCCAACCAGGCCTATCCATGCAGCATATGGGGACACTGGAGACTGCAGACTCCTGAGATGAAACTGAGAGGAACTTACAGACAGACTGTGGTTTCTGTGTGCCTGTGTGCCAAGCCCCATCAGTCATGTCTGACTCCGTGCAACCCCATGGCCTGTAGGCCACCAGGTTCCTCTGTGTGTGGGATTGTCCAGGCAAGGATACTGAAGGGGTTGCCATGCCCTCCTCCAGGGTATCTTCCTGACCCAGGGGCGAACCTGAGTCTCTTTTGTCTCCCACATTGGCAGGCAGGTTCTTTACCACTAGTGCCACCTGGGAAGCCCAAACATTCTCTGACACTGTTGTTTAGTTGCTAAGTCATGTCTGACTCCTTTGTGACCCCATGGACTGTAGCCCACCAAGCTCCTCTGTTCATGGGATTTCCCAGGCAAGAGTATTGGAGTGGGTTGCCATTTCCTTCTCCAGGGGATCTTCCTGACCCAGGGTTCAAACTCACGTCTCTTGCATTGGCAGGCAGATTCTTTACCACTGAGCCACCTGAGAAGCCTTTATAGAAGGTTTCTACAGTGAGTTCTAATTACTGAAGTGTGTGTGTGCTCAGTCACTCAGTCGCATCTGACTCTTGGCAACCCCAAGGACTGCAGTCTGCCAGGCTCCTCTGTCCATGGGATTTTCCCTGCAAGAATACTGCCTTCAGCCTCATTCCTTGTCAAGACCTGGATCGAGGATGACAGATCCTTGAGGCAAACAAATGCAATCTTACAGATAAGGAATCTGACACCCAGTGGGGTATTCAGAAGATTTCACAAGTAGTAAAGACAAATGTTTTCCTCCTTTTTTCCCCCCATATTTAGTCCTGAAACATGCTAGTCCCTGGCAAAAGATTGTGATGTCCTTTCCTTGCCTGCCTTTTTATGACCATCAGCTGAGACTTAATCTATTTCTGTCTTGAGGAAGAGAATTCTTGATTGAGACTGTAATAGCCAACCATAGGCAGTCCTGAGCTAAGTAACACAGGAAGCATGGCCAGTTCTTATCATTAACTTAGAAGCTGCATTAGTATTATTGACACCTAAGAAATTCGCCCTAATGTTACTTTAAAAATCAATATATGTGAACTTTAAAAAATATAGTGATTATTATTAAATGCCACAATTCTTACCCATATTATGCTTATTTTTCAAAACAATGCTTTCTACTAGACAAAGCTGAAAAAAGCACCTGAAACTTAACAATGAGAAACGGCCTGTACAAAAATGGCTGGCTTCCTCTGGGTCAAAAGGCTACTGACTGGGACTAAGACAAATGTTCAGCTTTACTTAGTCTCCACAGCAATTCATTATTCCATATTTAAGAAAGGGTTTCTCAAAGCAAAACCTGCTCTTTCAAAATCAAAAAATTCTCCATAGACTTTAGGATATGATGCAACTAAAGCATTCAATTATCACTCAGAATTTTTAGCTCTTAAAAATTGACAGACAGACAGACATTTGTATTAATAGATCTCTTCCGGTAACTGGGGGTCATCTGGCTGGGTCTCTTACCTGCAAGACTGCAAACATGTAACGCTGCTCCTATGCAGAGAAAAGCTTTAGCAGGAAATACCAGTGGGCTATTAGGTGCCAAAGTCACCTCACTGTTCTAGATAAAACCTCGGTGCATCCTCTTTGATCTAATCCATGGAAGCCTAACCCCACCTCACCACTAAATTACTCTTAAGCCTCCCGTTACAAATCTTCTACGTGTTCCGAGCACTGGTTTCTTGCATTGAAAAATCCAACATATCATTTTAAAACCTTCACTTTAGTATTTTCTGATGGCCAGCACATAGCTAACCAAAAAAAGATGAATATTTTTGTTGACTATTTCAGGAAAAGACACCCCATGATAGACAATAGCATCTTTATTGAAATCTAAGGAAAAACTGATACTTGAAAGTAAAAGCTGCCTTATTAATCTTCTCACATTATGGTGAGGAAAAAAATGGAAGACTCTTCATCCAGTAATAATGAGACTGATAGATGATTTCCTTCTGGAAGTTCAGTTCACTCACTCAGTCACTGAGTTCAGTTCAGTCACTCCAACTTTTTGCAACCCCATGGACTGCAGCACACCAGGTCTCCCTGTCCATTACCAACTCCTATAGCTGCTCAAACTCATGTCCATTGAGTCCGTGATGCCATCCAACCATCTCATCTTCTGTCGTCCCCTTCTCCTCACGCCTTCAATCTCTCCCAGCATCAGGGTCTTTTCCAAGGAGTCAGTTCTTCGAATCAGGTAGCCAAAAGTATTGGAGCTTCAGCTTCATCATCAGTCCTTCCAATGAATATTCAGGGCTGATTTCCTTTAGGAGTGACTGGTTTGATCTCATGGTAGTCCCAGGGACTCTCAAGAGTCTTCTCCAACACCACAGTTCAAAAGCATCAATTCTTTGGCACTCAGCTTTCTTTATAGTCCAGCTCTCACATCCATACATGACTACTGGAAAAACCGTAGACTTGACTAGACAGATCTTTGTTGGCAAAGTAATGCCTCTGCTTTTTAATATGCTATCTAGGTTGGTTCTTTTCTTCCAAGGAGCAAGGGTCTTTTAATTTCATGGCTGCAGTCACCATCTGCAGTGATTTTGGAGCCCCCAAAAATAAAGTCTGTCACTGTTTCCATTGTTTCCCCATTTGCCATGAAGTGATGGGACCAGATGCCATGATCTTAGTTTTCTGAAGGTTGACTTCTAAGCCAACTTTTTCACTCTTCTCTTTCACTTTCATCAAGAAGCTGTTTAGTTCTTCATTTTCTGCCACAAGGGCGTCTGCATATATGAGGTTATTGATATTTCTCCCATATATCTTGATTCCAGCTTGTGCTTCATCCAGACTAGCATTTTGTATGATGTACTCTGCATATACATTAAATAAGCAGGGTGACGACATACAGCCCTGATGTACTCCTTTCTTGACTTGGAACCAGTTTCTTGTTCCATGCCCAGTTCTAACTGTAGCTTCCTGACCTGCATACAGGTTTTTCAGGAGGCAGGTCAGGTGGTCTGGTAGTCCCATCTCTTTCAGAATTTTCCAGTTTGTTGTGATCCACACAGTCAAAGGCTTTGGCATAGTCAATAAAGTAGATGTTTTTCTGGAACTCTTGCTTTTTCAATAATCCAACAGATATTGGCAATTTGATCTCTGGTTTCTCTTCCTTTTCTAAATCCAGCTTGAACATCTGGAAGGTCACAGTTCATGTACTGTTGAAGCCTGGCTTGGAAAATTCTGAGCATTACTTTCCTAGCTTGCGAGATGAGTGCTATTGTGCAATAGTTTGAACATTCTTTGGCATTGCTTTTGGGAGTGGAATGAAAACTGACTTTTTCCAGTCCCGTGGCCACTGCTGAGTTTTCCAAATTTGCTGGCATATTGAGTGCAGTGCTTTCACAGCATCATCTTTTAGGATTTGAAATAGCTCAACTGAAATTCCATCACTTCCACTAGCTTTGTTCATAGTGATGTTTCCTAAAGCCCACTTGACTTCACATTCCAGGATGTATGGCTCTAGGTAAGTGATCACAAAATCATGGTTACCTGGGTCATGAAGATCTTTTGCATAATTCTTCTGTGTATCCTTGCCATCTCTTCTTAATATCTTCTGCTTCTGTTAGGCCCATAACATTTCTGTCCTTTATCCAGCCCATCTTGGCATGAAATGTTCCCTTGGTATCTCTAATTTTCTTGAAGAGGTCTCTAGTCCCTTCCCTTTCTATTGTTTTCCTCTATTTCTTTGCATTGATCACTGAAGAAGGCTCTCATCTCTCCTTGCTATTCTTTGGATTTCTGCATTCAGATGCTTTTATTTTTCCTTTTCTCCTTTGCCTTTAGCTTCTCTTCTTTTCTCAGCTATTTGTAAGGCCTCCTCAGACAACCACTTTGCCTTTTTGCATTTCTTTTTCTTGGGGATGTTCTTGATCACTGCCTCCTCTACAATGTCACAAACCTCTGTCCATAGTTCTTCAGGCACTCTATCAGATCTATTCCCTTGAATCTATTTGTCACTTCCACTGTGTAATCGTTAAGGAATTTGATTTAGGCCATACCTGCATGGTCTAGTGGTTTTCCCTGCTTTCTTCAATTTGAGTCTGAATTTGGCCATAAGGAGTTCATGATCTGAGCCAGTCAGCTCCCAGTCTTGTTTTTGCTAACTGTATAGAGCTTCTTCATCTTTGGCTGCAAAGAATATATGAATCTGATTTTGGTGTTGACCATCTAGTGATGTCCATGTGTAGAGTTGTCTCTTGTGTTATTGGAAGAGGGTGTTTGCCATGACCAGTGTGTTCTCTTGGCAAAACTCTGCCTTTGACCTGCTTCGCTCTGTACTCCAAGGCCAAATTTGCCTGTTACTCCAGGTATTTCTTGACTTCCTACTTTTGTATTCCAGTCCCCTATAATGAAAAGGACATCATTTTGGGGTGTTAGTTCTAGGTCTTGTAGGTCTTCATAGAACCGTTCAACTTCAGCTTCTTCAGCATTACTGGTTGGGTCATAGACTTGGATTACTGTGATATAGAATGGTTTGCCTTGGAAATGAACAGAGATCATTCTGTTGTTTTTGAGATTGCACCCAAGTACTACATTTCAGACTCTGCTGACTATGAGAGTACTCCATTTTTCTAAGGGATTCTTACAGTAGTAGATATAATGGTCATTTGACTTAAGTTTGCCCATTCCGGTCCATTTTAGTTCACTGAGTCCTAAAATGTCAATGTTCACTCTTGCCATCTCCTGTTTGACCACTTCCAATTCACCTTAATTCATGGACATAACATTCCAGCTTCCTATGCAATATTGTTCTTTACAGCATTGGACTTTACTTCCATCACCAGTCACATCCACAACTGGGCATTGTTTTTGCTTTGGCTGTTTCTTTGTTCTTCCTGGAGTTATTTCTCCACTCTTCTCCAGAAAATACTGGGCACCTACTGACCTGGGTTGTTCATCTTTCAGTGTGATATCTTTTTGCCTTTTCAAACTGTTCATGGAAGGTCCCTACTAAGTGACTGTTCTGATCCTAACAGCCCATTCTCTATCTCAGGTGGGAGCTACCTCTTTTTTGAAAAATTTTCAGGGCGATGACAGCAGGAAGAATATTTGGAAGCAGGATGAGCGAGGGTACATACCCCTGGCAGCCAGGCAGAGTTAAGACCAAATGGCAGCTGTTAAAGGTTTACCAAAGGTCCATCTAGTCAAGGCTATGGTTTTTCCAATAGTCATGTATGGATGGGAGAGTTGGACTGTGAAGAAGGCTGAGCGCCAAAGAATTGATGCTTTTGAACTGTGGTTTTGGAGAAGACTCAAGAGTCCCTTGGACTGCAAGGAGAGCCAACCAGACCATTCTAAAGGAGATCAGTCCTGGGTGTTCTTTGGATGGAATGATGCTAAAGCTGAAACTCCAGTACTTTGGCCACCTCACGCGAAGAGTTGACTCATTGGAAAAGACTCTGATGCTGGGAGGGATTGGGGGCAGGAGAAGGGGACGACAGAGGATGAGATGGCTGGATGGCATCACCAACTCGATGGATGTGAGTTTGAATGAACTCTGGGAGATGGTGATGGACAGGGAGGCCTGGCGTGCTGCGATTCATGGGGTCGCAAAGAGTCAGACATGACTGAGTGACTGAAATGAACTGAACTGAACTGAAAGGTTTACCAGCCCTTTCATCCTAAATTAGACAGATGGCATTCCTTTACTCTCTGTTTCAGATGGAAGCTCAAACTAGGAATGTGATACATTTGTGACTGTTTGAGCACAGTGTATTTTATCAAAAGCACTTAACTTTATTAAAAATTTGCAACTGCTTTTCTACTTAGGAGTAGCCCAGCTATGAAATGACATCTCTGGCACCTGCAGTAGGAAAAAGCACTGGAATTAAGAGTAGGGAAATTCCAGTTTGGAGTCCCAGTTCGGATAGTCAGAAAATTCCAGCCTCTGCTTGTCTACAAGATCCAGGGGTTAACACCTGCCCCACGGGGCTGTGGGCAGACAGCACACACGTGTCAGACCTACGTAGGGTGCTGCATCAAGGCTAGGTATCTCTACGTGCAGGCGTTGGCCTGGCGACTTATCCTTGAGGTTTTCCCCTCAAGGGGACTGAAAACTTAAAAGTTTTAATATGCTTTCTGAAAAGTATAAATACAGAGTCAAATAATGGAATAACTGACTTTCAAGATTCCCAATAAAAGAATGAACTGTAACTCTTCTCTTAGAATTAAGATAGCCTACGATCATTTGAGAACTTCAGTAGCAGGTTTCAAGTCTGTCAGTTTCTAGAATTATCCCTCTCTCTCCCTCTAAAGGGGTCATTCAGTAAATCTGTCTTTACAAGCCAAATGTGAAACTTGTGCATTTTTATCCCAAAATCAAAACAATTGTTAATGGAAACGTAAAGTGCTTAACATAAACTTTAAGCGTTGGTCTCTTTCCAATAATGAGGCCCATCCTGGTAAATGCTACCCGGGAAGACATTACAACTGGTATATAATTAACTAATGCCTAATACTTTTAGCCAGAATTTTAAATCCTCCATTTTCCCTTCTCTGAATCTGTTTAGGAAGGGAAAAAATTTACCTTGTAACTATCAAAATATATCTTATTCAAAGAAATAATAGTACCATTTCTCTTAAGACCCTTGTCCTCAGTTTATTAGGGTCAGAAATTTAATTTGTTCTTTGTCAGCAAAGGTGCTATAAATTTATGTCTATTTTAAAGAAAGAGAGCACTAAAACTCCGTGGGATCTCTGAGGCCTGTACAAAGAGGCATGGATTACAACGCAGCAGGCAAAGCCCCCACCCCCAAATAACTAGACTTGGATTTCTTTTAAATTTTTAGGTGGCCCAGTGTCATTTCTTTCACAATCATAAAACCACCTCATAAATATGAATGTCTTTTATTATGAAAATTGCTGTTACATTACAGCCAACATTCCAAAACAGTATTTTAATAAACACTTGTCTTGATTATAAAGTAGAGCAGAAACCATAATCCTTTTTCAAAATCGATTAACATCTGCAGATGTTAACATGAAGAAGGAGGAGGACACTCCAAACGCTCACCCTGGTGTAGAGGAGATGAGATGGGGAAGAGCACCTATGTTATCCAGAATAGCTACTAGTGTTATTTGTACAGTGTAAACCAACCACTTACAATAGGACATTTAAAAATGGTGAAAAGCAAAACAATAAAAGGCTGAGGTGTCACAATACTTTTGAGATGGGAAAAGCCAAAGTGAGTTTCCTTCTCCTTCCCCTCCGTGAGTTCAGTGCAAGGTACAGGGAGGAACCGCAACACCAGGTCAAGGATGGACGCAGTTCTTTGCTTCCATATTTCCCAGTCTCTAGTCCTATTTTAAAAAACAGCTTGCATGTAAAAGCCTTTCAGGCTTTCACAGGTCCTGGAACACAGCGTTTGCACGTGGATGAATGAGGTTCCACAGCAGCTCAGAGTCAGTGTCTGAATTCCAGTGTATCCACTCTGGAGCATTGTAAGGAATCCAAGAACACAATTCCTATGTTCTTTCTCATCGGGAAGCAGCAGACTCCTATTTGGGTGTGCTCCATGTTTAGGGTCAGGGTGTAGAAGTAGTAACCTCACAGAACCTTTCCATCACGAATAAATGCCCTGGTGGAAAAGCTTAGAAAAAGTTAAAATTGCAGTTTAAAAGTTCCTCTTTCCCCTTCCCTCAGCAAAGAAGCATGGTGCACACATGATTGCAAGGAATTCTGGAAGGCATGGTGTGGCTACTATAGTTCAAGTACAAAGTGTTCCTTGCAAAGGGGTCTGGGGTGACTGCAGGCAAACCAGAAACTCAAAAATATTCATCAACCTCTTTAATGTAAGAAGCCACACTGAGAATTTTATCCTACAAGTTCATGAGCTGATATACTCTTTACCATAGGAAGGGATAGCCTCGTTTTTCCAACAGCAGATGTATGATACTTGGGAAACAACACAGGCCAGGGGCTGGTCTAACCTGATTTCTACCTCCTTTTCTGCCCTCCCTTTCCACCATACAGTCTTTTATTCTGGGCTCAGAGCTCCAATCACTAGCAAGGCTCAGAAATAACAACCAAAATAAGACAACGTCCTAATTTCAACACTGTTCTTTTTTGTTGCTACAGGAAGACACCAGATGGTGCTGAAACACTCTGAATAGATAATCCAGTTGTCAAGCTGTTATGCAGCCTAGTTAAGCTTCTCACGCTGGATCTGATAGTAACATGCCTGAAAGAAAAGTTTAAAACCATTTAAAATTTACTTTAAAAGAAATTACATAAACATAATAATGCACATGGGACTAAGAAAGGAACTCCTTTATGAATACTGACTGCTCAACAAAATCAGCTGCTTTCATATTTTCCCCTGTTTTCTTCCAGTCCCCCTATCCTATCCCATGTCTACTTTGCCTAGGTATAATTAATAGAAAGAAAACTTTGTAAAATTCTGATTCTAGAACAGACAAAAAAATTTTTTTCAAGCTGTTTAACATCTGTCATTGAGCAGAAATATCTTAATTTGCTAAGCTACTATTAACTGGACATTTAGAATATGTTGATGATCAATATAAGATACACAAACAAGTGTAATCAGAATCACCAACATGTTTGATAAACACACAGGTTGAGATTAAGCATCATTCTAGACCTACTGAGTCAGAGGATTGGATAACTTGCTTTAGTATTTTGAGACTGACCGATTCTACTTTTCTTTAATATAGTATATATTTTAAATATTAACAATATGTGCTCTAAAGGCACTTAATGTTTGCATTAAAGTTTTATATAAAAGAAGGTGGTTAATAAAAGATTCACAATATGGTAAATGAAGGAGAGACTCTAACATAATAAAATATTAAATAATATCTATACTTTACCTTCAAAGTAGTGAACATTATACCCTGTTCTCCATGCTGAAGATATGGGTCCATTAGATCCTCGATGAGGTGTACCTCAGAGCCTAAATTCCTAATCCTGCCCCAACGAGAAAGAGATATTGAGTTACTTCTGCTTATATGTACGTCCTACTTCTGAATGTATCTAAGTTAGAAGAGATTGGTCACCTAGCCCGGAGCACCACATATAAGAAAACAGGGAATAAGTCATCCATGGACCACAGGAAGTCTTCCTGAAGTGATGCCAGGACACTCTGAGAGATCTCTTCAAAAGTCTGCTGGATGACTTTTAGTTTGTCTGATGGGGTAAACGTTGTGCTGTTGTAAACAAACAAACAACAACAACAAAAAAAACAATTAAAAACTAGAAAGAAATGACAAAATATAGCCTATGGTTGTTTTCTTAGTAGAGCCATTTGACATTGTTTGACAATATACTCTAAGGGCTCATGTGCCTTAAGCTGGACACATAAGGCAAAAGGAGTCACTGGAAGGGATGACATCTGTATGCCTATGATTCTTTGAGGAAAGAAGCCTCCAACCATCAATGGTTCACATGAAAGAATTCACTAAGTCATAGATCACCTCCTTTTATCCACATGGAACTTTACTGTCCTAATACATGCTCTTCTCCGAGTAAGAAGCTTAATTTCCCTTTGGCTAAAGATATGATTATGTAGATAATTGCTGGGTAGGCTCTCCACCACTTCTGAAAATGCAAGGGGCTTGTAGAGTAAAAGGTAACCCAAATGTCTCAAGAGTCTTTCTGATAGCCAGGCTCAGTTTGACACCATCTTGGGGGGTTGGGTGTGGGGGGACTAGAGTTTAGGTAAATATAAGATTTCATCAATATCTTAATAAACTAACCACTCTTTTGATTTATGTAACTTTCAACAAAGCAGAGATCACCTGATCTGTTGCAGACATTCCACAGCTGAAGCAAAACAAGCATCTTTCGTGGTTGGCAAAACCTGCAAAAAAAAAAAGGACTGATAAAGGTCAAAGAAGAAAGCTGTCTTTTGCAGTGACAATAAACATAAACGACACCAATCACAGAATGCACGTCTTAAGTGAATAACTTATGCTTGTATACTATACTATCAAAGTAAAATGGAAATTTTTTTGCTATCTCTAATCCCCCACAACAAACAAAAGCATATTTGCTAAGGAAACCATAATCTACTATACCTTTTTACTCTCTCCAAGGACTGACAAGGTCACTGGCCAAAATTTCCTACAATGGAATCCATACGTTGTTAATATGTGTTTGTGTCTGATGGTAGGTTAAGTCCCATAAAAACAGTTAATGACTAGATTGACTTTCCTGTCCCCACTTTAAATAACTATCTCAGTTACTTAGTTTTTACTATTAAACCAGTCCACTGAAAACATTTACTTTCCAGTTAAGGCTCAATCACTTTTTTCTAATAGCACAAATCTATAATCATTGGGTGCTGGGGTAATCAGCTTTATCATAACACTTCTAGAAAGTATAATTACTGACTGTTTCCTTGGATTATAGGAAACAACGCCTTACAATAAAAAAGGGCACTTCTAAACTTTTAATTAGAAATTGTAGATGGGAAGGGAGGGAGGGAAGAGAAGAGGAAAGAAGGGAAAGAAGAATGCCAGAGACTGAATACAATCAACCTTTTCTGAAAATGTGAATACATGTACTTGGCTTTGAAGAACTGCCAAAATATCAGTCAGGAAAAACTCAAATTATTTACATATATTCAGAAGAATAATCAGATTTCAAACTCACATCTAAAGATTCTCAGAAATAAAGATTTTTAAATATCACTATTTTGGTAAAAACAGGCAATAAAGTAATAACTGCAAATCATATATTTAATTAAATATCAAAGTACCAAATTCCTGATAATGCTGTTTGCATTTTGAGTTAAAACCACTAGATCCCATTCATCATTACTGTACTGACCTCTGCACCCCAAGGAAGCCCAAAAGAGCAAGGTCTGCCTGCTTATTTAGCCGGAGAACACATTCCCAGTAAACGTCCTCCTCACGATCATTATCCAGGGCGTACAGCATGAACAGTGGTGGGTAGAGCCGAGGTAGGAGGACAGGAAGCAGTAACCCAGAACCTGTTACCACATAGCTACAAAACATCACAGGGAGACGGAGAACCCTTAATATTAAAACTGAATATAGAATCAAACATGGAGCTTCATTTTCTCGAAGTGGAAAGTAAAAGTGGGAAATTTTGAGTAAAGAAGCAGTTATATTACTTCTTTTATGTAAGGAGTTAACATGAGAAGTTTACCTATGGCCTCAGAGTTTTGTCTTGGGTCACCTGTGAATTCTTTTCATAGGCTCAAAATCTAAATGAAAGCCCGGTGTGTTTCCATTTTAAGGCTGACTTCTCTGTTGAACTGGGGCAAAATGATCTACTTTGCTCATCAGCCTTTGTGCCTAGTCATCTGTGGTCATAGCTTCATGGCATTTGGCTAACAGAACTTGAGATCTAAAAGAAACCTCAGAGATCACCTAATCCAACCAAACTATTTTAAAAAGAAGGAAACAGATCTAGAGAAAAGAATTTTTCCTGGGATTCTCTGCGTAAGATCACTTGGTTCCCATCCTCTTTCTTCACCATCTCCACCCAGCTCTACTCACCCTGGCTCTGGTGATTCAGATCTGGAATCTGACTTCCCAGTACAGAAGGATTTCCTTTCGGTCGGCAGAGGGGCAGAGAGAGGAATTGTGCTGCCCTCTTCAGGAAGCTCAGGAAATAAGAACCTAAGGAAGAATAAAAAAAATCATCATACAGTTACATCTCTAGAGCGAATAAAAAGAGTAAAAACAGATTTCCATTATTTAATCCTCTTAAGGACCAATTAAATCAAACTTCATATCAATTATTAATGAAAATGCCGATTCCCTTAAGAGTCTTAACTAATGCTTTTTACAGGATAAAATTAACAATGTAGCTAACGAATGCATGTGTGCTCAGTCGTGTCCCACTCTTTGTGACCCTACGGACTATAGCCTGCCAGGGTCCTCTGTCCATGGGGTTCTCCAGACAAGAATACTGGAATAGGTTGCCAATTCCTCCTCCAGGGTATCTGCCTGACCCAGGGATTGAACCTGCGTCTCTTGCATCTCCTATACTGGGAGGCAGGTTCTTTATCACTGCACCACCTGGGAAGCCTGACAGAACATAAATACTCAGGGATAAAACTTCCTATTAGACTTTGTTTTCTTCAGGTTTTAGGTTAGGCTAGGTTTTAGAGACACAACTTTGCCTAGAGATTAACTCCAAATAAGACTCCTATATGTCATACCAAAATTGGTATTAAAAATTTATTTTTAGCCTTTTATTATACTTAATGAGTAAGAAAGGCATAGAGGAAATAAGTTACAATGGCTATGAACACAAAGTAAAAATGTTTTCACTAATCTACTGAAGGATCTGTGGCATAAAACCATTTTCCTGATGAATAATTTCTGCAGTAAAGCGGAACATTCGTGACTCCTCGCAAAGCTGTAATCTCTAGATTCAGGGTGAAGCCACCCAAGCATGAGTGTAAACTAGTATTTCCACACCCTGCTGACATGAAAAGCTCTCTCACCTCACCAGCTGGAAAATTCGCTTAAGGTAGGACTTAATCTCCTTCACAGCCTCCTGCAGTAGCCGACGGTTGGCTCCCACACCCACATATGTCATTCTATACACTGCAACCAGAGTCTCCACAAGCCTGCCTAGCGGGTGCAGAGGAGTGTCGCAGGCCTGAGCAGGAAGAGAACCAGTGCAGCCAGTCAGTGTGCACCAACAGCGGAAACAATCAAAATAAACAATTTCATAAGTGATAAACAATTTTCAAAGCATCAACAGTCTACTTTTTGGACCAGGAATATTTAAATACTTCAACTTCTCTGAAAGCGTTAATTCTACCCAAATTATATGGAGTAGGAATCCTTAATCAAAGAATCCTATTAACATTTTGGAAAAATAGCTTTGGATATACTGATATAGAATAACATCATTAAAAGAAAGGTTCTAAGGGAATTCCCTGGCAGTCCAGTGGCTAAGACTCTGCACTTGCACTGTATAAGTTCAATCTCTGGTTGGAAAATTGAGATCCCACATGCCATGTGGCCCAGTCAAAGGGAAAAAGAAAAGAAAGATAACATACCTTAAATGTCAAGAAAAATACATGAAATGTTACCTTGCAGAAAACTGAATAATAAGAGTTGAAACAGTCACTGTTCAGTTCCCTTGATTTCTCCTAATACTCCTTCCTGCACCCCTACATCAACGCATGTCATACTTTAAACTGTGGTCTGATTTCACAGGGTTGGAGAAGGAAGCAAAGAGAGCATAACCATCGGGTGAGGGTGGAGTGCCTTCTTTATATAACTTTTAGTTTGCTAATGGCACCCCACTCCAGTACTCTTGCCTGGAAAATCCCATGGACAGAGGAGCCTGGTGGGCTGCAGTCCATGGGGTTGCTAAGAGTCAGACATGACTGAGCGACTTCACTTTCACTTTTCACTTTCATGCATTGGAGAAGGAAATGGCAACCCACTCCAGTGTTCTTGCCTGGAGAATCCCAGGGATGGGGGAGCCTGGTGGGCTGCCGTCTCTGGGGTTGCACAGAGTCGGACACGACTGAAGCGACTTAGCAGCAGCAGCAGCAGCAATGTTACAAACAGAAAGTCATTTTAAACTCTGACCCTAGATGTCCAGAATCCCCTTGAACATTTACAAAACTTATAAATTTCTACCATCATAATCAGCCAATCTTTAGGTGGAAATGTGCTCTTAGCAGTCAGAGAATTAACAAAAGATATATTAAGAAAACAAAAACAGGATATGAGTAACAATAAGCTGTGAGTACATCTGAATGATATACTGTGTTAGTTGTATCATTAATTAACAAGACCAGTATGGTTCCGATTCTCATTTACCTTTATTAAATATTTCTTAATGTCATCGTATTTCTCCACCGAGAAGGCACCAACATGCTGAGGAATGAATTCCAAACTCTCTAGTGTCTGAGTCTGAGAACGACTTAGTATCTCTGGACTACAAAAAGGGAAAAGAAAGCCTATCATATATTTTAAGAAAGCAAGATAATTTTAAGCGCACATGAAGCTCTATTAAGGATGAAATGGAGCAACCATCACAGTGTTCAGGCAAATGTGCTTATAACTTGTAATTGTCCTGTATTAGATTTATATAAGTTATTCAATATAGCACTTAATGTTACTCCACACAAACCACAATAAATTAATGAAAATGTTGTGCCAATATAAACCCTGGTGTTGAAAAATACTGTAATACTGCTGTAAAATACGGTAATGTAGTATGTGTAATAGCCTGAAGAGAAAACCGGTGACAGACTTGTTAGTGAGGATAGAAATGGAATAAAGGGGAGAGGGAGAGCTAAAGGACGAAGGAAAACAAATCAAAGGGCAAAGGATGAAATGGAAATGAGCTCAAGATGGACACTGCAACAGGTGGTGGGATACGCACACAATGGGTAAAGGGAAGCTTCGGATGAAGAGGTTAAGACAAAACACACACTAGTCATCCACTGATATTTTTCATATTGGCACTCTATCATTAGATTACAATCAATGAGAAATTAGAAACAGTGCACAATTAACATTGATACTATTTTAATAGTATCAATGAACAAATAAGATCTTTGTGGCAGCAATGTGGTTTTATACAAAAGTTCATTCATTCTCACTTCTTGGCAATACCCAACAAAAGTTAACCAAGGTTAACTGGAGGACTCAAGTCTCAATGCCTTGGCCCAGGGGCTCTATTAGCGAAGGCTGACCAGCTACATCCCATAAGGACATATCCACAGCTTTAATCAATCCTGGGAGTTTCCATTTCCTTCACTGATACAGCAGGAGATAAAAATCATAAACGTCATGAATGAAACACCATAATCAATTTCCACTGATCCCCAATACAGGAAAAAACAAAACCAAACCTTCTTCCTATACTGCAGGGATTAGCAAGTTCTTTAGAGTCAAATGCTAATCAGTGCTTGTAGAAGTGACTGGCTAAGTTACATACAGAAATATGAAGAATGGCAGATGGAAAAGAAAAGCAGGAAAAAGGAAGAAAATAAGAAAAAGAAAGAAATGAAAAGTACACCTGTAATTTTTCTTTCAGCACTTCCAAATCATTGTGCCACTTCCTTTTGGCCACCAAGGTTTATGACAACAAAGATGCAGCCATTTGAACTGTTACTGCCATATATATGCGATGCATAATTCTTCTGTAGCTGCTTTCAAGATTTTTTCTTCCAGTTTGAATATGACATGTCTGTGCACAGCTATCTGGTTTTTTCTAGGATGAAGTTTGTTCGGCTTCTCGAATGTGCAGGTTTATGTGTTGGCCTTTCACCAAACTTGGGAGTTTTCAATCACTATTTATTCGAATATTTTTCAGCTCTGCAATTTTTCTCCTTTCCTTCTGGGATTCCAAGGACACAAATATTAGACTCTCAGGTCCTTAGAGCTCTGTTCACTTTTTTTTTCACACTCTGCTGTTCAGCTTAAACAATTTCTATTAGTCTATTTTCGAGTTTACTGACTCTTCTGCTGCCGTTTCCTATCTGCTACTGAATCCACCCAGTGATTCTTTAAATTTTGCTTACTGTATTTTTCATTTCAAAATTTTTGATTTGGTTCTTCTTTATATCCTCTATTTCTTTTCAGGTACTTACAATTTTAACATTTGTTTCAAGGATATTTACAATTGCTCACATGAATGTTTTTGTAACAGCTCCTTTAAAGTTCTTGTCATATAATTCCAAAATCTAGATTGGTGGGTCATGGGTATCTGTTGATTATCTTTCCCTGAATGAGTTGAGATTTTCATGGTTCTTTGATTGCCAAGTAACTCTGGTTTATTTTCTGGACATTTTGAGTATTATACTATGAGATTCTGGGTCCTGTTTATATCCTATTGAGGATGTTGAGATCCAAAAGATAGTAAACATAGAATTGAAACTTGTCTTTACAAGGACCTGCTTATGAAGCTGGCCCTTGGGTGGCACCTGGGAACTAAATCCCCTATACGAATATGAAGCATTTCCTAACGTAAGGGTATTGTGGCGCTGCCTGTAAACTGTATTAACAAATTGATTTACGGTGAACATGTGCTTCATTCTGAGACTGTGGGATTTTGGTAGCTGGTAGGCTTAAGATGCCTATGTGACCAGTCCCCATAAAAACCTGGGGCAGGTCATCTCCAATGGGCTTCACTGAGCAGAAATACTGTGTTTGTGTGGCTGCATTTTACTGCCTGGGGGAGAGTGTGCTGTGTGTGACCCCTCAGAGAAGAGGCAGAGCACGGGAAGCTTGCACATGGATTCCTCCAGACTCTGCTTGTGTCTTCTTCCCTTACGGTCGGCTGTGGAGCCTTACTGTGTTGCTGGAACAACTCTTACCTGTGAGTACAACTATATGCTGAGTCATATTATGAGTCCCTCTAGTGAATCGCTGAATGTGTAGGTGACCTTAGGAGTCTCTCAAACAGCTGGTATTTTTGTTTCTGCTGTCTGTGGGCTGTGGTTCCAGTGTTAGCCCACTTCCCACAGACTATGCAGGCCTATCTGGGTCTGTTCCATGCGTACCACTCAAGTGTCAGTCTGGGACCTAGGTGGAAACTGCTTAGCTAATTAGAATCAAATCCACACATGAACAGGTATGGGGTGAGTCCAGGAGTTCATAAACAACTTATCAGGGTTGCTTTCCAAAGTTCCTCTCTCTCCCTGACCTTCCCAGCATTTTCTGATTCCCCTTGTAGGTAAGTCTTTCAGCCTGAAATTACCCACTTCCATGAAGTAGTGGGAAGAGAGAGAGGGAAACCAACACAGCAGTAAGGTTTGGCCCTGACTCCTGGACCTGATGATCCATCGAGGGAGAAGGGTCCACACCGTAAGAGCCCTGGCTCCTCCAAGTACTCCTGGCTGCTCCAGCTGGCGCATCGCTGTCCTGCCACAGAAGTGCATGTAGGCTGAGGCATGAGAAAGTGGAGAAGGAGAGAGAGAAAACCCAGTGTTCCTCCTCCACTCTTTCTGAGCTCTAGGAGTCTCTGGCATCTTGAGCCAGAAATAGAGGGGTTTTTCTGGATCCCTACACCACAGTGTGTGCTTCTAGTTTCAAGTTATACCAAGTTCAAGCTGAGGAACATGGAGGTTAAAAACTTGTAAACTCTCCACTGGTTGGGTGGCGCTTTGAATTCAGGTGTTCTCCAATAATCTGCTGACATGTGCTCTTCAGAGTTTTGAATAGCTCACCATGTATTCTGCCTGCATTTCATATTAATAGTTGAGTTCGGGAGAAGACACAGGGAGGCGTGTTTTATCCACCCTTACCCAGAAGTACATCACTGTATGTGGAAATCCTTAACAACCTACTCGCTTTAGGTTTCGTCTTCCACCAGGCGCTATGCAGGGCAGGCATCCACGTACCTGTCTCTGTGTTGGCGCCGGTTGGTGGTCAGGGCCACAGCGATATTGTCCCATGCTTTCCAAACTTCCCCTTGGCCTGGGTTCTCACAGCCGAGCTGATGCCAACATTCATCAAACACGGCTTTCCACTTCTCATCAGCCGGCACCGCCAGGTTTCCAAGCTTCCTGCTAATAAGGTTATGTCAACCTTTTACTGATCACTTATTTTTGTGCAAATATCCTAAGGAACAGAAACTTTCTAATAATATACGAACTATAAATACTTCTGTGACAAAAGCTGCCTAAGTTGATAGTGGCTCCGTTGTTTAAAGACGGAATAAAAAGTGTAAAGGGATGGTTTTTAGCTACTTAGTGTTTATTAGATAGTGAAGTGTATGGACTGTTAAGTATGAAGCACGTCAGACTTGTCTCCTTTGCTTTCAACATTTCTACAGAATTGATTTTGAAAAACTGATTCCTGCTAAAAAAAGAAGTTGCTGTGCCTTGCATATCTCACAATGAGAACTGTAAAATACATTATGCAGTGGGTTCTAAAAATACTCTTTAAGAATAAACATGCTACAGAAGGTATATCACGCTCCCATGAAAACAAAGAATCTGAGATGCTATCAAAATACAAGAAAACAAAGCAGAAGCTGGAATCAGTAAAGGAAAATAAACGTGCCAAAAATCTAGAGAAAGAACACAATACACTTAGAGACTTTGATTTTTCCCCAGATAGGCAGCATATACTATTCCACTACTGTATTTATAGGGCTGATCTTTACTTCTCAAAATCAAGTTGTGCAGGGCTTCCATTTTAAAAGGTTCTCTTTTGATCAATTTGGATACCTATACCATTAATAGTAAGATTTTTCCTGCACACAGAACTTCCATCAGTTTAAACATTTATGCTCTGAGGTTATAATCTAAGACAAGACTATAGATTTAGCTATCTGTAGCAGCGTCAGTTTACAATTCAGCGCTATACACGGCTTACAAAAACAGACTTTAAAAACTTGTTCTGTATTTGAAATATTAACCAGTTTTTACAAAAGCAAGACAACACAAAACATTCGATAATTAATCCATAATTAATATTCATTACTCACAAAGCTTTAGGTCTGTCTTTATCACTCTCATACAGACTAGGCTTGAAGTATGTTCCAGTGATTTTGATCCCAGATCCCCATTCTCCACTAAAATAACCTTCAATGTAATCTCCATTTGGCATAGTCAGTGTTCCCTAGGTAATGGTAGAGAAAATGTGGAATTACAAGAAGTATTTCCAGTCTTAAAAATCAAGGGAGGGGTATAAAAAAAAAAGAAAAAGCACTACATGGTTGGCATTTTCACTTTTAACTAGTCCCTAATTCTTAAAAAAAAGTGTATGTACATGTATGTGCAAAAAGAGTATATGAAAATAACCCATGGGTTAAAGAAAAAAATAACAAGAAAAATTGTTAAAATACTTTGAGCTGTATAAAATAAATACACAACTTATCTAAATTGATGCAATGCTACAAAAGCAGTGCTTAGAGGCAAATTTAAAGCTGTAAATGTCTATATTATTAAAAAAAATCAATAATCTAAAATCTGAATCAATAATCTAAAATTCCACCTCACAAAATTAGAAAAAAGCAAACTAAACCCAAGGCAAGACGATACTAAAGATTAGAGTAAAAATCAATGAGAAAGAAAATAAGAGATAAAAAAACAATGAAACCAAAAGTTGCTTCTTTGAAAAGATACAAAAACTTGACACACATTTAACTGGATTGACTAAGAAAAAAAGACCAATACTTGACTGATCAAGAAAGAGAAGACATAAAATTAGAAAATCAAAAAACAGAGGATATTAACATTCAATAAGCTATAAACAAGTAAATTCTTAAAATGTCAAAATATTTGAATATATACATTTCACCAAAGAAGACAGATGAATTGCTAGTAAATACTTGAAGATATGCTCTATAATAAGACTATTAGTCACTAGGGAAATGTTAATTAAAACCATAAGGTTTTAGTTCATATCCACTAGAATGACGAAGAGGAAAAAAAGAAAATAAAAAATACTGGCGAAGGAGTGAAGAAATTAGAATCCTTATACATTGACTATAGGAACATAACATGATGCAGCCACTGTGGAAAATAGTTTGGCCATTTCTTAATGTTAAACATCAATTTTCCATACAACCCAGCATCTGCACTCCTAGGTGTCCAACCGAGAGAAATGAGAACACATGTTCACACAGGAAGTTTTAGGTGGAAATGGAAAACAGAAACAAACTCAGAGAGACAGAAAACAAACCTGCAGTGTTCAAATGGGAATGGATAGGGTATGGACAAATTAGGGGTATGGGATTAACAGACACAAAGTACTATGTACACAGTAGATAAGCAACAAGGATATACTGTATAGCACAGGGAATTATACCCATTACCTTGCAATAACCTATAATAGGGGCAAAATCTGCAAAAATACTGAGTAGTCATGCTGTACACCTGAAACTAACACAATATTATAGATCAATCATATTTCAATTTAAAAAAAGAAGAAAAGAAGTTGTAGTTAACTTCACTATACACAGTAGCCTAAAGTTGAAAACAGTCTGAAGCTGAAAATAATCCAATGCCCATCAACTGGTGAAAGGACAAACGAAATGTGGTTTTGGGATGCTGTTCAGCAATAAAAAGGAATAAAGTATTGCACATGCCACAATATGTAAAAATCTCACAAACATGCTAAGTGTGAGAAGCCACACAAAAGAAAACCCTTGTTGCATGATTCCAACTACATGAAAGGACCTGAAAGGGCAAATCTATAAAGTTTATCAGAGGTCATCTGGGACTGGAAGTAGAACAAGGGAATGACTATAACTGGGCAGGAGATGGTGACAGAAATGATCTCAAACGGGATCATGGTAAGAGATCAGTCCTGGGAATTCACTGGAAGGACTGATGTTGAAGCTGAAACTCCAATACTTTGGGCACCTGATGTGAGAGCTGACTCATTGGAAAAGACCCTGATGCTGGGAAAGATTGAGGGCAGGAGGAGAAGGGGACAACAGAGGATGAGACGGTTGGATGGCATCACCGACTCAACGGACATGGGTTTGGGTGGACTTGGTGATGGACAGGGAGGCCTGGCGTGCTGTGGTTCATGGGTCACAAAGAATAGGACACAACTGAGCGACTGAACTGAACTGAACTGAATGGTTGTACAACTCTGCATATGTACTAAAAAGTCACTAAAATGCACACTTGAAACAGGTAAATTTTATTGGAGGTTAGCTTTTTAAAGATAAAGAAAAAAATCAGTAAAAGATTATTAAGAGAGAGAAAGAAGTTTCCAACCTTTCCACTGAGGGTCCAGTCATCTGAAAATTCCCCTTCATAGATAGTATCATCTTCAGACAGTAAAACCCCATTTCCCTATGTGAAGAAACAAAACAAAAATCACAATACATAAAACATAGGGCAACTTAGGGTAACACATAACTTAGGGTATCTGTAGCCACATCCTCCAAAGCCTTACATAATCTTAAAAAAAGAGAGATAAGAAAAATCGTATTAGGGAAGGTGGAACATTAATAAAAAGATGACTTAAAAATTAAGCAGGAGTTTTAAAAAGTCAACTGTAACTATATGCAAAGCATTCCACTCACCATCATTTTATTAAGATGGAAGTTGCCTTCATAGTATAAACCAAACTGGGTAACTACTACACCATTGCCTTGGCATACATCATCTTGCCACAGTCCCATATACTTCTCCCCTCTGCAGAGAAATAGAAAAAAAAATTAAAAATAGAAATTTAAAAAAAGACATGAAATTAAAAAATCAATGATGATAAAGATGAGGTAGGGAAAAAACAAGGATCACATGGAAGATACCAAGCATCACCCCGAGGTTAGTATCTGTCCCATTTCACTAATTAAAGTGTTAACGCTGTCTCCTCCAACATGGGAGAATGTGACTGCAAAACACATCCCACTCTGAGCACTATCCTCTCAGGAACTGGTGGCTCAGATGATAAAGAATCCGCCTGCAATGCGGGAGATCTGGGTTCAAACCCTGGGTTGGGAAGACCCCCTGGAGAAGGGAATGGCTACCCACTCCTGTATTCTGGCCTGGAGAATTCCACAGACAGAGGAGCATGGTGGGCTACAGTCCATGGGGTTGTAAAGAGTCAGACACAACTGAGTGATTAACACACACATACTATCAGACATAGATCTGTATATACTTTCAGGGCTTCCTTGATAATTTTAAAATATTTAATTAATGCCAGAATTCAACTCGAAACAATGTCACTCAAGAGGTGAACTTAAACCTATGCACAATTTTTCTCATCCAAAGTTTATTGACTTAAATGGGGTTTATCAAAAAAGAAGTCTCATTCTTCCACCTACTCAAACTCAGAGAAATCTTACTAATCTCCACTAAAAAAATCAAATGAGTACAAACTACCTGTTAAATAACCGTGGATTTTAGTAACTAAAGCAAACAGTTTTCAAACCCACATTAGGACAATAACATGTGTGTGCTAAGTTGCTTCAGTCGTGTCCGACTCTGTGGGACCCTGTGGACTACAGCTCACCAGGCTCCTCTGTCCATGGAATTCTCCAGACAAGAATACTGGAGTGGATTGCCATGCCCTCCTCCAGGGAACCTTCCCAACCCAGAGATCAAACCCACGTCTCTTACATCTCCTGCACTTGAAGGCGGGTTCTTTACCACCAGCAACACCTGGGAAGCCTCCACAATAACATGCGGGGGAGATTATACATTCAGTCTAAAAGCGTATCAGGCCAAACCAGATACAGAGGCAAAAGAACTATATTCCTCCCCAAAGTTTAGTTCACTGAATTTAACCAAGTTTGATTCCTGGATGGCTGGCATGGTAACAAGTCAGAGGCTTGACAGGAACAACTACATAGAAAAGTGTTTAGATCCTATTTCATAATCCTAAAAGGGAATTTCCACTGATCTTCCTAACTTTTTATTCCTATTATCTACTGACCATATTAAAGGTTTCTCTTTGTAGAATAGTCATAGATTTGGTGGCCCCTTGGAGACACGAAAAGCTTTGTATAGGTGAAGCTTTAAGGAAAATCACACCAATGTTAATTCTGAATGATTCAGATCTTGTACAGAAGTAACCTGCTGTCTGGTTCACTAGTGAATGAAAGACACCTGACAACTCTGTTTTCTTATTAAAAATGTTCTCCAATTAATACACTTAGCCTTCATAAAATCATCTTTTTTTAGAGACGAATAGGAACCTTATCCTCTCAACTAAACTGTGAGAGTAGGAGCAGAATACTGTACCTCGTGATATCATCAAAGACACCATATCCTGCTTTCTTATCCATTACCCACTGACCAATGAACATACTGGGAGAAGAGGAAGTCAGCTTTCCGCTTCGCAGGAGACCATGACCGTGACGCATATTATCTTGAAAACAGCCTTCAAACACTTCGCCAGAGGCATAACTGTGGTTAGAAAGAATGGATAGAGATCACAAGCATACTGAATTCTGATGCTCATTTTTACAAAGTTTAGGAAATTCAAAATTACATTCATGTCTCACTGGTAGCTGTATTTGTTTATTTATATGACTATTTTTCACCAATCAAAAATCTCATTTTTGAATGACTGAGTTTAAAAAGTTGAAGATGTTATGGGGGGAATTTTATGCTAACATGGAGGAAAATGTGTCCCTTATGGGAAAATGAAATAATGAGTGATCTCTGGAAGAATGACAGGGTTTATCTGTACTAGAGCTATGCAATAAATATTACATAAATTCACAAGCAAGGTATCTAGGAGATTCTATGAGAAAGTTATGGTTTACAATGATTCTACAGTTTTAAAAACTAAATAATAAGCTAATATCTTCATCCTGTGATAGATGAGAGGCTGATATTTCAAAGAAGAGTCAACACATTTTCAGTCATTAAGGATAATTAAAATTTACTGCTTGCAAACAGAAAATTCAGGTTTACATGATTTTTCTTTTAAATTTATTTTTAATTGGAAGATAATGGCTTCATGATATTGTACTGGCTTCTGCCATACAACAATGTAAACCAGCCCTAAGTATGCATATGTGCCCTCCCTCTTGAACCTCTTTCCCACCTCCCCGCCCATCCCACCCCTCTAGGTTGTCATAGAGTACTGCTGTGAGCTCCCTGTGTTAAACAGCCACTTCTCATTAGGAACCAGTCAGCAACCTTTCCAATGCTATTACCTATAGACTCCTTGACCACACATTTTTCCTTCTTTCCAATGGCCCACATAATGGTCTTCTTTGTTCAGTGCTTTGTTTGGGATTCTATATTCTCCATATCTGCCAAGGAAAATAAAAACATTTTAAGATGCATATATGACATACTCACTTTTGCTATGAATATGTTGGTAAATATAACAAGAACAGAGAAAAGATCTACCTAGAAGAGTAAATGGGTTATTGGTTTATGTGGTTTTCTATTACCTAAGCTATTTGGCAAGTCTTAGAGGAATGGGACATCAACATCATTACAGAGTAATTAGGTGTTTTATCCCAAGTCCAATGAAAAACAGAAAATCTGTGTCCTAGGCCTATTTTTGCCCCTAGTTAGTTGCATCACCTTGGGTAACTCTAAGTACCCAGCTCCCTCATCTGTGTAACAAGACAGGTAAATCAAGAGTATCTCAAGTCTCTTCTCATTCTGAAATTCTATGAAATAGAGATGAAAAGACATCAAAATTTATATTTTCACACACACAAAAATCACCTACCCAATTTATATAATAATCTTTTTATATAGTAAAACAAATTAGTTCTCTAACATGAAACAAACACTTCATTGCCATACATTTATCATGTAAACACATTTATAGTGTTAGAAAACATGACTTGTTTATATAAAAATAACATCATTTGAATATCATTAAGATAAATATCATTTAGAAGATTTCCCCTTCAACAGATCACAGAAATTAAAGATGAATTAAAATTACTGAAGGGAAAATTTCTCTATGTCCTTTGTGTAAAGGGGGCACTTGACCTCAACAGTCTCAACATCAACATTACCCAAGGTTCTCAATCCTTACAACTGAGAAATGGATAGAAAAAAGCAGTCCTATGTCAATAGAAGCTGTGTAATTTAAGGTCATCAACTGTTAAAGCAAATGATTCATTCTAGGTAAAACAAGGCTGCAGTCTGGATTCCTAGCTCTCATGTTCATACCCGTGCATGATAAGTCCTAATCTATTTCCAAAAACATAAAATTCTACTGTCTTGACAATAACTGTGAGCACAAAATAACACACTTATGTTCACAATGTCCTTACCCATCTTCCAAGCCATTCCTGAACATGCCAGAATACATCTTTCCATCTGGCCACTTCAAAACCCCTCTGGAAATACATAAGCAAAGAACAATACGTGTCAACTAAAGTTTCTGGTAATCAGTACTTTTTCAGTAGTTAGACTACCATCCTGACTCCAGACATAAATGAAATCATGAACATGCTAACCTGCCATGAGGCTTCCCTGAAAGCCAGCGTCCATCATAGGTTGCATCCTTTAGGCGAGGATCCTTGTAGAAAGTGTATTTGGCACTGCGTGAAATTGGCGGTTCCTGCCTCTGAATACTGCTGCCACTTCCATAAGGTGGAAGATCAGACAACCCCCTCAAAGCCTGATCCACAGCTTGGCTTATAGCCCGGAGCCACTTTGTCTAAGAGCAAAAAGTACATGCCAGTAAGCTTAAGGCAACAACTCATCAAGCATTGCTTTAAATCTTGATAGCTTTCCTTAGTGTGGAAATTTCATCTGACTCCTAACACTCTATTGAGTAACACCGATTGGCTCTTAAAATTCACTGCTTTATGTTTTAAACTGTTCCATTAAAACAACAACAAAAATCTATTAATTCTGGTTTAAAGAAGATTTTTCAGACACAATTATGTATGATTAAGCAAGCAAGAACGATTTGTTTCTTCCTCACTACCGTAAGAGACAGAAACAGCCAGGCCAAAGATGGAAAGAAAATACCATAAGACTAACCTTTTCCTGGGGTGTTGATGAAATGAGAGTGAACTGCTCCTCGGGTGTAGTTATCTTTAGGCCATTCCTAAAATGTGCACAGGGATAAAGGCCAGTAGGTATGACAACCTGTCATTATAACATCAATCCTCAAATATGAAAAGCAACTTGTTTATTTCAAGAGGATCAGAAGTCAATTAGATGTAAATGCAGTCTTGCCCTGGGTTTGGTTCCCATAGTGGGAAAAGGACAGAGTTTCTTTGCTCTGGGTTAAACAATGGGGATGTCAGCAGTGGAGAAGCCCTTCCAACACACATCATATTGGCTCTTCATGATCTTCCCACTAGGCCACTTACTATCTATGTGTTGGGATGGTGAGCACTCTTGTACACAATAGGGAGGCCTCTTGAGCTTTTATCTGTCTAAGGAAGCAACCTGGGTAAGTAACACAAGAAGGGAACGAGGTAGGGGGGACACTTACACACCACCAGCTTCTTCAGAAAGTGGCTCAGCCCACAGTGTGGCCAAAGGGAAAACATGGTGTGTGGAGAACTGAAACAAAGAATATGGAGACACGTCTGAGAAAGCCCATGTGGGCCCTGAAATTGCTGCTGCAGAACCCCTTTCAAGTGGTTAAGTCCACCTCAGCCACATCCCCATAACACAGCTAACCCCAGTGGTCTCACCATGTTTGCGGCTATGGACCCCTTCACGCTCATTTTCAATTTGGAAACTAAAAGAGCTCCTGGAAGTCTAGCCTGTGCCACCAAGCAAGCTAAACATTCTCTTTCACTCAAGTGTTTCAGTAAAATCACAACAGTTTGTAAAATAAACTGATGGTACGATTAATTAAATACTCATAGTACTGCCCCTTCCATGGCCTCTTTTGAGGTGAGGAATCTCGCCTACCTGGGCATGGACTAGGGCATCATTAAAGAGAATGAACCAGTTCACAGAAAACCTCCCAGCGTGCTGCAGGGACAGGGCCCGGTTGCTGCTCTCACACAGCAGCCGACGTTCGGGCTTCCGCAAGGAATCCTGGGATTGAAAACAAATACAAAATTAAAGTATCAAAATTATTTTATGCAAGGAGAAAAAGAAAAAAAAGATACAAATCACATTTAGGAGAACTTGTTGGTCACAGCTTAGCTTGGTGTTAATAAACTTAAATTTAGATGGGACCCAAACATTTCATAAAAGCAGAGCTCAAAAGAAAATAAAAAAGACAGGAAAATGGCTCAGTTGGTAAATCTGCCTGCTATTCAGGAAACCCAAGTTCAATCCCTGGGTCAGGAAGATCATCCTCTAGAGAAGGAAATGGCAACCCACTCCAGTAATCTTGCCTGGAGAATTTCACAGACAGAGGAGGCAGGTAAGCTACAGTCATGGGATTGCAAAGAGCTGGACACGACTGTGCGACTAACTTTCACTTTCACTTTCAGGAACAAACTAAAGAAGAAGAGACATATTCAGAAAAGATTCCCAGAGATGAGGGAAGGTGCTGATACTCAGACCCCCCACCATGGCTGTGATCCTTAGATAACCCTTAGAAAAGGGGTCACTACAGCACCATTACTGTAAACAAGTGAGGAGTCAAGAAGATTATGGCAGCTATTACAGCTATGCTTGCTGTCTTTGGGGTAACGACCATTGGCATGGTTTACCGTCATTTTTCCAGGAAAGGTCTTCCAGAAACTCAGTGTGTATTCTGCTTCCTTCCTTTTCCTGCCAAGATGGAGAGCAAGTGACTCGTAACAAGAGCTGGAATCCTGCAGCTTCTGGTATTCTGGAGATGCCTAGAGGTCAATAATTAAGGGGGAGAACGGACATATAACAACAGTCCAGAATTTGTAGACTCACTGTGGCTTAGATATGTAGTAATAAATTTAGGGAAGGAAGCCAGCCTAAGAAAAGACATGGTACACTAAAGGAAACTAAGAAAAAAGAAGACTGTTTCCAGAAAATTCTACCACATACAGGAACCACATACAGCTACACATGTATCACATACAGGCACATATGGAATAGGGGAAGAACTCAAGAGGGAAAAGAAACAAACACTGGCAGTTACCAGTAAGGAGAAAAGCAGAGAACTCAGGATAGGAGAGGAATTATCAATGGTTTTGGTCTCAGGATCCCTCTATTTTGCTTCTGTGGGCTCTATCTCTTGATATATACCACACCGGAAAATAAAGTTTAAAAAATTTTAAATCTTTATTAAGTCAAATATAACAATTTTTAATGAAAATCAAAAATTTCAAAACAAAAAAATGTTTCATATGAAAAGTGGCATTGTTCCACATTTTTTCAAATCTTTTTATTATGTGAGTTAAAAGATGACAGCCAGATTTTCATATCTGCCACTGCATCTAATCTGTTGAGATTGTTTAGTCCAAACAAATGAAGAAAATCTTGCTTTATACAGTTGGAAATATAGCTGAAATCAGATCAGTTCAGGGTAACACCAAAACCAGACAAAAGAAAGACCTACAAGACCACGATAGGATCAAACATAAAAAGGCCACATAAATTCCTAGATCATTCTGAAGACAAGATCGGTCCTAAATAAGGACCTCAAGATATAAAAAATTCTAAACTATAAGAAACCTTAGAATCATTATGGTTTCTCTAGAGCCCTTCAGAATGGAAACTAAAACAACACAGTTCAGCATAATTTCAGAAGTGACTGTCGTAGGACCAGCTTTAATATACACTCATATCCTAGAGTGATGCTAATTTTCTAGGACTCCATCTAACTAATTTTATACAGAAAGTGATCTAGTTACCATTTGAGAAAATCCTGTAACACTGCTGATTTTTCACAGCATATGTCAAAGAGACCCAAATACCTGGCATTAAATCTACCATGAATCCAGGCCAGGTGCTAATGCCACACTGACTTAGAAGGGTGTGTCATTACAGGCAGGGTTTTAAACAACTCTGTTTAACTTGTAACTTGTACTCAGTATGTACTCAAAAGTTGGACAACTACTGAATGAGTAGCAAAACTGGGTCTCAGCTTTAGACCGACATAAAATGAATAAAATTAATCTTGTCAAGGCCCTGAAAGGAAATTGAATCCATAGCAAAGAACACTAGATAAACCTACAGTCATATTTTCTTCTTTCATTTCCCTGAAGAAAAATAAATTTAGTGGAGTCCTAGATCTTGGGGTAGAATAATTCAAACAAAAAACTATGATCCTTGGCTTCCCAAGTGTCCACAAGAGGTATATATGTGAGCTTACCACTTCAAAACAAGTAGCAAGTTTTAGCAAAACTTTTGCATAACTATGAAGTCGTCTGATTGGCAAGAAAAACAGAGTATTCAAAATTTCCATCAACTGGGTGTTTTCATCATCCACTTCTGATAAATCTTGCAACAGTTCCTGGTTTTTATTTAGGAAATCACTGAAGGGTAGAGAAAACAAGGGATTCAGTTAATCATTTTGATATTGACAATATGCATGATATTAAACAGAAGTATTTCACCACATACTACTTTCTTCAAAATATACATTTTTAGGTGCTATGAAAGAAAGTTACAGATGATTAATACAATGAAATAAACATGATATAATTAAAACAATTTCCCGGCCTATAAATATGGGATTTTTGAGTATGAAAAGTAGTAAATGGTAACAACAGTAACACTGTAATAGATATGGTGCATCACAGACTTGTGCCTAAAGTTCTCGGAAATAAATCATATATCCCACAGTTACAGGGAATAACTGCAGACAAGCTGACACAGTTACCTGTTAATTTCCAAGTAGGAAGTCACAGCAATAAGTGGCAAAACCAAATGTTCTAAACACTTGTGCTAAACATAAATACTGGAAGAAAAACAAAGTTCTTTGCTCTAACAAGACTGGCATGGAATACTAAATACTGCTAATTTCTTTTTTTTTCAATTTGTGATCATCTAGTAAGAGTTTATTACAAAGGCATATTAAAAGGTATAGATACCAGTACTACAATTAACAGCAAACAGTAAAGCAAATTATATGTGTGGATTTTAAAGCTGAGATCATTGAAAAAACATTTCAAACTGAAACCAATATTTACTTTTTATACTCAATTATGAAGTGAAGTCATTCAGTCGTGTCTGACTTTTTGCGACCCCATGGACTATACACTGCATTGCAGGCAGATTCTTTACCAGCGGGACCACAAGGGAAGCCCATATTCAACTATATATATGTATATGTATATATAAGTTCAGGCTTCCCAGGCAGCATTAGTGATAAAAAACCCTCTTGCCAATACAGTAGACTAAAAGACGTGGGTTTGATCTCTGGATCGGGAAGATCCCCTGGAATAGGAAATGGCAACCCACTCTAGTATTCTTGCCTGGAAAATTCCATGGACAGAGGAGCCTGGCGGGTTACAGCCCACGGGGCCACAAAGAGTTGGAAATGACTGAGCAACTGAGCACACACATACATGATTAAAATTTTACTGCAAATTTTAAGGCTGATCAGTAACCCACTGATATTATCCACACCACACTAAAACACTTAAAAGATCTGTAAAGAAGTAAGAGGGCTTCCTTTGTGGCTCAGCTGGTAAAGAATCTGCCTGCAATGCAGGAGACCTGGGTTTGATTCCTGGGTTGGGAAGATCTCTTGGAGAAGGGAAAGGCAGCTCAGACGGTAAAACGTCTGCCTACAATGCGGGAGGCTGGGTTCAATCCCTGGGTTGGGAAGATCCCCTGGAGAAGGAAATGGCAACCCACTCCAGTACCCTTGCCTGGAAAATCTCATGGACAGAGGAGCCTGGTAGGCTACAGTCCATGGGGTCACAAAGAGTTGGACACGACTGAGTGACTTCACTTTCACCCACTCCAGTATTCTGGCCTGGAGAACTGCATGGACTGTATCATCCATGAGTCAGTGGAACAGAATAATAATCATTATCTGTTCGCTTTCATGCATTGGAGAAGGAAATGGCAACCCACTCCAGTGTTCTTGCCTGGAGAATCCCAGGGACGGGGGAGCCTGGTGGGCTGCCGTCTATGGGGTCACACAGAGTCAGACACAACTGAAGTGACTTAGCAGCAGCAGCAGCCACTTAATGAACAATAATTATGTGCCAAGTACTGCCCTCACTGCTTTGTAAGCACGACACTATAACTTTCAGCTACAAGGCTTCAAAAACAAAACAATGTCACACAAGGCTATAAAACAAAAATAAGTAATTTTATAATCCCTGAGAGAACTATGGAATAAAGAGATATTTAACTCAGAAATTATAAAATATTATCTTGGAAAGATGGAGAAATATGTAATAATTTCCAGGAACCCCTAAGTTCAATGGCAGAAAGTGGACTGCTATATAATGTAATTAACAGATCTTGGAGAGTGTGCTGCAGGGAACATGGCCCAGATTTTTGTTTATATTTGGCTTGTTGGATGGTCCTACTTACTCCTCCATGTTCTGCTGGGGAAATTCACTTAACCCTACATAAGTATTCTGCTTTGACCAGCTCCTGAGAGATGGAGGTGGTACATGGTGAACACATAATCCCTCTGCCCACGTTTCTCCTGGATGCCCAGTACTAGTCCAGGAACATTCCAACTCTTGTGAACCCTATTATTTTTCTGAACTCACTGAAGTACTTGCCTATAAATTTTCCCAAAAGGAGCCCTAGTATGCTCTCAGAAAACCTGAACTACTCTGTTTAGCATATTTTCTCTTGGGAGTTTTTAATCCAATAGTGGCAATATTGCTCTCTCTTTATATGGCTAGGTTTGCACTTGTTACCCAAAAAATAAATATATTAAAGGTAGAAACAACCCAAGTGTCTGTCAACAGATGAATGGACAATCAAAATGTGGTATATTCCTAAAATGGAATATTATTCAGACACACAATGAGATGAAATTTTGATATATGGTATCACATGGATGGACTTTGAAAAATCATGCTTAGGGAGATAAGCCAGACACAGAAAGACAACTACTGTATGATTCCACTTATGTGAGGTACCTAGAGCAGGGAAATTCAGAGAGACAGGAAATAGAATAGAGGTTACCAGGGGCTAGTGGAGGAGGGGGAGTCATTTTTAATGGGTACAGAATTTTTGTTGGGGATGATAAAAAGTTTGGGGTGTAGAAAGCGGCTTATACAACATGTGAATGTACCTGATGCCACAGAAACTGTACCCTTAGGAACGGTTAAAATGATAAATAGTCTGTATATTTTACTACAATATTAAAAAAAAACTTTATGAAGATCAAACTACCAGGCTAGTCTGAGGTGAATGTCTAAGTGATAAGCCAGCTGAGTGAGGAAAACGTGGGCAGGGTCACTACCGGCCTGTGGGCCCACTAGTACGTTCTAGGGATTCTCAAATGGTTCTTTTTTAATGAATATCTTAAAATTCTGATCTTCTAAACAGAAGTTTAAAAAGAAGTTATTACTGCCTTTAACTATGTAAAACCATGGGATTCATGAACCACCACTTTGGAAAGGCTGCCCAAAACCAAATTTAACATCTGCTGCCACAGCTCAGAGTCACCCAGAGTTCATTAATTGCTTTCTACCCATCCATGCTCTAGCAAGAGGCTTTCACTTATGTTATTGTGAACTCGACTCTGAAATACTAGCTCTTCTTAGGCACTCAAAAACACAGACTGCTATAAAACATGTTCTTTGGTTGTTAGAATAACTGCAAACTATGTATCTGCTTACATGGCAGGTTTAGCAAGAAGCTGGAATCCTCCCATAACCAGGAAATTTGTAATAGATGTGCAATACCTTGAGCAAAAAAGAAAATACACAGATATTAGTGTAAAAGTAAATTTGCTCTTCAGAGTTTTGAACAAGCATCTGGAATAAACACTTCTTGGTATCTCATGAGTGAGTTTCACTTCAGAACTTTGTGACATTAATAACATGAACTACATAGAGCATATTATGTGATCATCACAACAATCAGGAGTAAAAGGCCATTTTAGGAAAGATGTTAATAGGAATTTTTTAAAAACACTTTAAGCTATGCAGCAGATGCTAGAAGTATCTTTATTAGGTATGTTTTACTTTGGTAATTTAACAAATGTGAGAAAATACGATTTAAGTTGTTGGATTTTAAAAAAATATTCTCTAATCTTCACTTTAAGTTTTCCAATTAAGTCTTCAGAAATAAACAATAGGAAAGGTAAGAATATATGTTTAAAAGAGCTTAAGCGAAAAAGTGTTAGGAAGTGTTGGTAAAGTACTGATCTACAGTTAAAGAGGAAGTTGTGACATACTGCTTCGCACCACATACATTTCTTCCACACTCCTGGGCTGGCAAATAAAATCAACTGACTTTGACAAAGAAGGCAAATTCCTACTAAAAACACCCTAAAGTACTGAACACTTAAAAATAGTTACAATAGAAATTTTATGTTATGTGTATTTTACCACAATTATAAATAGTTTTTAAAATTCATACACAAATCAAGTTTTTTACCTGCCCAGTCTATATGAATACATTTTAAAAACCCAAGAAATCAAAATAAAAGCATTTCCAAGCATAAGTCCTGAAGTATTACAGCAGAAAAAGAGAAATACCTATAAGATCTATACAAGTGAAAACAGAAAAATTAATACTAGTAAAAGCTGAAACCTTCACACATACAAAAATCTAGTTTAATAAAGTAAATTCATATCAAATTATGATACTTTTTATGTGTGAAAGATGAGTCAAAGACTCTAACGAGGGTATTTCCTCCCAGACAACAGTCAACAGTTTCAAATATATTCAGTTTTGCTTAGAACTAAAATCACATAATCCATCTGCACATTTATGCCTAAGTCTGTAAGGAAATACACTAAGATTATTAACAATGGCTGTTTCTTATAGTAGGATTATGAGTGACTTTAAAATCAATACTTCAGATCAACAGTATAACCTAATACACATTAAAGTAACACTTAAAATTATGCCTCACATCACAATGCCAAAATGAAAATGAAAATGCAAAATGCAAAAGAAAAAGTGAGAAATACTGGATATTTCAAATACAGTTGGGATATTTTACTTGAAAAACATGAAAAGAACCTTGTATCACTATCCTAGGTTTTATTACAATTGATCTTTACTTTTAAACCTTCCTTTACACAACAGTGAAAAGCAGGCATTGGAAGAGCTCCATATTTACAATCATTAGTTGATCTTAAAATAATCTGTTTACTTACTTCTTCAAATTTTAGTATAATTTAAGTACAAAATTGTTCTCTAAAGAGCCATCTTTATTATAGTACATTTTCTAAATTTAGAATACTATCATTCTGCTAGAATGCAGAAGGAAATTTGAGAATGCATTATTTCTTTTTAAAATATTCCCCTCTTAGAGCAAACTAAAATTTTAGTGACGTGGAGTTATATAGTTGTCTTAAGATTAAAGCACTGCTTTGCAATTTCTATTACCTTATGGAACTCTCCCTAATCTAGTCTCTTCTGATTAAGGAGCTGTTCTCCTTGGCAGAATAACCCTGCAGAGACTGAACATGACACGGGACTGGATACTTGCTCTGTATAACTATCCAAGAAGAGACTTGCATGCTTCAGGATGACCAAACTCCTAGCTTCCTTTATCCCCTGAAGGAAGCTGCTCAGTGAGGTTCCATGCTGACCAATTAGGTAACACAGCTTGCTGAATCGGCTTGCCACTTCCTGCAACAGCTGGACTGTATTTGCAGTGCCCAGATTTTCTGGAACAAAATGATGATGATGATGATAACATAACCTAAAGACTCATTATATAAATACTTTCTTATGATCAAGATTATGAATTTTCCTTTACTAAAAATTCTTAATTTGTTGAAATGGACTCTCAACTATGGAACCCAAATAATTTATGGAACCCAAATAATCACAGTGCTTAAAATGCAGAGATCAGTGTCCAGTCATTTCAAGAACTTGTTAAAAACACATTCATGGGACCCCTACAGATTCTGACTCAGCAGACCAGAGTTTAGACACCAGAATGGATATTGTTTTTAAAGCACTTTCCAGGTAATTCTGAAGACCAGCCATTATTTGATAACCACTGTGCAAATTCAACTCTCTTCTCATCTTGAAGTCATCTAAGGCCAAGGGAAAGGAAGTGAAATATCTACCTTTACACAACTGGTTAGTAACAGCCAGGAATTAAACTCACTTCTATAGCTATACCTTTGTCAACATTTCCCACTTTTGCACTGACTTCAGCTCTGCTTGCCCCCCTGGATAAGCCCTGCCCTTCCATGCAAAGAAAAAGATTCCAAAAAGATTGCCTTTGATCGGGATTAAGACTAAGTCTAAGATTGACTTAGACTGCCTCGGTTACTTTATAAAGGACATCAGGAGGTTACTACTTTTTCCCAGTCCAAAATACCGAATTTGCAAGACTTCTCTCTAAGAAGTGAGGCTGATGAGCAGACCACATGAAACCAATATAGAAATCAGGAATCAGAACAGGAAAAGGGTAGGTTTCACTTTCTTTTCAGAGCAATCCAGGAAGCTTCCAGCTTGGACTGCTTCCTATCTCTTGCCAAAGTACTAGGGAGCTGGGCCCACCCACTAGAGGAGAATTTATAGAACAGGAACTCTACAACATTTAAAAAAGCAAAACATGTTAAAAACAAAAACAAATGCTGTCTCCAGTTTATATAGGGACTGAATTCAGAAAGACTGTAAGCTAGTTGTTTGAAAAATAGATGTTTTCCCATTAAAAACAATGGACTGACCTACACAAGCCAATGTCACCCTAATGTGGAAAAATGATGCATGAACAGGGCACAATTTGAGTACTCGAGTACTGGTCTGAATTCTGTGGCCTCACAAGGGGTCGAGTTCAGGTGAATGAAAGAGAAAAAAGGTCCTTTCTATTTTCTGAGAGTAGGGTCAAACCCACAAAAGCTTTTGACTAGGGAAAGTTAATCTTTAAAAGCCCACCCACCCATCTCCATTCTGCATTCCTTTATAACCTCCTGGAGATCCCAGTATTGTATTTCTGGACAGTAGCACCCCATCAAGAACCACTGTAATCTATTTTCTCCATATTATCTCCTTACCTTCAATCTCTGTTGTCACTGGCTACAGCTAAGGGATAAGATTTAATCAATGCCTGCTAAAGTAGGGGGTAAGATCCTTAACATTCTTACAGTTATTCACATTTTGAGATACTGCTTGTAAATCCAAATGAAGTTCTACTTGATAAAATTCTAAGAAGCAGAACAAAGAAAATAAAAATTTGTAGTAGTTATATAAGCTATCTTGGGGCTTGCCTGGTGGCCTAGATGGTAAACAATCTGCCTGCAATGCAGGAGACCCAGGTTTGACCTCTAGGCCCAGAAGATCCCCTGGAGAAGTGAATGGCAACCCATTCCAGTATTCTTGCCTGGAGAATTCCATGGACAGAGGAGCCCGGCGGGTCCATGGGGTTCTCAAAGAGTCGGACATGACTGAGTGACTAACACTTTCACTTTACACTTTTAAGGTATCTTATAACTAGTGTGGCTAGAAGTGTTGTTTAAGAAGTCTGACTCCTAGGATCAACTTTTCCACAGCTGCTCTGCTTCTCTGCTATGGATCTTATGAAAGCTCCATGTTTCTACTTCCATAGTAACAGGAGCTCTGGGGGTGCCAGGATAGGGAAGCTGGGCTACCAGCAAAGAGGAAATGGCTTGTAAGCTGTTGAGCACCTGGGCACAAAAGAAGAGACTAGAAAGAAAGGAGCAGAGTACAACTCAAACAAAAAGTTTTCTTCATCTGTGATATAGGAAGAAGAGGTAAAACAAGACTCTTGATAATTGACTGGCTGGTACTTACCTAAACCGAGAAGAGGCCTGAGAATCTGGGACTTGATATCACTTAGTTTTGAATAGAAGCGTCTTTCAGTAGTAGCCAACTCATGGAGACTGGCAATATATCCCATAATGTTTTTGTCCACCAAGGCTAGATAACTGTCTTTTCCTGCTGTCACTCTGCTTATATACCCAAGCTAAAACAGGAGAAGAAAGAGATTAAAGATAAAATCTAATTTACTAGCAGTAATTTGGGCACTGAAGTTAGTTCATAACAGCTGGTGAGAGCCAACAGCTAACTACGCAGGAATTCTGCAGCAAGTTGGTTATTAAATCATTAATAGTTTGAAAGTGGCAATAGCGAAATTTATTTAAAAAAAAACAAAACCTGGAAAACATTACAAATCAGAGCTTTTGAGTTTACTTCTTAGGGCTGGTTTACCAGTATACTGTTGTTATATACATATAACACAATCTATATATAACTATAAACATCTATAGTATTATTTATTGCCACAATACCTTTTATTTCACTTTACACATAGTTAGAACCATAAATACTCTAAATATACAAAGATCCAAATGATACAAATACATGTCTCAGGACTTCTTTTTGCATGTAACAGATGAGAGCAGAGACCATCTCTATGCTGTTTGTCAAAATATCAAGGATCTAGGAGCTATATTTTAAAAGTACAACAGATATATGGCAAAACCAATACAACATTGTGAAGTTATTAGCCTCCAATTAAAATAAATAAATTTATATTAAAAAATAAAAATAGATATGCAACAAGCAAAAAAAAAAGCACAACGAAGTGGACTTTGTCATTTATTCATGATAGCACTGAACAAAAACATTTGATGTCTTTGTCACATACCCCTATTAAACTAGACAACCAAGCTGCAGGCTCAATACACTATTAAGAGCTCATGGTAACAAAAGACACAGATTGAGCCTCATCGCTTTCATCAGCCCATTTCATCCTTTACCTGGACTGTGGAATCTTTAATGAGGAATGTGGAGTCAGAAACAAGAACTACAAAGAGTCAATTAGTATGTCTGGAACAACAGGCTATATACAGGTCAAGAGTCAAATCTTGGCCCGTGTTACCTTTAGCAAGAAAGAGCTTGCCCTTATATATAGCCACAATTACATATTTAGCCAGAAAAACAAAGGATTAAAAAAAAAAAAGGCAGTCCATAGGATATGTTATTCAGTAAGAATAAAAAACCCAGAATGCACAAGCTTTGACGGTTAATTTCCTTGCAATGTTGTGAGGAAAAAGAAAACCAGAAACAGAACAATGGTATTAAGTTTAAGCAGTAGGAAAGCAAATAAATTCAGATCAACAAAGAGAAAATAAGTTAACAGTAGTAAACAGAAGAAAGAGCTAGAAGAGGGGAAGCAATGGAAAACAGCACTTTTGCGGCCTGTCAGGTCTGCCACGAGCCCACCTCAGGCCCCTGTAATTTTCACTTTCTACCAACAGTTAAAAATTCATTATTCAATTTCTATTCTGATTCATTTCTGAGGACTCCATGAACACAGTCAGAAAACTTTGCTGTGAAATAAGTATTTTTAATATTCCTATGTGAGGGTGTTATGTCAACAATTATTTATAAAAGCATTTACTTCAACAAATATTTATGAGAGGTATTTATTAAAGAGGATACAGCTATAAATGAGAGAGCCTAAAATCCCTACTCTAATGAATTTTACAGTTAAAGAGGACAGACAATAAACAAAATAAGTAAACTCTATAGAGGGTGAGATGATGATACGCACTGTGGAGAAAAATAAGGCAGGAAAAGGAGATGAGGAGTGAGGAGGGATGGGAAGTGGTTTGCAATTTTAAATATATTAGTCAAGGACCTTAACAATAGGCATACATACAAACAGCAACAGAAACAAAAGACTTCTCATGTGTTACGGGATGTGGGCCTTAGGATCACCTTACTACAGGAGAGGAGGACTGGCATCTTAGTACCACTGTGATTCTCTGGAAGGTTGTCACCTTCTGTCGGGTCCTGCCGGCCACTGTAACATAACCCAGGCTGGAAGTCTTCAGTATCCACTAAAAACAGGGAATAATCCTGGCCTGCAGCCACACTCCAGACTCCATTTTCACTGTTCACCTGCAATGACAGGAAGACATGTCTGTCTGAGATGAAGGAATCAGATGCAACTCCAAGTCCACGATAACTAGAATGTCAGGTTACCTGAACAAGTGGAATAAAAGTCACATCTCAGAGGGCAAAACTCGCCCAGAAACATACCTTATCTACTGCAGAACAGATGCAGGAGTGAAAAGGAACCCTGTTCAGCCAGTAAATGTAGAACTGGATTGTTCTATAAAATACTGAAAAATTGGAATTCAAAACGAAAAAAACCATACATTTGATATTTTAATTGTTATTTTTGGGAGCTATCATAGGACTTAGCTTCTACTATAATCAAAGACCCAAAAACTTCTAGAGCCCTCTTCTGACAGCTAGGACACACCTTTGTCCATTCATATTCTGCTATGTACACAAAAATCAATGTAAAAAGAAAACCTAACAAGGCTAAATTCCATTCTGGCCAACTAAACCCATGGGTGCTAAAAGTGCTTTCTGACTTGGAACTCACCAATTCTCACATGACTTCACTGTGTCCCAGGATGTTGCAACAGGCAGAAACCCCTAGAAGCCCATCTACAGGGATCCCCTAGACCAATGGTGCTCAACAAGAAGCTTTTGCAGCAGCAACAGCAATCATCTAGGAACACGTGAGAAATGCAAACTCAGGCCACAGAGCCATTGAGGGGAGGGACTGGGCAGTTGGCTTCGACAAGCTCTCCAGGTGTTTCTGATATATGCAAAAGTTTGAGAACCACTGCCTTAAACCAATGGCTTTAGGTTTCCAGGATTCCAGGTAGCGATTCAGGGGCCACCATGGAAAGGCAGGTGCCAGGTTCTATCCCCACCCACCTCCATCCTTCAACTAAGAGGCCTACAGTTATCTATTTTATGTAGGGGATTCAGCACAAGGTTTCATTTGAAGGAAATGTTCTGCTATGAAAACTACTGCCCCATCCTGCAGACCCAGATTCAGCCACGACTCGTATAACAATAAAGCAAAAAAATTTCTAATCTTGAGATTCCATGTCCAGATCTGGTTCACATCCTGGGTGAGTAGGTGATAAGTGTGTGAGTGACTATCAAGCGCATCTCCACTACTTTACAGTTATCCTCTTCAGGCATAACATTATCTTCTCAAATTCAGGTTATCTATAAAATTGACTTCCTGCTGGTTTTGCAAAGAATGAATTAAAATTTTTGCAGGAGGAAAGAGTTGTCTTCCTAGTTTCTAATCAAAACTAATTCAGGTCTCACTCTGCCTTGATTTTAATTCACACATTAATTTAAATGACTTCAAAATAATTTTCTCAAATAAAAAACCAAATAAAACCTTCCCCCAAATAAAGACCAAAATAATGATGTTGCATTTTCAGAGGTATAGGTAAAACAGTAATGAAACTAAAACCTTATAACAAACTCTGTTCTCTCTTGTCCGACTCTAAAATGCATTGTATTTGCAGCATATCCATGCTCGATTATAAAACTTTTCTTAATAGGAATATAAGCATGTTCTAATTTATTCAAATGAACAGAAAACAAGAAACAATGATTTGCCATATTTTTATTTGTAATAAAATATCAGAAACTGAATTTGCTGTTCAGTTGCCAAGTCACGTCCAACTCCTCAGGACACATTATTCAAAACTGAATAGCTGACCACTAAAACATTTTATGCTAAAAATATTTAAGATTGGAGCTAGAAATAACAACTATTCTGTAATGTTTCATTTAAGACTTTCCTTCCCAGTAAAATTCGTTCACTGGAAAGAAAGGCAGCAGGTAAAGGTCTTATGTAGTGACAGATGCACAGTGTACACTGAATACATGAATCACTGGAATATATATTAACTGTAGCTCATATTTTGAATCAGGTTCCTGAAACTGAAGTAAACATCCTTTTCTAGTCTCTAATACTCTCAGGGCAGACAGCATGCATCAGGATGGAGAGGATTCAAACTATGAAAACATGAGCCCCATATCCCATTCTTTTAGGCTACTGGGCTGTCATCATGCCTACTCTCTGCCCACAACACATCCATTGCCCAAATAAACAGATCTCGTATGAGGAGTCAATACTACTGATGAATTCTGTATTTCTGCAGAATGTTATGACAGAAAAAAAGGATGAGAAACGGTCCTCTAAAACTGCACCCATGACATAAACTAAAGCCAATTCATACAGCAGTGAAGAAATTATCTATACTTTTAGCTTCCCTATAGAAAACAAAAAGGGTTACAAAAAGGTTTTACTACTGTGTATATAAAACAAACCATCAAATAATGTTATGTAAAAGTTACATTTAAAAAGAAGTCAAACTTAAGTGAGAAGTCAAAGAGTAGGCATTATTTGGTGGTATAAAGCTTAGAAGTCAACCTCACAGTCCAAGAAACATTTGCTTTAAAATAACTTGTTCGTTTTTACTTAAAAAAAAAAAACAAAAACAGAACTATGAACACTTAGTGAAGCTAGGAAAAAAAGAAATATTAATACAAACTAACACATCAAAAAAGGGAACATTTTGCCTGAAAACAAGCAGCTTCAGTTTTTTAAAAATTTTAATGTATGTGATAACAAACAGGCTACAAGTATACAATTCTCCTAATTTTATAAAACAAGAATTGGAGAAATATAAAGTGTTATAACTTAGAATTCTGGAATAAGTTGCTATAAAAGTCATCAAGGTTACAAAAGTACCTTTGCAAGACGGGGAACTGTTGTTGGAAAATCAGAATGCCCAAGCTGACCAAAGGTGTTGCTCCCCCACGAGTAAACCTAGTAGAAAACCACAGGGAAGTAGGTAAGAGATGTGACACTGAGTTTTGCATGCCAATTCTGAACTTTTATAATAACACATATATACCAACAGTTACACACAAATTACTTATCTTAGCGTTTCAACTCTTTAGAAACTTCATTTTAACTAACATTTCTCAGGAGTTTATTACCTGCCAGGCCCTGTTCTTAACATACTTTCTGTGTATTAATTGTTTTACTATCACATAATCCTTATTTTTTTAAAAACATATAAGGGAATTGACCCAGAGAGGTCACAAATTTTCCAGGATTTAATCCCAGGAACTATCCTATACTGCCTCTTATACAGAAAGTGATTTTAAAAAATAAAGCTAAGTACTATGAAGAAAAAGGAATCACAATTCTTTATTCTGTGGACAGGAGTACTATGGAATGACTAGAAAGCTTTTCATATATGAAGAATCACTGCAGGAGAAGCACAAAGCACCTATGTTCTACTATAGACAAAAAAACAACCAGATTACAGTAACTATGCTTAATGAAAATGATTTTGTTTATTCTGATTATAAAAGCAATTCATGACCACTGTACAAGACTGTGACAATACAAAGAAACAGAAAGTGAAAACCACTGATGAATCACCTACTCAGAGACAACTCCTACCTTGCTTTAGGAACACACACATATATAATTCCAGAAATTTTATTATCTACTAGATATAATGAATATACAAAATGTAAAGTGGGCCTCTACTATCAATGTTGCTTTGTGACCTGACGTTTTTTATGTAATGCTCTGTGCACTGACATCTTTCTAGGTCAATAAAGTACAGAGCTACAATATCATTTATAACTACATGAGACTCCACTGTGGGTGTAGTTTAATCAATTACCTAATCAAATAAGTACATTTATTAATAATTTATTTTCCATTACTTAATATAAAAATTAATTAAAATTCTTTATATATATAATGTATCTATTTCCTTAGGATAAATTTTTAAGCAAAGAACTTTGGGTCAATGAACATACACATTCTGATTTCTGCTATATACCAACAAACTGTCTTCCAGCAAACTCCAATTTACATTCCCACCAGCAATGTGTGTACCTTTTCCCCACATCCTCACCAACACTTAGCATTAAATGCAATCCCTGCTAATATGACAGGTAAGAAAATTTTGTTTTAATTTAAATTTGCTTACTGAGTAGTTGACCATCTTTTGTTGGTCAACTTCTATTTTTTCATTGGTGAATGGAATATAAATGCTCTTAAACAATTTTTCTTTATGGATCAGGTCATATATGTTATAATGTTTTTTCCCATATATTATGTATCTTAAATTTGTAGGGTTTTTTGGTCTGTGTTTAGGTTTTTGCTGTGTGGGACTGCTGAATTATGTAGACAAACATATATCTTTACTTTCTAATTTCTGGTTTTGATGTCATATCTTATTCTACTCCTAAGATTACTGAAAAAATAAATCACCTAAATTTGTTCTTACACATGTGAAGTTTTATTTTTTAACATCTAGATCTTTACTCCATCCAGAATTAGAATATGTAAAGTTATCTTAATTTTCTTCTGCAAATAAGAAGCCAGTGGTTCCAACAGTACTGACTGAACACTCAGTCTTGTTTCTCCACCTCATCTGAAATGCCTACTCTTTAAATTTTTTTTTAATTTCTTTTTTAATTGAAGGATACTTGCTTTACAGAATTGTGTTGATTGCTGCCAAACACATGTACACCTATGGCTGATTCAGAATGCTGAAATGCCTACTTTTTATCACAGACTAAATTCTCATATATTGCAGCTATTTCTAGTCTATAGTATATTTCTGTTATAACAATGTTTGTAGTCTTATAATATGTTTTATAAGGCTAATGCTTTCTTTTTCAGAATTTTTGTGTCTCACCTCCTTTGTTTATTCTCCTAGAATAATTTTGGGAATCATTTTATTAAGTTGTAAATATTATATATTCTGGGGATTGTACTGAATTTACACTCTACTAATTTAATCTAGGAGAAATGGCATTTTTGCAATGTTCAGTCTTCTCATCTAAAAATAAAACTTTTCCCTCTTTACTCCTATTTTCTTTTATAACTTAGAAGAGTTCTTGAATTTGCGTCATATGGGCTCTGCTGCTGCTGCTGCTGCTGCTAAGTCGCTTCAGTCGTGTCCGACTCTGTGCGACCTCAGAGACGGCAGCCTACCAGGCTCCTGGAGTGGGTTGCCATTTCCCTCTCTAATGCATGAAAAATATGGAACTCTACACTTTTCCTATTAACAATGTTCCTATTTCCTTAACACTTGTGTTGTAATTGTGAACAGCTTCTTTTTTTTCCTTAAGCATGCTTTCTGCTTTACTTTACGTATATAAGAAAGCTAGCAATTTTTATGTTTATTTTGTAACTACCATCTTCCTATTTTCTTATTTTTAAGCCTTTTTGATGATTCATCACATTAATAACAAACTATCCTTTTCTTTGCTAATATTTATATTTATTTATATGAGCTATAACAGCTTTTTGGTGAGACTATTATGTCATTTAAAATATTTAAAGTGTTTAGAATCTTTTACTGACTTTTTATAGCAAGATAAAGGGACTGGTGAAGAATCATTATATGAATATATTTAAGAGTATATTTAAAAATCTACCTTCCTCAAAAGGATTTGTGTATGTGGGCATGGTTTTAAATGATTCTGGAGGTCACTTTCAGGTCTCATAATTTTAAGAGAGAAATACCTTCTGTTTTCTTAATGTCTTACATAAGTGTTTTCCTCATCAAGAAATAAAAGTTTACCAATATCTTAGAAAACTCTGAGTTCTATTTTTCCATAAGAGCACATTATAAAAAGCTTCTTTGTCAAGCAGACCAGTGTTGAATCCAAACTCTACAGCCACACATGTGACTTTAGCCAAGTTACACAATTTCTCTAAACCTCCCATTCCTCACCTATAAAATGGAAATAATACAGTGCAATGTAAAACACTGAAAAGATCAAATGATATATATGGTTGTTGCCTGACATACAGCAGGTAAGAGTCTCAATAAATGACAGTCTAATCTCATCGTGTTGGTCTTTCATGAAATCAAGATCAGCTTTTAACAGTTTGCCTCCTACCTGGGATTTTGCAGTAAGTGCAAGAGAATGGTAACCACCTGCCTCCAGATGGATTACTTCTTTACCATCCAGACATTTTACACACAATGGTTGAAGCCTTAAAGAAAAACACACACACATACACACAAACTCAGAGTCAGAACTATTCTCAGGAAGAACCATGGACTTTCTCAAATTATAAATGTTTTCAAGTAAATATTTCCCAAAAAAATTAAAATAAAAATACTGGATTTATATTCAATCTACTCCTAAGTGTAAGTAATTTAAAATGGTTTTAATTTAATCTTTGTCTGTTAATCACTAATTCACCACTATAATTCAAAATCTATTAAGAATCATAAAACAACTAAATGATTCATATGGCAGAGAGTATACTTTTTAATGAACTAGGTGCTTTCACTTTGCTAAGGAGAAAAGAGACTTTTATATTAACTGGTTTAGATAATCATTCTATTTACACACTTTTACAAATATTTACTGCTAATATCAAAAGAATTTCTCTTAAAACAGTTTTTCCATGATATACTTGAATAGACATGGTTTAATACAGTGGTTATAGTTATTTTGGCAGCAGCGATAGACCTCGCTCAGGTTAAGAAAACTGTTGGCTCTTTTTTATAAGTTAAAAATGTAAACCATTCACATGTTCCAGTGACATATAAATCTTATCCCAAACACCCCTTTCTGCATTCTAACATGAATAAACATCAAAGAAGAGATGGAAAAATATACCATGGATACTTATGTCCTTTATTGTTAGGAACAAATTCAAGACTAAGAATGACTGGTGGGAGCAGGTGGTGTTTGTTTCGGTTTTTTATCAGAGTTAATGGTGTATAACAATCTAGAGCTAGAAGGGACCAGATTTCCTCCGGGAGGAAGTGGAGATTTGGAGACCTTTAAGGGATAGAAGTTATTTGTTTAAACTAATTCCTAACAGTAAACACTGGCAGCACTCACCTGGGCAGAACATCACCATGCCCCAGCTGTCCTTCTTTCCCTTTCCCCCAGGTCCACACCTCTGTTCTCAGAGAAGGCAGGAGCGCATCTGCTTCTCCACTGTATGTAGGGGTCAGAACCACTGTTCGAGTTTTAACCCGTGCAGCTTTCCTCAGGAGCCTGGGCGAGACTGAAAACAAACCAGAAATATCATGAGGGAACAGACAGATGAAAAGAAAGGTACCGTTTTAATAAACTGTTGATTTTTCAAAATATACTAACATTGAATTTGTGAAGCATATTCTATAGGTCTGCAAAACTGGGGATTAAGTGAGTTTGGTAAATACTGCCTACTACATTCTTCCTTCCCACCCCTGTGGAGATTCACACACACATCAGCATGCTAAAGGTACAGACAAGTCCTACAATTAAAAGCCGTGTTTAAATCTGTTTAGCCCTACCCCACTTCCAAGCATTTGGCCACAAAATTCTTTTCTGTACATTTTTTATACAGAATAGCTATATGACATCCTATGTAACTGGTATTCTGAAGAACAAGCTTAACAAAGTACTACACTAAGGTTAAGAAATAGTTCTTCCATGTCAAAGCAAAATTAAAATGAAAGCTTTTCTAAATAAAGGTCTTAAGTTCAAGCATGCTATAAATATTGTAACAAAAGATTTACTTTAGACATAAAGTGTTAAAGTTTTTAAGTGAGAAAATGGTTACGAATCAGAATACTAAAAAGCTTTCGTATTTTGCCTGCTAACTTTATTTTATAGAGAACTTCATCTTTTAAAAAAGAATGCTGACATCTTTTACAGTGTTCTAAATTATACCAAAGGCTGTTGTAACATTGTGCAAATCTTGTACACCAGTCTGGTGACAGACTGTTTTGAAGAAAATCATCAAGTGTCACTAAGTACAGACTCGGTCACTTGATCACTAAGTCGTGGGTCACAAAGAAAGTGATCATCACTGGCTAAGATTACAATCTTTTCTGCTGAATGTGCCACTAGCTTACACAAGGTTCATAAGCAGAAGCATGTATCATGAAAAAGTGAGTGTCTAAAGTTATTTCTAAAGCACAGTAATATGTAACTTAAAAAAATTAATTAATGAAATAAATTTTGATATTTGAATATGTTAGCATTAGTAATTAAGAAAGCAAATTTATTATAACATAATATGTGATGTCAGGAGCATCTTGGATTCACCAGAAGTCAGCTCACAAAAGCTAGCTCCTCACCTTGTGACAACAAGCCAGGAAGAGAGAGTCTTCGGCTGCCTCCCTCAGACTCTTCTTCTCTGATATCCACAAGACTTGAACTCTTCTTTCCTTGCATTGACTCCTGTTTAACCTGTTCTTCTCTGCTATCTTTCAGACCTTCTGGGCCTATGGAACTGCTGCCTGCCAGAGCTCCAGGCTCACAAGGGGCTGCATTATAAAAGTTCATAACTTTCTTAAGAGACAAGGCCCCAGCTTCATAGGTAGCAGCCACTCTCACACCAACAGCAGATGCACAGGAGACCACAAGGCTGTTGAGGGCTGAAGCGCTTGTGGTCGGTGGGCTGTGAAGATGAGGAATTGCTTCTTCTACAAGAGGCTAAAATATACGGACATAAAACAGCATATAAAAATATAATCCCTTATACAACAAGTAATCAATAAAAAGAAAATGTAACATCTATCACTACTCGCAAATATAAGACTCTAGAACAGGGGGTCTTCATCTCCAACCTAAAGGTATCCCTTCTTGATCATGTATTTAACACATTTATATGGAAAAGAGTACTTGAAATACAGTTCCTTATAAAAAGTACTTCCTTTTGTTTGAGTGGGATTTTATCATGGTATTTAAAAATCAGTCCCAGCTGCTTTATAAAACACAGTAGAGGGGAGAGGGGAGGGAAGGTATGAAAAACAAAGCCTTTAACATGGGGTAATAGCCCTGGATAGAAGGTGAAAAAGTGTAAGCTTTACTATTATTAAGCACTACTAGGAAAAACTATACAGATTTCTACTAAGAAATTATGAGAAAAAATTCTATTTTAAGAAAATTCTATTTTAGGCTTTTCCTAAAATATTTTATAGACAGAAATGTATACATGGCATACACAGGCAGAGAAATAAGTTATATCTCTAAATTATCAGCCCCCAAATTATGTTTTGAAGTTTATGTCCTCCTACTACCTAATCAGGACTTATTTTCCATGACCCAGGCACAAGGTAAACTGAAAGATTACCTTTGCTCTCATTACCATTGAGTAATGTGGTAGGTTAATCATTAAACACTTGGGTCCAATCTGCTTAGTGTTATTCACAGCTGCATTAGAAAGCTAACTAAAGTCTTCTGGTATCTTAGTGAAAGATCAGTTCAAATTTACTCTGAGCTGTCAAGCACCACTGCTTACTGAAAAAGATAAGCCTACTAACCCACACAAAAAGCTTTTAGTTTATGAACACAGGTCACAGTGAAAATTTTGTTTCCTATGCTACCCAAATATCCCAGAGGTGTGGGTATGCACGTGTGTGTGTGTGTGTGTGTGTGTGTGTGTGTGTGTGTAATATTTCTTCATTTGTCCTGAATTGCAAACCAAACCCCCAATATTTTTAACACTGGCTTCTGATTTTCTTACAGGAAATAATTCCTGTTCCCTGCACAGTATCTGACATGTAGTAGGCACTCAACACATTTTGGTGAATTAAATACTAAATTCAGAAGAGTCACTTCTATGTGAGTCTTTAATTAAAATATCCAACAAAATAAACAAATAGACCATATTAAAAAAGTTGAATACAAAGTATATGTCACTTCCTTGGTAACACAGTTCCCATGATAAACGTGTTCAGAAAAACTAGTGTTGCTACTTCCACTCTCTATTCACAAACACTCATAGGTGGTGAAAGTGAAGTCGCTCAGTCGTGTCCGACTCTTAGCGACCCCATGGACTGCAGCCTACCAGGCTCCTCCATCCATAGGATTTTCCAGGCAAGAGTACTGGAGTAGGGTGCCATTGCCTTCTCCAAATGCTAGCTGGTAAAAACCAGCCTGCCAACGCCAATGCAGGAGACTTAAGAAACGCAGGTTCAATTTCTGGGTCGGGAAGATTCCCTGGAGGAGGGCACAGCAACCCACTCCAGTACTTCTTGCCTGGAGAATCCTATGGACAGAGCAGCCTGGCAGGCCATAGTCCATAGGGTCGCAAAGAGTCGGACAGACTGAAGTGGTATTAACATCCATGCACATAACAGAAGCTAAAATAGTATTTAGGGGTGACTGACTTCGGGAGTTCTTAGCATCAGGCTCAGGAAAATTTAAAAAAAACTCTACCTTATATAAACTTCAAACTATTGTCTTAATTTGCCCCTCTACTTAATTACATCTAACAATTCATAAAATAAGTAAATAAAACAAAAACACGTGTCCAGAAATTCTGACAAAAGACACAATTTTAGTAGTCCCAGTCAGTAAAATTCAATAATGAGATATATGCTTCATTACCAAATACTTTAGCTTATTTCATAAATATGTGATATTCTTTCAGTTACATCTGGCCAGAAGACTTATCCTAGGCTACATAAATTCCTAAGGGTCAGCTGTATGACTGAGACACTATTTACAAAGATGGGTGAGTTACACTTAGTTAAACACACACTGCCAAAACTAGCATAGGTAACCAAAGCTTTAAATGTTTAACCAAATGATTAGGTCCAAAGAAAAGTGCAATTTCAATGATGACAATCTATTAATCAAATAAACAGTACAAAATAAACTTTTAACTTCAACTTTAACAAATCAGATGAATGACTTTGATAAGTCAAAATCTAACTTTTTTATTAGCATGCACAAGTCCTGTTAAATTATTACTTTCACTTTGTTTAGATTTCTTTCTTTCTCCAAACAGCTTCTTAACTAAAAAAAAAAAAATCAAATATCTACAAGGTTCAGGGAGTAGACTGTGAAATAAAGACTATTTCTGAAAATACCCCTAAGCCACATTTCTATCCTGAGCCAGTAAACAACAGTAAGGAAGAATCAAGAGGTAAGGTGGTTTCAAAAACCTGAAAACAATGCCACAAGGTAGCTCTTTTATTTGAGTCTTAATCACTAAATCGCCAGGGAAGTCCCTATGATTAGATGTTTCTATTTAGATTTATTTTGGAAAAGCAAAAGCCTTCTACTAAGAGTTAAAAACCAAGTATCCTTTAGAACAATTTGTTTGAAGTAGGGAGACACAGTTTACTATATGCCCCTAGTAAAAAGCTTCTCTCCACTTATTACACGTTTTCCACCTAAAAATAGTTTAAACAAGTTGAAAAAAAAAAATTAAAGCCTCTGTCCAATGATGCCCAGTAAGGAACACTGATATAACTGAAAATAATTCAAATACGCAATGCCAGTCAATTTTAAGTCTGCCCTCAATTGAGGGATCTACCACATAACAAGCTTCCCTGATAAAGAAGGAAAGGATTTTTCTCTAGAACCTGAACAGTACTACAAGTACAGATCAGAGAATTCTTTGTGAATATACAGTCATGTTAGATCAAACTTTTTTGGGAGCCCACCTTAGCCAGGTGGGAAAAGTACTTGGACAAGAAAAATGGGATTTTGCTACTTATAAAACAAGACCAGAGTAACATCTTGCAACATCATAAAGGGCCAGAATTTGAACAAAAAGAGTTATTTTGAGTCAATCCAGGGTTTTTCTTATCTAGGCTTGCATGATGAGATAGAATTATAGTCAAAATAAAAAAAATAAACATGGTACCAACCCTTAGGTATTTAAAGTTTCTCAAGAAAAACTCAGATGGTTCAACTCCAGAAACACCTTTACAAAATTTAGCAGGTACCTGAGATGGCACTGGCTTTTCACCGTTCTTGGAGTTTTCTCTTACTGAATGATCCGACAGTTTCTGCACATATTCATTTACTGCCTGAGTGTCAGGGTATGATGGTATACTTCTTACAGAAGAAACTTCAGTTGTTCCCATGATACCTTGTGGGGAGGAAGTGGTCTGAACACTTGCGGTCTGAACATTTCCAACATTCAGTTCAGTAGCAGCAGGTGGCTCATTCTGCACGAGAGTGTTCTCAAACACTTCTCCCTGGCTGTCAAGGGTTTCAGAGGAGGGGCTGAGGGTGGTGCTGGCCTGGATTTCTGCCTGGGATTCTGACAGTGTCACACCTAATGGACAACAGTGGCTGTCTGATATAATCACGTGGTCTTCCTTGTCAGTCATCGTAATCAAGAGCTGGCTGCACTGGTTGCATCTTTCTGGCACTGGCTTCAGATCCTGGGAAGGGAGGCACTGGACCAGTGCTAAGCTGTGGAAGGCACCGCAAGCAACTTGGAGCACTACTCGCCCAGCAAGGTGTTCCACCTTTTGTGGCTTTGTCACTGGGAAGGTGGTGGTGATGAGACCCAACTGACAACCGGTACCCCATGCCCAGATCTCTCTGCTTAGGGACAATGCCAGAGTGTGCTCCTCACCACATGCCAACTGCAAGATCCTGACCGCTAACAAAGGACTGGTCTCAGAATCAGAAATGCTGACAGGGTTTGGCTCTGGCACATACGGCTGGTTAGCTACCGCACACTGGCCAGAAGAGTTCTCCCCCCACATGTACACCACCCCACTGTCTGTGACTGCTCCGGTGTGGAAACTCCCTGTTGCCACGGTAACAACATACTGCCCAACCAGGGCACTCTCCAGAATGGGGTTGCTTGGACAAGTCTCTGCTGGCTCACTTCTCCAGGGGAGAGTCCCAAAGCTGTAGACCTCACCATCTGAGGGTTTAAAAACAAAACAGAAACAAAAAGTTAGTGAATTAACTAGACATTTTCTCAACTAACCTTTAGTCCCCTCTAGGTTTAACAAAATAGAATTTCTTTTTTTCCCTTTTCTTAATTTTCAAGAGCACAGCTAAAGAAATTTGGTTCAAACATATAGCATTCCATACTTACTAATCTTTTAACAAAGAACATCTTTGAACATTCAGAAATATGGTGACAATTTCTACAACTTCAAATGAAGGTGCTCCTCTTCTTCAGCCTCATTCTACAAACTCCTAGCAGCGATCATTACCAACAGCTCTCATCATAGGCTATTATAGAAATGGATTCCAAGTTCAAACACAGAACAATGATCATGATATGATCAGATAAAATAAGCAGAAGACAAGACACATTCACTAATATCTACAATATTCACTACTAATGTTTAACAGAGCAGTAGATGAATATGCAATGGCATAAAAAATACTAGAGATTCACTTCGGCCAAAACTATGAAATCACCTTTATACAACACCTCCAGGCTAGACTGAAAGCAGCAATATTAACAATACGTGACTGTCTTCATGTTTTGTACTATACTATGTTTAAATTTTAAATATTATATATAATATATATTGTGTACTAGACAGCCTTTCTGAGTTGCATATAAAAAGCACATCACAACAAAACAAAGTAAAACACAAACGAAGTCATGACTGGGTAGCTTTAGACTGAAGGGTAACTGACCAGCTTTAGAAATAAAAAGGAAGGCACCAGTGAGTTGGAGACATGAATGATGACAACCTATTTATGCTCACGTGTGCTATCAAGTCATAGTTTTACTGCAGGTACTGCAGGAATTTGGGGGCATGTATAAATGATCCATATTAGCTAATAAATTTAAATGGGACAAAGATTTGGCCATGGATTTTGAAAAATACTAAACAAAGTCCACTATCTTTTCTTTCCTATATGACCAGGGACCTACCCTTTTTTTTTTTAATTAATAAAGAAATGAGTACTATTCTTCCTCCACAAGCAGCGAGTCAGTCACTGATAAAAAAATGCTTATTTTATCTCTGGCCTATGATACATGGCAGATACAATTATATACTCAAATTAACTCACTACAAGATCTGTGTAAGGAAAAACACAATAGTGGCTAGAAGAAAGATCAGCTTTTCTTAGGGAATTTCTACTTTGGATAGAGTACTGAGAAAATAAGCTCACTGGTTAAGAGCTTTCAAACTTTTCTTCCCAAGTGATACACCTATCACACTTGTTTACCAAATCACACAGTTCACCAAAACTTTCAATTGGTATTATTCCACTGGAATAATAGGCTCTCTAGAGAAAACTGCAAAGAAATGAATATTTAGACATCATTTAAAAATAGTATCCCACAAAAACAGTGAGTCAATGAGGTTTCCTCACTGAATTAGGAGCTAATGGCTAACTTGAATAGAGACAAAGCAGCTTGAAATTTCTAGTATTCAATCAATACCATTTCCTCACTTAGAAAAGAAAGTACTGGAGATCTCTGTGCCATTTCAAGCTACCCACTTGTGTTGACAGGGGATTTTTTGTTACTTTGACACTTAAACCAGAATATTGCTTACACATGAATGTAGGTTATTTACATTTTTTTTTTTTTACTTTTCCCTCAGTTTTCCCAGCCTTTTAGGTTTGATTCTAGATGTTTAAAGATACCATGCTCATGAAGGATTCCTAAATAGCTTACTGAAGGGCTAAAACAACAACAGTAACAGAATTCCATTTATATATGCTTCAGAACTATAGATTTTGAAGCCCATAGTGTAGGTACTGAATATAGCTCACATTTAAAAAATAAGGCTTTTTCCAAATTTTGGCCTAATACAATAATAATGATAGTATTATGTATTATAATAACAAAAGTGACATAATAACAAAGAAGTTAGAAAGAAATCTATGTTTACCCCATAAAACCACCAAGGTCAGCTTTAAGCTGTTTCCTAGAATTTGTCTTCCCTTAGTTCCTACAAGGAAAATACCAAAGCATTATTAAATACTTAACAAATGCTTATAGAGCAGAAATTTATAAATTAGTGGAGTTGATGGCAGTCCTGACCCACATCAAATCTGCCATGACTGCACTGGCAAAATGCCATCAAAATTAAAGGTAGCTCTCTATATAAATTATAGCCTAGGTTTCTGTTACAGATTTATAGACTGCATTATATGTATAAGCTGTCATTTATGCCTAAGAAAACCTAAGACAGTATAGCCAAGTGATTTTAAAAGAAGGCTTTGAAATCAGACTCTCTGGGTTCCCATCCTGACTCCCTTTAAATAGCTGTGTGCACTTGGGAAAACGATTTAACCTCCCTGATCTTCAGCTTCCTCATCTGTGAAGCGGGGATAATAACAGCAGCTACTGCATAAGGTGGTTGTCAGGACTCGAAGAGATAATACATATAAAGTGCTTAGCACAGTGCCTGGCACATATAATTGCTTAACAGACATTTGCTATTATTAGCATTATTATTTTGATACATTTAATGAACAAAGGTATAGCAACAGGATCTCTGAATACATAATCTTTAAAAAATCTAATATTTCATGTACTTATCACTACAAAAAAATTTAAGCTATAATTCTCCCTTTTATTCTAGCTAGAGAACATCTTAAATTTAAGAACTAATCTGATTTCATATAAAGGGAGTAAGAACATATTTTGAAAACAAAAAGAACATAAGCTCCAGCAAAGTCCATGGAGAACCGCAGGCACACAGGAAGCTCAGCTGTTCTTACACACTCAGACACTGGTCAGAGTTTCAGTTAATGCTGGCTAAGCCATTCTCAGCACCTTCAGTCAGAAGCACTCCATGTTTCACTCCAAGGGCAGCATGAAGAACAGTCTTTCCTCCCCAGCCTGGCAATCTCTCTGGTGTCACAGAGCAGGACCCTGCCTGCCACACATGGACCAGGCCTCTTTCTTTGGATCCTTCAGCCTCTGTGGAACTACAAACATCAAAAAAAATTGCTTAATTGTTTCTGTAGTTCAGCACTATACCTCTTGTCCTTAATACTGTCATGAAGATGTATACCTTTTACCAGTACATGGGTGACTGGGTCAGAGAGGTTAGCACCTATTTTATGACTTGGTTATAACACAGAAGCAGAGGCAAAACAACTATTTATATGAGACCCTGAGGACAAATCCACAAATTACTTATTTCTATCTAAGAAGCCAACAAAACCTGGGCTATTTTTTGAAGTTTTTTGATTGAATAACATAAAATTTCAAAACTCTAACTTCTCAATACATTAACTCCTTAGCTATTAAAGTTACAACATATCCAAAGTTGGAGTCTTATTTTTAAATTTTTTTAATTTGAGAGAGAACAAAAACCAACAAGTAGATATCTGATGAGAAAGACAGGAGCAGTAGAGATCCTTATTTCACTTTATGCTGAGTTTAAGCTCTATAATTCCTATTTAAATTTTTAAGAGTCAAATTTATAACAGGTAAAATCCTTCATGCTTTACTTACATTTTAGCCAAAGAATTCTATTCATCTGATGACACTGGCTCAAAAATCATAAAACACACAGCTGTGTAATAATGATCATATCCTAACTGCCTCCCTTTCCAAGAAAAGGGCACATTAACATACTCTGGATTTCCTTTATATAACGTCTTCCTTTGTGTCACCACTGATAGGACATTTCTTTTTTCATAATCTTTTTTCTAGAACACTGATGCCAAAATGTTAATGATGTTCAGAAACTTTCTTTGACTTCTTTATTTTGCAATACCTAGGATTTTCTCTATTTGTGCTAAATAATATTCCTGTAAGTTGTAATTGGGCACATCCATGGTTTTATGAAAGGGAAGCCACAAACCTAACCTCTTTTTCAAAAGATCGTTCATGACAAGTTTTCCACGGATATAATTATAATTAATAAGGCTACCTTTGAAAAACTGAAATTATGGAGGAAAAAATGGCTTCAAAAGCTTTACAATGAGAAAATGAAGACGTTCTGTGCCTTTAGTAAGAAAGGGACCAGCAACACAGTGAACCACTAACAAGCTCTATTGCAATTATCTTTCTCTCTTTGCCAATCAACACAAATGTCGTTATTCCTACTTAATAACCATCAAGAAGAAAATTAAACTGAAGAGAAGCTACACATAAGTGGAACTGTTTGTTGTGTTTTCCTAGAAAGACAGAGGAGAAGGAAAAAATGGTTTTACCTTTTCTTCGAGTCCATCGGTCAGCGGGGACACTCCATCACCAAATCATTCTCTCCTTGCAAAAGGTAAAGACCTAAACAGCAAAACACAGGTAAGCACAAAGAGCAGTAAAAGAACCCTTTGCTGTTTTATCAGTCAGATTTTTCAAAAAAAGAAAAAAAAAAAAAAAGGCAGCCTTCCAACAAGTGCACATTCACTGGGCAATAAATATGCAGCAAAACTATTTAAACTATTTCATATCCCGCCTGCCAAAGTTGAATCTCTAGACTGAGCCTGCCCACTAGCTTATAAAAAATGCCTGTTGAACGTCAAATGTAATTTCAAAGTGAGAAAAGACTACCTATGACTTCGCTGTACTTTGTCAGGCAACAGACTTTTTTCGTTTGTTTTATTATAAAGAAGTGGAATCTGAAAACTCAGTGTGTTACATATTCACTACAAACACTAAGGCTACTTTTAAAATGCTTCTGGGACATATGTACACTTAAATACCAATTAAATAAATAAGAACTTCTACAATCTCTCCAGTAATGTATCAGACTGAAGCAGTTTTAATTTACATTTTCCAGCAATGCTCACACACAAAATTACATCATTAGACAAAGTTCTCCATTTATTGGAACCAGCAGTATTTTCCCCAAATCAATCTTAATTCAAAACCATAATCCAAAGGGCTAGAAGAAAGAAATCTGAATTTTAAAATATCATCTGCCATTTAATAGAAAAGTTATATGAAAATAACAGTGCCAATATCATGATCCATCATTTCAGCAACTCAAAATTTAATAAAGTTAGAGTTAGCAATAGGAACAGGCAGACAGAAACACTCAATGCATTTCAACTTAGAAATTCACATTTTTAAGGGCACCAAAGCTCATGAAAATAAGGGCAATTTTAGATGTGTGAGTGATAAAAATACTGGGGCCAAATGTATTATTGTCCTGCAAAAGGATATGGCATAATCACAATGCTCTGCAAACAGCCCACACCGGCAGGAGAGATGTAAGATCCATCTGTTTACTCCAGGTTGCCTGTGAATTCTTACTGTTTCCCATCTGTATATCTGGAGGAAATTACTCTTTACCTAGTGTTTATTTTAGAAAGGTTCTGAATCATTCCAAGTCGGATGAAGGGTACCATGTAAATGAAAGATATATTTGAATAGATTTAGCCAATTCATTGGAAGAGACCCTAATGCTGGGAAAGATTGAAGGTGGGAGGAGAAAGGGGATGATAAAGGATGGGATGGATGGATGGCATCACCAACTCAATGGACATGAGTTTGAGCAAACTCTGAGAGATAGTGAAGGACAAAGAAGTTTGGCGTGCTGCAGTCCTTAGGGTCGCAAAGAATCAGACATAAATTAGTGAGTGAACAACAACACTTAACACTTAATAAATGATTACTAAGTGGTACTATGCTTTGTGTGTGACAGTTACTAACTTTTAGTAAAAGGTACAACTCGATGAACAAGAGTCTGAGTGAACTCCAGGAGTTGGTGATGGACAGGGAGGCCTGGCGTGCTGCGATTCGTGAGGTCGCAAAGAGTCGGACACGACTGAGCGACTGAACTGAACTGAACCATTCACAGCATACAGAAAAGTTCTGAGGACAGGTCTAACCTTTGCTTATCTATCAGAGATCACAGAGTAACTGGTCCCTTGATACAAGTAACAGTGCCCTGGAAGAAACCAGAGAACTGCTCCGGGAGGGAGCAGCAGTGCACAAACACAGTTAATGCAACTGACTGGCTGCCCTTGGCTGAACTGGCAATCAAAACTGTGGAGAACCTTTCGGTAAAGTGACTGAAGCAGCCGACATATCCTCCCTTTTGGGGTCCTTTATTTTGAATACAGGGCTTTCTTAAAGTAGATTACTCCTTATGCAATATGATTTCTCACCAATAATCATTTTTTCAAATCCAAGTGAAATTAAAACTCTACAAACTGTTTTGCAACATTCCTTTGTTACTTTCTATCTATGGTAGGGAGGATAATGATCCCCAAGATGTCCATGTATCCTAATGTCCAGGACCTGGGAGTATATCAGGTTACATGCAGAGGAGAAGTAAAGCTGCTAACCAGCTGGTTTTAAGTTGGGGAGATGATTCTATTAATAGCTATCCAGGTGGACTCAGTATAATCACAGAGTCCTTAAAAGTGGGAAAGAGAGGTAAAGGAGAGTTCGAGAAGGAGATATGATGATGCAAACAGGGTCAGAGAGCTGCTAAACTGCTGGCTTTGAAGATGGAAGGGAACAGCCAAAAGCCAAGGAACATGGGTGGCCTCTAGGAGCCGAAAGGGGCAAGGGAATGGATTCTTTCCTAGAGCCTCCAGAAAAAAACACTTCCCTGATGACACACTGAAACCTAGAGAGACTTGAGTCTGACTTTTAACCTAAAGAGCTCTAAGATAATAAGTTAGTGTAATTTTGAGCACTAAATTTGTAGGAATGCTATAAGCAGCAACCAAAAGCTAGTACATTATTTCACAGACATCTTTATCAAAATTTATAGATCTAATTTTGTTTTAATGGTGTTTAATATACTTCTAAGAAGATATGCCCACCTGAAATTCAAATATGGCAATGAGAAAAAAGGAAATGACTACTAAGGAAACATAACTAAAAAGGAATATTACAGCTAAACGTGGAAAGCTTATAGTTTTACCTCACATACTTAAAACATGTAGCATTTACCAAATCCAGTTAACCCAACATACTTCCTCAACTATGTACCCAAACAGGAAAAATAAATTAAAAAATTTTGTTTTCCTAATATTTTTATGATCCCCCGCACTCTGGGAAATCTGTAAGACTTGCCTCAACCATTCAAATAGCATTTAAACTTGCTTATGTTCTTCTGCTGTTTAACATTTTTAATTGTTATAAAACTGCCTAATTATGAGGCTTCTTCTGAGGATATTTCTCCCCAGGTGAGTCAAGATCCCCACACTCTGCTTTTCTTCTGTTACAGTAACTTTCCCTAACAGCCTTTATCATATTAAGTAGCTCTGACCCAGAAGCTGTGTGATATTTACAGAGTCAAATAATGTGGGGTCCTCTTTTACTTCACCTGGCCTTTCCAGACCCCAATGGCATCTGTAAAAGAAGCAAAATAGACTCTGGCAGCCCCTCCAACTACTAAGTACTATGAGCCACAGAAGAAAGCTACATTCAGTTTAAATATACCCCTGAACACTTCAAATGATCTCCTTCACAGTGAAATGTAAAGTAATCAAATTCTCAGATGACCCTTTAAAACAAAAAGCAAATCTTGGTTCTTAATGAATTGATTCCATTGTTAGATCCCGGTGGACACACAACCTCCCACTACATTTAACAGAGAGATAAGCTAACTTGTACATGCAGAGGATATGGTTTTAGTACCATGATCTGGAAGTGCCTAAAAAAAAATATCTGGTCTAGATGTTCTAATTATCACTAGAAAGAAGAGCTGCAAAGTATCGACAGGTCCATGATACCATAGCCAGAAATCCAAAGGCCAAAAAACTCTGAAAATTAAAAGTTTTTTCATTTAAGTCTTCTGGTGGCAAAACTTAATCTGACCTAAACTCACCCAAGAGCAAAACCTGACTAGAACTAACGTGAGGCTATTTACTTTTTACCCCTTTAATGTACATTTTCATAAGTTCTGTCACAGAAGTATTAATATGATTGTAGGGTGGGATCAAAAGCCCCACAGGAAGTGTTATATATGGTTTATGCATCTTAGTCCAAAGATCAGAAAAACTCAGTTTCAAAACAAGTCTTGCCCCAAGGGTTACAAGTAAGGGACTGGGAACCTGTATTCTAAAACTATCATTTTGGTAGGCATCCTCAACTTTTTAATGGCAATGACTTACATCACTTGTTTCAAAAGTTTTAAGTCAATTTTACGGTGAACAGTCACATACAGTGCCCAAATGAGTTTTGTTAGGAATACACTCCCTGAAAATACTCTCTTGCTTCATCTGAGTGAAGGAAGGAAGACTGGGCTCTTTAATTTCACACAAGGCTACCCATCCGGTGGAAAGAGGTAAACAAGGTGAGAGGTGCTGTGTCCTAGAACAATCAGGACTTAGTGATGTATTAGATATAAGGGGGGAGATAAGGAAGGAGGAATAAAAAACGACCTCTGACTTCTGCCTTGAGCAACTGTGTAGTGGTACCACTTACTGAAATGAGGAAAAGTGAGGGGACAGGATTCTGAAGTGGAAAGTAAGATTCTGGTTAGACAAGAATTTTTTTTTCTATAAATTTAAGGTGCCTGTGAGAAATCCAAGAGTACATATCAAGTGAGCAGCTGAATATATGAGTATGGTGTTCAGAAGAAAGGTCTTAACTGTTGACATGAACTTGGGAAGCATATGGACAGTATCTGAGATCAAGACAATGGATAGTGACAGTGGAGTCCATACAAAAGAAAGGGAAGGCACAGAATCAAGCTGCAAGATGCCTGGACAGACTGAGAAACAAACAAGGACTGAGGTGGGAAGTGGCTTGAGAGGTAGAAGAAATGTGAGTCAGATGTGGGCACACAAAGCAAAGCAGAAAACGCTTCCAGCAGGAAGGACTGATCAGCACAGCTGGGGTCTCAGCTGGGGACTGAAAACCAGATGAGAGCAGGCTGACTGTAAGTGGGAGGTGAGGACACGAAAATAAAGTTGGTGCAAATGATTCTTTTAAAAAAAGTGTTGAAATGGCAAACAGAAAGGAGCAGTTGCTGGAGAGAAACATGAAGATGAAGAGTGTATTGGGGGGAGCAGGGTAAGATGAGAGAGAGCTGAACGTGTCTGCAGGACGATGACACTGATCCTAGATAGAAGGGGGACAAGGACAGAGGGCAAAACCAAAATCCTGGACAAAGTGGGAAAGGACAGCATTCACAACACACATGCAGTGGGACTGCTCTTTCATGAGAGGAAGGGTCTACATTTCAAGAAGAAACAAAATGGCAGGTATAAACACAGGCAGGATTATAGATTTCGTGGTGGGAAGATAAGAGTCCCACAGGACAGCACCTGTGCCTAGGACTTCACCGTATGTGTGCTGTGTTTTCTAATCTCACACCTGGGCTCCATTCATTCCATCTCTGTTTTATTTTGCCACATTAACATATTTCTGTAAACTGCCTTTTAGGAACAAAGTAGAATATAAATAAACATTTTAAATATGGAACAGAAATATGTCAATGAACTATTATCCCCAATGCAAAGAGAAAATTAAATTCTATGTATTCACATTTAGTAAACTTTATTCTCTGGACAAAGTCCATTTACCTTAATAATTTAGTCAAAGTTAGTATACTAACTTTAAAATGCTTAAATTTCAACAACTAACACCATATGTATTTTTCTTACCTACTATACTTCAGGTATGGAACCAATATAAAACTTCCATGGAAGCCCAAAACACCTTATGTTCTATTATATCCCAGCTGCTTAAAACAGTCCTGATATAAAACAAGTACTCAATAAATACCTGTAGACAAACTGTGCTGTGCTGTGCTTAGTCGTTCAGTCATGTCCGAATCTTTTCAACCCCATGGACTTGCCTGCCAGGTTTCTCTGTTCATGGGGATTCTCTAGGCAAGAATACTGAAGTGGGTTGCCATGCCCTCCTCCAGGGGATCTTCCCAACCCAGGGATCGAACCCATGTCTCTTACATCTGCACCGGCAGGCAGGTTCCTTACCACTATCAGCACATGGGAGCTGACCACCCCTTAAATCCTGACCCAGAGTTCAGGGATTCAGTAAATTAATGCATATAAATAAAGTCAGTAGGATGGCCTAGAAAGTACTTACTACTTATAATGCTGTTACTAATGGGATAATGCACTTACTAAGTCATTGATTCAAAATATAAACTCCGGGAGGTCAGAAACCATGACTTATTTATTGGTAAGCTCTTGTACGATAGGAACCATTCATTAGGTGCAAGCTGGCTACACATAAGAGTACCCAGTGGAAGACAACCCTTGATCTTAAGTTCCTGTCCACAGACTTTCAAATGATTAGGTTTCTATGCTTATATATAATTAAAAGTCAGTTTTAGACACAAAAGGGAAGTATCTTCACATAATAAAAACTCTCATCCATACTTTGCTAATAATCTTCCTAACAAGGAAGATGCTTTTCTTTCATGCCACTTCACAGATGTCCGATAACGCAGGAGAGAACAGGCCCTTTCTCCTTAGCCCATGGAGACTTTGTGGTGTAATCAGGGGCATTAAGGCTTCATAGTCTCTCTCTTTTTACTTATTTTTATTCTTTTATGGCCTGCTAATCTCACCCTGGGGGCTTCCCTGGGGGCTCAGTGGTAAAAAAAATCCACCTGCCCAATGCAGGAGACACAGGTTTGATCCCTGGGCCGGTAAGAGCCCCTAGAGATGGAAATGGCAACCCACTCCAGTATCCTTGCCTGGGAAAACCCATGGACAGAGAAGTCTGGCAGGCTGCAGTCCATGGGGTTGTAAAAAGTCCAACACTACTTAGTGACAAAACAACAACAACAAATCTTACCCTGAAACCTATTAAAACTGTATTCTTCTAACTGTTGAGAATCTTCTAAAACGAATATTGCTCACGGGAGGGGGGGAAACATGGTAAAATAAATATCCTGCAATATCCACTTAGCTCTTTTTTGCACTCACGGCATACCTCTTTGAAATGCATTTGTTGGAAATACTAAAATTCCAAAGAAACATTCTGATAAATATTATAATTCTGCAAATGAATTTCAAATTCCCAGGTACTGCAACCATTTATGCCTATTATTACTTGACAGTGTATAACTTATGATATAAATTATGTATGTATATATATTTATTAATATATATTTATATAATTATTCCTTTAATAGTTTGCTACTATTCTTTCATTAAAATGGCTGCTTTTAAAAAAAAATAGGCATTCTAGAAATACAGTTCAAAGTATGTTGACTTATTTATTTTACCGATCAATAATACCCAGTGCTTAAGGTCAAAAAGGGGACACACAACAGGGAGTACACATGCCAAAATATACTGTTCTGGAGACATATTTCACTTAGAGTATTTTGAAAGTGCTAATAACAGGTATCTTGATTAGGCCTGAAAATATTCTTTTTAAACTTGTGAGTTATATTAGGGATCAGCCACTAAACTGACTATTTATAACTCAACCATTTAATACATTATCATCATGTTTACTTATTAATACCTGTAGAAAGAGAATTATTTTGTTTGAGCAATAACTAGAACACCTGCATTCACAGTATAAAACTTAGGATTACTACACTGTAATGAAATTTAACCAATGCAAACTTGAAAAAAAAGTAAATGTTAATGACTATATGATACCTACAGTTATTTTGTATCTAAGTCACTGTCCAAATTCCCTTCAGGGTTTTAGGATACAATGCACTCCCCTACACTCTGAGAGTTCACCATCATGCACTTCTCAAGGGTTTCTAGAACTTGAATTCCCCTGCAGCCTCTTAAGAAGGATCACTCCTCATATCCTAAGGAAAGCATGTCTCCCAGGAGCTCAAGTCAAACAGCAGAATAAATCTGAATTAATAATTGGTCTGGCTCCTTTCTTTAAAAAGCTTTACACAGTGGATCTGCACTGGCACATTCTTTTCCTGCTGCAGGGAGAGGAGCTACAAAGTAAAATAAAGAGAGCATATCGGAAGAGAGCCCAATTATAAGTAAAAATTATAAGGTTCTAGTTTCACAAACTACCTTAACCATACACAAGTCTTTAAAAATACAAATCCATCCACCTATCATTCCATGTTAAATTTTAACACATTTTCATATCTGCTTCAGCTCTCTTAAAACAGAAGAAAAAGTTATACAGAGACCTGAAGGAGTTCTATCCAAACCTTCCTTTTCCAGGGTTACCCACTATTTCTAAAGTTAATATGTCTTATTTCCATGTATAATCTTGTCCGTTTATGTACTTTCACTAGATATACACATAACAATAAACAGTATATATTGTTTTAAAACTCTACACAGTTGCATAATACTGTGTGTATCTATCCTTTGACAATTGTTTTTTTTTTACTCAATATTATGTATCTGAGATGTATCCCATGTTGATAAGCAAAGATCTAGTTCACTCATTTTTACCAGGGGATAGTATTTCATTGCATGAATAAACCATAGTTTATCCATTTCCCTACAAAAGTATAGCTGGATTGTTCTACTTATTGCTATTTTTTAAGAACTGCTATCATCATCTTTGCTAGATGTTTGCTTAGGAAATTGCCCCTAGTTAAGAATTCAGCTCAACAAAAATTCAGGTTGTGGAAGAAAATAACCCTAGAATGAAAAACCTACCCATATCACACTGACCCAGTCTTTTTTCCGTAAGAGTTGAGAAAGCTACATTTTCTTCAAAAACTCTACAATAAAAGATTAAGTCTACAAGAGACCCCACAAAGTATTCGTTACCTTGCTGATTTGAATATTTGTGCTCTAGCCACACGGAGAAGGCAATGCCAACCCACTCCAGTACTCTTGCCTGGAGAATCCCATGGATGGAGAAGCCTGGTAGGCTACAGTCCATGGGGTTGCTAAGAGTCGGACACGACTGAGCGACTTCACTTTCACTTTTCACTTTCATGCATTGGAGAAGGAAATGGCAACCTGCTCCAGTATTCTTGCCTGGAGAATCCCAGGGACGGGGGAGCCTGGTGGGCTGCTGTCTATGGGGTCACACAGAGTCGGACACGAGTGACGCAACTTAGCAGCAGCTGCTCTATCCACATGGATCAATTAATTCACCTATTTAACCAACTGCTCATCTGTTCTATCAATTGTGTGATATAGGCAAATATCAGGACAAAATGTGAAGATAGCACCATTACATCTATAGAGGAATGGGAGGTGGGGACAGGAAAATAAATGTAGTGCTAAAAAGAATCAAGTCCAAGTTGTAATTTGTGGTTCCCATGCATGTTCTTGAGGACTGATATCCTGTTAAGCCTACTGCTTTCATATTACTGATGACTGAATTACCTGGTCATCAATGAACAGTTAAAAGACAAAATTGCTAAAAAAAACAAACAAACAAAACTAAGTCTACTAGAATTATGTATATTCCTAATACAATCCGAATATGTGGTAGGTTTAATTTCACAAAGTAATTAAAATCCTCACAGCATTCCCCTGAGTGTCTGAGAAAAGAACTCAACCTCAACACTTTTTATTAAAGCAAGGCTTTTTTTACACCAGCTCAAAAATCACCACTCGTTACTTACTTCATAGTTTTTCAACCCACTCCTTACCTAGTCTCATATTTATAAAGAATTACAAAAGGTTTTTACAAGTCAGTCATATTCTTTGGAAATACTTTTAAAATGGACCCAGCAATACTACACTAAACCCATGTTTTTCATGAAAAGGTAGAGGATAGTACTCTTTCCATCTAATTATATGAAAAAAATCAGCTTTCAGTGACGTTCATATCATACCTTTTGCTTCTTTAACAGTCAAAATGTTCAAAGTCAGTCAATGATGATCTAAATTCTGTAAGGCTCAAATCTGAAGAGAAGGGATTCCAGTTCACATTATTCAAATCAATTTTAAAAACAAGGGGCTTACATAATGCCACTCAAATTCTCCCCCTCAAATTACTTGCTTGGTACTTTATTTTCTGCATCATTATCTTTTCAAATTTTAATACTGTGAAACAGCAACAGCTTTTAACATTTCTCCTTATAACTATGAATCTTACATCTGCCAATACTAGTCACAGTTTGCAAACTAAGTAATTAATTTAAACTAGGTATAGATTCCATCAGCATTTTCCCTGTTAAAAGGCTCTAATGGAACACCAAACTTACTACAGACCAACTTGAAATCATATTTTCTCTAAATATACCCCTGCATCATAAAACTATCTGGAAACTAACCCTTGATATTAAAAACTATAGCTCTTTTCTAAAAAAAAAAAAAAATGAGTTCTCTTTCACATCATTTAGAAAACAGTAAGTCAGTGGGTCATGGTGTAGTGGAAAAGAGAATGACATAAAATGGCTAAATGTATTGAATATTTACATACAGTGCCAAGTTCAGTAAAAAAGAAAAAAAATACAATAAATGAACCATTACATGTAAAGGTACTGTTATGAAGAAAGTACTTTTATCCCCAGTTTAAAGATAAGGAAATTCAGACAGATGAGGAGCTTGCCCAAACTCAAAGATGTAGGTTGATGGGGCTCCAGGTACACCCATGTCTAAAGCCTAGGATCTTCACCATTATGCTTGTATTATTAAGATTAAAACACTGTAATCTACTGCAAAAACAAATTTTTCACTCTTTTAAATTCTTAAAGTATTCACTAACTCAGAGGTCAAGTGGCCACTCCAAATCATCATCCCTATCTATGATAAACTGAAAAGATACCGGACCAACAGGTTTGCTGAATTTCTGTACTTGTTCAAGATAAACACACATTACACAATTTTATTTTTTAAAAGCCTTTTAAAGAACATATACAGCCACCAACAAATCCAGAAGGCAACAGAGTAAGAATGAGCGTTTGTTGCTGCTGCTATTGTTCAGTCGTCCAGCCGTGTCCAACTCTTTGCGACCCCGTGGACTGCGGCACGCCATGCCTCCCTGAACCTCACCATCTCCCAAAATTTGCCCAAGTTCATGTCCATTGCATCAGTGGTGCCATGGACAAATGGTGAGCGTGTGTATTCAACAGTTATTTCCTTTTCCATTCTAAACCCAAAAGAAAATATTGTACTTAGATAAGCCACTTCAGCCCGTGTGTTTTTCCTCATCAACAAAGCCCTAAGCAATACACTACCGCTTTAGCCAAACATACACGGAGGACCAACACCAGCGTCAGGACCATTTCCTCACGAAAACCCCTGTGTTATTTTCCTGCCTTCACTTGTCAAAAGAACTTACCACCCTCTGCTGGATCACTTGACACGCAAAAGGATTAACCTAAACTCCTAATTCTTAATATCACATTTTCTTTTTCCACGACCCCCTTTTCAAGTCCGCGAAACCCTTGGTCCACTGTCCACCGCGAGCTGCATCCAGGGGCAACCCCTCCCGGGACACTCACCAAGGTTCGCTGCCAGGGACCCGAGTTTATCTGGTCGGCGCCAACAGTGGGCATTCAATAAATCCTCCGGAATGAATGGCTGGAAGGCAGCGTGGGTGGAGGCGGGAAGGGGGGACGCGAAGAATTTCAGGAGGCTGAGGTCTCCGCAGTGGCGCCCCGTCTGAGGAGGGAGGAACCGGGGCGACTGGGAGAACCCGGGGCCGTTGGGTGCTCCTCGACAGGCAGGCGCAGCGGGGCGGACGCTGGCTTGGGAAAACGGGGGCGCCGTCTCCGCGGATCCCCGCAGAGCGCTCCCGGGCCTCTGCCTGCGCCTCCGCCTTTCTCTCGGACCCCGGCCGCCCTCACGCTGGAGGGCCCGGCCGGTCAGCCCTCCGAAGCCACGAGCCAACCCGGGACCCGCGCTCGCTCACCTGACGCTCCACCAGCGGCGCCGCGGTCTGCATCCGGCGCGAGCCCCGCAGCTCGGCGGGCCGTGAGATCAGCTGATTCATGGGGGGCGGGGCTTCTCGGCTGGGGCTGGGCGGCTTGCGAGTCTGAAGGCGGGAGGAGATCACCCCCGAAGTAGGTGGGGTCACATGCCAACGGCGTCTGGTAGGGATCAAAATTACTCAAGGGGCGGTGGGGGCCACGGGCAACGTCCCCGGGGCTACTTGCCTCTCCCTCAACACCAGGCAGAACCACCCCTCCTGAGATGCACTTGGACAGTGACGTAACGTGGCGTCGCCGCAGCCTAACTACCCGAGCGCTTCCATGGTAACAGACGACTAGGAGGGTGGTCGGGAGCCGCAGTTATTTTATTGCTACCTCAAACTGCTGAAGTCCGAAGGGTAAGCGCTACACTTGAAGGCGAAGAGGCTAAAATGTGAAATGTATTCAGACTGCTTTGATGGACTGTACCTACCCTAACGGTAGCCGCTTGCTCCCGCGAGAATGACGTCATCGCCATGCGGCGCGGGTTGGCGCTAGTGTTCATGCTGTGTTTATACTGTTATTTATTTAGACTCCAAAGGATGGAGTCTGGTCGGACGGAATGAGTTGGTCTCTCCTATGATTCCCACTGGGCTCTCGAGTGTACAGTCTTAGTAAAGCCAGTTTGTTTGCCCAGCACACATTTTCACGACCATCTGCTTATTGCAGTCACTACCCAACCCCGACTCAACTCGACCCCCCTAAGTGAAGATTTTCTGGAGACGCCACTCTTGGCAGAGAGTGGATGCAAACTTTACGGCTCGGCAGTGTGCCATCGCTGGACTTGCAAACCTGTATTCAGACCATCAGCGAGAGATGTGCAGTCAGGGTCTCACCGTCCTGTGCATAAATGGTCTATTGTGTTCTCCAACATCTTCAACTCAGTGACCTCCTTGATTCTCCATCACCTGCAAAACCGTTAGCCTGTAACAATTCAAGCTTGTACACTCGCTGCAGTGCTGGAAAAAACATAACCCCGAGGATTCCTACCACTGCAAACCAAGGGCGTCCCAACTTCAGTCAGGACTACCATGTACAATATACAGCCTGTGGCAAGGCAACCTTGGTGAGCCCCAAACTGTCCTTAGTATATTGCTACTCAGAATTTCTCCTGTCCCTATCTCCTGCTATTCCCAATCGTCACACTCTGCTAAGTTCTTACTGAACTCTACCCACACACCCGTTCTGGTGCAAATTTTAAAAAATAAAAAAAGTTTGCTTCCTACATTTCTGAGGAAAATGAGACCAGTAAGTTAGGAAGCAACAGTTAGAACTGGACATGGAACAATAGACTGGTTCCAAATAGGAAAAGGAGTAGGTCAAGGCTGTATATTGTCACCCTGCTTATTTAACTTATATGCAGAGTTCATCCGGAGAAGGCAATGGCACCCCACTCCAGTGTTCTTGCCTGGAGAATCCAAGGGATGGGAGAGCCTGATGGGCTGCCGTCTATGGGGTCGCACAGAGTTGGACACGACTGAAGTGACTTAGCAACAGCAGAGTTCATCATGAGAAACACTGGGCTGGAAGAAGCACAAGCTGGAATGAAGATTTCTGGGAGAAATATCAATAACCTCAGATATGCAGATGACACCACCCTTATGGCAGAAAGTGAAGAGGAACTAAAAAGCCTCTTGATGAAAGTGAAAGAGGAGAGTGAAAAAGTTGGCTTAAAGCTCAACATGCAGAAAACTAAGATTATGGCATCTGGTCCCATCACTTCATGGGAAATAGATGGGGAAACAGTAGAAAGAGTGTCAGTCTTTATTTGGGGGGGGCTCCAAAATCAGTGCAGATGGTGATTGCAGCCATGAAATTAAAAAACACTTACTCCTTGGAAGGAAAGTTATGACCAACCTAGATAGCATATTAAAAAGCAAAGACATTACTTTGCCAACAAAGGTCCATCTAGTCAAGGCTATGGTTTTTCCACTAGTCATGTATGAATATGAGAGTTGGACTGTGAAGAAAGCTGAGCGCCGAAGAATTGATGTTTTTGAGCTGTGGTGTTGGAGAAGGCTCTTAAGAGTCCCTTGTACTGCAAGGAGATCCAACCAGTCCATTCTAAAGATCAGTTCTGGGTGTTCATTGCAAGGACTGATGCTGAGGCTGAAACTCCAATACTTTGGCCACCTCATGCGAAGAGTTGACTCATTGGAAAAGACCCTGATGCTGGGAGGGATTGGGGGCAGGAGGAGAAGGGGACGACAGAGGAGGAGATGGCTGGATGGCATCACCAACTAATGGACATGAGTTTGGGTAAACTCCAGGAGTTGGTGATGGACACGGAGGCCTGGCGTGCTGTGATTCATGGGGTCGCAAAGAGTCAGACACAACTGAGCAACTGAACTGAACTGAACTGAAGGATGAATTTCCTTAGCTCCCAACTGCTACCTTTACAAAGACTACCTGCAGCCCCAGCCTTCGTTTCCTTCTCTCTCTTTCTCCTTAGAAGTGTTCTGTCCTCTCAAGGTTAATCCCTTCCAATCCCCTTAGAGGCTTGCTCTATTACTTATCGCTTCCCTTTTGTGTGTTTTCAATCCCCCTCTCCCTTGTTACCTTTATTCTTAAGGATATAAGCCTGCTCCTGCATATTCATCTTTTATTTCTTTTTCCTTTGTCCTCTCCTTGTTTACTTTCTGACCTCTCAATCTTCATCCCAATCTGCAATCTCTACTTTTTCAGGTCTAATAAAATCAGTAACTGCCTTCTAATTTTGAAAGCTAAAGATACAGCCTAAGAATGAAACCATTCTATGCAACCATTTGAAAGAAAGAAAATGTTCTATATGTACTGATGTGGAATGATCTGGAAGTTAGGTTAAGAGAAAAAATGCCAGAGGCTGAATCATGTGAATTGTATTCTACTAATTACATACATTAGAAGAGAGAGAGAGAGGATAAATATCCTTGTCTTTGTATATTCATATTTTAGCTCTGAAATTTGGCATATTTAGCTTTAGCATTAAGGTGACTGACACTGGGGAGGAGAATTGGGAACAAAGGTAGGGAAAAAACTCACTTTTCACTCTATGCCATTTCGCATTGTTTGAGCTTGTAACTTTACAAATGTAGATTAAATATGCTTTTTTAAACTTCTTTTTAAAGCTTTTAAATCTGAAAAGAAAGGAGTATAATTTTCATTCTTATCTTCCTTTCCCTCTTTTCTTAACTTCTGGGACACATTCCTTCTGGGCTACTGGTCCTACTCCTTAGACCTTTCCTTTACCTTTTCAGACTCTTTCACTTGTCCCTTAAATACATGGGCTAAATAAATATTTGTTGTACATGTATTATGTGCCAGGCACTGCTCTAGGCACTAAAGAGACAATGACAAAACAGATGAGCCCCTCCTCATGGAACTTTCACTCTGTGGTGTGGAAGACAGTTTCCAGCGGTAGCAGCCATCAGTTCCTCCCTACGTGTATACAAATGCCACTCTTGACATCAAGAAATGGAGTCTGTTTCCTCTTCCTGTGAATATGGGCTAGGCTTATGTTTTTTTCCCCAACTAATGTGACAGAAATGAAGATCTGATACTTGTGAATGAAGGCCTTCTAACTAGCTGTATGTTTATTTAGTCCATGTATTTAAGGGACAAGTGAAAGAGTCTGAAAAGGTTAAGGAAAGGTCTAAGAAGTAGGAGAAAAGCCCAGAAGGAATGTATCCCAGAAGTTAAGAAAAGAGGGAAAGGAAGATAAGAGTGAAAATAATCCTCCTAAAACTAAGTTTAAAAAAGCATATTTAATCTACATTTGTAAAGTTACAAGTTCAAACAGTGCAATGGCATAAAGAGAAAATTGAATATTTTCCCTACCTTTGCTCCCGATTCTTCTTCCCAGTGTCAGTCAGTTTAATGCGGCTGAGTGACACCAGCCAACGTGAAGGGGAGCATACATAACAGCCCAGTTAAGCCCTGCCTGAGTTTCTGACCCAAGTTTCCAAGAAATAGTAGCTTATTGCTTCAAGCTGGTAAGTCTGGGATGGTTGATTACGCCACAATAACTGAAACATATGGGAAGAGTGAGAGATAATAAATAAATACAGCAGTGACTGGGGCTACCAAGAGGCAAAATAGTGGAGTAGCTAAAAGCACAGGCTGGAGCCAAACAGCCTGGGTTCAAATCTCAGCTCTTTGAACCTCTGTTTCTTCATCCATAAAACAAGAATAGTGGGACTTCTATGGTGGTCCAGTGGTTAAGAATCTGCCTTGCAATGCAAGGGACGCAGGTTCAATCCCTGATCCAGGAAGATCTCGTGCCCTGGAGCAACTAAACCTGTGGGCCACAACTACTGAGCCTGTGCTCTAGAACCCAAGAGCAGCAGCTACTGAGCCCTCGTGCCACAACTAGAGAGTCCGTGCATGCGTGCGTGGCCAAGTGTGTCCAGCTCTTTGGGACCCCATGGACTGTGGCTCCTCTGTTCATGGGATTATCCTAGCAAGAAAACTGGAGCCGGTTGCCATTTTCACCTTCAGGGGTTCTTCCCGACCCAGGATTCGAACCTGCATCTCCTGTGTCTCTTGCATTGGGAGGCACATTGTTTACCACTGAGCCACCTGGGAAGATGTAGGGAGTCCAAGATCTCACATGACTTGCAATGAAGATACTGCATGCTGCAAGACCTATCACAGCCAAGTAAATAAATATTTTTAAAAAACAGAAATAGTAAAGTCACTTTTACAGGGTGATAGAATTAAATATAAGTTACTTAGAATAGTACCTGGCATATAAATGTTATATAAATGTTGTTATTTTGAACAATAAAGAAAGGTAAGGGAATAGACAGGAAAGAGTGCAATTTTATGTAAGGTGGACAGGACAAACCTCTTTTTCTATTAATAAGAAGATATCTGAACAGAGATCTAAAAGTAAGTGAAGGCACCAACCATGTGAATATCTGACACTCCGGGCAAACCAAATGAGTATCCTCTTAGGCTAGGAAGGCAATGTGGCTAGAGATGAATAAGAGACTAAAAGTGACTGAATGAGGCTAGAACTGAAGGAGAAGAGGATGAAAGGGAGGAGGTAAGCTACTTACTGGTGGCTCAGCTGTAAAGAATCCTCCTGCCAATGCAAGAGATGCGGGTTCAATCCCTGGGTCCAGAAGATCCCCTGGAGCAAGAAATGGCAACCCACTCCAAAATCCCATGGACAGAGGATTCTGGCAGGCTAGAGCCCATGGGGTCTGAAAAGAGTTGTTTGTTTAGCAACTAAACAAAAAGATGAGACTATGCAAGAATTTGGGCTCATAGAATTCTCTGAAAATATCTAACTGTGTGAAACCCGGTTCTGCCCATTTTTCCCAGAGCACAGAGTGCCTCATTCCTGATCTCCTCCCTGGACTCCCTTTCAGGGTAGATTGATAAGATCAGGTAGATAATGATCTGAAAGTAGAGGCAGATCCTCTGGGCTGGGGAAAGGATGGAAAGGACTTCAGGTTTATCTGAATGATAAGAGCAACCACTGTGGCTCTGAGCAGAGGGTGCTGTAATCTGGCTTCTGTTTTTAAGGAATGACTTCTGCTCTGTGATCATAGTGATCATAGTATAGTAGTTTAAGAGCAGAAGCAGGAAGAGCAGTAAGAGGCTATTGCAACACATAGCCAGTATCCACTAGGCACTGGTTGCAAGACCCCTGTGGGTACCAAAATCTGCAGATACTCAAGTCCTTTATAGAAAAGGATGTATTATTTACACATAACCTATGCACATCCTCCCATATACTTTAAATCATCTCTAAATTACTTATAACAACTCATACAATGTAAATGTTATGTAAATAGTTGCCTGGCACAGCAAATTCAAGTTTTTCTTATTGGGACTTTCTGGATATTTTTTCTGAATATTTTCAACCTATGGTTGGTTGAATCCATGGATGCAGAGCCCACAGACACAGGAGGATCAAGGCAAACAGTTATGATATTTTGGCTAGATTGGAGGAGAAGGTGAAAAGAAGTTGGATTCCTGATGTATTTTGAAAGTGGAGTCATGAGTATTTGCTCATGGATTAGACATGAGCTTTCAGATTGATGAAAGTGAAAGTGGACAGTGAAAAAGTTGGCCTAAAGCTCAACATTCAGGAAACGAAGATCATGGCATCCGGTCCCATCACTTCATGGGAAATAGATGGGGAAACAGTGGAAACAGTGTCAGACTTTATTTTTGGGGGCTCCAAAATCACTGCAGATGGTGACTGCAGCCATGAAATTAAAAGACGCTTACTCCTTGGAAGAAAAGTTATGACCAACCAAGATAGTATATTCAAAAGCAGAGACATTACTTTGCCGACTAAGGTCCGTCTAGTCAAGGCTATGGTTTTTCCATTGGCCATGTATGGATGTGAAAGTTGGACTGTGAAGAAGGCTGAGCGCCGAAGAATTGATGCTTTTGAACTGTGGTGTTGGAGAAGACTCTTGAGAGTCCCTTGGACTGCAGGGAGATCCAACCAGTCCATTCTGAAGGAGATCAACCCTGGGATTTCTTTGGAAGGAATGATGCTAAAGTTGAAACTCCAGTACTTCGGCCACCTCATGCGAAGAGTTGACTCATTGGAAAAGATTCTGATGCTGGGAGTGATTGGCAGGAGGAGAAGGGGATGACAGAGGATGAGATGGCTGGATGGCATCACTGACTCGATAGACGTGAGTCTGAGTGAACTCCGGGAGTTGGTGATGGACAGGGAGGCCTGGCGTGCTGCGATTCATGGGGTCGCAAAGAGTCGGACACGACTGAGCGACTGAACTGAACTGAACTTGAGATAAAAAGAGGAATTAAGGTCTGATTTGGGCTTCCCTCATAGCTCAGTTGGTAAAGAATCTGCCTACAGTGCAGGAGACCCAGGTTCAATTCCTGTGTTGGGAAGATTCCCCAGGAGAAGGAAATGGTAACCCACTCCAGGCCTGGAGAATCTCATGGACAGAGGAGCCTGGGAGGCTCCAGACCATGATGTCTCATGCATCAGACACAATTTAGTGACAAAACCACCACCAAGGTCTGAGTTATTGGTAAAAATGCACTGTTGTTTACTGAGATGGGAAAGACTAGAGAAAAGAGTATGTCTGGGAGTATAGGGAGGAAGTACCAAATATTCTTTTTTTTTTTAAGATTATATGGCTAATAAGCATCTGAATGGAAATGCCAGGTAGACAATTGCAGATACAAATCTTGTGTTGGGGAGAAAGATTATGGCTGGAGATAAAATTTAGGAAGCTGTCCAAGGAAAAGATAAGCAGTCTTAGGTCCAGACTCTATCTAGAGACTAAGAAGGTAGGGAGAATCTAGCCCAGAATCCTGCGAGTTTCTTTGAGAGGAGAAATAGAAAGAAGGCAAAAATATCTAGCACGGAGGGGTTGTTGTCGTTGTTCAGTTGCTCAGTCATTTCTGACTGTTTGCAACACCGTGGAGTGTAGCATACCAGGCTCCTCTGTCCCCCACTATCTCCCGGAGTTTGCTCAAACACATGTCCATCAAGCTGGTGATGCCATCCAACCATCTCATCCTCTGTCATCCCCTTCTCCTCCCACCTTCAGTCTTTCCCAGCATCAGGGTCTTTTCCAGTGCGTCAGTACTTTAGATCAGGTGGCCAATGTATTGGAGTTTCAGCTTCAGCATCAGTCCTTCCAATGAATATTCAGGACTGATTTCCTTTATGATGGACTGGTTTGAACTCCTTGCTGTCCAAGAGACTCTCAAGCGTCTTCTCCAACACCACAATTTGAAAGCATCAACTCTTCTGCACTCAGCCTTCTTTATGACCCAACTTTCACATCCATACATGACTACTGGAAAAACCATAGCTTTGACTGTATGGACCTTTGTCAGCAAAGTGATGTCTCTGTTTTTAATACACTGTCTAAGTTTGTCATGGGGCTTCTCAGGTGGCTCAGCAGTAAAGAATCCGCCTGTGAAGCAGAAGATGCAGGAGGCCCCGGGTTCAATCTGTGGGTTGGGAAGGAGGGCATGGCAATCCACTCCAGTATTCTTGCCTAGAGAATCCCATGGACAGAAGAGTCTGGCAGGCTACAGTCCATAGGGTCACAAAGAGTGGGACATGACTGAAGCAAGTGAGCATGCCCACACTAGGTTCATCATACGTTTATTTATATCTATCATAGGTTTTTGTGAGTTTTTGGGAGAGAAAACACACATATAAAGCACTTTTCAAATTGTACATTCTAAAATATATTTTATTGCAATAGTATTTAAATTACATTACCTTCCGGTGGGCATAACACCCACCTCATGAACACACACATTCACACACTCATCCATCGATTGCCTCAGGGCAGGTAAACCACTGCCTTCAATCCTTTTGCCCTTTGAGCCCAGAAGGAGCTTATCTTGTATGACTTTTGTTGATGGAAAAATTAATCAATAGCCAATCTAAGAAAGAAATAGAAAATTCTACTTGAGCCAATTTGAGGATTATAACCTGGGAGAGAGTCTTTGAGAAAGCTCTGAAGAGTGTTCCACCCATTCAAGTTGAGACAAAGGATTATATTATATACATCAAATATTGTTGACAGTTACACAATCCAGATCTACATGTACAAAGTGAGTAGTGAGTCATAGATTGTCACGGCCCCTTGCAATACTTAGAAGGAAGATTATTTCCTAAGGAGTTGTTACCATTAATGAGATTCAGAAGAAATCGTATCCCCTAAGGAGGTCTGGCTAATGCAGAAGCACAATACATACTAAAGGGGATGGAGGAGGGCCAAATGAGCAAAGAAAAATTTGATATTTTAGTTCTTCTCATCTTGCCATCAAATAGGAATTTTATTTTGTCACTTTTAAGGAGAGGAAATTAGGAGAATCATGCCTCAGTTCTTCCCAGTGGTCAGAGGACAGGAACAAGAGCCCATGTCAGTCAGGTTAGCTGGCAGAAGGGGCAACCACTTATATCGCTTTCAATGAACTTCACTTCAACAAATTGTTGAATTGCTAGATCTCAAGAAACAATATTACTGAACAATTATTAAGTTTAAGGCACTGTAGCTAGTCTCTAGAGAATTAAAAAATAAGAGGGACCTTAAAATCTAACAAGAGAGATATACGGGCTTGAAAATTAGTGTAACACATGCCATCCTAAAAGAACTTATATTTATAAGTATATTCAACTCAGATTTTGCATTACAGTACTAAATCTGTGATGATATCTAGAAAGATGTGTTTCGATGTGTTTCCTTTTTTTCCTTATAGGATCAGTTTCTTTCCAATAGGAAATCTGGGTTTGCCATCATATCAACTATTTGTTTTTTTAATGCTTGGGTTTGGGGTATCTGTTCTTTGCCTTAATATCACATTCCCTTCCCTCCACTACCCAGTTTTCTAGTCCACTTCACAACAAAACTTCCTGAAGGAGATGTCCCAGCTAGCACATCTCCTATTCTTTCTTTAACTCACCCTTGATAAAACCTCTGTCTATTGTTCCACAGAACCTACTCCTGTCAATATCTACTGAAAGAAAAATGCACAACATAAAAGTTGTGAGTTAAGTTTTATTGAGGAACCTTTCTGAGGACAACAACCTGGAAGCCAGCCTCTGAGATAGCTCTGAGGAACTGCTCTGAAGAGGTAAGGGAGGAGCCAGTATATACATATATTAACTTTTTTTTTTTTTTGCTAGGAAAAACATGGAGTCAAGCATTGAAAGACTACTGCTAACCACAAAGAACAGATATTTGAAGTTAATTATTTTATTTAGTGCTTTTCTATTTATATAGTCATGTATGGGTGTAAGAGTTGGACTGTAAAGAAAGCTGAGTGCCAAAGAATTGATGCTTTTGAACTGTGGTGTTGGGGAAGACTCTTGAGAGTCCCTTGGACTGCAAGGATATCAAACCAGTCAATTCTAAAGGAAATCAACCCTATATTCATTGGAAGGAATGATGCTGAAGCTCCATTACTTTTGGCCATCTGATGCAAAAAGCCAACTCATTGGAAAAGACTCTGATGCTGGGAAAGCTAGAGGACAGGAGGAGAAGAGGGAGACAGAGCATGAGATTGTTCAATGGCATCACCAACTCAATAGATGTGAGTTTGAGCAAACTCCGGAAGATGGTAAAGGACAGGGAAGCCTGGGGTGCTGTAGTCCATGGGGTTCCAAGGAGTCGGACATGAATCACATGAAGGAATTGAAGCCCACTGACTTGTCCAAGTGAACCCAACTAGTCCAAGTGGCAGAGGGGCTCAACGCTGCATCTCCTAATCTAGATCTCCGAACCCCAAGTTCTTTGTTTTGACCCCTACTTCAACTCTTACTGGGCCAATATGTTGAATACAGAGTTCTGAACTAAGATTAAAAAGTTGGGTTCAGAAAGAGGAGGATAGAGGATGACAGAGAAGAAGTAACAGAGCCAGTGAAGGCCACTATTAGACGCTGAGAATAACACTCATGGGAGGGCAAGCTTCAGGGACTTGTCTCAGAGTGGGATCAGCATGAACATAACATAACATAAACCCTGATTTTAGGCTCCCATCCCCTATGTGAATATGAGTGGGTGTGGTGGTATATTCACACAATTGGTACATGTCATTACTTAATGTAACTGCCGTTTAATAGGAATCTGAAAGTTCACACTCTCAAGAATATACTTTTCAACTTGTTAGGAAAACATTGAAAATAGTGATTAGGATGTTCAGACAATCAGTGATTCGGGAACTCGTCCTTGGAAGAGATGGGAGTTGGATGGGGAGAATCAAGGAAGCAAGGGAAGGTTTAGAGAGAGGAAATAGAAGCTCAGCCATGATTCGGAGGATCGGCATGAATAGGGGAAGGAAGAATGTGTCAGACAGGAGACGCGTGAAAGGTCTGTTGCACATTGAAGCTGCAGGTGTGGCCACAGTAGGGGATGACTGGGAAACAGTGGTGGGTGGAGCAGGATATGGGTCAGGTTGTCTGAAGCCAAACTGAAGAATTTAGACTTGATTTCATAGGTAACTAAGGGTCTATGTGTTCCCTGGTAGCTCAGACAGTAAAGCGTCTGCCTGCAATGCCGGAGACCGGGGTTCAATCCCTGGGTTGGGAAGATCCCCTGGAGAAGGAAATGGCAACCCACTCTAGGACTCTTGCCTGGAAAATTCCATGGACAGAGGAGCATGGTAGGCTACAGTCCATGGGATTGCACGCTACTGAGTGACTTCACTTTGTACTTTTGTACTAAGGGTCTATGAGGAATTTTTAAACTATACCACAGAAACATCTACTGAACTTTCAAAGAAAAGCTATAGTCTGTGTTTTTTATTTTACTTAACCATTAAAATAGAGAGTGTGTGTGTATGTGTGTGTGTGTGTGTGTTGTACCTTTTATTCTTACTGAATTAGATTACATTTCTCTTTCAGGTCTTCCCAGGTGGTGGTAGTGGTAAAGAACCCACCTGCCAATGCAGGAGACATAGGAGACGTGAGTTCGATCCCTGGGTCAGGAAGATCCCCCAGATTAGGGCATGGCAACCTACTCCTGTATTCTTGCTTGAAAAATCCTGTGGACAGAGGAACCTGGTGGGCTGTGGTCCATAGGGTCTCAAAGAGTCGGACACGACTGAAGCCCCTTGCCCGCACACATTCTCTCCCAAGTTCCATAGCGTAGTTTAAAACAACTTGTGTTTAGCTGCTCAGTCGTATTCAACTCTGTGACCCCCATGGTCTGTAGCCTGCCAGACTCTTCTGTCCATGGGAATTCTCCAGGGAAGAATACTGGAGTGGGTTGCCATGCCCTCCTCCGGGGGATCTTCCCCACCCAGGGATCGAACCCATGTCTCTCACACTGCAGGTGGATTCTTTACTGTCTGATCCACCAGGGAAGCCCTAAAACAACTTAGACTTTTGTGTTTTGAAATGCATCCTGAGATTCTAAGTAGCTGAGATGTTAAAGAGGCACCCAACTCTCTTTGACATCTGGGAGCATTTTACTCTATGGCCAAAATTCATGTAAGAAGATAATGACTGAAATGAGGAGCAAAGTCCTGCAGATGACATACTGTAATTTGGGGGAATGGTTTAAAAAGAAATGCTTCTACTCATCTCGTACCAAAAATAATCAGTGAGTTAAATGACTAACCAGCAGATATAGGTAGGCAGATGCTAAGTTGTTATTTTTAAAATGGAAACACTTAGCTGTATGAGACTTGTTGAGACATATATTGATAAATCCCATATTATGACGTAGAAGTAACCATTAGAACAAGCATAATAAAAAGGAGCTTCCCAGGTGGCACTAGTGGTAAAGAACCCACCTGTACCTAAGAGACAAAGCTTCAGTCCCTGAGTTGGGAAGATCTTCTGGAAGAGGAAATGGCAATCCACTCCAGTGTTCTTGTCTGGAGAATCCCATGGACAGAGGAGCCTGGAAGGGTATAGCCCTTAGAGTAAAAAAGAGTTAGACAGAACTGAAGTGACTTAGTATACACAGCACAGTGTAATTTTTAAAAAGTATTTGTATTTAAATGAAATGCTTTTTTCTGGATCTGAGTTATTTTTATGTAATATGTGCCTAATAATGTTATACTTTTCTCTTTTATTCTTCCCTTATTTCAGTTTCTTGACAAAACCCATTCTACTGACGTACCTTAGTCTTCTGATCTCAAGTTGGGCCCCACAAGTTACTGTTTTTCTTAAAAGTGAAAAGCAGTAGTCTGAGTTAAAGGGCATCCTTTGTTGATGTGTATTACAAAGTGAAACTTGTAAATTGTTATAAATATTTAAAAACAGCATCTCAAATATTTATTTGCAAGTGAGTTCTTTGAAACTTAGAACTTGGCCTTCTCATGTCAGAGTGAGGTAAATAATGGATTAGTTCCTGGGCTAATCTACAAATGTTATTTGATTTATGATGTCATTCAAATAATGTGCATTTGCAATTAAAAATGTACCCATAAGCAATACTTCTGCAATGCTTTACAATTTAAAAAATGAGAAGGAAGACCCCTCCGTATTGAGTGAATAATTTTTCATGAATGCTGGTACTTAAAGAAAGGTGGGTTTTAAGGGTCAAGCACAAAAAGTTGGTTGGAAGTTGTGGAGTTCTAGAGCGGGAAGCAGCACCCCTGCCAGCCATGTTGGAGCCTGGGCAACAGGAAAAACCTGCACTTTTACACATACCTGGATCAAAATATCCTCCCATATCTTATAAGCAATTGGAAAAAGTTAATAAAGCCCTATAGTTTGGAAAAACATAGGTAGATGATGGATAGATAGATAGATGGATGATAGATATAAAATTTTGCATTGCCAATCTCTTGCATGTCCCTGTTAATCAAACCTCATAAACCCACCCAGCCTGTTAGGGCTCCTGCTGGAACCAAATGTGGTTTACTCAGTCCTAGTCACTGCTAGCCTTATGCATGTAATAAAGGCAGTTGGAAGACTGAGAAAAGCTTATGAAGTAACTGGGTGAGGAAAAGAAAAAGATTTTTTAAAAGAAGGATGTGTACACTATTGATACTATGCATGAAATAGTAATGAGAACTACTGTTTAGCTCAAGGAACCCTACTCAGTGCTCTGTGGCGACCTTAATGGGAAGGAAATCCAAAAAAGAGGAAACATATGTATATGTATAACTGATTCACTTTGCTGTACAGTAGAAACTAACACATTGTAAAGCAACTGTACTCCAATGAAAATTGATTTAAAAAAGGGTTCTAAGCCAACAGCAAAAACAAAAAGGATGTGTGTAAATTTGAGAAAGATTACCTTAAGTGGAATCACCTTGGCTGTGAAATGACAAAATCCAAAGAAAATTGAGGTGAGTATGTGGTGGAGGAGAGATTGGGGTTGGGGAGGGGCATTCTCTTGAGGAAAAAAAGTTTGGAGGGAAGAAATGTCGATTCGACCTGTTTTCCATCCTGGCCACCTAGTGGTGCTATTGGAACAGGGCTGGTTGCTTTCCAGAATGAAGGACTAGAGGGGATCGGGCATCCTGGGGTGGAAGTAGGGAGAGGGAGTCTCAGATTCTGCCACAGAGTTCTTGGGGATCAGAAATTGACCACTCAGGTTTTTGTAAGTTGTGTTTATCTGTATTTACAGATCCACAATATACACATATTTTAAAATGATAGTGAATTGCAGGAGAGGGTTTCAAGCATTTCTAAAACTACTAATTTTAGTACTGTGGAGGGTACTATGCTTCAGCATGAAAAATGATGGGTTTTAAGGCTACACCATTTTACTCTGACAGAGCAAGAAACTTTAAGGCAGTGTTAAAGAAGGTTATGAGAACATTTTAATCCATTTCACAGAAATTAACAATGATGAGTTACACAAAATTACCATTATTCTTTAATCACCAGCATGAGCACTTCTGTAGTAGGCTAGTTGTTCAGATGGTACGTTGAAATTTTGAGGGGCTACTGGGAAGAGATGCAGATGGCTGTGGAGTCTACTGGAGGAGCCTCTGCTTTCAAGGATGCATGTTTCCTGTCAGAGGGGATGTTCTTTCACATGGTTTAGGGTACCCTTCTGGACACTAGGAAACATAATTCCCTTCCATGTACAAGAGAACAGTGTGCTGAGTTGATGGGCCCCCTGTGTGTCAGGGAAAAGGATGGCCATACCACCTGGGTGCTTACTGTGTGGAGATGTAATTAAGAGCATGGATCCTAGAATCAATACCAGTGTGTTTAAATTCTAATTCTGACACTTATACTCTCAGAAATTTTGGGAAATTCTGTTTTGTCATCTAAAATTGGGAGAATAAATATCTCTGTCTCAGAACTAAATGAGATAATGTATATGAAGTGCTTGGTGAGAACAGATTTAAAAATTTTTTTAGCCGTATTTAGCCATTCCCTTCCCCAGGGGATCTTCCCAACCCGGGGATCAAACCAGGATCTCCTGCATTGCAGGCAGATTCCTTACCATCTGAGCCACCAGGGAAGCCCGTATTAGGTGGCAATACCTAATAAAAAACGGAGACCAAGAGCAGATGTGGAAAATCTTTGCTGTGACATTATCTCCCAACTCTTAATTTAGATCAAGAAGGAAAATGGTCAAGTAGATTTAAAGTATGGACATCAGAGCTGTTCTTCTTTGATTTAAATCCTGGTTCCACCACAAGCTGGAATCAAGATCGCCGGGAGAAATATCAACAATCTCAGATATGCAGATGACACCACCCTTATAGCAGAAAGCGAGGAGGAACTAAAGAGCCTCTTGATGAGAGTGAAAGAGGAGAGTGAAAAAGTTGGTTTAAAACTCAACATTCAGAAAACTAAGATTATGGCATCTGGTCCCATTACTTCATGGCAAATAGATGGGGAAACAGTGGAAACTGACATTTTATTTTGGGGGGCTCCAAAATCACTGCAGATGGTGACTGCAGCCATGAAATTAAAAGACGCTCGCTCCTTGGAAGAAAAGCTGTGACCAACCTAGACAGCATATTAAAAAGCAGAGACATTACTTTGCCAACAAAGGTCCATCTAGTCAAAGCTATGGTGTTTCCAGTAGTCATGTAGGGATGTGAGAGTTGGACTTAAATAAAGCTGAGTGCTTTTGAACTGTGGTGTTGGAGAAGACTCTTGAGAGTCCCTTGGACTGCAAGGAGATCAAACCAGTCAATCCTAAAGGAAATCAGTCCTGAATATTCGTTGGAAGGACTGATGTTGAAGGAAACTCCAATACTTTGGCCACCTGATGTGAAGAACTGATTCACTGGAGAAGACCCTGATGCTGGGAAAGATTGACGGTGGGATGAGAAGGGGATAACAGAGGACTAGATGTTTGCATGGCATCACCGACACGATGGACTTGAATTTGAGCTAGCTCCGGGAGTTGATGTTGGACAGGGCAGCCTGGCATGCTGCAGTCTGTGGGGTTGCAAAGAGTTGGACACAACTGAGCAACCAAACTGAACTCCACCACCTTTTCTTGTGTGGCCTTAGTCAAATTGTTTAATGTTTCTGACTACAGAATTGTTATAAGTAAACACAAGTAAACCATGTCATGCCTTATTATTGTCATTTTTTTCCTCCCTTTAGCCTGAATACTTAGACTAAATATATGAACAGTTGCCTCATCATGGAAAGTGATTATGGTATGAATACAGATCTACTCTTTATAAAAATAATGTGAAATCACTCCTCTTAAAAATTATAATATTGTTGATGTCCCCCATTTCATTTGGCACTAAATCATCAGTTTAACACCCCACTCCAGTACTCTTGCCTGGAAAATCCCATGGATAGAGGAGCCTGGTAGGCTGCAGTCCATGGGGTCGTGAAGAGTCGGACACGACTGAACGACTTCACTTTCACTTTTCACTTTTCACGCATTCGAGAAGGAAATGGCAACCCACTCCAGTGTTCTTGCCTGGAGAATCCCGGGGACGGGGAAGCCTGGTGGGCTGCCGTCTATGGGATCACACAAAGTCAGACACGACTGAAGCGACTTAGCAGCAGACTTAGCAGCATCAGTTTAAGTCATTTCTAGAATTTTCCCTTAATAAATCAAGACTCAAGAAATTAAAACAAACAAGCAATCATAACAAATTCAAATTTGATATGCATTAGTTATGCATAACAGGGAAACAGGGAAATATCTAGTCTCTAGAAGAAGAATTTTATTTTTTGCTCATACTGGAAATAGTGTCTTTCTACTTTCCCTTCATCTACAAATATCCCAAGGATTTAGGCAGTTTTAGACAAAGGATCCTCTTTAGGTATACCTCTTTAGGTAGCCCACCAGGCTCCTCTGTCCATGGGATTCTCCAGGCAAGAATACTGGAGTGGGTTGCCATTCCGCTCTCCAGGGGATCTTCCCCGCACAGGGATTGAATCTGGGTCTCCTGTATTGCAGGCAGATTTTTTTAACATCTGAGCCACCAGGATAGCCCCTTAGGTAAAAAGTTCAGTGTAACCTGGTAGTTTCATAAGCTAAGCCATTCTGTCACAGGAACACCTTACAATTAGATTTTTTTCCTACTTGTGAAATGTCTCTTAAGCTGTCATTGCTTTCAGGTGGTTTTAGAATATGGGTCTGCACATGTGTAATTGCTCAGCATTCTTCAGTATTCTATCTGTAGCTCACCGTTTTGATCCACACCAGGGAAAGCTGGGATATGAGGAGAGCCTGAATGTGAGGCAGAGTCCAAAAGTGTCAGAGGCAGGAGCACAGGACAGATTTTAAGTCTGGAAAACTGTAACTGGGGCACTGTGCATTACTGAGCTGAAGTTTCCAAGCTTCAAAGTCGTCTTCTTAAATCAGTGAGAACTTGTGAAATTTGGAAAATGGCCATCTTGCTCCACAAATGTCCTCGTTAATTCATCAGCTTTAAAATTTACTCTTTCTTGAAGGAAGTAGAAATAAAACGTAACACTGGGGTTTACACCATCAGCTTCATTATGAAAACTGAGTACAAGGAAACAAATAACACTCTAACAGGCAATGATAGTATGATGTAATTACAGATCACAGATGCATGTAAAGGTGCAAAGGAGACCCAGATGCCGTGTGCTTGCAGTTCTGCTTGTTGTCAGCAGACCGCACTCTCAGCATGTGGAAGTGTCAGGTCAAAGAATTCCAGGAAGAACTAAGGCAAGAGATTTCAGAATCGTACTCTAGCTTGTATTGGGACCGAAGATGATGTCACATGCCTCCTGATTAACAAACTAGAGTCAGTTACCTAGTACTGATTTGTTCTAAATATAATAACTAATTTAAATATGTATGTGCACAGTCGCTCAGTTGTACCCGACTCTTTTTGACCCCATGGACTGTAGCCCACAAGGATCTTCTGTCCATGGAATTTTCCAGACAAGAATACTGGAGTGGGTTGCCATTTCCTGCTCCAAGGGATCGTCCCAACCCAGGGATCAAACCTGAGTCTCTTGCATCTCCTGCATTGGCAGATGGATTCTTTACCACTGCACCACATGGGGAAGCCAGTTTAAATGTAGGCCTAATAATTAATAAAGAATGAGACCAAACAGAGAGATTTTGTGCTCTTTATGCAAATATAATTATCAGTGTGTCCTCATTAAATAAAACCTAGGGAATTTAGTAGTCTTTGAGCTGCTTTTTAAATATTTTCTACTATTTGTAGTTTAGAAGTCTTGGGAAGGGACCTTCCCTGGTGGCTCAATAGTAAAGAATCCACCTGCCAATATAGGAGACTCGAGTTCAGTCCCTGGGTGGCGAAGATCCCCTGGAGAAGGAAATGGCAACCCATTCCAGTATTCTTGCCTAGGAAATCCCATGGACAGAGGAGCCTGGTGAGCTATGGTCCATAGGGTCACAAAGAGTTGGAAACAACTTAGTAACTAAACCCAAACCTAATCTTGGGAAAGTTAATTAAACTCTCTAAGATTCAGTTCCCTTATGATTAAGTGAGGATACTACTGGTACCTACTCTTTGTCATGGAGTTGCAGGATCAGCCTGGAGTCTGGCATACAGTGAGCACTGATACGGTAACTGTTGCCATTACTATTACTAATATACTTTTATCTAAAGACTCCCTCTAGCCCCCACCTTGTTGAAAATAGGCAGGGATATAAGGAAATGAATAAATAATCAAAATGCATGCATTTTATGTGAATGTATTTGCAAAACTGTTATTCTTTTTCTGTCTTGTTTAGAAAATTGTTAAACACACAGAAATGAACCTCCCTATAGCCATCACTCAGCTTAACCAATGATCAACATTTTTACCAATTTTGGGATTTTTATCCCCAATATTATTTTTATGAAATATTTCAAAGCAAGGAAGTTAAATCATTCCACCTGCAAATACTTGAGTATTCATCTTTAACCATATAATTGTTTTGAAAACATAATCATCATGCAACACGGAAAATGAATTCTTATGTCAGTTCAGTTCAGTTCAGTCACTCAGTCGTGTCCAACTCTTTGCGACCCCATGAATCACAGCACGCCAGGCCTCCCTGTCCATCACCAACTCCCGGAGTTCACTCAGACTCACGTCCATCGAGTCCGTGATGCCATCCAGCCATCTCATCCTCGGTCGTCCCCTTCTCCTCCTGCCCCCAATCCCTCCCAGCATCAGAGTCTTTTCCAATGAGTCAGCTCTTCACATGAGGTGGCCAAAGTACTGGAGTTTCAGCTTTAGCATCATTCCTTCCAAAGAAATCCCAGGGTTGATCTCCTTCACAATGGACTGGTTGGATCTCCTTGCAGTCCAAGGGATTCTCAAGAGTCTTCTCCAACACCACAGTTCAAAAGCATCAATTCTTCGGCGCTCAGCTTTCTTCACAGTCCAACTCTCACATCCATACATGACCACAGGAAAAAACATAGCCTTGACTAGCCGCACCTTAGTCGGCAAAGTAATGTCTCTGCTTTTGAATATGCTATCTAGGTTGCTCATAACTTTTCTTCCAAGGAGTAAGCATCTTTTAATTTCATGGCTGCAGTCACCATCTGCAGTGATTTTGGAGTCCAAAAAAATAAATTCAGCCACTGTTTCCACTGTTTCCCCATCTATTTCCCATGAAGTGATGGGACCGTATGCCATGATCTTTGTTTTCTGAATGTTGAGCTTTAAGCCAACTTTTTCACTCTCCTCTTTCACTTTCATCAAGAGGCTTTTTAGCTCCTCTTCACTTTCTGCCATAAGGGTGGTGTCATCTGCATATCTGAGGTTATTGATATTTCTCCCGGCAATCTTGATTCCAGCTTGTGTTTCTTCCAACCCAGTGTTTCTCATGATGTACTCTGCATAGAAGTTAAATAAGCAGGGTGACAATATACAGCCTTGATGCACTCCTTTTCCTATTTGGAACCACTCTGTTGTTCCATGTCTGGTTCTAACTGTTGCTTCCTAACCTGCATACAGATTTCTCAAGAGGCAGGTCAGATGGTCTGATATTCCCATCTCTTTCAGAATTTTCCACAGTTTACTGTGATCCACACATTCAAAGGCTTTGGCATAGTCAATAAAGCAGAAATAGATGTTTTTCTGGAACTCTCTGGCTTTTTCCATGATCCAGCGGATGTTGGCAATTTGATCTCTGATTCCTTTGCCTTTTCTAAAACCAACTTGAACATCAGGGAGTTCACAGTTCACATATTGCTGAAGCCTGGCTTGGAGAATTTTGAGCATTACTTTACTGGCATGTGAGATCAGTGCAATTGTGCGGTAGTTTGAGCATTCTTTGGCATTGCCTTTCTTTGGAATTGGAATGAAAACTGACCTTTTCCAGTCCTGTGGCCACTGCTGAGTTTTCCAAATTTGCTGGCATATTGAGTACAGCACTTTCACAGCACCATCTTTCAGGATTTGAAACAGCTCAACTGGAATGCCATCACCTCCACTAGCTTTGTTCGTAGTGATGCTTTCTAAGGCCCACTTAACTTCACTTTCCAAGATGTCTGGCTCTAGATTAGTGATCACATCATCATGATTATCTGGGTTATGAAGATCTTTTTTGTACAGTTCTTCCATGTATTCTTGCCATCTCTTCTTAATATCTTCTGCGTCTGTTAGGTCCAGACCATTTCTGTCCTTCATCGAGCCCATCTTTGCATGAAATGTTCCCTTGGTATCTCTCATTTTCTTAAAGAGATCTCTAGTCTTTCCCATTCTGTTGTTTTCCTCTATTTCTTTGCACTGATCACTGAAGAAAGCTTTCTTATCTCTTCTTGCTATTCTTTGGAACTCTGCATTCAGATGCTTATATCTTTCCTTTTCTCCTGTGCTTTTCACCTCTCTTCTTTTCACAGCTATTTGTAAGGCCTCCTCAGACAGCCATTTTGCTTTTTTGCATTTCTTTTCCATGGGGATGGTCTTGATCCTTGTCTCCTGTACAGTGTCATGAACCTCCATCCATAGTTCATCAGGCGCTCTATCTGTCAGATCTAGGCCCTTAAATCTATTTCTCACTTCCACTGTATAATCATAAGGGATTTGATTTAGGTCATACCTGAATGGTCTAGCGGTTTTCCCTATTTTCTTCAATTTGAGTCTGAATTTGGTAATAAGGAGTTCATGATCTGAGCCACAGTCAGCTCCTGGTCTTGTTTTTGCTGACTGTATAGAGCTTCTCCATCTTTGGTTGCAAAGAATATAATCAATCTGATTTCAGTGTTGACCATCTGATGATGTCCATGTGTGGAGTCTTCTCTTGTGTTGTTGGAAGAGGGTGTTTGCTATGACCAGTGCATTTTCTTGGCAAAACGCTATTAGTCTTTACCCTGCTTCATTCTGCATTCCAAGGCCAAATTTGTCTGTTACTCCAGATGTTACTTGACTTCCTACTTTTGCATTCCAGTCCCCTATAACGAAAAGGACATCTTTTTTAGGTGTTAGTTCTAAAAGGTCTTATAGGTCTTCATAAAACCGTTCAACTTCAGTTTCTTTAGCGTTACTGGTTGGAGCATAGACTTGGATTACTGTGATATTGAATGGTTTGCCTTGGAGATGAACAGAGATCATTCTGTCGTTTTTGAGACAGATTGCATCCAAGTACTGCATTTTGGAGTCTTTTGTTGACCATGATGGCTACTCCATTTCTTCTGAGGGATTCCTGCCCGCAGTAGTAGATATAATGGTCATCTGAGTTAAATTCACTCATTCCAGTCCATGTTAGTTCACTGATTCCTAGAATGTTGACATTCACCCTTGCCATCTCTTGTTTGACCACTTCCAATTTGCCTTGATTCATGGACCTGACATTCCAGGTTCCTATGCAATATTGCTCTTTACAGCATCGGACCTTGCTTCTATCACCAGTCACATCCACAACTGGGTATTGTTTCTGCTTTGGCTCCATCCCTTCATTCTTTCTGGAGTTATTTCTCCACTGATCTCCAGTAGCGTGTTGGACACCTAATGACCTGGGGAGTTCCTCTTTTGGTATCCTATCATTTTGCCTTTTCATAACTGTTCATGGGGTTCTCAAGGCAAGAATACTGAAGTGGCTTGCCATTCCCTTCTCCAGTGGACCACAGTCTGTCAGACCTCTCCACCATGACCCACCCATCTTGGGTTGCCCCACAGGCATGGCTTGGTTTCATTGAGTCAGACAAGACTGTGGTCCTAGTGTGATTAGATTGACTAGTTTTCTGTGAGTATGGTTTCAGTGTGTCTGCCCTCTGATGCCCTCTTGCAACACCTACCATCTTACTTGGTTTTCTCTTACCTTGGGCATGGGGTATCTCTTCACGGCTGCTCCAGCAAAGCACAGCCGCTGCTCTTTACCTTGGATGTCATCTAATACCATATTTACATCCCCATATTTGTCTTAGAAATGTCATTTTACAGTTATTAATGGGTTGGGACATGGGGGAAATGGGAAAATGTTGGTCAAAGGGTACAAAGTTTCAGATATGCAGGATAAATACATTCTGGGGCTCTAATGTACAGCAGTGTGACTATAGTTAACCATAGTGTATTGTATACTTGAAATTTGCCAAGAAAGTGAAGTCACTCAGTCGTGTCCGACTCTTTGCAGCCCCACAGACTAGACCACCAGGCTCCTCCGTCCATGGAATTCTCCAGGCAAGAATACTGAAGTGGGTTGTCATTTCCTTCTCCAGGGGATGCTCCCAACCCAGGGATCGAACCCAGGTCTCCCATATTGCTGGCAGACGCTTTACCGCCTGAGCCGTTTGCTAAGAGTAGATCTTAATTGTTCTCACATACTCAAGAGTTGCGAAGGGATTGAAATGTTAATTAGCTTCCTTCTGGTAGACATTTTGCAAAGTATGCATATATCAAAACATCACCTTGTACATCTTAATTACATGTGATTTTTTGGTCAATTATACCTCAGTAAAGCTGGAGGGAAAATCTGTTTTACAGTTAATTTATGTTTTAAAAAGGAACTGTTTTGCAGTCAGTTTATTCAGATCAGGATCCAAATAAGGTCTACATATTGCATTAGTTTGTCCTGTCTCTTGACTTTTTCTTTTTTTGCCATTGCTGCTTTAAGAGAAATCAGCTTTACTGACCTTTCTGATTTAGGGATTTGCTTCCTTGTGGCATTATGTAACTTTTCTGTTCTCTGTGTTTCTTGCAATCTGGTTTTAGATGTAGATATTTGATTGGCTTCAGGTTAAATTTTTTTTCCTTAGTCAAAAATACACCACAAGTGATGGTGTGCAATTTCTGTTGTATCATCACATCAGGAGGCACATAATGTCTGGATGTCCCAAATTTAGTGGAGCTAAGACTGATCTGAGGACTCACTTGGTGTCTACCTGACCCTTCACTGCAGAATTCCTTATCAATCTTTCACCTAGGGACTTTCCTGGTGGTCCAGTGGCTAAGACTCCATGCTCCCAAAGCAGGAGGTCCTGGTCAGGGAAGTGGATCCCACATGCCACAACTAAGAGTTCGCATATCACAACTAAAGATTCTGCATGCTGCAGCAAAGATCAAAACTCCTGAGTGCGCAACGAAGACCTGGCGTGGCCAAACATTAAAAAGAAATCTTTCACCTAACCATTTTAACATCCGTTAATGATCGCTGCTTTGAAGTATTATTGCATTAGGGACTGCATAATAGTGAATTTCTTATTCTGTCATTTCTTCTGCATTTATTAGTTGGAATTCTTCCATGAAGAAGAATTTCCCCCTCATTAACTACTTGATAACCCTGGAAAAATAATCTGTATAGAAGAGACAAAGAAAGTACTTGATTTTCCCCTTTATTTCTAAATATCGTGAGTAATGAATTGCTGCACTAGAAACCTCCAAGTGGTCCTTTTTATTTCAAATAACTATAAAGTTATGGATTTTATGTATTTGGTGTGTGCCAATCCTTTGTAGCCATTATTCTTTTTTGGTTTTCAAATCGTCCCCTCTTAAACCAAATGAGATTCTTTCAGGTTGGTTCCTATGTCCTTTTTGACGTGACTTCATTGATTTAAGATGAGCCTTTGATGAATTTCTTGATAACTTTCTACATTTCATGCTCCAGACATTCAGCCACCACTCCTCCATGGATCCTTGGTTCTTTTTAATGGAAAATGGTATTTAGAGATCACAAATTGAGCACCAGGACTGCTCATTGCTATTGAGTTGTCATTATATCTATATCTTTTTGGTTTACAGAAGCTATTTTTTAAGAGAAAAAAATCAAAATCAAAACATTTGTACCAATATATCCAATCAAATTGAAGATTACATAATTTTTATTTGATGTCTTCAATCTGATGTTTATGTTTATTTTCTCTTAAGCTGATAAGTTTGGTTTCTAATGACATTAAATAATCACTTACATGTTTAATCCTAAAATACACCAGTAACAGTTTTAAAATAGAAATAGTAATATTGCAACTATTAGTAAAACTTACTAATTTCCCCACAAGTCTTTGCCACAAAAAGTAACACACAAAAGCATTTTCCACTTAACAATTTATTTTGATGATCACTGCATTTCATTATATAGAGACTTTTAAAATTATAGCTGCATTCCATTAGACCTATGTGGATTATTTTAAATTTTTCTGACTCAGACTTCATATTATTTCTCACGTTAATATCTGTTGAATGTTTATGATAATCTACATATTCCAGAAAAATTATAATTAGACCAAAATTCCTAATAATCTGGCTAAATGAAATAAAGATAGAATGTAATATTATTAGAAAAAGTACAAACGCTCAACTAAACATAGCTGTTTAAATACACACCAGTTGAGAGAGAAAAAAGGACTCCAAAATTGTACGTGGGAGAATCTAGCCTGGAACCTATCATTTTACTGCTAATTAGAAAATGGTTCCCATTTGTCAACATGGATTCTCTGAAAACAGAACCTCAAGCAAAAGCTTATACACAAACACTTAATTTTGATGGGGAGGGGTCACGTGTGGTCCCAGGGAAGTGGAAATGAGAGGGAAAAGGAAGTAAAGGAGGGAAAGGAGAGCATAAATGGAACATGTTTCTGAGCTGGCTTCAGCTCTACAAGGAACCCTGCTGGTTTCATAGTGGACGTCCTTGCATGGGACTTCCTGTGTTCCTCGGTTGTGTCACCTGGCCCTGGCAGGGTTGCTAGAGAAGCCAGAGCCTGTATTGGTCCATTCAGACTGGTGACCAGACACAGGGGCTTCTCCTTGTCAACTTCTTGTTGAGGAGCTCTTTGGTCTATGAGGTGGCAGAGTGGCAGTGTGGGTTTCTCCCACTAAGAGGCCAGCCAGACCCTGTGGTAGGTCCAACCAATCTGCAGTGGCACAAGAGCTAGGTCAGATTCACAATTCTAAATGAAATCATCTAAGTTTTCTATGTCTTTGGTAGAAAAATAATTTATGAAAAAGAGCTAGAAAGCATCTTAATGCATCTAATATTTTTTCCTTGACTTTAAGCAAGATCATAAATTATTTTATTTTTTAAAATTCTAAAGGGTATTTCACAATTTACCTCAGTAGCCCTTTCCAGTTTCTAAACATACCATTTTAAACCTTAAAAAAAAACCTGACTATTCTAATTTAGCAACGTGAGACTTCGGTGGATTAACCCTTAGGCTAATAAAACTACTAATCTTTTAAAAATTCTAAAACATGATAATTAGAGGATGATAAAGGCTAACTTTCTCAAATTTTGTGTGAGATATAACTTTTGTATAACAAAATTCATGATTTTTTAGGAAGAAATCAGAATTTCTGACAAAATTATTAAGTATTATAAGCATATTATGTTAAATTCTAAACATTTTGAGAAACTAGCTTCTCTCATTATCTATTGATTATCACTCAAAAGTCTAATCACTTAACCAAATGTTCTCTTCTCTGTATTAGCGTAATCAGTCTGTTTTTGTTGTTGTTTTGTTGTTTTTGCTAAATATCTCTAATTTGAGTGAATCTTTGACTTGACCTGTTCCAGGTCTCTTGTGGCAATTTTGAAACAAAGCTTCACACATGCTCATAATTAAATTATCTGAATAATTACAATAATTATAATTATTCTTATGATTCGATTATCAAATATATATAAATATTGTTGTGATAAAAGAGATGACTCTTATTTTTTCCTTAATGATCATGTGTGTATGTGTCTTATTTTCCATCTCATTCTAATTAGCACATTATAGTGGCAATGACCTTTAGGATTCTATGAGAGAAAAAAGTTCTGTTCAAAGACTGCAAACTAGCTTGAGGTTGTGCCCTGACATGTCACTGTATTAATATATTGATAGTTCAGTTCAGTCGCTTAGTTGTGTCCGACTCTTTGTGACGCCATGAATTGCAGCATGCCAGGCCTCTCTTTCCATCACCAACTCCTGGAGTTCACTCAAACTCACATCCATCAAGGCGGTGATGCCATCCAGCCGTCTCATCCTCGGTCGTCCCGTTCTCCTCCTGCCCTAAGTCCCTCTCAGCATCAGAGTCTTTTCCAATGAGTCAACTCTTCGCATGAGGTGGCCAAAGTACTGGAGTTTCAGCTTTAGCATCATTCCCTCCAAAGAAATCCCAGGACTGATCTCCTCTAGAATGGACTGGTTGAATCTCCTTGCAGTCCAAGGGACTCTCAAGAGTCTTCTCCAACACCACAGTTCAAAAGCATAAATTCTTCAGCACTCAGCTTTCTTCACAGTCCAACTCTCACATCCATACATGACCACTGGAAAAACCATAGCCTTGACTAGACGGACCTTTGTTGACAAAATAATGTCTCTGCTTTTGAATATGCTATCTAGGTTGGTCATAACTTTCCTTCCAAGGAGTAAGCATCTTTTAATTTCATGGCTGCAATCACCATCTGCAATGATTTTGGAGCCCCCCCAAAATAAATTCAGCCACTGTTTCCACTGTTTCCCCATCTATTTACCATGAAGTGATGGGAACAGACGCCATGATCTTAGTTTTCTGCATGTTGAGCTTTAAGCCAAATTTTTCACTCTCCTCTTTCACTTTCATCAAGAGGCTTTTTAGTTCCTCTTCACTTTCTGCCATAAGGGTGGTGTCATCTGCATATCTGAGGTTATTGATATTTCTCCTGGCAATCTTGATTCCAGCTTGTGCTTCTTACAGCCCAGCGTTTCTCATGATGTACTCTGCATAGAAGTTAAATAAGCAGGGTGACAATGTACAGCCTTGACATACTCCTTTTCCTATTTGGAACCAGTCTGTTGTTCCATGCCCAGTTCTAACTATTGCTTCCTGACCTTCATATAGGTTTCTCAAGAGGCAGGTCCTTTCTCTTTCAGAATTTTCCACAGTTTCTTGTGATCCACACAGTCAAAGGCTTTGGCATAGTCAGTAAAGCAGAAATAGATGTTTTTCTGGAACTCGTAAATGTTAGTTACGTTTATGTGGAAAGAAGGAGGCTGGGAGAGGGAAGGAGAGAGGGAGAGAAAATATTTCTTGCAAACTCCTGTCTCTCCAATCTTGGATAACATTGTTAAGAAGAGCACAGGTGCTCACTAGATAGCTTTTGAATCAGTGAATGAATGGGTACCCCTCTGGGACTATTAGTTACACTGTTACTTGAAGGCAAAGAGATGGAGTAGGTATTTTCAGCTCTCCTTCTGTCCTAGGGTTCTGTGGTTTCTTTGACTACTAAAAGTTGGTTAGGTTGCAAATTTATTCTGTAGTCTTAAAAACAAAATACCTTCACATAAAAGGCAGGGAGAAAATATTCCTCAACATGTCCAGGAAAATCTAATAAATACCTTCAGTAATATGGATAAAGCAATGCAAATTCATTAAAAAGGTGTGTATCAGTGGCACTAACTTGTGGCTGGAAGAACTTGAGTTGTGTCAAAGTTTATTCTATCTAACGTTAGCTGTCTTGGTGTCCATTGTGCACATATGAATGCAGGCGGCTGCCTTTCTGAGGTATACTCTCTAGCTGATCAAGGAAAACTGCTGAAGTCATGAGGCTGCTCCAGACAGCCCTCATGTGAGTCATATGAAAGCTCCCGCACTGCTGACCTCTGGCAAAAAAGGGAGTGAACAAGGACAGGAGAGGCAGAGCGAGAGAGGCTCAAGTGCCGGTGCTCTCCTTGAACCTAGAAGATTATGGGTCAAGAGCTGTGTGCAAAGGCTTTGCAGCCTGGATGCAGCTGCCATCGCTGTTGGGAGGGAGGCAACGCACACAGCTGTCAGAGGAGCGCGCCTGTGATGACGGAGGCTGCGATCGAGGTATTCATATCCCAGGAGCATCTCTCTCTACTGATAAACAGAGTTCCGAGGCTCTCTTTCTGTAGCAGGGTCTGCTTTTCCTGCATTAGGACTAAGGCAATAAAAAGAAAATTCTATTAAAGTCACAAAGAATGTGTGGCTGTTGTTATCAAATTTGGGGATTTTCTTTTAAGCCAAAAGGGAAAAATAACCCTATGCTTTGGGCTGAACAAAATTCACTTGCCTTGCAGTCAAGAAAGTTATTCTCTTGAAATCTCTGAAGTACTAAATTAGCGAGCTGAACCTCAAAAAACAAGCTGCAGTATTTGGTATCCTATGGATTAAAAATGTCAGTAATTAGCTCACGGCTATCAGCAATGCTGTACAGGAAAGTTATTCCCCTAAAGAGGTAAATTAAAGGGACAAGAAAAAGAAAAGTCTAGATCTAACAGAAAAATTGGAACCCATCCATCAGAGAAATTTAGGTTAACCTAAGTGTCTAATGATAGATTTTTAGGTAAAGAAAGAATGTTGTGTTTTAGCAGCTGATATCATTATGGGTTTTTTGTTTTTTTAAAGGAACTGATGTTTAAGAAAGGTACATTTTGGAAGTGTGGGAAGCTTAGAAAACATTTGAAGAGTTAACATCAGGCAAATAAAGAAAAAGTGGTTTATGCTAGCCGTTGTCTTGACTTTGCATAAATTTTATTCCTGCACTTTCCTTTTTCTCTAGCTAACAGACCTAAAAGGAGCATCATGTTCCATGACTTCATTTCACCTCAGGGGACTTCAGGCTGTGCATGCCCGGAAGTTCAAGAGTAAAAGGCCACGGAGTAACAGCGATTCTTTTCAGGAAGAGGATCTGAGGCAAGGTTTTCAGTGGGTGAGTAAGCAGCTGATGTTGATCAACAGGAATTTAATGTGTACTTGTCTAGGAAGGCTGGCCCTTTTTTCAAGACAATTACTGAGCAGACCTTCCCAAGCACATTCTGCAACGTTGTCTAATTTCTCTGGGGGGAAAAGTCAGCACTAAAAAAATGCTCTTTTCTTTCCCCCCTCCTCACTCCTCACTCCCCTTATGCAGAGGAAGAGCCTCCCCTTTGGGGCAGCTTCATCTTACTTGAACTTGGAGAAGCTGGGTGAAGGTTCTTATGCAACAGTTTACAAAGGGATTAGCAGGTAAGTGACTCATTAGCTGGGAGAGACTTTAGAGATGAGGATTTCACCCCGAGGATTTGACATTATGAAGCCAGCTGACACATGGTAGAAATTCAGGGCCTATGCAAGACCCCACTGTCAATAAGGAACGACATAATGACTGAAGTAGCCTTGAAAGAAGACAGACTTCCCTTGCCCCAATTAAAATCAGCCCACTAAGATGTTTATCAGCTTTTCCTCCTTTTGAGTCAATTCACATTAAACTTTCTCAATTACTGACCATCACTTGGTGGGGAGTACAGTGGATAAGGTTGTCATATGCTTCCTGAAACACGACAAGGGTTTCACTAACACCCGTGAGTTTGCTCCTTCCTTCTTCAAAGTAGAAGAAGCCTTCTTAGAAGATACTGAAGTTAGTTTCTACAAAGTAAGACCTAGTATGCAAAGATTGATTTATCCTGAGTTTTCTACACTTGCAAATTACACAAAAATGGCTGGAGAATAAAAAAGACTGTTAATCCAGAAAGCGAATACCCATTTTGGTTAATAAAAGCTATATTAAACTTATTTGAGAGAGTCATGAACTTCACTGCTCTTTCAAGGTGGGATAGTCAAGAAGGTCTGATTTCCTTAATTTACGTTACTCCAGTGGAGAAAAATAATGTATCAAAGTGGTTTAATGTTAATTTTTTTTAATTTAATATAAATACTACAAAACTAAGTGTTTATTATGTATGTTAATACTTGTGGTATTGTAGTATTGTTTTTACTTGTTAAAGGCAGGTTTGGAGGAGATACCATTTTAAATATATTATGTAGAAACAAGATTTAACTCACTTCCATAGACTATCTTAGGAACTAAGAATATAAAAAATTTCCTTCAAAAGATTCATCCTAGTAACAGAATGAAAAATACACTAGAAATATGCACTCTGTCCAAGTTCACAGAGATGTATGTAACAGTATGTTAATTGCAGCAAGACTTATAATAGAAAGGGTGAAAGCCTGGTTACTAATATCCATTAATGGAAGACTGGCTAAATTATTACTACACAGTGAATAGTATGCAAACATCTAGCGTATAAGGTAGACATATATGAAGAAAAGCAAGTTACAGAACAAAATATGATCTCATTTAGGAAAAAGAGCACTGTTCGTGTATAAATTTGTGTGTGCTTAGAGGAATCTGGAAAAATCTAAAAGGGACTATTGAAAGTGGCTACTTTTAGTGGTTGAAACTGGAATGGAGGAAGATCGCTCAAACTTTTCACTGTATTTCTTACCATAAAAGTGTTATATTCATAATTTAAAACAAGTTAAAACATACCATAAAGATAGATGTCAAGAAAGCATTTTATAAATTCAACATCAATTACTAGTTTTTAAACTCTGAACAAAATAAGAATAGAATGATAATTACCCATCATGATGTAATTTCAGATCAACAACTTGTATACTTTTTCTTTGCTCAATACTAGTGACATCACCATTAAGTTAGAGTAGGGCAAGACTGCCCATTATTTTCTATTGTTAAAGATTATCAGAAGCATTCTAGCTAATGCAACAAGGAAAAAAGACTGAATATAATTTTTATGGATTATCGAATTGTCTACTTAAAAAACCCAAAGAGAATCATCTAAGAAACTTGAAATAGTGAGATAGACCAACTAGGTCATCAGTTATAAAATCAAAATATACTTATTAACAATTGCCTTATGTATCAGCAATAAGCATTTAATGGAAAATATTTTAGGGGAAATTATTCTTAAAATAGCCACAATAAAAAGTCATTAACATTAAAAAATGGGCAGGATTTATATATAAGATTTACTAAAGGATATAAAGACTTGCAAAAGCCAGAAAGGGATTCATTCTACTTGTATTTATTAAGCACTTACTATGTTGTTGCTGTTGGTTAGTCACAACTTACCAACTTAACCAACTTACAACTAAATTAGTAAGTCGTGTCCATTTCTTTTGCAACCTCGTAGACTATAGCTTGTCAGGTTCCTCTGTCCATGGGATTACCCAGGCAAGAATACTAGTGTGGGTTGCCATTTCTTTCTCCAGAGAATCTTCCTGACCCAGGGATCAAATCAGCATCTCCTGCATTGGCAGGGTGGATTCTTTACCACTGAGCTACCAGGGAAGCCCTACTTACTATGTGCCAGGCACTATTTTAGCCAATAAGGATTCATTGAAGAAAAAAAGTGATAAGTACGGAGTGTATGTTCTAGTGATGATAAGAGAGGCAATAAACAAACAAACTCTTTGACCAAGTTTGTCAAAGAGTGAAAATGTTGGAAAAGAATAAAACAGGGAAGAGGAATAGGGAGTGCCGGCATGGGGTGGTGAATTACTATTTTAAACAGAGTGATGAGAGGCGGGCTCACTGAGAAGGGAACACTTGAACAGAGATTCTGACAAAGGTGAGGCATGAACTGCGTGGGTGTGTAGTGGAAAAGGACCTCAGGCAGCGGGAACAGTAAGCAGCAAACCCCTGAGGCAGGAGCAGGCCTGGCATTAGAGGCAGTGGGTGGAGGACTTGAAGATAGGAGGAGTTGCAGATACAGTAGGGCCATTGTGTAGAGTCTTGTAGATCATTCCAGGGACTCTGTAAGGATATTTAGATTTAAAAATCTAGTAATACAAGGATGTTAATGATTCAATAATTTAGAATTTTAATGTATTCTAAATATGTTCAAACACTACAATAATTAAAATAGTGTAGCACGAGTACAAGAAAAGACAGATCAAAGAAATAGGATTTGTAAGGCCCCAAAGAGTCACAAATCCAAGTATTAGTAAGATCTAATATACAATCACTGTTCACGGGGTTCTCATGATTGCTGGGAGAAATATCAATAACCTCAGATACACAGATGACACCACCCTTATGGCAGAAAGCGAAGAGGAACTAAACAGCCACTTGATGAAAATGAAAGAGGAGAGTGAAAAACTTGGCTTAAAACTCAACGTGTAGAAAATTAAGATCACGGCATCTGGTCCCATCACTTCATGGCAAATAGATGGAGAAACAGTGGAAACAGTGTCAGACTTTATTTTTTTGGACTCCAAAATCACTGCAGATGGTGACTGCAGCCATGAAATTTAAAAGACACTTGCTCCTTGGAAGAAAAGCTATGACCATCCTAGAGAGCATATTAAAAAGCAGAGACATTACTTTGCAAACAAAGGCCTGTCTAGTCAAAGCTATGGTTTTTCCAGTAGTCATGTGTGGATGTGAGAGTTGGACTATAAAGAAAGCTGAGTGCCAAAGAACTGATGCTTTTAAACTGTGGTTTTGGAGAAGACCCTTGAGAGCCTCTTGGACTGCAAGGAGATACAACCTGTCCGTCCTAAAGGAAATTAGTCCTGAATATTCACTGGAAGGACTGATGCTGAAGCTGAAACTCCAACACTTTGGCCACCTGATGCGAAGAACTGACCCACTGAAAAAGACCCTGATGCTGGGAAAGATTGAAGGCAGGAGAAGGGGACAACAGAGGATGAGATGGTTGGATGGCATCACCAACTCAATGGACATGAGTTTGAACTAGCTCCAGGAGTTGGTGATGGACAGGGAGGCCTGGCATGCGGCAGTCCATGGGATCACAAAGAGTTGGACACAACTGAGAGACTGAACTGAACTGAACTGAAAGGATTGGAAAAAGAAAACATAGAACTAGAAGAATAAACAAGGGAAGGCTATATAACTTTTGGACTGGAAAGGTCTGTCTGTACATAACACTTAAGTCAGAACCTGTTAGGGAAGATAGGACATGTTCATGGTGGCCCATCTGTTCAAGTATGTTCTCAGTTCAGTTCAGTTGCTCAGTTGTGTCCTACTCTTTGCGACCCCATGAATCGCAGCACGCCAGGCCTCCCTGTCCATCACCAACTCCCAGAGTTCACGCAAACTCACATCGATCGAGTTGGTGATGCCATCCAGCCATCTCATCCTGTCATCCCCTTTTCCTCCTGCCCCCAATCCCTCCCAGCATCAGCGTCTTTTCCAATGAGTCAACTCTTCACATGAGGTGGCCAAAGTACTGGAGTTTCAGCTTTAGCATCATTCTTTCCAAAGAACGCCCAGGGCTGATCTCCTTTAGAATGGACTGGTTGGATCTCCTTGCAGTCCAAGGGACTCTCAAGAGTCTTCTCCAACACCACAGTTCAAAAGCATCAATTCTTCGGTGCTCAGCTTTCTTCACAGTCCAACTCTCACCTCTATACATGACCACTGGAAAAACCATAGCATTGACTAGATGGACCTTTGTTGGCAAAGTAATGTCTCTGCTTTTGAATATGCTATCAAGATTGGTCATAACTTTCTTTCCAAGCAGTAAGTGTCTTCTAATTTCATGGCTGCAATCACCATCTGCAATGATTTTGGAGCCCCCCAAAAAATAAAGTCTGACACTGTTTCCACTGTTTCCCATCTATTTCCAATGAAGTGATGGGACCAGATGCCATAATCTTCATTTTTTGAATGTGGAGCTTCAAGCCAACTTTTTTGCTCTCCACTTTCACTCTCATCGAGAGGCTTTTTAGTTCCTCTTCACTTTCTGCCATAAGGGTGGTGTCATCTGCATATCTGAGGTGATTGATATTTCTCCCGGCAATCTTGATTCCAGCTTGTGTTTCTTCCAGTCCAGCATTTCTCATGATGTACTCTGCATAGAAGTGAAATAAGCAGGGTGACAATATACAGCCTTGACGCACTCCTTTTCCTATTTGGAACCAGTCTGTTGTTCCATGTCCAGTTCTAACTGTTGCTTCCTGACCTGCATACAGATTTCTCAAGAGGCAGGTTAGGTTGTTTGATATTCCCATCTCTTTCAGAATTTTCCAGTTTTTTGTGATCCACATAGTCAAAGGCTATAGCATAGTCAATAAAGCAGAAATAGATGTTTTTCTGGAACTCTCTTGCTTTATCCATGATCCAGAGGATGTTGGCAATTTGATCTCTGGTTCCTCTGCCTTTTCTAAAACCAGCTTGAACATCAGGGCGTTCACGGTTCACGTATTGCTGAAGCCTGGCTTGGAGAATTTTGAGCATTACTTTACTAGCATGTGAGATGAGTGCAATCGTACGGTAGTTTGAGCATTCTTTGGCATTGCCTTTCTTTGGAATTGGAATGAAAACTGACCTTTTCCAGTCCTGTGGCCACTGCTGAGTTTTCCAAATTTGCTGGCATATTGAGTACAGCACTTTCACAGCATCATCTTTCAGGATTTGAGATAACTCAACTGGAATTCCATCACCTCCACTAGCTTTGTTCATAGTAATGCTTTCTAAGGCCCACTTGTCGTCACATTCCAGGATGTCTGGCTCTAGGTGAGTGATCACATCATCATGATTATCTTGGTCATGAAGATCTGTTTTGTATAGTTCTTTTCTGTATTCTTGCCATCTCTTCTTAATATCTTCTGCGTCTGTTAGGTCCAGACCATTTCTGTCCTTTATCGAGCCCATCTTTGCATGAAATGTTCCTTTGGTATCTCTGATTTTCTTGAAGAGATCTCTAGTCTTTCCCATTCTGTTGTTTTCCTCTATTTCTTTGCATTGATCACTGAAGAAGGCTTTCTTATCTCTTCTTGCTATTCTTTGGAACTCTGCATTCAGATGCTGATATCTTTCTTTTTCTCCTTTGCTTTTCACCTCTCTTCTTTTCACAGCTATTTGTAAGGCCTCCCCAGACAGCCATTTTGCTTTTTTGCATTTCTTTTCCATGGGGATGGTCTTGATACCTGTCTCCTGTACAATGTCACGAACCTCATTCCATAGTTCATCAGGCACTCTATCTATCAGATCTAGGCCCTTAAATCTATTTCTCACTTCCACTGTATAATCATAAGGGATTTGAAGTAGTGTGGTTAATTAATAAATGGGAGAGAAGAGGCAATTTCCAGATAATTTATGTAACTATTCTACCTTCAAGCTGGCAGAGCATAACTTTCTACTCTTTAAGTGTGGGCTACTGAGAGTGACATTCCCCCAAAACACAGTATGGAAAGGGATTAGGGGGAGAATAAACTAAAGAAACCTGATAGATATTACCAGAGACAAGTGATTAAGGCCACATCAAAAGGCATGTATTATGATGACAGCATGTACCCTAACACGATGTGACAAAACCAAACTCATGACCACGGCCTAATCACAAGAAAAGTATCAGAAAATTCCAATAAGGAGGCATCCTACAAAATACTTGACCAGTGCTCCTCTTAATTGTCAGTGTCATCAAAAACAAGGAAAGTCTGGGAAATTGTCACAGCCAAGAGGTGCCTAAAGAGACATGACAACTAAATGCAATGTTTGTCTTAGATGAGATCACAGAATAGAAAAAGGACATCAGGTAAAAACTAAGGAGATCTTGGTAATCATATTCAGTACCTAAATGTATCAAATCAACCTGTTGCAAACCTTAAATTTACAGGATTATATGTATATACACTGTATATGAATATGCAATGCTATATATCTCAATTTTTGAAAAGACTAAGAGAGGTAAATTGATGTTCATAAATTTATACATATCTAGAAAGAATAGTTTCTGTGATAAAAGCATTTTGAAATAAAATCAGAAAGTTGTAATAAACTTGTAAATGCTATTTTAATAAGCAATATACAACAGCAGATGAATTTTTAAAACTTAAAAATCATCTACTGTATAATCATTCCATCACTTTATCATAGCAATATGGACACGTGCATTTTGTCTTCCACACGCACATAGATTGTTTAGTTACAAATACGGTGTGCTTGCTATTGTGTATTCTATTTTTCATATTATCATAAGCTTCATGGCTTTTTAAAATGTAATTTATTTTTGGCGATACTGAGTCTTGTTGAGGCGTGGGCTTTCCTCGAGTTGCGGTGAGCAGGGACTATCCTCTAGTTGCAGGGGCCTCTCTTGTTGCAGAGCACGAGCTGTAGGGCGTGCGGGCTTCTGCAGTTGCGAGGTGTGAGCTCAGCAGTTGTGGTTCCTAGGTGCTAGAGCACAGGCTCAGTAGTTGTGGCGCATGTGCTTAGTTGCTCTGTGGCATGTGGGATCTTCCCAGACCCAGGAATCAAACCTGTATCTCCCCCTGTACTGGCAGGCAGATTCTTTACCACTGAGCCACCAGGGAAGCCTCATGTTTCTTTCTGTATGCCTCTGGACTTAACTTTTGGTATGAATGCAAAATGCTCTACTATACTGATGTACCACAAATTTTTTAACTGTTTCTCTAATGTTGAACATTTCAGTTATTTCTTTTTCTTTTTTCTATTGTAACTAACACAACAATGTCTTTCATTACTTGGAATTATTAAAATCTTCGTTAATTAACACTATTGGGAAAAATCCTGAGTATGATATTCTCATGGCTTATCGTATGTATGATCATGTTATGGTGGTGGCTTAGTTGTTAAGTTGTGTTCAACTCTTGCGAGCCCATGGACTGTAGCCTGCCAGGCTTCTCTGTCCATAGGATTCTCCAGGCAAGAATACTGGAGTGAGTTGCTATTTCCTTCTCCAGGAGATCTTTTCCACCCAGGAATCAAATCCAGGTCTCCTGTATTGCAGGCATATGCTGCAATACTGAGCTATGAGGGAATCCCAAGGTCATGTTGAAAAGTGAAAGTGAAAGTCGTTCAGTCGCGTCGGACTCTTTGTGACCCCTTTGCATTTCTCCAGGCCAGAATACTGGAGCGGGTAGCCTTTCCCTTCTCCAGGGAACCTTCCCAACCAACCCAGGGATCAAACTCGGGTGTCCCGCATTGCAGGTGGATTCTTTACCAGCTGAGCCACAAAAGAAGCCCAATAATACTGGAGTGGGTAGCCTATCCCTTCTCCAGTGGATCTTCCCAACCCAGGGTCTCCTGCGTTGTAGGTGGATTCTTAACCAACTGAGTTAGTTATACTCTCCCAAGCTTTAACCCACTCCAGTACTCTTGCCTGGAAAATCCCATGGACGGAAGAGCCTGGTGGGCTGCAGTCCATGGGGTCTCGAAGAGTCGGACACGACTGAACGACCTCACTTTCAATTTTCACTTTCCACTTTCACGCATCGGAGAAGGAAATGGCAACCCACTCCAGCGTTCTTGCCTGGAGAATCCCAGGGACGACAGAGCCTGGTGGGCTGCTGTCTATGGGATTGCACAGAGTCGGACACGACTGAAGCAACTTAGCAGCAGCAGCAGCTGCCACAGGAAGCAATACAATTTTACTGCAAAAAACCCTAAAGAATTCCTAATAAATTATGGACTTTAGTTAATAATTATGTATCAATATTGCCTCATTAATTCAACAAATGTATGATAACTAATATAAGTACGATAACAATAGAAGAAAATGGATGTGAGGTATATGGGAAACTTTTGTACTATTTTCCCAACTTTTCTGTAAATCTAAAACTGTTCTAAAAAATGAAATATTGAAGCAACAACACTGAAAAGCAAGGAATCTGTCTGTCTCAGTGAGTGGGTGCTAGAATGGCCAGCCTCATGACCAGTTAGTGATGCGACCACTCTGTGACCCAATTTGGGAACATGTGTGCAAAACAATAAAAACTTGTGTGCTGCATACTCTGATATAGCAATTCTATCTCAACCCTGAAAAAATAACGGAGGCTGTGTGAAAAGACTTATGTGCAAATACAAACAAATATGATTGTCAGGGTATTTTTATAATAGTATTTTTAATAGTTAGAGAAAATATTAAAATATTTGGAACTGGCAAAACACATTGTAACATATGTATCTGATAAAATGTTATTATTAAATATCACAGCATACAAGAATGACTAGAAGTTAAATGGAAAAAAAACTAATAATATGATATAAAACCCACTGTATTAAAAAAAAACAGTATAGTTACACTTGCATTAACATCGTCTCTGTTTTCTGGCATTTAGTCACATCAGCAAACAGAACAATGAGTAACTGGAGAGTAGGAGGTGATGAACAGAGAGAGAATGGTGCGACTGGGCAGGTCAGGTAGCACCTAGGATCTGACTGCAAGAATTTGTCTTTTATTCAGGATGAGATGTGGAGACAATGTTGGGTTTTGAGCACAAAAGTGATTTGTTTTGACTTTCACTTTAAAAAGATTCCCTGGACTACCGTTGGGAGTAGATAGTAGGGATATAAACATACAAGCAGAAACGCTGTTAGGAGTTCATTACAATAGTTCAGATGAAAAACAAGGATGGCTCAAATCAGTGCACAATGGTAAATAAAAGGAACAATATACATCGGAACATGAGGATGGCTTTGTTGGGTTTGTCTTCTGTGCTTTCCTGTATTCTCCATATTTCTGTAATGAATATATATCACTTTGGTAAAGAGAAAGCAATGGTTTGATATATACATATGACTTTTAAAACTTTTTATTTTGAGAAAATTGTACATTTTATATGCTGGAATAAAATTTGAAGGAAAGTTGCTTTTGTTAAGCCATCTCTAGTATAAATTGCTACTATGAGCCATGTCGACAAATGTGTGCCCTTTCCCCTGACTCTTCCAGGATAAATGGACAACTAGTGGCTTTAAAAGTCATCAGTATGAATGCAGAGGAAGGAGTCCCATTTACAGCCATCCGGGAAGGTAAGAACAGTAGAGTAGACCCAAGAGATGTTTTAAGTTTTTGATTCGATAAAATCACATTGAATCTATCCATTCAGCATCTAGCTTTTGATATTTATAGAAGTAATGTTATAATTGTGATTTTATTCTTCAAACCAGTTTTCCAAATCATTTTATTACTTACTGTTGAAGAAATTAGAATTCAAAACTATTATATTAATTGACCCAAACTATGAACTCAGTGAGTATTTGCTAAATATCATCTGTGAGATTGGTCCCATCTGCATGCTAAGGCCATATCTACATAACCCTAGAAATATCCATACAAAGAAGAAAATTAATATACTTACAAATCCTTAGTAAGCAGCTTACCTGAAAATAAGTTCTTTAGATAGTATTTGAAAATCTCTCTGGAAAAGCATGTATTTTTAGTGTTGTGCCTATATTTTCTCTGAACCTCAGGTGGTAGAGCAAGTAGATGAGAAGTCTGGTGTCAGCAGGACTTGGGCTTGAATCTCAGAGATCTACAGATTACTCGTGCTGTGACCATGGGTAGATTACTTTTCCTATTTAAGACGTCTATTGCAGAAAGAGGATTTGCTGTTCAGTCTCTCAATCATGTCTGACTCTGTGATCCCGGGGACTGCAGCACGCCAGGCTTCCCTGTCCTTCACCATCTTCCGGAGTTTGCTCAAACTCCTCTCAATTGACTCAGTGATGGAATCCAACCATCACGTCCTCTGTCATCCCCTTCTCCTGCCCTCAATCTTTCCCAGCATCAGGGTCTTTTCCAATGAGTTGACTCTTCCCATCAGGTGGCCAAAGTATTGGAGCTTCAGCTTCAGCATCAGTCCTTCCAATGAATATTCAGGTATGATTACCTTTAGGATTGACTGGTTTGATCTCCAATACCTATTTCTTTGAGTTATTATGAAAGTTAAGTGACAATATGCATATGAAACAATAATCACAGGGTTCATCTTCAGAGTTCAGCATGTTGGCAAATATCTTTATCTTTTTGCTCCTTTCTCTTAGTGAAGTCTCATTCACTATCAAGATAACTAAAAATTTATAATTTAAAAATCAAGAAGCCAGTACAGTGAAGATAAATCATTAAAATGCAACTTATTAGCCTTCTTACATGAGCCATTTGAAATAAAATTATAATAGAATTACTATCCTTTTCATCGAAAACCCAGAGAAATGGCTCCTGTGTGGTCTTTCTTGTCCCCTTTTAACAACTTCATCTTCCCTTTTTTTATGGAGCACATACTGTACACAAAGCATACTGCAGGGCGCTGTGAAAGATGAGAAGAAAGATCTGATCTTTGCTATATATCTTTTCAGTTGTAACCGAGCAGATGGTTCAGGTTGTAAGCAGTGTTATAATGAAGGTAAAAAAGACCTTGTAAACTGAGGTGAGAACCAATCAGTCTCAGTATGGCTAATTGAGTCAATAGATTTTGAAGTGAGCTTGGAGGATGGGTCATGCAAACAGGCTTGGGAAAAGCAATTCAGAAAATGAGTTTATAACTGAATTTGATGCCATTTTCAAAAGCCTTCCAGAGCCCCTGGGAAATATGTCATTCTGAATTTCAGTAGAAGGACCAAATGGCTATCTGGTTAGCTGGGGCTTCAACCTGGTAGGATCAGGTGCATTCTGGAGGAAAGCATGTTTTTAAGTGTTTAATATAATGGACGCTGTATTTAATGATGGGCATATTAGTGGTCCCCATGAAAGGATGATCAGATTTAGAAAGAGATGTGTGGACAGGCTAGGGAGCATTTCCGAGCATAGTAGACATCCCCAGGTGGCCAGCATCAGGCGTGGGTCTCTAGGCCCAGGTTCGCTCTCTTCTCAGTGTTTCCTTTGCGAGGTGTGCTTGCCTGTTGCTACGGGCCTGCCTTGCTCAGATTTTCTACGCAGCCAAGTTTTTTTCAGGTTGACATTTGACTTTTAAGAGTGAAAACTTTGCCGGTTTTGCTAACAGATGGTTCTCAGCATGGTTCAGAAATGCTGGATCTGCATTGTTCTGTATGCTAAATGTTTCTTGTATTTCTTATTTACTGAGAAATTGCCTCTCCATCACAGGTGTTTGCAATTACATTTAGTATTCAACTGTGGACTTTCTTGGTTTGTTTTATGGACTTACCTTACTGAATGCTTTGCTTGTTAAATAAGAAAAACCACAAAAGGATTTTTTTGACACACTGGAGGTTGTTAGGCATCCAGTTTCCAACAACGCATGTTTCTTTTTCCACCAGTGTAAATGCTGGGAGCCCTTGATAGAGGAGCCCTCTCTCTTCAAGAAGACAGAAGGCCTCATTTGAAAACTTTGGCGCTGTCCCATTTTTCCTGTAAGAACTTTAAGGATGTGAGGCCAGGGAGACAGGAGGTTAAATGAGAAGGGCTGGAAGGCAAAAGAAGAACAGCTGGAGTTCATTAGTTAAAATCCAGGGTCACTAGCTAAAAAGGCAACTGAAAGCCACATGCAGAAAAACTAAATGAACAATACAGACTTCTCTAAAAAGCCTTGAAGTAGGAATTACTTTTCCTGAACAGTTTGGCTGCTCTAATGCTGTATCAGCCAAAGATTCATTGAGTAGGATTTTACTATATGTGCAGTCTCTGTATGTATAGTAGAAAGCATGTGGCAATTTATTAATCTGGTCATTTGGAATATTATTTGCTTGTAACATGTAATATAATGAAATTAGCAAAAGTATGCACAGCACTAAGAGCAATATACCTTAATACATGCGCCAGATATTTTTTTTGTGTTAACCTCTTTCAGTCCTTTGGAGGTAGATATTATTACGATTCCAGTACAGAGCTGTGAGTCAAGCAAAATCTGAGTCAAAATCCATACACTCTCCCTGCAATCATTCCATGAGTATTCATTGAGCACCTACTATGGCCAGGTATTTTGCTGACTGCTATATACACAACAGTGGACACAATAGGCATATTGCCCATCCTTATTCCTCTGCTAGTGAAAAAGATGAGACACCTTCATTGAAACTTACAGAATCTTTCCCAATGGGCTCTGTATTTTAAGTGTTTGTTTTTGCAACTAGGAGATAACACTTTCATTGGAATAGGCTAATATGATGTTTTTATGTAAGAAGATGTTCCCTAGTTTTATTAACCTATATATCAATGTCTTAATAATGTACATTATTTTAAATATCTTTCTATAAAAATAGAAACTTTGTTTAAAAATCACTTCCAGGACCCTCAACCCATTAGCGGGATTCATTAGGAAGCATTCATAGAACTAATCTTCTTTGAGGACTGGGCACATAATATAATCTTCCCCACCCCTCAATCTTTTTTTTGAAACTTTACATCAACTCTAGTTGATAAAGTGTGATTTTTGTCATAGTGATGAAGGAGTTTGAACTTCAGAGAGGTTAGATAACTGGTCAGAGGTCACAGAGCTAGTAATCAGGCATTACATATTCAAATCCGTTCTATTCTATTCTAAAGCCTTTCTACTTTATTACTGTAAAGTTAGAAATCCTTAACTCAGGATTTTTTTTTTCCTTTTGCAAAAGTAAAAATAAAAATAGAAATCTATTTTTATGAAGCATGTTGTATAAATGTTAAGTAAATGCAAGAGAAACATTTTAAAGAAAATAAACAATATTGTATATTTATCAATTCTGATTCTTTCATATACTCTATAGCACTATACGGAGAAGGCAGTGGCACCCCACTCCAGTACTCTTGCCTGGAAAATCCCATGAACGGAGGAGCCTGGTGGGCTGCAGTCCATGGGGTCACGAAGAGTCAGACACGACTGAGCGACTTCACTTTCACTTTTCACTTTCTTGCATTGGAGAAGGAAATGGCAACCCACTCCAGTGTTCTTGCCTGGAGAATCCCAAGGACGGGGGAGCCTGGCAGGCTGCCGTCTCTGGGGTCACACAGAGTCAGACATGACTGAAGCGACTTAGTAGTAGTAGTAGTAGTATAACACTATAATTCCAAATATTTAAGTTAGAAAATAGCTTCAGCTGAGAATCTTTTAATATCATTCTCTAGTAGAAAACATTACAGAGTAATTATTTTCAGTCCATATATAAGAAAAAGCCAAAAATAGACAAAGGCACCTCTACAAGGTGATAGAGTGAAGCACTGTTTTTGTTCACTCAGTCGTGTCCGACTCTTTGTGACCCCACGGACTGCAGCATGCCAGGCTTCCCTGTCCATCACCATCTCCTGAAGCTTGCTCAAACTCATGTCCATTGAGTCAGTGATGCTTAGTTGCTTAGTCATGACTGACTCTTTGCAACCCCATGGACTATAGCCTGCCAGGCTCCTCTATCCATGGGGATTCTCCAGGCAAGAATACTGGAATGGGTTGCCATGCCCTCCTCCAGGGGATCTTTCCAACCCAGGGATCGAACCCAGGTTTCCCTAATTACAGGCAGATTTTTTACCATCTGAGCCACCAGGGAAGCCCAAGAATACTGGAGTGGTAGCCTATCCTTTCTCTAGGAGATCTTCCCGACCCAGGAATCAAACCAGGGTCTCCAGCATTGCAGGCAGATTCTTTACCAGTTGAGCTACCAGAGAAGCCCAGAGGGGCCCTTAGTGACCTAATAATAACTTGTTATTGAAGATACAAGAGCCAGTCCTCAGCCCTTCCCACTCATCTGGGCTCCCCACGTTTGGCTTTCTCCTCTTTTTAAACTGAATTTCCTCCTTTCCACAGGTTTTCAATTCTCCCATTGTGAAATGAAAATCCCCTCCACTCTCTGTATTATGCTTCAGCAGTCCTTCATCCCATGCTCTTATCCTTGCCCTCCATCAATCACATCCACAGGCTCTGCTGACCTCCTGTGGCACTTTGAATTTTAGAGTATGGTCACATCTTGCAAAGTCTTGCTCTAGAAGGCAGAACATCCCTTTCCCTGCTCCTCCAATGGTCTTTATCTCTCTAGGCTTCCTCTCCTGTAGCCCTGAAGCAGAGTTGATAAGCTTTCCAGAGAAAGGCATGTTCAAAGTGCTCTGAGTACTTTGGTGAAATTGACTGGGTAAATGGAATCTTTTTTGTTTTTGCAGCCTCTCTGGACTGTAAGAAAAATAAGTTATGTAAATGCAGTGACTGACCATTTACTAAATAATGAAGTTTTAAAATAGTTTTAAATATTATTTCACAACAAGTTTTTTACAGGCTTGAAAAATCAGAATGCTTGACTTGAAATGTTTAAAAAACAAATAGTACTTGATATTTTTAAAGCAGTACTTTCATGGTCAATGAGTTAATTAAATTTTTGTTTAATTTTTCTAGCTTCACTTCTGAAGGGTTTGAAACATGCCAACATTGTGCTGCTGCATGACATAATACACACCAAAGAGACACTGACATTCGTATTTGAATATGTGGTGAGTTGTCCCAGCATTTTACAAAGTGTAAGGGAAAAGCCTGGTGCTTGTATGATGAATCCGTTAATATTTTATGGCATGACAGAACTTTCATAACCATGTGAAAAGTGTCATGAAAATTTTCATTATTGGAATTTTCACTACTGTTCTTACGCTTTTTTACCCACTATTTTTGTTGCCTTTTTCCCCCTCTCACCAGCAAGAATAAACATTTCAAATTTGCCTCCTAAATAAAACTTTTGCACTTATTTTTTAATCTAGTTTTAGTCACTATGTGAGGAGAGACCGCAATTTTTTTCACTGACAATAATGACATAAACCACAGGGTTTTTAAATACTCCATACAAGTTTACTAAAGAATAAATCATTTTGTATTTTTGAAAGATAAAAGCCATTTGAATATTAGCAGAAAGAAAGCATAAAGTATTTGTACCTGACTTGCTTTTCAGGACACTTGGAGAGTACAAATATCCCTACATCACTGTGTTCAGTGGAGTCATTTAAAATGAACCTCTCTTGTATGATTTCAATACCTTTAGACCATGAAATTTTTACACATTGTTTTACATTCCTGGATATGTTCCAGTGTCTCCAGTTTACAGTCTATGGAGATTTGAATAGAATTTGTATCCTACTGGTGTGTGAAAATTGTATAAATCTTAATTATGTTGAATCAGTTGACAGTGCTTATCAGGTCTACTATATCCTACGACTTCTCAGTATATTCATTCTATTAATTTTTGAGTATGATATTGAAACTCCAACTAAAAATCTTAATTTATCTACTTTAAAAAATTATAATATATAGTGGAACTATATGTAACTTTGTTCTTTACTTTCCAAGTCTCCTATAAATGTGTTATCATACTTTCATAATCTTTAAAAAATAATAAAAAATTAAAAAAATGAGCCTCTCTTATGTCAAGAAACAGGGTTCCTTCTAAGAGCAGCTAATTAGAAAGACACACTGCGTTTGACTTTAACAGTGGTGTCTCAGAAAACCTGGTTGTGTACCTTTTGCACGTTATTCTCGAAAATTCTGAACTTTGTAATACCTCTGAGAGTCAAGTCTGCGGTCTGCTTTGTGACACTGCCCAAGCACTAAACATCACTTTCTCCACCGTTTCGTGTAGCACACAGACCTGGCTCAGTATATGTCTCAGCACCCAGGAGGGCTTCATCCTCATAATGTCAGGGTAAGTACTTTGAGGGCTGGGACTCCCCTCTGGCTTGCCCACAGCAGAATTCTGAAACAGACCGCCATCACAAACTGAAAGCCCATGATACTAGGTAAGATGGACACCATTGATATTCTAGAGAAAAGTTAAAAAAAAAAAAATCTGCCCTCAAGATATGGAGCAAAGTCCAGCTGCTTTCTGGGCAATCTAACCCTGTCAGTCATCACCATCAAGCAAATGTGTCTTATAACCCAATTTAAAAGAACTGCCTCAAAAGGAAAGAAGTGAAGTTAAGCTATCATAAAATAAATACTTTCTTCATAGCAGACTACTGTGCTCTGTGATAAAGTTCATGTTGCACTTGAAGTTCCCAACTAGAACTAGCAAACTACCTTGATTGGTTCTTTATCAGTTATCTTTCTGCCTGTTCTATAAGATCCTATTACATGTGGGACCGACTTCCATTTTTCCAGTTATTGGAATAGAAACAATGTTAAACTCTTAACTAGCTATAATTCCACATCTCTTATAAATTTTAGAAACCATTTTATGTCATATTTTTCATTCTCTAAGGTTTTATTGGCATTAACTGATTGGCCCTTAACATAACCAAATGAGATTTATATATGATGTACCCATTCATTTAACTAATATTTATGTGTTCATTTATTCATTCATTCAAGATATATTTGAGTACTCAGTACCATATTAAATCCTAAGGTTTCAGTCATGAAAAAGTTGTGTTTCTTATTTTCAATGAGCTGAAGCCCAGCAAGATATATGGACTGAGATAGGTAGTGAGAAGCAAGGTGACGGGGGCTATGGCCATGTTAGTTAGGAACACTATGAGGACTCATAGGGGACTCCAGTCATGGAGGCAAGGGGCAAGGAAGGTTTGAAGACAGGGTTTTAAGAGAATGAAAACATTTAAAAATACTTAGAGGAAACTAAAATAGAAAACTAACTACGGGGACCAAGAAGGAATGTCTAGTAGTGTGTTAGGGACTCTGATGAGGACGGAATCTATTAAATTATCTGCATGATCGTGGGATTTATTTTTTATTTTTTTTAATGGCAGCACTTAGTTCAAATAGAGGAGCAGAGAAAGTAGAAAGTTGGACTGATTGAGACATTGGGGCTGTGCCAGACATGTTGGGCCACATATTTGGAGACTATCAAGAGAGAGGCTAAAGGGATGGTCAAAGGCTTCTAAACTGAGTCCAATCTGAGGGAAGGAAGTGAAGACAGGCAGGTTACTGATAGCTAGGGAGACAGCAGAAGAGTCAAGGAACCAGAGGTTTGATTAAATAGAACACTTGGAAAAAGAGTAACTGTGTGAAAGATAGAACATTTCAGACTTGAGGGACTCTTGTAGCAAGCACTATGCTAAGTGTTTAGCAGGATGGAAAGATGTAGAAGACATGATTCCTATCCTCAAAAGATGTAGAGTCAAAAACAGGAGGTAAGATGTATACACCACCATTATTCCAGGACATTTGTGAATAATATCAAGTAAGCAATAAGATCGAATGTTGTAGATGTGCAAGGAAGTAAAAGATATCTTCTCATTTTTAGAGGTTTTGAAAAGCCAGACCTTACAAGCTGCAATGCTTTTCAGAGGCTGGATTAGGGGAAGATGCTAGAGGAGGAAGGAATGTTTTCAGCGAAGGTTCAGAGCAGGGAAGTAGAGGGTGTGTTCAAGGAAGAAGATCCCAAAGTCACACAGACTGTTGGGGTCGAAGGGACTATAGTGTTTTTCACTCTCCAGGTGCTAGTCCATTAGTGGGTTATGAAATCAACTGGTAATCAGCAACCAGCATTTTTTTTTTAATGGAATGGGTGAGAAGGGAATGTGTATCTGTGTGCTAAATTGATTCAGTCATGTCCTACTCTTTGTGACCCTATGGACTGTAGCCACCAGGCTCCTCTGCCAATGGGATTCTCCAGGCAAGAAAACTGGTGTGGGTTGTCATGCCCTCCTCAAAGGGATCTTCCTGACCCACAGATCAAACCTGCATCTCTTATGTCTCCCTCATTGGCAGGCAGGCTCTTTTCCACTAGTGCTACCTGAGAAACCCTCTTGAGAAAGGAATAGAAAATATTATAGTATGCAACACTTAGTAAGAACAAGTTTTATTTTGTGCAGCTTCTTTTCCATTAGAAACTATGCTTATATCTATGTATGAATGTGGAAACTGGAAGCATATCTATTTCTTATTGTGCAATGCAGTAAGGAAAAAAAAAAAAACCCTTAAAACACTGGGTTGGTCTAACTTCCTTATTTTGCAGAATTAGAATTCAAGTTTGAAAAGAAATACTTTTCCTGAAGTTATAAAACCAGCTTTTGCCATTGCTCAGAGAGATTCTTGGTTGAGGTTCTTTTCCACTAGTGCCATCCTGAATCTCTGGTCCTGTCGGCCTGAAACAGATACTGTCTTAGTGACATGGAGTACATGAGTCTGGGGGAGTATATTGGGTATGTGGCTGAGAGCCTTACTTTCTAAGATATGGACTTTATTTCTTAGACAGTAGAGTCATTAAAGGGGCTTGATTGAAAAAGAATGGCATGATCAGAAGGAAATTTATGTAATTGTGGGATAGATTAAAGAGAGGCGACTGGAGTCAAGGATTTCAGGTAGGAGTTTGTCAATGTGGGCTAGCCCAGTGCTTCTCAAGCTTCAGTGAGCACACTAATGACCCGGGGATCTGACTCAGTAAGTCTGATTCAAAGCTCGAGGTCTGCATTTCTAACATACTCCAAAGTGATACAGATGCTGCTGGTTGAGGACTAAACTTTGAATGGCAAGGTTCCAGGTCAGAAGTGATAAAGGCCTAAATTAGGAGAGTGAAGGTACGAATGGAAAGGACTGTGGAAAACAACAACAAAGAAGGGTTCGGCTAGGACGTGAGGACAGCAGTGGTGTAGATGTGAATTGGTGGTAGAAGAAAGTGGACATATGGGCAACTGATTACTTCACCAGAATTGTTGGGAGACAGAAGCATCAGCAGTGCTTTTTCTAGTTAAGTTCTGGCATACTGGGTTTGAGGTGTTACGGGATGTCCAGGTGAACTTCAGACTATATGGGTCCAACAGTTCAGGAAAGAGATCTGAAGTGAAGTTAAAGACTTCAAATTATCACAATACAGTTGTTAATTGAAGCATGGTCACACACCGGGTCCCACCATCACATAGAACTGTTTGTCCTCTGAAATGTGAAATTCCTCCCCCTACAAAATGGTGGATAAGATGGGTAAGACGAGCATGTAAGGTGATAAAAGAAAGCCAACGATGGAACCCTAAGGAATATCACCATATTAGAGATCAGTAGAGAAAGTGGAGCCTATGGAAAGTACAGTCAGAGAAGTAGGAGAAAAATTAAGAGATTTTGGTACCAAGTGGGGGAAAGAGCATCAGGAAGGAAGACAGAAGCAACAAAGCCAGATCCTGTAAAGCGAAGGAGTGAAAGACATCCATTGGATTTTTGTAGCAAAGGACATTGGTGGGACTTCCCTAGTGGTCCAGTGGCTAAGATTCCAAGCTCTCAATGCTGGGGGATCAGGTTTGATCCCTTTCAGGGATCTAGTTTACACATACTGCAACTAAATTTCAAACATCACAGCAATGATTGTAGATCCTGCATGCCTCAACTATGATCTGGCACAGCCAAAAAAATGAATATTTTAAAAAGACACTGGTGAGCACCGTGAAAACATGATGACTAAAGAGATCATAGCAGAAACCATTTTGTAGGGGGAGGAATTTCACATTTCAGAGGACAAACAGTTCTATGTGATGGTGGGACCCGGTGTGTGACCATGAGAGTGAGGGGCTAAAGTGGGTTGGAGAAGCAGGAGTTGGAGTGTGGAGGTCGGCTGGACATGTTCACCTGAGCACTGATGTCAAGGGAACAACAGCTGTGATCCAGGTGTCCAAGTCTTGAGTGAATGATGGAGAGTGGTAGGAGTTGTGTGGATGACAGTGAGAAGAGGGGTAGAGAAAGATGGCATGGAAATCCAAGGACAAGTGTTTTTACATGAGGGTGGATACAGTGGAATTAAGTTGATGAGCACCAGGGTCTGGTCTGAGAAAAGTAGGATCCTGGGGAGTTTGCCTCCCACGGCACAGCTGTGGCTGTGTGGGGCTCCATACAGGTCCCATATCAAGGTCTCCAAGCCATTTAAGAATGTTAAAATTCTCTTGAGGCTCCTACTTCAGATGTTTGCTGGTTCTATGAGTCTTTCTCATCCCAGTTCTTTCTCTTTCTTCCTGGTACTTCAAACACACACACTGTTACTCATTTTTACCATTCACTTTTTATTCACTTGTTATTCATTTTTACCGTCACTCAACTGTCAAGGCACAAAAATCCTATACTGACATGTAAACACATTCTTAAATGGTTTGGGGGCCTTGATATGGGACCTGCATGGAGCTCACACGGCCACAGCTATGCCATGGGAGGCAAACTTTCCAGGATCTTGCTTTGCTCAGACCATGGCGCATATCAACTTGATTCCAATGTGTCCAAGTCTTTGTTAGGTCATTACAGGTTCTATAAAAGCATCTCTGAAGTTCCTAGTTTCCAAGATGTGATGGAAAAAGTGAATTTATCTGCACAACTTTGTGTCTTCTATTAGGTTCATGTCCCAGAAATGCTGGGGCTGGCTCTTTCCTTTCAAAACTGCTAGAACATGTTCTCAGTTGGCATAAGTCTTTGTAAACACCAACATTGGTGTTTGCACTCTCAGTTGCCACTTGCACTGGAAAATAGCAAAAGACACTTGGAATACTAATCATTCTCTTTTTTTCCCTTAGGCTTCTATATTGGTGAGAATCTACTAATGTCTTTGGTTTCTGTACCTTGTAATCACCAGCAATGTTTTAAAATTTGGATCCAGGATGTATTTTTCCTTTTGCTTCCCCCCCCCCTTTTTTTTTCTTCTCTCTACTATTTATTCCTTATTCTCTTTTGATTTTTTTCTTGGTCTAATTTATTTTGGTGTCTTTTCCCTCTGAATCTATACTGTCTATTTCCCTTGTTTTCACTTTGAACTTAAGACTTTAAAAATATGTTTAAAAAGATAATGGTTCCTTTATTTCCTAACACCATCTAAGGATATACTTTCCAGTCTGGTCTCCCTGTGTTCTGTTTTTAAAAGGGTTTTATATCAGAGAGCCTGGAAAACTTAAGCAGTTGTAAACCTTAGAATATCATTTCCAGGTCAACTTTGATCTTGTATGCCAAGTTCATTGGTGGGAAAAAAATTAAATCTTTCACATCTAAATCAATAACTAGTGTTCCAAAGGAAACTTCAAAGTTTCAGTTTAGATTTTTAAGGAAGGGTAATTCCTTCAGTATCAAAGAAATGAGATGTTAGGAAAAACCAGAATCCCTTTGTTTAGGACACGGTCTACTTATTTGACTTTCCTTGTCCTTTTTTTTCCTGTTTGAATGTAAAATCTTTTTTTTTTTTTTTTTTTGGTCTCTTAAGAGACACTTTTACTATATTCTTTCAGATGACTGGTTTTGATTTAGAGGAGAAATCAACACATAGTGGCTCAAATCTGCTTAGATAAGGTGTTCATTCCTTCCAGCTTTTCATGTTTCAACTTTTGCGGGGCCTGGCATACATCCACCACCAACATGTTCTTCACAGGGACCTGAAACCTCAGAACTTACTCATCAGTCACCTGGGAGAGCTCAAACTGGCTGATTTTGGTAAGTCACCCCCTGAGTCTTTCTAGGCTATGAACAATGATGCCTTTGTGTGCATGTGTTTAAAGCGTCAAATAGGCCTGGACTTTGAAAAGTGGGGACCAGGGAACATGACATTTTTTGAGGATATCAAACAACCATACAGTAACTGTGAGGCAACAAACTGAGAGAGATTGATCGCTTCTCAGGGTTCCATCAAGCCTCAGTCTAATCAGATCCTAAAATGGGGGCACCCCTATTACCTCACTGCTGTTTTTGATGCAGAGACTTTTGTAGAGTGAATGGTACTTCTTAGGTTTCCCTAAATCTGGGTGGATGTACAAATTCCATCAGACTAGATCAAAGTTATCCCAGGATGACCAGATAAAGAGGTCACCCCCAGACTGTAGGCTGGACTCTTGCTAGAATGGAGGTTCCAGCACACCTATGTCTCTACACAGGTGGGACTGTATGGTGTGTGTCTGTGTGTGTGTTCAGTCGCTTAGTCCTGTCCAACTTTTTTGACCCTACGGACTGTACCTTGCCAAGCTTCTCTGTCCATGGAATTCTTCAGGCAAGAATACGGGAGTGGGTTGCCATTTCCTACTCCGGGGGATCTTCCTGACCCTCAGACCAAAGCCATTTCTTTCGAGTCTTCTGCATTGCATGCCAATTCTTTACCACTGAGCCACCAGGTACCTGAGGCTTTCATTCCCATCAGAGTGATGCAGATTTACCCTGAGTGTCACTATCTTTCCACTTTAGCAGTTATCACTGTTTATACATATACGCACACATATGTACTTATATGATGGTTTTGTCTCCTCCACTAGACTATGTTATGAGGGCAGCCTGGATCCATTTTTGCTTCTCATTATATCCCTAGTGCCTGGCACCATCACAGGTACTCAATAAATTTTTGTTGAAAAACTGGTTCCATATAAGCTGAGAAGACCCTCTTCTCTGTTTGGCAGATGTCAAATGACACTGCTATAACTGCAGTAAGCATGTAACAGACATTCGCTTATCAAATTCCCTACAAGAGTAAACTCATCTATTGAAATTTCATACGGCTATAGATCATGTGATTCTGTGAGATAAATAGTTAACTGATAAATGTACTGTTTTGCAAAGGAGCAGTTGAGAATGACTCATCTAAGTTCCTGCCAAACTAGCTAATGTGGATTAACAGTCCCTACCCTTTGTCTACTAAACTGGGGATTCCTGAACTGCAGAAATGGAGGGTGGTCACATTAGTCACGAATTGATCTTCCCTTGCTGTTATAGAAACCTCCAATTACAGAGGTGTAAACAAGCTTGAAGCTTAATTTTCTCTCATATAACATCTGACCTAGGCAGTCAGAGCTTTGTGGAAGCCCCCAAATGTCTTGGTTCATTCTCCTTCTGTCATGTGAGCCCCACCACCCCTAGGTGTTGCCCATTGGTATATTTCAAGATGGCAGCCACCTCCTCCTCACCACAGCCTGGAGGAAGGAGAAAAGGGACCAACACTTAACCCCTCCAGGAAGTTCACATGTCACTTTTATTCATATCAAATAGGCAAAAATTTAGTTGCCTTGCAACACTTAGCTGCCAGGAAGGCCACATCTAGCTGCAAAGTAGGCTAAATTTAGAGAAATTAATGCGATGAAGAGGTACACAAGAATCAAGAGAGTTGAGTAGCTCTATTAAAAGCACTGAAATTTGTGTATTATTTTTAAAATATCGTTTACTCTGCCAGTTGCACTCTCCTTGGCAGACTCTATCACTGTGCCTCTCCAGGAAGTCTCAGGACAACAAGTTCTGTGCTTTCCCCCTTCGCTCAGGTCTTGCTCGAGCCAAGTCCATTCCCAGCCAGACATATTCTTCAGAAGTTGTGACTCTCTGGTACCGCCCTCCTGATGCCTTGCTGGGAGCCACTGAGTATTCCTCTGAATTGGACATATGGTAAGAGCAAGTGCCAAGAAAATGTGAGTCATCCTACCCATGAGGGTTGCTTTAGTAACTGTGTTACATTTTAGATAATCATTCTAATGGCTTCCCAGGTGGCTCAGTGGTAAAGAATCCGTCTGCCAATGCAGGAGATGTAGGAGACCCGAGTTCAATCCCTGGGCTGAGAAGATCCTCTGGAGAAGGAAATGGCAATCCACTCCAGTATTCTTGCCTGGAGAATCCCATGGACGAGGAGCCTGGCAGGCTACAGTCCATAGAGTTGCAAAGAGTCAGACATGACTCATGAGGGGTTAAGGGGGACTGTGGTGTGAATATAAGAAACCAGACAGACAGATGCTGTCAAGTAGAAACACATTGTTGGGGAGGCTCTGGGATTAAAGAGGTGCAGTGGTGAGTGGGATATCAGTCACTCAACATCCCAGACCTGCAGTGTTACATTGTCTGCTTCTGATTCCTGGAAATATCCCAGTCATTTGTGTGGTGAATTTACAGTCACAGCCAGCGCCTCAAAGGTAACAAAATATACGGACTTCTTTCAATTCTTTCGATGGTCTTATATACACTGAAGGCCCTGTTTAAAAAACACTAAGAGGCTAAACTAAGCTTTTGAATTTCCCAAAGTCTTGAGAAAAGTTGGAGAAAATTTCCTGCAGTGTATCTGGAGTCCTTGATTTCCCAATACCCAGTACCATTTCTCAGAATATCACCTGCTAGTCAAAACCCCTCTGAAACTGTCAGGACTCACTGCTCCATGCTGTCACTTCAAAGGCTTTCAGCGGGCTCTGGTTTTCTCAGCTCTTAATGATCACTTCCTAGTTGTGCTTCACAGACAATGAAGCTTCTGCTCATCACTTTTAAACTTTGCTTTATTACAGAGCATTTAAAACATTCAAAATACATAAACATATACATCAGTGATTCTTCACCAGGACCAATTTTACTTCCCAGGGACCTTGGCAATGTCTGAGACATTTATTGTCACACTTGGGTAGGGGCAAGGTGCTCCTGGCATCTAGTGGGTAAAGGCCAGGGATGCTACTAAATATCTTACAGTGCACAGAGCAGGCCCCCGCAACAAAGATGCATCCAGCCCCAAAAGCCAATAGTGTCAAGACTGAGAAACCCGATGTAGATTAAGAAGCATAATAAAGCGAACTCCATGAACCCACTACCCAACAAAACAACCAGAACATGGTCAGTATTGCCACACTGGACTTGGTGGTCCGGTGGTTAGGACTTTGCTCTTCCAGTGCAGGAGGTATGGGTTCCACCTCTGCTCAGGGAGCTAGGATCCCACATGCTGCGTGGCATAGCCAAAAAATACATTTCCACATTCACCAGAGCCTGCCCGTCCACCAGAGGGGCTGTACCCTGAATTTTTTTTCTTGTTGTCAGTCCCTCACCTTTTTTTAAATAATACTTTTACATTTTTATGGATTAAAAAAATATTATTTTAACTACTTGTGAGTTTTTATAAAAATGGTACTATATTGTTTTTAGTTTTCTGTGATTTGCTTTTTTTTAAACTCTGTGTATTTATAGGATTTATCCACCTTGATCTAAGTTACACTTTATTTTCTGTTGATGAACATTTCAGTTATCTAATTTGATGTTTTTGTTTTTGCTATTTTGAATATACTTGGTACTTATATTTAAGGATTTCTCTAGAGTACTTCAAAGTAGATTTGCTACGTCATGAGGTATATGAATGTTCAACTTCACGAGACAGTGTCCAGTTGTTCTCCAAGTGGTTGTAACAATTTGTGCATCAGCAGTGTATCATAGTCCCTTAACCACATCTGCACTAGCTTTATAAAATCAGATTTCTTAATTTTTGCTAATCTTGTGGGAAGAATGGTAGCATGCTGTGATCAAATGTGCATTTCCCTAATTACTAATGAGGTTGGAAGTCTTTTCATGGATTATTCGTGGGTTTTCTCCTATAAAATACCTCTGTGTGTCTTTCATTTATTTTCTTTTGGTCTCTATGTCTCTGATAGTCTCTCTCTTTCTTTATTGATTTATAGGAGTTCTTATACTCTGAATACTAATCTTTTATCAGTTATGTGTGTTGCAAGAAGCCTCGTCAGCTCCTGGCTTATATTTTTGTCTTAATGTTGTTTTTTCAAGCAAGAGTGCTTTGTTTTAATATTGCTGACCTCAGCAGTCTTTTCCTTTATGGTTAGTCTTTTTGTTCCTTGTTTAAAACATCCTTCTTTCCCTGAGACCAAAGTGATATTATCTAATACATTCTTTTAAAAGCTGTAAAATTTTTCTTTTCACTTCAAATCTTTAATATATGGGAAATTGACTTTCTCTGTACTAACCAATTGTCTCACCCCAATTTCTTCACTGATCTGCCTTGCCAAGTATCTCATATATCAGGTTTCTAAAGATGCATAGGTCTGTTTCTGGGCCCTCTACTCTATTTGACTGGGGTCAGTTTATCTGTCCCTATACCAGTGTCCCACTGTATTAATTTCTGTAGCTTTCTAATAATACTTGATTTCTGCTAGGATAAGTCTCACCACCTACTTCATCTTCTTCCTCAGGAGTATCTTGGCTATTGTCCCCCTTTGGTTCTCCATATAAATTTTACTGAATGTAAAAACCCTAGTGGGATTTTCTTTAAAATTGCATTGAAATTATAGAACATTTTGAGGATAGTTAACACCTTTATAATACTGTCTTCCAATTTTAAAACAGTATAGTTCTCCATCTGTTTAATTCATCTATAATACTTTTTAGTAAAGTTTTATAATTTTCTCTCTAAGCTCTTACATACCTAAAGTAAATGTTCTTTTCTTGTAAGTTGATTTCTGTTGTTTATTGTTTCTTTTTGTTCTTGCATATGGTATCTTTTTTCCATGCATATTTAGTTATTTTTTAAAATGATATGCTAATTCTCCTTGGAATTTTATTTGTGGGATTTTTTTTTTTTGAGGCCTTGAATAAAGTGTAGTCTGTCAGAGAGAATTTGCATTTGATTCTGCTAGGTACATTAAAAAAAATTATTATTGTATTTTACATAAGTGCGGGTCTCCTACTAAGATATTGTTTCTCAATACCATTCCCTACTGAAAATAACTAGGCCTTTTTGGAGAAGTAGCCAGTACTGAGACTGGGGCAGGAAAAGTTTAAAATGAGCTAGGAACATCTTGTTAGGCCAAAATATTTTCTAATAAAATGATCAAAAAATGATGGGAATATGTCAAAAGCATGTGGGAAGCAGCTTGAAGAGACTCCCACTGGCCAAAGCCAATACCTTCTGAGCTTCCTAATAAATAGTGCATATACTGTATTTTAACACTGAATGACATAAGAATATACGTCTATATGGAAGATAGATAGATAATAGATGTATAGATTGGATGGAATACTGATTCAATGGACATGAACTTGGGCAAATTCCAGGAGATGATGAGGAACAGGGAGGCCTGGCATACTGTAGTCCAAAGAGTTGGACCCGGCTTAGCAACTGAGCAACAACAGATGGATGGATAGATGGGTGGATGGATAGATGGATGGATCCATAGATACATAGGAAGGGAAGCTCCTTTTTACAGTATAATGCCAACTAATAACTGGGGAAGAAATGATAGAATTAGAAAAATCACTATTTTGTAATATATATAGTAGTAATTGGTTCAAATGAGAATCATCAATCCTAAATTAGTGGGGAAGTTTTCATGAGAAATAAAATATTTATTTACATAGTCTCAAAATACCTCTATACAAATTACTTATAACAAAAGAAAAAATAGCAACTTTATATCAGAGGAACTTGGCAAACACCACCTTAACAAAGTGATTAGAGTCAGTATCATTAATAATGGGACCGACTACCGTCCATAGGGTCACAAAGAGTTGGACATGACTGAGCAACTGAGCATACTGACATCATTTGCCTCCTAATATGAATCAGAGGAGACAGTATCACGAATGTGGTTTTCCTGAAAAAAGAGCATAACCTGAGTCAAATCATGGAGCAGCATCAGATAAACTCATTTTGAGGAACATTCTATGACATAACTATATGGTACTCTTCATTTTATTTTTTTAATACTTTTATTTATTTATTTGGTTGCACTGGGTCTTCATTGCTGCTCCTGGGTTTTCTCTAGTTGCAGTGAGCAGGGGCTGCTCTCTAGTTGTGGTGTGTGGAGGGCTTCCGTTGTGTTGTGTGGCAGGCTTCTCATTGTGGTGGCTTCTCTTGTTGTGGAACATGCACTATAGGGTACACGGCTCAGTAGTTGCAACTCTTGGGCCTAGAGCACAGGCTCAATATGTGTGGCACACAGGCCTAGACCAGGAATCAAACCTGTGTCTCCTACGCTGGCAGATGGATTCTTTATCACTGAGTCGCCAAGGAAGCCCCTAGACTGTACTTTTTCAAAGAGTTGTAGAGGAAGGAAAAATTTTCTTCAATTCTCTGAGGTTCAGTGGATGGGTCTGTGAAATAAGCTGACAAAAGACAGATGAACAGAAGAAAAGCATACATGTTTTATTTTATGTTAAAAGTTTTATGTGACATGGGGTAAGTGGCTTCATAAAAAGGAGAGAAAATCCCCAAAGAAACAGCTAGACTTGGAGGCTTTTATACCATTCTGACAAAAGATGATGCACTCCTGTGTAAAGAGAACTAACAAGACAAAGAAAAGGGGCTTCTTAACTCTTTAGGGTGATAACTGTGGGAAGGTACATATGTGTATGGGGAACCCTAGTGGTGGATATGGAGAGGGCAGTGGCACCCCACTCCAGTACTCTTGCCTGGAAAATCCCATGGACGGATGAGCCTCGTGGGCTGCAGTCCGTGGGGTCACTAAGAGTCGGATAGGACTGAACGACATCACTTTCACTTTTCACTTTCATGCATTGGAGAAGGAAATGGCAACCCACTCCAGTGTTCTTGCCTGGAGAATCCCAGGGACGGGGGAGCCTGGTGGGCTGCCGTCTATGGGGTCGCACAGAGTCGGACACGACTGAAGCGACTTAGCAGCAGCAGCGGTGGTGGATAAGGGTGACTTATCAACTGTTTACATGCATTCTTCTTGGTGCCATCTCTGCCTCTGGTGATAAGGTTTTTCTCCCCTCTGGGGCTGGGAAAGGGGTCATCTTCACAAGGGGATTTTATGTCCTCCTTATGGGCTTCCCTGGTGGCTCAGATGGTTAAGAATCTGCCTGCAATGCCGGAGACCCAGGTTCGATCCCTGGGTTGGGAATATCCCCTGGGAAAGGGAATGGCAAACCACTGCAGTATTCTTGCCTGGAGAGTTCCATGGACAGAGGAGCCTGGTAGACTACAGTCCATTGTGTCGCAAAGAGTCAGACAGGACTGAGCACCTAACAGTTTCACACTTTCAGACAGCCCAGGAGAAGCAAAAGCTCATCCTGTGTCTGCTTTTTCTCAATTGCCTTCAGCTCATACTAATCCTTATACTTGAATGCCATATTTTTGGGGTGGTATTTTCTGTTTCTGTATAGGGTCAATGTTTGAAAAGACAAAAAAAAAAAAAATTAGGGAAATGTCCCAGTATAAAGGGACTGAAGAAGCATGTCTACTAAACACAATGCATGGTCCTAGATTGGATACTGAGGGAGAAAGAGCTAAAGAACCCTCCTGGGACAGTCAGTGGATAGCAGTATTGAGATCAGTATTAAGTTTCCTGATTTTGATAATTGCATTGTCGTTGTGTAAAAGACTGCTTTTGTTCTTAGAAGATACATGTGGAAGTATATAAGGGTGAAGAACCATGGAATCTGCCGCTTACTCTCCACTGCTTCAGGAAAAAAAATAGATAAGCGATAGATGGATGATGAAGAAGGCATTGGCACCCCACTCCAGTACTCTTGCCTGGAAAATCCCATGGACGGAGGAGCCTGGTGGGCTGCAGTCCATGATGGGGTCGCTAAGAGTCGGACACGACTGAGCGACTTCCCTTTCACTTTTCACTTTCATGCATTGGAGAAGGAAATGGCAGCCCACTCCAGTGTTCTTGCCTGGAGAATCCCAGGGACAGGGGAGCCTGGTGGGCTGCCGTCTATGGAGTCACACAGAGTCAGACATGACTGAAGCGACTTAGCAGCAGATGGATGATAGAAAAAATGATAAAACCAAAAAGGCGAAGTGTTGGCAATTGGGAATCTGTTTGAAGTATATAAGACAATTCTTTCTACTATTTTTGTAACTTCAATTTTGAAACTATTTCAAAATTAAAGGTTAGCAAAAAAAAAAAAAAAAAGTTGAGAAAAACCTGATGTTTCACCAAAGAAAATGAAGTAGCACTGGCTTTGTTAGAAGCACTGGCCCAGTACATAGTCAATATTCTCAGTTATTTCCTGTGTGTTTGAGAAGGATGTGTATTCCCAAATTGTTGGGTACAGGATTTTACATATGTTCAAAATTTCAAGGTTGTTACTTGTGTTATTCACAATTTATTTATATAATTTTTGTCTGTTTGAGCTATCAGGGAAAGATATATTGAAGTTGTTGATTTGTCATATTTCTATTCATTTCTGCTTTATTTACTTTGAAGCTGTTTTCATCAAGAGAAAATAAATTTAAAACTTCATCATTCACTCATGCACTTTAAATATTGCTTTGGAATAATTTTCCTCTTTTGATATAAACCTTTTAGAGCTTTCTTTAGTGTTGGCCTATTGATGTCAAACTCTGCTTTTGTTTCTTAAGATAAACTCTCATTGTGAAAGGTATCCCCTTGCTGGGGATGTAATTCTAGACTGACACTATTTTCTCTCAGAACTTGGAGGATATTTCCCCAGCCTTGTCTTCCAGTGCTGCTCTTGTGAAGATTACTTTTAGCCTAATTGTAGGGAAGTTTGTTTTTGGCCTCATTGTCTTTCTCTTTTACAGGTAATCTTCCATTGTCTCTGGATATTATAAAGATTGGTTTTTTTTTTTTTTTTTGCCTTCATTATTATGCAGTTTTCACTATAATGTATCCAATGTGGACTTCTTTTTATTTATCCTGCTTGGTGTATGAATTCATGTTTTACATCAGCCATTTTCTTTTTAGTGTTGCCTCTAGTCCAGTCTCTCTTTCTGTAGCTCCAATGAAAGATTATCTTTCTATCACCCTTGGCTCTTACCCTCTCTTTCATATTTTCAGTCCCTTTAACTCTCTGTGCTACTTTTGGATAATTTCTTCATCTACCAGTTCTTTAAACCCCTCTTAAACTATGTATACCTTAGTTTTTACTGAATAGACTAAAGTGTGTGTTATTCCACTGATAAGTGTTTCATTAATTTAATCATGAATAATGATGTGATGCTTACAGAATAAAAACTCAGTCATAAGTTAAAATTATTGTCATCACTCTTATTAATTTGATGACTGTTGTTTGTCCAGTAAAACTCAAAAAGTAATGTAGAAATAGAATAATCATTATCTTTCAGTATTTACTATAATGGTTCACTCTACATAACTGTTAGATATTAGATGTTTACATTGGGAATCCTCTTCTCCTATTTTTTTTCTTTTCAGGGTGAGGAAAATGAGCAGGGAAAAGATTTCCAATTCACAATAGAAGAAAAGGCCATGCAACCCCATAGGGTATAAACTGAATGCTTTTGTAAGGAGGCAGGTGACAGTGGTTGAGCATTAGAGCCTTTGTCCTAATGAAACTAATTATAACAAGAGCCTCTCATTCATGATAAACCCTGGGAGCAACAGAGTCCATGGCCCAAAGCAAACACTTAAAATATGGAAAATATACCAGTAAGACACATTGGTTATTCCCAGCACTTACAACCAGCATCTTCTAATCTCTCATCATCTTTTCCTCTCTTTCTGATACTTTTTCAGACCTAAAAAGATTCCATTAGCAACTTCAGTGAAAAAAAACCCTCAATGCTGTAGGATGATTACACTTTTTGTTTTTACTTTTTGTATTGTGTTAAAATATATATAACAAAAATTACCATTTTAACTATTTTCAAATGTACAGTTCAGTGGCATCAAGTACCACCACCTCCACTATCCATCTCTAGAACTTTTCATCATCCCAATATGACTCTTTGTACCCATTAAACAATCACTTCTCTTTGCTCCCTCCCCTCAGTCCCTGACAACCACTATTGTACTTCTTCTCTCTGTGAATTTGACCGCTCTAGTACCTCATATAAATGCAGTCATACAGTATTTGTCCTTCCATGTCTGGCTTTTTTCACTTAGCATAATATTTTCAAGGTTCATCCATGTTATGGCAAACTGGGTTTTAAAGAAGAATTTCCTTTGATAGTCAAGTCCTCTATCCAAAACTAACTGCAGGCAGATGCTGGATTTAGAACTACAGAAAGTTATCAGTGCCTGAGAGATTCTTTATGGTCAAATCTCTTGCTGCAAACTTCCATATATAAAGAGTGGCCCAGGGAAAAGCAAATAGAAATATCATGTCACTGCCATATATCAGGCTGCTCTGAATTAACTTCAATAGTGAAAAGTGAAATATTGACTCACTTCTCCCAACAATGTTCTTATAGACTCCTTGCATCTCCCCAAAACTAAAACTCCTGAGATGGTTTATTTCTCCAGAGATTGCCTGAAGAATTTGAGAAATCTTTTTCTCTCTTATGGGAAGAAATTTGCTCATGCTCAGAATAGAGAAAAGACCAGGAAGAAAGCCAGAAAAAGCAGAAAACATGTTAGCTGTTTCTTCTAACGTGACTGAAGAACCACAGTTGGAGCAATAAAATGACCCAGTGCATCTCTCCCTTCTGGAAGAATTCACTGTTTGATGTCACCAGCTCTTTTTTCCCCTGCGTGTGAAGTTTCTCTTCATCTACATGGGCTGCCCCAAGGGTATCTCCACAGAGCAGAAATCCTCTGAGAAGCCTAAAGATATGTAGGGTAAGAAGAGCCACAGGAATGAAGATTTAAGAACAAAACAGAGGAATAAAAAGAAATAGGAGCTGGCTCCCTATCTGGACATGAATGTTCAGAATACTTAAAATGTTTGCTTTAAGACTAGTCTGGGGTGGACAAAATAGGTGATAGCCACACAACTTGCTTAAGAAACAAATAAAAACTATGAAAGTCACACAACTTGTTCACAAAGCAAATTGAAAAAAAAAAACAGTTCTGAGGAATAAATGGAAAAAACAAGAAAGTGAGTTGTACATTTTTTAAAGAACAGTACTTACCTGAAAAAAATCTTTCCTTCTTCAAACTTAAGGTACACAGACTTATTTTCTTTCCAGTGCACTGATATTTATGATACAAATAAGTCCAGCTTCTGAAATTGATTTAGGAATTTTGTTTGTCTTGTAAGTATTCTAAGTGCATAAGTGCATTGCACACACACACACACACACACACACACACACACACACATATATTTTATTAGCCTGCCAGGCTCCTCTGTCCATGGAATTCTCTAGGCAAGAATACTGGAGTGGGTAGCCATTCCCTTTTCCAAGGGATCTTCCCCACCCAGGGATCAAACCTGGGTCTCCTCATTGTAGGCAGATTCTTTACCAATTGAGCCCCCAGGGAAGCGCTTATAAAAAACCTTAGACTAGATTGGTAGGTGAGGAAGGTTTAATCTGCCCCTAAGTGAAACTTAAAAAGAAAGAGTCAAGAAAATGCCTATATGGCACGAACCACACAAATGCAGATATAAATGGAATTTCAACCAATATTAGCATTTTATTCTTTTATGCAAACATCTCGTGTTATTTTGTAGTACTTACACAGTAGTCTTAAAGTCCAGCTTTCTCCAGTATATTTTACATAATTGTGCCCACTGTCCCAGTGGTGTAGAAGATAAAGGACACTAAGAAATTGTGTAATGAAAAGGACTTCCTTTTTGGTTCCTCACAGCCACCATTATAAAAGGACATGAAAAGGCAACAAGCTCTTTCTTAGCCATGAAATCCTTTTGAGGGGAGAAAAGGCTCAGTAAACTAGCAATGACTATGGTTTGAACCTCATTTAGAGCACCCTCAAGCCTTCTGGTAATTTGTGAGCTCCTGGGGTTTCTGGAGGTGTCACAATACCGGATGGAGAGCTGGTTCAAACCTTCAAAAGCCAGTACATTTTCATTTCTATTTTGTGTCAGTTAATAAATAATCACTTGTGTTCTATACCCACAGATACATAAATATATATTTGTGTGTGTTTTTCTTTTTCACTTCAAATTGAAATGGCTTGAGACTTTTCAAGAATGCAGAGAAAGCATGAAGGGAAGTGGGTGGAGACCATTTGATGGTATTCACCATCTCAGTTTTTCAACTGGCTTGTCTCACAGTTGACATTGCTAGCAACCAGGATGTTTTTAAATCATTTGACAGTTTGCCATTACTTTCATTATTCTCCATGCATTGTTTAATTTACACCTTTTATATCTATTGCTTTAAAGACAAGAAGTAAAAAGAATATGAATATTTAAAAGCAAGCCAGTAAGGAGTCTTAAAATGATAATAAATAGAGGAAAACAATAGAATAGGAAAGACTAGAGATCTCTTCAAGAAAATTAGAGATACCAAGGGAACATTTCATGCAAAGATGGGTTCAATAAAGGACAGAAATCGTATGGACTTAACAGAAACAGAAGATATTAAGAAGAGGTGGCAAGAATACACAGAACTATACAAAAAAAGATCTTCACGACCAAGATAATCACGATGGTGTGATCACTAACCTAGAGGCAGACATCCTGGAAAGTGAAGTCAAGTGGGCCTTTGGAAGTATCACTATGAACAAAGCTAGTGGAGGTGATGGAATTCCAGTTGAGCTATTTCAAATCCTGAAAGATGATGCTGTGAAAGTGCTGCATTCAATATGCCAGCAAATTTGGAAAACTCAGCAGTGGCCACAGGACTGGAAAAGGTCAGTTTTCATTCCAATCCCAAAGAAAGGCAATGCCAAAGAATGCTCAAACTACCACACAATTGCACTCATCTCACACGCTAGTAAAGTAATGCTCAAAATTCTCCAAGCCAGGCTTCAGCAATATGTGAACTTCAGATATTCAAGTTGGATTTAGAAAAGGCAGAGGAACCAGAGATCAAATTGCCAACATCTGCTGAATCATTGAGAAAGCAAAAGAGTTCCAGAAAAACATCTATTTCTGCTTTATCGACTATGCCAAAGCCTTTGGCTGTGGGGATCACAAGAAACTGTGGAAAATTCTGAAAGAGATGGGAATACCAGACCACCTGACCTGCCTCTTGAGAAACCTGTATGTAGGTCAGGAAGCAACAGTTAGAACTGAACATGGAACAACAGAGTGGTTCCAAATAGGAAAAGGAGTACGTCAAGGCTGTACATTGTCACCCTGCTTATTTAACTTATATGCAGAGTACATCATAAGAAACACTGGGCTGGAAGAAGCACAAGCTAAAATCAAGATTGCCGGGAGAAATATCAATAACCTCAGATATGCAGATGACACTACCCTTATGGCAGAAAGTGAAGAACTAAAGAGCCTCTTGATGAAAGTGAAAAAGTTGGCTTAAAGCTCAATATTCAGAAAACGAAGATCATGGCCCCATCTGGCCCCATCACTTCGTGGGAAATAGATGGGGAAACAGTGGAAAGAGTGTCAGACTTATTTTTCTGGGTTCCAAAATCACTGCAGATGGTGACTGCAGCCATGAAATTAAAAGACGCTTACTCCTTGGAAGAAAAGTTATGACCAACCTAGAAAGCATATGCAAAAGCAGAGACATTACTTTGCCAACAAAGGTCCATCCAGTCAAGGCTATGGTTTTTCCAGTGGTCATGTATGGATGTGAGAGTCAGACTGGGAAGAAAGCTGAGTGCCGAAGAATTGATGCTTTTGAACTGTGGTGTTGGAGAAGACTCTCAAGAGTCCCTTGTACTGCAAGGAGATCCAACCAGTCCATTCTAAAGGAGATCAGTCCTGGGTGTTCTTTGGAAGGACTGATGTTGTAGCTGAAGCTCCAATATTTTGGCCACCTCATGTGAAGAGTTGACTCATTTGAAAAGACCCTGATGTTGGGAAAGATTGAAGGCAGGAGGAAAAGCGGATGACAGAGGATGAGATGGTTAGATGGCATCACTGATTCAATGGACATGAGTTTGGGTAAACTCTGGGAGTTGGTGATGTTCAGGGAGGCCTGGCGTGCTGTGGTTCATGGGGTTGCAAAGAGTCAGACATGACTAAGCTACTGAACAAAACTGAAGTGAACTGAATTCTAAGAAAATTCACCTCAAGATACTATTCACCAGATTTTTGAGATTCATCTCATCAAAATTCTGTTTTCCTTTTTTGGCCACTTAAAACAGCTTGCAGGATCTTAGTTCCTTTACCAAGGATTGAACCCGGGCCCTGACAGCAGAAGTGTGGAGTCTTAGCCACTGGACCACCAGGGAACTCTCAAAATGCCTGTATCACACATCAAGATGTCTCTTGTACATGAGAAATCAGTAAAACACATACAGTGGACATTTTATCCAATTAGTTTTTTTTAGCAACTGAGGATAAAAACAACCTGTTGTTTGAGGGGAAGAATAAAAACCTGCAAAACTCAGTCTGATACCTCTTATTTATGTATACACAAAATTCTAAGAATAAATTTATTGACTGTTTTACATGCAAACCAAATAGTAAGTCATGAAAATTGTCTCTTGAAATGGTAAGATACAGTTAAATGTACATACTTGTAAAAATATATATTCTCTACCCAAACTAGACACAACATAAAAATTATTCTTAAGCTTGTTTATCAAAAAATCTTCTTTCTCCTACACAAAATAAATTAAATAGCGAAGATTATGGCATCCGGTCCCATCACTTCATGGCAAATAGGTGGGGAAACAGTGGAAACAGTGTCAGACTTTATTTTGGGGGACTCCAAATCACTGCAGATGGTGACTGCAGCCATGAAATTAAAAGACGCTTACTCCTTGGAAGAAAAGTTATGACCAACCTAGATAGCATATGCAAAAGCAGAGACATTACTTTGCCGACTAAGGTCCGTCTAGTCAAGGCTACGGTTTTTCCAGTGGTCATGCATGGATGTGAGAGTTGGACTGTGAAGAAAGCTGAGCACTGAAGGACTGATGCTTTTGAACTGTGGTGTTGGAGAAGACTCTTGAGAGTCCCTTGTACTGCAAGGAGATCCAAACAGTCCATTCTAAAGGATATCAGCCCTGGGTGTTCTTTGGAAGGACTGATGCTAAAGTTGAAACTCCAATACTTTGGCCACCTCATGTGAGGAGTTGACTCATTGGAAAAGACTCTGATGCTGGGAGGGATTGGGGGCAGGAGGAGAAGGGGATGACAGAGGATGAGATGGCTGGATGGCATCACTGACTCCATGGACATGAGTTTGAGTGAACTCCGGAAGTTGGTGATGTACAGGGAGGCCTAGCATGCTGTGATTCATGGGGTCGCAAAGAGTCGGATACGACTGAGTGACTGAACTGAACTGAACTGACAGTCAGATGGAAAAGTGAATATTTATCATGAAAAAGTATTAGTCACTCAGTTGTGTCCAACTCTTTGAGACCCCATGGACTATAGCCCACCAGTGTTCTCTGTGCATGGAATTCTCCAGGCAAGAATACTGGAGTGGGTAACTATTCCCTTCTTTAGGGAATCTTCCGGAGCCAGAGATCGAACCTGGGTGTCTTGCATTGAAGGCAGATTCTTTACTATATTAATATGAATAATGTTAAAAATGATTTAAAATCAATTTCATAATAAACCTTTAATAATATGATGATAATCAGTCCTGAATATTCATTGGATGGACTGATGCTGAAGCTGAAACTCCAATACTTTGGCCACCTGATGCAAAGATCTGACTCACTAGAAAAGACCCTGATGCTGGGAAAGATTGAAGGCAGGAGAAGGGGACGACAGAGGATGAGATGGTTGGATGGTGTCACCGACTCAATGAACATGAGTTTGAGTAAGCTCCAGGAGTTGGTGATGGCCAGGGAAGCCTGGCATGCTGCAGTCCATAGGGTCACAAAGAGTCGGACATGGCTAGCGACTGAGCTGAACTGAACTGAATATGATGATCTATACTAAACTATTTTACTTAAATTTTCTTCTTTATCATGCTACAGCAAAACATCAAGATGATTAAGGAAGTTTACAAAACTATGTGTTATGGTGAAAGAGATTTGGAGTCAAAAATCAGAAAGTATTAGACCATGGGGATAATCTCTATAATCAGTTATTTGAAGTAAGTGAAAGTTGCTCAGTCATGTGCAATCTTTGTGACCCCATGGACTATATAGTCCATGGAATTCTCCAGACCAGAATACTGTAGTGGGTAGCCTTTCCCTTCTCCAGGGGATCTTCCCAACTCAGGGATCGAACCCTGGTCTCCTGCATTGCAGGCAGATTGTTTACCAGCTGAGCCACAAGGGAAGCCCCTTGCAGCATTCTCAAAAAAGTTTTGTGAGAGTAAAAATGTGTGTTACTAGCAAAATCTTACTTCTTACTGTTCCTTAGGAATTACCCTCCAGTTTGACTAAGCAGGAAAGACAATTTATTTTAAGATGAGTGCTAAGTCGCTTCAGTCATGTCTGACTCTTTGCAACCCTATGGACTGTAGCCCGCCAGGCTCCTCTGTCCATGAGATTCTCTAGGCAAGAGTACTGGAGTGGGTTGGCATGCCCTCTCCAGGAGATCCTGCTAACCAAGGGATCAAACCCACGACTCCAGTGTCTCCTTCATTGGCAGATGGATTCTTTACCACTAGCGCCACCTGGGAAGTCCTTTAAAATGTGCATTCTTTGTTTAAATCAGGATGCATTTCAGTCAGTAACATCTTAGGATAGCCATCAACCATGCTGCAGTTGTGACTATAGTTACCCTTGTATGTGTGGGGACATCAAACATGTCAGCATCAAAACTTGCTGAATGGGAGTCAGTGACTTTGAAGACAGGAGAGCTTTATTTCTTTCTTTATTTTTTAACTCTTAGGAAACCAAATGGTTGTGGAGAATAAGTGAATCAGACATGTTTAGCAACATTTTTTAAGCTGCAGTCAAAAGTGTAACTTGTACTTGCAAGGTCAGCCTAGGAGCCCAGCACCAATAACTCTTAGTTCTTTTATTTTAAGAAATAAGGATTATTTTAAGAAATGCTGTATCATCAAACTCCTGGACAATACCATCAAAGGATGATATCATGGATATAAACGCAGACATTAAACAGTCTTTGTCAAATGCTGAATGTTAGAAAGTTTGATGAGTACCTGAATCAATTTCTTTTATTTAATATTTTTCATTGTACAAGTATGATAGTTGATGAAATAATCTGTCTGATTAAATTTGTAACAGCCCTTTCAATGAGTATAAAAGAAACATTCTGATCATGTCATAGTTTAACTTTTGGGTTTTTTTTTTTTTGGTTTCTTAAAAGTACATATAATAATGATGCTGCTTACAATGATAGCACCCTAGATTCAGTAAAAGAGGGTATTCAGTTTGGAGATTCTCCATCTCACATAAAATAGATAGTTAATGAGCTTGAATGAACTAAAATGTTTGCTATCTATACTGTGATCCTAAATGCCCAATGCATTCCATTTTAACAAAAACCTGCCAGCTGTTCTTATCTTTGTTTAACATGGGGACTTTTTTTTGCCAAGACTTTTCTAGTGCATGGCCCATATTTAATTATCCTCAAAATATTTCTTAAGAGATGAAATGCTAGTAGTTCGGTTTTGCATGTATGGTTTCCTTGAAAGTATTGGGTTGACTCTTATTTCCTTTTTTAGGGGTGCAGGCTGCATCTTTATTGAAATGTTCCAGGGTCAACCCTTGTTTCCTGGGGTTTCCAACATTCTTGAACAGCTGGAGAAGATCTGGGAGGTAAGAGAAGAATTCCTCTTTAGGAAGAAAAAATATATGCATATAAAACTTTGATCCAAATTTGCGTTAGAAACAAATGAAACAGTCCATCTGCTTTGAGAGAGTAAACCATATTTTGAGGTTGTGGAAACTGTGGTGTTTGCCAGGGGCTTAGCACCTATGGAATGAGTGGTCAGGAACCCCCTTTTGTCCCATGGATGCCCTTGAATCCTCCTGCTCCTGATAACTATTATCTCAACATCCCAGGGCAATTTCTGCCTTTACTAATTAAACACATCCCTTCCCTGCAACCCCCAGGTCTAAACCACATATTTGGCCATGGATCTTTGTCAACTGAAGATAAAACACTGCATTTTCACAGAGCACTGATAAAACAAAATGTTAGCTTCCCATGTTAGTGTGAGAGAAATATACTACTTATGCTCCAAAACTAGATTTCTAAGGTGACAGGATGCTTATGTACGTGTGTTTCCACTTCTTTATTCATTTTTTATCCCTCCCTCATTTGCACCATTGGGGCTTTCCTGGTGGCTCAGTGGTAAAGAATCCGCCTGCAATGCAGGAGACTCGGATTCGATCCCTGGGTTGGGAAGATCCCCTGAAGGTTGGCATGGCAACCCACGCCAGTGTGTATTCTTGCCTGGAGAATCCCATGGACAGAGGAGCCTGGTGGGCTATAGTCCATAGGTAGGGTTGCAAAGAGTCAGACACAACTGAAGCAACTTAGCACGCACATGCACGCAGTTGCACATTATGTACTTCATTTTTATGTCCCTTGTAGCTTATATTTTTGGGTTTCCCTGGTGGTTCAGTGTTAAAGAATTCGCTTGCCAATGCAGGAGATGATAGTTTGATCCCTGGGTCAGGAAGATCCCCTGGAGAAGAAAATGGCAACCCACTCCAGTATTCTTGTCTGGGAAATCCCAAGGATAGAAGATACCGGCAGGCTACCATCCATGGGGTCACAAAAGAGTTGGACATGACTTAGCGACTAAACAACAACAGCGATAGTCATTTACATGTGGCTCTCTTTTTCTGATGATTTTTAAATTGTGGTTAAATATATATAGCATAAAATTTACCATTCTAACCATTTTTAAAAGTACAGTGTATAACATTAAATACATTCACCTTGCTGTGCAACCATCACCACCATCCATTTCCAAAACTTTTCATCATCCCCAACAGCAGCTCTGTATCCATTCAACCAGCCCCCCATTTTTCCTGCCCCTAGCCACTGGTAACCTCTCATCTACATTCTGTCTGTATGAAATTGCCCATTCTAGGTATTCATATAAGTGGAATCACACAGTATTTGTCCTTTGTGTCTGGCTTATTTCACTTAGCATAAAGTTTTCAAGATCCATCCATATTGTAACATGTATCAAGTTCTTTAAACTGGGGTGGATAGGGTATTCCTTGTATCCTGGATTCTGCTTCCTTTCAAGTTTGCTTGTTTCAAGCAAGCTTCTAGAGCATTCTTGCTAACAGCCTCCCAATCAGGTATCTTGGGAAATAACGCAAAGTGGGATTTTTGTGTGCAGGTGAGGAAACTAATCTTTTCTCGAACCCCTCATGATTTTGACTTAACGTCACCAAACATTTTGCCTTGAGGAACAATATAAAATTTCATTTTTGAATTATGTTTCCACTGTGGAGTCCTTCATTTTAAAAATTAAAAAAGGTGGGGACTTCCCTGGTGGTCCAGTGGCTAAGACCCTGTGCTTCCAATGCAGGGAGCCCGGGTTTGATCCCTGTTCAGGGAATTAGATCTCACATGCCACAACAAAAGATCCATTGTGCTGCAGCTGAGACCTAGCACAGCCAAATAAGTAAAAATAAATAGATAATATTTGTAAAAGCCCATGTAAAAAACACTTATACCATTTTTTTACAGTTGAATTTTACAACATGAAAGTGAGGATAATCCTCAGGAAACTTTTAAGAAAAAGGAAGAGTTAGTTGCTAGTGTCTGGAGGGTCAATGACTCATATTTATGAAGATATTTTGTGCAAACCAGTCTAGTGCTACAGATTCATGACCCAGAAAACACAGTGTGTTGTGAATGCTAACATAAAATGGCCTTTGTGAAATTCAGATATTTTATAGAGATTAATCACTGCCATTAAGTTTTCTTTTGGAAACATGGATGATATAATGGAGGAACACAGGACAAATTGGGAAATATTCATACACTAAAAAAAATTTCAAGCCAAAGATTTTTCTTCCTCAAAATTTCCCTGCAAGACTAAGTGCTACTGATAAAAGCTACCTTCAAAAAGTATCACTGGGTTCCATAACATCGTCTAAGCTGGAGGTTCAGTTCAGTTCAGTTCAGTCACTCAGTTGTGTCTGACTCTTTGCGACACCGTGAATCACAGCACACCAGGCCTCCCTATCCATTACCAACTCCCAGAGTTCACTCACACTCACTTCCATCAAGTCGGTGATGCCATCCAGCCATCTCATCCTCTGTTGTCTCCTTCTCCTCCTGCCCCTAATCCCTCCCAGCATCAGAGTCTTTTCCAATGAGTCAACTCTTTGTATAAGGTGGCCAAAGTACTGGAGTTTCAGCTTTAGCATCAGTCCTTCCAATGAACACCCAGGACTGATCTCATTCAGAATGGACTGGTTGGATCTCTTTGCAGTCCAAGGGACTCTCAAGAGTCTTCTCCAACACCACAGTTCAAAAGCATCTATTCTTCAGCACTCAGCTTTCTTCACAGTCCAACTCTCACATCCATACATGACCACAGGAAAATCCATAGCCTTGACTAGATGGACCTTTGTTGGCAAAGTAATGTCTCTGCTTTTCAATAGGCTATCTAGGTTGGTCATAGCTTTCCTTCCAAGGAGTAAGCATCTTTTAATTTCATGGCTGCAATCACCACCTGCAGTGATTTTGGAGCCCAAAAAAGTAAAGTCTGACACTGTTTCCACTGTTTCCCCATCTATTTCCCATGAACGGATGGGGCCAGATGCCATGATCTTCGTTTTCTGAATGTTGAGCTTTAAGCCAGCTTTTTCACTCTCCACTTTCACTTTCATCAAGAGGCTTTTTAGCTCTTCTTCTCTTTCTGCCATAAGGGTGGTGTCATCTGCATATCTGAGGTTATTGATATTTCTCCCAGCAATCTTGATTCCAGCTTGTGCTTCTTCCAGCCCAGCGTTTCTCATGATGTACTCTGTATATAAGTTAAATAAGCAGGGTGACAATATACAGCCTTGACGTACTCCTTTTCCTATTTGGAACCAGTCTATTGTTCCATGTCCTGTTCTAACTGTTGCTTCCTGACCTGCATACAGATTTCTCAAGAGGCAGGTCAGGTGGTCTGGTATTCTCATCTCTTGAAGAATTTTCCACAGTTTCTTGTGACCCACACAGTCAAAGGCTTTGGCATAGTCAATAAAGCAGAAATAGATGTTTTTCTGGAACTCTCTTGCTTTTTCCAGATTCAGCGGATGTTGGCAGTTTGATGTCTGGTTCCTCTGCCTTTTCTAAAACCAGCTTGAACATCTGGAAGTTCATGGTTCACATATTGCTGAAGCCTGGCTTGGAGAATTTTGAGCATTACTTTACTGGCATGTGAGATCAGTGCAATTGTGCGGTAGTTTGAGCATTCTTTGGCATTGCCTTTTTTGGGATTGGAATGAAAACTGACCTTTTCCAGTCCTGTGGCCACTGCTGAGTTTTCCAAATTTGCTGGCATATTGAGTGTAGCACTTTCACAGCATCATCTTTCAGGATTTGAAATAGCTCAACTGGAATTCCATCACCTCCACTAACTTTGTTCATAGTGATGCTTTCTAAGGCCCACTTGACTTCACATTCCAGGATGTCTGGCTCTAGGTGAGTGATCACACCATCGTGATTATCTGGGTTGTTGAAGGTCTTTTTTGTACAGTTCTTTTGTGTATTCTTGCCACCTCTTCTTACTATCTTCTGCTTCTGTTAGGTCCAGACCATTTCTGTCCTTTATCTAGCCCATGTTTGCATGAAATGTTCCCTTGGTATCTCTACTTTTCTTGAAGAGATCTCTGGTCTTTCCCATTCTGTTCTTTTCCTCTATTTCTTTGCATTGATCACTGAGGAAAGCTTTCTTCTCTCTCCTTGCTATTCTTTGGAACTCTGCATTCAGATGCTTATACCTTTCCTTTTCTCCATTGCTTTTCACTTCTCTTCTTTTCACAGCTATTTGTAAGGCCTCCTCAGACAGCCATTTTGCTTTTTTGCATTTCTTTTCCATGGGGATGGTCTTGATCCCTGTCTCCTGTACAGTGTCATGAACCTCCATCCATAGTTCATCAGGCACTCTATCTATCAGATCTAATCCCTTAAATCTATTTCTCACTTCCACTGTATAATGATAAGGGATTTGATTTAGGTCATACCTGAATGGTCTAGTGGTTTTCCCTACTTTCTTCAACTTAAGTCTTAATTTGGCAATAAGTAGTTCATGATCTGAGCCAAAGTCAGCTCCCGGTCTTGTTTTTGCTGACTGTATAGAGCTTCTCCATCTTTGGCTACAAAGAATATAATCAATCTGATTTCAGTCTTGTCCATCTGGTGATGTCCATGTGTAGAGTCTTCTCTTGTGTTGTTGGAAGAGGGTGTTTGCTATGACCAGTGCATTCTCTTGGCAAAACTCTGTTAGCCTTTGCCCTGCTTCATTCCGTATTCCAAGGCCAAATTTGCCTGTTACCTGTTCTTGACTGTTCTTGCCTGTTCTTGACTTCCTACTTTTGTGTTCCAGTCCCCTATAATGAAAAGGACATCTTTTTTGGGTGTTAGTTCTAAAAGATCTTGTAGGTCTTCATAGAACCGTTCAACTTCAGCTTCTTCAGCATTACTGGTTGGAGCGTAGACTTAGATTACTATGATATTGAATGGTTTGCCTTGGAAACGAACAGAGATCATTCTGTCGTTTTTGACATTGCATCCAAGTACTGCATTTTAGACTCTTTTGTTGACCATGATGGCTACTCCATTTCTTCTAAGTGATTCCTGCCCGCAGTAGTAGATAAAATGGTCATCTGAGTTAAATTCACCCATTCCAGTCCATTTTAGTTCTCTGATTCCTAGAATGTTGACGTTCACTCTTGCCATCTCCTGTTTGACTACTTCCAATTTGCCTTGATTCATGGACCTAACATTCCAGGTTCCAATGCAATATTGCTCTTTACAGCATCGGACCTTGCTTCTATCACCAGTCACATCCACAAGTGGGTATTGTTTTTGCTTTGGCTCCATCCCTTCATTCTTTCTGGAGTTATTTCTCCACTGATCTTCAGTAGCGTGTTGGGCACCTACCGACCTGGGGAGTTCCTCTTTCAGTATCCTATCATTTTGCCTTTTCATACTGGAGGTAGCCTAATGTAAATAACAGCTTTTAAGTTGAACATTTGAATTCTAGCCATTTTTCAGCTAAATGAACGTGTGCAAGTTATAGAGTCCCTCTGAGCTTCAGTTTCCTCTTCTGTTACATGGGGCTGGTGATAATGATTTTATAACCTTGCTGTGAGAATTTTAAAGATCATGTGAGTAACAAGCACCATGTACCCTAAGTGCTCAACAAATGTTTGCTCTCTTTCTCTCTCGGAGAAATTATTTTCCTAGCGATGTTTCAAAGACCAACCAAACTGTTGACAGGCATTTCCTAATATTTAACCTAATTGTTCTATTCTCTCTGTTAGTTTCTTGTCCACATTAGAGGAAGCAGAATTAACCCTGCTTAGATCTGACCCTGTAAAAGTGATCTTCTACGCACTTGAAAAGTTTTTCCCATTCATTTATTCAGGAAGCAATATCATTGGGTACTCATTATCTTATAAGATGTTACAAGACATTGGAAAAATGGAAAGAATAGGAAAAACGCATAATCTGTGCTTTGAACTGTTGTTCATCTAGGTGGGGTGATGGGTGGTATATAAGTAAATACATGCCAAACAAACATGAACTATGTATAGGTGCAAAAGATGTATGTATAACTAGATAGTTAATAACAATTATAATAGTGAGATAAGGTATACCATTAGGATATTCGAAAAGTTGTATATAAGTTGGTTTTGTAAAACATTACTTCCTATTTTTAAATGACTGTGTTCTTAAAGCAATCATTTTATAGTTCTTTGCATTTAGTGCAGCCCTTAGAAATCATAGATCAGAAAGAATGAGTTACGACACTTCCCAGAATCTGATGATTTTCTAGTTATTGGATCAGGTTTCCAGGACTGGTCTTGGTGACTGTCCCTGGCCATCTGAAGGATGTTTTAGGTGTTAATAACTCAGTAAGTGAGAAGTTTAGACTTGTATCTGGACATAAAATACCCAGACATGAGTGATGCAACCAAAGCAAGCACATCTTAACAAAGGGGTCCAACAGGTCTTACCCAGGCCACCATGTTCATGTCTAACATTATGCTTATCACACTGCAATAAATCAGAAGGACTTTATTGTGACATTTATGACAACTCATTGCAACTTTAAAACAAGTAAACACATTAGAAATAACACTGGCATGATGTTAGAGTCGCGAGTTCCGAACTCAGCTCTAACTTGAGGTTAGGAGGTAAAGCAAGTCTCACAAACTAATTTGTCAGGTCTTTAGTGTCTCCTGGTGTATTTGGTTTTCTGACTCCGGAACTTGTGACCTCTTTGAACAAAGTATTATGAGAATATTATAGCTCCTATCATTTTTAATCATAACGTTCTTCTCTGTTTATTAAGTCTCCCCCTCCTCCACTTCTGAAGTTATTCCTCAAGCTTATAGACTTGCCTAGCTCATTGTTGCACTCCAGTACTCTTGCTTGGAAAATCCCATGAACGAGGGGGCCTTGTAGGCTGCAGTCCATGGGGTCTCAAAGAGTCGGACACGACTGAGCAACTTCATTTTCAGCAGCAGCAGCTCATTGTTGAGCTCCAGATTGTACTGATCAGGAGATAGTTCCATATCGCTTAGCTCTCTCCTTACTGGGCACCAGGAGGTCAGATTCATTATGTCTCATTTCCCTCCTTCTTCTGTCCAAGCAAGTAGAGACCCCAGTTTTGTTACCACATCTATAGTTTCATGCTCTGAGAACAAGGAAGAAACATATTCATCAGTGTGTTGTCTATTATACTATTTCATCCCAAGTAGCTTGGAAATTCAAACACTCCAAATGGCTCCTGAATTGTGTTTTACTAAAAATGGTGTACATAGACAAAAAAGGAAAGCTGCTTCAGGCTCTGTGATATGTGATGGAGGGACTAGTGGATATCTCCCAACCTCTAATCACAACTTTTCTTTACATTTATTCTGAGATCTCATTCTGGAGAAGTCCTGAATCTTTATTTTATCACATTTCTGAAATACCCCTAGCTGTGTATGTATGTGTGTACGTTTACACCTGAATGGCTACCATCAATTTTTGATCAATTTTTTAGAAATCTAATTCTTTCAATAAATATTTTTAGCAAATAATACCGGATGTAGCTCTAAAATCCAAATAAAATAAACTATGCAGACTTTAAAGCCATTAATCAAAATGCCTTCAGTTTCCATTTCAACAAAGGCAGAAAACAGCCTCTTCATCCCACTGTGGTTTCAAACATAGCACTCACTAACTGCCTTTTAAGAGCCTTCAGGGAGAGAGTAAATCAACTATTTTTGGTTTTCAGTTTCCCCGTCAGTGAAGTGGAGATTTAGTAATTTTCTCAAGTGAAAATGAACTCAATAATTTTCAAATAAAAACTGAGCATCAAATTTCCAAATAAAGGGTATTGAATTATTGTTTAAAGCTTTTAGCACAATATTCTAAAATTGTTGGTATCCATTGTTGGCTTTAATTACACAATAATACAAAGTACCCAACAATTCTGGTAACTTTTGCCTTAGAGAAAATATGGATGCAGTCATTATTTATTTCCTTTATTGCTTTCTCTTCATTATCTTTGCTTTTGTCATTTTCTTGCCAGGCAACAGAAGATGTAGGGGTATTTGTGAATCATTCTGCCCACTTGTTTACACACACATCTTTGCAAATACATAAGATGGCAGTTTAGCAAAGAAGAATTAACTCCCCATCCTTTGGCCCTCTCCCACAAAAGAAGAATTAGTCCAGTTGGTTTTTTAAAATGGATTCCAGGATTCTCAGTGTTCCCTCTGGCTTGGGGTGGCTGCTAGGAAAAGCTCATAATCCTCTCAGTAACTTTTCAATTTGTTTAGGGAATGGATCAAAGAAAGAAGCTTCTACTGGGTGGCTTGATTTTTTTTTCATTATTATGTGAGGGAAAACGGCACTTTGATAGCTTTTGTTTGAGGACAAGCTTAACAAGCACCACAAAGTATACTTCTCAGCCAGAGTCCTACTCAGCTAACTGGTAGGTATTAAGAGGCTTCCAATTCCTCATCAATTTTTATCAGTCGAGGCTTCCCAGGTGGTGCAATGATAAAGAATCTACCTGCCGGTGCAAGACACACAAGAGACACAGGTTCATTCCCTAGGTTGGCAAGATCACCTGGAGTAGGAAGTCAGTCGTTGTTGGGCAGTTGATTTCCTGCCATAACAACTGGACCAGCATCTGTCTCCAGCATTTTACAAATAGCTTCACTAGGCTTCTTCTATGAGAGATGCTTATATTGAGGCATGCTTCCCAGAAGAGCTATATTGTATAGCTACTAATGAAAGCTACTAATGTTTCATTAGTATTTCACAAAAACAGTATTGTTCCAACTCCCAATTGACATTGAGCATTTATGATTATCTTAAAAGAATGGTAAGGTTTTGTCTACAAGGGAACTCAGAGTAACAGAATCATTTAAAATCTGAAGTATTTTGACTTTAAATTCTAAAAGATTTTTCTTTTCATAGTAATTAAAAAGTAAAGCTTCAGTTTAGTAATTCAAAGCATAAATGAGCTCTTTTTCAAGCAATGTTGTTACTATTATGATCCACCAGTTAAAAACCAAATACTATATTCCAAACTGCTGGGCCGCAGAGAAAAAAAGCAGATAAGATGAATTCAGTAGAAAAGACTAGGTTAGGTTTAGGATCATTTTTAGCCAACATTCCACTGCCTAAAGGTCAGTAATCTGAATCCTTTTTAATTTGAGCACATTGGTGAACAGCTGAATGCCCATGCTGAGGCATAATTTAAACTGTCAAGTGCCTCCTGTTGAGATATATGTATATATACAGAGAGTTATCTAATGTAAGGCAAAGGGACACTTTGCCACTCACGTCTTTCTATATTTCCAACTCTGAAAATAGCATCCCAATCTGTGGTGATCATGCATTCATACAGTAGACATGCTCCATTATACTGTGCTTTACTTTATTGCACTTTGCAGACATTGCTTTTTTAAAACAAATTGAAGGTTTGCAGCAACGCTTCCTTGTCAGATGACAGGTAGCAATTTTTTAGCAAGGAAGCATTTTTTTAATTAAGGTATGTACATTGGTTTTTAAATTAAGGTATGCACATTGCTCTGTTACACACGTAATAGACCATAATATAGTGTAAACATAACTTTTATATATACTGGGAAACCAAAAAATTTGTGTGACTCACATTATTACAGTATTTGCTTTATTGCCGTGGTCTGGAATTAAACCCAAAATATCTCTGAGATATGCCGGTAGATATTTAGGGATGAGAATATGACTTTAACCTTGAGAATATGAGAATATGACATATAACTTTAAGTAAGGTTATATGATCTGTATTAGTCAGGGTTCTCCACAGAAGTAGACCCAATGGGAGATATGGAAAGGTGTGTGTGTGTGTGTGTGTGTGTATACACATAAGCCAATTCCCATGATATTTTATATATATATATATATATATATATAGTGATTTATCATGGGAATTGGCTCATGTGATTTCATGGCAGCTGAGATATGTCCTCTGCAAGGTGGAAAACCAGGAAAGCTGGTGATGTAAGTCAGTTTAAGGGGGCCACTAGTGTAAGTCCCAGAATCTGAAGACCAGAGAACTAGGGGCTCCAAAGGCAAGAGAAGATGGATGTCCCAGCTCAAAAAGAGAGACAAAAAATGTGTGCTTCCTCCACTCTTTTGGTCTGTTCAGGCCCTCTAGTGATTAGATGATGCCACCCAAATTGGTGAGGGCAGTTCTCTTTATTCCGTCTACTGATTCAAATACTAACCTCTTCCAGAAACACCCTTGCAGTCACACTCAGAAATAATGTTTTATTGACTGTCTTGGGCATCCCTTAGTCCAGTCAAGTTGACACACAGGACCATGGAAATATACTGCAATTTTGCCTGTGAAACTACAAATGTTGGAAACACTAAAATTTCTTTCTTGTACACATCAGCTGGCACAGTGTGACATACATCCAGCTTTTCCCTGTTCCTCCCCGATGTGTCCTCCATGTCTCCATACCTGCTCCATCCGCTTCATCTCTCCCCGCATCTTGCTTTGTCTTTATATAGGTGCTGGGAGTCCCTACAGAGGATACCTGGCCTGGAATTTCCAAGCTACCTAACTACAACCCAGGTAATATTGATTTGAGCTTTCAAAAGCTCTGTGAGTTATCGGTGTGAGAGCACTGGCCACACAAGCTATTTTCTTTTAATTGTTAACAGTGTAGACAGATTTTTAGACTCTTACATTCCCTGACTAATCTTTTTATGAGGAAAACATTGAAATAGCAGCTGAGGTTAGATCAGTTTTCCAGCTCTGTAAAACACAAGGAACAAGTGGAATAACAATTGGGAATGACTATTACTGTGGGCTCCACATCCATTTCCAAACACCCAATGGTTTAAATGGAAAACTCAAAAGAAGGTCTCATTTTTGAGCCCAATGACTATCATTGAGTCTATTTGCTAGATTATTGTACTTCATAAAGTATAAAAAGAAAGCTAGAGGGGAAATAGAGGCTCCCTGGGCCTAGGACAGGCCAGGTAAGATGTCTCTAGATTATACAAGAGTCCATCCATCGTCTCTAGACCCAACACTTTGTCGTTTTCTGTCCCATATTTGGTCCTCCAAGACTGGCTCCTGGGGGTGGATTTGGAAGTGTTGCAATTATTCCAAGGGGGATGTTTTTGAGAAATGCTCCCAAGGACATTCCAGAGAGGTCAGATCACTGAGTTGTCACTTCAAGGACATTGAAACAAAAGAGAGAAGGCAAGCAATGAGCGATAAGATGAAGGACCACATCATGGCCATACCAGAGCTGGACTCTCGCAGGCAGGATTAAGGGGGAGATAGATATGTATAGTGTGGGAGACCTAGGTTCAATCCCTGGGTTGGGAAGATCCCTTGGAGAAGGTAAAGACTACCCACTCCAGTATTCTGGCCTGGAGAATTCCATGAACTATATAGTCCATGGGGTTGCAAAAAGTCAGACCTGACTGAATGACTTTCACTTTCACTTTCAGATATGTACACGATTAGGGAGAATGTGGCCCAAGTTTGATTTTCCAGTCTTTATATCTTTCCATTGTCCCATAACTAAAAATGAAAATTCCCCAAATTGCTGTATTACTAACTTTGGTATGAGCTTATCCTGGAAGGGTTTTTATGAGAGTAAGAAATTGTAAGAAAATTTAAAAGGCAATTAAAGTGGAAAACAAAAGACACAGAAGGCTAGGGATTTTCTTTTTCCCTCCAGCATCTCATACTTTTACTCAAACAGCTGTATATAGGGTTTAGTCATCTTGAACTGACTAAGATTATGGATCACCTACAGCAGCTAAAGACCAACTCTAAAATCATTTCAGTTGCTTTGTGAATGATCTATATGCATTGCTAGATGGGGTTTGGATCATTTACAAATAGTTTGCCATTTCTAATTAGTACTTGAGAAAAATGTCACTCTCTCACCTTAGGGCTTGGAATAATGCCTTTTCCATTTGGTCTGAGACAGAGAGAAAAAAGACCAGGCTTCTCATAGAGATGATGGTCCAGTTGACAATAGAGCCTTTCTCCAGGTGCTTCATTTTCTAGGAGAACTGGGTCTCATCTTTTTCCACCCTGCCTGTACCCCTCCCTACCTACTCTGCTCTCCAGGTGAAAATGGGACCCCTTAGCTTCCTAAAGTAGGTGCAGGCAGAAGTCTAGGGTCACAGATGGGTTGTAGAAAATAATTGGAATGATCTCAACACAAAGCTGCCATGGTGAGCATATGCTATTCCCTCAAACTTGAACTATTTGGGTTTCAAGTTGATTCCAGCAATAAACAGTGATCCTCGGTGAGAACAATAATGAAAGGAACTTGTCCGAAATGCTTTCCTGCCAGATTCTGTACTAAATAAGATACCTGGGTTCCAATACACCAGTGAAAAATATGTTGCATTTTTCATTTTGCTGTCATTCCAAAGTAATATGCAATTTTTTATTTATGAAGAGAATTTTCCAGGCCCAACATCAATAGGGTTCATACTTTGCATTGTTTTTCTAGTAAGGATTCAATTTAATTTAAATAAGTCAAAAATTTTTGAGCACCTATTATCTGCCAGGCATTGTGTTATATGCTGGGCCTGCATAGATGAATTTGGCACATTCTTGGATCTCTAAGAGGTTGGGTTTGTAGTCACTCACCCACAGTCTTTCACCAGTTCAGCTTATGAGAGGGTGTTCATTTGCAAACCCCACTTCCACGGGCTTGGACAGTGTATAGACCATGGGTCCGGCTAGGCTTATGGAGGGAAGCAAATTGTAACCTTAGTCACAGCCAAGATGTTGTAAACTTCAGCTTGTAAATCTTAGAAGTCCAGCATATCCTGAGCTTGGGGTGAAGTACTACTGATAGCTCAATCATAAGGAGTATGTTTTAAAACAACCACCCACATATGTGTTCCAAGAACATCCCCTTATGTGAATTAAGAAGTCCCTTCAAGCCATCCCCCACCCACCTCCATCCCCAAGCCACTGCTGCTATTTGCAGGCACTTGAGCTCTGGTGATTAAGGGACCAGAAGAGGGTATGGGAGCCAGATAAACATCACAGAGAACCGTTAACACCATTCTTGATGAGATTTCCATTCCTTTCCTTTTCATTCCCCGGGCCCCCAAACTTTGAATTCAGCAGTACAATCACTCTGAGGGAGCTGGAGAGCTCAGAACCTAAAGAACCATCCAGTGTCCATCTGTGTCCACTCTGCCCTTTCCAGACCTTGTCTGGACTATGTATGAACAACACAGTTTCTATTTATACAGGTTTTTTAAAAGATGCCTGGTGCTGACCCAGCTGGACAGGTTTCTCTGACCAGTTACCTCTTTTCTTGGGGGTGGTGATGAGCAGGTTGTCAGTTTTCTCACCATCAATTCAGACTCCCTTGCCAGATTAAATCTAGCCGAGGAAAGAGAGGTATATAATTTTATACCCTAGTCTTTCTTTCCTTCTTTCTTTCCTTCCTTCTCTTCCCCACCCCACCCCCCATTTTAAGCAAGCTGGCTGAGAACTCCGTGTCTTCCACTTCAAAGGGCCAGTTGTCTTATTTTGATGTGGGCAGATTGAGAAGTAGGCTTTGAAAAGTAGGCTTTTTTTGTTTAATCTTTTCTCCTGGGATAGCTTTCAGAGCAATATATCCAAGTGTCAGTGAGGGGGTTCTGACGAGCACGGATTCCCAGACTCTCAGCAGGATCATTCTCTAACAGAAATATAAAAGTGAAATATTAAAAACCCTGGAACGTGAACTCCATCTGCAGAGTAGCCAGTGTCTTGCCTTGCTTGCACCATGGGAAAAAAAGATCTCCTTGAAAAAAGAGGGAGGAGAAAAAAAAGTGCTTTGAGTAAGAGGTTTACAGGTTTAGTAGAGCATAGTAACATCCCCTCAAAGAAGTGGGTGTTGCTCCGTGACCCCCCAAAACGCTCTTCCTTTGACTCAGCCGCCAGAACACTCGCCCTCCCCAGCAACACACCCCCTTTTCACATGCTAACTGAGGCGCCTGTGATTGGCTGAACAATAAACTGGTCACACTTGCTAAAGGCCTGCCATCTTGCACACAATCAGCCAAGACACATTAATCAAACTGGCGGGAACAGGGGTCTGTGCTGGCCTCCTGCAGGGGGGGAGGGGAGAAGTTCGGTGACCCTTAGTAAGAGTCCACAGGAAGCAGTGATAAAGAAGGCATGCTGGAGAAAGTCTAAAAAAGGTTAAAGCCCCAGTTGATGCCATGTCTGGGAAGCACTGGGTTTTTGACACAGGGGATCCCAGAAGCTTAGCGCAAACTGGATATTGGTCTTGACTGAAGTCTGCCAATACAACAGTAGTGTGAATTTAAAGGGTGGACCCCTATAGACACTCTTACAGAGCTTTCTCAGGCCTCTTAGCTTCCCCTCCCACTCCCAAGAAAATACCCCTCCCCTTTTTAGTCTCAAGCACTTTGGGCCCAACTGGACCCGATAAGAATAAAATGTACGAAAGGGGTAGAGATCCCTGCGTCAGGAAGATCCCTGGAGAAGGAAATGGCAACCCACTCCTATATTCTTGTCTGAAGAATCCCAAGGACAGAGGAGCCTGGCGGGCTATAGTCCATGGAGTCGCAAAAGTGTCAGACATGACTTAGCAACTAAATAACAACAGCGAGGAACGGATTAACCTTTCAGGAATAATTAAGACAAAGTATTGACTGGCAAGGTATTGGTCCTAAACTAAATATTTGGAGGACAATAAAAAGAGTTAATTTTGAGAGGAAAAGAAAAGTTAACATTTGTACTTTCAGTGGTAGTATCTTCTGACTTTTCCAAATTCCCTTTAAAAAGCTCTGCCAATGGCAATATAGAGCCAATAAGATCATACCTTAAAGACCAGTTTGCTAGAGGCTCCCATAAGGCTTTTAAGAGAATCAACTAAATATTTAGACATTTCTTAGGTAAAGTAAACAGAGGCCTTACTCCTCTGGACCTTGTCCAGTCACCATCTCATTAGATGCAAAGATCCTGTGATAAAAACTTTTTTTTTCCTGCCCACATGATTGCAGCCCAGTTGTGGTTTTTTAATGTGTCATTGATTGTTTCATCCAACTCCTTTTGCTCCCCTGAAAGGGTCTGTCGTGGCTCTGTTTGCTTCCTTAAACACGGTTTTTGAAAGCGCTCACGCTGTGTGAGCTCAAATCCTAGCATTAATGTACTGCTGGGTTCATTTCACCATGCTCAAAAGCGCCTAGTTTAAATCCCTCTCAATTCCATTTGAGGCACCAGAAGACTTTATCCTTCTCCACTAATGGTTCCAAGTTTATATCTAGATACTGGGGGTCAAGGACAGGAGAGGATTTAGAAATAACAGTGCATGACATTAGTCAACGCATTTGCCAAATTGGCAATTAGTTCCCGATGTGCGTGCAAAGCATTTTATTCCTGTCTCTTTGATGCCTGTTCCTGTTGAGAAGGGAATAGAGTCCACAGAGGCCTTCAAACTTTTAAAGAAATATCTGCTGAAAATCATGCTTGATTTGTGACATGAGCTCAGCTGTAGGGAAGCATCCGGGATTATCCTGGTTCTTTCAGCCCCAGGAAAGAACACCGCACATGGAAAGACTTTCCACTGGAAGAACTTAGTAGAAATCAAAAGGCAGGAAAGCGGTTCTAAAAGCCCTGCAGGGACCCAGATTCAGATGTCCTATAAACGATAGGCAAATGGATCCTGCTGACACCTAGTTATTTTCAGTACGACTGCTTTTCCAGTTTTTGACCACCAGGGGGAAGCAAGAAATAACATGGGCGGAATACTGGCATCAGACAGCATTAAAACACAGCCATCTAGCCCCACCCTGGGAATGTTTTCTTTTGACCTGAAATCCAGCGTGAGCACTTCACTTCATGTGACATCGCTACAGGACAGAGGATGATTAAAAGTTTCAAATGATCTTTGTCCGTGTTGCGGTGACCAAGAGCTGCCATGCTTTGGGCTCAAAGGGGTCTGAGTATGTCTTTGTGTGTTTGCTGTGAACACAGCCTAAGCTGTGTGCATCGCATCCACTCGATTCAGTGAACCGTTAGACAAGGGAGTTGCTCAGTGGGCTGAACTAAGGGGAAAGATACTGATAAGAGACATTTTAATTATCGGCATCAATTCCAGGAGTGGCAGGTCCACGCTCCATCTGGCATCCTCTGGGGGTGCTTGAGGAAGTTATTCTTTTCCAGTTCCCTAATCTGTAAAAGTGAGAAAGATCCTATGATTTAAAATATGTTCCCCCTGGGTTGGGAAGATTCCCTGGAGGAGAGCATGGCAACCCGCTCCAGTATTCTTGCCTGGAGAATCCCCATGAACAGAGGAGCCTGGTGGGCTACGGTCCATGAGGTTGCAAAGAGACAGAGAGACCAAGTACAGCATAGCACAGCATACTGTCTGCTGGGGTCCATGCTGGTCAGAATAGCACAGTTTTACACCTGAGGAAAGAGAAGCTTTCTCCCAGGTCCACCCAGAAGCATTTCCTAGGCTGGGAAATGGGTCCATCCAAAGCCAAACCTTGTTCTCCTTCTACTAACTATGTTATGTCCCTGTCTCATTATGCAGCCAACATAATGATTTGATATGTGTATACACTGCAAAATGATTACCACCATAAGTTTAGTTAACATCCACAATGTCTAACTTTTAGGCAGTGCCCACCAAAAGGTAGTTCCCATCCTTTTTTTTTTTTTTACACAATGTGGAAGTTCATTCAGCTGCTCAGTGACAGGTGTGTGAGAGATGATGCTATGCCGGTTTCTTTCTGTTTGTATGTGTGTTCAGTTGCTCAGTTGTGTCCAACCCTGCGACCCCATGGACCGTAGCCAGCCAGGCTCTTTTATCCATGGAATTCTCCAGGCAAGAATACTGGAGTGGGTTGCCATTTCTTCCTCTAGGGGATCTTCCCAACCCAGGGATCGAACCCACATCTCTTATGTCTCCTGCACTGGGAGGTGGGTTCTTTACCACTAGTGCCACCTAAGAAGCCCCTTCTTTCTGTTTAGCTCCCTTAGAGTTCTTGACTTCCTTCTAGATATCAGGCACACCTCCTAGGCCAGAACTGACTTGATTTTTGCTTGCTTGGGCTTAAACACTGCCTGAATTCACACACTGTAAGAGCTGACCTGCAATTTTCCAACACCTACCTGAGTCAGTCTGAGCACCTGTTAAAGCTGTCCCTTCTGGTGAAGGCTCCTTTCTCCTCATCCTGAACCACTGTGAGATGCTGTGGCCACGGGGATCTTCCCCTGGAGACCTTTATTATCTTCATGGTGTTCCTCCAGTAAGGACCGCTACATCACAGATGGCAATCGTGTTGTTATCGTTGCTTTCACCTAAATCTCGATACAGTGGAAAGATCACTAAAGGTTTCTGCAATGCAAACCTGAGCACTTCCAGTGTTTCTAGTATCTTACACTTGCCCCTGTAACTGTCACATAAGAGTAAATAGATATCTGTTGAATGAAATCAATAACCAGAGGTGAGGAACCCTGGGTTCCAGTTCCAACTGTATCCTCTGAACTAATAATCCTTGTTCTGCCTGCTTTATCAAGAAAGTACATGGAAGTTACTATTCACCTTTTGCTGGGTAAAATAGCTGTTGTTTATCTGCCAACATGGTTAGAAGAAGGAGAACATAGTTTGGCAGTGGACTGACCCATTTCCCAACCTAGGAAATGCCTCTGTGTGGACGTGAGAGAAAGCTTCTCTTTCAGTTCAGTTCAGTCGCTCAGTCGTGTCCAACTCTTTGCGACCCCATGAATCGCAGCACGCCAGGCCTCCCTGTCCATCACCAACTCCCAGAGTTCACTCAGACTCACGTCCATCGAGTCAGTGATGCCATCCAGCCATCTCATCCTCAGTCGTCCCCTTCTCCTCCTGCCCTCAATCCCTCCCAGTATCAGAGTCTTTTCCAATGAGTCAACTCTTTGCATGAGGTGGCCAAAGTACTGGAGTTTCAGCTTTAGCATCATTCCTTCCAAAGAAATCACAGGGTTGATCTCCTTCAGAATGGACTGGTTGGATCTCTCTGCAGTCCAAGGGGCTCTCAAGAGTCTTCTCCAACACCACAGTTCAAAAGCATCAATTCTTCAATGCTCAGCCTTCTTCACAGTCCAACTCTCACATCCATACATGACCACTGGAAAAACCATAGCCTTGACTAGACGGACCTTTGTTGGCAAAGTAACGTCTCTGCTTTTGAATATGCTATCTAGGTTGCTCATAAATTTTCTTCCAAGGAGTAAGTGTCTTTTAATTTCAGGGCTGCAGTCACCATCTACAGTGATTTTGGAGCCCCCAAAAATAAAGTCTGACACTGTTTCCACTGTTTCCCCATCTATTTCCCATGAAGTGATGGGACCGGATGCCATGATCTTCGTTTTCTGAATATTGAGCTTTAAGCCAACTTTTTCACTCTCCTCTTTCACTCTCATCAAGGGGCTTTTTAGTTCCTCTTCACTTTCTGCCTTAAGGGTGGTGTCATCTGCATATCTGAGGTGATTGATATTTCTCCCGGCAATCTTGATTCCAGCTTGTGCTTCTTCCAGCCCAGCGTTTCTCATGATGTACTCTGTATATAAGTTAAATAAGCAGGGTGACAATATACAGCCTTGACGTACTCCTTTTCCTATTTGGAACCAGTCTGTCGTTCCATGTCCAGTTCTAACTGTTGCTTCCTGACCTGCATACAGATTTCTCAAGAGGCAGGTCAGGTGGTCTGGCATTCCCATCTCTTGAAGAATTTTCCACAGTTTCTTGTGATCCACACAGTCAAAGGCTTTGGCATAGCCAATAAAGCAGAAATAGATGTGTTTCTGGAACTCTCTTGCTTTTTCCAGATTCAGCGGATGTTGGCAGTTTGATGTCTGGTTCCTCTGCCTTTTCTAAAACCAGCTTGAACATCTGGAAGTTCATGGTTCACATATTGCTGAAGCCTGGCTTGGGGAATTTTGAGCATTACTTTACTAGCGTGTGAGATGAGTGCAACTGTGTGGTAGTTTGAGCATTCTTTGGCATTGCCTTTCTTTGGAACTGGAATGAAAATTGACCTTTTGCAGTCCTGTGGCCACTGCTGAGTTTTCCAAATTTGCTGGCATATTGAGTACAGCACTTTCACAGCATCATCTTTCAGGATTTGAAATAGCTCAACTGGAATTCCATCACCTCCACTAGCTTTGTTCATAGCAATGCTTTCCAAGGCCCACTTGACTTCACATTCCAGGATGTCTGGCTCTAGATGAGTGATCACACCATCATGATTATTTGGGTCGTGAAGATCTTTTTTGTACAGTTCTTCTGTGTATTCTTGCCCCCTTTTCTTACTATCTTCTGCTTCTGTTAGGTCCAGACCATTTCTGTCCTTTATCGAGCCCATCTTTGCATGAAATGTTCCCTTGGTGTCTCTAATTTTCTTGAAGAGATCTCTAGTCTTTCCCATTCTGTTCTTTTCCTCTATTTCTTTGCATTGATCACTGAAGTAGGCTTTCTTATCTCTTCTTGTTATTCTCTGGAACTCTGTGCTTCTCTGACCAGAATGGATCCCAGCAGACAATATAAGTTAGTGTGAGTTAGGCGCTTTACTGTAATATTGAATGGTTTGCCTTGGAAAAGACCCAAGATCATTCTGTCATTTTTGAGATTATACCCAAGTACTGCACTTTGGACTCTTTTGTTGACCATGAGGGCTACTCCATTTCTTCTACGGGATTCTTGTCCATAGTAGTAGATAGAATGGTCATCTGAATTAAATTGACCCATTCCCATCCATTTTAGTTCACTGATTCCTAAAATGTCAATGTTCACTCTTGGCCATCTCCTGTTTGACCACTTCCAATTTGCCTTGATACATGGACCTAACATTTCACGTTCCTATGCAGTATTGTTCTTTTACCTCATCGGACTTTCCTTTCACCACAAGACACATTCACTGCTGGGCATTGTTTCTACTTTGGCTTAGCCTTTTCATTCCTCCTGAGAAACCTGTACGCAGGTCAAGAAGCAACAATCAGAACCGGACGTGGAACAACGGACTGGTTCCAAACTAGGAAAGGAGTGCATCAAGGCTGTATATTGTCACCCTGCTTATTTAACTTTATACTGAGTACATCATGTGAAATGCCAGGCTGGATGAAGCACAAGCTGGAATCAAGATTGCCAGGAGAAATATCAATAACCTCAGATATGCAGATGACATCACCCTTATGGCAGAAAGTGAAGAGGAACTAAACAGCCTCTTGATGAAAGTGAAAGTGGAGAGTGAAAAAGCTGGCTTAAAACTCAACATTCAAAAAACAAAAGTCGCAGCATCTAGTTCCATCATTTCATGGCATATAGATGGGGAAACAATGGAAACAGTGACAGATTTTATTTTCTTGGGCTCCAAAATCACTGCAGATGGTGACTGCAGCCATGAAATTAAAAGGCACTCGCTCCTTAGAAGAAAAGTTATGACCAACCTAGACAGCATATTAAAAAGCAGAGACATCACTTTGCCAACAAAGGTCTGTCTAGTCAAAGCTATGGTTTTTCCAGTGGTCATGTATGGATGTGAGAGTTGGACTGTGAAGAAGGCTGAGCATTGAAGAATTGATGCTTGTGAACTGTGGTGTTGGAGAAGACTCTTGAGAGTCCCTTGAACTACAAGGAGATCCAACCAGTCCATCCTAAAGGAAATCAACCCTGAATGTTCATTGGAAGGACTGATCTTGAAGCTGAAGCTCCAATACTTTGGCCACATGATGTGAAGAGTTAACTCCTTGGAAAAGACCCTGATGCTGGGAAAGATCTAAGGCAGGAAGAGAAGGAGACAACAGAGGATGAGATGGTTGGATGGCATCACTGACTTGATGGACATGAGTTTGAGCAAGCTCTGGGAAACTGTGAAGGACAGGGAAGCCTGGTGTGCTGCAGTCCATAAGATCACAAAGAGTTGGACATAACTGAGCAACAAGGCACTTTACATACATAATTCTACTTGGCTTCACTACAGCCCTATCAGATAGGGGCAGTGCTATCATTTCTACTTTATAGATGAGAGAGCTGAGGCTTGGGGAGGTATGTGTCTTGCCCAGGGTTACCTAGCCAGGGTGACCCAGAATATCCAATCTGTTGGACTCCAAGTTGGTGCTCATAGGTGATTCCATAAGCAAATATAATTTCCAAGGACAAATATAATTTGGTAATAAAGCAATGACCTAGGCTGACATTAGCCAATAACATTTTTCCATGTTCATTTTCAAATGATTATGTCCTTTAACCCAGATTTGCTTTTAGAATCTGTGAGCTTGGAAACATGTTTCTGAAGTGTTATGTGAGTGGAACCCCTGCCCTGGGACCCCAGCAGGCAACCCCTCCACCCCTCACTTCAGCTAACGAATCCACGATGTTCACGGAGTCTGAACTACCATCAGGCTCATCGCTGTCACACTTCTGGAGTATGGCAAAAGCTCCTGGGAGGTACAATTAACATCTTTATTAACCTGTCCCCAAATAAGGCAGTGAAATTCATTTATATACATGGCCCACTTTGATCTTCATTAATAGTCTCTACATTTATTTTTAGTTTTCTCATCTTTAATTTATTTTATTTCAATAATTAGTTTTTATTGGGGGAACTGGATGATCTCAAAGTAATTAAGACTATGAAAAATTGCAAATGAAAGAAAGCAGGTTAAAAAGAATTTTTTTCCAAGTAACATCCTGCTGTGTTTCTACCTAGTTCAAGAAAAAAGCCTTAAGGTCATAAGTATCTTGGATCTGGTTCAAAACAGGCTCCTTCCCCAGCCCCATAGCCACTGCCTGGCATCATGGATCTCTGTAAGATATACAGTGGGAATCACAAGTGGGCTGTCTTGAATTACTTTTACATTTTTAAAATAAGGTTTAGTAAATTTATCTCATTTTCTATTTTTTTACCCAAGCATCGATTTTTCATTTGTTCAACAAATATTTATTGAATGCTAGATGCTGGGACTGGGATTCAGAAATAAATAAGACATTGATACCTGCCTTCAAGGCATAGAGTCTAGAGGGAGAAACAAATAAATAATACAGTGTGGCAAGTGTTATTATAGCAGGGTCCCCTGAGGACCTCTAGGAACTAGGAAAAAATGCCTTGGTTGTCTGGGGAAATCTAGGGACTGTTTGGGAGAAAGAGACATGTACTGGGTTTCAAGAATCATGAAGAGGGCTTTCTCTACGTGAGCAAGAGGGGAAGGACATTCCAGACAAAGGAACTCAATAGAGGAGTAGGTTTACTTAATATAAAAGTAGGTGAATTGCTCAGGGAAGCTAGAATGTTGGCTTGTGGTGACTATTGCTAGAGATTGGGGCTTCCCAGGTGGCTCATTGGTAAATAATCCACTTGCTAATTCAGGAGACAGGTTTGATCCCCGGGTCGGGAAGATCCCCTGGAGAAGGAAATGGCAACCCACTCCAGTATTCTTACCTGGGAAATCCCACGGACAGAGGAGCCTGGCGGGGCTACAGTTCATGGGGTCATAAGAATCAGACACAACTTAGTGACTAAAACAACAATTGCTGGAGATTAACCTGGAAGGGTAGACAGCAGCCAGATTGGAAAATTAGTGGTAAACATCGTAAGTATTAGATTTGACTAATAAGCAAAGAGAAGGCATCGGATGGTTGTTAGTAGGGAAGAGATATGGCAGGATTTAAATTTTAGAAAAAATTGCTTGGAAGGCTATATGTAGAATTAAATTGGTGGTAGTCAGTATGGCAATGCTCCAGATTCTAGAAGATAAGTAGGAAGTCTCAACCAAAGCAGTGGCAACGAATGAGGAACGTTGGGGCAAATCTAAAAAGCAAGAGGAAGATACAGTCAAGGGGAGATTGTAGCTGACTGTGAAAGAGAAACTGAGATCCAGTGGGTGAGAGAAGGATAGCACCATTTACTGGCACAGGAAATAAAGTGGGGAAGGAACAGATTGGGGGGAACATAAAGAGTATAAGGTTTGAACATTTTGAGTTTAAGCTATCTGTGAGACCACCAAGTAGGGATATCTAAAAAGCAATTATAATAGAAAGACAAGCCTGTGGGGACCTCCCTGGTGACCCAGTGTTTAGGACTCCATGTTCTGACTGCTTAGGGCCCGGGTTCTGTCCCTGATAGGGGAACTAAGTTTCCCACAAGCCACTCAGCATAGCAAAAAAAAAAAAAAAACAAAGAAAGAAAGAAATAGAAGCCTGTGATTATAGGGGTCTAATATAGAAATACAAAATTGGAAGTCATCGGCTTAAAGTGGTATTTAAAACTCCAGGTGTGAATTCAGTTGCCCAAGGGAGGGTGTGCAGAGAAAGACTACAGTGGAATTCATGGGAACCAATACTGAAGGATCTGGTAGAGGGGATTCTTTGAAAGCTGAGAAAGAAGAGCCAGAGGGGCTGGCAAAGACTATGATCCCATGAAACTCATAAATTAGGGGAGAGCACCAAGTACCACGTCTGTGCATTGCCAGCACTGAACACAACAGCTGCATGTGGGGGCCCGTAAATGTTTGTAGAGACTACAGGGGAAATGATACATGTTGCCAAATGATGAATCATTAAACACCATAAACACCGAATGGCATGATCAAGCTATAGCTCAAACATCGACTTTGAAGGTGGACAGACATTAAATAGAGCACTGCCTCCAGGAGAGGGGAGACTCCTGATATCTTCTGTCACCTCCATCCTCTCCATCCATGCACCGGGAGCAAAGCCTAGCTTCCCCTTCTGCTATATAGACCATTACCTTAGGAACAGGCTTCTGAGGATGGAATATTTTCTTAGAGAATCCACAAAAAGTTTTGATGCACGGTTAGAATAGTGGGTGGGGCTTCCCTGGTGGCTCAGACAGTAAAGAATCCACCCCCAACGCTAGAGACTTGGGTCTCATCCCTGTGCTGAGAAGATCCCCTGGAGAAGGAAACGGCTACTCACTCCAGTATTCTGGCCTGGAGAATTCCATGGACAGAGGAACCTGTCAGAGGATCCCTGACAGTCCATAGGGTCGCAAAGAGTCAGACACAACTGAGCGACTTTCTCTCTCTCTAGAATAGTGGTAAGCCTTCAATGCACATTGAAGTGCCAAGTAGCGCCCTGCATGAGAACACTGACTTTTGGTATCCCAATGATTCTCAAATGGGAATCGAGAGCCTGGTAATGCAAAGCCAAGTTCAGACGTCTTGAGCAAAAGACTAAGGCAATTTCTAAGCCAGCCACCTGAGAGAGGAGGGCAAGCAGTTGGGAGGGTGTGAGTGGGTGTATATGCGCTGAGGCTGAGGGTGAGATAGAAGAGCTACAGATTTTTTGCAAAGCCACTTTAAAGTTCCTGCTGGAGATACCAAAATAGGCTAACAGCATTATCAACTATCTAAATATATGATATCTTAAGAATGCGCTGGGTTCGGGAAATTCCAGAGGCGTAGATCAGTAGACCGGGCTATAAGATAAGAGTAGGGTAATTGTGCTAAGACTATAGTAACTAGAAAATGTTTCACTTTGAGCTAAGGCTCCAAAGGGTCATGGTGATATTTTATCAACCAATCAACAAACCTCTATTGACTTGAATCACTTGTGAAATGAGCTTTCTTAAAGGTTTATGAAAAAATGCATTATTTTACTGTGGTAGCAACAGTTGGGCCCTCGTTTTACTTTTACTCCATTCAGTTGGGAAATTAAAATGTTCAGCCTTTTTTATTTTTTTGCCACTTTACTTTTTAATTGAAGGATAATTGCTTTACAGAATTGTGTTGTTTTCTGTCAAACATCAATAAGAATCAGCCATAAGTACACCCATGTCCCCTCCCTCTGGAACCTCCCTCCCATCTCTCTCCCAATCCCACCCCTCTAGATTGTCACAGAGCCCCTGTTTGAGTTCCCTGAGTCCTGTTCCCACACAACAAATTCCTATTGGCTATCTATTTTACATATGGTTTGTAAGTTTCCATGTTACTCTCTCCTTATATCTCACTCTCTCCCTCGTCCCCTTCACCTTGTCCCCCTCCCCTGTCCATAGGTCTGTTCTCTTTGTCTATTTCTCCACTCAGTTCAGTTCAGTTCAGTTCAGTCGCTCAGTCGTGTCCGACTCTCTGCAACCCCATGAATCGCAGCACGCCAGGCCTCCCTGTCCATCACCAACTCCCAGAGTTCACTCAGACTCACGTCCATTGAGTCAGTGATGCCATCCAGCCGTCTCATCCTCTGTCGTCCCCTTCTCCTCCTGCCCCCAATCCCTCCCAGCATCAGAGTCTTTTCCAATGAGTCAACTCTTTGCATGAGGTGGCCAAAGTACTGGAGTTTCAGCTTTAGCATCATTCCTTCCAAAGAAATCCCAGGGCTGATCTTCAGAATGGATTGGTTGGATCGCCTTGCAGTCGAAGGGACTCCCAAGAGGCTTCTCCAACACCACAGTTCAAAAGCTCAATTCTTCGGCGCTCAGCCTTCTTCACAGTCCAACTCTCACATCCATACACGACCACAGGAAAAACCATAGCCTTGACTAGACAGACCTTTGTTGGCAAAATAATGTCTCTGCTTTTCAATACACTGTCTAGGTTGGTCATAACTTTTCTTCCAAGGAGTAAGCATCTTTTAATTTCATGGCTGCAATCACCATCAGCAGTGATTTTGGAGCCCAAAAAAATAAAGTCTGACACTGTTTCCACTGTTTCTCCATCTATTTCCCATGAGATGATGGGACCAGATGCCATAATCTTTGTTTTCTGAATGTTGAGCTTTAAGCCAACTTTTTCACTCTCCACTTTCACTTTCATCAAGAGGCTTTTTAGTTCCTCTTCACTTTCTGCCATAAGGGTGGTGTCATCTGCATATATGAGGTGATTGATATTTCTCCTGGCAATCTTGATTCCAGCTTGTGTTTCTTCCAGCCCAGCGTTTCTCATGATGTACTCTGCATAGAAGTTAAATAAGCAGGGTGACAATATACAGCCTTGACGTACTCCTTTTCCTATTTGGAACCAGTCTGTCGTTCCATGTCCAGTTCTAACTGTTGCTTCCTGACCTGCATACAGATTTCTCAAGAGGCAGGTCAGGTGGTCTGGTATTCCCATCTCTTGAAGAATTTTCCACCGTTTCTTGTGATCCACACAGTCAAAGGCTTTGGCATAGTCAATAAAGCAGAAATAGATGTGTTTCTGGAACTCTCTTGCTTTTTCCATGATCCAGAGGATGTTGGCAATTTGATGTCTGGTTCCTCTGCCTTTTCTAAAACCAGCTTGAACATCAGGGAGTTCACAGTTCACATATTGCTGAAGGCTGGCTTGGAGAATTTTGAGCATTACTTTACTAGCATGTTAAGATGAGTGCAACTGTATGGTAGTTTGAGCATTCTTTGGCATTGCCTTTCTTTGGGATTGGAATGAAAACTGACCTTTAATGAATTCATCAGTACCAGCTTTTTAGATTCCATATATATGCATCAGTATACAATATTTATATTTCTCTCTCTGACTTACTTCACTCTGTGTAATAGGCTCTAGGTTTGTCCACCTCATTAGAACTGACTGCATTCATTTTTATGGTTGAGTAATATTCCATTGTGTATATATGTACAACAGCTTCTTTATCCATTCATCTGTCGATGGACATCTAAGTTGCTGCCATGTTCTAGCTATTGTAAATAGTGCTGCAATGAACATTGAGTTACATGTGTCTTTTTCGATTTTGGTTTCCTCAGGGTATATGCCTAGGAGTGGGATGGCTAGGTAATATGGTAGTTTTATTCCTAGTTTTTCAAGGAATTTCCACCCTGTCTTCCATAGTGGCTGTATCAATTTACATTCCCACCAGCAATGCAAGAGTGTTCCCTTTTCTCCATCCTCTCTAGCATTTATTGTTTGTAGACTTTTTGATGATGGCCATTCTGACTATCTCATTATAGTTATGATTTGCATTTCTTTAATAATAAGCGATGTTATGCATCTTTTCATTTATTTGTTATCCATCTGTATGTCTTCTTTGGAGAAAAGTCTGTTTAGGTCTTTTTCCCACTTTTTGATTTGGTTGTATGTTTTTATGGTATTGAATTGTATGAGTTTATATACTTTGGAAATTAATTCTTTGTAAGTTGTTTCCTTTGCTATTATTTTCTCCCATTCTAAGGGTTGTATTTTCACCTTGTCTGTAGTTTCCTTTGCTGTGCAAAAGCTTTTACGTTTAATTAGGTCCCACTTATTTATTTTTGTTTTTATTTTCATTAGTCTAGGAGGTGGGTCATAGAAGATCTTGCTTTGATTTATGTCATTGAGTGTTCTGCTTATGTTTTCTATGAGTTTTATAGTATCTGGGCTTACATTTAGGTCTTTAATCCATTTTGAGTTTATCTTTGTGTATGGCATTAGGAAGTGTTCTAATTTCATTCTTTTGCATGTAGCTGTCCAGTTTTCCCAGCACCACTATTGAAGAGGGTATCTTTGCCCCAATGTATATTTTTTCTTCCTTTGTCAAAAATAAGGTACCCATAGGTGCATGGGTTTATCTCTGGGTTATCTGTCTTCTTCCATTGGTCTGTATTTCTGTTTTTATGCCAGTACCATACTGTCCTGATGACTGTAGCTTTGTAGTATAGTCTGAAGTCAGGAAGGTTGATTCCTCCAGTTCCATTCTTCTTTCTCAAGACTGCTTTGGCTATTTGGAGTCTTTTGCATCAATATGAATTGTGAAATTTTTTGTTCTAGTTCTGTGAAAAATGCCATTGGTAGTTTGATAGGAATCACATTGACTCTGTAGATTGCATTTGGTAGTATAGTCATTTTCACAATATTGATTCTTCCTACCCAGAAACATGGAATATTTCTCCATTGGTTTATGTCACCTTTGATTTCTTTCACCAGTGTTTTATAATTTTCTATATGCAGTTCTTTTTTCTCCTTATGTAGATTTTTTTTTCCTAGATATTCATTGTTGTTGCAGTGGTGAATGGGATTGATTCCTTAATTTCTCTTTCTGATTTTTCACTGTTAGTATATAAGAATGCAAGTGATTCCTGTGTATTGACCTTGTATCCCATGACTGCTGATTTCACTGATTAGCTCTAGTAATTTCATGATCATTTCTTCAGGGTTTTCTATGTATGGTATCATGTCATCTGCAAACAGTGAGAGTTTACTTCTTTTCCAATCTGGATTTCTTTTATTTCTTTTTCTTCTAATTGTCATAGCCAGGACTTCCAAAACTATGTTGAATAATAGTGGTGAGAGTGGACATCCTTGTCTTGCCCCTGATCTTAGAGGGAATGTTTTAGTTTTTCACCATTGAGAATAATGTTTGCTGTGGGTTTATCATATCTGGCCTTTACTATGTTGAGGTAGGTTCCTTCTATGCCCATTTTTGGAAATATTTTAATCATAAATGGGTGCTGAATTTTGTTGAAGATTTTCTGCATCTATTGAGATGATCATATGGTTTTTATCTTTCAATTTGTTAATATGCTGTATCACATTGATTGATTCATATACTGAAGAATCCTTGCATCCCTGGAATAAACCCAACTTGATCATGAGCTTTTTAACGTGTTGTTGAATTCTGTTTGCTAGAATTTTTTGAGGATTTTTGCATCTATGTTTATCAGTGACATTGGCCTATAATTTACTTTTTTGTTGTCTTTGCCTGGTTTTGGTATCTGGGTGATTGTGGCCTCATAGAATGTGTTTGGAAGTATTCCTTCCTCTGCAATTTTTTGGAAGAATTTCAGAAAAATAGGCATTAGCTCTTCTCTAAATGTTTCATAGAATTCCCCTATGAATTCTGAAGCCATCTGGCCCTGGGTTTTTGTTTTTTGGGAGATTTTTGATCACAGTTTTGATTTTGTGATTGGCTTGTTCGTAATTTCTGTTTCTTCCTGGTTCAGTCTTGGGAGGTTGAACTTTTCTAAGACTCTATCCATTTCCTCTAGGTTGTCTACTTTATTAGCATATAGTTGCTCATAATCTCTTATGATCATTTGTATTTCTGAGTTGTCTGTTGTAACCTCTCCTTTTTAATTTCTAATTTTGTTGATTTGATTTTTCTCCCCTTTTTTCTTAATGAGTCTGGCTAGTGGTTTGTCAATTTTGTTTATTTTCTCAAAGAAAATGTTCAACTTTCAAACTTCCCTCTTGCAATGTACTTTGCTCCTCCTGCCTCAAATTCCAATTGAACTCAAAGGAGAACTCCTTTAAAGAGAACTGCAGAAGGAGGAGATGGCGGAAAGAAAAGTGAAAGTGAAGTCATTCAGCCATGTCCGACTCTTTGTGACCCCATGGATTGTAGCCCATGGAATTTTCCAGGCAAGAGTACTAGAGTGGGTTGCCATTTCCTTCTCCAGGGCATCTTCCTGACCCAGGGATCAAACGCGGGTCTCCCACATTGCAGGTAGAGGCTTTACCTGTGAGCCACCAAGGAGATGGAGAAGAATCAGGTCTAACGATTTACCATCATCTTTGGGAGGAAAAGGATAATAAGCTACCTACAGATCTATGATTTGAGAGGTTATTGAAACCAGAGAAACAGACTTGTCTTGAAATGGCATTGGGTAAAATGACTGTTTTCCAGTGGTCATGTATGGATATGAGAGTTGGACTATAAAGAAAGCTGAGCACCAAAGAATTGATGCTTTTGAACAGTGGTGTTGGAGAAGACTCTTGAGAGTCCCTTGGACTGCAAGGATATCTAACCAGTCCATCCTAAAGGAGATCAGTCCGGGTGTTCACTGGAAGGATTAATGTTGAAGCTAAAACTCCAGTACTTTGGCCACCTGATGCAAAGAGCTGACTCATTGGAAAAGACCCTGATGCTGGGAAAGATTGAGGGCAGGAGGAGAAGGGGACGACAGAGGATAAGATGGTTGGATAACATAACCGACCCAATGGACATGGGTTTGGGTGGACTTTGAGAGTTGGTGATGGACAGGGAGGCCTGGCATGCTGTGGTTCATGGGGTCGCAGAGTCGGACATGACTGAGCAACTGAACTGAAAATGACTGTTTGCGGATCACTCTCTCATTGATTGCTTGCAGTTTAACTACTGGGAAAAATCAATGGGGGCAAGGCAAGGTCACTCAGCAGAAAATTATCTGCATAAGCATGGAGGGCTGGCCACAGACAGGCACAGGGCTTGACTTTATAACAGCAACCTGGCTGACCCTGGACCCCTCAGGCCCTCTATCTGGGCTCACGTAGCTACAGAAGAGATGTGGGGAAAGAATCAAGCCCAGTTTACACAAGACACAGAACTTGAAGTTCAACGTTGTGTCATAGTCTCCTGGGGCCACTCTTATAAGCCATCCTCTACTTTTTAGGGGCTGATTTTTCTCTCATCATGCTTCCTTTTTCACATCCTTGAAAAACATGTGAAGTAGGCGTCAGACATGATGTTTGGCAATTTTTATGTCCGTTGATTAGTTGAATTTTCACAAGCCCACTTAAGAAAATGGGCCTCAGAGAAGTGTGTGGGAGTTGCTGGTGAGTGGTCCACCCTGCCCTCCTTACTAGACCAGTGTCCTCTCCTTCATTTAGTGCCACTCTATAAACGTCTGGAGGTCATTAAACATTGTGCATTTGTGCGTGCTGTCACTTCAGTTATGTCCAACATTTTGTGACCCCATGCACTGTAGACCACCAGGCTCCTCTGTCCATGGGATTCTCCAGGCAAGAGTACTGAAATGGGTTGCCGTGCCCTCCTCCAAGGAATCTTTCCAACCCAGGAATTGAACCTGTGTCTCTTATGTCTCCCGCATTGCAGGTGGGTTCTTATCACTAGCACCACCTGGGAAGACCCCATTAAATATCATAACACAATAATGGACCAATGTGGGCCTCCCCAGGCTCATTGAAGCAGGCTCTGTGGGGTGAAGCTGAGGTTTCCTTTTGGTTAAAAACTCTCCCAGGTGATGCTAGTGTGCTGCTTGGCTTGAGGACCACTGTATGAGACTAGGTGTCTCTCCAAAATGAAAGGTAGAACCAAGGAGAAAAAGTAAAAGAAATAAGACTGACATTGACTGAGCCCCTACTACAGGCCAAGTGCTTAATCTTGTCTTATTCTCCCAAGCAACTGGAAAAGGGTTCCAACTTTACAGATGAGAAACTTCTGAGTCATTTAACTATACAGGTGGAGTAATTTCCACCAAATCCCAGAGCTCAGAAGTGGCAGAGAGGAGATGTGTGAGCCCAGGCTGTGTTCATGTTGCTACACCACACAGCTAAGGCACACACCTCTGGCCCACACCAAAGACTCAGAAATTAAGCCAAGCTTGTAAGAACTCAAGCTTGGAACACATTAAAATTTCAGTAGAATGAAGCAGCAAGTTATGGGTTTCCAAGGAGAACAATAAGGCAGAGACACCTGGGAGGAAAGAGAAAGAAGTGATACACCACATGAGAGAAAGAGGCAGAAAGAAAAGTGGCAAAGGGTAAGGAAATACTTATACCACACTCATTGTTCTAATTCTCACAATAACCCCATGCAGTAGGAGCTCTAATTGTCTCTTTTCTGCAGATGGGAAAACTGAGACCCAGGGAGTAACACCCTCAAGTCACACAGCTGGTTAAGTGGCATGTTGTTGCTCAGTCACAAAGTCGTGTCCAACTCTTTGTGACCCCATGAACTGCAGCACGCCAGGCTTTCCTGTCCTTCACCATCTCCCAGAGTTTGCTCAAATTCATGTCCATTGAGTCGATGATCTATCCAACCATCTCATCCTCTGTCATCCCCCTCTCCTTCTGCTCTCAGTCATTCCGAGCATCAGGGTCTTTTCCAATGAGTCAGCTCTTCACCTCAGGTGGCCAGATTATTAGAGCTTCAGCTTTAGCCTCAGTCCTTCCAACAAATATTCAGGGTTGATCTCCTTTAGAATTGACTGGTTTGATCTTGTGGCATTAGTGTGGATTCAAAATGCAAGTCAGAGTCCCAACCACATGCAGTTTACATTTCCCATCACTTTTCAAAGGAAGAGAAAGAAGGAAAAGCCAAGAGGATTTATTTTGTTTAATGCTGAGGCCAGCACATTCCATTCATTATCTTAGTTCAGTTCAGTTCATTTCAGTCGCTCAGTCGTGTCCGACTCTTTGCGACCCCATGAACCGCAGCACACCAGGCCTCCCTGTCCATCACCAACTCCTGGAGTTCACCCAAACTCATGTCTATTGAGTCAGTGATGCCATCCAGCCATCTCATCCTCTGTCGTCCCCTTCTCCTCCTGCCCCTAATCCCTCCCAGCATCAGAGTCTTTTCCAATGAGTCAACTCTTTGCATGAGGTGGCCAAAGTACTGGAGTTTCAGCTTTAGCATAAGTCCCTCCAATGAACACCCAGGAGTGATCTCCTTCAGGGTGGACTGGTTGGATCTCCTTGCAGTCCAAGGGACTCTCAAGAGTCTTCTCCAACACCACAGTTCAAAAGCATCTATTCTTCGGTGCTCAGCTTTCTTCACAGTCCAACTCTCACATCCACACATGACCACTGGAAAAACCATAGCCTTGACTAGATGGACCTTTGTTGGCAAAGTAATGTCTCTGCTTTTCAATATGCTATCTAGGTTGATCATAACTTTCCTTCCAAGGAGTAAGCGTCTCTTAATTTCATGACTAAAATCACCATCTGCAGTGATTTTGGAGCCCAAAAAATAAAGTCTGACACTGTTTCCCCATCTAATTCCCATGAAATGATGGGACCAGAATATATCCATAAATTCAACAAATCACTTTGTCCTTGTGAGGTGACCATGACCTCCAACTTGAGGTACAAAAACAGGCTGGCCATAGTGAAAGAGTCTTGCTTAAGGTCTCCATTAACCTGAAGCAGCAGTTTCAAACCCGTGCTCAACAAGAATACTAAATCCAGCAATTGTATTAAAATACTAAATGCCCAAACCCCCAGCACCTAGGGCTTGTCAGAGGGATAAAAAAAACATGGGAAAAACTTTGAACTGGATTTCACTACACTGATTGGAAATTGAGATATGACTGGATGAGGACATATTTTAATTTTGTTTGGCCAGGGAAAACTATCAATAGGTAGCAGAAAGTGGTTTGGAAATGAACGTTCTGAATGAGGGCCAGATATTCTGATCTTTACTGGTTATTTGAATTTGGGCACAGTCACCTGGAGAGAAAGTAAATAGCCAGTATAGACAAGGACTTCCCTTAGTGTCCACCCGGGACTGTAAAATGACAGCAGAGTGGCTCACTTTTCTTTGAGTGGGGAAGGTATCCTTGCTTTATAATGTTGTGTTAAATCTCTACTGCACAATGAACTGAATCAGCTATTTATATGCATAGATCTCCACTTTGGACCTCCCTCCTACCCCCAGCCCCCCACTGCACCCCTCTAGGTCAGCACAGAGCACTGAGAAAATAAGAAATAAGAAAATAAGCGTAGAAGTGAATAGGGTACGCCCCCATAACCATTCCTGTGCTATTTATTCTGCAGCTTCCCACTAGTGATCTGTTTTACACATGGCAGTACACAGAGGTCAAGCTCAATCTCCCAAGTGGCTCACATTTGATTGTATCTGATCCTGAAAACTCAGCTTAAATCATGTTCTTTGATCATGGCTTTCACTCCCCAACTCTTAACACCATAAAGTCCATCTTTAATTGAACTTCCTTTTGAAGTTACACAGTAATATGTAATTTTTGTTTAAAAATAAATGTAAGAAAATAAGCGTAGAAGTGAGTAGGGTAAGCCCCCATAACCATTATCACAATCAGGTGAGTGGTCTTCCTGGGTTCTTTTCTGTACACTTACAGACACCAACAGGTTGGTATTATCAAAACCATTTTTTGCCCAGCTACATTAGATTCTTTGTTGAATAAACAGTCTCAGTGTATCCCATTCCTATAGGATCTGGAAGAAGAAAACTTATAAAACTAAAATGATTACATTTCAGACCCAAGGAAAGTATAAAGCAAAGATATAATTGTGGATGAGAGTTGAAATACTCTTTTCTCAATTTGGAGTCAGGATTGAAGCAGCACCAGCTTGTGTCTCTGCAGCTCCTTTTATCACTTTACACAGAGTAAGCATTTAACTAGTATTTCTTGAATGAAAACAAAATCTTCTCCTTTTACAGATTTCATTTTGGATTAAACAGTGTCAAAAAAAAAAAAAAAAAAGAAAAGAAAACCATGCCTCCACATGTAAATGTTGTAAGGAGTGCTCCAATGAAAATTAAAAATCTTATTATCATTCATGTTGGATTATTCAAGCCAGGATGCACTTCCATTTTTACTGAAAGTGACATATAAAATTAGTCCCATTCCTTTTTACCATTTTTGAGTCTTTGAGACTTTGCCCCCTCACTTGTCACATGAATTTTCTTGGAGGGGAGCACTTTTGTTTTCTCAAATGAGTTATAAGCTTGGTAAGAGTGGGGAAATTTCTCACGATTACCTGTTCTCCCAGCACTCACACGTGTTCTGCACACACCGGATGTTGAGTATTGTGACTGTATTAGTTTAGTTTGCTAGGAATGCCATAACGAAGTGCCACAAACTGAGTGGCTTAAGCCATGGAAATGTATTGTCTCACACTCAGGAGGCTAGATATGGAGCTGAGGTGTTGTCAGGATTCCTTCCTTCGAGGCTCTGACAAAAGGATCTGTTCAGGCCTCTCTTCTTGGCTTGTAAATGGCTGTCTTCTCCTTCTGTCTCTTCATATTGCCTTTGTCTTCCTCCATACCTGGGTCTGTATCCAAAGCTTCCCTTTTTATTTGGATGCTGGTCATATTGAATTAAAGCCCACTCTAATGACCTCATCTTAATTAATTATATCTATAACAATCCTATGTCAAAATAAGGCCCAATTCTGAGGTATTTGGGCTAGGATTTTGGCATATGAATTTGGGAGAAAGACACAATTCAACCCAGAATAGTGACCGTCCACAGAATCATAAAATTTCAGAGGGAGACAAGCCCTTAAACTCATTTAGTGATCCCCATCTGATGACTGGATTCTGTCTTACCCCCAGCCAAGAGGAGTGTTTAGAATTTTAATAGTATTTTTAGCAACAGGATTTTAGGGTTGTTTTTGTCTTTTAACATGTCCGTGTATGTTTTTCAGAATGGTTCCCACTGCCTAAGCCTCAGAGCCTTCAGAATGTCTTCAACAGGTAAGAACCACCTTGGAAAGCTTACCCTTCAGCAGGGCTGAAGGGACATTTCACTCAGCCTCAGTCCACTGAACACCCAGCCCCTGAGCACCTTGATCTGGGGGCCCAAACCCCATGAAGATGCCTCTTGAAGAGGCAGCCACCTGTGAGTTGGTTAGTTTTTCTCTATGAACCATTTTACTTTCAGTGAGTTTGGTCATTAAAATTGTTTTGTGCCCCTCAACCATGCCTGAGGCCCTGAGAACGAGGGAGTGTTGGCCTGTAAGAAAACCTAGTGGGTTTATTATTCTTCGACACAGAGAAACCAAATAACATCATTGAGTGGCTATTGGAAGAGGGGGGCAACATGATTCATGGAGGTCATGCTTTCCCAGGCCCTCTCTACGCAGTCTCAGCTCAGACCAGGGCAGACTTTTATTACCAGCTTTCAACAAATCCCTAGTTTCTTTTGCAAAGTAAAACAGATAATAGAGACATTCCCGGAATAGTTAGCTAACTAAGCTGTGCCAGGCAACCTCAGGGCTAAGAAGAACTCAGTGTTTTCGGACAATGACCAATTACAATAACCAGTATTATTTGATCTGAGAGTAATTAGCCAAGGCTCTGTTCTTTTTGCTTCAGTGAGGAGGCAAAAAGGGCAGTGAGGAAAACATCAGAGACAGGGGAAAGGAGCTCAAATGTCAAAGAAAAACACACTCTCGCAGGTGGAGAGAAGAGAAAGACATCCCAACTGGATGTTTGAACGCTGTTCTTCCCTTAAAATGTGGTAGGGTTTAACCCAGCCAAAGTTGTGTTTGATTTTTTTTTTTTCATAGTTACTGTTCATGTGCTTTAAAAAAGCCTCCATAGAGAGTGAATATCAGAGCACAAAGAGTAAAATAGGTCGGAACACAGAACTGTGGACTAGCAAAGGATCTTTTTTTGGGAGGGACGATTCTCCCCAGGGTATCCCCACGCTCCACTCTTATTTTCAAACGCACTATATCACCTGGAACTCTCTTGTTTGGAGACAGGTTCCAGGGAACTGCTATTTATCATTTCGTCCAAGAAGCGCCAACTTTCTCTTGCTAGCATAGTCAGGCTCCCTAACCCCTAGCTAGAGAAATCTGGACTTTAGTGCTGTCCTGTGGCTTTCTTCCGTCTCACCACTGGCTTCCAAAGTAATGGTAGCTCCAAAGATGCAGACTCTCTTACTACTCTATGCTGCTGTTGGCACCGTCGCATGGCAGGAAAATCGCTGCAAGCCCCCCACAGTTACCCTACCAGCCCTTCCTTCCAGGCTGAGTGGGACTTGGATTGGCCCAATATCCCTCTGGCTTTTCTGACTGTATGCAACACCTCTGCCTTAGCCCAGCTGCCTTAGCTCAGACTCTCTCTGCTCAGATTCTCAAAGTAAGGAGTAACGTCTTGAGATGCGCTCTCTCATACCGTAACCACTAACCACATGTGACTGTTTCAATTTAAACTATTTAAAATTAGATAAAAAATTGTTACTCTACAGATTGATTGTATAGCATGAGAAATTATATCCAATATCTTGTAATAAACTAGAATGGAGTAAAATCTTCAAAAGAAAACCCCCCAAACTGAATCACAATGCTGTACACCTGAAACAAGTGCAATATTGTAAATCAGTTGTACTTCAATTCAAAAAAGCAAAGTTAGTTGCTCAGTTGCACCAGCCACATTTGAAGCGCTCACTAGGCACATGTGAGTAGTGGTTACCATATGAGATGGGGCAGAAATAGACTATTTCCATCATCATGGAGCAGGTGGCACTGGCAGGAGAAACTTGACTGCCAATGCAGGAGACACAAGAGACGTGGGTTTGGTCTCTGAGTCAGGAAGATCCCCTGGAGAAGGACATGGCAACCCACTCCAGTATTCTTGCCTGGAGAATCCCATGGACAGAGGAGCCTGGCAGGCTACAGTCCATGGAGCCGCAAAGAGTTGGACATGACTGAAGCTACTCAGTTCATCCTCACCAGAAGTTTTGTTAGACAGCACTGGCCTAGATTATCACATGAGAAAAGTCTTGGCTTTGTGAAGGGTTTTGTCATGGAAAGGGGACTAACATTAGGAGGGATGCCCTGGTTTGGGCACATATCCAACTCCACCATCCTATAGTGAAAATGGAGTGGCTAAAAATTTTTTCGGATTTCCCCTGATTCTCCTTTGAGACTGATACTGAGTCGTACTGATTTGTACCTGCTTACCCACTCCAGACTCCTATTTCATTGGCCTGAAAACCTGTGCCTGGGCAGGGCACCTGTGATGGAGAAAATATCCACCAGCCCTTTGGGTTACAATCTCTTAAACCAGCCTCCACCTCTGGTTCCCTTCTCTCCTAACTGGCCTGAAAATTTGCAAGGACTGGGGATTTGCAAATTTCTTCTCTGCCTTAAGTCTGTGAAGCAATTACTCTTGAGTTTGAGAGTAAAGTTCTCTATTTGCAGAAACAGTTTTATGTCATGGGAATCAAATACCTGAAAGTTTTTATGCAAATCTTATGCAAAAAATAGGCAAATTCCGAGTCAGGGTCAGGGCTTCCAGCATCGCTGGATCATGGTACCTGGGGAGGAAAGTGTATCTGTTGATGGCTTCAGGTTGGTGTGTACATTCAGCATTAAGAAAGCCCATCTGTTTTTGTTTATTTGGGGAGTTGCATGGCAATGCAATTTAGTTCTGAAAGTCAGGCATTAGTTCTGCAGTTAACTGCCTCTCAGAATCAGCAGTTTTCTGTCTTGTGCTTTCCACTTGTAAGCCTGTCTGTGGCCTCTAGAGATGGGTATACTTGAATGATTGGCACTAGATTAGCAAAGACTTTCAGACTTTGTAAGTAAATAGGAAGCATGAAGACCCACCGGGCTTGCAGGGTCAGCCCCTGCCACTCTCCATGGCTTCACAGCAAGCCCCTCTTCTCTTTATCCCAGGCCCACCAGCTGGCCTTTCTTTCATTCTTTAAAATCACTCTTCTCCCTCTCACCCTGGGGGTCTGCAACACCTGCCCCTCCCCCGCCCCATATCCTCCATTCTCAGCCCAAATGCTGCTTCCTCAGGAGAGTCTTCCCTGACCCCCTCCTAAGTCAAGTATCTAGACCTTCTTCACAGTTGTGTTTATGCATCTGTATGACCATTTAATTAGTGTCTGATTCCTCTACTAGATTAAGCTGCCAGAAAATAGCATTCCTGTATCTCCCAGATCTAACCACCTACATAGTAGTTGCTCAACTAATGGATTTGCTCTACTCCAAATTTATAATTCAGCATAAGGTCAACTTGAGGATTTGTCCTTACTGTAATTTGAGTATTTAATTATCTTTCTTGCTTATGCTCTATCTCCAGGGAAACCAATAGAGCATCTTAGAGAAAGCCCTGGGAGCTGAGCTTCAAAAACGCTGTAAACAAGGCTTTTTTCCCACTCAAGTTTCACCTTCCAGGATCTCTTCTCTCCTTCTTCCCATTCCAGAATTCTGTGCTCACCACCGTTGGAGCCTGTTTCCAACTGGGCTTTTCTGCTTGCAAGGGGCTGCTGTATCCCTCAAAGAAAGAATCCTTAATTATATATTTCCGTTTCTATAATTACAATTTCCAGGTCTTTTATGTATACAGGGTACCCAGAGCCATGGTGGAGGGGTGGGCTGGGGGCTGAATGATGGAATGCTGAAGTTTTCCCTTCATCTTAGTCACGGGACAGGTAACAGTTTCAGTGTGGGGGTTATTTTTCCATTTCCATCAACTTTACTAGTCCCAGGAAAATTCTATCTGAAATTTTTCTAGCCATCTCCTTTTCTTTACTTTTCTTCTTTCCCTCTTGACTTTTCAGAAATGAGGCCTCAGGAGAAATTCTCTGTCTCTCTCACTTTTCCAGGCTGGGCAGGGCTCCTGAAGCAGAAGATCTGGCCTCCCAAATGCTGAAGGGCTTTCCAAGAGACCGTGTCTCAGCCCAGGATGCGTTGGTTCACAATTATTTCAGTGTCCTGCCAGCTCAGCTGCACCAGCTTCCAGATGGTGAGTGAATGAATGTGTGTGTGTATGTGTGTGGTGGCGGGGGGTGGGGTATACATGGACACACCTCAGTCTTGGTATCTGTTTTCTTGAAGCGCTAGAGAAGCATAGAATTTGCAACCAGAAACATGCTTAGAGCTGGGAAAAGCAAGATGGGACAAAATCTTGCCCAAGTTTTGTTTGTGGTTTTCTAAAACTCAAAAGCTGAGGGTTGAGGTGACACAGGCCTCCTTGTAACCATCCAAACATTTCCTCTATACACACACTTAGAAAGTAGAAGAGATGAAAGTTGCCTTTCAGTTTGCTTTCCCTAGCATCTGCCAGGAGAAGCCAAACCTAAGTTTCTAACAATCCCCTTTTCTCTTTCCGTTGAGTAAGATGATAGGTGACATGGATACAACAGGAGAGGAGAGCTGGGCCTGCCTTGATTGGTAATCTGATGCTGCCCGAGGAAGTGCGGGTGGGGCATGGTGAGAGGGGAGCATCCTCCCAGGCTAGATGCGCCCGGAAAGCACAAGTTACTCAGAAATCAGCCTTGCTGCCCGGGCCTGAAGTCATCCTCCAAATCTGAAAACTGCTGAGGGATCATGTGGCTGGAGCGCTCCTCGTGTTTCTCAGAATGTGGCAAGGAAGGGCTGTGCGGAGGTTGTGGGTACTGCAACCACGGCCCTGGCTGTTTGCCTGGGACCCTCCTTAGGTGGGGTTGCTTTCAAAACACCCACCATTCAAGTGAAAACAGTTTTGAGAAGTCCTGAGCCAGAGAAAAGAAAGCTAAGGAAGGTTGGAGGGGCTCTGACTGAGAGGAGGGAACTGGGATGGGGTGTGGTCACGAACTACTGACCAAGAGGCTCAGACGTAGGGTCTGACTGATGTCTCCAGGATTTGCAGGCACAGCTCCACAGTACCTGGGATGTGATTTTGCATCCGTCCAAATCTTTTAATTTGGGGTTTCTCGAGGTATTTTATTATTAAAGTGAGTCATTTAGAATCTCTAAAAATAACCATAATCATACAACCGAGGTTAATGTCATACTTAACCCTGTAAGAAGAGTCGATCACCAGTATTTATTAAGTTGCCGTTAAGTGTCAAGAACATATTAAGTGCTATAACATTTGAGGGAAAAAGGAGGCTTGTCCTTGACCTCAAGGAGCATATGAAGTGGGAGGAAAAGAGGGTGAGGAAGAGGAAACAGGACACCCTCGTACACATATTAGCACAAATCATATCTAAACAGCTAAAGTCTGTGCATAATCAGCTACAGATGTTCAGAGAGTATGTGTGCACTGAAGGCAGTCCTCGGAGGAACCGCTGTAGAATAACTCCAGTAAGACAGATGAGACTGGAGGTGACTCCGGACAGGAATTTGGAAGAAGGGGAGGGACACGGTTTGGCATATGGGTAGACTAAGAGACATTCCAGGCGACTTAACAATTCTTACTCCCTTCTTGGTACCTCCTCCCAAGCTTAATCCCCATCCCCCACTCCTATCTTAATACCCTCTTCCCAGTCTGAGCCCCAAGATTCCCCCTTCTTAGCCTTCTCCTCTTGAGAATGGGACTTTTCTAACTCCCTCTTCACGCAAATATACACACTGAGGGTGTGCACACACACATTCACACCCTTTCTCTCCACTTAACAACATATCTCCCATGGAGAGACATATATAAAGAAATAAATATAAATAAATCCTCCTCCAGGATTTATTATTCTAGGTCCTGAGAATTACTGAGGACCTTCAGAGTTTTCTGGGTACCAGATTTTCCTTTAGAGTAATTAGCAGGAAACAATCGCTGTGCAAACGGGATGTGTTTGTTAGAAACTCGGTTTTGATTCTTCCTGGTCATCTGAAGCAAAGTCACCAACAGAGGGGCTCCATTGTACGTGTGTGTGCCTGTGTGTGCGTACACACGCGGGCACAGGAGAGGGACCCATCTGTATTCCTCCTCTGTTCACCCAGCCACAGAGCCCAAATCTACTTTGACACTTTTAGAAAAATGAAAAGATGGAATCTTGCAGGAGCCTGCCTGCACTGAGGGGGGAGATGAGGAGTGCTCACAGCAGGAGGGAAGTTGACTTTTCTTTATACATATAGGGGTTTTTCCATGCAGAGTTTAAATTATGCCTGATAAAAGGAGTTTCGTGGATGTTTCAGTTCTTTCAAATTCTCCTGGCTTCCTCCCAATTAAATGAGGTTTGTCAAAGCCACAGGGCTCTGCTGCTGCTGCCTCGGCCGACAAGCACTTCCTGCAGCGACATCTCGAATCCCCAAGGGAGAAGATGAAAGGGCCAGCACCAAGAGACAGGGGAAGGGGGGCAGATTGTGTGTGTGTGTGTGTGTGTGTGTGTGTGTGTGTGTGTGTGTGTGCACGTGTGCGCGTGCGCTTGGGGGAGGGCAGTGTGCAGAAACAGGTTTAGATACAGATTGACAGACAGGACATGGACAAGAAGATAGGGAAAGCACAACTAACTACCAGGGAAACTGGAAAGAAAAATCGAGGGAGAGCAGCACTGAGGCCAGTTTGGGCACCCTGAGAACAGCGGCCGTCACCACGTGTGACATGATGTCAGCATGTCTTCTAAGCGTGCCCTCTCTTGGCCTGGCAGTGCCAGTCTACGTTTTCATTGTTCATGGCAGTGAGCCGTTATTAAGGGCCTCCTTTGCAGATAGGGTGAACCAACGGGTCCTCTCAGTTCCCAACCCTCAGGGACCCAGAGTCCCCATCCCAGGGGCGGGCTGCTCCAGGCGTAAGGACTGTGCAAAAGTCAGATATGCTCTTGTGAGTGCTTTGTAAAGAGAGTTTCCCTGCCATAATTATGCAAGAAATTTTGCTCTCTGGTGGCAGTATGGAATCACTTAGTGGGTTATATTTGTATCATTTTATTATTCTGGCTTTATTCCTGTTGCAGAATAACAAAGTTGTCACTTTAAAATATATTCTGTTTCCCCTTTGATCTGGGATATGCCAGCTCTTATTGTCTGCCCTCTGACGAAGACAATTTAAGCATGAAGCCTGAGTCTGGAAACTGTGAGAACAGTGGAAGGACAGTCTACATCCCAGCAAAAGTGTGGCACACAAATCCACCCTGCAAACGCCAGGGCTGTTCCTATCCATCCATGTGTGTTTTCATGAAGCTGAAGTCCCAAATACCACTGTCCCGAGGCCGTGGAAGTAAACTTATGGCCAGAAGAAATTGATGGGGAAGGATCACTTGCCACAAAATCCAGGAATTCTAGGCTTAGTTCCCCTTTGGAGAGCAATCGTAAGTGGAAAAGCGTGATTACTAGAATGGCAAGCATGTGGAAATTTCTGCCAAGCGCTGACATCCTCCCTTATTGACTCTTGAACACCTGAAGAAACATTTGTGGAAGGAGAAATTATTGGTAGTCTCTCTCAAAACACACCCAACAGCAAGCTAATTGCTTTTGCAGATGGCCGGGGAGACGTTGTACCCACACAGCCATCGGCTTATGGCCACACTTGTGGCCCTCACAGCTGAGCCAGCAGTGCAAGACGTCAGCTGGGGCAGCTAGGACCTAAAATTAGGCCCTTGGCAACTCTCTAATCTTAGCTGCAGGTTCAGCTTCTTCGTTTAATTCCCTTTGCCCTCAGCATGAACTTGGGCTCTGGGAAAAGAACACTGCTTAATGATTTGAAAGTGAGGGGAGTAGAAAATCATTAAGTTGCCCCTTCTAGAAACTGGCTCCACTCAGTTCTTGCCAGACTTCCAAATGTTACCCTTGGAAAGTTAAGACTAATTTTGGAACGGAGCCATTTGGAACCAGACACTGATCCAGAGAAGTTTTTTTTTTTTTTTTTTTTTAATCTCGGGTAGTAAATGCCACGTGATTTAAGAGTCTGGTGCTTAAGCCACGGTCCTTGATCGTCAGAACATCAAAGGCTGTCTCTTTCTGTGGGTTGGTCGCATTTTGCTTTCCAAATCCCAGGCTTGAGCCTCTCCCATTCCTTCCTGGACTAAATCCCCCTTCTCCTTTAAAACAGGTTTCAGCATCTTAAAAAAACATTAAAGCTTAAAAGCTTGCAATTTTTTCACAAGTAATTTTGCAAAAACAATTTACTGGAGTCCTTTTTGTCATCACATACTTTGGTACCTGTAGGTATGGCATTGACCTCTACCCTGGAGAAGGAAATGGCAACCCACTCCAGTATTCTTGCCTCGCGAATTCCATGGACAGAGAAGCCTGGCGGACTACAGTCCATGGGGTCTCAAGGAGTCGGACTCTACTGAGCAACTAACTAACACTTCATCACATCACTCTACTATCTATACTCTGGTAATTCATCAGCAGGCCTTATTCATTTTGCCCCCTTAAAATCTGAGAAATTTTTTGTTTTGCTCCAATAATAGAACTTTCAGCCTTCTTTTAATAATATCTCGTTAATATAGTTAAAGGTTCCTCAATATCACATTAGAAAGCTGGGTTCCCTTGACCTTTCTCTCCACATATGCAAACCCCAGCATAGATTCTGTTTCTTTTACCTTTTAATTATTTTGTTTCATTATTCTATTCTGAACCTATTCCAACTATTCTGCTTATCTCTGAGACTATGAACCCACCACAGGCTCAGGTTTCTAACAGAGTGGGAGAATTATTTTCCAGTTCATTCATGGAAGATTTGCTGAGGGTCTATTAGATATGAGGGGCTTCTCTGGTGGCTTGGTGGTAAAGAATCCACCTGCTAATAGGGTCATGTAAGAGACTCGGGTTCAATCCTTGAGTCGAGAAGATCCCCTGAAGAAGGAAATGGAAACCCACTCTAGTATTCTTGTCTGAAAAATCTCATGGACAGAGGAGCCTGGCAGGTTACAGTCCATGCAGTTACAAGACTGAGCAACTAAGCACTTGAAGATTAGATTAGGAGACTGAAGGACACAAAAATGAATCAGTCTTAGACTCTGTCCTCAAAAAGCTTGCAGTCCTTAAGGAAATGAGACAAGAAGATGAGCAGCTGTTGACCAAGTGTGAAGTGCTCTGGGAGTTCAAAGGAGGTGAGATTAAACTCCAGCCGTAGGGGCCCAGGATGGGTCTGCGAGGTCTTGAAAGATGATAAAGTGAAAGTCGCTCGGTTGTGTCCAACTCTTTGTGACCTTGTGGACTATACAGTCCATGGAATTCTCTAGGCCAGAATACTGGAGTGGGTAGCCTATCCTTTCTCCAGGGGATCTTCCCAACCCAGGAATCAAACTGGGCTCTCCTGTATTGCAGGCAGATTCTTTACCAACTGAGGATCAGGGAAGCCCTGAAAGATGATGGGGCAGAAGGATATCCAGGGAGAGGAAAGTCATCCTCCTCTGAATGCCATCTAATGTCATCCAAAGGTGTCTTTGTTATAGTGCAATCCTGACTCATATTCCATCCTAAGTTTTACTCTCTGTCACTGTAGGCCTTCTCGCAATGGCATTCAATTTAAACATTCTTTAACATGTACTAGAAAAGCTTAGTTTTACTGTTTGTGTGCTAATGATATCAAATCTTACTCTGTTTATTGCTTTTATTGTCTAGTCTAGTCAAAGTTTAACCAGAATATTTTGTCATTCCACAGGTTAGGTTTTAGAGGTTGGGTTTGGTGGGGAAGGGAGATTCCAAGCCAAGTCTCTCAATCCTATTCTGTTTCTAGGAGTTTGTAATTTAACTCAGACCACCCTGTCTACACTCTTTGGAAAAGACTCTGATGCTGGGAGGGATTGAGGGCAGGAGGAGAAGGGGACAACAGAGGATGAGATGGCCGGATGGCATCACCGACTCAATGGACGTGAGTCTGAGTGAACTTCAGGAGTTGGTGATGGACAGGGAGGCCTGGTGTGCTGCAATTCATGGGGTCACAAAGAGTCAGACATGACTGAGCGACTGAACTGAACTGACTCTGTCTACTTTTTAAATCCTCCACTTATCAGTACTTAAGAAGCAAGTTAGAAAGTATCCTCTATAACACACTTCTTCACCTTCTATGCTCAGTGTTGTCCCCAGCCCATTTTAATATACTAGCATACAAGTTATTGGGTTGTGATTTGGCTTATGTGTTGTGTAGAGTTGCCTTGGTAGGAAAAGTCTGACTTAACCAAGTTCCTCAGCTCTACCAAGCTCTTAAGTTGGTTAAATTTGTTAGCATCATGAACTGAATCTCCAAATAAAGATAAATGCTTCAAGAAGGAGTTAGAGACCCTTTGACAAGAACAGGATCTTGGGACTCACTGTTCTATATCTTCATTATATGGATGAGTCCCTAAGACCCATAGAAGAAGAAGAATGTCTGCTATTTCTTGGATGTCTATGTGTTTTACATAAATTCTCATTCAGTATAGATAGTAACTGGCAAGGATGGAGCTGTTTTCCTAATATTACATATTAAAAAATTGGGGCCAATTACTCAAAGTTATACAGCTAGTAAGTGGGAAAGGTAAGATTTGACTGTAGGTCAGACTCCCAAGCCACTCTCTTCCACTCCTCATGCTAGGGAGGATGTCACATGCCCCCAGGTAACATATTTAATATCTCACAACTAAGAGGACTCAATCTTATCTTTAATAAAGATTCAAACTCCTGATCTCTTCCTTAGTCTTTAATGTTATCTTGTCTTTGTTAGGGTTTTGTTTTGTTGGTTTTTTTTTGGGGGGGGGGTGGGGTGGGGTGGGGTGGAGGTGGGGAGTAACACAGTCACCTTTGGGTTTTAAGATTTCTTAATCAGTGGTGGTTATTATTTTTTCCTTACTATTACTTATTCGGAGAAGGAAATGGCAACCCACTCCAGTACTCTTGCCTGGAAAATCCCATGGATGGAGGAGCCTGGTAGGCTGCAGTCCGTGGGGTCACTAAGAGTCAGACACGACTGAGCGACTTCACTTTCACTTTTCACTTTCATGCATTGGAGAAGGAAATGGCAACCCACTCCAGTGTTCTTGCCTGGAAAATCCCAGGGACGGGGGAGCCTGGTGGGCCTCTGTCTCTGGGGTTGCACAGAGTCGGACACAACTGAAGCGACTTAGCAGCAGCATTACTTATTCAGTTTTGTCAGAAAAATATCAAGAATCAAATCCAACAGAAAATTGGGCAAACATATAAAATGGCAAATTACACAAAGGAAATGAAAAGAGCACACTAACACATGGGATAAATAGACAGTCGAACTAGTGATTAAATAAATACAAATAACTGTTATAGTAGCTATTTTTCCCTTCAACTGAATGACTCCCGGTGCTGGGGAGGTTGTAGTAAGATGACTCTTTGCAGACGGTGGTTTTAGTTGGGGCAGCCTTTGCAAAGCATTTTGCCATACCTACCAGGAGCCATAAAAATAACATTCAACCTTATACTTAGGTTCCTGGAAATCATCCAAAGAAACAATTGAACGGGAGCGGGGGGGCGGGGGGGGGCGGAACCCTAGATGCATAAAAATGTTCGTTGCAGTGTTATCTATAATTTTTTTTAAATAAAGAAACTAAATATTCAACAGAAGAACTGGATGGATAGATACTATTATATTGACTCAGCATACGGTACTATATAACCATTTAAAATGGTAATTCGCAGGAGTGTGGAGTAGTATGGAAATGTTTATGCTATGACACAAGCTAAAAGAAAGTAGGATACAAAATTGCATATTATAACGCACCGATGAAAATGTATTATGCATATCAACAAAACTGGAATGTAGAGTACAAAACTAAAAATGCTCTTCTAGTTAAAGGGAATGGTGGGTAATTTTTTCCTTTTTTCAGTTTTCTTTCATGTAGATGTTCTATTGCCTTTAGTGTTTAAAGGAATGAGGTAAGACAAATGGTGCAGGGAGTTCAAGCTCTGAATCGAGAGTTAAAGAACCTAAGTTTTCTTCTTTTCTCCTCCAGCATCACATGCATTATTGGCCTTCATAACTCTCAGTTTCTCAGTCTGCACAATGGGTTAACATTAGTTTTCTGTACCCCAGATTAACAGAATGTTTATTTTATACAGCTTTTAACTCACTGAATTCAAGAGTTCAATGTAAATGTGGTCCTGGGAGAATGAGAGGAGGGAGGGAGAGGAAAAGATAAATAAGCACTAATTAATTTTAAAAGGAAAGATCATCTGCTTTAATCGGAAATGCATATGTGCTATGCCCCTAGTCAGAGTTTTAAGTGCACTCCGTGTTAGTTAGCAACTTCAATTTAAAGTACTGTGTGATCCTTTGGGCTTTGAAGATATGAAGCCTATATACATACACATGAGCTAAAATTACCGCGCAGTCACGGAGGCTGTGTGCACTCTGAATGATTAAATGCACTGAGCAACTCCAGCTGATGGACTGATGATGTGCAAGAGCAGCGCAAAAACCACGTGACAAGGGAAATGACAAGACATTTAGAAATGATGGTTTAATTTCCAAGCTTTCTTTTCTACTTGTGCTTTCTCTTTCAGCCACAACAGGCTAGTAGAAGAGATTTGATTATCTTGTTTCCTGTGAAAGGTTATTTAGCCCCTCAATCCCATTAAGTCACTCTCTGCACTCCAGTGCACTGAGACTCCACCAGGTTATCAGCCCAGGAAGAGTAAATGGAGACACCAGGATCAGATTTCTAAAGGAAGGAAAGTTAAAGCAAAGTTTGAAAGCGGTGACAGCCAACAGCCAGGAGCTTAGAACTCAATTAGACGGAAAGATAACTATCTCATTATCTCATTCCGAAATGATCTAAATACATAAGAATCTAAAAGTTTTAAATAAACTTGCCCTACTGACTGTCTAGATGACTGAATTTCCCTTCTCGAAAAAATTTTTAACACTCGCTTTTGTATTTATTTATTCTAAGCGCAAAGCAGCTTCGATAATTATGCTGTCAGATTCAGTAAGCTAATGAGCAGTCAGCGAATGGAAGGTTTTGCATTTGTGAGATTGCTACAGGAGAACCACTCGGCTGCTTTTTTCCTTGTTTCTTTTTTTTCTTCCCTCTTGTTTTCTTTTTCTTTTTCTATGAGTTGGGAAGGAGAGTCGAGCAGTCCGTGGCCAAATTGGAATCCCTTTGATTAACTGGTTGCTTTCCCAGCACTGTTCTGCCACACGTGTCCCCCTCACCCCACCAATCCTCCTTCCCGTCTCCTCCCTCCCTGTCTGTCTCTCTCTTTCTCTCTCCCTCCCTCTCTCTGTCTCTGCCTCTCTCTCCCTCCCTGTCTGTCTCTCTCTTCCTCTCTCTCCCTCCCCTCCCTCTTTTTCTGCTCTCTCTCCCCCATCTCCTTCATTGGTGCTGAGGAATTGTTGATTTTGAGGGACATTTTTCATGTCACTGTCCCCAAGGCAAGAGGATGTATCTCCCTGAGGGAAGTTTCCAAAATGATTTGGACTTGAGCCAATTTGAGAGCTATCTGTAAAGCTTAATATGCACTGCTTATTTGAACTGTTGATGCTACAACAGGAGCTGAAAAGAAAGTAGAATACAAAATTGCACATCATAATGTGCCTGGGAAAATACATTATGCATATCAACAAGACTTGATGCCTCCCCTTTCCAGTCTGGCAGATATGTAATTCCACACCCAAGGAGTCAGGGTTTATCCCAGGCAGCTGAGACAGAGCAGGCATTGCAGGTTTATTTCTCCCCTTTTGATGTGAGGAGCTTTCAGCAAACAATACTGATGCATTTTAGGCTTGTGGTGCACCAAAGCTGGGTCTTCTCTTTTTGTGAAATTGTGTAGTATTTAGAGCAACTGGTCTGTGCAGCTTGTGAGCCTTGGAAAACTGGTGCCCAGGTAGAAAGATGTCCTGAGCAGGTTTTATCGATGTGCTTTCGTGACAATGTGGCTGCTGTCCCTGGAGATTTTTCTCAGATGGTATCTGTGCTGATGCTACTAGCTAATAACAGTGGCTAGTTAACTAGTTAATAACTAGTTAATAACAGTGGCTACTAGTTATTAAAAATGTAGGGTGTGGGACTCACTTGGTAGTCCAGTGATTAAGACTCCATGCTTCCGCTGCAGGGAGCCCAGGTTTCATCCCTGGTCAGGGAGCTAAGATGCCACAAGCAGCCAGGTATAGCATGTGTATCTTATTGCACTGCTCTGGAAACCCCAATAAAAGCTATAATAAAGGAATTTAATTTAATTAATTATATATATAAATGGGCTTCTCAGGTGGGCCTAGTGGTAAAGAACCCACCTGCCAAATGCAGAAAGACACAGGAGACATGGGTTCAACCCCTGGGTTAGGAAGACTCCCTGGAGGAGGGCATGGCAACCCACTCCAGTATTCATGCCTAGAGAATCCCGTGGATGGAGGAGCCTGGTGGGCTACAGTACTTAGGGTCACAAAGAGTTGGACATGACTGAAATGACTTAGCATACACACACACACACATATATATAGTATCAAAACAACCCAAGATGTTTGGCATGTATTATCTTCTTTAAACTTACAGCAATCTGCCCAGAAGTTTTATTATCCCCATTTTGCAGGTGAGCTCCTTAAAATGTTAACTTTTAGGGAGCTTGGCCCATATCTTTAGCATAATAAGCACCCAGGAATAATACCCATTTAACAAACAAACAAATATTACCCATTTAACCCATTTATAAAAATGCAAACTGCCAGCATTCTGAGCTAACCAAATGTATAATGTACATATATTCCACCCCCCCCATTTTTTAATTTACAAAAGTTAAACTTCAGAGTCTATTTAAATAGATTGCCAAATGAATCTAATGTAACAGAAATTTGAAACTTTCCAAAATGTATCTGGCCTAGCACCAGGCTCACTGCCGGTTGTCACTGGGACTCCTCGGCTTGATTCTGGCCCTTGTTGTTAGTGTGTGTGCGCCTCCCAGTTCTACTCCTAGTTTTACCAGCTTCAACAGCAAGCCTAATGCCTTACCCAAGTGTTCATCCAGTAAATATGCATTGAAATGAATTGAATCGAACAGAAGGCACTTAACAGCTATTCAGTAAAGTGAGTTATCCATGAGTCAGTATAAGTTAATGGTGGATAAATCCGGCTCACATTTTGACATCTCTTTGGGTGACAAATATTACAACAAACATAAAAAAACACACCGTGAAAAATCCCAGGAAATAATATGTTTGTGCTTTTCTGTTTTGTTTCCTACAGAGGAATCGTTGTTTACAGTTTCAGGAGTGAGGCTGAAGCCAGAAATGTGTGACCTTTTGGCCTCCTACCGGAAAGGTCACCACCCAGCCGGGTTTAGCAAATGCTGGTAAAAAGAAAGGGTGAGATTACCAAGATCTTCCAGGTAAGTGGTTCCAACAGTGTGGGCCCTATGGATAGAGTGTGGGCCCTATGGATTAAAACTGAAAGTGAAGACCTGGTTCCTGGGTTCAGAGACCTCTGTCCTGTGCCTGGCTCTTCATTCTCACTCTGGGCACAGAGGCCTAGGCTCCACAGGCTGTGAGAGGAGGTGGCATAAGCGTACATCAGCTCCTCCTCCCAGAGGAGGGACAAGACTCCTAAGATGACCCTTACATGTCATTGTAAGGCCTTGAGCTGATGCACTGGAATATAGGACTCCATTGGCATGTTGTTGCTGCTGCTGCTGCTGCTAAGTCAATTTAGTCGTGTCCGACTCTATGTGACCCCATAAACAGCAGCCCACCAGGCTCCCCTGTCCCTGGGATTCTCTAGGCAAGAACACTGGAGTGGGTTGCCATTTCCTTCTCCAATGCACGAAAGTGAAAAGTGAAAGTGAAGTTGCTCAGTCACGTCTGACTCTTCGCGATCCCATGGACTGCAGCCCACCAGGCTCCTTCCTCCATCCATTGGATTTTCCTGGCAAGAATACTGGAGTGGGGTGTCATTGCCTTCTCCGCCATTGGCATGTTAAGTTCCCTTAACTATGTAGTTCTCACTGTCAGCTGACAAGACAAAAATCAGAGGTCAGGGTGACCAGCCGTCCCCATTTGCTTGAGACCGAGGGGTGTCCCAGGATGTGAGATGTTCAGTGCTGAAACAGACACAGTCCTGGACAAACCAGGATGGTTGGTCACCATAGTGGTACAAATTACCACCTGGCTTGCCCCCAGGTGCCAGAGAAGACCTGATTCAGAGTCTAGCCCCACCTAGGAGGTGGTTTTGGAGGACTGTGAAAATCCAGTCATCACCACTACAGGCTTTTGCACCACTGGTTAGAGAGTGTCCTCTCCAGGGTGCACTCTGGGAACCACCAGGACCTCATGGTCCTGGGAGACAGGAGCCATCCACCAATGTCACAGACTCGGCTGCTCTCAGGAGTCTCCTCCATCAGCCCAGGGCAGCCCAAGCTTCCAAGGCAATCCTGAGGGACAAGGGTGCTGTGGAGGTTTTTCCCAAAGCTTCCATACCCTAGACTTCTGCTGGTAGGCACAGGAAGCTAGGAGGGACAACTCCTAAAGCCACCATAGTCCAGACATTCGTAGATCTTATAGGAGCATTTCCATGGTGAGTAGAGGGGACAGTAATCTAGACAGAGGAGTCAAGGTGAGACCTATGCACAGAGCCAGCCATCCCTGTAGGTGACTCTGGCTATACCCCAGACCACAAACAAGCCTAAGGTTTGATCATACATCAGGCAACTACAGCTTGTCATGCTTCCCAACAGAACTTTTGGGGTCTAGATGGCAATGACTGGCATGCGCCCTGCACCACCCTTGCCCTAACGTCATTCACATAGCAGGATTCAGTTCTTTGCCAGTTTCTCTATTAAAGACATATACACATCAAGAACGTCTGCCTTTCGGATTTTCTAGGATCATTGTGTTTAGAAATTTGGGGAGATCAGGGAAGTTTAGAATTATAGTTCTTCCTCAGCTATAATTCTGAAGTTTATATTTTGACAATATACAAGTGGAATTACAATGGTCAATACAATAATAATATGGTATTTCCCAAGTAAAATATTTTCTAGAGCAGAGATTTTACTATGTAATTATGTCATTTTTAAACCGACTAGTTATGAGAGTAGGATGTACTTTAGCTACATTCTCTAGCATGAAGGATTTGCGCTTGATAAAATTATCAAAGATATTGATGAAATGGTCTTGGATGGTAGCGCTGCATAAGAATTAATAATTAATTCTATTGAGTTGTTATTTTGTTTTACTAAGCAGCCAGAAGGTAGGGAGATTACCCACCTCTCTGAACTACAGTCAAAGAATCATTACCTGTAGGTGTAAATTGGTCACAATAGAAAATCAATTAAAAGCAGCATGACAAACGTGATGCCTGTGCCAGCAACTGAAGAAGCGAGAAGGCAGGCTGAATATGCACTGGAGTAATCTGATGTCCCTAGGCCTTCGGTACTAGTGTAAGGAGATAAACCCGTAGAAGATGAACCACAATAAGGAAAGGCTGGAGCAATTGAACTGTTTAATAAATGGCTTGGGATGCTCAAAATCTGGAAGTGCCAGAGTGAGGGACTAAAAGTGGTTTTCACATGGACACTGGGGCCTGTAAATCTTTTCCAGTAAATTGAATTTATGTTAAATATTCACTTTTCAGGAGATTCAAAATGTAAATTGGGATATTAGGACTTATAACTAGCAGCAATGCCTGAAAATTAAGACTCTGAAAAGATCCTCAAAATGTCAGTTTCAGGTATGGAAAAAATGTGCACTAACATCTACAACAGAGAAATAGGACTAAAATTTACTGGCAACATAACATGTGCCAAACGCTTTACAAATAGTGCTTCAAAGCTTGATGTGTTTTGAACAGTTAGGGTGTGGTGAGGTATAACTATAGTTTGTACATTTGGAGATAAATTTTTATTATTTTTAAAGCTTTCTTAGGAAAGCTTTCTTAGTTCTTATTACCAGGGTAAGATGCTACCTCTGTTCATATCTGTTATCAAGCTTTCTATCAATATCTATGTAATTCCATCAATAACTTTGCAACAATATTACACAGAATTTCCCCACTCAATCTGTAAGATGTTACTCATGATTTTCATTTTTTTATTCTTTGTTCACTTCCAGGGCTACTTTACTATTGCTTCAATTTTAATTTGCTTGAGCTTACTGCTGCTGCTGCTGCTAAGTCGCTACAGTCGTGTCCAACTCTGTGCGACCCCATAGATGGCAGCCCACCAGGCTCCACCGTCCCTGGGATTCTCCAGGCAAGAACACTGGAGTGGGTTGCCATTTCCTTCTCCAATGCATGAAAGTGAAAAGTGAAAGTGAAGTCGCAGTCGTGTCTGACGGTTAGCGACCCCATGGACTGCAGCCCACCAGGCTCCTCTGTCCATGGGATTTTCCAGGCAAGAGTACTGGAGTGGGGTGCCATTGCCTTCTCCGGCTTCAGCTTACTAAGAAGCTTCAAATCTAACTCCACACTGGACCAAGGGTTTTATACCATCACCTGTGATGTGGAACATTTTAAATACAATGTCCAAGCCAACAGCGCACAATACTTGAAGAAAAAGCAGTGAACAGTTATTGCTATAGTCATTTGCCTAGAATTTAACAGTGATTGGCTCAAAAATTAGACATAGACAGAAATCATCTGAGAAGAGGACTTCTGAATAATTTCATCCATTTCAATGTTTGATAGAGAGATCCTTGGGCCAGAAGGAGAACAGGACAGATGGGGACAACAATTGAAAGACTTTGGAGAGAGAGCTCATGCTTAACAGAGGCCTGTCACTCCTGTGTTCACTTACGATTTTCCCCAACAAAAGGACTTCTGTGGCCTAGGAGAGGATTAGGCTAAAGTTTAAAAAAGCCTCCAGGGAAGGTGGTTTCTTGGATAAAGTTGTCAACAAAAGTACTTGCTGAAGACTCTTTGTTATGATTTCCTAGGGGGCGCCTCTTCCTTCGCTAACTGGATTATCAAAACACATCCCAGCTAGACTTCAGTAGGAGTTTGGATTGAGCCACTGGTTAGAATTAAATTTTAGGCTGTTCTCTTCTGCTGAACTCTATTGTCTGTGATGATAGCAAAAGTGATGAGGAATCTCAGCTCTGATTTGATGGCAGAAATACTGAATGAAGGCCAAGATAAAGGCCAAGAGTTCCAAAGTAGTAATTCAAATCCTATTGCACCACACACATGCATGTGTGCACATACATAAGCCTCAAATAAAATGAGAGATCTGTCTCAGCTAACACGTGTTTCATTTTCTACAATGGGTCCTTCTGAAAGAAGCTGGGGAAACTCAAATTACTTCATCTGAGGATCATCTACTCAGGAAATGTAGTAGCCTAGAAACCAAAGACCTCTACATGGCCTTTAGAAGAACAAGGAGGAACTAATTAAGAGAGAATTTAAAAATAGTACCTATGCACTCAAAGTCTGAGATGAAACTACATACAGATAGTCCAAAATAATCTTCCTTACTGAATATTCGATTTTAGTAAGGCATTTGGCAAAGCCTGTTCAGATATACCTGAAAGGGAACTGTGTAGGCTGGATGATGGAGTGTGTGTACTCAAAGAACAGTGGCCTTGCTGGAGAAAGGCTGGCAGTGGTGTGGTATGAGGTTCAGCCCTGAGTTCTATTCTGGTCAAATGTTTTTATTAATCACTTGAATAAAATCAGAGAAGGCATGTAATTTATTCATACAACTCATTAAAGTAAGTACTGTCGTCATTCATTTATTACTTCCATTTTACAGAAGAAGGAAACTGAGGCTCAGAGAAGTTAACTAACTCCTCCATAGTAGTATACCAGAGTTTAGGTACAGCTCTTAGGCCTGGCTCTCTCCAAGGTCGATGATCTTTCCAGTCATCAGATACCTATCAAATCTGTAGAACACACAGCTCTCGGAGAAGCAGCTGATGTTTAGCATTGGATCATGATTCGAAAGACTGAGCATTGCTAAAAGCTGATGTGCACACTACACATTCGTTCTGGATTTAGAATGATCAAATTCCAGAACACTGACAGCACCAATGCTGCCAGGGATGTGGAGCAGCAGGAACTCTAATTATTGGTGGGAATGCAAAATGGTAGAAGCCGCTTTAGAAGACTGTTTGGCAGTTTCTTACAAAACTAACCACACTCTTAGATCCAGCAAGCATGCTCCTTGCTATTTACCGAAAGGAGCTGAAAAATTATGTCCACAAAAAATCTGCACACAGATGTTTATAGCACCTTTATTCATAATCCCCAAACCTTCGAAACAACCAAGATGCTGTTCCGGTTGAGGATCATCTACTCAGGAAATGTAGTAGCCTAGAAACCAAAGACCTCTACATGGCCTTTAGAAGGCCACATGCCATTCAACCACAACATATGAAGGAACAGACTGTGGTACATCCAGACAATAGAATATTACTCAACAGGAAAAAGAAATGGAGCTGTCAAGTCATGAAAAGACATGGAAGAAGCTTAAATGAATATCACTAAGTAAAAGAAGCCAATCTGAAAAGGCTACATAGTGCATGATTACAACTGACAATCTGAAAACGGCACAACTATAGAGACAGTAAAAAGATTGCTGGTTGCCAGGGGTTAGGAGGAAGGGAGTGATGAATAGGCAGAGCACAGAGGGTTTTTAGGACCGGGTAACTACATATGATACCGTAATGGTAGATATATGTCATTCGTTATAAATTTGTCCAGACCCATAGACTATCACCAAGACTGAATGCTGCTGTGAAACGGACTTTAGATGACAATGATGAGTCTGTGTAGGTTCACACAGTGTGGCATAAGTAGCATTCTGTGGGGGATGTTGATAATGGCAGGTTGTGCATGTGTGGGGGCAGGGTGTATACCGGAAATCTGTAACTTCTGTTGAATATTCCTCTGAGCCTAAAGTTGCTCTGAAAAATAAATACCGAAAAATTTTTTTAAAAACAGAAAATAAAAAAGCCTAATGAACAGAAACCCAATACATTTCTACCAAATTTCATGGTTTAATTTCTTAAAATTTAGGTTAAAAATGTCAACAAGTTAAATAAACTTGTGACTTAGTGGATATTGATATTTAAAGTATATGAAAAGGCAAAATGATAGGATACTGAAAGAGGAACTCCCCAGGTCAGTAGATGCCCAACACGCTACTGGAGATCAGTGGAGAAATAACTCCAGAAAGAATGAAGGGATGGAGCCAAAGCAAAAACAATACCCAGCTGTGGATGTGAATGGTGATAGAAGCAAGGTCCGATGCTGTAAAGAGCAATATTGCATAGGAACCTGGAATGTCAGGTCCATGAATTAAGGCAAACTGGAAGTGGTCAAACAAGAGATGGCAAGAGTGAACATCAACATTCTAGGAATCAGCGAACTAAAATGGACTGGAATGGGTGAATTTAACTCAGATGACCATTATATCTACTACTGCAGGCAGGAATCCCTCAGAAGAAAAGGAGTAGCCATCATGGTCAACAAAAGACTCTGAAATGCAGTACTTGGATGCAGTCTCAAAAACGACAGAATGATCTCTGTTCGTCTCCAAGGAAAACCATTCAATATCACAGTAATCCAAGTCTATGCCCCAACCAGTAACACTGAAGAAGCTGAAGTTGAACGGTTCTATGAAGACCTACAAGGCCTTTTAGAACTAACACCCAAAAAAGATGTCCTTTTCATTATAGGGGATTTGAATGCAAAAGTAGGAAGTCAAGAAACACCTGGAGTAACAGGCAAATTTGGCCTTGGAATGCGGAATGAAGCAGGGCAAAGACTAACAGAGTTTTGCCAAGAAAATGCACTGGTCATAGCAAACACCCTCTTCCAACAACGCAAGAAAAGACTCTGCGCATGGACATCACCAGATGGTCAACACCGAAATCAGATTGATTATATTCTTTGCAGGCAAAGATGGAGAAGCTCTATACAGTCAGCAAAAACAAGAACAGGAGCTGACTGTGGCTTAGATCATGAACTCCTTATAAGCAAATTCAGACTTAAACTGAAGAAAGTAGGGAAAACCACTAGACCATTCAGGTATGACCTAAATCAAATCCCTTATGATTATATAGTGGAAGTGAGAAATAGATTTAAGGGCCTAGATCTGATAGATAGAGTGCCTGATGAACTATGGAATGAGGTTCGTGACATTGTACAGAAGACAGGGATCAAGACCATCCCCATGGAAAAGAAATGCAAAAAAGCAAAATGGCTGTCTGAAGGCCTTACAAATAGTTGTGAAAAGAAGAGAGGCGAAAAACAAAGGGGAAAAGGAAAGATATCAGCATCTGAATGCAGCGTTCCAAAGAATAGCAAGAAGAGATAAGAAAGCCTTCTTCAGCCATCAGTGCAAAGAAATAGAGGAAAAGAACAGAATATGAAAGACTAGAGATCTCTTCAAGAAAATTAGAGATACCAAGGGAACATTTCATGCAAAGATGGGCTTGATAAAGGACAGAAATGGTCTGGACCTAACTGAAGCAGAAGATATTAAGAAGAGGTGGCAAGAATACACAGAAGAACTGTACAAAAAAGATCTTCACGACCCAGATAATCACGATGGTGTGATCACTCATCTAGAGCCAGACATCCTGGATTGTGAAGTCAAGTGAGCCTTAGAAAGCATCACTCCAAACAAAGCTAGTGGAGGTGATGGAATTCCAGTTGAGCTCTTTCAAATTCTGAAAGATGATGCTGTGAAAGTGCTGCACTCAATATGCCAGCAAATTTGGAAAACTCAGCAGTGGCCACAGGACTGGAAAAGGTCACTATTCATTCCAATCCCAAAGAAAGGCAATGCAAAAGAATGTTCAAACTACCACACAATTGCACTCATCTCACATGCTAGTAAAGTAATGCTCAAAATTCTCCAAGCCAGCCTTCAGCAATATGTGAACCGTTAACTTCCTGATGTTCAAGCTGGTTTTAGAAAAGGCAGAGGAACCAGAGATCAAATTGCCAACATCTGCTGGATCATGGAAAAAGCAAGAGAGTTCCAGAAAAACATCTATTTCTGCTTTATTGACTATGCCAAAGCTTTTGACTGTGTGGATCACAAGAAACTGTGGAAAATTCTGAAAGAGATGGGAATACCAGACCACCTAACCTGCCTCTTGAGAAATCTGTATGCAGGTCAGGAAGCAACAGTTAGAACTGGACATGGAACAACAGACTGGTTCCAAACAAGAAAAGGAGTACATCAAGGCTGTATATTGTCACCCTGCTTATTTAACTTCTATGCAGAGTACATCATGAGAAACGCTGGGCTGGAAGAAGCACAAGCTGGAATCAAGATTGCCGGGAGATATATCAATAACCTCAGATATGCAGATGACACCACCCTTATGGCAGAAAGTGAAGAGGAACTAAAAAGCCTCTTGATGAAAGTGGAAGAGGAGAGTGAAAAAGTTGGCTTAAAGCTCAACATTCAGAAAATGAAGATCATGGCATCCGGTCCCATCACTTCATGGGAAATAGATGGAAAACAGTGGAAACAGTGTCAGATTTTACTTTTTTGGGCTCCAAAATCACTGCAGATGGTGATTTGAGCCATGAAATTAAAAGACGCTTACTCCTTGGAAGAAAAGTTATGACCAACCTAGATAGCATATTGAAAAGCAGAGACATTACTTTGCCGACTAAGGTCCGTCTAGTCAAGGCTATGGTTTTCCCTGTGGTCATGTATGGATGTGAGAGTTGGACTGTGAAGAAGGCTGAGCACCAAAGAATTGATGCTTTTGAACTGTGGTGTTGGAGAAGACTCTTGAGAGTCCTTTGGACTGCAAGGAGATCCAACCAGTCCATTCTGAAGATCACCCCTGGGATTTCTTTGGAAGGAATGATGCTAAAGCTGAAACTCCAGTACTTTGGCCACGTGAAGAGTTGACTCATTGGAAAAGACTTTGATGCTGGGAGGGATTTGGGGCAGGAGGAGAAGGGGATGACAGAGGATGAGATGGCTGGATGGCATCACTGACTCGATGTACGTGAGTCTAAGTGAACTCCAGGAGCTGGTGATGGATAGGGAGGCCTGGCATGCTGCAATTCATGGGGTCGCAGAGTCAGACACGACTGAGCGACTGAACTGAACTGATGAATTAATAGTATGTTTGTGTGTTTGTGAGCTCAGTTGTGTCTGATTCTTTGTGACTGTATGGACTGTAACCCACCAGGCTCCTCTGTCCATGGGATTTTCCAGGCAAGAATACAGGAGTGGGTTGACATTCCTACTCCTGAGGGTCTTCTCAACCCAGGAATCAAACCTGTGTCTCCTCTGTCGCTTGCGTTACAGTGGATTCTTTACAACTGCGCCACCTGGGAAGCCCCAGTAGTAGGTTTGACTGACCACAAATATAATGCTAATACTTGTAGGTGATTGGAGAAGGAAATGGCAACCCACTCCAGTACTCTTTCCTGGAAAATCCCATAGACGGAGGATCCTGGTAGGCTACAGTCCATGGGATCACAAAGAGTTGGACACAACTGAGCGACTTCACTTTCACTTTCACTTTTGTTGGTGATATAAATGAAGGAATAGGATGGTGTCCCAGAGAAGGGAATTAGTCAGATCACATCTAAATTATTGCTAAATTTAACTCTATCCATCACACTTTAAAAAAAAATATTAATTTGGCTGCTTCGGGTTTTAGTGTGGCGCATAGGGTCTTCATTACATGATGCGGGATATAGAGTGGTAGAATTTTCATGAGAGTTTGTAATGTTGTCTTCTAACATTTCTTGGTATTTTTCAGCTCAGTTGCTCAGTTAGGTCAGACTCTTTGTGACCCCATGAACTGCAGCACGCCAGGCCTCCCTGTCTATCACCAACTCCCAGAGTCCACGCAAACCCATGTCCATTGAGTCGGTGATGCCATCCAACCATCACATCTTCTGTCGTCCCCTTCTCCTCCTGCCCTCAATTTTTCCCAGCATCAGGGTCTTTTCAAATGAGTCAGCTCTTTGCATCAGGCGGCCAAAGTATTAGAGTTTCAGCTTCAGCATCATTCCTTCCAATGTATATTCAGGACTGATTTCCTTTAGGATGGACTGGTTGGATCTCCTTGCTGTCCAAGGGACTCTCAAGAGTCTTCTCCAACACCACAGTTCAAAAGCATCAATTCTTTGGCGCTCAGCTTTCTTTATAGTCCAGCTCTCACATCCATACATGACCACTGGAAAAACCATAGCCTTGACTAGATCGACCTTTGTTGACAAAGTAATGTCTCTGCTTTTCAAAATGCTGTCTAGGTTGGTCATAACTTTCCTTCCAAGGAGTAAGTGTCTTTTAATTTCATGGCTGCAGTCACCACCTGCAGTGATTTTGGAGCCCAGAAGAATAAAGTCAGCCACTGTTTCCACTGTTTCCCCATGTATTTCCCATGAAGTGATGGGACTGGATGCCATGATCTTTGTTTTCTGAATGTTGAGCTTAACCCAACTTTTTCACTCTCCTCTTCCACTTTCATCAAGAGGCTTTTTAGTTCCTCTTCACTTTCTGCCATAAGGGTGGTGTCATCTCTATATCTGAGGTCTTTGATATTTCTCCTGGCAATCTTGATTCCAGCTTGTGCTTAATACCACTTTGGAGTTCTACTCAAAAATTTTTGCCCTTTTTATGACAAAATATCTGTGAACATCCAATAGTGGTTATCTCTGAAAGAAAATAAATGACTCTGAGAAGTTACATTTCTTAGAACCAAGGTGCTCAGACTTTACTGAAGGTTATGTTGATGAAAGTGAAAGTGGAGAGTGAAAAAGTTGGCTTAAAGCTCAACATTCAGAAAATGAAGATCATGGCATCCGGTCCCATCACTTCATGGGAAATAGATGGGGAAACAGTGGAAACAATGTCAGACTTTATCTTTTTGGGCTCCAAAATCACTGCAGATGGTGATTGCAGCCATGAAACTAAAAAACGCTTACTCCTTGGAAGAAAAGTTATGACCAACCTAGAGAGCATATTCAAAAGCAGTGACATTACTTGGTCAACAAAGGTCCGTCTAGTCAAGGCTATGGTTTTTCCAGTGGTCATGTATGGATGTGAGAGTTGGACTGTGAAGAAAGCTGAGCACCGAAGAATTGATGCTTTTGAACTGTGGTGTTGGAGAAGACTCTTGAGAGTCCCTTGGACTGCAAGGAGATCCAACCAGTCCATTCTGAAGGAGATCAGCCCTGGGATTTCTTTGGAGGGAATGATACTGAGGCTGAAACTCCAGTACTTTGGCCACCTCATGCGAAGAGTTGACTCATTGGAAAAGACTCTGATGTTGGGAGGGATTGGGGGCAGGAGGAGACGGGGACAACAGAGGATGAGATGGCTGGATGGCTGGATGGAAGTCTGAGTGAACTCCGGGAATTGGTGATGGACAGGGAGGCCCGGTGTGCTGCGATTCATGGGGTCACAAAGAGTCGGACACGACTGAGTGGCTGAACTGAACTGAACTGACTGAGGTTGACTAACACCTTTTTGTTTCTCTCAACGCCTTTCATAAAGAAATTCCCAGAGCAGTTTTATTTTAGTTCTCTTCTCTAAACCTATTCACATTGTCTCCTTCTAACTCCTCTCCATCCCTAAGTAGGTTCGTGGGCACCTGGTAAATGATCTGACATACTAGATAACGAATTCATTCAAGTTTATTAGCATCCTAGTAAAAAATTGTTGCTTTTGAAAGAATTTTGATTGGGTATTACAAGAAAATCTTGTGGGAGCCCCAAACTGAACCAAAATATAAAACTGAACCATCTATTCATTGATTTATTCCACAAACATCGGGACAGTAGAAATAGATTAAAGTTCCCCCAAGGTTCTTGTAGTTGCATGGGACATTACCTGGAAGTAAATACAGGATCTAATGACATTTCAGTCTTCATTGTCATGAAGGAGGATGGCAATTAATCTTTGTCTTTAAATAAAAGTTGGCCAGGCAGGCAATTGGGAAAGGAAGAAAGGACAGATGGTTTTGGCTGTTAAGAATAGAAAAACCCCATCCAATGGCTTAATCCATGAGAATATTAGTTCACATAAGAAATCCAGAAGTATATGGTTCAATGATTGATTAATTGATGGGTCAATGACATTATCAACAACCCAGTTTCCATCCATCTTTCTTTAATTCATCTTCATGTCCTTTGTTGCCTTAATTCTCAGGCTGGTTCCCATCATGGTTACAAGATGCTGCCACCGTCCCCAGGGATCATATGTAGGTTTGACAATGCCCAGTTGAAGAGAGAGTGTCTCTTCCTGTCTGCTTCTTTTTCAAAGAAAGCAGAACTCTCTTCATATCTTACTGATCAAACTGTCACATATACACTCCTAAACTGCTAGCAACAGAAATTAGATGACACTTTTAAAATAGTCAGGATTTGCTACTCATCTGAAGCAGCGAATCACCTTTTCCTGAGAGGCAAGTTCCTGAATAATCAGTTTTCTTTTAGCTGGAGAGGAAGGGAGAATGGCTGTTGGACAGTCAACCAAAGGAACTGCCACAGCAACTAATTGGCTATGCGGCAGGAGAGGAAGAATGATTGTAAGGCTTCCAGTCTGGGAACCTGGATGACTTGTTATATCATCTTAAGTCAAGCAATTAGTTCAGCAGAAGAGGCTATGAGCTCATTTCTGGACATCTTGAGTTGTAGGTGTGCATCAGATAATTGGAACTGCTGACCTGGGACTAAGGAAATGAAGAGTAGCTGCATGTGGTTATCACCTACATGCAAGTCCCTGAAGTCCCAAAGATATGAGTACCCCAAAGAACAAATACAAAGAGAAGAAGCACAAGGGTGGGAGAAGGAGGAATCTGCAAAAGAGACAGGATATTAATGTCTAGAAACTGGAGGGGTGGGGCAGGCAACCAGAATCATTTTGAGTGACAAGAGTCAAGAAGACTGTTTCAGTACAGTTTCTCTGTAGACTGCGGGGCCTACAGAGAAAATATCAGGAAGGTGCAATCCAAGGCAGTCCATGGATTTTATGGCTACTGGACATGGGTTACCTCAAGGGTGGGGAGGGCAGTTTCCATGGAATTGTGGTCATAGAAAAATACAATGGATTAAAGAAGGAGTGATAAGAAAGTAGCAGGACCTATCTTTCAGAAACTCTGTCATGAAGATAAATAAGATGGAGTACTAGGTAGAATACGAAAGCACTGAGAGGGTCCTTCTTTTTCCTAAGCACAGGAGAGATCTATGCACTTTATGAAATGAAGGAAAAAGAAAAAAGTTGGGAGAATCAGCAGCTAATCTAAATACACAGATGTGCTCCCTCCTTAGGGTTCTGCCTGGCTCCTCTGTCTGGAACTCTTTTCCGCAATTATCCACACAGTCAATGCTCTTACCGATTTCAAGCCTTTGCTCCAATGCCATCTATCAGTGAAGCCCACCCCAGCCACCCTATTCAACACCCAAGCTGCCTGCACACAAATCCCTCTGACCCTGTCTGGTTTTTCTAAAGCAAGCTATCACAGGATTTCATACTCTATAATTTATGGTTTACTTATTTATGGTGTTCACTATTTTTCTCACCACTGCTAAAATGTAAGCTTCATGAGGATAGGAGACTTTGTTTTATTCACTGATGTATTTTGGTCACCTTGAATAGTCTGTTGTACATAGTAGGTCCTTAATAAATATCCTTTGCGTGAATGAACTCGTCTGCCAGTTGTTTAATTGTGACCCCACCCTTCTTTACCCCCTTGACTCTGGGTTTTTTCTTTATATATGACATATTGATGTTTTATATTTATTGTTTACAAGTGACTCTTGAACAACTCAGGGGTTAGGGGACATCGACCCCACCCACACAGTCAAAAATTTGAATCCTCTATAGTGGTGGCTCTTCCATACCCATGGATTCAACAAACCGCAGGTCTTATAGCACTGTACTGTTTACTACTGAAAAAAAAACAACAATCTGCATATAAGTGGACCCATGTTCGAACTCAGGTTGTTCAAGGGTCAACTGTATTTTCTCTCTCCCCTGACCAGAAAATGAGTCCCACAGGAGCAAGGATTTTAATGTTTTGTTCACTGATGTATCACAAGCATCTAGAATTGTGCATGACGCATAATCTGTGTTTAATAAATATTTGTGGAATGAATCAGTGAAGAATCAGAGATTGAAGGAAATGAGATTAAGAGCTTACATTTGCCTGGAAGAGGATAGGAGACATGTATCCTCTATGACAGGGAAAAAAGAAAAGTGCCTGGGTAAAGACTGAGAAAAGACTGAAGACTGCTCCATGTGGAGCAGGATTAAGAGCCAGACTGCTTTTGGATCTGGCTGTGTGACCTTGGACGAGTTCCTACACTTCTCTGTGCTCTCATTTCCTCCTTTGTAAAATGGGGATAATAATAATGTTTATGTCACAGCCTTGCTTGTGAGGATCAAATGAGTTGATACATTTAAAGTATTTTAAACAGTGCCTGGCAGACAGTAAGCACTATAAAAATCAGCTAACTTGTGGTGGTAGTGCTGTTCAGGGATGGTGGATGTGATGAATGTCAGGTTGGTTCCCATCATAGCCATAAGAAAGTGGAAGATAAAAGGACCACGGAAAAGAAAGACTCAAAGCCATAGGGTTCTAGCTAGCAAAGTGATGCAGGAGGCCAGAAGGACAATAAGAAACCAGGTAAAGAGGTTTCTTATCCCTCTTCCCTGAAGGTCCAGTGGCTAAGACTCTGAGCTTCCAGTGCAGAAGGGCCGGGTTCAATCCCTGATCAGGAAACTAGGTCCTACATGCAGCAACTAAAAGACCCCACATGCTACAATGAAGACCAGGTGCAGTCAAATACATAAATAACAAATAAATATTTTTTAAAAAGAAATCAAGTAAAAGAGTTAAATTGGGATTTAGAATGAAGCTGGGGAGGAAAAGCCGCAACACCCAGCGCTGGTTGTTTGTGACTGTGGTTCTCTGTGGGAGCCTTGCTAGTTAAAGTTGCAGGCATTCTCAGAAGTGTGTGTGTGTGAGTTGCTCAGTCATGTCCAGCTCTTTGTGACCCCATGGACTGCAGCCCACCAGGTTCCTCTGTCTATGGAATTCTCCAGGCAAGAATATTGGAGTGGGTTGCCATTCCCTTCTCCAGGGGATCTTCCCAACCCAGGGATCGAACCCAGGTCTCCCACATTGCAGGCAGATTCTTTACTATCAGAACCACCAGGGGAGCCCATAAACAAAGTACGCTTGTGTTTTATTAACCCCCTGCTCTAATAAACATTCAGAAATGAAGATTATGTTCTACAATTTGTTTCTGTCCAAATTCCAAATCCTGCAAACTTGTATGAAATATAATAACAGCACTGATGTGTTTTGCCCTCCCTGAGATTTTTTTTTTTGGTCTTTTAGGTTTGGAGGTTTTTTGTGATTTATCATATTTAAATAAGGTTTGAGGAGACATCTAGGGGATTCAAGGCAGGAAATGCAAAAGGCCAGGCTGATGGCACTGACAGAACCCACTACAATGGCCACCACGGGCCACACATCTCTGGAAAAGACAATTCCCCACAAGGGTGGCTGGGGAAGGCAGATAAAAGACGGAAGTTGGGTCATGTGACAGGTGTCACTTGAGTAACGGTACTGGGGCCAGAGATAAAAGCGCGCTCCTCTTGGTCACATGATGCAGCTTCATTACGCTCCCAGCGGGGGGTTAGAGAGTCTGGTTGCCATTTTTACTTATTTATTTATTTGTGTTTTTTCCCCCCTTATTCTGTGATAATGAGAAAATGTTTAAACTCCCATCTCTGTGTTTAAACATTCTCCCTGCTGACAGCAGCGGGATACCCCTTGATCAACTGTCAGATTGGAAAGTGCAGTTTCTCTGGAAAGTAAACAGCATGTTAGCTGGTTAGAAATAATTTTCTGTTTATTGGTAGCTGTTAGGCCAGGAGTGATGGAGCTCTGTGACAGCACTTGTCAAGTAAGGAATAAAAAACAAGTTTGGAAATACCTTTAAGGACAGAGCTCTGACAATAGGGCCTTACTATTTTTTGATAGAAATGTACTCTGAAAAAGTTGAATTCAAACGGGCAAAAAAAACCCCAGAAACTTTACCAGTGTTACCAGCTCCTGGAGATCCTTCTGGTAAAATTGACACTGACTCAAAGGAAAACTGGAGGAACACTGGAGTTGAAAAGCATCCTTAGCCATTGCTGGGCTTCCCAGGTGGTGCTAGTGGTAAAGCTCATGCCTGCCAATGCAGGAGACATAAGAGACGTGTGTTTGATCCCTGGGTCAAGAAGATCCCTGGAGAAGGGCATGGCAACCCACTCCAGTAAATCCAACCCACTGAAGAACTGAGGCTCAGCCAAGGGTCCTGGATTCTGCTTGCAAATGAGAGGAAAACATAAAATTACCAATCTAATAGAGAAATAAAGGGTTTTGGTGGGTTTTTTTGGCTTTTCACATTCATGTGTGAAGATAAATGCAAAAAAACGGAGGGAGGTGGTTTTAACTTTTGACTTATGTATATTTAACTACCAGGTTTAATGGGTTTTGTGTAATGTGGATCTTTTGTTTTTATAGAGTGGTTCCAAAGACATCACCGCAGTCTTTTATTGATTAAACATAACCAGAAAAATGTGGCTCCAGTAGAAGTAGTATATACTCGCAAGCAGTACAGAGTCAACAGTTCATAACTATCTTGAATTAGGTTAAATCTGAGGTCCTGATTTGTCCCAGAATTTGCCTCACTTCTTCCAGATAGCTAGAGAAGTATTCCCAGATGCTGTCTAGTTGCCTTCGCCTAGATCTTCCCGACAAATAAGTCTAGTCTGACATGCCCAATCATCTTCTCTCCCATATCACACAGAACAAAAAGGCCTTCTCCGCTCCCATTCTGGTTAGTATCAGTGCCTCACCATTCAGCTGGTTGCCGGATCCCCCTCTCCCTGCCTCCAAAATACCTCCCAGTCCTTCTTCTCCTCTCCATCCCACAGCCTGGCCACAGACCTGTGGTTCTCAAAATGAAGTCCCTACACCAGCAGCATTGGTACCACCTGGGAAATGGCTAGAAATGTAAGTTCTTTGGTCTCACCCTAGACCTCCTGAAGCTTGGGGCAGGGGCTCAGCAAGTTCACAAGGCTTCCAGGTGATCCTGATGCACTGAAGTTGGAAAACCACTGCCCTGGAGCACTTCTCCAGGCCTCCAGTAGTCCCCTAACTGGGCTTCGGGTCACAACTTCTTTCTTCTTTGGAGTAATTCACACCAGTGGTTTTCAGCCTTGGTTGCACATTGGAATCGCCTGGAGAGCTTTTTAAAACTACCGAATACCTGAATCCTACTTCTGGGAATTCTTGCTTGATTGAACTGATGTGCAGCGTTTGGCATCAGGATTTTTTTTTTTTTTTAAAGCTCCCCATGTTATTCTGATGTGCAGCCAGGACTGATAAACACTGCTCTGCACTGAAGCAAATCAGATGATGTCACCATCCCCCAGGGAAAAGACTCCATCAGTCAAAAGATAAATTCTGAACGGGACCCTTCAACACCACCCTTTCCAACCTATCCATCTGGCTCTTCCATCCTCAAGGCTCATTCACTTCCTCCATGCTCAGCCAAACAGAATTGCCCATTGTTCCCCAAATGCCGTGTTCTGTTCATATCAGTATGTTTTGTATTTTCTTTTTCCTCTGCTTGAAGCATCCCACCTCTTCCTTCTGCCTAATGAATTCTTCCTATCTATCCTTCAAAACTCGGCTCAAAGATCATCTTCCCTGACTATTCCAGCCCTGAGTTAGTTGCTGCTCTCTCCTCTGGGATCCCAGAGCACCCTGTTCCATTTTGGTGTAATCACTAGTCCCATTTTGGTGTAATCCCTAGCTGACATTTCTTTTTCTCCTTTGCTAAAACCATCTGCACCAGGAGCAGGAGAGAAGATTACTTAATTTTAAAATTTTACAGACCCTGAGAAGATGCACAATAAATGTTGATTAAGCAAATGAATGGAAAATAAAATCAACCACACTTGCTGCCTTTCACTGAGATGGAGTTATGGTGTCATTTGGCTCTTCTTTCCAGAATCAGTAAAGCTCATGTAGCTCTTCTCACATCTGTGGATGGGGAGTTAACCAGACACAGGTTCTTGACCTTTGTTTTCTAACCTTTAATAATAATACCTTGAAAGTGAGTATGAGGACTCATTGTACAACACCCATCAGATTGCTTGATGCTGAGAAGGTATGAAATAAATTAAAGTGTTTATTATCGTAATAAGTAAAACTAACTGAAAAGAAAGTCGAACTGAGCAGCACATCTGTTTACACATCTGTCTCCCCACTCAGAGTATGAGCTCCTGACAGGCAGAAACTGTCTTATTTATCTGTGTGTTCCCTGGGGCTGGGAACTCAGTAGGCATTCATTAATTAATTCTGTCCCTCACTCAACAGCATTTATTAAGCTAATGAATGCAATAAATGGTATTTGGGTTAGAATGATGGCTTGCTGGGTGAGGGCAGAGAAAGACTCACACATTTGCCCATCTTATAGAACAGAATCACAATCTTGGCAGAGGGAAGGTATCTTAGATATCACTTTAAAGCTCCTTATTTACAGATGAGGAAATGGAAATACCACCACAGGGAAGCCATTTTCATTTCAATATTCAACAAAGACTTCCTGGGTTACAAATTGGTGCTGACCACTTAGGAATATGTCTGTATTCCTAACAGCTGATGCTCACAGTGACTTGCTGAGTGAGCACTATGACTAGGACAGCATCTGACTTCCCACGAGGTGAGAAACAGACAGATGGAGAAGAATTTCAGAAAAAAACAATCATGGCTGGGTATGGTCAGTTCCAGATCATATAGTTGTTCTCTTGGAAAATAAAGCACCTTTACTCAATATGCATTTAAGTTTGTGACTCTGTCCTTTCAAAAGGCAGGTAGAAGGTCCAGTTTGGGTCATTTAACAGGTTCTTATGCAAGCAACAGCAAAGAATGGATAAAAGCAGTTAGCAGATAGGATAAGCCTGTTTTTGTAAAAAAAAAAAAAAAAAACTAATCACTTCAGTAGAGTGTCATCACTACGAACAAAGCTAGTGGAGGTGATGGAATTCCAGTTGAGCTCTTTCAAATTCTGAAAGATGATGCTGTGAAAGTGCTGCACTCAATATGCCAGCAAATTTGGAAAACTCAGCAGTGGCCACAGGACTGGAACAGGTCAGTTTTCATTCCAATCCCAAAGAAAGGCAATGCCAAAGAATGCTCAAACTACCACACAATTGCACTCATCTCACATGCTAGTAAAGTAATGCTCAAAATTCTCCAAGCCAGGCTTCAGCAATATGTGAACCGTGAACTCCCAGATGTTCAAGCTGGTTTTAGAAAAGGCAGAGGAACCAGAGACCAAATTGCCAACATCCGCTGGATCATGGAAAAAGCAAGAGAGTTCCAGAAAAACATCTATTTCTGCTTTATTGACTATGCCAAAGCCTTTGACTGTGTGGATCACAATAAACTGTGGAAAATTCTTCAAGAGATGGGAATACCAGACCACCTGACCTGCCTCTTGAGAAATCTGTATGCAGGTCAGGAAGCAACAGTTAGAACTGGACATGGAACAACAGACTGGTTCCAAATAGGAAAAGGAGTACGTTAAGGCTGTATATTGTCACCCTGCTTATTTAACTTCTATGCAGAGAACATCATGAGAAATGCTGGACTGGAAGAAACACAAGCTGGAATCAAGATTGCTGGGAGAAATATCAATAACCTCAGATATGCAGATGACACCACCCTTATGGCAGAAAGTGAAGAGGAGCTTAAAAAGCCTCTTGATGAAAGTGAAATTGGAGAGTGAAAAAGTTGGCTTAAAGCTCAACATTCAGAAAACGAAGATCATGACAACTGGTCCCATCACTTCATGGGTAATAGATGGGGAAACAGTGGAAACAGTGTCAGACTTTATTTTTCTGGGCTCCAAAATCACTGCAGATGGTGACTGCAGCCATGAAATTAAAAGACGCTTACTCCTTGGAAGAAAATTTATGACCAACCTAGATAGCATATTCAAAAGCAGAGACATTACTTTGCCGACTAAGGTCTGTCTAGTCAAGGCTATGGTTTTTCCAGTGGTCATGTATGGATGTGAGAGTTGGACTGTGAAGAAGGCTGAGCATTGAAGAATTGATGCGTTTGAACTGTGGTGTTGGAGAAGACTCTTGAGAGTCCCTTGGACTGCAAGGAGATCCAACCAGTCCATTCTGAAGGAGATCAGCCCTGGGATTTCTTTGGAAGGAATGATGCTGAAGCTGAAACTCCAGTACTTTGGCCACCTCATGAGAAGAGTTGACTCATTGGAAAAGACTCTGATGCTGGGAGGGAGTGGGGCAGGAGGAGAAGGGGACGACAGAGGATGAGATGGCTGGATGGCATCACAGACTCAATGGACGTGAGTCTGAGTGAACTCCAGGAGATGGTGATGGACAGGGAGGCCTGGCGTGCTGTAATTCATGGGGTCGCAAAGAGTTGGACATGACTGAGTGACTGAACTGAACTGAACTGAACTGAGAGTGTCCTCCTGGTCTGAGTCACTCCCAAGAGGTCTGAAAGCCACTTTCAGTTTTCAGGGCAGTCTAGTGTGGAGTTACCTGGGTGAGCCACCTTGGACTGGCTTGGAAGTCAAGAAGGCTACTCAGCGGGTACAGATGCAACAGCCAGGGCATTGGTCACAGATGTGTGGATGGAAAACCCAGGAGGCATTTGTACCAAATACCCAGCACCACTCGGCCTTGGCACCCAGATCTTCTGAGTATCTCTGTGCCAGACTCTTCCGGGAGGCCTCCACACCCTCCCCAACCCTTAAGTTCAGGCCCGAAAATGAAGCTTAGGCCTTGTATTCGTTTGCTCAGGATGCCCTAACAAAATATCATGGGCTGGGTAGCATAAACATAGGAATTTATTTCCTCAACAGTTCTAGAGGCTAGTAACCCAAGATCAAGGCATCTGCAAGGTTTCTTTCTTCTGAGGCCACTCCTTGGCTTCCAGAAGATACCTTCTCACTATATCCTCAGCCTGTTATCTGTGTCCTAATTCCCTTTGCTTATAAGGACACCAGTTATAGTGGATTAGGACCTACCTATATGACTTCACTTTACCTTAATTACCTCTTCAAAGGTCTTATCTCCGAATACACTTACATTCTGACATACCGAGAGTAGGACTTCAGCATGTGAATTTGGAGGAGACACATTTCAGCCCATAATAGGCCTCTTAGCTGCAAGATTGTTTGCTGACTTCTCTCTTGCAAAAGATGAATGAATGAATGAACAAATGAAGACCAGCAGGACAATAAGCTGCAACCGATGCTATGTTTACTCTGGCCACTCAGGGCTTTTCTTAAGTCACCATGTGAGAAGGGACTACATGAGGAGGTGGGGGGCAGTTCCAGGCAGGAATGGGGGTGGGCAGCCAGCAGCCCCCTCTACCCCAGATAACAAACTGCTCTCCAGGAACATGTGTTAGGAAAAGTGCTCGATCAGAGTGTCAACTTGTGGGCCGAGAAGGAACACTAAGTGGTTCTGTCTGTCACCTCCTCCGCCTCCCCTGGAATTTGGCCACAATCTGATGGAAACACTTTGCCCACTTTCAGGAGAATTTCCCACTATCAGTGAGGCTGTTTTCCATACTTAGGCTATCACCAGAGGCTTTCAGAGCAGCGATACTGCTCTTTCCCTGGAAGGTGTGTGTATCTTGAGGGTAGCCTCCTATTCAGATGAAGAAAATGAAGCTCAGAGAGGATAAGTGACTTGCTTGAGGTCATACAGCTGAAAAATTATGGAGCTGAACTGTGGTTCCAGGATTGACTTTAGAATCTGTGCTTTTACTCACTAAGATACAATGTCTCTTTGAAGTAATAAACTTTAAGACAAATTCTAGAAGTTACTACTCTCAACTGTGCACAATGTCTTAATGAAATCACTTTGAAAAGTGCCAAATAACCCCTCAATAAGGCCATTGTTCTTACTCAGAGCCATCTACAATCCTCAGGAGAAAACTAGTCTCATTCAATTATATCAGACTCATCTTTAATCTAAAATGGTATAACTTCATTTGATTAGTCACCTGATTTCCCAGACTTTGATACAAATGAGTTTTGACTGTTGGTAAAAATCAAATCTACCTTTAAAGAATAAGCATTTGCCTCCATCAAGATACTCCGAAGTACGCACTTAAGCGTCTAAAAAGAAATGATCCAGATTGTATTTAACAGTATCTTTGGAATAAGCGATTCATCTTCCAAGGGGACTGTGTTAAAGGAGAGAGTCATGTGGGAGGCATATGCTCTGGTATGTTTATTTAAAACATACCTTAGATTTCCTTATATATATTCACAAGTAACTTGCCTGGAAGCCCCAGACACTCAGCTCTGCTAAAGCAGAGGAACCTGATCAGATCATCCAGCCTTTTCAACTGCATCTTGCCTGGACTTTTAAGCTCTTATTTAGTGGATTATAAATGTGAACAAAAGGGTTCATTGAGGAAAGGGACACCATCCTCATTGCACCTTGAACCTGCTTTCTGTCCTGTAATGCTGAGCCCTAATAGATGGGGAAACAATGGAAACAGTGACAGATTTTATTATTGGGGGGGGGGGGGAGGCTCCAAAATCACTGCAGATGTGACTGCAGCCATGAAATTAAAAGATGCTTGCTCCTTGGAAGAAAAGCTATGACAAACCTAGATAGTATATTTAAAAGGCAGAGACATTAATTTGCCAACCAAGGTTTGTCTAGTCAAAGCTATGGTTTTTCCAATAGTCATGTGTGGATGTGAGAGGTGGACCATAAAGAAAGCTGAGAGCCGAAGAATTCATGCTTCTGAACTATGGTGCTGGAGAAGACTCTTGAGAGTCCTTGGACTGCAAGGAGATCAAATCAGTAAATCCTAAAGGAAATCAAGCTTGAATATTCATTGGAAGGACTGATGCTGAAGCTGAAGCTCCAATACTTTGGCCACCTGATGCCAAGAGCTGACTCATTAGAAAAGACCCTGATGCTGTTGAAGAGAGTTGAAGGTTGAAGGCAGGAGGAGAAGGGGATGACAGAGGATGAGATGGTTGGATGGCACCACTGACTCAATGGATATGAGTTTGAGCAAACTCCAGGAGATGGTGAAGCACAGGGAAGCCTGGCATGCTACAGTCCATGGGGTCACAAAGAGTCAGACATGACTACGCAACTGAACAACAACAAGCCAGAGATGTCAGTTACTAATAGTAACTAGAGAGTCTTGGGCTCTAAAGACACAAATAAGAGTATTGGAAGTCAGCAATTCTCTCACTGATGGAGCTACCCTGAATTTAAATGCCTCCCAAATGCTGGAAATCTGGTGTTGCATTTGATCCCAAACAGTGCTGGTTAAATTTAGACAAAATTTCTTCATGTGGCTGCCCATGTGACAATCAGTTTCATGTCAGACAAAGGGTACCATCCTTCCATAGCCTCTCTTGGCCTCCAACTCTTGATAAGTCAGGATAGCTAACATAGCCCAAAGACATAACTGGGCTTAGCCATTACATCAGACCCTCTTTTCAAATATATTCAAAGCACAACCTTCTAGTTTTTTGCATTGCATAAGTTAGGGACCTTCAAGCTTTTGTCACGTTTAGTTTTGCCTATGCTACTGCCACTTCCTCCCAAAGCTCCCCCTCTCACCAGACTGTGCTTCCCAGATGTTCGGAACCTTGAAACATCCCAGACGACAAAATGTATACACATTGTAATTGCCCAAGTAAGTCCATCTTGGCTTACTTCGCTCTGCTTCCCACTTGTCTTATCAAGTTAAACAGTAAAACTTTGATTGGTGTGGTAGACAGAATAATGACCCTCTAAAGATGTCCACATCCTAATCCAGGAACCTGTGAATATGTTACATTACATGACAAAGGGGAATTAAAGTTTCGGATGGAATTAAGGTTGCTAATCAGTTGACTTTAAAACAGGGAGATAACCCTGGATTAACCAGGTAGGCCTAAATGTTATCCCAAGCTCCTTAAAAGTGTAAGACAGGCAGAAGAGGAGGTCAGAGTGATGTCAAATTTTAGTAGATCCACTACCGCTGGCCCTCAAAATGGAGGAAGAAGGCCAAGAGCCAAGAAACCAGGGCAGCTTCTAGAAACTGGAAAGATCAAGGAAATAGATTCTCCCCTAGAGCCTCTGAAAAGGAACAGAGTCCTGCTGAGACCTTGATTTTAGCCTGATGAGTGAGACCCACTTTCAGACTTACAGACTATAGAATTTAAGATAATAAATGTGTGCTGTTTTAAGCCACTAAATTGATGGTAATATGATTTGTTACAGTAGCAATAGGAAACAAATACAGATAACTGAGACCTAAATAACCAGAAAATACAATCTACTAATATTTTTTTACTGCTTATTACTTTTAAGAGAAACATACAAATTTCAAGAAAATTTTAAATCAACAATGTACTTTCAAGCGAGATCTTAGATTGAGATAGACTCTCAACTGGAAAAGTTGGGGGCCGCAGGTGTCCTGGGGAGAGCTCTCAGCAAGTGCACCTGTAAGGGGTAAACTCACAGCAGAAGGAGACACTGACCTGCATCTGAGGCCTTAGCTGATCCGACGGGCAACTCAGGAGCTGGGGCAGCCCTTCAGAATTGTACCAAACCGAGGCAATGGGGCTGAATCTTTGTCTCTAGGTCATCCAGCCTGGGAGGGAGTATAACCTTGGGCCAGACAGTCCCTGATGGCTATGGGCTGTACCCAGCCAGGAACACAACTGTGAATGGTCAGCAGCTGATGTTTCCAGCTGCTAAGGACAGGTGGCTAAACCCTGAGGAGGGGATCTGGGCAGGCATAATAGTATTCACTACCAGCAGTCAATATTTCTAGGGTAGGAGAGATCTGCTACTGCTGCTACTGCTAAGTCACGTCAGTCATGTCTGGCTCTGTGCAACACCATAAACAGCAGCCCACCAGGCTCCCCCATCCCTGGGATTCTCCAGGCAAGAACACTAGAGTGGGTTGCCATTTCCTTCTCCAGTGCATGAAAGTGAAAAGTGAAAGTGAAGTCGCTCAGTCGTGTCCAACTCTTTGCGACCCCGTGGACTGCAGCCTACCAGGCTCCTCCATCCATGGGATTTTCCAGGCAAGAGTATTGGAGTGGGGTGCCATTGCCTTCTCCAAGGAGAGATCTATCTGAGCTCTATTCGCATTCTATCCTATCTTGACACAATGGATAAGAACTCTGATTTGTTTGGTGCTTCTTATGTAGCAGATTGAAGGCAAAAAGAGAAGAGGGAAGCAGAGGATGAGATGGTTAGATAGCAGCACCAACTCAATGAACATGAATTTGAGCAACCTCTGGGAGACAGTAAAGGACAGGGGAGCCTGGCATGCTGGAGTCCGTAGGGTCAGAAAGAATTGGACACAAGTTAGTGAATGAACAACAAACGTAGCAGATGCTATGATTAAGAATCTACACTCATCATCTCTAATCCTAGCCAAGGAACTACTATCGGTTCCATTTCACAGATGAGAACACTAAGGCTCAGAAGCTCAGCCTGGTGACACAGCTTGCCCCAGGCCACCCAGCTTGTTAAGTTAAGCAACAGAACCATAAGCAACAGAGCCAGGTTTCGACATCAAAGCCAGTCACCTTAATCCCCAGTCCACCATGGAGTTCAGGGAGCAAAAGAACATTTACAAACATCAGTCTGATACCGCAAGATCCTTGGCCATCCAAGAAAGATAAGATTATAATTGGTAAACCTGCTTCCTAAATAGGAAAGGGGGCCCAAGACCGATCTATAACATATTAAATGATTGAAACAAAAAAGACCTTCTGGTGGCCCCGAAAGGTTGAGTAGATCGAGGTTTGTACTACACGCAATAAATCAAAGTTAATTACATTTTTGCTCCACACTGTACATGGTGAATTGGGTCATAATTTTTACGTATGCTTCAGTGTTCACTTTCCAAATGGAAGCTCCTAAGGGAAAAGCCTCAAGACGGTCTACCTTTCCTCATATGGCCCTTAGCACCACGTCAACACAGGACCGCACATCATAAATATCATTCGATGATTTTCTTGCCTGACTGCCGAGGCCCAGACCCCATCTAACGGCCTATAATGCAATACCACTCCCTATAGTGATCTCACTGCGGGTTGGGTCTAGAAAATATGGTGCTCTGGAAAATGCTGTAAAAGCTCGCTCTTTAATAAGGAGCCCGGTGTCCCGTGATGGATGCTATAAAGTTTGGACCGGCTGGTGTGTTCATAGCCATGTGGGCCCATTAACAGCGTCTGGTTCTGCAGTAACATACTTCATATCCCGGGAAGGGGAAGGTGGTCACCAGAGAGCAAAAGCGAAAGCATTTATTATAAATAACACTAGGTGACCCCGGAGTAAACACAGCTGTGCCCTCACGGTGTCTTGTCGGGCTGCTCCCTCAACAGATTAAAGAAATCCATGTTTTATGGGGCCATCACTTATTCTGTATATACACCACAGAAGGCAGCTTTTCCATCAGACCTTGCTGGCTATGTATAAGGTTTCAAGCCCTGGAATTGTATGAAGCAGAGAGCCTTCATGAAAAAAACTTATTCTTGCATGTTCTAATATTTTAAAAGGGGGATGAGGATCAGTTCCTATTTGTTCCTAAATGATTGACATGGCATTTCTGGCTCTGGACAACTTGTAGGTGCCCTTCTGATTTCTCAGACTCTTCTCACCCTCCTCTTGCCCCTGTCCCAGCGCCCTTCCCTGCAGCCAGGGTAAGCAGAGTGACCAGGAGACTTTATCTAGGAGGGGCTGAGGCAATGGGTCTGTCATCCCCCAGTTGTGGGGCTTGGGCGATTCCTTCAGCTCACTGAGACTTATTCTTCTCATCCTCAAGTTGGGAGAAGGAGCTCTGCTTCCTGGAATTGCACTTAGTTAGATCAGTTGTCCCCAAATTGGAGAACAGAGTGGGAAGGGAGTAGCAACACAGAGAAAGGCTCTTTAAACTGCTGGGAAGAAACAGAGTCACAGATTTAAAACACAAACTTATGGTTATGGCGAGAGGAGAGGAGATGAGGAGGATAAATTGGGAAACTGGGATTGACATGGACACACTATGATATACAAAACAGATAACTAATAAAACCTACTGTATAGCACAAGCAACTCTATAAAAATGCTCTGAAATGACCTATATGGGGAAAGAAACTGAAAAAAAGAGTAGATATATATATATGTGTAACTGATTCACTTTGTTGTACCACAGAAACTAACATAACGCTGTAAAGCAACTATACTCCAATAAACTGTTGGGGGAAAAATTTAAATGTACAATAATGTAATTACATTTATGTAACATTAATATGATTATATACATGTTGATAAATATAAATATTTATTAGGTTTCCCTGGTGGCTTAGATGGTAAAAAAAAAAAATCTGCCTGCAATGCAGGAGACCCATGTTCAGTCCCTGGGTTGGGAAGATCCCCTAGAGAAGGGAATGGCTACCCACTCCAGTGTTGTTGCCTGGAGATGAATTTTAAATCACACAAGGGCTATATAGATATTGTGTGTGTGTCTATATATACATATATACACACACATATATATATATATAATACATATACGTGTGTGTGTATAAAACCCTCGAGTGATTTCACACGTATGCAATTAGCACAGCAGCACACACAAAACTTACAACTCTACATGCCCTGGGGTTAGCTTCCGGGGCTGCCACACAGCACAGATGTGGCAGAACTATTACACTGCCCACTGTGGTGGTGAGTCAATGTCCATATGGGGGTTTTCTCTCAAGTTTCCATTACTTCTCCAACCACTTCCTCCTCACTGGTCGGAGTTAGGCCCAGAGAAGCTGGACTTTTCACTGTCTTCTCCACCTTCCACAAACTGTGTCAAAAGGAGGAGACATCCTTAACTAGGTATATGACGGTGAAAGTCGCTTAGTGGTGTTCAACTCTTTGGGACCCCATGGACTATACAGTCCATGGAATTCTCCAGGACAGAATACTGGAGTAGGTAGCCTTTCCCTTCTCCAGGAGATCTTCCAACCCAGGAATCAAACCCAGGTCTCCCACATTGCAGGCAGATTCTTTACCAGCTGAGCTACTGGAGTGGATAATCTATCCCTTCTCCAGGGGATTTTCCTGACCCAGGAATCAAACCAGGGTCTCCTGCATTGCAGGTGGATACTTTACCAATTGCGCTATCAGGGTGGGTAATGTGTCTATAATTTCACACAACTGGATTTTTGCCGAAAAAAGTTATCAGAGGTCATTGGAACAAAAACAAACTCTCAAAGGTTCTGTTTATGCTTGAATTAGGTTGCCTCTCCTCCATTCCAAAAGAAAAAACCCAGCACATTATCTACTCAGATAATGCACTTTCACTATCACGAGCTCAGGGCCATCAAGTGTTATCAGTCTGCCTGTGCTCTGAGGGCCCACTCTGTGTCAGGCATGCTGCTAAGCCCTGGGATTTCATAAATCTCTGCAACATCACCCCTGCCCTGATGGGGAGGAGGCAGACGAGTCCATAAAGCATGTGTCAGCGATGAGATCTGTACAGAGTTATGGGCACAAGTTAGTCGTCTGGAGACCCAGAGAAGGCTTCGTTTCCTAAGAAGTGATTTTCATTTCACCAGATAAGGAACAACAGGGTGGATGGAGCAGTGTGTAAAGGACAGGGGGACTCTCATCTCTGAAGGTACAAAGGTATAGAAATTGCTCAGGTGGACTGCAGAGCAAGGGTGCGCCATTCTGAATGACGAGAGGACAGAGGGTGTTAGGGAAGGTGTCAGGAGATGCTCTGCTGCTGCTGCTGCTTCTAAGTCGCTTCAGTCGTGTCTGACTCTGTGCAACCCCATAGACAGCAGCCCACCAGGCTCCCCCGTCCCTGGGATTCTCCAGGCAAGAACACTGGAGTGGGTTGCCATTTCCTTCTCCAATGCATGACACTGAAAAGTGAAAGTGAAGTCGCTCAGTCGTGTCTGACTCTTAGCGACCCCATGGACTGTGGCCCACCATGCTCTTCCGTCCATGGGATTTTCCAGGCAAGAGTACTGGAGTGGGTTGCCACTGCAGTATCTAGCCATGTTAATTACTGGAAGATCATAGGACATTTTGTAGGACGCTATTCTATTACTGGGCTTCCCTGGTGCCTCAGTTGGTAAAGAATCCTCCTGCAATGCAGATGACCCCAATTTGATTCCTGGGTCAGGAAGATCCGCTGGAGAAGGATAGGTTACCCACTCCAGTATTCTTGGGCTTCCCTTGTGGCTCAGCTGGTGAAGAATCAGCCTGCAATGCCAGAGACCTGGGTTCAGTCCCTAAGTTGGAAAGAACCCCTGGAGAAGGGAAAGGCTACCCTCTCCAGTATTCTGACCAGGAGAATTCCATGGACTGTATAGTCCATGGGGTCACAAAGAGTCAGACACGAGTGAGCAACTTTCACTTAACTTCATTCTATTATCACTGTTAGGACACATAAACACATCAACGTACAAACACAACCTTTAACTTGCCACATGAAGATTTCCTCAAAACTGGAAACTGCTAATTTTATTTTTAAAAAGGTTTTAATATGACAGCTTTGCTTTTAACAGTTTTGGATATAATCCACGTACCATACAATCCACTCATTTAAAGCATACAATTCAATGGCTTTTGGTACGTTGACAGTGTTGGGCAACCAACACCACAGTCCATGTTAGAACATTTTCATCACCCCAAAACCTTGTAGCCCTTAACCGTCACCCCCAAACCCTCCAGCCCCCTCAACCGTAGGCAACCACTAATCTTTCTTTGCAGATCTATCTATTCTGGATATTTCATATAAATGAAATCACACAGTTTGTGGTGTTTTGTGAATAGCTTCTTTCATTTAGTATGAGGTTTTCAAGGTTCATGCATGTATATACTTAATCCCTTTTTATAGTTGAATAATATTCCATCTATGGATATAGCACATTTTGTATTTATGTATTCATCAGTTGATGGACGTTTTGATTGCTTCTACTTTTTAGCTATTATCAACAGCGCTACTATGAACATTCATGTGCAAGTTTTTATGTGGACATATGTGTCTATTTCTCTTGGGTATATACCTAGGAGTAGAATTGCTGGGTCATGTGGTAACTCTGTATTTAACATTTTGAGGAACTGCCAGACTGTTTTCCAAAGCAGTAGCACCATTTTACATTTCCACCAGCAGTGAATGAGAGCAACCTATTCATTTTAATGCCAAATTCTCATTAACTCCTATAGGAATTCCCTTTGGATAGAAGGAATGGCTCCCGGCCCTCAATGCTGAAGGAAGAAGTATTTGCTGTGGCTACCTTTGCTTTCAGCCCTGCTTGGAACTTATTTTAGAGTATCCAGGCCACCCCCCTTGGCTTCATGCAGACTCAACCTCTGGAACGGTTAGGATGGAATGCTTATTTTCCTGTTTCTCGGGAGTATTTTGAGGAGGGAAATTCTTTGTGATCCTTGGAATGGAATAGCACAATTTTGTAGAGTCTGTTGGTGGTGGTTGCCACAACAAAAGGAATAGCTGTAATACTTAACATTATTGAATGTTAGTCTTGGAAGGGACAGGCAAGACATCATTTAGTCCAGGCATGGTAAAGAAGCTGCAACAGTCAGCTCAATTGTAGGCGCGTGGGATTATGAAGCCTGTCCAGGCTCAGGAGAAAGGCTGGGATTGATTAACGATGTCTGCCCTGGTGACAGGAGGGCACCAGTCACAGCACATGTGCTACCTATTTGCTTTCCCTGATTGGAGCCAGCCATAGTACAGCTGAGGCTGCAGCCGAGGTCACACAGCTGGTTAATGACAGAGTCAGGGCAAGAAACCATTTCAACATTTTTTTCCTCTGAGCCATACAGCCCCCAGTTCTGTAACGTGTCTCATAAAGAGACCTGCGTAGGGACAGGACCACATCTACCAGTCAGCAGATCAGTTTCCACCCTGGTATGTTCGGACAGTTCTCATCAGTGCCTATAAGAATTATTCCATCAATACGAAAAAGGATATACATATGTATAAGTGAGTCACTGCTGTACAGCAGAAACTAACACAACATAGGAAATCAATTACAATAAAATTTAAAAAAGATTTACTCCAAAACTCAAACTAGTTAATGATTATAAAGGCTTAGTAAATGCTAACTAATAAAAAGGGGCCATTCCCGCCTCCTGAACCCCCATATCTCCAGCACTCACGTGGAACGCCCTTTGAAGTCCACAAATTTGATGCATTTGTACACAGGGAGTGTTGAGGGGGATGGGTTTGGACCAAAACGAAGAAGTTAAACTCTTCTGATTTGAAAGGCAACAATTGTGTGTGTGCTTTCCACTTGAACAAAGAGAAAGACGCTCCATATTCAGCCCTTATTCAGTAAGGGTCCAGGTGATTCTAAGGGAGAAAAAAAGGATTTTTTATAGGGAAGAAATCAATATTATCTATAAAAGATAAGTGTTTTTAAAACACTCAAATGTGTTCGCTTCATTAGGATGTGAAATATGCCTTTCTCCTTTTCCACTTTATTAATGAATTAGATACCAACAAAAAGTTACATGGAAGAAATCAGAGACCTTGTGTAACTAATTCCTTTTCTTTTTAAATATCATTATAAAAACACATATAATACAAAAATGATCTTCCTTTTCCTTCTGTGCCTCTACCTCTTCTTTCCCTTTTCTTCCCATCATCACTAGAGACCCACCATATGTCCTGCATCCCACCAGGATTCAGGCGAGTGAGCACAGTCTCTGCACCTGAAGAGCTCAGTCCCACGGGGCCTGTGCAGCTTCCCAACCCAGGAGGGGGCAGTAACCAACTGGTTCCAGGGAAAGGCTCTGGAAGACCAGTAGGTGGTCCAGGGGCAGAGATGCAGGAGAAAGCATTCCGTGATGAGGATGCACAAAGGCATGGAAGGCTTCCAGAAATGCAAAAAGCTGAAGATGCTAAAGCAGAAGATGTATGTGGAGGAGGGAGGACTTTAGAGGAGGGAAGGTGACCTCTCCTCTCAGTCTCCTGGAGAGAACCTGGCTCCAAACCCTTTATGTGGAGAAGACTGATTTTTTCATCAAATGGTTGAAATTAAATGCTGAATGCAGGCAGGTATGTATGTGAGAGTCTAGAGAGGAGAGACTCATGTTTTCTTTATCCATTCATTCTTTGATGAACATTTGGATTGTTTTCCCTTTTTTGGCAATTATGAGTAATGCCGCCACGAACATTCATGTGCAAGTTTTCAAGGGGCCCTGTGTTTTCATTTCCTTAAGTTATAGATGTAAGAGTGGAAATACTGGGTCAAATCAACTCTGTTTGACATTTTGAGAAATTGTCAAACTGTTTTCCCAGGTATCTTTTAAATCTGAATTTAAAAGATAATTTAAAACTTTCAAAATACAGGACTTTCCTCTAACAATTATACAGCCATGCTTCTCAAGGATTATGTGCATATTATTGTCAAATGACAAAACTAAAACAAGTTAGTAGTGAGTTTGATGTCCTTTATTCAAGGGAAAATCACCCATGCCTTGGAGGAATACAGTGTTCTTCTCAAGGGATTTTGGTCAAGAGTGAGGCTTTAGTCTATTAGAGGCAACAAAAGAGCGACTTGGAAATAGGGCATGACCTGCTGGGAGGTTAGGGGATTTCCTTATAAGGCTCAGGCCTGATTTTCCAGGGTAAGGTGAGCCAGCTGAAGCTGAACTGAGGGTTGTGATTGGTGATAGCTTGCCTTGATGAAGAGGTGTTTCCTGTTAAGTGCAGGTTGATTTAGGGTTGAAACTCCTGGCTTGAGCTGGGCCTTGGGTCAGCCTCCATTCTGTGAGTCCAGATCCATGAACTAACTTTATTATTACTTAAGCAGGATGTGGCACTTTCCCAAGTGGCGCTAAGGGTAAAGAATCCTCCTGCATTAGAGACCAGAGATATTAAGAGAAGCAGGTTTGATCCCTGGGTTGGAAAGATCCCCTGAAGGAAGACATGGCAACCCACTCCAGTATTCTTGCCTGGATAATTCCATGGACAGAGGAGACTGGCATGCTATGGTCCGTAGGGTCACAAAGAGCAGGACACAACTGAAGTGACTTAGCACACATGCACAAGCAGGACATTTAAAAATATTTATTATTGATTTGGCTGTGTCGAGTCTTAGTTGCGGCATGCGGGATCTTCACTGGTGGCCCACAGACTCTCTAGTTGTGGCGCACGGGCTCAGTTGCTCTAAGGCATTTGGGATCTTAGTTGCCAGACCAGGGATTGAACCAGTGACCCCTGCCATGCAAGGCAAATTCTTACCCACTGGATCAGGAAGTCCCAACCAGGGCATCTCTTAGACCTGCAGTTCAGGGCTAGAGCAAATGAGACTCAGGGGGACTAGGACTAAAGAGATCTCCATCCTGCCAGGAGATCGCAGGTCAGTGCCTCAGACTCGTTCGTGCAGGAGTGGCTTCCTGCCTGCCTGGCTGAAACCTCTTGCTTTTATACAGAGACAATGGCTTTGAGCAAGGCTCTTATCTCTTAGATCTCCCTTCCCCTGTAACTGACCAAAGTCTATGGAATCAATTAGGTTGAAGGCAAAGGCCTAGAGACTTCTGGGACTTTTGAATTCCCACAGTAACTCTGTAAACACCAAGTGAAACCCTCATCATGACCAGAAGATCCAAGCAACACTTCCTTTCCTGGGTCCCAGGAACCCACATTGGGGAAGGCAATGGAATGAACAAAGGGGTCATTGAGCTTGACAACAATGGGGTAGGGAAGGGCCTAGCCCAAAGAGCTACTCTGAACCATGTGCTTTGGGCCCAGGTGCTGCTTATTTATTCCTCTTTTTATAAAGGAGGAAACTGAGCGCTCAGAAGCTCCACAGTAGTTAAAAGGCAGGACAGAAATGAAGACAGAGTGGGTCTGCCTCCCATCTGGGCCACCATCGCTGTGATCTGGGGCCTAGAGGCTGGAACAGGAGCAAGGGCCTGGCATCTACACCACATCATTCAGGAGCCTTCCAGCACCAGCATCTGATCCAGCCCAGCAGAGTGTCTCTCCCTGCTATTTTGGAGGCAATCATATATTTTTAATGACCTGCAAAATCTCCCTGTGAGAAGGGAGGGAGAGTTGAAATTACAGCCAAGCAATTTGCATTGCGAATAAGTTTTCCTGCCTCCTGCTCTCCAAGAATATGCAGAAATAAATGCCTCCTAATGAACCCTGGGGGGCTGAGGCTTTGATATGAATTCTGCTGCAGGGGTAAAGAGTTCTAGCCAGACCGAAACTCAGCGTGAAGTTGGAGCAGGAGGGCTGGGGCAGTCCCCTTCAGAGAGAGGGAAAAAGGAAATTGGATTATCTTGCTAGCAGTTGGTGTTTTTCTATCTCTTAGAACCACAGATTAGTGCTCCCCTCCTTCAGATGGTTGGGGAGGGTGGGGAGAGATCCCACTTAGCCCTATTTATCCAGCCGGTTGCTCACCTGCTTGTAACCCTTCCACCCTGGCCACTGTCAAGCTCCTTCTAGATTCCCTGGACCTACAGAGACCAGGAGCTCCAAAGCTTTTGCCTTTCGCAGAACGAAAAAAGACCTATTAGACATAGATGGGCTTCCCCGGTGGCGCAGACGGTAAAGAAACTGCCTGCAATGTAGAAGACGCAGGTTCCATCCCTGGGGCAGGAAGATGGCCTGGACAAGGGAATGGCTGCCCACTCCAGTATTCTTGCCTGGAGAATTCCATGGACACAGGCTGTAGTCCATGGGGTCCCAAAGAGTTGGACACAATTGAGCCACTTTCACTTTCTTTTCCATTAAACATAGATAGATGGATAGATAGATAGACAATAAACAATCTTTCTACCTAAAGTCAGGTAGCCTTTAGTTCTGGCTGCCATAGGGAAAACACCAGCGCCCCCTACCCCCCGCCTTCCCAGAGCCTACAGGGTCTGTGTTTATTCCGCACAGTGAAGTGTGTGTGTGTGTGTGTGTGTGTGTGTGTGTGTGGAGTGGGGACAAGTATGTGCTTGCAGGCCTGAGCTGTGTGGGGGCTGGCCTGTGAGCTGAGTGCTGTGGATCTGAGGGCATGTGGATGTGGTATTTGTGTGGGCTTGAGAGATGTGGTAATGATGGTTTGTGTGGGCTTGTGAAAGAGAGGAGGTGGGGAGGCCTGTTCACAGCCTCCCTGGGGAGTTGGTGGGGCTGGGCACAAGCCCAGGTCGGACAGAGGGAATCCATCCGCAGCAGACCCAGAGCTCCGTGCCTCTCTGCAGCTTCCTTGCCCTCACCTCTCCCCAGGACTGCAAACACATTCATGATCCAGATTCTCACCCTCCCCTCTGGCCCTGCGTGAGGAGCTTGGAAGCTCAGCAAAGGCCCTGAGATCTTGTGCCCTGAGACAGGGCCCTTCGGAGGTTAAGCAGTGGGTGCATCCATCAGATAATTTGATTTCAAAGCCCACATCCACTGATCAGAAAGAGTAGACCAGATTCTTCTATCCCCGTATTTATTTCCTCATCTGGGAGAACAGAGATGGTAGAGGACCAACCCTGGTGAGCTGTGGTAAATGCTTTGTTGTTCAGTCGTGATGTACTAATAAATATGAGTTATCGGGGTGAAGGGGTTGGTACTAATCAGCACTGTAGAATCCTATTATGGCAACCAGTGTTGGGGTAAGATGATTTAACCTTCCTTTTTTTTGAATGAAAGATTTGTTCAATTCTGTAGTGCTTTACAATTTTCAAAAGCTTCACACACATGATTTCATATAATGCCATAATTACCCTTTTTTTAACTGTATAATCTCCTATCCCTATATGGCCTCCCCTCCCCACCCAACTGCTGTTGACCATTACTCTCTTCTCTGTTTCTGTGATTCTGCTTCTTTTTTCTTTTTTTGCTTTATTCACTAGTTTGTTATATTTATCTATCACTATAGATCTATCAATAGATAAATATATCGATAGAGCTATCTATCTACACATCTAGCGATCTATAGATCTATCTATCACTATCTATATGTGATAGATAGTGTTTGTCTTTCTCTGACTTATTTCACTTGCATAATGCCCTCCAAGTCTATCCGTGTTGCTGCAAATGGCAAAATTTTGTTTTTTTACGGGCAGGTAATATTCCATTGTATATATATTTATGTATGTGTGTGTGTGCATGGAGAAGGACATGGCAACCCACTCCACTGTTCTTGCCTGGAGAATCCCAGGATGGCGGAGCCTGGTGGGCTGCCGTCTATGGGGTCGCACAGAGTCGGACACGACTAAAGCGACTTAGCAGCAGCAGCAGCAGCAGTGTGCAAATATATATATGTCATGTCTTCTTTAACCTTTCCTCTGTTGATGGACACTTATGTTGCCTCCATATCTTGGCACTGTAAATAATGCTGCTATGAACACTGGGACACATTTATCTTTTTAAATTAGTGCTTCTGTTTTTCAGATATATACCCAGCAGTATAATTTCTGGGTCATATGGCAGTTCTATTTTTAGTTTTGTGAGAAACCTCCATACTTTTTTTTCCACAGTGGCTGCACCAGTTCACATTCCTAAACAGTGTAGAGGAGCCCCCTTTTCTCCATACCCTGTCCACGTTTGTTATTTGTGTCCTTTTTGATGATGGCTATTCTGACGGGTGTAAGGTGATATCTCATTGTATTTCCCTGATGATTAGCGACATTGATCATCTTTTCACATGCAATTTAGCCTTTTTAAGATACTCTGAGGGACAGCAGGCAGAGGTTTGTGGGTTAGGACCATACCCAAGGACATAAATAACCCTTGTTATAGGAAAGGTCTGTGCTGACAAGGGTGTTTTCAGCATATCCGTGTTGGTGATGGCACAGTGTACATATGTTTCGGGAACTTGTCTACATCAAGATGTCCTTGAAAAAAAAGAGAGGAACCGTTATAGATTAAAAACAAACTTGAGTCATATTAAACCAAATGAACTTGGGAGCATTGATTAGATCCTGATTTAAATGAATCAAGTATTTAAAAATTATGAGACAATCAAGAAAATATGAACATTGAATGGATATTAGATAATATTAAAAACAGATTGTTATAGAGAACAGAATTATGGACACGGGGGCAGGGGTTGGAAGGAGAAAGTGAAACGAATACAGAGAGTGCATGGAAACATATACACTAACATGTCTAAAATAGAGTGGGAATTTGCTGTATGACTCAGGGCACTCAAACCAGGGCTCTGTGACAACCTAGAGGGATGGAATGGGGAGGGAGGTGGAAGGGATGCTCAAGAGGGAGGGGATATATGTATACCTGTGGCTGATTCATGGTGACGTATGGCAGAAACCAGCACAATATTGTAATTATCCTTCAATTAAAAATAAATGAAGGGAAAAAATAAAAACGTATTGTTAATATTTTTAGATGTGTTCATGGCATTGTGGTTATGTTAAAAGGACAGAGTCTTTATCTCTTAGAAAATATACTGAAATGGGTGGAATGACAAAATGTTTTGGATTCAAGTTAAAATAATCTATCTTGAGGTTAGTTTGGGAACCAGGGAGAAGCAAATCAAATAAGATTGGCAAGCTGATGGTTCAAGGGGTTCCACTATGTTATTTTCTCTAATCTTGTGTGTTCAAACATTTCCAAAATTAAAATATTAAGAAGGAAAGAAGAAGGCCTTTCTGGAGTTGCCACTTGGAAGGTGGCTTCTGCCTTCCCCCAGTGTCACCAGGACAAGATGATTCAGGCCCTTGACCAACAGGGAGGGGCACAGCTGAGCAGGGCTTCCTAAGCCCTATAAATCAACAAGCACAGCTGAAGCCATTTAGTAGGAAGCTTGTTAATAAGAAAAATCTGGTTTAAATGGGTCATTTTACTGGGGAGAGGGAGCAGAACATGATGGAGAACAGGGCCGCCCTGGCAGTGGGGAGGTTTATACTAGTGCCAAGCTCTGCCTCACAGGTTCCGATTGGATCGCATTAACTCCATCACCACGCTGAACCTTTTCCAGGATGGTGAACCCAAAGTGGGAGCAACAGGAGTTGGGGCTGGGCCTGGAGCGTGTACAGGGGAGGGTACTGTTGGGTGATCAGCTTCCTCATAGATGGGGGGCCTCCCAGGGGTGCTGGGAGTTTTCATATTCTAGAGAAGCCACATCTGAAATCTAGCATAGACTCTCATGGACCCAGGGCAGAAAAATGAAGGAGAAAACAGTCAACTCAAAAGACAAGAAGGTTTTAAGTAGAGTGCAGGCTCAGTCACTTCAGCTGTGTCCAACTCTTTGCTATAGACCGTAGCCCACCAGGCTACTCTGTCGGGATTTTCCAGGCAAGAATACTGAAGTGAATTGCTGGTCCCTTCTCCAGAGGATCTTCCCAACCCAGGGAACCTGCATCTCCTGCATTGCAGGCAGAGTCTTTCCCACTGAGACAGCAGGGAAACCCTTAAGTAGAGTAACTTGAGCCAAAGACAGAAAGAAGGCCTCCTGTAGAAGTGGGACTTTGAAGGGGGATCTTAATGGAAAGAACCCAAGAGGGACCCAGAGCAATAATGTAGCCAAACCCAAGTGAGGACGCTTGTGGTTAAATTGCACTGGAAAGTGGTTTTGATGAAAGAGGTCTTGGAGGGGCACATGACTTAGCTTCCTCAGCCCAAGGCCTAAGAAGACCTAAGCACCTGAATCCAGGGCTTTTAGGTAATGACAGGCCAAGGCAAGGGACCCTGGAGGAACCGGGAACTCAGCTTTCTATCCTTTCTGCATTTGCCAGCAACCCAGGGCTGCTGCAAGGGTCAGAGGAAGAGCACTGAATTTGGAGTCAAAATACTCATGTTCCAGCTTTGCTATTTCCCAGTGGCAAAACTTTGGCAAAGTGGCAAGTTGCTTGCATTCCATCAGCCTCAATTTCTCTATTGGCAACAGGATGAATAACATCTGTTTTGGTTGTTTTTTTTTAAACTTTTTATTTTATATTGAGATATAGCCAATTAACAATGTTGTGATAGTTTCAGGTGAACTTGAAGGCACTCAGCCATGCAGATACATGTATTCATTCTCCCCCAAACTCCCCTCCCATCCAGCCTGACACTGAGCTGAGTTCCATGACCACACCTGTTTTACAGGTTGCTGAAGACAGTTATCTATGCAGTAAAAAGTGCATACGATTTGAAGACAAGCTGTGGAGGCTCAAGCACAGGCCTCACCAACCATGAGCTGTGGGCCTCATCTGAAAATGGAAGAAGAGTACCAGCTTAACAGGAAGACACATAGGGGAAATGTAATCAATTTGTCACAGTGCCTAGCTCAGGAAAACACTCAATAATATTAGCAATTGGCATTAATGATATAATACACAAGAACAGAAAAGAGGTTAAATGTAGGTAGTCTCTAAGAATGACATAGAGAAAGCACCCTGGTTGAGAGAAGGGAGGTCAGATCTTCCCAGACTTCTGGCCATCTCAGCTTTGACTTCGGGCACTTTGTTTTTATCTTTTCACTAGGAGCACAGGGACCACCTTGTGATAATACAGGCGTCCTTCTGCACTGACAGGTAGCAGACCTGGTAGTGTCTATTAGATCAGTAAAGTCACTTGATTGATCTGAGGTCCACAGGCAGAAATGTACAGAAACTGTATCCTGGGCATGATCAAGGTTTAAGAGAAGAGTTGGGGAGCTTCAAAATTGGGAAAATAAAGGCAGAATATTATTTTAATCTTGAGGTTAACTGAGTGCCTTCAAAAGAAACTTTAACATGAACAGTGATTTGTAGGTCAAAAATCTTAGCATGAAGCAAAATAAAAGAATCTTGTTTGCATTATTTATACTCATGGGTGTGTGTGTGTGCGTGTGTGTGTGTGCATATATATATATATCTTTAAATAAGACGTGCAGTCATTTTTCCCAGAGTTTGTACCTTGTGGTTACGAAAGAGACAGTTATGACACTTCCTTTGCTAAATTAAACCACGTCCACTTCACCCACATTTGTTCCTGGCTCTGCCACACAGTAACACCCCTCCGTGTCCTGGCCAGGCCTCTGCCTGGGCTGGTCCCCACCCCTCCCACAGAGCAGAAGGCAAGCCCAGCTGATGGCGGGATGTTTTCCTTCCCGTCTGCCCCACGGTTCCCTGATGGTAGACGCCTAGGGTGTGAAAGTGCACACCTCCAAAGTCAGCCTTCTGGTCCAAGAGGCCTCAGGAGGAAGCCAGCAGTCCCTTCATTTCCTGTGGGTGAAGGATTATGTGATGGAAACAGATCGCCCCCCATTCCTCTTCCCAAGTCACACAAGCCCAGCCCAGCGCCTGAGTTAGCAAGCAAGTGACATCCAATTAAGGCTGGACTAAGACCCCAGAATTTAAAAATAGGTGTTTGGACTTTCAGGCTTGTTTGTCTCCTTCCGGCTCCATTGCCACACTCTTCTCTGTGGGGAGATACTGAGCTGGGACCGGTCCCTGCATGCACAAAGGGTTAGTCCCCTCTTGGAGTGGGGCTGGAATTCTACACCCCCACTGGTTTGCTTGCTGCTGTTTTCCTGTTGCTTTTCTTCCATTTTTCTTGTCTTGAAGGCTGATTAGGAACTCTGTGAGTTAGAAGAGGTTTGTGTCACAAGGCTCTGCACTGCCAGCTGGGCACCAGGCAGGGAATACGCACCCTGCTGACACGGGGCAGCACAGGCCAGGGGGCCTCACAGGCCCGCAGCACTTTTTACATGGAGATGAGCTGCCACTTGGCTCCTTCTGTAACTAATCACCAGTGTTGTTGAAATATTACTACTTCTGTTACAACCACTAATGCCCCAAATGAGGAACAGGCGCTTTGGGGTAACATCAAGCACGGATGGTTACTTCTCACTTGGGAGCTCCAGCCCGCCCAGTGAATATCCAGGGAACCCGTTTGATTTCAGGGCCATGTTGCTGCCTCTGTTGACAGAGTTGGAACAGTGCTGGGATCTCCCTGTATCCTGTGTAAACCCAGGCTGCCCTGAGGAAGGTTTGAGGAGCACAAGATCTACAAATAAAAAGAGAGAGACAGAGGAGAAGGGAGTGCCAAGGGCATGAGCCTTGGAGTTCACCCAGCCTCGGTTTGAGTCTTAGCTTCAGCCTTCATTAGCTGTGAGACCTTGGACCACTACTTTCCCTCTCTGAGCTAGTCGCTTCATCCAAAAAACAATAATGTCAGGGTTGTTATGAGGGCTCAAAGTAATGTAAGCAGGTGGTGAGCACAGTGCCTGGCACCCAGTAGGGGCTCCATAATGGAAGCCGTTACAGTTATGTTGCGCCCGGTGACTGATGCCTTTCACAGAGCCCGTCCCCTCCTCCCCACACACACAGCATGCCTGACACGCCCAGGGTCCCTAGCAAAGTAACTGGCTTACGATTTATACTTCTCTCCATGCTGACCCCTCATCCAAACCAGATAGAGATCATAGTCATGCCAACAACCAGCATTTGCGTTTCCCTTCCTGGCTTACAAAGCACACACACCCACATCCCATGTCTCCATTCTCAGAGCCGCCTTGTTGGGTATATGTGCGTCCATACTATTTTCAGAAGAGAAGGTGAAGGCTCAGAGGGGGTAAGCGAGGTGCCCAAAGTCATACATTGTACAAATGGCAGACCCAAGACTGAAGTTCAGTGCCCTTTCTGCCACTGCAAACTCCCTGTTGCTCAGCACCCTGCCCTGAAAGGAGGCAAACATACCCATCCCCTCTCCGAGACAACACTTCCATCTCTCCAGGGCTGTCTGCTAGGAAATTAACCGATTTACTTGTGACAATGCAGGAGAGGCTGTCAATAGCTTACCCTTCCCAAGGTACATATTTATATTTGGATGAGAGTCTTCTATTGACCCTGGTCTTAACACAAAGGACTTACTTTCTGATCTTATGCTGAGGAAATTACAATAACCCTCTAGGTGATTGCTTTTCCTTCTCTGTGGAATACTTGTTACACACGTTGAGGCTATGACCACAAGAAATGAAGGGAAGATATCACACAATTATAAAGCTGTCAGCAGGAATTCCCTGGTGGTCCAGGACTCCACACTACCCCACTGGGGTCCTGGGCTCGATCCCTAGTCTGGGAATAGGAAGCAGTGTGGCCAAAAAAAGAGTTAGCAATCTTTAACTCAGTAAAGCATAGCCCAATAATTGGATCACAAATGGCAACCCACTCCAGTACTCTTGCCTGGAAAATTCCATGGACAGAGGAGCCTTGTAAGCTACAGTCCACGGGGTCGCAAAGAGTCGGGCACGACTGAGTGACATCATTTCACTTCTATATTATATTTATGGAGAAAGAAATGGCAACCCACTCCAATGTTCTTGCCTGGAGAATCCCAGGGACGGGGGAGCCTGGTGGGCTACTGTCTATGGGATCGCACAGAGTCGGACACTGAAGCGACTTAGCGTAGCATAGCATACTATATTTAATTCCATCTTCTCCCCCAACTAGACTCAGCACTGGGCTCTGGCTGAGTGGCTCTGGCCAAAGAGTACCAGTTTAACCTTTCTGGGCTGAGCTGAGGGAACCATGAGCTTTTCAATGACATCCACATCTCTGATGTTAACAACACCCTGTGAGGCTGTGTGAGGTAGGTGCTACTTTCCCTTACACAGATAAGGATACAGAGAGGTTCCAAAGGCCTGCCTGAGATGCCCAAGATCCCAGGCCAGCATGCAGTGGTACCCGGACCAGTCCTGCCCTTTCAGAAGGGTGCCTCTCCTATTCTTTCCTGCAGACCTCGTACCTCCTGGGTGTTTGAGAAGTGAAGCAGCCACAAGTGTATTCTGCCACGTTACACGGCACTGGCCGTCTGCAGATGGAACAGGGAATCATGGAGACAAGCAGAACCCATGGAGACCACCCTGTCCACCGCCACGTTATATCTGGGTGTGGACCCTGGAACTCCACTGTAAGGTGGGTTTGGAGAGGGCATGGAGACAACTCTTTCCCCAAATGGAAGCCATGGGAAGTAAGCCCTTGCTGTTTTGGTAGCTAGGGTTGGGGGTTAAGAGAGGTTAGAGGTTGACCTAAGACATACTCTCTAAGAATGTGAAGAGTTGACTGTGTCTGTCATTTTCCTAGGACAAGGCAAGAAGTTGTGGGTTTATGTCATGACACAAAGAGATAGGGTAGACACTAGAACGGTCTGACCACGGAGACCACTAAAATAGGTTCATTCAAAAGAGGAGAGGATGCTGCTTCTTTGGAGATTTGTAGCAAGTTGGTTAGCTGCTGTGTAGGGTAGCATACCCATCATGGAGATGAGGAAACTGCAGTTTAGGATTACTAGATTTCCCTTTGAACCTTATGGCTAACCACTGCTAGAAGACACCATATAAACAAAAAGTATAACTCACTTATTTTTAATTGAATAATCGTTACTTCTAATTTGGGATGATTTCAACAATGATTCTTCTTGTACTTCTATTTTGGCTCTCTAGGGGCAATTTGAAGTTTCCTGGTAATTTATCATTTTAACCACAGTTTTCCTGAGGCAGTAAGTTTATATGGGAAAAGTTTACTCCAAATCTTAAAGTTTTTTCCTACAGTATAATTTACCATCACACTAAACACACATGTCATTATCTCATAAGCTCATAATTGCTGACTCCTCTAACCTTGACATCTCCAGAACAGGTAGTTCTCCTTCAAAGAATATATCACCGCAACACCAGTACAAAATGCAGATGACCCTGCATGACAGGTAGAGAAGTTTTTTTTTTTTAATGGAATGCTGCCCAACAAAGAGAGAAATAAGAGGCGCTCTGTGATCCTCACTTTATACTTTGTCCTCCATGAACTGGAAGTTCCTGCCCTCCGTACACACAGATAAGGAGGCTGATCTGTACCCGGAGGGCAGGTGCTCCATAGCCTTTCTGGGAGGTGATAGTTTACACAGATCCAGACACACTCTGGCCCTCCCTCCCTCATTCTTTTGAGACAGCTCCCTGAGAAGCAAGTGGGGGACTAAATTGCCAACCTTTGGGGCTGAACCTATGGCTTTATTTTACCCTGTGCTAACCAGACAGCATGAATGATACAGAAATGAACTGAATCACTGACTGAAACTGTGGTACACAATAGAGCAGTGTCTCCCAACCTGTGTCACAAACAGGCATATAGAAACAATCACACACTATAATGATAACATGATAGTAACCCAGAGAAAGCAGATAAGATTGTTTGCAAGCAATCAGGTGGCTCCTGCCATTCCAGGCCGTTCCTGGACCTACAGTAGGTGAAGGGCCAGTATTTTGTGCCACCTACTGGGAGGCTCTGGAGAGAGCACAATGGTTAGAGCAGAGTGGTACCAGCTGGGAGACGGCTGTGCAGTTAGATGAGTTGGATTTTTTTTTTATTGAAATATAGTTGGTTTACAGTGTTGTGTTAATTACTGCTATACAGCAAAATGACTGAGTTATATAAATATATATATACATTCTTTTCCATATTCTTTTCCATTATGGTTTATCACAGGATATCGAATGTAGTTCCCTGTGCTATCCAGTAGACCTTATTGTTCTTCCCTTCTGTACATACCAGTTTGCATCTGCTAACCCCGACCCTTCCATCGCCCACTCCCCTCCCCTTGACAACCACAAGTCTATTCTCGATGTCCGTGATTCTGTTTGTTTCATAGAGAGATCCATGAATTTGTGGCATATTTTAGATCCCACATATAAGTAATATCAGATGGTATTTGTCTTTCTCTTTCTGACTTGTCTCACTTAGTGTGATAATCTCAAGGTCCATCCATGCTGCTGCAAATGGCATTATATCATTCTTTTTATGGCTGAGTGGTATTCCATTGTATGTATGTATTGTATCTTCTTTATCCATTCCTCTGTTGATGGACACTTAGGTTGTTACCATGTCCTGGCTAGTGCTGCTATGAAATAAGGGTGCATGTATTTTTTTGAGTTATAGTTTTGTCTGGATATATGCCCAGGAGTGTGATTGCTGGTTCATATGGTAATTCTATTTTTAGTTTTCTGAGATGGGCTAAATGTGAGTCCTGGCTCAGTCCCTAGTGGTCTTAGGTGAGTTGTTTAATCTCTCCTTGCCTCAGTTTCTTCACGGGTATAATAGGATGAATAATAGTATGGGCTTCGTGGGACTATTTTAAGGATCAAATGAGTTAATCCATGTAAAGTGCTTAGTAAAATGTCTGGCACAGAGCAAGCAACTGGAGAAATGGCATCTGTTGCTTTTACCGCTGTGTTCACTCCACGGTCCCAGGGTCTGCTTCCCAGCAGAGAGCAAGCACAAACAGTAACGTGCTCCCAATCCAGTTAGAAATCACACTCAGATGATTCATGGTTTTCTCAAAATCTGTGCCTCCTTTTTTCTTCTCTTATCAGCCCATCTCGAATATGGCCATAGACGTCTAAGAGGGAGCAGTAAAAGAGGAAAGAAAATGGACTTGGGAGCAGGAAAGTCACATCCCAGTCCTGGTTCTCTTGCTGGATAAATCACCTCACCATTCTGGTCCTCAAACTCTTCATGGATCAAGAGATGGTGGTTGACCAGATGACTGCAGAGATCTTTCGTGCTCTAAGATGTCATGGTTTGCTTTGTGAATTAGAATTGGAGTATGAGGTGTGTGTGCCTGGTCACTGGTGCCTAAATCTGCATCACTGATTTCCAGGAAGATTAACACAAAAGGAGTTAATGATTTCTCTGAGTCAAAATACCCAATACATCCCCACCTGCCATAAGAACATATCTTCAACTCACCGTTGTTGCCCTCACAATAGCTGAATTCTAAATTAGAGGCTTTTATAACTCAAGAATGAATCCGTAAATATGTCTCCTAGGTAACATCTTGTTAGCTTCATTGCTCAAAGCCCTTGAAAATAATAGAACTGCATTTCTTTTTAAAAATAGTAACTCAAAAAAAAAAAAAAGTAACTCAGACATCTCATTTAGGCCTCCCAGCCAATTAGTCTGAATTAGTAAAATGTGTTCATTTCTGTCCAGATGAGAACATTGAATAAAAACATTGGATTCATCCATGAGAAATACATATAAAATGTGATTTCCCAGCACCTAGGATTGTTCTTACCTAGCTCTATTTTTTTAGAGGTGGTTATAACATGTACATCCTTTTTGCTATTAAAAATTAATATCTCAACCCATATAGTCACTCAGAAATAACAGCCAGAGCAACATCTCAATTTAATCCTGGTCCTGACAAGAACTATCTCCCTCCTGCAGAGTTTGAGGAGAATTTTCTCTCCCTTTCTTTTTCCCCATCCTTCTAGAAAGGATGGCTCTCTGAAGCCATTTCTCCAACCACCTGTGTACCAGCTGTACTGCTCTAGCTGAATGTCAGAACATCCCAGCCCAGTGACGAGGGGAGGTGGGGCAGAACTGTGTGGCCTGAAGGACTTGGAAGAACAAAGCCCCACTAAGCAGGGCCCTGTTTTCACTTTGTTTTCACTGACATAAATGCCCAGTGAAATGCTCTGGGAAGCCCAGCCCAGGCCTGTGTCAGAAAGACTTTCCTGGAGTTTGAACACATACCACATGCTCAAAAGACCACCAGTCTCATCCAACCAGTAGAACAGTGTTTCCCAAGCCTTGGAGAGAGCTCAGACCTGCCGCTCAGGATGGGCTGGTAACCTGAAGTGGAGCCAGGTCACCAACTGGGTGTCCCCAGAGGCGTCAAGAGGGTGTGGGAGAGCCACCGGGCCAGCAGGGGTGGCATGCGTGGACCGGCATCCCGGGGTGGGGAGGAGTAAGATGAATGTGGCCAGGACGTTTATTTCCTACTGCCTTTGACAAGTGACAATGGTTAGCAGAATGAATTCAACAGCAAAGAAAACACAACTCACAGGGCAGCCACGGAACCCTTTAAGAAGTGCCTTTTTTCTCCTCTAGTGGTGTGGCCATCACCAAGGCAGAGAGATGCAGGCCCCCAAGAGTGGCCTGGGTCAACCAGACTTCCCCATGACTTGCTTCCTGTGATAGGCAGAAGGGTGACCTCCAATGATATCTAGGTCCTAATCCCTGGAACCTGAAAACATCCCCTTACCTGCTGAAAAGGAATCTGCTGATGCAATTGAACTGAGGCTCTTGAGATGGGGAGATTACCCTGAAATATCTGGGTGGGCCCTGAATGTCATCACAAGTGTCCTTATAAGAGGGAGGTAGAGGGAGATTTGGCTACAGAAGATGAGAGGGCGATACGAGGCCTGAAGCAGAGATTGGAGTGACACTTCTTGAAAATGGAGGAAGGGGACTTCCCCGCCGGCCTAGTAGTTAAGACTGCACAGTCCCACTGCAGGGAGTGCAGGTTCAATCCCTGGTCAGGGAACTAAAATCCCACATGCCACGTGATAATAGCCAAAAAAATGGAGGAAGGGCCACAGGCCAAGGAGTAAGGCAGCCCCGGAAACCAAAAAGGTAAAGAAGTAGATCCTCCTCTAGAGCCTCCAGGAGGGCCCAGCCCTACTAACACCACGATTTCAACCCAATAAAAGTGATTTCCCACTCCTGGCCTCTGGTAAGTACTGTAAGAGTATAAAGGCATCTTATTTTAAGCCACTAAACCTGTGGCCATTTGTTTCGGCAGCAATAGGAAACTGCAAATGTTCCCAAGAGTAGGGGATGCCCCAGTGGCGGGGCCTTCTTTTATGGCAGAGAAATTCCTGAAAGACAAAAAGGAGTGTCAGTGCACTTCTGGGCAGATACACCCCAGCCTAAACACTGTGCCTCTTTGTCCAATGCTGGGAATGCGTGGGGCAGGGGTGGAGGAAGAGAACTGGCATTTATTGAGCATCATATTTAACCCTCACAGCAGCCTGGTGAGGTAGATGTTAGGACTCCACGTTCTGGTGAAGAGCACTGAGCTGACATTCTGGTCATTTGTTCAAGGTCACTGCTCATCAGCAGCAGTTCCCCAGGGAAGTTTGCTCCCACTCCTCTGCCCTGTGTGCCCTTTCCTTAAGGATCCTCCACAGTGAGAGATGAGGGGAGGCAGTTGCTGTGGCTACAGTTCCGAGGAGCTCATTCATTCATTCATTCATTCACTAAACACTTAGCGAGCACCTCCCAGTTGTTAGGTTCTGTGCTGGAGGAAAAGAAGCAACCTTCTGCTGCAGGCCACTTACAAGCCAGGAGCAGACTTTTACGACACAAGTGTGTTGTCATTTCCCTCTGAAAACCCCACAGCCCACCTCAGGCAAGGACAGTTGGCACGAAGGCTCACTCACAGTCCGCAAGGAGAGTTCTTTTGTTTTCCCAAGAAGGAGCCAAAACTTGGCCTTATTGATGACTTGTCAGAACAAGGAATGCCCCTGTTTTGCACTCAAGGCACCTTCCTGGGGGTGCACATAGGTTTTCACCCCTGCCCACCAGGGGTGAGTTCTGGCTAATAATCAGTTTAGGGACACAGGCTGTGGCCAGTGGATCACACCTGCTACACTTGATCCAGAGTTCACCTAGACTTATTCTATGACTTTAGGCTCTATGGGAGGCCAGCACAGGGCCTAAGACCTGCAGCTGCATCAGCTGCTCTGTCCCTCAGGTGTGGAGCCGGAAGGCTCTGCTGAGTTTTGTCTGGATGTCTCTCTCTCTTTCGTCCTCTCCCATCCATGGTGCTGACTTTGTGTCCTGTTTGGTCTTCTCTTGGTTGTTTCACATAGAATGTTTTCAGTCTCAAATAACAAAATCCAATCCAAACTGTCTCAGATAATCAAGGTATTTTATTGGCTCCGTTTACCTGGAAAAGTCTAGAGGTAGGGCTGGTTTCTAGGGAGGCTTGTTCTAGTGCCTCAAGCGACGCAGCCAGGCCATTTGTTTTCTCTCCATTTCTCGGCTTGGTTTCCTCATCAGACTCTACCCATATGAAGTTCTCTTCTCATGACCCCCTAGAGTGGCTGGCGGTACCCAAAACTGAGTCTGGTTGGCTCTTATGGGCAGGCTAGGGTGACGTTGCCAACTGGGAGCCAGTCAAGGCCAGGAGAATAGTTATGCACTGATGTTTTAGAGCTGATCACATGCTCCCTATCAGCACTGGGGGAGGAATCATAGCTGAGAAGGGGAGATTGATTCCCCACAGGAAACTGGGGGTGTCATGAAGAAAGGGAAGAGGAGAATGGATGATACTGGAGATCCAAACCAGAAAAAAAAAAAAAAAAGTCTATGAAATGTCTACAAAACTGATAGGATTTTGTTGTTGTTTTGATCTTAAATGAATAAATGTTCTACCCTTCTTAATACTTCCTTAGAGTAAATAATCTTGCGAGGTCTTCCTTAATTTAGTACTTATAATATCACATACCCCATAACACCCCGATGACCAGATTTCTTTTTCATTAAGGCGACAAGGCTTTTAGATGCCGACTCTTCCCTCTATTCACTCTGCGTGTCCCTTAAAAGAAGCAGTGCTGAAATATTGCCCTTGATTAATCACAGCCCAATTATCTCGTTTGTGGATTATCAGGGCTCCTCCTTCTTTCTTCCCACATCCTGCCTACCTTTTAGTCAACCCCTGCTCATTAACAAGCCTGCCTGAAAAGATAGGGTAAAAAAAAAAAAAAGAAAGAAAGAAGAAATGGAAATGGAACTCTAAGTCAGCCAGTTTAGCTTCTTACCAACCTGGTAAAGATGTTTGAGGAGGAAGTTGAAAAGAAGTGATGGCATGAGATTTACCTTAAATTTCCAAGGTCTGTGATAACTTTGTGAACCCCTTCTACCTCTTTGTGAGCCTCTTCCACCCCTTACCCGATCCTTCTTAGAGATATTGAAAACAGCTGAATTCTCCAGAAAAGGCACATTCCTTAGATACCCAGGCATTTCAAATGGCTCCCAAGTATCTCAATAACTTTTTAAAATAAACTTTCTTTTTAAATCAAGATGACTGGTTTTCCTCTCTCTCTCTTTCACCGGAGTGTAGTTGTTTTACAATGTTGTGTTAGCTTCTGCTGTACAGCAAAGTGAGTCAGCCGTATGTATACGTATAGCCCCTCGTTTTTGGATTTTCTTCACATTTAGGTCACCACAGAGCACTGAGTAGAGTTCCCTGTGCTCTACCGTGGGTTCTCATTAGTTCTCTATTTTACATATAGTATCAATAGTGTATATACATAAACCCCAGTCTCCCAATTCATCCCACCACTGTCCTTTCCCCCTTGGTATTCATGCATTTGCCCTCTGTGTGTGTCTCTATTTCTGCTTTGTGAATAGGTTCATCTATACGATTTTTCTAGATTTCACATATATGCATTAATATATGATATTTTTCTCTTTCTGATTGGAGGGAAGCCCTGTTGAAAGGATAAGAACTCAAATCCACTCCCAGATGGAGAATTCAGACCCCACAGCTCAGTTTTCTAGTGTGTGGGAGTCAATAACACTTGTTTAACTTGGTAACCAGAGTAAAGGGGGTCGGGGGCAAGGTGGAGCTAGCAGGCACCCCTTCCAGCAAATCAGAGTCCTTCCATCACCTTCACTGAGCATCTGATCACTATTTCTACCTGCCACCCTCATCTAGCTGATTCCTCCTAATTCTGGAGGGCTGGATAAGGATAGATGACCACCTCTGGGTTTTCATGTCTCCTTAGCAAATTCAAACAAAACAGAAAAGGACATCCTTTCTATTTTTTAAAGAATATTCTTTCCCAATATCTAAAAACATGTCATTTTCCTTTGGACTTATCTTTCTCTTGACCACTCCTGGTGGAACAGACTTTGAATTCGACTACCACTGCAACTGGTAGGAAAGAAGAGCCAGGATTAGAAAGACCCAGCTCCTTCATGTCATCTTGAGAGAGTAACCCAGCAGCTTGAGGTTCAGTAGTGAAACTGGGGGAAATGTGTTCAAGTGCAGTCCACGCATCCCACATTCAGCCTGTAAGTCTGGGTAGACGATCGGGGTTGGGGGCTTGTCTCAGTCTGTTCAGACTGCTGTAACAAAATAGACCAGTGGTTTATAAACAACAGACAGTTGTTTCTCATAGACCTGGAGGGTGGAAAGTCCAAGATCAAGGTTCCAGCAGATCTGGTGTCTGATGAGGACCCTTCCCTGGTTCATAAATGGCTGTTGGTCTTTTCACTACGTCCTCACATGGTAGAAGGGGACAGGAGTTCTTGGGGGAGGGGGTCTCTCTCTTTCTTTTAATTACAAAAAATTTAATTAACAAATTTCTACATTCAACAAGGTCATGCCATTTTATAAGCATACAAACATTCCATTCAGTCGCTCAGTCATGTCCAACTCTTTCTGACCCCATGGACTGCAGCACGCCAGGCCTCCCTGTCCATCACCAACTCCCGGAATTTACTCAAACTCATGTCCGTAGAGTTGGTGATGCCATCCAACCATCTCATCCTCTGTTGTCCCCTTCTCCTCCTGCCCTGAATCTTTCCCAGCATCAAAGTATTTCAAATGAGTCAGTTCTTCATATCAGGTGGCCAAAGTATTAGAGTTTCAGCTTCAGCATCAGTCCTTCCAATGAATATTCAGGACTGATTTCCTTTAGGTTTGACTGGTTGGATCTCCTTGCTGTCCAAGAGACACTCAGGAGTCTTCTCCAACATCACAGCTTGAAAGCATCAATTCTTTGGTGCTTGGCTTTCTTTATAGTCCAACTCTCACATCCATACATGACTACTGGAAAAACTATAGCTTTGACTAGGCAGACCTTTGTTGGCAAAGTAATGTCTCTGCTTTTTACTATGCTTCCAGGTTTGTCATAACTTTTCTTCCAAGGAGCAAGCCTCTTTTAATTTCATGGCTGCAATCACCATCTGCAATGATATGGAGTCCAAAAAAATAAAGTCTGTCACTGTTTCCACTGTTGCCCCATCTATTTGCCATGAAGAGATGGGACCAGATGCCATGATCTTAGTTTTCTGAATGTTGAGTTTTAAGTCAGCTTTTTCACTCTCCTCTTTCACTTTCATCAAGAGGCTCTTTAGTTCTTCTTCACTCTCTGCCATAAGGGTGGTGTCATCTGCATATCTGAGGTTATTGATATTTCTCCTGGCCATCTTGATTCCAGCTTGTGCTTCTTCCAGCCCAGCATTTCTCATGATGTACTCTGCATATAAGTTAAATAAGCAGGGTGACAATGTACAGCCTTGACATACTTCTTTTCCTATTTGGAACCAGTCTATTGTTCCATGTCCAGTTCTAACTGTTGCTTCCTGACCTGCATACAGATTTCTCAAGAGGCAGGTTAGGTGGTCTGGTATTCCCATCTCTTGAAGAATTTTCCACCGTTTCTTGTGATCCACACAGTCAAAGGCTTTGGCATAGCCGATAAAGCAGAAATAGATGTTTTTCTGAAACTCTCTTGCTTTTTCCATGATCCAGCAGATGTTGGCAATTTGATCTCTGGTTCCTCTGCCTTTTCTAAATCCGGCTTGAACATCTGGGAGTTTACAGTTCACGTACTGTTGAAGCCTGGCTTGGAGAATTTTGAGCATTACTTTGCTAGCATGTGAGATGAGTGCACTTGTGCAGTAGTTTGAACATTCTTTGGCATACAAACATTCAGTTCAGTTCAGTTCAGTTCAGTTCAGTCGCTCAGTCGTATGCAACTCTTTGCAACCCCATGAATCACAGCATGCCAGGCCTCCCTGTCCATCACCAACTCCTGGAGTTCACTCCAACTCACGTCCATCAAGTCAGTAATGCCATCCAGTCATCTCATCCTCTGTCATCCCCTTTTCCTCCTGCCCCCAATCCCTCCCAGCATCAGAGTCTTTTCCAATGAGTCAACTCTTCGCATGAGGTGGCCAAAGTACTGGAGTTTCAGCTTCAGCATCATTCCCTCCAAAGTAATCCCAGGGCTGATCTCCTTCAGAGTGGACTGGTTGGATCTCCTTGCAGTCCAAGGGACTCTCAAGAGTCTTCTCCAACACCACAGTTCAAAAGCATCAGTTCTTCAGCACTCAGCCTTCTTCACAGTCCAACTCTCACATCCATACATGACCACTGGAACTCTGCTTTTGAATATGCTGTCTAGGTTGGTCATAACTTTCTTTCCAAGGAGTAAGCATCTTTTAATTTCATGGTTGCAGTCACCATCTGCAGTGATTTTGGAGCCTCAAAAAATAAAGTCAGCCCCTGTTTCCCCAGCTATTTGCCATGAAGTGATGGGACTGGATGCCATAATCTTCGTTTTATGAATGTTGAGCTTTAAGCCAACTTTTTCACTCTCCTCTTTCACTTTCATCAAGAGGCTTTTTAGTTCATGTTCACTTTCTGCCTTAATGGTGGTGTCATCTGCATATCTGAGGTTATTGATATTTCTCCTGGCAATCTTGATTCCAGCTTGTGCTGCTTCAAGCCCAGTGTTTCTCGTGATGTACTCTGTATATAAGTTAAATAAGCATAGTGACAATATACAGCCTTGACGTACTCCTTTTCCTATTTGGAACAAGTCTGTTGTTCTATGTCCAGTTCTAACTGTTGCTTCCTGACTTGCATACAGGTTTCTCAAGAGGCACAGTATCTTCCATTAAATTACAATGTGCTCAGAGACAGTCATGTGTCTGAGTCATGTGGCCTCATATGTGGACTCATGTGAGGTTTAGGACAGTAGTTTCCTCAGAAGAAAAGTTCAAATAAATGGTCACAGACAATTCATGGAGCTCTAAGGCTTCAAAGAGGAGGAAAAGGAGGAAGGAAGGAAACTATATATGAGGGAACCTTTGAAAATATCATGGAAGCTCACAATTCTGTTGTCATAATCCATAATCCAAGTCTACCCAGAGGCCATTTCACATATTGAATTTAAGGCAGGGAGTTTGTGAAAAGACTGTAATGATTATTCACCTTCCTAGAAAACAGAAGAAATGCTTCTTCAAAATCAGTACTGATATTAGTATGGCTTATCGAGATGTCTCTACAGACTCCCAGAGTCCAGTTGGAGGAGTGTGTCAGTTCCACCTCCCAGTAATACCTCTGGGAGGTGAGGACTGAGCTCCTTCCTGGGTCTGTTTTATTAGGGCACTGATCCCCCCTCTGAGGGTTCCACCCTCATGACCTAATCACTCCCAAGTGCTCCACTTCCAAATACCATAATTTGGGAGATTATGCTTCAGCATATGAATTTTGCTGGGACACACACTTTCAGTCTATGGCAGGGCTGGCACTTTCTTTCACCAGCAGTGGAGTTTGGTGACCTGCACATTTATGGACAGAAAGTTAAATCAGACGTTGATGACAACCTCTCCCAGCAATGTTTAGAAGGGTCATAAGCGACGCATGCCCTCAGCAATGTTAGAGGTGTCTGTCATCATGATAGCGTGATGCACTGCTGGACTCAGAAAATAATGGACTTCAAATCCCCGTTTCTCACCCAGCCCTGTGGCCAAGTGAGGCGAATAACAACCTCTCTGAGCCTCATTTTCTCATCTGGAAATGTTAACTTCATAGGTTGTTCTGAGGATCAAATGCATTCATGGACATAGATGTGTGCAAACCACACTCCAAATCTGGATAATGATAATGTCAACCATGATGCCTGGATAGATACTGTCCTTATGGCCACAGTCAGTAAGTGAATAAACTTGGGAGGAGGGATGTTCCACCTGGACCACCCCCAGATGCCTTCCCTTGTGACAGTAACTGTCTCCTTAAAAATTCAAGCTTCAACTCTGCTCCAGCTGGGTTGACTTCACAGCTGCCTCCCATCCTACTGAGAGACATGCCCTCTCTCCACTGCCCATCATTTACAGTTCCCTCCCTGGTGGTAAGATGACAAAGAATCCACCTGCAATGCAAGAGATCCAGGTTTGATCCCTGGCTTGGGAAGAACCCCTGGAGAAGGGAATGACTACCCACTCCAGTAATCTTGCCCAAAGAATTCCATGGAGAGAGGAGCCTGGCAAACTACAGTCCATGGAGTCGCAAAAAGTTGGACACAACTGAGCGACTAACACTTTTACTGCCCACTGAGGGCTGAAAACATCTGCCTTGGGCAACATGACCTCATTTGCTTCTCCAGTCTCATCACTGCCCTACTGATGGGCACCAGGCACGTCACACATAGACGTTATGTAATCCTTATTTGTAGGTGACAGTATAGTAACAGTTGTTATCACCCATTTTTACATGGGAAGAATCTGAGACCCAGAAAAAGATTAGGCTGCTTGTCCTGGACCCTAACAAAAGTCTAAAGCTTGCCTCCAAGAAGCTGATAACTCCTCTTTAAGATGGTTGGCCCTCTGAGCCCCTGTAAGTTTCCCACAGGACCTCTGGACTTAGCCCCACTACGTTCCATGCAGTTCTACCCCAGTCCCCACCCAACAGCCTCACAAATGAACGGATGCCCACGAAGGAAACAGGTCCTACTCCAGCTGGGTCTCAGGAAACTGAGGATTAATTTCCCTGCAAGCCGGTTTGTTAGACACTGTATTAGCAGATAAAGAGAGAAGCTATCAGTTCAATTCAGTCGCTCAGTTGTGTCCAACTCTTTGCAACCCCATGGACTGCAGCATGCCAGGCTTCCTTGTCCATCACCAACTCCCAAAGCCTGCTCAAACTCATGTCCATTGAGTCAGTCATGCCATCCAACCATCTCATGCTTTGTTGTCCCCTTCTCCTCCTGCCTTCAATCTTTCCCAGCATCAGGGTCTTTTCCAGTGAGTCAGTTCTTTGCATCAGGTGGCCAAAGAATTGGAGTTTCAGCTTCAGCATCAGTATCAGTCACCCAAAAGAAGCTATAGAATCAGCCAATTATGCAGCCAATGGTGCTGAACTAAATGTGACCTTATATTTAATTGTGGCCTTTGTTTCTCAGCAGTTTCTCACTAGTCTGGGTTTGGGGGAAAGAACAGGACAGTAAGGGGAGTGTGAGTGTCAAGGGGAGGGTCCCATTTATAAGGACACATGTCTGTTCTGCTCATGACTCCCATTTCTTTCTTTCTTAAGGGGACAGTAGTATCAAGGATTCAGTGATCTCCGCCACAGGAAAGTTGGAGAGGTATAGCCAATCTCTCAGCTGTAACCCAGGGGCAGCAGGCAAATGACAAGGGGACAAGGCCTTGTCAGTTGCATGACACATTTCCCCAACAGGCCGGAGCCCCAGATGCAGAAGCACATCTCTAACAGGGGTTAGGGGAGAGTACTAGAGGCAGGAGCCTGGGCTGTACTCTGCAGAAGCTCGCACACAATTTGAAAACTGTTCTTTGCTCTCTACTCAGGCCATGAGCTTTGTGATTGAGGAGCCCTGTTGGTCCCCTCCACACTTTCTCAATAAAGGACTTGGAAGAAGGATTCAAGGCACAGTGACCAGCCCTGAAGCATGGAGTATATGGTGTTTTAAAGCTAAGGTTATAGTGATGGATATAATTAAATTATGGAGAATTTCATATGCTAATGTATTTGAATTTTATTCTGTGGATACTAGGGAGTCATGAAGAGATGCCACCATAAGAGTGACCTAATCAGATCAGAATTTTAGAACTATAGGTTCTCGACAGGACAAAAATGCAGAGCTTGGAGATAAGTAGAACAGTTAAAGACTGTTCTAACAGTGAGAGCCAGAATGATAAGGACCTGACTAGGTCAGAGGAGTGACCATGGCAAAGAAGGCTAAGAAGGAGATTTATTGTAGAAGAGAATGAGGAGATGCAAACAAGAGGTTGGGGTCATGAGTCTGAATCTTCTACAAAGTAACCTTAGAATGGGATCGAGTCAGAGAGAAAGAGTATGGGTGTCTCTAATAGGCTGAGGCTGAGCTAGAAGCAGTTCTAGAGTTTAGGAGAATGGTAAGAGTAAAGATACAATTCTGGAAGTCATTTCTACTATCTCTTCCTTTTTCTGGTCCAGGTGCTGAAAAAGAGAGAGAGTGAAAAGAGAAGAGAATTAAAGACCAAATCTTGAGAGGGCCTCCATTTATTAAAGCATGAGTGCTGGGAATGATTGAGATGACATCCTCAGAGTGTGACAGGGCAGAAGATCTGCAAAGAGCTCCAAGCAGAAGGTGATGGGCAACAGCGTCAGGGCTATAGAGAGATCATGTCACCAAGGATAGGGATCTGGACCGCCGAGAGACTGTCAAGTGGAGAACGCTAGGGTGGGCGTGGGACCTTCAAGAGAGTACTTACAGCAGAGAGCTGCGGGCAGAGGACAGCCTTAATCTAAACATAAACCTTTTTAAACTTTTATTTGAAAATAACTTCAAACGTGTGGAAATGTTGCAAGAACATAAATTGAACATAGAATGTCTATTTACTTTTTACTCAGTTTCTCCTATTGTTAACATTTTACCCATTTGTTTTATCATCTGCTCTCAAGCTTTCTCTCCTTTATATATGCATGTATTATATATATGTAAATTATATGTCTACATGGATATATATGCGCATATATTTTTCTGAGTCTTTTGAGAGTAAATACATACATACGAAAGTGAAAGTGAAAGTCACTCAATTGTGTCTCTTTGTGACCCTATGGACGCAAGAGCCCCCTGCCTGCCAAATTCCTCTGTCCATGGCATTCTCCAGGCCCGAATACTGGAGTGAGTTACCATGCCCTCCTCCCAGGGATCTTCCCCACTCAGGGATCAAACCCATGTCTCCTGCATCTCTTGCACTGCAGGTGAATTCTTTACATCTGAGCCACTGGAGAAGCCCAAATACATACATATATCACAGCCTTTTACCTCTAAATATATTAGTGTATATTTACTCAGAATAGAAAGCTTCTCTTACATAACCATAGTATATTACCAACTTCAGTAAATTTAACTTTGACACAATTCTTTCCCCAATTGACCCAAAATGTCCTTTTTAGCACTTCCTCCCCCCACCAAACTGGGTGGGTGTATAAGCTGTCCTTTGTTCTTGGGTTCTCAGGGGCTATGGCCCCAGGGGTGAGGTGAAGTCTAGGTAGAAGGGAATGGTTTCCTCCATCAGCACCCACTTAAGCCACATGTCAGTTGCCAACAGCCCTAGCTCCCAACGACAAGGCAGGATGCAGGTCTACATAGGAGGCTGAGTACAGGTCAAAGAGCAGACTTGGGTAGATGTCAGCCAGGCTAACTTCCATGTGGGCTAAGCTCACGGCCTATGAGAAGAATTCCTTTTTAATTTCCTTCTCAGTTTTACACAAGAAAAACATTTGTGAGTCTTCTAAGGCTTATTCAGCAGAGTAAACAGTACCTGACTTTGGCTCTATGTTCTCTCAGGGCCGAGGATGCATTTTTGAGCCTGTGTTAATACATCTATGTCAATGAAAATGAATCATTCATGGAATCCAACGCCATCTCAAGGACTTTATCACTTGCTTAAAGGAGATTCCACTGAAGCTTTTTTAGGGTGGTGGTATGTTTCTCTTCATGTTCCCACAGTCTCTGGCCTAAGAGGGATGCATACGGTTTTCATCCTTTTTGAGGCTGTTTACTTCCTGGATTGGCTATTTCTAACTCTGAGACAGAACACACCTGGTGCTAAATCAACTATAAACACAAAATCAGTCTGAGAGGGAGGCACTTACAGGGGAGTTTCTGACCACAATACTTTTACTAGGGTTCTTTGGCAACACAAAACTTTGTTCTCCTTAATAATTGTCTTCTTGGGCCTTGGTAGTTCCCATAATTCCACTCTGGTATTCATCTTTTTACCAGATGAAAATTATACAGCCACTTTGTGTTTCCTATTTTGTGCTGGTTGCCAGAAATCCCAGAACTACATTCAGTATTCAATTACAACAAATATATCAGCATAGATTTTTCTTATATTTATATCTCCATTTACCATATATGTGTTATGGTTTATGTTTCTTAAACATGTATGTATGTATAAATAGTAAGTGGAGAATATGTATGATATATACACATAGCATTTACTATTTTTCTGTGGGTTTCTATGTACAACTGTCTGTTTACTATGGTTTTATTGTACGTATGTCTTCAACATTAAACATCCTAAAAAATAAATAAATAAATAAAATAAACATCCTAAAATCATTTTGGGACGCAGACAGGCCATGACTCATGAATATACATTTCCTCACAGGACACTTGTTTCCTTCTGGCTGCTTATTCTAGCCATTCCACATATAAAAGCAAGTCCAAGACACTTTCTCTTGAGCCTGTTAACTACCCTCTCTCTGTTCCCATTATAAATGGCCTTACCACAGAAGGCAATCCAGTTTGGGGTAGGAGTTCTTAGTTAAAGTAGAAACTTCTCTCATTGGATTACATCCTGAGTTCTTGTGTTTATTCAGTTTCTTCGGGGAATTCAAGTCTGATGCCGACAAAAGCCAAAGGGAACGCTGGTGCAGAGGGGCACCGCCTTCCCAAGGTGACTCTTGTAGGAGAGAAAGCCTTGCCCTGGGGAGACCTGTGCTCCGCCAGCCATGGCAAAGGGAGTGGGGTGGGTCGGAGGACAGAGCCTCCTCTCAGATGACCTCGGAAAAAATGTGGTCTCCTACTTGATTATCCTCTCAGGCCTACAGAGTGGGACCAAGAACCAGGGACAGGCGGGTCTGTGAGGAACTTTCGAGGCACTTATCCCCGTAACACAGGAAACATCCCAAAGTACAGAAGATGCTTTTTCTCACAGTTGACTCTAGAGCCAAGTCTATGCTGGCTTTCTATTAAACACATATTTCTAGGAGGAACCAGAAAGGCTGTAGAATAAATACATAGGTGAAGTCATTTTGCCTTTTCTCCACCATAGAAAAATATTGGGTTAGCCAAAAAGTTAATTTGGGTTTTTCTCAATAATGAAATAACCAACACTTGTACAAACTATGCAAGAGCCAGGCACACACACACATATCATCATCATCATCAACATCGTCATCCATAAAATAGATATATTATCATTATCCCCATTTTACAGAGGAGGAAACTGAGGCTCAGAGAGGGACACAACTTGCTCAAGGTCATGCGTCTAGTAACATGGCATGGGGGGCTCTTGTACTCCAGGAGTCTGGCTTCTGAGTTTATATTTCCTACCGTCTACTCTACTCATCTAGTGGCCTCTGTCCCATATAAGCCATAGGGAGTAGACGCCCTGGGGCCCAAGTGGGGTATAATATTGGTCTCAAGGCCCTGAAAATTCCAGAGAACATTTGTTTAGTCGGATTGTGTCAACTTATTTCTTATCCACTGGCCAGAGATAATATAAAGTGTGCTAACTTAGAGTCTATGTGTCTTCTGAAGAATTTCAGAAATATAAGTCTTCAACTTCTGGAAGAAAGCAAGAATTTAGCTCACTCACCCATCCATGTTCACCACATGCAATGCACTTTGCTGGGTTCCAGAGAGAGGATGACTCAGCCTCAGTGGTCCCTACGCTGTGAGAAAGGTGGTCCCTGATAGTCCCAGATGTGACATAATGGGGGAAAGATGGAAGGATACATCACCAGGTGAGGCAAGGCCTGAGGTGGGGAGACCATCCAGCCCTGCACCTGCTGTGTAACCTCAGGTTAGCCCTCTGGACCTCAGTTACCGTGGCTACAAAGTGAAGGGGTGGTTCAGGATACTATTTGAAGAGTGCTTCTAGCTCTCAAGTTTGATTCTAACGGTAGTAGCTGTTAATGCTATAAAACATTTACATCTTCTCTACCAGCCATTGAGACAGGCTCTGGCCATACATCTCTTATTTTTCAAACAGGCATGAAAGACAAAATGCAGCAAACAGTGAAGATGATTCTACTCAGGCTATTGTAATAGGAAGAACATTCATTAATGAGGAAGGTACCAAAGAAAAGGAAGGATCCTGAGGTTTTATGGAGGCAGGAAGACAAGGGAGTCATCGCCAAGTCTTTCGGGAGTCAGATGAAAGAATTACCTTGGACTATTCCGTGGCAGACAGACTGGTCTTTTGTAGTTAGCCATTTTCAGAACAAACAGGTGTTGCTGTTTTCCAGAAACATAGAGCTTATATACTGTCACAGGGGCCACATACTTCTGTGATGCACAAATGTATAACCCCATGGTACCTAAAACCACAAAATAAACATGGAAAATCCTCCTAAAGTATCTATTTTTACTTAAAATTGTGGGGGCAGTGTCAATATTTTATATAAAACAAACACCTTAAAAAGGAATAAAAATACTTACAACTTTAAAGTTTAAATCTTAAAGAGATTTTATCCTTAAATAGGGCCCCTTCTTTCTCTCTCAGCCACCGGTGTACCTCTATGAAAAAGTTTGAGAAACACTGGTCATTTATTCTGTAACTAAATTATCAACAACAGCTCCTTGGTCATACATATATTTTTTTATCAGTGCTTTGTGGGGGTGATGATGTTATCTTTTATGTGATGTTTTCTTTCTTCATGTGCCTCTATAACTTTTTTCCTAACCTCATAAATTTTTTAATGATGTTTTATTCTGTAATATTACCGAAATGTTGCAAGAATAGTACAGAGAGTTCCTATATACGCTTTACCTATACACTCCATTTCTGCTAATGTTACCATCTTACATAACCATGTACTGGGTTGGCCAAAAGTTCCATTCGGGTTTTTCCATCTCAGCTTGTGAAAAACCCAAATGAACTTTTCAGCCAACGCAATACACTGGTTAAAACTAATATAATTAACTTCGACCATTACTTAGGTATACTACAGACTTGATTTAAATTCCACCAGTTTTTCCACTAATGTCTTTTCACTGTTCTGGTATCTAATTCCATATTGCACTTAACATGAATGCCTTTTGATTGACTGAAAGAATCTCATGGAGCCTACTAAGTGCCAGTGGGCTTCCCTGGTGGCTCAGATGGTAAAGAATGTACCTGCAATGCAAGAGACCCAGGTTTGAGCCCTGGGCCGGGAAAATCCCCTGGAGAAGGAAATGGCAACCCACTCCAGTATTCTTCCCTAGAGAATTCCATGGACAGAGGGGCCTTGTGGGCCACAGTCCATGGGATCGCAAAGAGTTGGACACAACTGAGCAACTAACATACACACACAAGTGCCAGGTGCTGCCCTACGTCTTGGAAACCAATGAAACCAACAGTCCTGGGCTTATAGCAAATAAAGGACACTCACCATGGGGAAAGCAGCCCCTTGTGGTTCTGTGTTACACAGACCTGAGGAATCTTAACTATCAAAGACTGTGTGTGGATCTGAAACTATCTGCAAATAGGTGTGCCAGCTCTGGTACACACCCATGGGTCTTCACCTAGAAGGTCCATGGTGCTGACAGCAGTGGGGTTCCCCCAGCTCCTGCCCCACAACTCCAGGCAGCATTTCTGAGCCATAATGTGACCCCCATTGGTCTCTGCATTGGGCAGCCCCCTGGGGCCCAGTGCTGAAAAGTTAGCACCTTTGAAATCAGATAAAGAGCATCAAGCCACAGCTGTGTTTGTTTTATAAATTAAAGGGTGAATCATTAAAATGATTGTTTTCCTGAAAATAAAGAGATTAAACAAGTCTCCCTTCTCCCCTGCAGCCTCCCTCTTCTTTTTCCAATTTGTCTGCAAAGGACTCCAACTTCGTGTTAGAGAGCAAAGAATTATCTCTGTTTCAATCTTAGGGACTGGACTGGCTCCATAACAATTATAATCTCTTATCTGAACCTGCCTGGAGGCAAGGTGCCCACTAGAGCTGAATTCTTTTCAGCATTAACTGCCATTCAGATGGATACAGGAGAATAGTTGAGCTTTTCCTTTAACGATGGGGGCCCTCAAAGTGATTCTCTAACTTCCCTGTTCAGTATTGCTTTTCCCCTAATTTCTCTTCTGTAGGAGGTTTGGTACATGTTGGGGATTTAAGATTTTCATACAGAAAAGGAGAAAGCATGTAAAAAGGGCTTAGAAAATCACCTAACAGTAAGTGCTCGATAAATGTTATTGTTCCTATGTGGGCTTCCCAGGTGGCTAAGCGGCAAAGAATCCAACCGCCAATGCAGGAGATGTGGTTTCAGTCCCTGGGTTGGGACGATCCCCTAGGAAATGGAAACCCACTCCAGTATTCTTGCCTGGGAAATCCCATGGACAGACGAGCCTGACGGGCTACAATCCATGCGATTGCAAAGAGTCAGACATGACTTAGCAACTGCACACACGCGCATTGTGACTCTATCGAAGAAGATCTGTGAGAGACATTTGTACCTAATTTGGAAGTGAGGAGCCTTCAGGGTTTTTCAGGAGAATGATACAGTTGGATCAGGTAGGTGGTCCTTAAGGAGCTTAAAAACTAGTAAGGTCTTGGGATTTCCCTGGTGGCTAAGACTCTGTGCCTTCAATGCAGGGGTCCTGGATTCAATCTCTGGTTCAATTCAGTTGCTCAGTCATGTCCGACTCTTTGTGACCCCATGGACTGCAACACGCCAGGCCTCCCTGTCCATCACCAACTCCCAGAGTTTATTTAAACTCATGTCCATAGAGTTGGTGATGCCATCCAATCATCTCATCTTCTACCATCCCCTTCTCCTCCCGCCTTCAATCTTTCCCAGCATCAGGGTATTTTCAAATGAATCCGTTCTTTGCATCAAGTAGAGTTTCAGCTTCAGCATCAGTCCTTCCAATGAATATTCAGGACTGATTTCCTTTAGGTTTGACTGGTTGGGTCTCCTTGCAGTCCAAGGAACTCTCAAGAGTCTTCTCCAGCACCACAGTTTGAAAGCATCAGTTCTTCAGTGTTCCGCTTTCTTTATAGTCCGACTCCCACATCCATACATGACCACTGGAAAAACCATAGCTTTGACTAGGCAGACCTTTGTTGGCAAACTAATGTCTCTGCTTTTCAATATGCTTCTAGGTTGATCATAACTTTTCTTCCAAGGAACAAGCCTCTTTTAACTTCATGGCTGCAGTCACCATGTGCATTGATTTTGGAGTCCAAAAACATAAAATTTGTCACTGTTTCCACTGTTGCCCCATCTATTTACCATGAAGAGATGGGACCAGATGCCATGATCTTAGTTTTCTGAATGTTGAGCTTTAAGCCAACTTTTTCACTCTCCTCTTTCACTTTCATCAAGAGGCTCTTTAGTTCTTCACTTTCTGCCATAAGTGTTGTGTCATCGGCATATCTGAGGTTATTGATATTTCTCCTGGCAATCTTGATTCCAGCTTGTGCTTCATCCAGTCCAGCATTTCTCATAATGTAATCTGCATATAAGTTAAATAAGCATAGTGACAATATACAGCCTTGACATACTCCTTTCCCGATTTGGAACCAGTCTGTTGTTTCATGTCCAGTTCTAACTGCTGCTTCTTGACCTGCATACAGATTTCTCAAGAGGCAGGTCAGGTGGTCTGGTAATCCCATCTCTTGAAGAATTTTCCAGTTTGTTGTGATAAACACAGTCAAAGGTTTTGACATAGTCAATAAAGCAGAAATGGATGTTTCCCTGGAACTCTCTTGCTTTTTCCATGATCCAGCGGATGTTGTCAATTTGATTTCTGGTTCCTCTGCCTTTTCTAAATCCAGTTTGGACACCTGGAAGTTCATGGTTCACATACTGTTGAAGCCTGGCTTGGAGAATTTTGAACATTACTTTGCTAACCTGTGAGTTGATTGCAATTGTGCAGTGATTTGAGCATTCTTTGGCATGGCCTTTCTTTGGGATTGGAATGAAAACTGACCTTTTCCAGTCCTGTGGCCACTGCTGAGTTTTCCAAATTTGCTGACATATTGAGTGCAACATCATTTTCAGAGCATCATTTTTTAGGATTTGAAATAGCTCAGCTGGAATTCCATCACCTGCACTTTGTTTGTAGTGATACTTCCTAAGGCCCACTTGACTTAGCATTCCAGGATATCTGGCCCTAGGTGAGAGATCACACCATCGTGATTATCTGCGTCATGAAGATCTTTTTTGTATAGTTCCTCTGTGTATTCTTACTACCTCTTCTTAATATCTTCTGCTTCTGTTAGGTCCATACCATTTCTGTCCTTTATTGTGCCCATCTTTGCATGAAAATTTCCCTTGATATCTCTGATTTTCTTGAAGAGATCTCTAGTCTTTCCCATTCTATTGTTTTCCTCTATTTCTTTGCATTGATCACTAAGGAAGGCTTTCTTATCTCTGGTAGGGAACTGTTTAAAAATCCCGCATGCTGCAACTAAGACCTGGCGAAGGCAAATAAAAAGAGATTAACGGAAAAAAAACTAGTAAGATCTAAATCATGCATATATAATAAGACATAAAGCAAGGAATATAGTAAATATCTAATAATTATGTATTCATTTCACCTGTGTGATGTCATTTTAGGCTTGTATCAAGCCTATCCAATAGCCATTATTTTATCTCCAATTTACAGATGGAGAAATGGAGATTATGAAACTAGAAAAAGCAGAGCTCTGAGCCCAGGTGGTCTACACATTTTCCTTTCTCCCAGAGAGGTGTGGTGGGAGTCCTCCATCCCCATCCACTCCCCACACAGCTCCCTCACAGCAGCATCTGTTGGTGTCTCTCTTCCCTCCAGACTAGAAACAATTAAAAAGTAGAGTCTAGGTAGTCCCATTTCACCTTGAGGGGCTAGCACAGAGCCCACCTCATGTGGATATTCAATAAAACACATGTTAAATAAACAGGCAAAGGGATGCGAATCTCAGGCATCTCTGCCTAAGAACTCCTTGTGTGCTTGTTCTGTTGATTCATCTCATGCTTCTGTTCTGACTTCTAGGACAACAGACTCTGTGGCCTATTTTACCAAAACGTCATGGACAATTAGCAATGGGAACTCTAAAATGTTCAGAGAATGCGAAAACACAGCCAGGGTAACTAATTGTGGTCAGTGCCTCGACCTCTGTCATGAAAGAAGATCCTTAATTTTTTTTAAACAGGAAAATAAAGAGCCTTCCCCTTCAAGGAAGCATGGAGGTTCTACTCCATGAGCAAAGGCTGATGTGGCCTGGGAGATGAAGTCTGAGTCAACTATAAGCCTGGAGGTCAGTCTACAAAGAGAATGTGCTGTGAGGTAAGACTTGTGCCCAGGTAAGACTTAGAGAATTGGGGTAGACCTCAACCACAGCCGCTCTTCCCCAAAACAAGACGTCACACTTGACATTAAAAAAAAAAAAATGAATAAACAACCACAAACCTGGTAGGGTAGGCAGTGAATAGAAGAAAATGAACTCTCCTAGGCAACATTAACAAAATGGACTCTTCCAGTCAATGTTAGAAATTCTTATGGGAAGATCCAAGACTGAGCTCAATTTCTGGAGCCCCCTCCAGGCCTCCGAATGACCCACCGAAACATCCCTAGGGAGAAATCACAGGAGCAAAATGACAGACTGACAGAGGAAGGCCACTTTGCATGGTTAAATAGCAACAAAGCCCTACATTTTAAAGGTATAGTACTCAAGACTTCCCTGGTGGTCCAGGGCTTAAGGCTGCACACTGTCAACATAGGGGACATGAGTTAGATCCCTGGTCAGGGAACTAAAATCCCACATGCCCTGTGGCACCGCCAAGAGATAAAATTAAATAAATAAATTTGGAAAGATAAGTTTGACATTATAGATTATACGACTGTACACCTGAGATATGCAAGAGAAATAAATGGGAAAGCAAGAAGCATGGAAACACTATGGGAATAACAACAAAAAACACTTCTGAAGGACAAAAAAGGCATCAGCAAATGGAAAGGCATAGTATGTAGGACAGGAAGACTAAATATCAAAAATGTAAATTCTTCAAATTCCCTCTGTAATATGAGTCCAATAAAAATACCAAGAGGACTTTAAAAAAATACAGTATTCAACGTGCTCAAAGTGAAAAACCAAGCAACCCCTAGAAAAGGCATGAAAACCAGTCTGAGCCAGACTAGACTTCCTAGGGAGGAGGCGGCCCGAGGTACCCGCAGCTGGGTGGGAGCCTGATGGTCCCACTTCCTTTCCTCCATTTTTCCCCCAATTTTAGCTTTACGGAGATATAATTGAAAAATAAAATAGGAAGATATTTAAAATGTACATTGTGCGGGGGTTGATAGGCCTGTAAATGGTGAAGGGTCTGTCCCGATCTAGTTAGTGAGCACATCCACCACCTCAGCCTCACATAGTCATCTAGTTTGTAGTTGCTCAGTCATGTCTGTTTGCGATCCACCAGGCTCCTCTGTCCTTGGGGATTCTCCAGGCAAGAATATTGGAGTGGGTTGCCATGCCCTCCTCCAGGGGATCTTCCCAATCCAGGGATCAAACCCAGGTCTCCCTCATTGCAGGCAGATTCTTTACCATCTGAGCCACCAGGGAAGCCCCTACTCTCTTAGCAAATTTCAATTATACAATAGTGTTATCAACTATAGTCACCATGTTTTAAGTTACAGCCTCATGCTAACTTTTTTTTTAAGAAGTGAAAAATATCAAACATTCAAAAAAGTAGAGAAAATGATAATCAATCCCCATATACCCCTCACCCAGATTCAGGATTTTTCCATATTTTCTCTGTCCCTTTATTTTGTTTTTCCCTTTGCTAAAATGTTTTATTTAAAGCAAATCCAAGAGAGCAAGTCCTTTTATTCTTCTGTGCTTCAATATACATCTCTAAAAGAAAATAAAGCTGTTTCTGACACAACCACAACACCAGTATCATGCCCCCCCCCCCCAAATAAACAATAATTATTTGGTATCCTCTAATACTAAGCCTCTCCTTGTGACTAGAAGAAACAACACCTCAGATCAGAATCAGGTCTAAGGAAAAGTTCTCCCTTCAACCCCCAGGCATGCTGTTTATGGGAGAAGAACCACTAGCCACATGTGGATTCTCCAAGCCTCAATCCAGAGTCTTTGCCTTGGTTTCACAGGGTAGACACTACCCAGGCAGGTGGGATGGCTCTCTTTAGATCAAGATTTTTTTTTAATATTTATTTTTATTTATCTGCTAATTTGGCTGTGCCAGGTCTTAGTTGGAGCATGCAGAATCTTCCATCTCCGTTGCAGCGCTGGATCTTTAGTTGCAGGATCTGGTTCCCTGATCAGGGATCAAACCCAAGTCCCCTGCATTTGGGAGCAGGGAGTTTTAGCCACTGGACCATCGGGGAAGTCCCTAGATCAGGATTTTTGCCCCAAGACTTGGCTTCACCCCTGAAGCACTGTGTTTGTTCCTCAGAGCAGTTGCTGCCCTGAACTAATGTTAGGCCTAGTTCCCCTCTTCTTTCAAAGGAGTTACTCTTGGGTCTTGGATCTCATTCTACACTGAATCTCCAGCTGACCAGCTGGTGAGTGAGCCAAATTCATTAACCTATCAACCCCCAGAGGAGGACCTGCAAATATAGACAGAGTAGGCATGAAGGCCCCACCCTGGGAAAGGGGCTACGTGGGTACATTTATCCATCCATCCACCACCACCCAAATATTCACTGAGGGCCAGCGGAGACCAGGTGCTGTGCTAGTTACTAGAACACTACAGTGAACCAAACAGACAAAATCTGTCTACAAGAGGTTACATTCCAGTGGAGGGTACACACATTGAATGGGTAATGGAATAAGACCCGAATGAAAGGGTCCAAAGAATGCACTGCATAAAATGTGGGTTATTGTGGAATTAATGCAGCGGAGACAAACCTGCTGTGAAGGACAGGAGCCAATCCCCAAATGCTCTGTCCAGGTCAGGTTAGAGCAAGATGGGAGTGTGATTAAAAGGCCTGACTGAATATTAAATAACGTAAAATGAAAATACTGAGAAAAAAATAATAAAGCAAGGCAGAAGGATATAAAATGTCAGGGGAGATTAACATTTTAAATAGATTAATTTACACAGTAACTAGAATGCCTCACTAAGAACGTAACCGGAGGATGGGAGCGTACCTCCCCAGGGACAAGTACAGAGAAACCCAGAAACACTGAGGAGTCGGAAGAGGAAACGGAGGGTCTCTGAAACACCTTCAGCAAAGAGAGTTAGGATTTCAGTCTCTAAGGGACCCGAAACTGACCCTCCAGCCATCGATGCTGTCCTTTCTGGCATCCTTTCAGAGTCAGGGGCTTCCTTGGTGGATCACCTGGTAAAGACCCTGCCTGCAGTGCAAGAGACCTGGGTTCAATCCCTGGGTTGAGAAGATCCCCTGGAGAAGGGAATGGCAACCCACTCCAGCGTTCTTGCCTGGAGAATTCCACGGACAGAGGTGGGCAACTGTCCATGGAGTCGCAAAGGATCAAACACGACTGAGTGACTGATACTCTCTTTCAGAAACAGAAGGAAGGCGACACTCCAGGTAGGTGGCACAAGACAAGAGATGGTTCAGAGGTGAGAAAAAGCAATGTGTTTTCGGAGGATACGCTTTCTGGACCGGGTCTTGAAGCAGGGGTTAAGCTAAGCCAGGGGTATGAAAAGTGTGAAAATCCAAGATCAGGAAGAACAATTTTCTCTTTGGAGAAAAGTCCTTGGACGCATCGCAGGTTTGAGACATGTAAGAAAGCCTGACCAGAGGACTGCTTCTAATGAGCTGGCTGTGGAGGTGGGAGGGCTGGGGAGGGTGGCAGCAGGCACTGGGGGCCGCCCTGGCCCCTTTGTCTCTCCAAAGATGTGTGGGAGGCAGCGAGGGCCAGAGGTTTGCTCAGCTCCTGAGCATTCCTGTTTATTCTTCTTCCTTTAATGATACAATGAGCTCATGGTCCCCAGAGGTGCCAGGAATGAATTAGCCATTCAGCTCACTGCAGCAAAGCCACGGAGAATGAGTGTCCTGCAGCAGGTAGGCCCCAGCTGTGTGTCTGAGGACAGCCAGGTGACACCACGACATACACACACACACACACACACACACGTGGTCTCTGCCTTCCAGGAACCAACAACCTACCCATTGGCTCTGCTGGCCAAGCAACGGGGGCAGGGCAGGGGTGGGGGTCATGGCCACTGGGAGGGAGAGGGCAGCCAGGTTGGCTGTTCAGACTACCAGGGAACAAAATGTTCCACTCCTCTTTGGAGGAAAATAATCCAGGAGATTCATTTCCTCTTTCTTTTTTTAATCTTCTTGCTTGCTATGGCACAGCCGCAGACTCTCCGAGGAGAGATACTCTTAAATCACCTCTTCCTTTCCTCTGTCTCAGCTCTGCCCACACTCGCTGCATGTATGTGAAACCCCCACCCTTATCTGCAGGAACCCTCATTCCCAGCCAGCTCTGCTGAATCTTGACCTGCTGTTATCTAGGGGTTCTCTTGAGCCCCCACCTTTCCACAGCACCCTGTGGAAACCCACTCCATGGTCCCTTTATTCTGAATTTTGCCCTCACTTTAACCCAAACCTGCTGACACTGGTCACCATCCTGCTACTCACCACCTTGCCTCCTCCCGGATCCCCAAGACAAAAGGCGAAGGAAGAGCAAGTCAGACCTTGCCGAATGGTCCTTATCATCTGGTCACACCATCTTCTCCAGGTCCCCGCCACTTCCTGGTTTCCATTTTCCCCTTAAGCATCCTCAAGGACCTCAGCCTTCAGGTCCATGGCCTGTTCAGTACCGTGACCGCTCTCTTCTCTGCCTCCTCCACCCTGGTGACCTTGTCCTGCGGGATGGTGGCCACAGCCAGACCACGTTTCACAGTCTGCCTCCCCTCAAGACCTGGAGAATGGTGCTATCTTTTCAACCACAGCCTCCTCACCTGCTGACAGTCCCCACTGTCTCGCCCCCCCTGGGACCAGGTCTTATCCTCACCGGGTCCTCTCATTCCTTGACCCTTCATAACTCACATAGTCCAACATCCCTCTTTTTGTCTACATCTCAGCACACAAACATGTCCGCACACACCTCTCTGGGCTCTACCATGCCTTCTCTCCAGTGATAACCACTGATAAACACTGCTGAACCCAAGGAAGAAATACTCTATGCAAAACTACCTTCTCTTCTGAAAGGATACTAATATGTATTGTGCCCTGACTACCGCCTAGATACTATTTTGTTCCAAGCTCTTCTTGTGGATTGTTTCACTTAATCCTCACAATAACCCACGAGGGTTATACAGCTAATACTCCCATTTTATATGGAATAAACTGCCAAGCACAGAAAAGGAAATGAATTTGTCCAAGATCATGCAGTTGGAGGCTTTATTTACTACCATCAGCCACCTCTAGCCCCCATGATATTGTTTTACCTTAGTAAAATGGAAGTAATCTTGTGCCTAGAGATTTCTTGTGACTCATTCAAATCTGTTGTGTGCTTCACACAGTGGAGGAATCAATAAGGATATGTTGCTGTTGTTGTTGTTAAGTCATTCAGTCCTGTCTGACTCTTTGTGACCCCATGGACTGCAGCCTGCCAGGCTCCTCTGTCCATGGGATTTTTCAGGCAAGAATACTGGAGTACGTTGCCATTTCCTTCTCCAGGGGATCTTCCTGATCCAGGAATCAAATCCAGGTCTCCTGCTTTAACAGGCGGATTCTTTACCACTGAGCTACCCAGGGAAACCCCTTAAGGATATGTTGGAAGTATTTAAATTACAAAAATCTGATTTGTGCATAACACTTTAGATTACTCAAGTTCATGAAATGACTTCCAAAAGTGGGATAGCTAAAAAGAGGGATGTTTGGATGAAAGGCATAAGCATGCATACTGGGAAAAAATGTTTCTATTATATTTGGATTATCAGACTGTAAAATGTTGATAACATTTTAATGCTCATTCAGACACAAATTTCCAAGCATTGATGCACATAGATCCATTTTAAAACAAAATCGATGCTTCGAATAATCAGCTTTGCAAATATTATCAGAAATTTCTGAAACTCAATTCTTTTTGTGATCCCAGGAAATGTGACGTTTCCTGTCTCCAAAAACTGATCCCTGGAACAAGATAGCCAGAGATTTTTAAAAAAGAAAAGAAAAGCCTCAGTTACCATAAGCATACAAATGCAGGCGTTGGTGCTGAGGCAAAGGATATCTGAGAACTATTGGGATCTTGATTGGCTTGTGGTTTACCAGGCAGTCGTCATTCTCCCTGTCATGTGGAACAGTGGCATAATGACATACAGAAGCTCTGGCATCACACTGAAAAAGACCCTCGACCACTGCAAGAGAAAGTTTGAATTGGATACGTGTCTAGAATTCTGTCTTCTCTCTCTTCTCTCTCTCTAGTAATTCCTCCAACATCAAGGCAATTACAAGTATACAGCAGCTGCTCCCTGCCAGACAGGTAACCAGAGTGACCCAGCTCTCTGAATTGGTCAAAGGTAAAAACCAAACACAAAACAAAAAGAAAACTAACAAAAAGACAGTTCAAGGGTAAACACAAGAAATAGGGGAATATTTTCAGAAGTGTCTGAGGACCAGTGACTGCACAGAGTCAGAATAAGGCACATGACAGTGTGTGTGCCGGTAAACGAAGAGAAAGAACCAGCTTTGCAGCAGGTGGAGAGTCAAATCCAAGTTCCAGAGATCATGGCAGTTGCAGCTCTGGCGAAGCCTGTTATGCCCAGAGCAGCTTCACTTGTCTTCTAAGAACAGATGTCTCTTAGGAGTCAAGTGTCTGAAGGCAATTAACTAATCCTAACTCAGTGGGCCACTCGAAGTATGTCTGCTTGGCAAGCAGCAAATGCTTCCCTAAAGGGTGATGGCAGAGTACAGTGGAAAGAAAATAAGCTGGAAACTGCAGAGGATGTGGGAAGACGGGCTTTCCCACCCATTGCTGGGGAAGGTGGATACCATGACATGTTTGGCAAGAATCAGGCAGTATCTAGTAAAGCTTCAAATGCCCAAGCCCTTGGTACCAGCATTCCCACTCTGGGAAATCGAGCCTTCAGAAATGAAAGCACCCAACAGTAATAGCATGTGTACAAGGCTACTGAGCGAGTGTTGTGTGCACGACCAACCAACTGGAAACAGCCTGTCTCTCGGTATAGGACTGACTGGATGTGTGATGGGCCTCTGTTGGCTGCCAGCTCATCACCATCTGTCCCCTTCTTCCTTGCTAACAGAAATTCAATTTCCTTTAGGTATTCTTTCTCCAGGAAAGGGGACCTGCAGACCCAGCCCCAGGGGAGAACCCATAATAGTCTAAAGTGAAATAGATTTGAGATCTATGGCTCCACTCTTGTCCCACCACTTCCAAGCCCTATGAGCTGCGTGTCTTCTAAGATTTGTACCAACTTAAATGATTATAGATTTTGGAAATGCCAGCTCCTGTGTATATATGTTAAACAGGCCCACAGTCACACTTGCTCCTCAACCCCAGACGCAGCCCACCAGGTCCCGACTATGCCTATGGACCACCTGTCCCCTTCCTCATGAGAATCCAGTAAACCAGCACTTTACCTTCTAAATAAAAAATGCTAACTGCTGTAGGACCAGCTGCTCTCGCTTCGGAAGGGATTTCTCTGCCTTCCAAGAGTTTTCATTACAAAGATATTCCATCCGTATCTATCACCTTTCCAGAGGGGAACATTTAAGATTTGCTTTCAGATCTCAGTCACCGTCTCTGCACTTATGACCACAGCTGCTGATGTAATTTGAGGAGATGTAAACACTTGCTAGCCTTTCTCCATTTATCCCCATTCTTCTCTCGCTGTCCGTTTCCCCTCATACCCCTATGATTTTCTCCTTTTCTTGACATTAACTCTCTTGCCTCCACTGCCCCATGCTCTTTAGTTGTCTCTGAACACTTGGTTTTTCTGAAATGCAGTTTTCCATTCTCTGTTCATACAAAACTGATGGCTTCTTCTCCAACGAGCTAGGAATTAGCAAAATGTGCCCCCAAAGCTGCTGTTGCATTTTCTTTTTTCCAAACAGAGATGTCATTCTGGTGTATTTGTGTGGTATGTGTGTGTGTACGTGTGTGCATACACATGAGTGTATTTTTAAAGACCCAGGGGCTGCATCACTTGAGGATGAGCTGGTATAATGAACTTGCAAAACCAAACTTGATCTATTTGGTTATAACAGAAAGTTGTTTTCTCCCAAGAGTAGTTTTGAGGCTTGGACAGAGGAACAACAGGCGGGGGAACAAGCAGAGATGAGAGGGGATCCCAGCAGACCTGGGAGAAACACTGGAGGTGGCCAGGGTTAAAGAGAAGTGGGACGTGTTGCCACTTGGCTCTTGGGATGCAGGACTCTAGGACTCCTGCCCTTAGCTGCCCTTCTCCTGCCTGGCTTCACGGTCTCTCCAGAGTCTGAGGCCGATGACCCCCAAGGAAATGTCACAGAGAGCACCTAGGTGGTGGAGTCAGACAGATCTGGGCTTGGATTTTAACACTGCCCCTTGCTATGGCCTTGGGAAAGTCACCTTTCTGAGCCCCAGTGGCCTTCTCTGGGAAGGGGGAACGAAAATGAAAAAAAAAAAAAAATTCACATGGAGACCCCTGCTCCAGGAGTTACTGGCTCAGCTGCACGGGCCTCAGAATAAGGGTTTGTCGAAGACGAGGGGCACCTCATTCTGCCCTCAAGGAGACAATTAGCCCCGTTAAAGGGAACACAAAGCCTGCCCTCCGCAGTAGGCATTAATTGCAGCCCTACCGTAGGAACTGGCTAGTGCATCACTCTGCCCTTTGACACGTTTGTTCTATTTTTGTCAGGCTCCAGCCTAACCCTCTGAGTCTAGGTCTGCATTTCCCCCTGGATGGACAGTTATTTCTTTTTTGAAGAAGGCATTTGTCATTTGGTATGTGCTTAAGCGAGAGAAAACAATTTGTCTCCATCCATTCACATTGCAGACAGGGCCCAGCTTAGCCTCCCCCGCATTGTGGCCTGAGGTTCCCTGAGAATTTCCATGGCGACCCGGAAGAGAGACTGGTGTATCAACCCAGATGCTGCGCTGCTTGTGTGACCACAGACACGAGGTGTTCACATGAAATGAAACACTGGAAGAGGAGCGGTCTGCAGTTTCTTCCATCACGGACCAATCTTGCCACATCCAGGCTCCTCCACTTCTCCATGAGATGACCAAGTCTGGGTTGCTTCCATGTAGAGGGGCCTCTGCCCTGCACCCCTATTTCCTCCTTATCTGTGACTGTGTCCTGAGAGCTAGGTGATCATGTATTTTAGAGAGAAAAGAACTCGCTCAACCACACCTCCCAGGGGTCGCAGGAGGCCAGGCGCCCCCGTGCTCCTGCCCGTTCCCTTATAAACATGGAGATCACGTGGCAAAGGGGTCTTCATGCTCCACTGAAACTCACACAGACCTCCCTGCAGCCCGCTCTCAGAAAGTTAACAGCCTGTATCCTCTGTGAACACCTGATGCCAGCAGGCCTTGGAGCAGGAGGGGCAGGAGACAAACCTTGCCAGTTCCCTCTCTCTCAGAGCCGCAAACCTTGTAGCAGGAGGGCCGAGGAACGATAAGCGCAACGTTTTCATGGATCACAGGGCAAGGGGGAGAAGACACGGCTCCTCCGTTGTGTGCTGACAGCTAAACTACCCTGTCCCACCACTCCTCAGCTGGTCCCACGACCTGGGCCTCTGTCCGCGGCCCCCTTCCCTTCAATAGTCGGCATTGTTGGGGGAATCTCGTCCTTTTGTTTTTCCATCCATTTGTACCTCGGCTCATTTGTTTTCCATTCTTGGGAGCAATTCATCTGCTCCTGGGCCCCACAAGGTCTTTCTCCCTTTGATTCCTAGACAAGATGCTTGGACAGGTCCATTGTCTTAACAGTGACCGACTCGCGGCATTTAGTAAAAGTCGTGTTTTAAAAAGAAAACCCGGTGGAGATTCCAGCTTCTATCCATGGTAACTTCTGGGCGGTTCGGTGCTGCCGCTGCCTGGCTCAGCCTTTGTCTTCTTGTCTTCATCTGGGCTTTGGCATACCAAGTTTCACAGGGAAGTCTGTGGAGATTCCCGTGATGCCAGGACAATGGGCAGAGCTCTTGTCTGTTCTTCTCTGCCATCCCAAAGCATCGGAAAATTATTCCATATTGAGAATGAAGGGGAGAGGGTATGAGGTCTTCTCTCTGCTGCCCTGTGAACTGACAGCCCTCCGTATCTGTTCAAGAGAAGTGGATCAGAGGACAAACAGAAAAAGCCAGTGGGGTTCAGGGTGGTTTGGCCCCAGTTTATACAAGGGAGAGGCAGAGGCTAAGAAGAGGTGTTGCAAAGACCCGGCCCAGAGATCCCAGAGACGGCCCTCATTGTGCAGGGTTTTGTCAGTACGTTAGCAGGTTTTGCCCCGGGTGCCCCAGAGAAATGACTGTTGCTGGGATGATTATGGGTGCAATTATCCTAGTTATTAATACTCCACTGACTGTGGGAGTGGAGGGCGTGTCCAGCCCCATCCATGGGCTCTTTCGCTTCAGGTTTCCATTGCCCCGCAGAGCAGGAGGCCTCTCCATGATCCACAGAACTGTTAAGTTCACTAATAGTCCCTCTTGTCCCCAACAGAAAGTCTCACAGAAATTACCGATAGAGGAAAGGATGTGGAAGAAGTGGCCAGAAGAGTCTTAAAGATTGGTTCTTCAGGAATAAAAGAAAGGAATATAAGAAAGATATAGCCTAAAGGGGAATTATTCTTTACCCAAGCCTCTGGTTTTCCAGGTGAAATAAGTTGCAGATAAGGAAAGCATTTCTAAGCAAAGTTCCAGGGTAGCAGAGAAAGGGTCCGATATGCTGCCCTCCACCTAAGGCTTGGAGTTCATGATATGTGTGTGTAAGTGCACACACACGTGTAAACACATGTGTGCATACACCTTGGTTCAGGTCCCAGGTCTCCGCGGTGGTCAGGAGACGCCACCAGCCTCGCTGATGTGTGGGGAGGCAGTCGGCACAAAGTTTCCTCTGCATCATGGCGGAGACTCAGCACTCTTGGCAGAAACTCCCAACGCTGGCAGGAAATCTCAGCAGGGCGGCTTGTTTCCGCTCGTCAAACACCAGTAGCTTTCACCGAGAACAGCAGAAAATGGGAGAAATGCGTCTGATCGCATCCGGGCTGTGTGTCAGCACTTTTCAGAGGCAGAGTTAGTTGGGAGCCTAGCTTTGAAGAAGAGGTTGTTACTCTCTTCTGTCCCACAGTATCAGCCAAGGAAACAGTTGGCAGGAGCTTGCCGGAAACTCAGCTGCCCTCCGCCTACCTCTGAGCAAACCGAGAGGGTCAGTTATTGAAATACAGAAGGTAATGACAGCCTTCACTCTCACCCTGCTCATCATGAAGCTTCCAATTACTCGAAAGGAAGGACTGCCCAGGAATAAGTGACTCAGGTCTCTCCTGCACCTCCTCATGACCATCCTCCACTCCACTTCCTGACTGTTTCCCTCTTGTGGGTCACACCAAAGGCTGAGAAAGGACCCCTTTCATCAGTAGGGCTTGCACGTGTGTGACAGCTCCCCATGGGAAAACTCAGCGAGACAATCTGAGAATTATCAGCGGATCGGGTTCCTGAGGATGCCCAAGCATCCCCTCAAAAGGAAGTGTTCCTGTAACCAAGAACCCACAGCTGCTCCCCTTACAAGAGATCCCACGAATCTTCTCCCTGCACAATTTCCTGCTCAGACTAGGGAGGAGAGTGGCTGCGTGGAGGACACGATTTGTGTGCCAGAGTTGGATTCACTCCTGGAGGCCCAGCTCATATATCTAGCCATACAAAAGGACGTCTTTAGAGGGTATGACGCCCCACACTCTCCAGAATGCTGCCTTGGAAAGTCAGAACTCCTTTTTTTATTATTTATTTATTCATTTATTTTAATTAGAGCCTAATTACTTTACAGTATTGTGGTGGTTTTTGCCATATATTGACATGAATCAGCCATGGGTGTACATGTGTCCCCCATCCCGAACTCCCCTCCACCTCCCTTCCCAGCCGATCCCTCTGGGTCGTCCCAGTGCATCGGCTTTGAGTGCCCTGTTTCATGCATTGAACTTGGACTGGTCATCCATTTCACATATGGTAATACACGTGTTTCAATGCTATTCTCTCAAATCATCCCACCTCACCTTCTCCCACAGAGTCCAAAAGTCTGTTCTTTATATCTGTGTTTCTTTCGCTCTCTCACATATAGGGTTGTCGTTACCATCTTTCTAAATTCCATGTATATGTGTTAATATAGTGTATTGGTGTTGAAAGTTAGAGCTCTTAAGAAGAATGAGTTTAAAGAGATGACCAATCAGGGTGATCTCTGAAATACTCTCTTACACATCCTGAAGTCGAAAAGGGTTATCACACAAGGAGCATCAGGACAAGCAATTCACGGGCTTCCCCAGCAGTCCAGTGGTTGAGATTCTGCCTTCCACAGCAGGAGATTCAGTTTCAATCCCTGGAGAACTAAGGTCCCACCTGACAAGACAGTGGTAGAGGACAATGCTTACCCTGTTTTATGACTTATTGTTTGTTTGCTTTATGCTTTTTACTTTTTTTTTTTTTTTTTTGAGGTAGAATATATACATTAAGGAGCTTCCTCAGGGGCTCAGTGGTAAAGAATCTGCCTGCCATGCAGGAGACACAGGTTTGATCCCTGGAAGATCCCCAGGAGGAGTGCATGGCAGACCACTCCAGTATTCTTGCCAGGAAAATCCCATGGAGGGAGGCGCGTGCAAGCTACCGTCCACGGGGAAGCAGAGAGTTGGACATGACTGAAGTGACTGAGCGCACATGCACAAACGCACTAAAGGGCACAAAGCTTAACTAGATAGTGATGGACTTTTCACAGATACACACAGACTTGTGCCCCCACCCACATCAAGCTATAGACCTTCCCCAAGGGACTCTCTCAGGCCCCTTCCCAGTTAACCTCCAGCTCCAATACTTTGGCCACCTGATATGAGGAGCTGACTCATTGAAAAAGACCCTGATGCTGGTAAAGATTGAGGGCAGGAGGAGAAAGGGGACAACAGAGGATGAGATGGTTGGATGGCATCATTGACTCAATGGACCTGAGTTTGAGCAAACTCTGGGAGAGGATGAAGGACAGGGAGGCCTGGTGTGCTGCCGTCCATGGGGTCTCAAAGAGTCGGACAGGACTGAGCGACTGAACAACAACCAGAAGGAACTGCTTGTCTGCCTTCTGTCACCATAGGTGGTGCTGCCAACCCATCCCTCTTTTTCATCTGGCTTCTTTTACTCAACAGTTTGCTTGTGATGCTGGCTTGTGTGGTTGAATGGAGGGGCAGCTCCATCTTCCTCATGGTTGAGCTGTATTTGTCGTGTGAAATACCTTCATCTCTGTTAGTCCCTCCTGGCATGAGTGAGGGAGAGCTGTGTGGGCCCACGGCTTCTCCTGGCCAACCCAGAGATGGAGGCTGGAATCCAGGCCTTGGAAAGAGGAAACAGAAGGAGAAAACTGGCTGCAGAATCCTCAGGGAAGAAGGAGGGGAGCCAGCATGCGGTCTTGGGCCCTTTGTCCTGGGCACTCCCACAGAGCTAGGAAGGACAGTTTCGGCCCAGCCTCTCTCCAGGCCCTTGCTCCTCGGCCATTACCCTCACGCCCACCCAAAAAGCCAGCTCTCCAAGGGCAGGGGGCATTCAGAGCCTTAAAGACTGCCCCACAAACCACTGTAAGGAGAGGCCCCTTATTTCATTCCTTTCCCTCTGGCTGACTAGCCAAACCAGTCAAGCATGACAACAGTCTGCCCATTAACGCCAGTGCCAGCCCCAAGCATCTGTTTCCATTTCTCTCCCATTTCCCGTGGGTGGTGGGTGGGAGCTCACTCCAGCTCCTCTCCACTTTTCCCTCCTAATCACAATCATTTGTTTTAACAGGACTGCCAGTGACGGTACTACAAAACCCAGGCTGTGCCCACACAAAGCCAGCGAGCACTGGCCGTGCCCACATCCCCAGGTTGGCCTCAAGTAAAATGAAAACAGCCCGCTCTGCCATTATCCTCCTTCCTGCTTGTCCTGCAGGCCCCTGGCTAGTTTTGAAGTTTTCCCACCGCCTGATGTGGCCTCCACATATCTGGCCATCCCACCTCTGGTTTCCAGAGACAAGTGCCAGGACCTAGTTTACACATGCCCAGTGCCTAGAAGGTCTGACAACCAAGGAATGATCCTTTGCAAGGCAGCCTACCACAGCTGCTCTGGAAAGCAGGAAGCTCTCTCTGGGTGTGGGTTTTCTGAGGGAGTCTTGGCCTTAATCTAAACAGAAGGGAGCTTCTGAACATGTGAAAAGAGGTTGATTGCCTGATGGCAGAGCTGCCCCAGGCCACCCTTGACTATCCACTCTACCCCAAACGATAGCCCCCCAAACCCCTCCCAGGGGGCAAACATCAAGTCATCAGCCTGGTCCTCTAGACATTGCCACACACTGAGTCTGACCCCAGGCCCAGCCTCCAAGCCTCTCTCCTTCAATTCTCTACCCATCATTCCCCTACACACACACACTTGGCCCATAAGGCCATGCTTTACCCTTGACCTCAACTTTGCATTCATTCAGAAGCAGAGCTGCTGCTGGTGATTCACATGTAAACAAAGATGTTGGGATGCGGGACGCATGATGCTCATGCACTTGGATTCCTAGGACCAGTCCTCCTGACTCTGATGTTCCCTCTCCATGTGACTTTGGGCTCAGTCTCTGTGCTGAGCCTATGTTTTTACATATGCAAAATGGTGTAGAAATCAATGGACTTCCCTGGTGTTTCAGACAGTAAAACATCTGCCTACAGTGCGGGAGACCCGGGTTCAATCCCTGGGTCAGGAAGATCTCAGGTTCATTCCTGGGTCAGGAATGGCAACCCACTCCAGTATTCTTGCCTGGAAAATCCCATGGACAGAGGAACCTGGTAGTCCAGGAGATCGCAAAGAGTAGCCTGCGCTGAGCCTATGTTTCTACATATGGAAAATGGTGTAGAAATCAGTATCTTCACAACCTACTTCATAGAACTGTTTCTCACTGCAAAGTAACACATGTTTGTTGTAAATGATGCAAACAACCACAGCGTTGGGGAGTTGGGAGGTATGTAGGGGTGAATCTCAATTGTTGCTTTTTTCATCACTGGGTCCAGGTAGCTTCTGCCTGGCCAATTCGCGCCTTCACTGGAGGTTTGGGCCTGACACACAGGCTGGCTGTCCAGGAATAATAGTCAAGTTCCCAGGCATCAGATCCTTACTATATGTCAGGCACTGTGCCAAGCAATTACATCCTCATCTCATTTAATTCTCATAAAATTTCTTTGAGTTAGGCATTATTAATCTCACTGAATCTAGGAGGAAACTGAGAAGCTCAGAGAAGCTAAGCAACTTGTCCAGGATCACACAGGAAGGGAACAGAGGAGCCAAGATTTAACTTTAGAACAACTTCTTTCAGTTACTAGGTTATACTGCTGTTATGAGATAAATTTATTCCCCCAAAACTCTTAAGTTGAAACTCTATTCCTCAGTACCCTAGTCCCTTAGAAAGTTACTATATTTGAAGATAGGGCTTCCAAGATGTAATTAAGTAAGATTAAGGCCATTAGCCTTGACTAGACGGACCTTAGTCGGCAAAGTAATGTCTCTGCTTTTGAATATACTATCTAGGTTGGTCGTAACTTTTCTTCCAAGGAGTAAGCGTCTTTTAATTTCATGGCTGCAGTCACCATCTGCAGTGATTTTGGAGCCCAAAAAAGGAAAGTCTGACACTGTTTCCACTGTTTCTCCATCTATTTACCATGAAGTGATGGGACCGGATGCCATGATCTTTGTTTTCTGAATGTTGAGCTTTAAGCCAACTTTTTCACTCTTCTCTTTCACTTTCATCAAGAGGCTCTTTAGTTCCTCTTCACTTTCTGCCATAAGGGTGGTGTCATCTGCATATCTGAGGTTATTGATATTTCTCCTGGCAATCTTGATTCCAGCTTGTGTTTCTTTCAGCCCAGCATTTCTCATGATGTACTCTGCATAGAAGTTAAATAAGCAGGGTGACAATATATAGCCTTGATGTACTCCTTTTCCTATGTGGAACCAGTCTGTTGTTCCATGTCCAGTTCTAACTGTTGCTTCCTGACCTGCATATAGGTTTCTCAAGAGGCAGGTCAGGTGGTCTGGCATTCCCATCTCTTGAAGAATTTTCCACAGTTTCTTGTGACCCACACAGTCAAAGGCTTTGGCATAGTCAATAAAGCAGAAATAGATGTTTTCCTGGAACTCTCTTGCTTTCTCCGTGATCCAGCAGATGTTGGCCATTTGATCTCTGGTTCCTCTGCCTTTTCTAAAACCAGCTTGAACATCAGGAAGTTCACGGTTCACATATTGCTAAAGCCTGGCTTGGAGAATTTTGAGCATTACTTTACTAGCGTGTGAGATGAGTGCAATTGTGCGGTAGTTTGAGCATTCTTTGGCATTGCCTTTCTTTGGGATTGGAATGAAAACTGACCTTTTCCAGTCCTGTGGCCACTGCTGAGTTTTCCAAATTTGCTGGCATATTGAGTGCAGCACTTTCACAGCATCATCTTTCAGGTTTTGAAATAGCTCACAAAGAGTCGGACACAACTGAGCAACTGAACTGAACTGAACTGAACTGAAGGCCATTAGGGTAGGCCCTGGTCCAACCTGACCAGTGTCTTTATAAGAAGTGGGAGAGACACTAGGGATATGCTTACACAGAGGAAAGACCATGTGAGGACGCAAGCCAGAGAGGCCTCAGAAGACACCAGACCTGCAGACACCTTGAACTTGGACTTCCAGTCTCCAAAACTTCCATCCTTTAAGCCACCCAGCCTGTGGTGTTTTGTTACACTAGCCCTAGCAAACCAATACAACTGCTTCCTACATTTCGAGAATGGCCTAAACCATGGCCACTACTCTAGGTGGCCCCACAGACCAACCAGCACTCAGAGGAGGAATGGAGAAATCTGGGGAAGGAAAGAAGGAGGAGGGAGGAAGGAAGCCCCCCGCCCCCCGCCCCGGTCTCCAGCCCCGGGCCCACTCCCACTGTCCTGAGCCCTTTTCCACCCAAGTGTCCCTGGGGCAACGTGACCCCTTGGTGAGTCCCTGCTCAGTGGTGGAGTCTCTCTGAGCCCCCTGACTTCCCCTGATGCAAGAGGATTCCCTGTCTCCTAGCCAACAGGACCATGGATGCATGTGGTCCTTGGGAATAAACATTGTGGGGGGATCTGTACTGAGGTAAACAAGTCTCAGCACAAGCAGATGGTGTGAAGTCCTGGAACGGAATGTGAAGGAGACAGATCATTTCAGAGAGCTGCTACAGGCACTGGAGAAGCCTCTAGAAGGGCAGAGACAAGAGAGGCTCCCTGGGCCGGTATAGGAAGCTCTGAATAGGGACAGGCTTCAGAGCTGCCTCTGTGGCCCCATTTCAGCCTATCCACCACATTAGCTTTCTCTCTCCCCCTCCCCACTTCCAGACATTAGCCCAATACCCTGGGGCTCACTGACATTTAACCCAACATAGTCGAGTCAAGAGCCAGCATTGTAAAGCTCCTCTGGTTCTTGGCAACTTGTACAATCATTTCCTCTCCTCTCACTCCTGAGACCCTGTCCCAGGCCCTTATACCGTTTCCCATTGCTGCTGCAACAAATCAGCACACATTTAGTAGCTTAAGACAACAACACACTTTTATAATCTTCCTCTTCTTTAGTCAGAAGTATCACATGGGTCTCACTGGCCTAAAACCGAAGTAAGGGTGGGGCTGCGTTCCTTTCTGAAGGCTGCAAGGCAGGATCCATTTCCAGCTTCCCACAGTCCTTGGCTTGCTCCATCTTCAAAGTCCGTGGTGGCTGGACTTTCTCACATTGTATCACTCTAACTCCACCCCGCTGCCTCCCTCTGTTACTTACAAGGACCCTGTGATTACACTGGGCTCCCTCAGATAATTCAGGATTATCTCTTTAAGTCAGCTGATTAGCAACCTTAATTTCCCAGTGCCATGTAATATGACATACTCCTGGGTTCTGGGAATTAGGACTTGGACATCATTGGGAGGCCATCAATATGTCTATTATACCCTTGAATTTACTCACTCCCCACAGAGGCCAAGGTACTATAATAAATGTATCCCACCTCCCTCCCCTTCTCTGCCATCTCCCACCTCACTTTCCCTTCAAAATAAACTCTATAGCTTAGCCCACCCCAGTATGGAAACAGCATGTCCAGGCTCTGTGTGTTCCTCTGGATCCACTGGGCACTTCCTTTAGGATGCCTGTCCATGTGGTGTGTGTTGTCCAAACACAGGATTGGCCGTAGGAACAGACGGCTGCTACCAATGGCTAAGGAGGTCCAGCTAGTTCTCCTGGGCCTCCAGGTCTTACACCTCACAGACAGGATGTCTACTGGGTTAGGGATCCCATTTATCAACCCTTGTGACCAGAACAGTCCAATCATCCAAAAGCAGTTAATTTCTGAGAGACATAAATCCACCAGAATGTCAGGTTTCCATCCCAGAGGCAGGGCAGAGGGGCACATCGAATTTCTTCCCCATCTTGGAGCTAGAAGGCTGGTTAGCACAGAACCGTAGGAAAAAGCACTTCAGTTGTCTGGAGGGTATGTTTCCATCAGATCATGGAAGCTTGATGACTCACATTTTCCCAGCATCCAAATACTCTTGTTAAGTGGCCTGAGAGTTTCTCACTGAGTGTTTTAAATGAGTGCATCAAATATACAACCTCTTCCACCCTCACAACTTCAAGATAACCTCACAGGTGTGATTTCTTCCTTCCTAGCCTATCAAAGGGGCTTCTCAGGTGGCACTTGTGGTAAAGAATCTGCTTGTCAATGCAGGACATTCAGGTTCAATCCCCGGGTCAGGAAGATCCCCTGGAGGAGAAAATGGCAACCTACTCCAGTATTCTTGCCAGGAAAATCCATGGACAGAGGAGCCTGGAAGGCCACAGTCCATGGGGTTGCAAAGAATCGGACATGACTGAGCACATCCTAACAAAACCCCTCAGAACAGGCACCCAAGGGCCACATCCTCTTATGCTGAAGCTCTATCTATCCCCAGGTGTCTGAATGAGCTACCAGCCTTTGCTGCAGGTGAACAAGGAGGTAGGAGAATTGGGGTGGAGGGATGGGATTCACCTTGTCCCTAGTTGAGAACATTTCTGGTGTGCTGTGAGGTAGAACTACAGAATGGGAAAGCTGGAAGAAGAAAGAGAGATCTCAAAGCTCACCTAATTCAACCCCCTCTTTTTAAAAATGTAGGAAAGGATAAGAACAGTTTGAAAAACTAAAGCTTATAAATGATTATTGCTGTTGTCAATTTCCTCACCATCACCACTATGAGAGAGCCTGGATTCCACTATGCACTGAGAATCACTTTATTCAGGGTCTTTTCTAGGGAACTGGGTTTTCTCACCTCCCCTGATGTAGAGTCACTATTAACCCCTCTGGCTTTTAAAGGCAGAAGGAAAATAGGCTCACTTTTAGGAGCTTCCCAGGTAGCACAGTATTTAAAGACTTCCCTTGCAATGCAGAAGACTTGGGTCAGATCCCTGGGTTGGAAAGATGCCCTCGAGAAGAAAATGGAAGGCTACTCCAATATTCTTTGCCTGGGAAATCCCATAGACAGAGAAGCCTGGTGGGCTACAGTCCATGGGGTCGCAAAGAGTCAGACATGACTGAGCACACACATACACACATACATGCATGCGTGCGTGCACATGCGCGCACACACACACACACACACACACACACACACACACACACGAGTTGCCAGAGCACTTACTCTTGGGTGGAGCTGCTATGGGCATGTACTGGTCCCTAACTCCGCTATTCTGAAAGGCTGAAAAGTCGGTCTCGGTGGGTTTATGACTCTCTAGGCCAATGTGGAGAAGGCTGCAGGAGTGAAGGTCTGTGGGATGACTTGAACAAATCACTCACATGTATGGACCCCTGACTGAATTCCACAGTTCCAGATCCTGGCACTTTATATGCAACTACTTCATTTGATCATCACACCGACTCTTCACAATCACCCCGGTTTTGCAGATGAGGAACGTGAGGTACCCAAAGGATAAGTAACCTTGACCTTTCCAAGATCAAGAGGATGCCAAGTAGCAGATCCAGGATGTGAATCCCAGGTCCGATCCCTCATCCCCTTTGGCTGGGTGCAGAACATTCTGGGACCCCATTTTCCCACCCTTTCTCCTTGTTCTCTCTCACCCTGGATCTGCCCTCCTCACAGAGCTGCCAGCAGGGTGACTCACATCCATTGCCTTGCCCAATGCCCTCCTCACCCCCAACCCCCACCCCCAGGCCTGAAGTGCTATTTCTAGAGGGAAGAATCTAGGCAGGAGCACAGGAGCGGCTGTTTTCAATTCTAAACTCTAAAGCACCCAGCACAGTGTTCTTACGAACTTCCTAAGTGAAGATGAAGATGCTGTTGGCGGTGATGACGGTCGGAGGGGAGCAGGAGGCTGAAACATTAGGGACAGGGCAGGACAAATGGAGGGAGACTATCATTTGCTTAAAAATACACCAAAATCTATGCCACAGAATTGCTGTGCTCATGACTGGACTTCCATTCCAATCCAAACGCCCTGAGCAGCCATCTGGGAGCCTCCCACCATCCTGAGGATAGAGCCAGAAGATGGCTGGGGCTCTCCGGTCCTCACAGAGCTGATGCCCAGAGCGTGGATGCTGCCTCCTCTGGGAGGCTCCAGGGAGCCTGGAGTTGGAAACCAGAGAGAAGCTCCCCACCCTTTGAACCTGTCTCCAGCTAGAGACAGGCGCTTGTCAAAGCCCCTTGGAATTGCCAGGGTAGGCACAATATAAACATTCATGTAGTTACAGGATAATAATTACAGCTTCCCTGTACATAACACCTCTCTTCCCCAGAGCAGCCGGCTTCTCCCATTATCTCATTAATCCTCCTGTCCCTGGGAGGCAGGGAGGGCCCCAGTGTGATCACCAGCATTTCACTGAGGGGGAAGGGAGGGAGGAGGAGCTTGCCCGGGGTCACACACTTAGTCATGTGGTTTAAGTGTAGTCTGGGTTGGGGCCCTGACCAGAAGTCAGAGAAATGGTAATAATGGCAGCCCTTGGTTGAGTGCTTTAGTGAGAAGACACCAGACAGCCATGGGCATGGTTTCCCTCTGTCCTGCAACAGCCTGGTAAAGCTGGGATTATTATGGTCCCATTTTACAGATGGGGAGACTGAGCTCCTCACTAGGTATCAGAGGCAACACAGCCCCACACACTTAACTCTCCTCTTCAGCAGACATCTAACAGCCCGTTCATGAATCAGGTCCCCTTCCCAGAGCTATAATAGGTAAACAAAAGTGGTGTACGTTATTCAGGGGAGAGGGTGAAACCCTCCCCTCATCCCTGGGGAAGATCAGAGCTGTGGCTGGGCAAGCAGGAGGCTGCAAAAGCAACTCGTTCTGTAGCCTTATGGAATCAATAGAAAAGCCCTGATTCACTGAGAGCTGCACCCCACCCCCACCCTCCTCCAGTACTATGCCTGTTTCCTGGCTCATCCTTTTGACGGGAGGACAATTACCACTATTCATATCCAGCCAGAGGCCACCTGCCAAGGACCCATTCTCATGCACATCGAGCTAAAGATCAAGCACAAAGCAAGACAATCTGGGGGTTTCCACCAGACCAGGGAGTGGACCCTCTGTGCTTACCCGCCTTGAGGCATTTAGGGATCTTTGCAAATTCCAGGGACCCAGCCCGCCCCAGGAGACCCAGTCAGGAAGCCTGAGGCTGGAGATGCCTCAGGCTAGCTCACTCACACCAGGGCCTCAAAAAACTGAGAGGTTCAGCCCATAAGAAACTGGTCTTTGGAATTAAGTGAAGTCGCTCAGTCGTGACTCTTTGCGACCCCATGGACTGTAGCCTAGCAGGCTTCTCTATCCATGGGATTTTCCAGGCAAGGGTACAGGAATGGGTTGCTAATTCCTTCTCCAGGGGATTTTCCTTACCCAGGAATTGAACCCACGTCTCCCGAACTGCAGGCAGGTGCTTTCCCTCTAAGCCAGGGGTAATTTGGCTGCTTGATGGGTAGAGCTGACTCATTGGAAAAGACCTAATGCTAGGAAAGATTGAGAGCAGAAGAAGGGGGTGACAGAAGATGAGATGGTTGGATGGCATCACTGACTCAATGGCCATGAGTTTGAGCAAACTCTGGGAAATGGGGAAGGACAGGGAAACCTAGAGTGCTGCAGTACATGCAGTCGCAAAGAGTCAAACATGACTCAGCGACTGAGCAACAGCCACAATGAGACTGGACAAACAGGAGGTTTTAGAGCTCCAAGTCCTGACCCCAGTGGAGTGTCCCTGAGGTGGCTTTGGAGCCAGCTTGTACTGACTCAACAGAGCTGAGTGTTGGTTTCAGGAATTTTGTGAGATGCTTGATGTCATATCAGTCAGTCAGTCAGTTCAGTCGGTCAGTCGTGTCTGACTCTTTGTGACCCCGTGAACCGCCAACATGCCAGGCCTCCCTGTCCATCACCAATTCCCAGAGTTTACCCAAATTCATGTCCATTGAGTCGATGATGCCATCCAACCATCTCATCCTCTGTTGTCCCCTTCTCTTCCTGCCTTCAATCTTTCACAGCATCAGGTCTTTTCCAATGAGTCAGTTCTTCACATCAGGTGGCCAAAGTATTGGAGTTTCAGCTTCAACATCAGTCCTTCCAATGAACACCCAGGACTGATCTCCTTTAGGATGGACTGGTTGGATCTCCTTGCAGTCCAAGGGACTCTCAAGAGTCTTCTTCAACACCACAGTTCAAAAGCATCAATTCTTTGGTACTCAGCTTTCTTTATAGTCCAACTCTCACATCCATACATGACCACTGGAAAAACCATAGCCTTGACTGCTAAGTCACTTCAGTCGTGTCCGACTCTGTGTGACCCCAGAGAGGGCAGCCCACCAGGCTCCCCCTGTCCCTGGGATTCTCCAGGCAAGAACACTGGAGTGGGTTGCCATTTCCTTCTCCAATGCATGAAAGTGAAAAGTGAAAGGGAAGTCGCTCAGTCGTGTACTACCCTTAGCATGGACTGCAGCCTACCAGGCTCCTCCATCCATGGGATTTTCCAGGCAAGAGTACTGGAGTAGGGTGCCACTGCCTTCTCCGAGCCTTGACTAGACGGATCTTTGTTGACAAAGTAATGTCTCTGTTTTTTAATATGCTGTCTAGGTTGGTCATAACTTTCCTTCCAAGGAGTAAGCGTCTTTTAATTTCATGGCTGCAATCACCATCTGCAGTGATTTTGGAGCACCAAAAAATAAAATCAGCCACTGTTTTCACTATTTCCCCATCTATTTGCCATGAAGTGATGGGACTGAATGCCATGATCTTTGTTTTCTGAATGTTGAGCTTTAAGCCAACTTTTTCACTCATTAAAAGGCTCTTTAGTTCTTCTTCACTTTGTGCCATAAGGGTGGTGTCATCTGCATATCTGAGGTTATTGATATTTCTTACAGCAGTTTTGTTTCCAGCTTGTGCTTCAACCAGCCCAGTGTTTCTCATGATGTACTCTGCATATAAGTTAAATATAGGTGGCTTAAAATCAGTCCTGGTGGGAGTATTGAGATCATGTTAATTGACAAATGCTACGAATCAGCTCCACCTCTCCCCTGCTGCTGCTGCTGCTGCTGCTGCTGCTGCTGCTAAGTCGCTTCAGTCATGTCCGACTCTGTGCGACCCCAGAGACGGCAGCCCACCAGGCTCTCCCGTCCCTGGGATTCTCCAGGCAAGAACACTGGAGGGGGTTGCTATTTCCTTCTCCAATGCATGAAAGTGAAAAGGGAAATTGAAGTCGCTCAGTCGTGTCCCACTCTTAGCGACCCCATGGACTGCAGCCTACCAGGCTCCTCCATCCATGGGATTTTCCAGGCAAGAGTACTGGAATGGGGTGCCATTGCCTTCTCCTGCCAGTTGTTAAACATTTACCAGCACACCACTGCCTAGTGGGAGAAGCAGGGAGCTTCCAAGAACATCTAAAAATGTCATCAGAAAAATGAAGGCCAATCTCTCACAGAGGCCGAGTGAACGGTGTTCTTCTTTACAGCGTGGACTGCCTTTCTCCTTGCCGTGTTTCTGGGCATATCTTGCTATCCAGATCGTTGCCCAGTCACATTAGCCCAGAGATTGAACCATGCTTTCTGCAAGATTATTGCAAATTTTTTGGTGTATTAGAATAAACTGAATTTTTTTTTTAAGTTTCCGTTTCCCCTATCAGAATCTATAGAGGATCCTCTATAGATCAATCTGTAGGTGTCAGAGACAAAATTTTTGTAAGGAAAGGTTTATCTGGCTGCCTTTATCAGTTTTTGCCTTTGAATTTGGGATAACAACAAAGCCTTTCCCAGCTCAGCCTTGAGAGCATTGCCTATAGCCCAGACTTCAAATAGACCTTCTCAGAGTGTGTCTCAGAGTGACACTCAGTGGCCCAGCTGATTTTTTATCAAAACAATCACAATCTCTTCATATGAGAAACAGACGGGCAAGAGAGACTCCTCCGTGGGTGGCTTGGAGGTAATTTTCACGGTGAAATGCCTTGTGAATAAGACAGTGAGGACAGTGACAGCCTCCTGGGGTTGCTGCTTTATGTCCCAGTATGAAGTAATTAAGAATGTGAATAAAGCCCAAGCTTGTGCCAAAACCTCCAAACACCATCAAGTGAATGTTCAGTGAAGTTGTTTCAACTGCTATCTCTTTGCGAGGCATCGATTTCACCTTATTCCCAACTCTGCACCCCTTTATCCTCACAGATTCCTCACATCCCCAACCCAAATCCCAAAGGCCCCTGCAGCTCCCACACCCTGTGGTTGTATAAAGAAAGTATCTCACATCCACTGGGCTTTTCTCAAGGACCCCAGACCTCCGCAAAGTCTCCCTGCTCAAAGCTCCTTGAGCCCTGACTCTGAGCTGCCCTCTGGACGTCATATCTCTTCAGCTGGGAAGGAGGAGCCTCAAGTGCCATTCTTTCATTCAACAAATGTTTACAGATCACCTACCACATTCTAAGCCTGGTTCTTCGATGGGGGTACATCGAAAAACAGTGTGGACCTACCCCTGCACTTGGGGAGACAGCTGAGCAAACAGAAAATTGGGGACACATCCAGGACGGCTCCTACCCAGTGTTGGTGCATCAAAGTCTTTCCGGAAAGCAACAGGTCAGATGTGACCTAAAGGGTGAGAAGGAAATATCTAGATCAGGGCTCTGCAAACTTTTCCCATCAAGTTCCCTACAGTCCTGTGATAGGATGACAGCCCATTTGCAAGTATTTTAAGCTTTGTGGGCTCTATGGTATCCATTGTAACTCTTGCTCTTCCACAACAGTTCAAAAGCAGCCACTGGCAATACCGAAGCCAATGAGTATGTCAATGTCTCAGTAAAACTTTATTTATGGATGCTAAAGTTGGACTTTCACATAATGGTCAGAGTTACACAATATTCTTGCTTTGATTTTTTTGTTTGTTTTGTTTACTGTTAAGAAACATAAAAACCAATCGCTTCTCGGCCTTTGGGCTAAGAAACCATTCTTAATTCACAGGAGGATTTGGTCCCCAGATGTGGATGGAGGGTGTTGGTGTGAAGGTAGAGGTAAGGTTCAGGGTTTTCTAGGCTGAGGGCCTGGAGGTGGCAGAGAAGAAGGTGAGCCCAGATGGGACCCTGCTGGCCCTAAAAAGAAACTTGGATTTACCCTGTGAGTCAGAGATGGGTATTCAGAGGGAGAGTCACTTGTTAATGAAATATTTATTACATGCCTACTGAATGCCAGGCACCATCCAGAGGGCTACTGTAGACTGGGTAGGCAGGAGAGGTTTTCCAAGGAGACAGCATCTGAGCTGAGATCTGAACTACAAGACCAGATTTATGAGGTGCTATAACCCTTAATTCTTACAATTAACTGCAAGGAGAGATTAACTGATGTTCATTTTACAAGTGAGAAAATGGAGACTCAACAAGGCTAAGCAAGTTGCCCAAGGTCACAGAGCTGAATGATGGCAGAGAACCAAGATTTCAACTGCTCTGCCCACAAAGCCTTCCTCTAGCCTTTATTAACCATGTAATCTTGGCTAGTGACCTCATCTCAGAGTCCCCCTACACTAGTTACGAGCACCCTTCTTTCTTCTATCAGGAAGTATGTTTGTAAAGCCTGTGCACTCAAAAAATCTGTTTTGAGGGAATTCCCTGATGGTCCACTGGTTAGGGTTAGGCCCTGTCACTGCCAGGGCCCAGGGTTCAATCCCTGGTTGGGGAACTAAGATCCTGCAAGCCATGCAGCCAAAAAAAAATGTCCTGAGGGCCTACTGCATGCTAGGACTCTTCTAGGTGCTTGATAGGGACAATGAACAAACAGCTCTTGGGGCAGTGAACAAAATAAAGATACCTATAGCCTCAGAGGGCAGCTACAGGGTTTGGAATTTTCAGACTGAGTGGTCAGGGTAAACCTCACTAAGGATATGACTTTTGAAAAGACTCAAAGGAGATGAGGGACTTTGCTATACGAGCATTTTGGAAAAGTGTTTCAGGCAAAGGAAACAGCCAGTGCAAAGGCCCTGAGGCTGAAAGCATGATGGTATGTTCAAAGAACAACTAGGAGGTCAGTATGGTTGGAGCAGAATAAGGGATGTGAAAAGCAGTAAGACGTGATGTCTGAGAAGCGGAAAAGCTGAGGAGGGGTTAAGAAAGCTTACTGTGGTTTTACTCTAAGTTTGCAGCTCAAGCCTCAAGCATCTAGATGTCCCCCAGGGCTATGATTTCATGTCTCTGTGACAAAGAATCTATACCCATCACCGCCCACTGTGATTGTCAGCCAGGCTTCTCTCTGCACTAAGCAGTCACAGTAGGAGAGGTGCTGGCATTGGACAAGGACCAGGAGGGACTTTCCATCAGATACCCAGCTGAAGAGGATTAATTAATTCTCTTCAGTTCTCTGCACTATGAGATGGCCTAGGTTACACAGAGCTCCCTAACTTCCCAGCCCTTAGAGAGTGGGCTACGTTACAAGGGACAGGTTGGGTGTGGGAAATCATGCAGGAAGGTTTCAGAGGTTTTATTTTTTCTTTCAATTCCTCGATATTCTACAAGACACGGCCAGCTCTAGCCCAATCTAAGGATGATAAGAATACACTGAGAGGCAGGCTAGGCACCAGGCTGCTCAACAAAGACCCTGAAGATCTCTCTCTCCACCAGCCCCCACCTCATTCATGGTTGGGGAGAGTTTGGGGTGAGTATTAGAGAAGAACAGGAGGGAAGCTTCCAACGCACCCTGGGATGCACTTGACACTCATTCCCCACTTCTGTTATGAATCTGGTTGGTTTAGTTGGTTTGTTTTGGCCACTTAGCTTATGAGATCTTTGTTCTCTGACCACAAATCGAATCAAACCCATCACCCCTGCTGTGGAAGTGCGGAGTCTTATAACCACTGGACTGCCAGGGAAGTCTCATGAATCTAATTGACTATGTGTCCAGGCTTCCTGTTTTTGTTTTTGTTTTTATGGATTTATTTGTTTTTATTTTCTTCTACATCTGTTTCTGAGTTACCAGGTATGGGTGTGACTTAGACCTTGGGGATTCCTAATGGCCTCCCTCCAGCCCCTCCTGTGTCCCATCACTCTGAAAGTGAAGTGAAAGTCGCTCAATTGTGTCCAACTCTTTGCAGTCTCATGGGCTATACAGTCCATGAAATTCTCAAGGCCAGAATACTGGAGTGGGTAGCCTTTCCCTTCTCCAGGGGATTCTTCCAAACCCAGGGATCGAATCCAGGTCTCCCACATTGCAGGGGGATTCTTTACCAGCTGAGCCACAAGGGAAGCCCAGGAATACTGGAATGGGTAGCCTATCCCTTCTCCAGCAGATCTTTCTGACTCAGGAACCAAACCAGGGTCTCCTGCATTGCAGGCGGATTCTTTACCAACTGAGCCCCCCATCACCCTGAGGAAGTAGCAAATGGCCCCAGAGCATCTGCCAGCATAAAGGTGAGATGTCCCTGGTCTTGAGACAAGTATAGTGTCTTGACTATAGTCAAGCTCCTCTTGACTATCCGACAGAAACAAGACTATTTTGTGTGTGTCCCAGGGAATTTCTTCTGTCCTTAAGGAATCTGAAAGTAGCCAGGTTCCAGTTCTGCCAAGAAATCCACTTTCTAGACAAGGAAAATTCTTGGAGCGAAAAACATGCTCTGCCACTCGCCCCAACACGCACCATGGGGCACCTGTAAATAAATCCATTGTCTTGTCTGAGCTCAGTGTGAATTCCTCAGCAGTTAAAAATGTTGGTTTGTTTTCTCCAGATCTTTATAGGCTGGTATAATTTCATTAGATACATTTCCTTCATTCCTCCCTTGCTACTCCCAGCTAAGAATCCCTTTACCTTTTGACATCTTTCTTTTTTACCTCTCTGAGATGTTCACCAGGCATTGTCCTAAGTTATTCCCCTGCAGAGAATTAACAAATAACCAAGTAGTCAGTCCACTTCCCGTTCCATTTATCCCTTAGCACTCCAGGAATGTGCTCATTTAAGTGAGGTTTTCTGCAGGCACATCTAAGAGGGTGTAGAGATGCACAGAGACAAAGACAGTGCTTTTTTTTTTTCTTTAAAAAACTTTATTTTTAATGACATGAAGTCTTTCCTTTCAACATCCAGGATGCAAAGACATTGATTCCTGGGGAGAAAGATGATTGTTTCCAAGCCAGCAGGGAAAGAGATTGTCTTATCCCTCCTTTGTCTTCTATGTGGGGCTCAACTGGACCAGTCAGTCCTTCAACAGAGAAGGCTCCTGTTGCAAATGCCAGAGACCAGCAGGCTGAGAATCGGATCATTCAACCCTGAGATGGAAACTCCGGTCTAAATAAAACCCAGCCAAAATTTTTATTACCTGAACCACGAAGCCTCACCAGCCACAAGAATCTCAGTACCTTGTCTGAGAAGTGGAGGTGCCTCTGCATTCCTGAGCACAGGAGTCAGACTTGCCAGTCTCTCTGCCTGGTATCATAAGGCCACGAGATCTAGTGGTTAAGGGCATGGGTGCAGGGTTTCTAAAGCACGTGCCTAGTTTCCGAAGCCTGCCTCAACCCCTTTCTACCTGTGCTAGCTTGGATAAGTTACTTAACAGCTCTGTGACTCAGGCTCCTCATTTATAAAGTGGGGATAAAAAAAGTAGCTACCTCTTAGGGTTATCACAAGGGTTAAATTAAATTTTATACATATATATACGTATATATATATATACACACAGCAATTAAAATAGTGCCTGTTGCATTGTAAACATTATATAAGCATTAGCTGTTTTTCATTACTATCATTGCAGTAATACGTGATAATAGATAAAAAGCACATACCTCTCTCGTGGGCTGCACAAAGCCAGGTTTCGGCAAATCCTTCATTCTTTAGATATTTATATGCACCAAGTGTGGGCTCAAGTGCAGAGCCTTTATAAATGCACCAGCCCACGCTGAGATGCTTTCACCCTCAGGCCTCTCCTCTAACTGAGCCTGTCCTCTAGCTTCCTGCCACTGTGGTGGCCAGTCCCAGCCCCACATCAAGGTCAGGAAGGAAAACGACAGAGGACCAGCTGCTCCGTCTCCTTCAGTCTGGGGGAAAGCGGTGGCAGGGAGCAGCGACAGTTAGGACCTTGGCAGAAGTGAAGTCCCCAGACAAGGAATGACCAACCAAGCATGAGACAGAGATGCACTCTCCTCCTGTCACACTCCACCCCCAGCACACAACCTCACAACACCCCAACGCACACACAAGACTCAACACTACAAAGTTCCCCAAGACCACACCCCAACACCCCTCCAGCGCTACACATCAACACACACACAACTCCACAACACCAGCAACACCCTCTACAAACATACCACCCAACACACACAATGCCCCTCACCCTACACAATAACCCAATATGAATGCAGCTACACAACACCCCAACACACATCAGTTCAGTTCAGTTCAGTTCAGTCGCTCAGTCGTGTCTGACTCTTTGCGACCCCATGAATTGCAGCACGCCAGGCCTCCCTGTCCATCACCATCTCCCAGAATTCACTCAGACTCACGTTTATCGAGTCCGTGATGCCATCCAGCCATCTCATCCTCTGTGATCCCCTTCTCCTCCTGCCCCCAATCCCTCCCAACATCACAGTCTTTTCCAATGAGTAAACTCTTCTCATGAGGTGGCCCAAGTACTGGAGCTTCAGCTTTAGCATCATTCCTTCCAAAGAAATCCCAGGGTTGATCTCCTTCAGAATGGACTGGTTGTATCTCCTTGCAGTCCAAGGGACTCTCAAGAGTCTTCTCCAACACCACAGTTCAAAAGTATCAATTCTTTGGCGCTCAGCCTTCTTCATAGTCCAACTCTCACATCCATACATGACTACTGGAAAAACCATAGCCTTGACTAGACGGACCTTAGTTGGCAAAGTAATGTCTCTGCTTTTGAGTATGCTATCTAGGTTGGTCATGACTTTCCTTCCAAGGAGTAAGCATCTTTTAATTTCATGGCTGCAATCACCATCTGCAGTGATTTTGGAGCCCCCAAAAAATAAAGTCTGACACTGTTTCTACTGTTTCCCCATCTATTTCCCATGAAGTGATGGGACCAGACGCCATGATCTTCGGTTTCTGAATGTTGAGCTTTAAGCCAACTTTTTCGCTCTCCTCTTTCACTTTCATCAAGAGGCTTTTTAGCTCCTCTTCACTTTCTGCCATAAGGGTAGTGTCATCTGCATATCTGAGGTTATTGATATTTCTCCTGGCAATCTTGATTCCAGCTTGTGTTTCTTCCAGCCCAGCGTTTCTCATGATGTACTCTGCATATAGACACTGACAAAGCTGTCCTGTTCTCTAGCCCCTCCCTCTTTGCCTTTTCTCTAGGACAGACCCTCACAGGGAAGCACTCCAGTCCAGTGTGTGATGTAGAACAAGAGCAGAAGGTGGGAGGAGGAGGACTTCCTGGTGGCTCAGTGGCTAAGACTCCGTGTTCCCAGTGCAGGAGGCCCAGATTCGATCTCCGGTCAGAGAACTAGATTCCACAAGTCACCACTAAAGATCCTGCATGCCGCAACTAAAACACAGCACAGCCAAATAAATAAATAAATGTTCTTTTTTAAAAAGAGTGAAGGTGAAGGAAGCGGGCAGGACAGCATGCAGAAACTGGAGTGAGAGGTCAGAAGTGGATCTGGGCTCGTCTATGCACTACCCATAGAACCTGGCAGGGGAAGTCATCTCTCTGAGTCTCTCTTGCCTTGTCTGCAAAATACTCATCATGCCTACATTAGGAGAATGTTGTTGGGATTAACCCAGATCATAAGCAGAACACACTCGGCACAGGTGCCTGGCATGCAGCCCATCACCACCCCCTGTGAGCGGAAATGGTGTGGTTGTCACTGATTGTGATATTCCTGTTGCTGAAATGGGGCCGACCAAGGGAGAGGAAAGACATGGTGAAGAAGTGTGAGTGAACCATGGAAAGAAGGAAGTCTCCCCACCCCAGAAAGAAATCAGTACCTTTGTCTTCTAAAGTAAGTTTCCACAGCACCCCTAGGAACTCACATCTGTCATGATCTCCACCTTAGGTCCTCCAAGGAGACAGTCATTAGTAAATCTATTAATTAGCATCATGCTATCAACCCAGATCAATTCTTTAACCAGAAGAATCCTAACTTTACTGTCCCAGCTGCCTCTTAGCAGGCGAGAACATGGTTGTGTTTCCTGCAATCAGAGAGTACACTAGCCCCCATTGCGTTCTCACACTTGACCATCCTCCACTACTGAGCAAGCCCTGGGCAGGACCCCAGTTCACTCCTGAGGACCATCCAGTGTGGGGACATTCATCCAGGTTCTCCCTTCTGGCCGCACCCATCCCATCGTCCTCTCCCACAAGGGCTCTTTCTTCTTTCTTAAGGTTGCAGATCCCTTTAAGAATCTGGCGAAAGGGACAAAGTCTTCCTTGCAATTTTGTTCTGACCAACTTCTGGGCCCCCCTAAGCCCCCAGTTCCAGAAGATGCGGGAACTTCCAGCGCCTGTTTCCTGTCTTGGCTGTTCCCAGCAGAACTGACTGGAGCTTGGCCTCTCTGAGGATCAGAGAGTCCTTCCACCTGTCAGCCTGCTCAGAGCCAGCTTGTTAAAAGTGAGCCGCCCAGGATGCACCACACAGCTCTGCTCAGAGCCTCAGATTCCGGCAATGAACCCAAAGAGGGCCAGGCAGAGCACACACACCCGCTCTGTTCCTCCAGCAGCTGGGGGTGGGGGTGGTTTGAAGAAGGGTTGCAGGACCCTGTGCATCTGTGCAGTTGTCATATTTGCTAAAATATCCCACATTCCTGAGTAGTGCGTGCATACTCAGTCGTGTTCAACTCTTTGTGACCCCATGGACTGTAGCCCACTGGGTTCCTCTGTCCTTGGGATTCTCCAGGCAAGAATACTGGAGTGGGTTGCCATTCCCTTCTCTATGGGATCTTCTGGACCCAGGTATCGAATCCTGTGTCTCCTGCACTGCAGGAGAATTCTTTACCACTTGAGCCATTAGGGAAGCTGAAGAAAACTTAGAAAAAAGAAAAAAGCCTGGGCCAATTACCCAATATTCTATAGTCAGAGAGGAGTATATGGTTCTGACCAGGTATCAGGGAGAATGGAAGCCCTCACGTCTGCTGTAGCTGACGTGGAGTCTGGCAGGAATAACTAACTAACCAGGTGTCCGTCTGAGCGATGAGCTATCGTAACCATTTAGCTGAACCCCCTCAACGACATATGTGGTGGGAACTAGTATTATCCTCATTTTATAGAGAAGGAAACAGGAACACTGGGGTGAAAGAACTTGCCAAGACCCCAGCATGGAAGAGCAGGGATCTGGCCTCAGGCAATCTTAACTCCTGAGCCCAAACTGCTCATCTCTGTGCTCTACCACCTCTGCTGTGCTTGCCTCAGCATTGTCATCGCGGAAGCGGCGAGGAGAGGGCAGGAGAAAAAATCAGCTTTCCCATAGTGTTCCCCTCTGGCAGGCTCTCCAATGCTATCACACACCACCAGATTTGCATCTAGGGAAACGGGGTAACAGTTTGGTCCCCTGATGCCCTCTAGTCCCTCCTGCCCATGAATTTCAGATGCCCAGAAACAAAAAGCACAAGAGAGCTACAGAGGTTGAACTCAATACCAAAGGGCCTGCTTCTCTATCAGACTAAGCCATCCAGGCTTTTCACACTCAGACCAGGCCTGGTTCCTGTATTTTTCCACCCAGACCCACTCCTTAAGCAAGCACCCTGGTATGCTGCTGGCCAATCATCTTAGTGCATCCACAATAACCAGAGGAGTAGCAGCTAGACCAAGACGCTAAATACATGTCCCTATGGAGAAGGCGATGGCACCCCCTTCCAGTACTCTTGCCTGGAAAATCCCATGGACGGAAAAGCCTGGTGGGCTACAGTCCATGGGGTGGCGAAGAGTCGGACACGACTGAGCGACCTCACTTTCAGTTTTCATTTTCATGCATTGCAGAAGGAAATGGCAACTCACTCCAGGGTTCTTGCCTGGAGAATCCCAGGGACGGCGGAGCCTGGTGGGCTGTTGTCTATGGGGTCGCACAGAGTCAGACACGACTGAAGTGACTTAGCAGCAGCAGCAGTGGCCATCCAAATGTCACCAGAACACTTGCATCTGGGTTATGTAAAGTGAGATACAGCTTTCAACTCAAGATAAAAGAGAAAGGCATTGAGCCCAAGCAGTACTGTGTCCTAAGTCATTCACAAAGGACCTAATTACAAATTCTTGCCCCAAATCCCTGCCATATGAGTGCAAGTTCTAAAATACAGGCTGTGTACAGAAGCCCGGGAGTATATGTCTCAGTTACATTTCTACCAATAATATCATAGTGTTGAAACAAGACTGTATTTTTTTTTTACCAAAATCTCTTACTTTTGAACACCTGGCAATGCTAAGAACAGCTTCCACATCCACAATGTCAGAGAACCCTCTGGAGATGTTCCAGATTGACTTGATAACCGCTCTGGTCGATACTTGAGAATACCATGGGAACAACAACCCATCTTTGTCACCATGCAGGGGACTTGAGGTAAAACCCCAGAAGCTACCAAGAGACACAACTTGATTTCTTCCCCTCATACTGTCAAACTCCTGACACCCCTTTCATTGACTTTTTCTTGTGAAGGACCAAAGTGAGAAAACAGTTTAGAAGGTCTCAATAGCACCTAGGGAATAACCTTTTAGATTTGGAAAATGAGACCCAGAGAAGTTAAATCACATCTCTCAGCGTACTCTTGCCTGGGAAATCCCATGGACGGGGGAGCCTGGTAGGCTGCAATCCATGGGGTCGTGAACAGTTGGACATGACTGAGCGACTTCCTTTTCACTTTTCACTTTCATGCATTGGAGAAGGAAATGGCAACCCACTCCAGCGTTCTTGCCTGGAGAATCCCAGGGACGGGGGAGCCTGGTGGGCTGCCTTCTATGGCGTCGCACAAAGTCAGACACGACTGAAGTGACTTAGCAGCAGCAGCAGCAGCAGCATATCTATCAGGAAGGTCCCTGTGTTTGGACACAGAAACTTGAGTGGGAGTGCTAGTTCTACCCCTTTGATATCTCACTGACATTGGCAGAGTTACTTATAAGCCTCAGTTTTCACATCTGCAAAAGGGGATCATAAGCCCCATCTCAAGGAACGGATGCAAGGATTCCATGGGATACTGCAGCATGTGCAAGTGCTTTATAAAATGTAACAGGTTATGTCAACAGTGTATAATGAAAGGCACGTCCCACCACGCCACTCCTGTTCTTTTCTCTATTGAAAAGACCAGAGAAGCAGCGGTGGACATTGGGAATGTTTGTGCTGCCTCCCTGCAGGTTGAGTTCTCTTTTACTTAGGAGTCTATCTTTTCTTTTCCTCAGGACTGGGGAAGAAGGCGTGGGATTGGGGGTGGGGGAACCTGGCCTGGTCTTCACAGCCTCTGGACCTGCATATGTCACTGCTGTCAGCAGAGGACAAAACCCAAAAGGAGAGGAGGGAAAAATAAATCTTTTGTTTTTGAAGCTAAATAGCTCAAAATGCAGCTAGAAAATTTCCATAAAGATTTGGCTTTCACCAACACGGAGCAGAAACAAAGCTGACCCCTTCCCTGGCCATGCCCTCTGACCCATCTGCCTGGATGACCCCTTCTCTCTCAGCCTCAGGGTCTGGTTTCAGGGTTTCCCTCGGGGCAGGGGCGTAGGGGGAAGGTGGGCTTGGTGCTTTTGGTGGGTGGGGGTGGAGTGTGTTCGCACTAGCCCCAGTTTCCATGTAGCTGGGAGAGTTTGTTGGTTAATATTAATGAACAGTGATCTGCGCCTGCTGCAGTTTCTCGTGCAAAGTGGGTTTAGCAGGAGGAATATACTACAGAAACGATCCTCCTGCCACCACCTTTGGAAATTCAGAGCTCAGGGTTCAAATTGTAAATATTGAGTAGGGCAGGCCCCTTTCCTCCTGTTTTCTCCTCACCATCACCTACCCTCATCCCATATACATTAAATACATTCTTCCTATGTAACAAGGGCTACCACGTTTCCTCAGGGCTCTGTTCAATTTGGGTCTGTGTCCATAGATTTTCCAAAAAAGTCCATAAATCCCTTCAGCCACCACAACACAACTAACAGCGATTCTTTGTTTGCTGTTCAAGTTGCCAGTCCTAAAGCTGGGAGGAACATTCTGTCCTTCCATCCGACACAGGTCTACCAGTCAGAGGAGGAAGCCCTGGGCCTTCAGGATGAACTCAAGAACAAACGGTAAAGGGCAGGAGTCTGAGGTAACTTCCGTTCATTTGGAAAGCCTGGGGGTGGTAGGGGAGGGAAGTGTCTTCCTCCTTTCCCATAGTTAGTCCCAATATAGCTGGAATATTCTATCAGTAGGAATATTCTAATTAGCAGCAGGTGAAGGCCAAAAAAAAAAAAAAGAGAGAGAGAGCAGGGGGCTCTGTGAAACAGAAGACTCAGTTTTGAGGCCCATCTTTGCACTGAAGTTGTCTCATCAGGAAAATGGAAGAAAGACTGGCTTTCTCTACCTCATAGGAAAATGGGGAGGACAGAAGGTGATGGTGATTTTGGAAGCAGCTGGACTTCCCTGGTGGCTCAGGCTGTAAAGAATCTGCCTGCAGTATGGGAGACCTGGGTTTGATTCCTGGGTTGGGAAGATCCCCTGGAGGAACGCATGGCAATCCACTCCAGCATTCTTGCCTGGAGAATCCCATGGACAGAGGAGCCTGGCGGGCCACAGTCCATGGCGTTGCAAAGCGTCAGACACAACTGAGGGACTAACCCTTTGAATGTACACATGGCTGCAGAGCCCTGGCTTCTGGTTGTTGCTAACTGCACGGCAACAGTAAGATAAGGACATGCAGATTCTGAGATGGACGTGACCAGAGGCCCGTGATGAGCCTTTCTCTTGGATTATCTCATTTAACACCCACATTAGCCTTGTAGGCTGGGTACTTTTCTTACCCCCTTTTCAGATGAGAAAACAGGCTCAGCAAGGCCAAGTATAATAACTCGCTCGAGGTCCCACAACAAGGTGGTGATGGAGCCAGGCCTCAAACCTGGGTTTCCTATATGACCTTGGATGAACTAGGTCAGATCCTTAAGCCTTAGTTTCCTCATTTGTAAGAAATAAAATGGGTTGCACAAGATGACCTGCGAAGCCCCTTCAGGCCTAAGAATACTGGACTGCCACTCCCAACAATTCCCCCTGAGACCACATCAACAGGCCAAGTCCACATTCCCTAGGTGGGGAGACCCTTAGCAAAAGTCTGGGGAGTAGACACACTGGCAGCTTGTCAGTCCACCCACACATGCATGCACACTCATACACACACTGGCTCCCTGCTAGCCTCTTCTGGCCCAGTATCTCCTGTCGGCCACAACAGAAACCTGGCCTGTGGGGTCCGTGCCCAGCGACAGGAACACCACAGGGCTGAGAGGCCACAGGCTACAGAGCAAGCCAGACAAACACGGCTTTTCCCAAACAGAGGAAACACTCTCCCTGGCACCCGGCCTCCCTGGCTCTGTAAGCAAACCAAGACAAAAGGCCACCCTGCTGCTGCCCGACAGGCAGCCCACCAGTCCAGTGCCCATGTCCCTCCATTGGCCCATTCTCCTAGCATCCTCCCCGGGGTGCTGCTAAGTTCCCCTCAGAGGGTCCTGCAGGAAGGCAGCAGGGCCAGAGCAGGCTGAGGCAGCCGGGCTCTCCGTCCAGTCTCCCCACAGGCAATTTCAAAGGCCCGACTCTGTGGGAGTTGCTGGGGATGCTCCAAAACCGGATGGCTTCAGAGCCTTCAGAAAGATTTCCTGTCTCACCTTCACCCCCACTGCCTACCCTTCCCAGAATATGAGATGCATGTATTCCGGAAAGCTCTCGCTGACATGTGAGATTACCTTCCGAGCCATCATAAGCATACCAGGAGGCAGAGTCAGAGTGTGGTTTAGAGAAAGAGACGTGGCCACCAACTGACTCCCTTGGCACAGTCTCCTCCCACGGAGGGCTCTGGAACTCTGTACCTCAGTTTCCCCCAGGGCAAAAGCAAGGCCCAGTGCAATCTGAGGCTGGCTTGACTGTTGGAGTATCTCTGAGATTTCAGTACACACAACCAGGTACAACCAGGTCATTCAGACCTGAATGGGTTTTTTTCGGGTTGTACTGAGATACATTTGACACAGAACACTGTGTAAATTTAAGGCTTACAACATATTGGCTTGATCCATTTATCAATTATGAAATGGTGGCTGTCATTATTAGCTCTTGTCTCCATCCTGTCGCACAGTTACCCTTTTCTCTTTGTGGTGAGAAAATTTAAGATCTGCCCTTAGCAACACTGAAGTACATGAAACAGTATTATTAGCTTTAACCACTGTGTTGTACATTAGATCCCCCAACCTGTTCATCTTATACCCACAAGCTTATACCCTTTGACCAATATCGCCCCATTTCCCACATCCCTCAGCTGCTAGTAACCACCACTCTACTCGCTTTCTCTCAGTTTAGATTCCACGTATGTGAGATCATACAGTATATCTTTCTCTATCTGACTTATCTCACTTAGTCTAATGGCCTCAAGGTCTATCCAAGGTGTTGTCAATGGTAGGCTTTCATTCTAAACCTGAATTTTTTTTTGGCCACACTGAACAGCTTATGGGATCTTAGTTTCCCGTCCAGGGATTGAACCTGCACCCTCGGCAGTGAAAGCACTGAGTCCTAACCACTGAACCACCAGGGAATTCCCTTAAGCCTCAATTCTTATAAGATAAAAATTTTTCTATTTATCAACTCACATCTGACCCTGATCTTGTGACCTCCACACTCCCAGCCTGAGTCCCTGAGATTCAGAGAAGAGAGTGGCCTTAGCATTTTATTGGGCCTAGTCCTTTTTTTTTAACCTCAACAGAATAATCTGTTCCCTTTGTCAGCTGGTAAACGAAATTCATGTGAAAAATGAAAACCCCTGTGGAATCCCTGAAACTCGGTTATAAAATGCCAGGGAAGTGGTATCTTCACTGACAATTCAAGTGACCAGTTAGTTGTCAGCCACAGGTACAAACAGGGCTTCTTGTCAATTTTTTTTTCCCTTCTACATGATGCAGGATCATCTCTCTAAACACAAGGGGAAAAACAGAGGCCCTACAATGTTTTTCCAGGTTCCTCCCAAATATACGTTCTTCCTTTTAGATTTCCAAATTTCTTCTACTGGCCAAAGGATATTAATCAGTTCAGTTCAGTTCAGTTCAGTTCACTCGCTCAGTTGTGTCCGACTCTTTGCGACCCCATGAATCACAGCATGCCAGGCCTCCCTGTCCAAAACCAACTCCCAGAGTTCACTCAGATTCACGTCCATCGAGTCAGTGATGCCATCCAGCCATCTCATCCTCGGTCGTCCCCTTCTCCTCCTGCCCTCAGTCCCTCCCAGCATCACAGTCTTTTCCAATGAGTCAACTCTTCACATGAGGTGGTCAAAGTACTGGAATTTCAGCTTTAGCATCATTCCTTCCAAAGAAATCCCAAGGCTGATCTCTCAGAATGGACTGGTTGGATCTCCTTGCAGTCCAAGGGACTCTTAAGAGTCTTCTCCAACACCATAGTTCAAAAGTATCAATTCTTCGGCGCTCAGCCTTCTTCACAGTCTAACTCTCACATCCATACATGACTACTGGAAAAACCATAGCCTTGACTAGACGGACCTTAGTAGGCAAAGTAATGTCTCTGCTTTTCAATATGCTATCTAGGTTGGTCATAACTGTTCTTCCAAGAATAAGCGTCCTTTAATTTCATGGCTGCAATCACCATTTGCAGTGATTTTGGAGCCCAAAAAAAGAATGTCTGACACTGTTTCCACCTTTCTCCATCTATTTCCCATGAAGTGATGGGACCAGATGCCATGATCTTCGTTTTCTGAATGTTGAGCTTTAAGCCAACTTTTTCACTCTCCTCTTCCACTTTCATCAAGAGGCTTTTTAGCTTCTCTTCACTTTCTGCCATAAGGATGGTGTCATCTGCATATCTGAGGTTATTGATATTTCTCCCGGCAATCTTGATTCCAGCTTGTGTTTCCTCCAGTCCAGCGTTTCTCATGATGTACTCTGCATAGAAGTTAAATAAGCAGGGTGACAATATACAGCCTTGACGTACTCCTTTTCCTATTTGGAACCAGTCTGTTGTTCCATGTCCAGTTCTAACTGTTGCTTCCTGACCTGCATACAGATTTCTCAAGAGGCAGGTTAGGTGGTCTGGTATTCCCATCTCTTGAAGAATTTTCCACAGTTTCTTGTGATCCACACAGTCAAAGGCTTTGGCATAGTCAATAAAGCAGAAATAGATGTTTTTCTGGAACTCTCTTGCTTTTTCCAGATCCAACGGATGTTGGCAATTTGATGTCTGGTTCCTCTGCCTTTTCTAAAACCAGCTTGAACATCAGGAAGTTCACGGTTCACATATTGCTGAAGCCTGGCTTGGAGAATTTTGAGCATTACTTTACTAGCATGTGAGATGAGTGCAATAGTGCGGTAGGTTGAGCATTCTTTGGCATTGCCTTTCTTTGGGATTGGAATGAAAACTGACCTTTTCCAGTCCTGTGGCCACTGCTGAGTTTTCCAAATTTGCTGACGTATTGACTATAGCACTTTCACAGCATCACCTTTCAGGATTTGAAATAGCTCAACTGGAATTCCATCACCTCCACTAGCTTTGTTCGTAGTGATGCTTTCTAAGGCCCGCTTGACTTCACATTCCAGGATGTCTGGCTCTAGGTGAGTGATCACACCATCGTGATTATCCAGCGCACTAAGCACGGCTGAGAGGAACTACCCCACGTCCGAGGTCAGGGGCAGAAGCCGGGAGCACCCAATGCCGGAAGGGCGGCGGCCAAGAGGAGCTACCCCACGTCCGAGGTTAGGGGCGGCAGCCAAGAGGAGCAGCACCACGTCCAAGGAGCAGTGGCTGTGTGGGCACAGGAGGGCCTAGAGGAGCCATGCCACGTTGAAGGTCAGGAAGGGCGGCGGTGAGGAGATACCCTTCATCCAAGGTAAGGAGCAGTGGCTGCACTTTGCTGGAGCAGCCATGAAGAGATACCCCATGCCCAAGGTAAGAGAAACCCAAGTAAGATGGTAGGTGTTGCAAGAGGGCATCAGCGGGTAGACACACTGAAACCATACTCACAGAAAACTAGTCAGTCTAATCACACTAGGATCACAGTCTTGTCTAACTCAATGAAATTAAGCCATGCCCGCAGGGCAACCCAAGACGGATGGGTCATGGTGGAGAGCTCTAACAGAATGTGGTCCACTGGAGAAGGGAATGGCAAACCACTTCAGTATTCTTGCCTTGAGAAACCCATGAACAGTATGAAAAGGCAAAATGATAGGACACTGAAAGAGGAACTCCCCGGATCAGTAGGTGCCCAATATGCTACTGGAGATCAGTGGAGAAATAACTCCAGAAAGAATGAAGGGATGGAGCCAAAGCAAAAACAATACCCAGCTGTGGATATGACTGGTGATAGAAACAAGGTCTGATGCTGTAAAGAGCAATATTGCATAGGAACCTGGAATTCAGGTCCATGAATCAAGGCAAATTGGAAGTGGTCAAACAAGAGATGGCAAGAGTGAACATCGACATTCTAGGAATCAGTGAACTAAAATGGACTGGAATGGGTGAATTTAACTCAGATGACCATTGTATCTACTACTGCGGGCAGGAATCCCTCAGAAGAAATGGAGTAGCCATCATGGTCAACAAAAGAGTCCAAAATGCAGTACTTGGATGCAATCTCAAAAATGACAGAATGATATCTCTTCATTTCCAAGGCAAACCAGGCAATATCATGGTAATCCAAGGCTATGCCCCGGCCAGGACTCTGAGAGGAAAGCAGACAAACAAGCCTTGCTCTCTTTCCTCCACTTGATTACCCTTTGTACTTACCCTTTTCTCCTATCACATTTTCCCACAACTTTCCACTCTTCATCAAACCTACTTAAAAACATACTCAGGCTTAACCACTTCTTCGGGTCCTTATTTCTTAATAAAACCTCCCTTGTGACATAAAGCTTGTATCAAATAAATTTGTGTGCTTTTCTCTTATTAGTCTGTCTTTGTCATTTTAATTTTTCAGGCCCAGCGAGGGCCTCAAAGACAGTAGAAGAAAAGTTTTTCCTCTCCTACACAGGTCTCTCCCAGGTGGCTCAGTGGTAAAGAGTCTGCCTGCCAGTGTAGGAGTCATAGGAGACGTGGGTTCGATCCCCGGGTTGGGAAGATCCCCTGGAGGATGAAATGGCAACCCACTCCGGTATTCCTGCCTAGAGAATCCCATGGACAGAGGAGCCTGGCGGGCCCCAGTCCATGGGGTGGCAAAGAGTTGGACACACTGATTACACACACTAACACAACTTCCAGATTCTAACAACCAGTAGAGCTACCAGGCTGCGATGGCGCAGGAGCGGCCGAGAGGAGCTACCCCAAATCCAAGGACGGGGCGGCAGCCGAGAGGAGCTAACTCACGTCCAAGAAGCGGCGGCGGTGCGGGCGCAGGAAGGCCGACAGGAGCTACTCCATGTTCAAGGTCAGGAGGGGCACTCATCCAAGGTAAGGAGCAGCAGCTGCGCTTTGCTGGAGCAGCCATGAAGAGATACCCCACATCCAGGTAAGAGAAACCCTAGTAAGACGGTATGTGCTGCGAGACGGCATCAGAGGGCAGACACACTGAAACCATAATCACAGAGAACTAGTCAATCTGATCACACGGACCACAGCCTTGTCTAACTCAATGAAACTAAGCAATGCCATGTGGGGCCACCCAAGACGGACGGGTCATGGTGGAGAGCTCTGACAGAATGTGGTCCACTGGAGAAGGGAATGGCAAACCACTTCAGTATTCTTGCCTTGAGAAACCCATGAACAGTATGAAAAGGCAAAATGATAGGATACTGAAAGAGGAACTCCCTGGATCAGTAGGTGCCCAGTATGCTACTGGAGATCAGTAGAGAAATAACTACAGAAAGAATGAAGGGATGGAGCCAAAGCAAAAACAATACCCAGTTGTGGATGTGACTGGTGATAGAAGCAAGTTCTGATGCTGTAAAGAGCAATATTGCATAGGAACCTGGAATGTCAGGTCCATGAATCAAGGCAAACTGGAAGTGGTCAAACAGGAGATGGCAAGAGTGAATGTCAACATTCTAGGAATCAGCGAACTAACATGGACTGGAATGGGTGAATTTAACTCAGACGACCCTTATATCTACTACTGTGGGCAGGAATCCCTCAGAAGAAATGGAGTAGCCATCATGGTCAACAAAAGAGTCCAAAATGCAGTACTTGGATGCAATCTCAAAAACGACAGAATGATCCCTGTTCATTTCCAAGGCAAACCAGTCAATATCACGGTAATCCAAGGCTATGCCCCAACCAGTAACGCTGAAGAAGCTGAAGTTGAACAGTTCTATGAAGACCTACAAGGCCTTTTAGAACTAACACCCAAAAAAGATGTCCTTTTCATTATAGGGGACTGGAATACAAAAGTAGGAAGTCAAGAAACACCTAGAGTAACAGGCAAATTTGGCCTTGGAATGGGGAATGAAGCAGGGCAAAGGCTAATAGAGTTTTGCCAAGAAAATGCACTGGTCATAGCAAACACCCTCTTCCAACAACACAAGAGAAGATTCTACACATGGACATCACCAGATGGTGAACACTGAAATCAGATTGATTATATTCTTTGCAGCCAAAGATGGAGAAGCTCTATACAGTCAACAAAAACAAGAGCAGGAGCTGACTGTGGCTCAGATCATGAACTCCTTATTACCAAATTCAGACTTAAATTGAAGAAAGTAGGGGAAAGCACTAGACCATTCAGGTATGACCTAAATCAAATCCCTTATGATTATACAGTGGAAGTGAGAAATAGATTTAAGGGCCTAGATCTGATAGATAGAGTGCCTGATGAACTATGGAATGATGTTCGTGCCACTGTACAGGAGATAGGGATTGAGACCATCCCCATGGAAAAGAAATGCAAAAAAGCAAAATGGCTGTCTGGGGAAGCCTTACAAATAGCTGTGAAAAGAAGAGAAGTGAAAAGCAAAGGAGAAAAAAAAGATATCAGCATCTGAATGCAGAGTTCCAAAGAATAGCAAGAAGAGATAAGAAAGCCTTCTTCAGCGATCAATGCAAAGAAATAGAGGAAAACAACAGAATGGGAAAGACTAGAGATCTCTTCAAGAAAATTAGAGATACCAAGGGAACATTTCATGCAAAGATGGGCTCAATAAAGGACAGAAATGGTCTGGACCTAACAGAAGCAGAAGATATTAAGAAGAGGTGGCAAGAATACACAGAAGAACTGTACAAAAAAGATCTTCATGACCCGGATAATCACGATGCTGTGATCACTCATCTAGAGCCAGACATCCTGGAATGGGAAGTCAAGTGGGCCTTAGAAAGCATCACTATGAAGAAAGCTAGTGGAGGTGATGGAATTCCAGTTGAGCTATTTCAAATCCTGAAAGATGATGCTGTGAAAGTGTTGTACTCAATATGCCAGCCAATTTGGAAAACTCAGCAGTGGCCACAGGACTGGAAAAGGTCAGTTTTCATTCCAATCCCAAAGAAAGGCAATGCCAAAGAATGCTCAACCTACCGCACTATTGCACTCATCTCACATGCTAGTAAAGTAATGCTCAAAATTCTCCAAGCCAGGCTTCAGCAAAATGTGAACCGTGAACTTCCTGATGTTCAAGCTGGTTTTAGAAAAAGCAGAGGAACCAGACATCAAATTGCCAACATCTGTTGGATCTGGAAAAAGCAAGAGAGTTCCAGAAACATATCTATTTCTGCTTTATTGACTATGCCAAAGCCTTTGACTGTGTGGATCACAAGAAACTGTGGAAAATTCTTCAAGAGATGGGAATACCAGACCATCTGACCTGCCTCTTGAGAAATCTGTATGCAGGTCAGGAAGCAACAGTTAGAACTGGACATGGAACAACAGACTGGTTCCAAATAGGAAAAGGAGTACGTCAAGGCTGTATATTGTCACCCTGCTTATTTAACTTCTATGCAGAGTACATCATGAGAAACGCTGGACTGGAAGAAATACAAGCTGGAATCAAGATTGCTGGGAGAAATATCAATAACCTCAGATATGCAGATGACACCACCCTTATGGCAGAAAGTGAAGAGGAGCTAAAAAGCCTCTTGATGAAAGTGGAAGAGGAGAGTGAAAAAGTTGGCTTAAAGCTCAACATTCAGAAAACGAAGATCATGACATCCAGTCCCATCACTTCATGACAAATAGATGGGGAAACAGTGGAAACAGTGTCAGACATTCTTTTTTTGGGCTCCAAAATCACTGCTGATGGTGACTGCAGCCACAAAATTAAAAGACGCTTACTCCTTGGAAGAAAAATTATGACCAACCTAGATAGCATATTGAAAAGCAGAGACATTACTTTGCCTACTAAGGTCCGTCTAGTCAAGGCTATGGTTTTTCCAGTAGTCATGTATGGATGTGAGAGTTGGGCTGTGAAGAAGGCTGAGCGCTGAAGAATTTTGCTTTTAAACTGTGGTGTTGGAGAAGACTCTTGAGAGTCCCTTGGACTGCAAGGAGATCCAACCAGTCCATTCTGAAGGAGATCAGCCCTGGGATTTCTTTGGAAGGAATGATGCTAAAGCTGAAATTCCAGTACTTTGGCCACCTCATGCGAAGAGTTGACTCATTGGAAAAGACTCTGATGCTGGGAGGGATTGGGGGAAGGAGGAGAAGGGGACGACCGAGGATGAGATGGCTGGATGGCATCACTGACTCAATAGATGTGAATCTGAGTGAACTCTGGGAGTTGGTGATGGACAGGGAGGCCTGGTGTGCTGTGATTCATGGGGTCGCAACGAATTGGACACGACTGAGCAACTGAACTGAACTGAACTGAACTCCTTAGGTCTAGAGTTCCCTGGTGGCTCCGATGGTAAAGAGTCTACCTACAATGCGGGAGACTGTGGGAGACCCGGGTTCAATCCCTGGGTCCGGAAGATCCCCCAGAGGAGGATATGGCATCCCACTCCAGTATCTTGCCTGGAAAATCCCACGGATGGAGGAGCGTTGTAGGCTGCAGTCCATGGGGTCACAAAGAGTCAGACATGACTGAGCAACTTCACTTTTCACTTTCCTTAGGTCTTAGCACAAAAGAGGCTTCCTTAGCACAATAAAGAAGCACATGAAACACCAGGGCAAGCATTTAGGAAAGGTAAAAATCCTGCTTGAGGATTTCAGGGATAATTTAAAGCTGTTTTTCTTTGATAAATGAAGAAGAGAAAATTATGGTTTGTGTTCAAATTTCCCTGGGCCTTCACTGACTTTTTAGAATTTCCCTGGTGGCTCAGAATTCCCCGGTAAAGAATCCGCCGGCAGTGCAGGAGACCCAGGTTCAATCCCTGGGTCTGGAAGATCCCCTGGAGAAGAGAATGAAAACCCACTCTAGTATTCTTCCCTGGAGAATTCCATGGACAGAGGAGCCTGACAGGCTACAGTCCATGGCATTGAAAAGACTTGAACATGATTGCAGCACTTTCAACACTTTCACTTTCCTGCTGACCTTTATATGGATTTGGAAAAAGTAAGTTTTCTTTTACCAGGGGCCATCTCTGAGACCCAAGGGGCTTCACAGAACAAAGTGTAGCCCCATGAGGGCATTGCCCACCTCTCTGGCACCACACTTACTGCTCCCTCCAAAACTGTGTGGTCTTCAGATAAAGCAGCTAGTTTTGAAATGATTTTGAGCTGAATTTCTAGACCCAGTGATAGTTCTGTGCAAACCCACCCATCTCTTCCCAAGTGATCTCCTTGGAGGCCACAGTCAACTTTGGCGAGGGGAGGCTAGTCAGGGCAAGAGCCACAGATCTAGTGCTGTGGCAAGAACAAAGCTGCCAGACTCACCAGGGCAGGATCCAGTGACCTCAGGCCCAGCTGGGCTATAATCAGCTTGGCTGAGCCACCATTCCCCAGGGTTAAGGCTTACAAATCCCAAAACGTACTTAACCACCACTTAAGCTATTAGATAAGGCCAATTGCCTGTCCAGACCTGGGACTACAGCTCTTAATTTAAAAAAAAAAAAAAAAATTTAACAGATGTTGGCATCTTTTGAGAAATGTGTTTTCAGAGAGTTTTTTCTTTTATAATCTAAAAAATAATATATTTGTTTACATTAAAAACCCAAGACCAATGCCCTGCCTATTAATAAGTAAGCAACAAATACTTATTTTATAAATACATCCATCCATTCATTCATGCAACAGCTACTTACTGAGCACCTACTATGTACCAGACATTATTCTAGGCTTTCAGGGACACTATTGTGAATGACACAGATAAAAGTTCCTCACATAAGAGGGCAATAAAGAAATAAATACATAGTATCCCCTAGGAATGTAGGCTATGAAGATAAATTAGATAAGGTAGAGGGAAATGGTGGCTCCTCTCTTAGAGTCATGAGGGAACCTCTGAAACCATCTGAGTGAAGGTTTGATGGGAGTGTGGAAGCTGAGTATGTATCTGAGAAAGAACCTTCCACGAAGAAGGAACAGCAAGGGCAGAAGCCCCAAGGCAGGAATATGCTCGGCACATCTGAAGAGTGGCAAGGAGGCCCGTGGCTGAGGCAAAGAGAGAGAGGGAGTGAAGAATAAGAGGAGAGGACCTTGGAATGGCTGCCTGCCTCAGGACAGGCTGGGTTTTGAAGGCCATGGTAAGGCTGTGGGGTTTATACTGAGTGCAAGAGGAAATGATGGAAGGGCTTTAAGCAGGGATGTGATTCTACACTATGAAGGATAAATGCAGAAGAATCAGAATGGAAGATGGAAGATGGCAGAGACCAGGTGAAAGATAATGGTGCCTCTGGCCAAGGCAGAAGCAGTGGAAGTCAGAAGTGCTTATACACTGGACACACTCCCAAGGTAGAGCCCAACAATCTGATCTGATTTGTCAACAGATCAGAATGAATGAGTCAAAACTACTTTTCAGAAAAAGATCTCCTGGGACTTCCCTGGTGGTCCAGTGGCTAAGATTCTGTGCTCCCAATGCAGGGGGCCTGGGTTTGATCCCTGGTCGAAGAACTAGATCCCACGTGCTACAACTAAGCACAGCCAAATAAATATAATATATATATATTTTTAAGTTAAAAAGATCTCGCAACATATAAATCAACTAGGCCTCTTGAAGCTGAGAGAAATTTCTACGGGGGCTTTTTATTTTTATATTCACTTTTCTTTCTTTTTCAAAAATTTCTGTTTATGTAAATTAATAGATAAACAGTTCACCCATTTCTTCTACTTCACCCTCCCTGACACCCACCACATGCCTCTTCACTTTTCTTAATTTTGCTCAGTTTGTCACTGATGGGCTATTAGATTTACTATGACAATAAGCAGAGTTTAGTGATACACCCAAATAAAACTCCCCTTGGCATGTTTTTCAGATACCAGACCCAGGAGCTAAGACCGCACCAAGTCATTCCTTAGAAATTCCAATTCTGATTTGCTTATACTGTATACCACTTGGAGATATGTAGGCCTAGAAAGATCTAGCTTATCTAGAACAGCATGTTGCTAACCTTGAAAACAGCAATGAAAAGTATAGATGGGAACTGTGGAGCAAAGGCCATGTGATTTTTTTCCAGCAATGAAAACTATGAGAAAACACTTGTTTTTAAGAAGAAAATATTTCAAAACTCTAGACATATAAAAGGGGAAATGCACAACATTTTAGAATCTAGGCAAAACAAGCAAAAATAAAACAAAAACAAACAAAAAAAAGCCTCACTGCGAATTGTCCCCTGCGCCATTTCCACCCACAGTAATGTGACAAATTAGATGCCTGAGGTCACACTCCAGGCTGAGACCCAGACCTCCTTTTTCCCTTTATTCCTAAATTGGACACTCCCCAGCAAGAGGGATCTAAAGGAGACTTGGTGAGGATAAGCATAACTCAAGGGAAGCACAGATATGCCGTTTATTATAACATGCTTCATCTTGCACTTTGTACAAGGTGTGCTTGGATCAGAATATCAGGGATTATAAAAAGATCTGATTTTCCCTGCCTAGAATCACAGAATGACAGATATACAAGAATACTGAAATTATCTGGTCCAGATTTAAGATATTTGACAACAGGAATGTCAGGCCAGAAGGCTTCTGGCAGCCTGGGCTGGTGCATCTGGGTTCAGTATCAGCCCTGATCTTATCCAGCTCCCTCACTCCACAAGAGGAACTTGACATCCGAGAAGGTGTAATGATCAGTTATTCTTACAAGACTTGTGATATGTTGAGGGGTGGGGGGCTGAAGGGACATCCTCTGGGACAGAATTTGGCAGAGGACAGGAAAGAGCAGGAGGACCCCACCAGAGACTGCTTCCTCTATAATGTGACCTATGGCACTCACAACCCCTAAATCCAGTGGAAAAACTGGCTCCAGCATGTTACAAAGAATAAAGGAGTCCCCAAAATAAAAAAGAGGAACAGTGATCAGTTTGGGGATATGGTTAAGATCTGTAGAATTGCCGGGGTCTGAATCAAATGGAGGAAGCAGATGAAAGGATAGAAGAGAGAAGTATTTCAAGTGGGTACAAAAACCCAGGGCTGCCAACATCCTATGTGTAAAAGATGGAAAGCCCTCACTCCCTGGTTTATTCCTTCATTCAGTCAATGAATACGGATTGAACACCTACTGTGTGCCACACAGAGCAGGAGATGCTGGCCTGTAACAGTGAACAAGAGCATGACGTCTCATGGTATCCATGACAAAGAGGCTGCAGAAGTGTCACAAAAAGGAAAGGAAGCACAGAGCATGGGCTTGTGTGAGGGACATCTCCCTGAGATCTGGGGGAAGGAGACAGGAGTCTTAGCTGAGTGGGAGAGAGAGAGGTTCTGGCTGAGGGAGGAAGATGTGCAAAGATCCAGGAGGGATGGAAGAGCAGGTTAAGGTGGAGGAAGCTCTTCAAGCCAGAAGGGAGAGTTTAGATTAGAAGAGGCAAGACAGAGGAAACCACTGTGGGCCCGAAATAAGCCCTGAAAACAGTATGGAAGCAAAGCTGTTAGACCAGGAAGAGGAGGTTTCTATCTAGCCAACTGGGAGGTGGGATTTCTGACCTTAGGATAGGAAGTCTAAATGGCATGAGTCTTGAGCTTAGAAAAACAAACAGCCCAACAATGCAGACAAAAAGTGTTTGTAGTCAGAAAGAAATAGAAGGTGGGTGATGTAAAGATGAGAGCTGAAGGGAGCCAGAGAAGGACAGGGCATGGATAACAATGGCAGAACCTTATTTCAGCAAGAGTGCTAATAACAGAAGCCAGAATTCTCTGCCAAAAAATCCAGGAAGCTGGAGAATGCCAAATGCTGGCAGAGGTGTGGAGACTTAGGCACCTTTGTACATGCTGATGGGATTGTGGGCTGTTGCAGGAACTCTGGGGAGCAATCTGGAAATTTGATGATATTAAGCATAGGTAGATTTTATAACCCCGTTCATGGATCACAGCCTTGAAATGGCAGAGTGGCTTGCATAACTCTTGCATAATGAGCTTTGCCATTCAGGGCCACCTAAAATGGAGAGCTGCAGTCCATGGGGTCGCAAAGAGTCAGACATGACTTAGCAACTAAACAACAAAGAACACATAACCCAGAAAATCCCCTCCTGGATATAAATCCCAAACACATTTTCTATTATATAATGGTGATTGCAGCATTATTCATGAAGATGGGAAACTGGAAGCAATCTGAGTGTCCATACTGGGAAAGTAGGTAAGAATGGTAAACACATATCATAGAATCGGTTCAGTTCAGTTCATTTCAGTCACTCAGTCGTGTCCGACTCTTTGTGACCCCATGAACCGCAGCACTCCAGGCCTCCCTGTCCGTCACCAACTGCCAGAGTCTACTCAAACCCATGTCCATTGAGTCGGTGATGCCATCCAACCATCTCATCCTTTGTCATCCCCTTCTCCTCCCGCCCTCAATCTTTCCCAGCATCAGGGTCTTTTCAAATGAGTCAGCTCTTCGCATCAGATGGCCAAAGTATTGGAGTTTCAGCTTCAACATCAGTCCTTCCAATGAACACCCAGGACTGATCTCCTTCAAGATGGACTGGTGGGATCTCCTTGCAGTCCAAGGGACTCTCATAGAATATTATACAGCAATTTACAACTTGATGTGATGCAAAAAAATAAATAAAAGGCAAAATGAGATATGTAATAACACTATCTATATAAACCAAAAATAGATGCTCGGAAAATTTAACACTGTAATTTGCCCAAATCCTTCTAGTCAGCATTCCTGATACCCCTTTTCTGGATTATTTTTTCCATAGCACTTAACCACCATCTAACATACTGATAATTTTCTTATTTTTATGCTTATAGATTATTATCTTTCATCCTCTTTTAGCATATATACTCCATAAGGGCAGGGAATATGATGGCTTTCTTCACTAAAGCATCGCCAAATGCCTAGCACATGGTACGTACTCAACAAACACTGTTGTGTGAATCAATGAATAAGACATTATCTATTTTGCAAGAATGTAAACAAACCTTAAAAGACGCTTGCTCCTTGGAAGGAAAGCTATGACAAACCTAGTCAGCATATTAAAAAGCAGAGATATCTCTTTGCCAACAAAAGGTCTGTCTAGTCAAAGCTATGGATTTTCCAGTAGTCGTGTATGAATGAATGTGAGAGCTGGACCATGAAGAAGTCTGAAAGTGAAAGTGAAAGTCACTCAGTCATGTCCGACTCTTTGCAACTCCATGGACTATAGCTTGCCAGGCCCCTCTGTCCATGGAGTTTTCCAGACTAGAATAATGGAGTGGGTAGCCATTCCCTTTTCCAGGGGATTTGTCCCAACCCAAGGATCGAATCCAGGTCTGCTGCATTGCAGGCAGATTCTTTACCCTCCGAGCCACCAAGGAAGGCCAAAGATATCTGAGAACCAAAGAACTGATTCTTTTGGATTGTGGTGCTAGAGAAGACTCTTAAGAGTCTCTTGGACTGCAAGGAGATCAAACCAATCAATCCTAAAGGAAGTCAACCCTGAATATCCATTGGAAAGACTGATGCTGAAGCTGAAGTTCCAATATTTTGGCCACTTGATGTGAAAAACCGACTCATTGGGAAAGACCCTGATGCTGGGAAATATTGGAGGCAAAAGGAAAAGGGGGCAGCAGAGAATGAGATGGCTAGATAACATCACCCACTTGGACATGAATTTGAGCACACTCCAGGAGATATTGAAGGACAGTGAAGCTTGGCATGCTGCAGTCCATGGGGTCACAAAGAGTCAGACACAACTTAGTGACTGAACAACAACAAGAACAAAACAAACCCAAAGATCCACTTGAAGCAAATGAGAACAGTGTGAAAACAAGAGCTTGGCCAAGACGGGTGTAAAGGGATGAAATGGAGGCTTAGCGGCCATGCTGCACAGAGTGTCCTGCACTAAGAAGCATGCCTCTGGTTTCCTACCTCCATTCTCTCCTACCTTCCAATGGCTGGCCTGGACCTGTGATCAGCCATGCCTGACTTTTCCAAGATATCGGATCTTAAAAACAAAAGTCTGATGACTGGTGTAAGTGCTCATCCAGGGAGACCAGAAGTTTGAAGGAGGCCAGATGAGTGTCTCTCTCCAAACCCATTTTAGGAAATGTATTAGCAATGGATTCTGCCCTAGTCCTTTAGAAGTTTGGCCAATTTTCAAATTTGGAATTCAGATTTGGTTCATATTAGCAGGTTTAAAATAAAACAAAGACTGTATTCATGCTAGCAGGCTTACAAGTCACAGGTTTCCTCACCAGTAGCATGAGAAATATCTGGGGAGCTTTGGAAACACAAATTCTCAAGCTTAATCCTTATGGAGATTTGGATTCAAAAGATCTTAGGGGGGCCAAGAATGTGGTGTGTTTTGTTTTCACTCCTCAGGGGACTGTAGCCCATCCAGAACTGAGCATCAGACAGTCAGAATCCCAGTCTGGTCCCCACAGCTAATCTGGCCCTCCCTGGGGAGACAAGAAATCCTTGCTTAGCCTTCATCCCCCACTGAGAATGCTCCAGGGGGCTTCAAGAAGGAAGCCATAGGAACTCTGGGTGGAGGTGGGCAGACAATGGGCCAAAAACACCCCCTCAGTCCAGCGCTAGTTTCAGCATTCCAGGCCCACCCACCTGAGCCCTTGGTCACCAGCAGACTTCACTCACGCACACACAAGCCCTAACCTGCCCCAGAGCTTCCCAAGCAGCACTCTGAGCCTGCTCAGAACAAAGGCGATTGTTCTCATAGGACTGTCTGTCCATCCTTGTCCTCCTTTCCCATCCCTCTAGTCTCTGCCCCTGCCTTGTAATCCCTGGGAGGGGAGGGATTCTAATATTATTGCTCTTGGCTACTTTTTCCTCTCCAACCTGAAAGTCCCACGCTCTTGCTTGTGGTTGTTTGTGCATGGGCCCCTCCCCCACTGAGTGAACACCCTCCAGCTGTCCAAGGTGCATTCTCTGCACTGGAGGCTGAGATGTGGGTGGATGAGGGATTTTTTTTTAAAAAACACACACTTGGAGTTGCAGACCTTCCTGTGGGAATCATCCTCTATTAGTTAAAGGATGGATTGTGCCGGTCCCTGCCCCCACCTGATGAAGCAGTAAATTGTAACAAGAGAATCTGGCTAAACGAGTTTCCGATTCAAACGTTATCTTGTGGACAAAGAACCCTTTGAATATGGTTTCTGTGTTTGGCTTCTTGTGATGGAGTGGAAAGTTATGTTTTCACTGGTGCTGGAACTCTTCAGCAGTATCGGACAGTGGCCACTCACTGAGAGGACAACCTTGGGGCAGTGAGGGACCACGTGGCCAGGAGAGCTGTCGCCAGGCCGTACCCTGCCCATGAACCCAAGGACACTGATGATATTTAGGTGGTCTGTCCCCTTTGGTCACTGAGCATCATCAATAGGCAGAGAACCCCTTTTCTCAAAGAGGGTATAATCCAAACATGCTCAGGGAGGGTGATTGATAGAAAGCTCCCATTTTAAAAGGATTCCAAATCTAAACAGAATGTGTCTGGTTACTGACAAAATTAAATTACCCTCTGCTGGAGGAACTTCTCCTTCCAGGGAAAACAGAGTTATAGTTACAGATAAAATAGAAACTTGGGCATAAATTCTTAGAGGCTTCTAAGAGCAAAAGTGAGTGGATTGTTAAATTTACAGGCTTAATTTTATTTTATGTTTGTCTCACTTTGATGTACTTCATAAATGAGAAGGTACAAAAAAAATGTGTGTGTGTGTGTGTCGTATTTGAAAGGTCAAAAGCCCACTAGACACTTTGGTTGAAAGCCCCTAGTGGTCTGGGTCTTACTGAACTCTCTTCTCTTGGCTGCTCTGGAAAGTATCTCTGTTTCTCCCCACAAACAGGATAACCAGGCCGCCCAGGAGGAAAGGAAAAGGCAGAAACCTTCTCTGTTCTGCAGCCCGTCTTTCTCAGGGGAAGGTTACATTCAACATCCTGCCTTCGCGGACGTTTCTTGTCAAGCCTTTCTCCTCACCTTCCTCCTCACCTTTTCTCACTTCCAGAAACGAGGCCAATGTAGCAAAACAGGAAGCTGCCTGTAGGGATTTCAGTCTCCAAACTGGCAAGCAAAAGTGTTGTTCCAGTCAATTGTTTCATTTATTCCATGGTTCGACGTTGCATTCTTGCTTCAGGTGGCCACTGTTCTGGGCTCTGAGAGGGATAAAGGAGTCTTCAAGAGAACTCGTTTGTAAAATACATTCCCATTTATAAGATGCTTTCACCTGCTGTTAACTCAGACAGATGCCAAAGGAGAGGGGAAAATAGCTTCTGGATTGAAAATGCTTAGAGCCTGGTGAGGGAGTTCAGATTGCAGAGAGGAAACCTCCAGCGAAAGGCACAAGACCTCGCTTAATCCAGGCCAGACCCGTGGGAGACATATCCAAAGTGCTGCAGGCCAGAGGAGAGAGATCAGTAAGACCCGGGCCCCCAGGTGCTCTTGACCGAAGAGTCTAGAATTTCCAATTCTGTGGGTTTGGTTTGTTAAGTGTTTCAGCTGGAAAGGCTTCCTCTGAGGCCCAAACCTCAACAATAACGCCCCTCTCTTTCCTTTGAAGTTGGTTTCCAATCTCTTCCCTGACAGAGAAACTTTATCTCCTGTATCCTCTGCACTCTTCTGGGTTACATCCATGGTCATGAAGCCGGCGAGTCCACGCCCAGCTAGACCTGGCCACGGCCCTGATCTGAAGAGAGGTGTGCCTGTCGACACAAGCTTATGTTTGGGAGGAAATTCGTTTTTATTTTGCTTTTGATTAATGTGCTAAGATGTTACATTAGGAAAAGCACCCTCTACTCCCCTCCATCTCTGGGCCCCACGGGGCTGGGTGGGTTCTCAGGAGAGCAGCTGAGGCAAACGAGCATTCCCGGGGCTTGGCAGGACTGCACAGTTGTGAGGCGACGGCCCTTCCATCACACTGTCATCGCACTGCAGAAAACACCCTAAGCGGCCCAGCTGCACGCTGCCAGCAAAACAGCGCTGTCCCAGGGCAGGCCACCCAGCCAAGCCCTCCGCTCCCTCAAAGCCTCCCTCCCACGTCTGCAGTAGGTGGTGGGTGCTCCACTGGACATGAGACCACTGACCCATCCCTGGGCCAGGGAGGGCACTCAGTCGCCACCCTGAACAGACTCGTGAGGACTTTGCCCTGCCCTGAGTTACCATCTCTACCATTTACTACCGCTGTTACCAAAACCACCCACCCCTAGATACGCTCCAAGACAGTTGCCTCGACCCCCCGTCAACCAGATGCCATTCCGAAACTCCCTCCCGCAGAGAAACTGTGAAGCCTGGACTGTTGGTATGGCAGTGGTTTTAACATTTAATCGGAAACATTTAATGAGCACCTATTAGCTCCATTTTCACGTGTATTCATCTCCTGAAAGTGAAAAGTATTAGTCACTCAGTCATGTCAGATTTTTTGTGACCCCATGGACTATAGCCTGCCAGGCTTCTCTGCCCAGGGATTCTCCAGGCAAGAATACTGGAGTGGCTTGCCATTCCCTTCTCCAGCAAATCTTCCTGACCCAGCGATCAAACTCAGGTCTCCTGCATTGCAGGCAGATTCTTTACCACCTGAGCCACTGAGGAAGCCAGTAGGTGACTGCCAGTGAGAATATAACTGGGATGGAACCTGGCCATCACAGTTCATTGGAAACATCCAGGACAGTGGTAGCTGTTTATTCTCCAGTCTTCCTGAAAAATGTCCAGATGCTCTCTCCCCATGTATTTGGCTCCTCCTTCACCTCTACCCTGAGAAATGGCCATCACAGCTGGATAGAGTATCAGAAAACAAGAGCACAAAAGAGTGAGTTTAAAGTCAGACGAGTTCAAATTGCAGTTCTACTATTGGGTTGGCCACAGAGTTCATTTGGGTTTTTCCATAAGATATTATGAGAAAACTCAAATGAACATTTTAGCCAACCCAATTCTCTCTTATTATGAGGTGTTAAGCTATTTAACGTGGCTTCCCTGGTGGCTGAGACAATAAAGAATATGCCTGCAATGCAGGAGACCCAGATTTGATCCCTGGGTTGGGAAGAACCCCTACAGGAGGGCATGGCAATGTACTCCAGTATTCTTGCCTGGAGAATCCCACAGACAGAGGAGCCTGGCAGGCTACAGTCCATGGGCTCACAGAGTTGGACACAATTGAATAACCAAGCATTTGCATGCAAGTTACTTAACATCTCTGAGCTCAGTTTCTTCATTTATAAAAATGGTGATAATAAACCCAATCTGTTAACAAGTGCAGATCACCAGTTTAGTGCCAGACACGCGGTATACCAGCTGCATGGTACCTGCTATTGTTGTGTGAGTCACCCAGTCATGTCCGACTCTGCAACCCCACAGACTGTAGCCTGCCAGGCACCTCTGTCCGTGGGAATTCCCAGGCAAGGAAACTGGAGTGGGTTGCCACTTCTTTCTCCAGGGAATCTTCCTGACCCAACTCTTCCGCATCTGAGCCACCAGGGAAGTTACTGTTGTGGTGGTTACTTATTATTATTACTATTGCTCCAGCTGTGTTATTAACAGGATTGTGCTTAGTGAAGGAGGGGAGCCTTTTAGCAATAAGTAATATAGGGAAACCTTGGGAGAAAACCCCTCTAGGGAGCAGCATACCTAAGACTTGAACAGGGACATACCACAGTGTACCAATTTAGATTTTTCGCTGGAAGCGGCATTTTTCAGTAACAAAAGCAAATGTTCCATCTTTTTGGAGGGAAAATCTAATTGATTTTTTTACTTACAAGTGATCGTTCAGTGATTCATCCACCCCTGGGGATGCATTGTCTTCAAAAAGGTTAAGATCCTCTCTGCCAAGTCTGTGAGGAAGGACAAACGAAAGATGCTGGGTTGGAGTCCTACTCTGAGGTACCAGAGGGAGGAAGCAAGGCACCAGAAACACTTATTTTCCCTTAATTTTCTTTTAAAGGGTTGGCAGGTCATGATTTATTTACTTTACTTATTTGTCTATTTATTTTTGGCTGCGCTGGGTGTAGCAAGTGGGGGCTACTCTTCACTGAGGCGCGCGGGTTTCTCTCTGCAGCGGCTTCTCTTGAAGATCACAGGCTGCAGAGCTTGGACTCAGTCATTGTGGTGCATGGGCTTAGTCTCTCCGCAGAATGTGGGATCTTCCCAGACCAGGGATCGAACCCCTGCATTGGCAGGTGGATTCTTAACCACTGTAACATGAGTCCCAGTGGACCATGATTTTTTTAATTATCATCATTTAAAATGTTTAATATGGGAACATGTGTTATGTTTTGTTGGTTTTGCTTTCCTCTTTTTAGCTTGGGGCAGTCAGAGAGTGTTATAAGAGAGAATTATAATTTGAAGTTTCCTTTATCACCTTATACAAGCCAGAGAAAATAAACAACTTTCTGAATTCACCCAGGAATCAGTCCATTCAGACTTGATCAATAGTTTATAGCTGAGCTTACAGAGGTCAGCAAGGAAAAATATAGAAAAACTTACATGTTGACTTGGGTTTTACTGTACAGAAAGGACATTCATTCTTAAAGATAATCTCTAGTTTTTATAAGGCCCAAGAAGATAAACTAGACATATGCCCCCCAAGCATTAAAAAAAGTCTTTCAGTCAACACAATAACCATTAAATGATTTTCATGACGTTCATTTTCAGGTTTTCATTTTTAGCCCAATTCACACTGAGTACAGTTTTCCTATTTTTATTGCCAATACATTGAATACATATATTTCTCACTGTTTAAATCAGAGGGAAAGGTTTTGTCTAGGATTATTTATTTTCCCTCTTTAATTTTAATACATGTGCCTCTGGAGAATATATCTTTTGTATGATTCTACCTTTAAAACCAAAGGAAAAGAGATGAGATACTATTGGCTAGTTACTTTAAAGGGTTATTTGAAGGGGTCTCTCCTGAACTTTTTTTTTTAATAAGTCATATTTCAAGGCTTTGATCTTGACAGCCCTGAAATACTACCTCACAATTACATCATAACTATGAAATGACTTTTGTTGGCTAGTGGAATGACTTTTCAAAAAGTTTCCACCAAATGCACAAATATTACAGTGAAAGGATGTCAGAGTATTTCAAATGATTAGTGATGGTATTAAAATTGCCCGTATTGCTATATATTGTACCCCTAGGAAATTAAGCATATTTATGGCGAGGCCTTCATCTAAGTAGTCTGGCTGGGTTTTTTCCTTTTTCCTTTTTATAGTGATTGGTAATTTCTTCTCTTAGTCTTTTCCACATCCTTTGCTCTTTCTAACAAGAAGACAATGGCACCCCACTCCATCACTCTTGCCTAGAAAATCCCACGGACGGCAGAGCCTGGTGGGCTGCCATCTATGGGGTCACATAGAGTCGGACACGACTGAAGCAACTTAGCAGCAGCAGCAACAACTCTTTCTAAAAGCCATTTAAACCATTGATTTTTTTCCAATGAGGAAAAACAGCATATATTCAAACAAGAAGCAACCAAACCAAACATCTATTACATCTCAAGTATTTATTAATTCAATAAATATTTACTAGAGAGTCATAACATATCATATGGTACAAATTCAACTATATGCACTTGGCCTGTCTCTTCCCTACCAAAAAGGAAGAAAAACAGTACTTTCAATAGTGTGGACATTTCAAGCACCTAGTCACTCAATGACAGGCCCCAAATTCAGCAACCTGGGGAGGAGACTGCTGTTTGCTTGGCTTGGTTTTACTTTCCTAGTATCTCTTAAAGGTGAGGCTAAATGTAAGGCTTGCATTTGAAAGAGAAGTGTTTGGGGGTACAGAAGGGTCTCTAAATAAGAGCCAGCTGATTCATTTGGTTCCCAAGCAAAAGCAAATAGAACAGCAACCTGATCCATTGTTAGAGAAAAACACAGCAAGGACTGTCCCTGTATTGTATTTCATGAGCCAGTGAGGATAACCTTGACTCCAAGATTACATAGGCTTATTTGCCCTACATCTTGTGGTAGACACTCAGTACAATGCAGTTAAGTAAGATTCACCTGCTGCATACTAGACTCTGTTCTGAAATTACAGGGGAAAATTAAGGGGAAAATCCCTGGATTACTTAGTGGACATTTTAGAGGTATGAGAACAAGATTATTCATACACATGTATGCATGCACATGCACATAGAATTTGAGAATGAGTCACAGTTTTTTGTAGAGTGGGCCAATCTTGACATGCCCTTTTCTAACCTAATAAATTAATCTTTACTTTCCTTATTAGAAGCTATGAGTGTGTCAAGTGACATACAGTTAAAAGATGAGATAATAAGACAGATATTTGTTTAAACTTCTGTTTTTAGAATTACTTATTGATAGAGTTGGAGATTTGGTTGCCCATGGTGGTAGTGCTTTAGCACAAGCTAATGATTTTAAAACAAAAGTGTAAGCACACAGAGTTTATTTGCAAATCAGACACATTAGCCAGTGAAAGGCTTTATTGGTAACATGTATAGTAAGTATACATTGTATACTCATATGCCATAACATGGAAGTTAACTGACATGTCCATGGGTTCAGTGAATTACCTCCCTGTCTCCAATGTTACTTGTTCCAAATCTGAAATGCATCATGCCAAGGGTTTTCCCCTAATTGTTTTAAGGAAGGATATTTTTAAGAAAAGTTAATCCACCTGTTTCTAATTCTGTTACAGCTTATTCCCTTAAGGTGTTACCTTGCCAGAGCTAACTCTATCCCCAGAAAAATCTTTTTACTCTTTTTTTTTTTTAACGTTTATTTGCAAACAGGTGGTCCTTCAAACAGCTGGGGCCTCCCAAGCCCTCAACTCATATTTGATTCAAACTCAGGATGTCTTGTTTAATCACTTGGGTTGGAAAACATACCACCGCATGTATAGGAAGAGAGAGCAGTGAAGCAAGCACTGAGTTTTCTCACAACTCAAAACTAATCGCCCCCTTTCCTTATAGGATTAAATGGAAATTGTAAGGGTTAGATGTAGTACCTCATTCAAGCTGACCTTTTCCGTTCAAGAGGAACAGAGGTGATCAGGTGGGGAATGTGAGTTTTAGACTGAGGGCCATCCTGTGTGGGGGCAGCATCGTCTTTTGGGATTACATCAACAGATCTTGGTAGCTTTATTTTACAACTAGAAAGGATACCAGGAAAAGCAAAGGACGTCCTCATTAAAGCTGATTTACTGGAGAGGCTCAAAATCCTCCTTTCCTCTTTGGTATCACCCGAGTTACTCATGCCAATTTGTGGAGCTGCACATCATTATTTTAATTGTCTGCAGCCCTTGGGTGACTTTTAATAATCTCACTGGCTTGGCTGCGAGCAGGGCTCTGGACACTACAGTTAAGAGTTTTCACATAGATTACAATGTAAAGAATATGGACAATAATATTGTAATGACTTTGTATGGAGATATATGGTTACTAGAGGCCTTCTCTGGTGACTCAGTGGTAAAGAACCTGCTTGCCAATCTTCCCTGGATCAGGAAGATCCCCTGGAGGAGGAAATGGCAACATACTCCAGTATTCTTGCCTGGAGAATCTATTGGACAGAGGAGGCTGTCAAGCTACAGTGCATAGATTTGCAAAAAAGTCGGACATAGCTTAGCGACTAAACAACAAATATGGTTACTAGACTTATCAGAGTGATCATTTCATAATGCATACAAATATCAAGTCACTATATCGTACACTTGAAACTAACAAGATGTTGTACGTCAACTGCTGCTGCTGCTGCTGCTGCTAAGTTGCTTCAGTCGTGTCCAACTCTGTGCGACCCCAGAGACGGCAGCCCGCCAGGCTCCCCCGTCCCTGGGATTCTCCAGGCAAGAACACTGGAGTGGGTTGCCATTTCCTTCTCCAGTGCATGAAAGTGAAACGTGAAAGTGAAGTCGCTCAGTCATGTCCAACTTGTAGCGACCCCATGGATTGCAGCCTACCAGGCTCCTCCATCCATGGGATTTTCCAGGCAAGAGTACTGGAGTGGGGTGCCATCGCCTTCTCCAATACATCAACTACTTTTCAACTTTTAAAAAATTTAACAGTTTGCACAGAGATATTTGGTGGCCATCAATTTAGGTGGAACTAATGCAAGGAGATCCAACCAGTCCATTCTGAAGGAGATCAGCCCTGGGATTTCCTTGGAAGGAATGATGCTAAAGCTGAAACTCCAGTACTTTGGCCACCTCATGCGGACAGTTGACTCATTGGAAAAGACTCTGATGCTGGGAGGAATTGAGGGCAGGAGGGAAAGGGGATGACAGAGGATGAGATGGCTGGATGGCATCACTGACTCAATGGACGTGAGTCTGAGTGAACTCCGGGAGTTAGTGATGGACAGGGAGACCTGGTGTGTTGCGATTCATGGGGTCACAAAGAGTTGGACACGACTGAGTGACTGAACTGAACTGAACTGAAAGGAACATTGCCAGGAGAAATATCAATAACCTCAGATATGCAGATGACACCACCCTTATGGCAGAAAGTGAAGAGGAACTAAAAAGCCTCTTGATGAAAGTGAAAGTGGAGAGTGAAAAAGTTGGCTTAAAGCTCAATATTCAGAAAACGAAGATCATGGCATCTGGTCCCATCACTTCATGGGAAATAGATGGGGAAACAGTGGAAACAGTGTCAGACTTTACTTTGGGGGGCTCTAAAGCACTGCAGATGGTGATTGCAGCCATGAAATTAAAAGACTCTTACTCCTTGGAAGGAAAGTTATGACCAACCTAGATAGCATATTAAAAAGCATAGACATTGCTTTGCCAACAAAGGCCCATCTAGTCAAGGCTATGGTTTTTCCTGTGGTCATGTATGGATGTGAGAGTTGGACTGTGAAGAAAGCTGAGTGCCGAAGAATTGATGCTTTTGAACTGTGGTGTTGGAGAAGACTCTTGAGAGTCCCTTGGACTGCAAGGAGATCCAACCGGTCCATTCTGAAGGAAATCAGTCCTGGGTGTTCATTGAAAGGACTGATGCTAAAGCTGAAACTCCAATACTTTGGCCACCTCATGCAAAGAGTTGGCTCACTGGAAAAGACTCTGATGCTGGGAGGGATTGGGGGCAGGAGGAGAAGGGGATGACAGAGGATGAGATGGCTGGATGGCATCACCGACTCAATGGACATGAGTTTGGGTGAACTCCGGGAGTTGGTGATGGACAGGGAGGCCTGGTGTGCTGCAATTCATGGGGTCACAAAGAGTCGGACGCAACTGAGCGACTGAACTGAACTGAAAGGAACATGTTCATTGACAAACTTTGGAACAAAATTTGGTGTGAGTTGTTTTTTTTCCCCCTTCACATAACATATGAGCTGATTTTCTTCTGATGTAACAAAGATAAATTGGAATCAGGCTCTGGCACAGGTTTTTATTTGATCAACAAAACACAGCATAAAGAACAGTCCTGCTCACAGACATGGAAAACAAACTCATGGTTACTAAAGGCGAAAGCAGGGGAAGAATAAATTAGGAGTTGAGGATTAGTAGCCACAAACTACTATATATAAAATAGATAAACAACCAGATCCTACTGTATAAACACAAGGAACTATATTCAATTATCTTGGAAAAACCTATAATGGAAAAGAATATATACATATATAATCTGAATCACTTTGCCATACACCAAAAACCAACACCTTGTAAATCAACTGTACTTAACTTTAAGGGAAAAAAAAAATTCCTGCATGTCTCTGCTTTCCATAACTCCTTCTTTTGCGGGTTCATCCCTGCTGAAAATTTTCCCTTTTCTCCAACGCTCCTCACAACTTCCTTAGAGGAAAAAGCCCTAAACAAAAGCTCTGTTTGCACAGAATGCTAATGATCCAACGCTAGAGTGTCGGTGGGGTCAACTTCAGTAGACAGAAATACCCAGTCTACAGAAAGGGAAATTACCCCAGGCTGGAATCAGCTGCACATACATCTTTCTATTGCGATTCCTTTCTCCTTCGTGCACCTTTCACCCTGGAGAACACTTAGTCCCGGATTTTTCCCCTATTCCCATTCCCCAAATGCTCAGCTGCAGCCTTGATAGAGTCCACCCACAGTCCTGGGTGTGTTCTGCCTGAACTTCTACTCTTCACTCAAAGCCACTTGATGAATGGAAACTTGAAACGTTCTTTGGATGTTCCTGGTGTTTGAATCATTATCTAAAATGGGTTTAAAATTAAAAAGTTTGGAAATTTTTGGAGCAAGAAAGGGAGAACAGTGAGGGGAAATGCAAGAACTATCTTAAAAAAACAAAAGTGATCCTGTGTTATCTTGGGATGGATCCACACAGAAAGCCAGAGGGCAGGCTCTGGAGGGCAAGTGTGGCATGAGTCACATCTGGACAGCCCATCACTGATACTGACATTGCTGCCACCCTCTGTCTGGGCTTTTCTTGGAACACCCTTCAGCATCACTCTAGATCTAGATGATTCTAAATCTCTGTGGCTACCTGAAGAAAACTGAAGTCCAACGGAAGTAGAAGTAAAATTATTTTCTTTTAGTTTGCTTTTAAGTGAGCATTAGAAAACAAGTTGAGGAGGTGAGCTGAGTTCTCTGGAGAATCTCTTGGATTATAAGGAAGGTGTAGCTAAGGGTGAGCTTCCCAGTGTAGCTCAGTGGTAAAGAATCCACCTGCCAATGCAGGAGATGCAAGAGACACAGGTTCGATCCCTGGGTTGGGAAGATCCCGTGGAGGAGGAAATGGCAACCCACTCCAGTATTCTTGCCTGGGAAATCTCATGGACAGAGGAGCCTGGCGGGCTACAGTCCATGAGGTTGCAGCGTCAGACACAACTGAGCCACTAAGCATGCACGCATGCAGCTAAGGGCCCAGCAGAAATTTCTCTGACGTAAACTCATCGGAGTTGCCGGGGAAACTGGCATGGAGAAATCAGCTCAAATAGGCCTTATTAATAAATAGCTCAGATTCACTGTCACACACAAGGTAGGGGATGGATGTGACATGGCACTGGGGATGGAAGATGGGGTGAAGGCAAAGAGGGGGGTAAAATAACCAGAGTCACATGGATACAGTGAGACAAGGGCTGTTGAGCACATGTAAAGGACTGGTTGATGCTGAGGTTCAGGGGGGAAAGAATCTTGTTTTGAACAAATCAATACCATATTTGTGCCATGGAAGTATGAAAAGTGAGGATGAAGCAGCCCCAAATGCTCACCAAGAGCACCTACCTTTTTGGAGATACAACCATCTGCAAAGTCTCTGATTTCCCAACACGCTGCCTTCTGCTCCTCTCAGGGCAGAGTGATGTCAGTTTATGAAGCATAAGTGAACAAGGGTAATTTAGCTTTGAGGATTTCTCAACAGGCTTCCGATAATTGGAGACAGCCTGGTTGTTGTGAAGCTGAAGCTAGAAGTTCCTGCCATCCCGCAAAACTGGGTTTAGAGGAACAGACTGACCGCCTCAGGGAAAAAAGAAAGAAACAGGAGTAACCGAAACCCCTTCCCCCGCTTGGCAGGTAACTAATCATAAAAAGAAGAAGCAACAGTATTTAATACATGATTTCATGGCGTCAGACTTCTATCCTTCTGGGATCCAGCTGTGGGGTTGGTATTGCCAAGCTCCAGTCTTAGAGAGGGGAGCCTGCCTGGGCCAAGGGCACTGTGGAACCCAGGACAGCTGGGTAGAGGCCTGGCCAGGAGCTTCTGAAGGTGAATCATGCTGGTTGGTAAGTTTCCTTAAGCAAAGTGCTCACACGCACACACGTCCTTGATGGGGGACAAATTTCAATAAACATTTCCTTCTGAGCAGAGTTCAAGGCACAGGCCAGCTTTCTCCCATGGAAAAGGCAGGAGCTAACAGAGATGCCTGCACCCTCAGGTTTTCTTGATGAAGTCCTTATGTTTCATTATTTGCCACAAGTATTATAATACGTCCATGTTGAGATGAATGAGCCACCTAACATGGATACCACCCAGCTTATGGCTCCACCTCCTGATGGAAAAAGTCTCTGAAATCCTTCAGCTTTGAAATAAGTCCTTCTTCCTATGCCCCCGACCAAGTCTTTGTGACAGTAGCCAGAGCTGTTTTCAATACTCTGCAGCTCAAGGCTGCATCTAAAGTGAGGATAGGCTCGGCATCCTCCAGCGAGGCTATCAGGCAGATGCTCACTGAATATCCCCCTTCTGCATGTCCATCACCACGAGAGGCCCTGAGGGAGCACAGAGGAACCGAACCCAGAAGCTCTTGCCCTTGACAAATTCAGAATTTAGTGCGGGAGCCAGATGCCAAGGCAACTCACATGATAGCAGCTCCTGAATGGGGGCCACGGTTGCTAGGCAGCTGATTCAGAACAGTTATTCGAGTCAGGAAGTCAAGTCCTGCTTTTAGCTCTGCCCCTTGACATGTGAGATAAGTCACTTGTCTTGGGATCCTCTGCCTACAGTGTAATACATATAATTAGAGAATTACTTAACATCTCTCCTATAATGAGTTGCAGCTGCATATGCCCGGATATATTTTAATGATTCAGATTAAAAGGGAACATCATTTTGTTCCCAGATCATCTTGAGTAAGATCCAAGCACCTTTTCCCACCATCTTCACAGGTCATTATGTTTCTCTCGTCTCCTCCAAAATGCCATTCACGAATTCAGTAAGTATTTACTAAGAGAATGAACAAAGGACTCATGCCACCATTTTGATTTCTTGGAATCATCTGTTGGCTCCTCATGCTATAATGTTTAGCATTTAGACAACTCTGCCCTTCACTCTATCATGGACCCCTGCTTGATATCCAGTCCCCTCTTTTCTAGTAGTACCCCCTCAATGGCTTTAGGAACAACCCCTCCCTAGTGGATACAATCATCATGGTTCTTTTATACAATGGGGGGCTTCCCAGTGGTAAAGAATCTGCCTGCCAATGAAGGAGATGCAAGAGATTCAGGTTCAGTCCCTGAGTCAGGAAGATACTCTGGAGGAGGAAATGGCAACCCACTCCAGTATTCTTGCCTGGGAAATCTCATGGACAGAGAAGCCTGGCTGGTTACAGTCCATGAGATCACAAAGAGTCAGACAAAACTGAGCATGCACACACACACACAGGTCTAAGCTAGGCTAGAAACATAACATCAGAATTTCAGTCTGGAATGTTCTTGCAAATGATCAAAGTTCAACTGAGACATTGTTCAGTCACTCAGTCATGTTCAACTCTGCAACCCTATGGACTGCCAGGTTCCCCTGTCCTTCACCATCTTCTGGAGCTTGCTCAAACTCATGTCCACTGAGTCAGTGATGCTATCCAACCATCTCATCCTCTGTTGTCCCCTTCTCCTACCACTTTCAATCTTTCCCAGCATCAAGGTCTTTTCCAGTGAGTTGGCTTTTTGCATCAGGTGGCCAAAGTACTGGAGCTTCAGCTTCAGCATCAGTCCTTCCAATGAATATTCAGGACTGATTTCCTTTAGGATGGACTGGTTTGATCTCTTTGCTATCCAAAGACCAAAGAGTCTTCTCCAATACCACAGTTCAAAGGCATCAGTTCTTGGGAGCTCAGCCTTCTTTTTGGTCCAGCTCTCACCTTCATACATGACTACTGGAAAAACCAAATTTGACTAGCCGGACCTTTGTTGGCAACGTAATGTCTCTGCTTTTTAATATGCTGTCTAGGTTGGTCACAGCTTTTCTTCCAAGGAGCAAGTGTCTTTTAATTTCATGACTGCAGTCACCATCTGCAATGATTTTGGAGCCCAAGAAAATAAAGTCTCTCACTGTTTCCATTGTTTCCCATCTATTTGCCATGAAGTGGTGGGACCAGATGCCATGATCTTAGTTTTTTGAATGTTGAGTTTTAAGCCAGCTTTTTCACTCTCGTCTTTCACCTTCATCAACAGACTCTTTAGTTCCTCTTCACTTTCTGCATAAGGGTGGTGTCTTCTGCATATCTGAGGTTATTGATATTTTACCTGGCAATCTTGATTCCAGCTTGTGCTTCATCCATCCCAGCATTTCACACAATGTAGTCTGCATAGAAGTTAAATAAGCAGGGGGGCAATATACAGCCTTGACATACACCTTTCCCAATTTTAAACCAGTCCGTTGTTCCATGTCTGATTCTAACTCGTGCTTCTTGACTTGCATACAGGTTTCTCAGGAGGCAGGTAAGGGGGTCTGGTATTCCCATCTCTTTAAGAATTTGCCAAAGTTTAGGGAGGGAGGTGGGAGGGAGGGTCAGGATGGGGAACACATGTACACCCATGGCTGACTCATGTGAATGTATAGCAAAAACCACCACAATATTGTAATTAGCCTCCAATTAAAATAAATTTTAAAAATAAAAAGGTTAAGAAAAAAAGAATTTTCCACAGTTTGTTGTGATCCACACAGGCAAAGGCTCTAGCATAGTCAATGAAGCAGAAGTAGATGGTTTTCTGGAATTCTCATACTTTTTTGATGATCCAACGGATGTTGGCAATTTGATCTCTGGTTCCTCTGCCTTTTCTAAATCCACCTTGAACATCTGGGGTTTCTTGGTTCCCATACTATTGAAGCCTAGCTTAGAGAATTTTGAGCGTTATTTTGCTAGCATGTGAAATGAGTGCAACTGTGTATATCAACTGAGACTACAGTATCCCAAAGAGATTATTCCTTAGCTCCTGCTGCCAGGACCCCAGGACCTGCTCTGACTCCTCTCCTCTCTGAACCTGTGTTTTCTGCTTTACCTTTAGCTTTCCGACCTACCTTCATATCCTCAATAAATATATTTTGGGCTTAAATGAATTGGAGTTGGTTTCTTTTGCTTGCAATTGAAGTAGTCTATCTATCACACATACCTTCAGATTATTACACTAAGATTCCAAAGTAGAAAAAGAGAAGGGAAATTTCAGAGTTGAGTAAGTTTTCAAAATCTAGTCCAATACTTTTGTTTTGCAGACCATCAGACCCAGAGGAGTTAGGCGACTTGACCAAAATCCTAACATTTGTTGGTAACAGTGAAGCCTATAGGCCACGCTCTGCAACAAGAGAAGCCACCGCAATGAGAAGTCCATGCATTGCAACTAGAGAGTAGCCCCCACTCGTTGTAACTAGAGAAAGCCCACATGCAGCAACAAAGAACCCAGCGCAGCCAAAAATAATTTTTTTTAAAAGCTACTTAACAATGAAATACAGCCATCAAGAAACTCATCAAATTAGAGGATTAGTAATATGAAAGTTTGATTAAAGAGACTAGCAATAACACTGAATCCAGAGAACTAAACCTCTGAAGAAATAAATAAATGCAAATCAGAAGGTAGGTATTATAAATCCAAACAAATTTAAAATAATAGAAGTATCAAAAATTGGGAGACAGGAAGAAATATGACAGCACCAAAACATCTAGTCACCTTATAGGAAGTCAATCAAAACTACCCACCCAAACTTATTTTCATCATCGCTTTTTCTTACCCTTGTTGTTGTTCAGTCATCAAGTCATGTCTGACTCTCTGGACTCCATGGACAGCAGCAGGCCAGGCTTCCCTGTCCTTCACTCTCTCCTGAAGTTCACCCAAGTTCATGCCCCTCATGTCATTTATTAACCTGGGAGTGATCTTTTAGGAATTAACGTATCTTATCATTCAGGAACAGATACTTGAAGTTCATCCATTTCAACTAAGTTCTTTTCTTCTGTTAAGTTTGTAAAACCAAACCTAATGTTTTAAATTACTTTTAAAAGCAGGCATAATATGATCCTATTACCACAAAATTATTGCTGCCCTCTCCCCTTATTCTTTCTCTCTCTTTAGAATATACTTACTATATGTCATATGTTCATTATTTTTGGACAGTAATAGTAGCAATAGGTAATTCTTATTATCTGTTTTCTTTGTTGTGTTGTTGCTGTGCCCGCCTCTTGGCAACCCTATGGACTGCAGCATGCCAGGCTCCTCTGTCCTCCACTATCTCCTGGAGTTCGCTCAGATTCATGTCCATTGAGTCATCCAATGATCTCATCCTCTGTCCCCCCTTCTCCTTTTACCTTCAGTCTTTCCCACTATCACGATCTTTTCCAGTGAGTTGTCTCTTCACATCAGGTAGCCAAAGTATTGGAACTTCAGCTTCAGCATCAGTCCTTCCAGTGAATATTTAGGGTTGATTTCCTTTAGGATTGACTGGTTTGATCTCCTTGCTGTCTAGGGACCCTTAAGAGTCTTCTCTGGCACCACAATTCGAAAGCATCAATTCTTCGGCGCTCAGCCTTCCTTTTGGTCCAACTCTCACATCCATATATGACCACTGGAAAAACCATAGCTGTGACTATATGTACCTTTGTTAGCAAAGTGATATCTCTGCTTTTTAATACACTATCTAGGTTTGTGATAGCTTTTCTTCCAAGGAGCAAGTGTCTTTTAATTTCATGGTTTCAGTCACCATCAGAAGTGATTTTGAAACCCAAGAGAAGAAAATCTGTCACTGCTTCCTCTGAGGCACTTTATTTGCATGTATGTATTACATCCCTAGAAAAAGAATCCAAGGATTTCCCTCCTGTGTGTTTTCACAGTCCATGATGCCAGCTGAGGTTGTCAGTACAGTGAAACCAAACTGATGGGAGGGGTACAGGTTATTCTGCCATTATTCTAGATCTTTGAGTTACACATCAAATCTGGGGCTGATCACTCTAGTTACTTAGCCTGCCTGTGAGGTTCACAGCAATTTTCCCAGCCCTGTGATCACTGATGATTTCAAATTCTCCAATGTAACCATGCTTCATCATCTCAGTTAGAAACCTGATAATGGCTTTGGAGCATGGCCTAATAATCACCTGGCATTTGCTTCTCTTTTCAGCATTGATGATACCCTTGAGAGCATCAGCCAGGACATTCATGCACACCATTATGGCAGCATGGAAAGATAGCGGAAAGAGCATATTACCTTTACTACACTGTGTCAAGCACTATGTTAAGTGCTTTGTATGCATCTAGATACTTGATACTTATAAGATTATTAAAGGGTAGATACTATCATCGCCCCCATTTTACAGATGAGGAAACAAACATAGAGATGCTTCCTATCATGGCACAAGTAGTAACTGGAGGAGCTAAGGGTCAGACTCAAGACTTTAGGCTCAAAAGTCCATGCTCTTAGCCATCACCCTATATTGCTTGTCCACAAGTAGGTAGGTAGGTCATTCTTTGTTGTCCCTGTACTTTAAATTTTTAATTGATGATTATGTGTCATTTTTTAAAAATGTCATTACCTAACTATAAAAGAGCTCATACTTGGAAGACAGGATGAACACTCCAGGTATCATATAGGCCCACTGAGCAGAGCCTAAAATAGCCCCCCACACATCCTCCTCCTGACTACTCATCTAGGTGACTTCTGTGGGGGTGGGGAGTGGTGTTCAGAGGATTAACTCCTTCACAAACTAGCACAGGCTTTGAACAATAGGTGGTCTGAGACTTTAAAAATAATCATTGCACAAGTGTTGAACTGAAATTCAAAATAGCGTACCTGTGTTTTATTGGCTTTGGACAGATTAGCTGGAGGAAATATGCACCATTAAGAGATTGCCTCAGTGAGAGAAGAAAATGTGTAATCAACAAAAGGTTGAAGAAGTCCCAGGTGTAGGCAGTCACGGGTCCGGGTTGCTGTATCTCTAAACCATTTGCTGGACTGACACAGAACCATTTCAAATGATGTAACTTAACCAGTGCGATGCCGTTCAAGCACTATATGATAAGGGTGGTAAGTGGGGGTGCTCCTAGGAGGGTGGAGGAACAGCTGTTTCTGTCACCTGGGAAGGGCACCCACATGCAAACCCCATCTCTTTGACAACGATGCTGAAGTCCCGCTGTCACTGTCACTCGCCTGCGAAACTCATGACTAAAGGGGAGAAGGAGGGGAAATGCCTAGCCCCTGCAACAGAAAAACTGGGAGAGGGACAGAGCAAGTTAATAAATAAAACAAGAGCCCGAAGGGAAGAGCTGCTTTGTCAGAATATAAATATTTCCCTTCCCCTTTTATCTTTAATGTAGTGTGAGAAGCTTATTAAAGGGAAACGCATCTCTGTCCCTGGAGCCCTCACACAAGCCTTGCGGGGAGCTGCCTGCCAAACGGGCTCACCTAGCCCCACGCTTATAAACTCTTCCCTGCTGGAAGTGAGCATACCGTGCAGAGCAATAAAGAAGGGCTGAGGGAAGAAAGGGAAGCCATTGTGGCCATTACGATCTTTATCTCGATGGGCCTGGTGTCATGTTATGTTAATCGCTGGGTGATGCTGAGAGACTGAGAATGCCTATCTGCTCCAAGGCTTGGCTTCAGATTCCAAGGAACACTGGCACTGCTAGCCTTACTCCACTCCATTAAAGAGGTCAATATCCAAAATTTAGACAAAGGGGAATTTGTCTCCAAGAGTAAGACAGACATAAAAGCTGACAGGGGGAAGGGGCCAGGAGGTCCTGTAAGTACGCCTCCTCCAAGGAGCCCATCAGACCTCACACCTCCAAGAAGACACCAGCCTGGGCAGTCTCCATGTCCAACCTTCCTGCTCCCAGAAACATCATTATCCCAATAGCACAGAATTCCACCCTCCATGTCTTTTTCCCAAAAGCTCTAAAAAGAGGATGGAACCTTCACAGCCTGCAAAGCAACTCAGGCTAGCCCAGAGCCTTGCTCACAGCAGGTACCCAAGAAGCTTGAATGGCGTGACTCAGGGTCTGTGCTGGCCCTGTCTATCACTGTATGTGTAGATACATACAGTGTACGTATGCATACAAACACAAGCACCTAGCACAGCACCTAGTGCGCATGCTTTGGGATGGAAGAATTGAACACACGCATCTGGGGGCAGTGAAGATGTCTTTTTGGTTGGCTATCTTGGTTGCCTCTTCAAAGGATCTCAGTTCTGATCAAGACTGGGGTTCCACAGCACTCTGGGACTATCACATCTTTGCTGACCATTTAGAGATATTCAGCCATGTGATTACACAAGAAAAAGCCATCCATTCATCAGGCACCATAGGCTAGCCAAAGGCGGGTGGGGGTGTGGGTTGGAGACAGCTAGAAACAACTGCCCAGAGGTGCTGGAGACTTCATTCCTCTGGATTGAGCTTGCCCAGGGGAGCTGGTCCCCACTGCTGTATACTATATACTACAAACACCCCTAGTATACACATGCGTTTTTATTTCTACAATGTAATTAATGGAGGGGACAGAATATTTTTTAATCAGCATTTCTGGCTCTCTCGCCAGGGTATTTGTATATCCTTTGCACTTAGCAAGGGTTTTCTGCCATTTCCAACCCACCAGGAATCACGTAATCATCCCTCCTGAGCAACCTTCTCTGTATCCCCGTTCAGGCCCCTCCCCAGTACAGTCTTTTTCGGTCTCGTCCTCACTAATTTTGTGTGTCTGGTTCCCTTTCCCACTGAACCCCATCTAGGCTGAAATAAAGACTCAACTACAAATCAGAGGGCTCAGTCATTGCTATTCCACTGAGCTCACCACTTTCGGTCCCAATTACATCTTATGGCAATGTCTGTGTTACAGGGAAGTGTATAATTCAAGGATGATGAGCCATCCTTAGCTGGTTCCTAGGGAATTCCCTGCCCACTTTTCTAAACATTGCCTAAGAGCTATTTACAATACCTGATTTCATATTCCGCCTTCTGCATAAGCCCTGTCCGGCCTCCCCTTGGCCTCAGCCACTCTGGGGGCCTGGAATCCTGAGAGGGTCTGCTTCCAATGTTCCCACCAACAGGCCAGAGGAGGAGGTGAGGGGGAAGGGCTGCATGCACATATCCAAGGGGCGGCTGTGTGGGAGAGGGATTAAATTTATACTGTGAAGATCAATGGAAGCCTTGGAGAGGCAGATTTTAGTTCAATATAATGAAGGACTTTTTAACAATTAAAGCTGTCAGAAAAATGGAAGGGAACCCTTTTAGAGACCCCTCTCTCCCTGGAGTTCAAGGAGGAGTGAGCTCTCTCCAGCCAGAACTGCCTGATGGCCAGCAACACACACCTCTCATTTGTCAGTGTGATTAAGCAATGCCTCCATTTCTAGAGCCAGACTGCCCAGGTGCAAATCCTACCCTAAAACTCACTAGCTCTATGATCTTGGGCAAGTTATTTAGCCGCTCCAAAAAATGCAGATAAAAACACATTAGACTTTCTGGCAATTGTGAGGGTTTTTGTGTGTGTGTGTATGAGCGTCTGTGTGTGTTTTAAGGCTTATCAAAAAAGTCTTTAAACAGTAAGATAGTGTTCTAAGCCTTTGGGTTCTCAAGGCTCTTACTGATTTATAGAAGTCGTAAAAGAGAGGTCACCATTTTTCACTAGCTACAACATAAAACAGTATTTTGTAATTAATTGTTATTTTACATACCTACATATGTAACACAAACCTTAGTGTTTAAACTTTCGGAAATTGTGATGAGGAAAATTTTTTAAACCAACAAATTGAACTGCAGAGGGCAAAGAAAGGTAGAAAACAAAACTTATTTATTCAACCAATATTTATTAAGCACTCACCTCATGCAAAGCCTCTTGGGAAACACAAGTATGGCTGGGACGCAAATCTGCCTGCCTGGGGCTTGCCGTGTTAGCAAATAACTGCCTCTGACCCTTCCATTTGCAAAAATGGGCTGTATTCCACAGGCTCTGTAAAATTAAATGCTCTGTAGGGCATTTTAGATTGGTTTATACTCTAAAATAAATGGGCAGGACAAGAATATAAAGTATGGCAAAAAATGTACCACTTAAATTGTTTCTGCATTTTCCATTAAAGTTTAGCTTCTCTAAAGATTGTGATCATGTTGATAAACTATGTACATATTGCCTAGGAATGAAAAATAACTTTTTTTCCCTTTCACTTGTACTTAGCACAGTTCTTGGTTCTGAAAGCCCTCTGCCTAAAAAGGACATGGGTAGAAATAAACATGGGATGCCCAAAATATCTTTTTTCTATGGGTTGTAGGCATCCAGATTTGGAAAAGAAAACCTTCTCTTCGGTAGCGGCTGTGGTCTGCAGCACAACTTTCAAATATCCTTCTCGGCAGCTTATTAATTCACTGGAAATACTCAAAATACTCAATGGGAAACATGACTTTTCCTTGACCCTGCTGTTTCTACAGCATTCTCATTCTCAGTTGAGCGTAGAGGATACTGGTGGCCTTCTGAGAAACCAGAAACTTTAACCCCCATCTGCCTAGACCAGACCATCTCTTTAAAACCATTCAGTTCAGTTCAGTTCAGTTCAGTCGCTCAGTCATGTCCGACTCTTTGCGACCCCATGAATCGCAGCACACCAGGCCTCCCTGTCCATCACCAACTCCCAGAGTTCACTCAGACTCACGTCCATCAAGTCAGTGATGCCATCCAGCCATCTCATCCTGGGTCGTCCCCTTCTCCTCCTGCCCCCAATCCCTCCCAGCATCAGAGTCTTTTCCAATGAGTCAACTCTTCTCATGAGGTGGCCAAAGTACTGGAGTTTCAGCTTTAGCATCATTCCTTCCAAAGAAATCCCAGGGCTGATCTCCTTCAGAATGGACTGGTTGGATCTCTTTGCAGTCCAAGGGACTCTCAAGAGTCTTCTCCAACACCACAGTTCAAATGCATCAATTCTTCGGCACTCAGCCTTCTTCATTAAAGAACCATAATAATTACCCTTTATTGAACATTTACAACATGCCAGACACTAAAGTCACTGCATTATCTTATTTGATCTTCATAATCCTGTGAAGCAGGTGTTAGTATTATCACCATTTTACAGATGAGGAAACTGAAACCCACAGCAGTAAGCAGATTGTCCAAAGCCACAAAATAACAAACTGCTGAACATGCATTTTAAAAAATATTTATTTTATGCAGTTATTTGGCTGTGCTGGGTATTTGCTGCAGCACCTGGGATCTTCGATCTTTGTTGCCTCATGCAGAATCCTTAGTTGCAGCACGTGGGACCTAGTTCCCTGACCAGGGATCGAACCTTGGCCCCCTCCATAGGAAGCACAGAGTCTTAGCCAGTGGACCACTAGGGAAGTCCCTGAACAAGGATTTAAATCTACAAAACCTCTGCTCTCAACCGTTACTCTCAAACTGCATCTCCAAAGAAAGACAAGTCCCCACTACAACAAATATAAGAACTTCCAGAATAATTAATGGGAAAACTACTTCATCACTCCTCCTAGCAGAGTAAAAAATGTGATATGGCCCCTGGGGGAGGCCCAGCATCCTATAGACCTTACAGTGACCCAGTATCCCAAGAATGTCCTGTTCTTGTGATGTCCTCTTGGACAGCTGGCTGCAAAGCGGGTATTTAGATAGAAACACATTCTCAAGGAAGCTTCCATAAAAAACATGTGCTCACCCTATCTGTTTGCTTTCTGGGGCTTTCTCCAGGCCAGACATACTTAGGTGCTTAGGCAGCTCACGGTCTCAGAAGCAGACTCAACTTCTTCCCTTTACTAGTTTCCTTCCCTTCCCACTAGTTTTTTTTTTTTTCCCTTCCAAGTGAGAACTAGGTTCAAAGTCCTGTTCTTTTATCCACCAACTGTGTGATTTTGGACTTCTCTTTACGTTGGTTTCCCCATCTATAAAATGGGCCCAATAAATAGTTGCCATCTCAAAGGGCTGTTGTGAGGACAAAGATTCAAGGAGATGGTGCTAGTTAAGGGTTTATTGCAATGCCTGGCATGGTAAGCCCTTGATAAACATTAGCTGTTAATAAACATAGTAACGATATGACTAATACCAGACACTGGAGTCTGTCAGTTGGCTTTGTCTTAACCGTTCAGCTGGAATTTAAGCCACAGTATCATCAACACTGGGTGCTAAGACACAGCAGGACCAATATGGTCTTCAGAACTAAGGCTTTAAAACAATGAGTCATCTCTGGGAGCAGTGGACTAGCTTGATAAATTTTAGGCCAGGGGAAGAGGAGGAGTGAAGTTTCACAGGTAAGCCAAAGCCCCTTTTGCTAGAGTGAGAAGTCTGTCGCCTCTTTTGTTTATTTCTTCTCTAAATGTTTCCTCTCCCACCTCCTGGGCAGTTTTCAAAACTCCTCCATTTTGGTAGCAGCTCTTCACAAGTCTGCTGGAGGCCACAGGAATGGGCCAACACCCCTCTCCCCAGCTCAAAGAACCAGCGGGAGCTGCCCCAAGCCCTTCCCCTGACTCTGGGGTCCAGCTGGCTCCACAGTGGTTTCTGCAGCCCCCTTTCCAACACCTTCCTGACACAGCACAGCTGTGGGGCTCCGCTCAGACTGTGGCCCATGAGCAGAGCAGGCGCATCACCAGTACTCTGTGCATCTCTCAAGCCAGCCAGTCACCTGTCACCTTTCACTCTGGAGCGCCCACACGTCATTTCCAATGTGAGGTGAGCATAAAGCAGAGATAAATAAATAGGCAGTTGATAAATAGATAGGTAAAGTCAGGTCATCATATGCAAAGTTCTTAGATTAAATCACAGCGCCCAAGAGCCCAAATATGTGAATTCTACTTTTGTCATTCTCTGAACCCTTAGACAATTCAATCCACCATCTTGGGCTGCAGTTTTCTCATCTGTAAAATGAAAGAGAAAAATTACTGAACTTGGATGTCCTTTCTGAAAAATAAATCCCTCAAACCATTCTCCAGTTCAGTCTCTCCTTTTTAATCACAGGATGGGCTGGCTCCTAGTTCAGTGCCAGACTCCCCTTATAATTTTGATACAAACTCAATGTCATCACAAAAAAACAATTCATTTGTTCATCAAGATTATTAATTCCAAAGAACTAAAAGACATTTATCTAAAGAAGGCATAGAGATGGCCAACAGGCACATGAAAAGATATTCAATAATGCTAATTATTAGAGAAATGCAAGTCAAAACTAGAATGAGGTGCCACCTCACACCAGTCAGAACAACCATCATCAAAGAAGTCTACAAACAAGAAATGCTAGAGAAGGTGTGCAGAAAAGGGAATCCTCCTACACTATTGGTGGGAACATAAATTGGTGCAGCTATTAGGAAGAACAGTATAGAAGTTCCTTAAAAAATTAAAAATAGAGCTACCATATGATCCAGCAATCCCACTACTGGGCATATATCCAGACAAAACTATAGTTCAAAAGGATGCATGCCACCCCTATGTTCATTGTACACTATTCACAGTAGCCAAGACATGGAAACAATCTAAAGGTTCATCAACAAATGAATGGATAAAGATGTGGTATATATATACAATGGAATACTATTCATCCACAAAAAAGAATGCAGCAACATGGGTGGAACTAGAGAGTATCATACTAAGTGAAGTAAATCAGAAAGACAAAGATAAATACATTATAATATTTGGAATCTAAAATACAACAAAAATGAACTTATCTGAGAAAAAGAAATGGACTCACAGATATAGAGAACAGACTTGTTTCTGTAGGGGAGGAATGAAATGGGAGCTTGGAGTATATACAGAACAGATAACAAGGTCCTTGGGCATAGCAGAAGGAAATACAGTCAATATCCTATGATAAACCACAATGGAGAATAATATTTTAAAAAAGATTCTCTATATTATGGAATTAATAATCTTTTTAAAAATTGAAGTATAGCTGATTTACAATGTTGTGTTAATTTCTGCTATATAGCAAAGGAGGGTGGGGGAAGTTATATATATATATATGTATATACATAAAGACATGTATATATATATAAACTGAGTCACACACATATATATATATATATATATATATATAACTGAGTCAGCTTGCTATAGAGCAGAAATTAACACAACATTGTAACAACTATACTTCAGTTTTTAAAAAGATTATTAATTCCATGATGGCAGGGATACATTACCTTACCAGCAGTGCCTAGCACACTGTAATCTGTAAATATACATAAACACATATTTTTTAAAATAAATGAAGGCCATGGGATTTTATTTCATCTTTTAAGAGGTGCCTTACTTCCCTGGTGGCTCAGCTGGTAAAGAATCCACCTGTAATGCAGGAGACCTGGGTTCAATCCCTGGGTTGGGAAGATCCCCTGGAGAAGGGAAAGGCTACCCACTCCAGTATTCTATCCTGGAGAATTCCATGGACTATATAGTTTATGAGCTTGCAAACAGCCAGACACGACTGAGCAACTTTCTTTTTTTTTCATTCATTCAATCATGTACTGAGCATCCCATGCGCCCAGCACCACATCGGACTGCAGTGTAACTACCCAGAACTTGAATAAACGTCTGTGACCACTTAGAAACAAAGTAACTGCTGACTGAGAAGGGGAATTAAAAGCAAGGAGAGATTCCTCAACACGTGAATGAGAGAGTTAGCTAAGAAATAAAGGGCTTCTCTGTTCCCCTCCCCCAAGATTTCTGATAGCCAGCATTCTAATAAAAGTTGCTTTTACCAGCTTCACACTTTCAAAGTCAAAATTAACACCATTTAACGGAAGGCCCCCAAAAAACTCAGAAGGTAAGACCCAAGCCAGCGAGGGACTTCGATTTACACAGGGAAAGGAAACCTCAAAGCCTTTTCAAGCTCCTTCCAACCTCTCCTAACCACCTCTTCAACCTGCCGCCCTCCCTTAGGGACCCTGCCAGGTTGCTCGGACCCAGCCACGCCTCGGCTCCTCCCTCAGGTGAAGCTGTTCTCAAATTAAATCACAAAGAGGGGCAGCCAGTCTGCAATGATCTGTGTTTATTTAGTAAATGGGTTGATTGCCCTCATTTGTGGCGATTAAGAGAATTTCTCAACGCAAAGAGGACCATTTCTCGAAGGGCTGCCCCAGATCATTAAGACGGGGGAAGAAACAAAATTCAAATACCTTCCCCCACCCCCCGGGCCCCTGACCAACCGGTTTTGGCCTTTCGTTGGCCCCTCCTGCAAGGGGGCACAGGCCCCGGCCGCAGTGAGTTTCTGACCCAGTAGAGAGAGGATTTGGTAAACAAAGGCTGAGGAATTCTTTAGGTGCCTTTAAACTGACATCTGGCAAATTCGAGATCCCGTCACAGTTTCTCCCCCGCGCCGCGACCCCCACCCCCTGCCCCCCAGCTTTGAAAGGCAAATGTTTCGAGGTCTGTGTTCTCTTCCATTCACAGCGTTTTTAATCAAGTGGAGTCAAACCACTTTGTCTACACCTTAATTGAAGAGCCTGGCTCGAGAGCTTAAAGTACTATTTTACAATAGGAAGGAGGGGCAGGGAGAGGCGAAAGGGAGTAAGTGGAAATGTGAACGAGAGGGAAAGCGGTGGGTAAGTGGCCCTCAAGGGCGCTCTCAGACCGCGCGCTCGCCTTCAGGGCACACGTCGGGCACAGCGAAGGGGCTGCTCTGTGCCACTCTTCGTGAGGAGCTGAAAAGAGGCTGGCTTGGCTTCGAGGGTCACTTCCACAGGATACAGGACAAAGCCCCTGTTGTGAGAAGTCGTGGCCCAGGGGAAGAACCCCCGAAGAAGCCAAAGGCTCTCCTTGGGCCAGATCACAGAGCCCAGCTTCCCGGCCTTATCAAGGAAGACACGGGCCCACAGAGGTTAACCAATTCGCTCAAGGCCAAGGGGGTTAGTGGCTGGATCAAGACCCGGGGAATTCCTCTCATTTCCTTAGCTGTAACTGAAGGCTTTCTCCTCTGTTTGATCCTCTGGAAAGAGAAATCCTAAAACGAATGTCCCTAGACTCGGGAAGACAGTTAAATGACTTCCTGTATTTTTCCAAGTGAAACAACCAAACATTCTCACCTAGTCTTCTCCTCAACTATTTGGGATCCCAGCTGTACATTCCAGGGCACATGGGAGATTTTAAACAGATTCTCTGGGGTAGGACTCAGGAGCTAGTTTTGTGGGGTTTTTTTAAGTAGATTTTTTTAATTGTTAAATTTCTCCACCACTAACTACCCCCACCCCCCACGGCGACCTCCCCTTTGAGGATCTCCCTTTCAACTTGTTCTAATTACTACTGTTTCTGCTGTTGCCTTCATGTCACTTAATTTGGTCCATGTATCCCAAAGCACGTTCAATTTAAAACATTTCACTGTCGACCCATGTTTAGCTTGCGGTCTGTCATGATCCCCAGATCTTCTGTCCTTAGCTAGTCTTTCACAATCCTATATTTCTGCAACTTAGAGGTTTAAAACTTTTTTTTTCACTTAACTTCATCTGACTCAATCCCACTCAATTTGATTCAATAAATGGAACCTTATGAAAGGCAAAGGAGAAAAATAAGACATCGTTTCTCCTCTCAAGGAACTTTGAGATGAATACGTGGTATAAGATAGGCCTTAAAAGAGAAGAGAATAGAAGTACCATCAAAAGAGCTATAGAACCTTCAGAAAAAGATGGTGAAGGAAACTGACATTTGATGAGTACCTACTATGTGCCAGGTCCCATGAGATATATTAGAATTAGGCTTGGCTGAGAGGCATAGTTCAGTTCAGTTCAGTTCAGTCACTCAGTCGTGTCCAACTCTTTGCAACTCCATGAATCACAGCATGCCAGGCCTCCCTGTTCATTACCACCTCCCAGAGTTCACTCAGACTCATGTCCATCAAGTCCATGATGCCACCCAGCCATCTCATCCTCGGTCGTCCCCTTCTCCTCCTGCACCCAATCCCTCCCAGCATCCAGAGTCTTTTCCAATGAGTCAACTCTTCTCATGAGGTGGCCAAAGTACTGGAGTTTCAGCTTTAGCACCATTCCTTCCAAAGAAATCCCAGGGTTGATCTCCTTCACAATGGACTGGTTGGATCTCCTTGCAGTCCAAGGGACTTTCAAGAATCTTCTCCAACACCACAGTTCAAAAGCATCAATTCTTCAGTGCTCAGCCTTCTTCACAGTCCAACTCTCACATCCATACATGACCACAGGAAAAACCATAGCCTTGACTAGCCAGACCTTTGTCGGCAAAGTAATGTCTCTGCTTTTGAATATACTGTCTAGGTTGATCATAACTTTTCTTCCAAGGAGTAAGCGTATTTCAATTTCATGGCTGCAGTCACCATCTGCAGTGATTTTGGAGCCCAGAAAAATAAAGTCTGACACTGTTTCCCCTGTTTCCACATCTATTTCCCAGGAAGTGATGGGACCGAATGCCATGATCTTCATTTTCTGAATGTTGAGCTTTAAACAGAATGCCTGATGAACTATGGACAAGGTTCGTGACATTGTACAGGAGACAGGGATCAAGAACATCCCCATGGAAAAGAAATGCAAAAAAGCAAAATGGCTGTCTGGGGAGGCCTTACAAATAGCTGTGAAAAGAAGAGAAGCAAAAAGCAAAGGAGAAAAGGAAAGATATAAGCATCTGAATGCAGAGTTCCAAAGAATAGCAAGAAGAGATAAGAAAGCCTTCTTCAGCGATCAATGCAAAGAAATAGAGGAAAACAACAGAATGGGAAAGACTAGAGATCTCTTCAAGAAAATTAGAGATACCAAGGGAACATTTCATGCAAAAATGGGCTCAATAAAGGACAGAAATGGTCTGGACCTAACAGAAGCAGAAGATATTAAGAAGAGGTGGCAAGAATACACAGAAGAACTGTACAAAAAAGATCTTCACAACCCAGATAATCATGATGATGTGATCACTAAACTACAGCCAGACATCTTGGAATGTGAAGTCAAGTGGGCCTTAGAAAGCATCACTACGAACAAAGCTAGCGGAGGTGATGGAATTCCAGTTGAGTTGTTTCAAATCCTGAAAGATGATGCTGTGAAAGTGCTGCACTCAATATACCAGCAAATTTGGAAAACTCAGCAGTGGTCACAGGACCGGAAAAGGTCAGTTTTCATTCCAATCCCAAAGAAATGCAATGCCAAAGAATGCTCAAACTACCACACAATTGCACTCATCTCACACGCTATGTGAGTAATGCTCTCAAAGTAATGCTCAAAATTCTCCAAGCCAGGCTTTAGCAATATGTGAACCGTGAACTCCCTGATGTTCAAGCTGGTTTTAGAAAAGGCAGAGGAACCAGAGATCAAATTGCCAACATCTGCTGGATCATGGAAAAAGCAAGAGAGTTCCAGAAAAACATCTATTTCTGCTTTATTGACTATGCCAAAGCCTTTGACTGTGTGGATCACAAGAAACTGTGGAAAATTCTTCAAGAGATGGGAATACCAGACCACCTGACCTGCCTCTTGAGAAATCTGTATTCAGGCCAGGAAGCAACAGTTAGAACTGGACATGGAACAACAGACTGGTTCCAAATAGGAAAAGGAGTACATCAAGGCTGTATATTGTCACCCTGCTTATTTAACTTCTATGCAGAGTACATCATGAGAAACGCTGGGCTGGAAGAAGCACAAGCTGGAATCAAGATTGCCTTTTCCCATTTGGAAGTTCCCCTGGAGAAGGAAATGGCAACTCACTCCAGTATCCTTGCCTGGAGAATCCCATGGATGGAAGAGCCTGGTGGGCTACAGTCCATGGGGTCGCAAAGAGTCAGACACGACTGAGCGAGCTCACTTCACTTCACTTCAACAACAAAACAATTACCAGTGGTACTTTAACCTCACAACCCAGATAGCCAAAGTCTCTCTACAGATTTGGTCCAAGTCCTTGATATGTGTGTTGTGCTGCGCTTAGTCACTCAATGGTATGCAACTCTTTGCGACCCTGTGGACTGTAGCCCGTCAAGCTCCTCTGTCCTTGGGATTCTCCCGCAAGAGTACTGGAGTGGGTTGCCATGCCCTCCTCCAGGGGATCTTCTCAACCCAGGGCTCAAAGCCAGGTCTCCCGCATTGCAGGCAGATTCTTTACCATCTGGGCCACCAGGGAAGCCTTTGGTCCTTGAGTACCAATCTGACTTCCCAGAATGGCTACCTTCTGCACTTGGAGGTTTTTCCTCAGGGCTGCTGATAGCCTTGTATTAATCAACTGTCCCACATTCTTTCTCCTTCTAGTCCAAAGACATGTGTTTGAAAAAACAGTTGACCAGAATTAGGATTCTGTTCTGACTTCAGCAGATGCAAGTGGCATTATAATCAACCAACTCATGTTATCTGTGACCCTTTGTCTGAACATTCCAAAGGCAGAGACCCAAGAGTTGTTTTTCTCTGAGGCATTATCTCCATAATACTTTGGGAAGGAATAAATAACCCTAGTGGTGAACCATCTCTACGATGGCTCACCCTCTAATGGGTTTTCACATTCTAGAGTAATTTCCACTACCCTTTGATTGTGGATAGACCTAGTTTCCTGCTTCTAATGCATAGCGTAAGGCAAAATTGAGAGGATATCACTTCAAAGATTAGATTACAAAAAGACCATGACTTCCATCTCGGGCCAGGGAGGGGAGGCAGGAGTCAAAGTGGGCCACATGAGAGGTGAACACTGTAAGGGACCCACGTCTCAGGCCGACAACTAGAAAGAAGATGCGGTACACATGCATGGCGGAATATTACTCAACCATTAAAAAGAATGAAATAATGCCACTTGCAGCAACATGGATGGACCTAGAGACTATCATACTTAGTTAAGTAAATCAGAGAAGAAGAAGCACTGTATGACATCCCTTATATGTGGAATCTTAAAAAAAAAAAATGGTACAAATGAACATACAAAACAAAAAGAGACTCACAGGCTTAGAGAACAAAATTATGGTTGCTGGGGGGTAGAAAGCAAGGAAGAGATATTCAGGGAGTTTGGGATGGACCTGTACATACTGCTATATTTAAAATGGGTAACCAACAAGGACTTACTGTATAGCATATGGAACTCCTCTCAGTGTTATGTGGCAGCCTGGATTGGAGGGGAGTTTGGAGGAGAATGGATGGATACATGCATAGGTATGGCTGAGTCCCTTTGCTGTTCATCTGAAACTATCACAACAGTGTTTGTTAATCAACTATACCCATACAAAATAAAAAGTTGTGTTTTTTTTTTAAATAAAAAGAAGCTGAGGCCTGCCAGAAGCCTTGTTATGAGCTTAGAAATGGATCTTCCTCCAATCGAGCCTTGAAATAACTGCAGCCCTGACCAACACCCTGATTACAGTCTTGTGAGAGACCTCAAGGTAGAGAATCAAGCTCAGCATATCCAGATTCCTAACACACAGAAACTGTGAGATATTGAATATTTGCTGTTTTAACCTGTTGTGTGTGATGTGTTATACAACTACAGATAACTAATACAGTCCTCAACCAACACGGAAAATGGTGGAATAGACACAATCACTGAATCTGCCACACAAACCACCTCCACATGTAGGGTCTAGCATACCTGACAGAATTTCAGCATGGCCCCCCTCTAATTCCCCTAATTCAATCTAGACATCTCTAACTTTCATTAATACTTGAAAGTCTGCCTTAGGGATCAAAATGTTCCCGTTTTTTGAATGATCCAACACTCCCAACTAAAGTGAAAAGAAGCCAAAGGCAACCTGGCCATTGGTAATCCCAAATCCTCAATGTTATAAAGTCACAAATTGTCTGGTAAAAGAGAGGCCAGAAAGTATATGCTAAAAGCTGCCCTTTCTGGTCTTGCGTGAGTAATTCCTGCAGCTGGAGCTTCACTACAACCACAGGATTGTGGCACTACGAAGGTGGCCATTTTCAAATCTGGCCTGACATCAGAATGAAATTCAACTAGATAAACCTGGGACTTGGCCAAGATAAGTAACATTTAAATAACTGGAGCCAATGAATAGCCATCACTTTTCTATGGAACCATATGACTATGATGTGAAGAAATAAAAGCCTTTGTTGTTTTAAAGGGCAGAGACAATTGGAAGTTTTGCAGCAGACGATTACAAAATTTTCCACCCTTAGCTTTCCAAGGAAGATACCAGTTAGTGGCTTTGGGAGTTGGGTGTGGAAGGTGTTACTTGGAAAAGACAATTAAATTGATTCTGAACAGATGTGAACAAATGTTACTCCATCCATCACAGAGCCTAAAACAGAATATTTACCCCCCTGCACGATGAGCTTACTTTTCTGAACTACTCCATGTTATTACTTAGCTCCTTGAAATCAGCATTCTATGTCAGATAAGGCACAGAAAGCTACCACACCTCTCTCATAAACAGTGAATTTTTATTTTCCAGATAATTTTGGAGTGGTTTTTTTAAAAAATCCTCCTAAAAAACACAAAACACTCCCCCCAAAATTGGCCTTTGGTTCTGTTTTTTGCGCTTGTCTACCTGAGTCAGAGCAAGACTCTCATCTGTGATACAGTTCATCAAGATAAATGGCGATGGGTTTTCTGCATCTAATACACAGATTGTTTTAAAAAATATTTCATTTGTCCCTTGAATTTTTAAAAGGCTATTTTCCCCCCTCTTTAAAAAAAATTTATCCCTATTACCTCATCAGGCAGCTGTCTGAGGCTATGAGGAGAAGCTCATAACTAAATTGGTTTTAGCTGTATTTAAGACAGTATTTTATCCTGTCGGTTTTCATTTTATTACATGACAGTGCTTGCAATTTCTCCCTCAATAAGCAAAGATGACTTAGATCAGTGGCCTGATGAATAAGCATGAAAATTTGATTTAGAAAAGGAGAATATCCTGGAGCTCACAGAGAGAAAAAAGGATTTCCAACCCCCCACCACACACACATTTTAAATGACAAAGCAAAGAAGCTGCATTGTCTTTAAACAGCATCTTTCAATGCAATCAATATCAAGGCTCCCCAATGTTAAGTGATAAGAATAATAATTTAGAAAGAAAAAAAGGAGCCCTTGAAAAATACAAAGAGAGAAGAAAATATGTTTAAAGAAAATATTATTAATCTTTCATATTACCTTGAGGCAGACTGCCCAAAAGAAAAAGAAAAAAAAAAAAAGTCCTGGGTGTGAAGGGAAAACTGATCCTTTGGAAGAAAGAAGAGGAGGATTCCTGTTGAGGACCAGATGGAGAATGTAAGCCGTCTGACACCCTACCTTGGCCTAAATGATTCAACCTTCCAGGCCCATTAACAAGAGTGGAGGACAAAGAACTGTGAAGCGGAAGAACAGATTCCCCATAAAGCAGTAATAGAAAAAAAGAAAAACAGAGGAGGCCAAAGTCTCCTATGGAAGGGAACCCAATTAATTGTCTTCGGTTTCAAGATCAGTCTTTTCTTGCTGGAGAAGAGGCTCACTCCGGGCAGCAAGAGACAGCAACTTCTAACTTCTGCAAACTTGCATCCTGATCAGAATCCCTCAGGGCTCTAGCGCCTGGAATTGAGCTGGCAGGAGGAAGGGCTAGGCCAGGAGTAACGTTTTTTAAGCCAGAGGATTGGGGGGAGGGCGGAGAGGGAGTGTCACAGAGAAGACTTTTCCTTGCTTAGCATGTCACTTTGCTGCATGGGAATTCATGCTATTCCTCGCGGTCCGGTGAGAGGGTAGGAACATCCCCCACCTCCAGCCGCTGTAACTTCTGATTTCGCTGTGAGTAACCAGAGAGCGCGCGCCAGGGCCCAGTGCCTTCAGCGGGGCGAAGATTTGATCGAGAACAAAAGAACGCTTGCCAATCAGAAAACGCTACCCGAGAACAAGGATAACTTCTCTTTGTGTTTTGGAAACTCTTTAATTAGCAAATGCCTTTGGTTTCTAATATGCATTAAAACTTTTCTACGCAGATTCCAAGAATCAAATCATTGCTTCCGCGACGAAGGTGGGACTCCCAAGGGCCACACGCCGCAGAACTAAAGAAAATAGGCAATTAAATACTCGCTGTAAACCTGTACAGTCTTCTGGGCACTCGGCCGCAGGTTTTTTTTACAATAATTTCCCGCTCTAGTTTTCTTACGATTTCACTAAAGCTATACCAGATCCCCAGACTCTGGGCCGTGCGTGCGGGCAGGGTGGCCTGAAGCCTGAGTCCCCCGCGCCCGCCGCTCGTCGGCCCTGTCCCCTTGGAGGGGTCGACACTTCCTCCTGCCTTAAGCCGGCCCCCTCCGCCCGACTCCTATTTCTCTTCAGCCTCGGCCCCTCCTCCTTTTTACAACCCGGAGAGGGGGTGAGCGGGGATTGTGGCCTCACTTGGTCTAAGTCTGCCGAGAGAAAAGCAATCCGCGAGGCGCACCCATTTCTTGCCCCATTCCGAATCCCACATTCCGAACCTGTCACCTAAAAGCCCCTCGCCAAATCAAGCATTTTCAGCCCAAGGAGTGCTAAACACGACTCCGGGTCGCGTCTCTCTCCGGGGAGGCGCTACTCTTATTCTCAACCTCTCCATGCAAAAGCCTTGCCCGGTGCGCCCTTCTGTTCAGGAATCTGTATTTTAGTGTACCCGGAACACTAAGGAACAAATATTTCAAGCAAATTCCCTTTCTGGTGCGCTTCTCTACCCCCTCCCCCCAGTGAATTCAGGGTAAAAGTTTTTCTTAACTTTTCCCTCCCAGCCCCCTGCCCCTCCCCTCAGGAATCCGCCCAGAGCTCCGCAGACCTAGCCTCTCTCGTTCCCTTGCCCGCCCCTTCCGACTTCCACCCAATCCGAAGGCAGTCACACAGAAAACAAAGGCTGCTATTGGGCCTCCCTGGAGCTCGAGGGCCCGCCCCCGGAGTGGTTTGTGAATGGGGGGAGGGGAGGGGGCGGGGCGGTCCGGAACCCTGAGAGCCCGACGCTTCTTCTGTAGAGTTGCGCGGCTCCGAGGCGTTACTCTGCGCTCCCTCCCGGCGGGCAGCGCTCCCTCACCGCTCAGAGTTGCGCGGGGCTGGAGAGGCCAGGCCCAGGCCGCGGGCACCAGGACCTCGCAGCCTCGGACGCAGTGTGACTGGATTTCTTAAAAGAACTCGCCGAGCTCTTGGCTCCAAGACGCCGATCGGACTCAGAGCGAGAATTAGCCGTTTGGCTGAAAGTTGGAGCCAAGCTTCTGGGGCTGTAGAAGGAGCAAGGAGCGGAGAAGGAGGCGAAGGAGGAGGCGGCGGCGAGCGGAGCCTCGAGGAGAGGAGGCGGAGCAGCACCGTTGAGGCGGCGGCTTTGGCTAGCAAGCGGGGGCGCCGGGCTCTCGCCTGCCGGGGGCCAGACTTAGTGTGGGGGTGCGGCGCGCGCCCTATTGAGCTCAGTGAGTCGGGAGACTTGGGCAAACTTTGAAGGGTAACCGGAGACGCTTGTTGCTCCTCGCCGCAGAAAAAGCCGCACCGTTACGTCGCATCAAGAGGAGAAGGCGGCCCCCCATCTGCGCCCCCAGCCCAGCGAGACGAGTTTGGACCCCCGGCGGCTGCGCCAGTGCTGGGCGGAGGCGGCGGCGCCCCCGTGGCGGGAGCACCCCAGCTGCAGCGCCCTCTGTTCCGCGCCGCCCACGGCCCAGCCCCGGCGCCGGGAGGACTCTCATGCGCCCGGCGCAGCGGCGCCTCCCCCGATCCCAGCCTCTCTCGGCTGCCTGGTCGCGTTTCTCGGGCTGAGAGTGCCGCTGCACCCGCGGCCGGCGATGCGGGGCTCCTGCGCGGCGGTGTCGCGCTTGCCTCTGGACCTTTGCACCCTGGTGCTGGCGCTGCTGGGCGCACTGCCCGCGGGCGCCGGGGCGCAGCCGTACCACGGGGAGAAGGGCATCTCAGTGCCAGACCACGGCTTCTGCCAGCCCATCTCCATCCCTCTGTGCACGGACATCGCCTACAACCAGACCATCTTGCCCAACCTGCTGGGTCACACGAACCAAGAGGAGGCGGGCCTCGAGGTGCACCAGTTCTACCCGCTGGTGAAGGTGCAGTGTTCTCCCGAGCTGCGCTTCTTCCTCTGCTCCATGTACGCACCCGTGTGTACGGTGCTCGACAAGGCCATCCCTCCGTGCCGCTCTCTGTGCGAGCGTGCCCGCCAGGGCTGTGAAGCACTCATGAACAAGTTCGGCTTCCAATGGCCTGAGCGGCTGCGTTGCGAGAACTTCCCCGTGCACGGCGCTGGCGAGATCTGCGTGGGCCAAAACACGTCGGACGGCTCCGGGGGCGCGGGCGGCGGCCCCACCGCCTACCCTACCGCACCCTACCTGCCCGACCTGCCCTTCACCGCGCTGCCTCCTGGGGCCGCCGACGGCCGGGGCCGCTCCGCTTTCCCCTTCTCGTGCCCCCGCCAGCTCAAGGTGCCCCCCTACCTGGGCTACCGCTTCCTGGGCGAGCGCGACTGCGGCGCCCCTTGCGAGCCGGGCCGCGCCAATGGCCTTATGTACTTTAAGGAGGAGGAGAGGCGCTTCGCCCGCCTCTGGGTGGGCGTGTGGTCTGTGCTGTGCTGCGCCTCGACTCTCTTCACCGTGCTCACCTACCTAGTGGACATGCGGCGGTTCAGCTACCCGGAGCGGCCCATCATCTTCCTGTCAGGCTGCTACTTCATGGTGGCCGTGGCGCACGTGGCCGGCTTCCTGCTGGAAGACCGCGCGGTGTGCGTGGAGCGCTTCTCCGACGACGGCTACCGCACGGTGGCGCAGGGCACCAAGAAGGAGGGCTGCACCATCCTCTTCATGGTGCTCTACTTCTTCGGCATGGCCAGTTCCATCTGGTGGGTCATCTTGTCGCTCACTTGGTTCCTGGCGGCCGGCATGAAGTGGGGCCACGAGGCCATCGAGGCCAACTCGCAGTACTTCCACCTGGCCGCCTGGGCGGTGCCCGCTGTCAAGACCATCACCATCCTGGCTATGGGCCAGGTGGACGGGGACCTGCTCAGCGGGGTGTGCTATGTGGGCCTGTCCAGCGTGGACGCGCTGCGGGGCTTCGTGCTGGCGCCCCTGTTCGTCTACCTCTTCATCGGCACGTCCTTCCTGCTGGCGGGCTTCGTGTCTCTTTTCCGCATCCGCACCATCATGAAGCACGACGGCACCAAGACCGAGAAGCTGGAGAAGCTGATGGTGCGCATCGGCGTCTTCAGCGTGCTCTACACGGTGCCGGCCACCATCGTTCTGGCCTGCTATTTCTATGAGCAGGCCTTCCGCGAACACTGGGAACGCACCTGGCTCCTGCAGACGTGCAAGAGCTACGCGGTGCCCTGCCCGCCCGGCCACTTCCCGCCCATGAGCCCCGACTTCACCGTCTTCATGATCAAGTACCTGATGACCATGATCGTCGGCATCACCACTGGCTTCTGGATCTGGTCGGGCAAGACCCTGCAGTCGTGGCGCCGCTTCTACCACAGACTCAGCCACAGCAGCAAGGGGGAGACTGCGGTATGAACCCCGGCCCCTCCCCCACCCTTCCTTCCCGCCGCCGGGGGTGGGAAAGGGGCGGTAGGGAAAGAACTGCGGGGTGGGGGGACTTGTTTCTGGAACCTCCTTCCGCTCCAGTGAGAAGTCACCTGGAAATGAGAAGATATATGTAGATATATGTGGGTTGGGAAAAGAGGCCTGGGTGGAAAGACGGTTAGGATGAAAAGACTTCTGGCAAAGACTTGCAGGATGATGCTGGTGATGGTAACAGTGATGTTAATCATGTGCGGTACGGGCCGCCCTGGGCCTGTCGGAAAAGATTGAGATCAGAAGGTTGCTGTGAGTTCTTCCCGGCTCTGGGCCGAACTGGGACTGTGAGCGATTCCCCTGCTGCAAGACAAGTGGCCTGTCCTCACTCCTGTGAGGCCCGGGTGAAAGGTACAGCTGTCTGAGGCCGCTGCTTTGTTAGGAAAAGGGAGGACACCCTGCAGTGTCCTTGTCAAGCGGTGGTCAAACCATAATCTCTTTTCACTGGGGCCAAACTGGAGTCCAGATGGGTTAATTTCCAGGGTCAGACATTACAGTCTCCACCTCTGCCTCCTCCCCGCCTGTTTTTCTTCCTCTACTCCTTTCAAGTCTTGTAAAATAAGCATTTTGAAGTCTTGGGAGGCCAGCCTCCTAGAATCCTGATGTGAGGATGCTAAAGAAATGACAACATTTTGCAACAAGGAAAAGGAGGCAAGTAGTAGGTATTTCTACTACTTTTTTATTTTCTGGGGAAGCAGAAGGAAGAAAGAAGGCTGTTTTATTTGGTTTAATATCCTGAAAAGAAGTGATGACTTGTTGCTTTTCAAAACAGGAATGCATTTTTTTCCCTTGTCTTTGTTGTAAGAGACAAAAGAGGAAACAAGTGTCTCCCTGTGGAAAGGCACAACTGTGAAGACAGCAACTTTTATAGGCAAAGCAGCGCAAATCTGAGGTTTCCCTTTGGATGTTAATTTGGTTGTAATAAACATTCCTTTTTAAGGAAAAGTGAAGGGTGGTGTGCTTCCATACCCCTTTCTGTCAGAGGTACTGACTTGGCTAAAGGAAATGCAAGGGGTTTTGCTGTGTTTAAGTAAATTTAATTCAGAACACATGATCCAACAGGCTCTGTTAAAACATTCAGGGAAATCTCTCCCTTCATTTTCTTTTTCTTCCCTTAAACCTGCATTTAGGTTTTGTTTCGATTTTTTTTTTCCCTCCAATTTGAATCCTTCAAGATAAAAGGAGAAGCATAATGCCTTTAGCCTCATAATAAAGGAATGTTAAATTTTTTAAAAAGTCAAAGGAGCATTTTGTCCTGTTTTCTTTGTTCCATAAATCCGTTTATAAAATATCATGTGTATGCTGACCCTGTCTTTGTGTGGCTGGGTGGGGAGGTGACCTGCAGAAATGACAGTGAGTGAAGAGGACAGTTCAAACCATGGGCCCCATTTTTAAGGAAAGTCATTAAAAGAAGGTAAACTTCAAAGTAAGTCTGGAGTTCTTTGAAATGTGCTGGATGACTTAAATTTATTAATCTTAAATCATGTACCTTTTTTTCCTCTATAATAGGACTCTAATTCCTTTGCATAATGGTCTAAAGCTGAACAGAGAATCATGGGAGCTAACCTTTACTCCACCTTTGACATCACCCTCCAATCCAGCAACACTATCCTGTTTCTCAAAACGGTCTTTAAATGCTGTTTGAAACCGTTTTTATATCATAGAGGGTACTACGAGAGTACAAGTTGTTTTCTACATGTAACGTTCAGTTGAGTGAAGCTGCTTTTTATATTAAAGTTTAACATTGACCTTATGTTTCTTAAACCTCCAAAACTGTCTCATTTGTCAGATTTTTAAAACTCCCACTACACAGTTTTTGGCATCTTTTGTGTTATATCTCTTGCATGTGAAATTTGTAAAATAGAGATGAGTGCAGTATGTATATTTTGTAAATCTCCCATTTTTGTAAGAAAATATATATTGTATTTATACATTTTTACTTTGAATTTTTGTTTTGTTTTGCCTTTTAAAGTCTACAAGGAAGCCCCACTTTATCACATGTACAGATCACAAATAAATTTTTTTTAAATACAAAGTGAACGTTTATTTAGTTTATAGTTCCTATATAAGCCAAAGAACAGGATTTTGTATTATGGAAAGATGGTATGGAGGGACATCCACTGAATATGTCCCTCATAAAAGATGTTATATATATGAAGGTCTTTTTTCCTTGCCTTTTAAAATACAGAGTTTAATGAATGCCTTAACTGTCCTTTAATTCTTTTTTTTCTGTTGTTGTTGCTTCCTGCCTCTCTTCCCACCACCCCAGTGCACACACACCCCTAAGCATTTTCACATCCTGCCCTGAATCATCTACTGAAGGTACAGAATAAGCATCTCTTTTAGAGAGGTGCTATCTGATCCATGTTTTTACTACCCTTCAGGCATGGAGTCCGTATCTGAAAGAGGACTAGACATTTTTGGTCCACTTTTCTGGAGATATTTTCCTTGGGGAGAATTCTGTGAATGTTTTTTTCACTGGTCGGTGTCTTTATATTCTAAGGCCCCTTACTTGAATTGTTAGGGCTTAAATCCTTTGGGTTCAGGTGACTGGAAGGTCTGTAGTTGATTCCAGAGATTATAATGGGAGCATTGCTCTGGGAGCCTCCCCGGCTGTAGGCTTCACTCTCCCTTCTAGGTCAACTGAGCTGGAGGTCAAGTGATTCCCCGAGGTGGCAGTGACTCAGCAGCTCCAGCTGTAATAGACTCCACGCCTGACCCCTGCATGGCCTCAGAAGCCACTGAAACTATTCTTTCCTCTTGCCGGGGAGGCTAACTTTGGAATCAGATTAGACGAAGAAGCCTTCACTATCCAGGCACTTTGATATTCAACAGTCCCTCAGGGAAATGATAAAGGCATTCTAAATACTTCCATTTTCAAGCCTCACCAGATTCTTTTTTCCCCACTTTAATTCAGGTGTCTGTCTAGAGTCCACTTATTCTCCGCAGCCATCACAGCAATGGACAGGACGCTGCTGTTTCTCCTGCCCTCCCTCAGCTCTACATTTCTGCACTTCTAAAGCTCAACAGAAACAGTTCTGTTTTTGTTTTAATTAACAGGCTCACACACACATGGCTGGTGTGTTTTACAAACACAGGGAATAAAAACCAGTGACAGACAGTCCTCACCAGGAGGAGGAAGGCATGCGGCTACACAGTGTGTGCTAAGCGGCTTTAAGATCCTCCTGGGTTTTGAACATCACAATGGGTGTGAGGTCATCTTAAACTGTGAAGATTTTGGCGTCTAGGGAAGAAAAAAAAAAAAAAGACTTCAAGTCTCTTAAGGTTTATCTAGTTTTTGCTCATAAAATGACAGCTTTTAGGTTAAAGCATGCCTCTTTTAACACCACACTAATACTGCCTGTTAAGAATGTTTGCTTTTAGAGTCGATGGAAGGCTCCCAATGGGGTTTTTGCTCTCAAATTAACTGCTAAAGGCACTTAGACCCTTCTGTGGGGAGAGCGAGGTGGTTGTTCCTGTAAATGTGGCCCCTTCCTCTAGTCAGCACGGCCTCGTCCTTCAGAGCTCTCGCAGATTGAAGAGCACTGGTCTTTAGTGAGGGAACAAAGACTGTGTATGAATAAATTACTACCTGCTTTTTTGAAAGCAAAGATGAAAGTGTTCTGTTTCATTCCTTTCATACTGTGGTGCGTCCTAAGGTAGCAGATTCTTACCTAAGAATTTTAGAGGCTCAAGGATCTTTCAGGAGGTGCATCTTCGCAGAAAATAGGTGAAAGAGAGAGTGTGTATGGAAGGGCATGTGTGGAGCTGAGGAGAAACACTGGTGGGAGTTTGGTGTTAATCCCTATGTGAGAAGCAGAAAGACTTGTGAAAATTGACTTCAGTTTATCAAACAAAATTAGTCTATACAATATGCAACACCTAATCTTTTAAAGTAGGTTTGTGAGAAATCTTGACGAGAAACAAATAAAAGCCCTATTGACAACATCTTACCCATGAAAGGTAGGTTGTTTTTTTTTAATGTGCTTGATAGAAAATAGTAATATTAGCAATAGTGATATTAGTTCTCTGGACAGAACTACAGGAGTCTAATAGCTGTAGGTTTGAACCCTGTAATTATACTGGGAAATTCTCTTCTAACTCTCCCATCTTTAATTTCACTGAAAAGGCAGGTGGCTATTTATAGATGGTATATTTTTATGTATGCATATGTGGACAGTGAATAACAGTCTACAGGGCTTCAGGAAATCCTACATGTGGGTCTGTTCTATTTTTCTCTTATTTCACTCTCAGTGACATTAATGTAAATTGATAAAACTTGGTTCTTCAACTCTTACTTTTCAACCTGTAACATTTCTTACCTCTGAATCTATATTCCTCACATTTCATACAAAAGTAAACTAGTTAAAAGGGTACCATTAAAATGTCAAGTCTTTGGTAAACACACATTGTGCCTCTTACTCTCTGGTTGAAAAAAAATGTTCTAATTGGAATTTTCTCAATTAGCACCACAGTGATGGAAAAAAGGAATTTTGACCAAGACAATTGTTTATTATAAGTGATCCAACCCAAGAAGTACTAACCAAGCAGCCACTATAGAAAAGGTGCTATACCAGGGGCTGGAGGGATTCAGGATAAAAAAAAGACACTCCACCTGAAGTAACCTGGAGCCTAATTCAGGGTGAATGAGCACAGCCTCCCCAGTGGAGGAATAAGTAAATAATTATCTTTCTAGACAGAACATGGTAAATCATCACAGAGGCTCAAATGTTATTTGGAGTAATATTACTTGACATTTGGTGGCATTTACTGTTTTAAAAGCTGCTTTCACACTCATTATTTGACTTTATCCTCAAAATTATTGTAACAATCTTATGACATGGAATAAATCCTATTATAAAAATGAAGAAGCTGAGGAGCTTAGTGTGTTGAAGTGACACGGGAAGAGAAAGGGATCACATCCCATCCTTAGATTCTGAGCTCAGCCCACTTTCTGTAACATGTCACATAACCCCTCTTTAAAGGTACTATGAGGGTGAGTCATGGGAAGGATGCTTCTAATGGCAGAGGGTGGGTATCCAGAAAGACTGCCTTTCCCAAGAACTCAGATTATGTGATTCTCCATAATTTTCATCCTCTTAGATCAGTTCCTTCATCTCTGGAGGCCTTTCTTTCATTAGCTGATGAAGATGACATCTGAGATGAAGACCTTCCTCCAGGGGCCTGTGATTCCATGCAGCCATTATGAAGGCCGAACTGACTCATCCATTTGTGGACTGTCCATGGCTATTTTGAAATCCCAGACTAGTTGTTTTACCCTCCTGTAGACCAGTGTGTCCCACCTCTCAGCCAGCCAAGCCACTGTGTGCTCAGTGAAGGAAAATGAACTTCCCATTGGCCTTTTTAAGCCCAATTCAAAAAGTAAGATCATCACTGTATTACTGTACACTGAAGTAAAAATACAAGTTTGCTGCTGCTGCTGCTGCTAAGTCACTTCAGTCGTGTCCAACTCTGTGGGACCCCATAGGGGGTCAGCCCACTAGGCTCCCCTGTCCCTGAGATTCTCCAGGCAAGAACACTGGAGTGGGTTGCCATTTCCTTCTCCAGTGCATGAAAGTGAAAAGTGAAGGTGAAGTTGTTCAGTCGTGTCCGACTCTTATCTACCCCATGGACTGCAGCCCATCAGGCTCCTCCGTCTATGGGATTTTCCAGGCAAGAGTACTGGAGTGGGGTGCCAAGTTAGGGGGCTATCTAATCTCTTGAACTAGCTACCATGCCTTTCCTCATGCCTGTTTGTAGCAATTGCTTTCTGCCACTGGAAGCATGCCTTCCTCAACACCAAAGGGCTATGTTGAATCATATCTTCCTGGTTTCTTTCAAAGACCACATCCATATTTCCTGGTTGGCTGCAATCTTCTATCTTGGAATTCCCACTACTGGATATTTCACAGCCAAGTCAACATTCTATGTGGCTGAAATAATAGGACAAAGTTTTTGATTCTAAACAGTTATACCAGCCAAAACCTTAAATGCTTCTCTAGGTCATTGTCCCTAAAGCCTCTTTCAGAAGTCTTCAAACTAACAAAATAAAACTGAAGCTACTGTGAGGGATTCCATCGTGCCTTGGCTGGGGGTCTACCTCACTTTGGAATGGTCCTTTTGGGGAGCTCAAGTCCACCTCTTTTGCTATTGACCTTCCTTTAAACTGCTTCCCACCTACAAATCTATTTCTGTGGTATAACCCGGGCATCAGTTCAGCTTTGAGTTCAAGAAGTGGGTCTCCAAGAGATGGGCATATCAGAAGCAAGAGAGGGCATTTAGGAGGCAGAAACAAAGGGAGGAAGAGTAAGGAGATAAAGCGCCCTATACTCCATGAATGGAAACAAACTGCTCAACTGGTTTCAGTAAGACAACCTAATATTACTCACTCTTAGAAAAAGTGATCCTTCAACTTCAGCGTGGTCCTGCAGACTCTGGAGGACAATTCACTGAACGAGAAAAGCATCTTGGGGAGGGTATGGTGGGATAGCAAATAGGAAGTGTAGTAACCAATAATGAAACATGTGTTGCATAACCTAGCACCAGTTATATATTTTCATTTCCAAAGGAAAACAAATGGCATGTAGCATTTAGTTCCAGATTCCAAATATGGGATAACTGGAAGGAGAGATGAGTGGCAGCTGGTTCTTGAGTTGCTTTTTGCAGCAGAAGTACAGAATAAGCCCTCGAGTTAAAATCATGGATTATCTTCAATGCCAACAAATCATTTCTTGAGGACCTAGGACATGCCAGATGCTATGCCAGGCCCTGGGTATAGCAGACTGACTTCTGGAATTTGTTATCCTGAGTCTTAGCCAGAACTAAGCACACACTTCTTACCTCACATATTTCCTACCCCAGCCTCTAGAATAGGGAATAGGCCAGAAAAACCATTCTTAGTGTTTACAAATTCTTTCTCCTCACTGTACCAAAGTACAATAAGTGGTTAATGGTATCTTGATCACACTCTGAAGATGGAGAAACTGATGAGGCTAAAAGCAGCTTGAGTGTCACAAGTAAACAAAAGCCAGGCCATAGTGAAGGACACACTCATGAGTCCCAAAGACCCTGAATGTGGCCATCTTTTCCACCAGAGCAGTGTGCTTCAAGATATGATGTGGCCAGAGGAAAGGGACCATAGGAGGTCAGGGGAGTGATGGGTGATTTCCCAGCTTTGGGAAAAGGAGCATGATTACCCAAACACATTGCCAAGGGCAGTGAAGGCTGGCTCTTTGTACTTTGTTGATATCATCATTGTCTTTATCATTGCCAACATGTATTAAATATTGGCCATGTGCTAAGCTCTATGTACAATACAGCACAGTATAGCAGTTAAGATGATCCACACACAGCCCAGAACCACAGTACTTGACACCTAATAAGTGATGGATAAATGTCAGCATTACTATTATTAATATATAATTATTTCATTTATTCTTCACAATAACTCTGAGAGGTAGGTATCATCCCCACCACCACCACCCCCCGGCCCTCAGTTTACAGGCTCTGAAAGGTAAGCCTCAAAGCAGAAAATTTATATAGCCGTGCCCCCAGTCACCCAGCTACAGATATTTACTGAGGTCTCAAAATCTTCTAAGCATCATTCTTTTTAATTTAAACCAGGATTGAAGTGAGGGTAAGCAATGAGAATAAGTTACATCAGGACAGAATGGAATCAAGCAGGACTTTTGCAGTGCTAGTCCCAGGAAGTGTTTGTTTGTTTTGGCATTTTAGTGAGAAGCAGAAGACTCATAAGTGCTATTTAAATTCTGAGGGTTGGATGCCCCCTTGTTCTTGCCTGAGTTTCTAATTTGGGGTTCAAGGGCCTGGCAGCAAGAAGGAACCTGTGGAAGTGCTTCCCAAACCACTCCCCATCCCAGATGCAGCCCCTCAAAAGGCTGGTTTGAGTCCCTCCAGAGGCTTCCTCAACCTTCCGTGCCAGTTCCAGCCTGAGAGTTGGGACAAGGGCTTAGAGGGAAGACTCCTGCTCCTTGCTAACCAGGGGTCAGTGAGTGGGAGCATAAGGACAACAGCCCTCGTGTGGCAGAGACCCCCTTCCTAAAGCCCTATTGCAAGAATCACAGGAGCCTCCACAGTACTGTTATCATGGATACTATATCAGTGTTATCATATCAAAATGATAATATGGTAGCTTACTCTGTGCAGGTTCTTTGTGAAGCACCTGCATTAACTCGATCTATACAACAACAGTATGAGTTGGAAACTATTCTTTTTCTCATTTTATAGGCTCTCAGTATGGGATTCTGGAATCTCACTGAGCATCAGAATTGAATAAGAGAGCACGTGCGGAAGCATCCTACCCTAAATACCCTCGTATTGTCTCCAGGTTACAGAAGGGGCAACTGAGGCACAGAGAATTGATCTGGGCCTTAAGGATGTAGTGCATGTGTGCATGTTAAGTCACTTTAGTCATGTCCAACTCTTTGAGACCCCATGGACTAGCCCTTCAGGCTCCTCTGTCCATGGGATTCTCCAGGCAAGAATACTGTTGTGGGTTGCCATGCCTTCCTCCAGAGGATTTTCCCAAACCAGGGCTCAAATCTGCATCTCTTATTATGTCTCCTGCATTGGCAGGCGGGTTCTTTACCACTAGCACCACCTGGGAAGCCCTTAAGATGTTCAGTTCAGTTCAGTTCAGTCGCTCAGTCATGTCCGACTCTTTGCAACCCCATGAATCGCAGCACGCCAGGCCTCCCTGTCCATCACCAACTCCCGGATTCACCCAAACATACGTGCATTGAGTCAGTGATGCCATCCAGCCATCTCATCCTCTGTCGTCCCCTTCTCCTCCTGCCCCCAATCCCTCCCAGCATCAGGGTCTTTTCCAATGAGTCAACTCTTCGCATGAGGTGGCCAAAGTACTGGAGTTTCAGCTTTAGCATAAGTCCCTCCAATGAACACCCAGGATTGATCTCCTTTAGAATGGACTGGCTGGATCTCCTTGCAGTCCAAGGGACTCTCAAGAGTCTTCTCCAACACCACAGTTTAAAAGCATCAATTATTCAGCGCTCAGCCTTCTTCACAGTCCAACTCTCACATCCATACATGACCATAGGAAAAACCATAGCCTTGACTAGATGGACCTTAGTTGGCAAAGTAATGTCTCTGCTTTTGTATATGCTGTGTAGGCTGGTCATAACTTTTCTTCCAAGGAGTAAGAGTCTTTTAATTTCATGGCTGCAATCACCATCTGCAGTGATTTTGGAGCCCCCAAAAATTGAGGCAAATTTTAGGTCGTTTCCCCCTTGGAGTGCTCTTTAACAAAACGAGATTGAGTGGAAAAAATGAAAACAATTCCAGGGACTGTAGTTCAATTCTTCTTCCTCCCACACCTTGCTCTGAAAAGTGTGAATTCTCAGGGAACACTCTGTTGTTGCTGTTCTTTAATAAAAAAAATAAAATAGCAAAAATAAATCCAGTGCATTTGCAGAGAAAGAAGTAAAAGAACAGTGCCTCTGCCCTGACGGTGAACACCAGGAGCTCTGAGCCCACTGCACCTCCCCTGCCACATTTCTGCAGGCTTACGACATGCGCCTGTGAGATAACTGGATTTCCGACCGGGAGAAGAGTGTAGTCATAGGGGACTTCATAGCAGAAACTGGTAAATAAGAAACACAAACGGTTTTGCCCAGTGCAATTATCTGCCAGTCTTCTCATCAAACCCTGATAGTTAGATATAAGGAGAATCCAGACCCTCTTCATTAGTTTATGGGACTAGGTGAGCTTTAGATTGCTTAGAAATTAAAGAGTCTCACAGAAAATCAAGTCATGCATAAAAGAAATGAAAGGTAGGTGGTGGTGGTGGTGTTGGTTGTGTGTGTGTGTGTGTGTGTGTGCACGCGCAGACTATTGTAAATAAAAGGAAGCTTGCATGTGAGAGATAGTTCAAACTGAAATCTGATGCTCTAACGGGAGGCTGACTTGAGGGGAAAATCTAAATGTTAAGGGAAGATCTTTTTAAATTTAATATGTTATTTAAAATGTATCTTAAATGTATTCTACCCCCCACCTCCTCTTTTTTCCTTTCTCAGTCCTTCTTGATTAACACTGAATACTGTGGTAATAGCTGCATTTCTCATTGTTAACTTCTGGGTCTCATTCAGTGAGGGTTGACATGGATGTCAAGTGGCATCCATTTGACACCCTTGCACAAAGACACATACCAGCCTAGAAGGAAACTAATTTTTAGCAGAAAGGATTTGTTGCCATTTTCATCACCATCTGCACTTAGCATTTCCAAGGAATAAAACTACTAAATAACATATTTTCTTTAGGAAAAAGTCAATGCCATATTAATTTGCCACCAGTACTTCCGGCTTCCAGCAGAGCACGCATTTGCCAGTGCTTCTAGCAGCTTTCTTAAAAAAGCCAAAAGGCTTGATAAAGTCAGAAGAGCCCCAGAAAATGAGAACAAATGTTCAAACCAAATCATCCTCTCAAGTCACAAAGACGTTTCATTTTACTACTAGAACCAGTGGCTGACAAAAAGGAAGGCTAAAAATTAAGCTTTCAAGTTCTCCTTTCGGGGTTTGGGGTTCACTTAGGGGAAATCCCTCCACAAAAGCAGATTCATATTTCATCTAAGGTGGGAATCTATTTCACTCTAAGAGGTAAGTGAAACAGCAAGGAAATTCAGTTAATTCATCTCTGATGAGAGGAAGGCGACACACAGTTCCTCCGTTCACCAAGTGGTTTTTGGTCTACAGATTATACCAGTGTTTACTCCATATAACCAAGTTCCCTTTCAGTGCTCACCACCGCTATTATGTATTTATAACTGCTCTGTGCTCGTCTCTCAGCATCGCCCAAATCTGTCTGATCCGTTGCAGTGGTGGCTGAAAAAAATCTAAATCGATCTCTGCTGTCCAATCAGAATCTACCTGAAATGCCTTTCTTATTTTGAAACCATAAAACACAATTTTTTTGCTAGTCAGACCACCAGCTTGGGAATCTGTTTATGAACAGAAATACTCAATGGGTTCCACCTCCAAGATAGATACAGCATGGGTAGGATAAACATTACGGTGTCTCTTAATCCTGGCTATTTGATTTTTAAAAATGAAAGAACTTAACCCAGGGTTAGCCTTCTGCATAGGACCAGCCTTTAAGAAAAAGCAGAATGGTGTTAGCCTCATTTTCCTCAGGGACACTTCTTTTAACCTAGAGATCCTTCTTACCTGTCACTCTGAACCAAGAAAAAGGAAACACAAAGATGGAATGAGTTTGAGGGAAAAAAAAAAGATCAAAGGGAAAACCCAGAAAGCAGAGAGAGCAAGATAGCAGGAGAAAATTCTGAACACAGCCCTGCTTCTGAGCCACTGACACCTCAATTCAATCATTCCTTTGACAACTACAGTTGACTTCCCATCTTTAGTCTCATCCCCTGTGCCCCCAGAATTATGATAAGCAGTAACTTTGAGGGTTTTGATGTACCAAGCACAAACTCAGAGTATACTAAGCACATCTTATCTCATTTGATTGTCTCAACAACTCTCTGAGATGGATACTATTATCCCAGTTTAAAGATAGGGAAAGCTGAGTCACCAAGAGGTTAAGTTACTTGCCCAAGACCTCTTGATTCCTGTGCAGTACTGCATTCCTCTTCCTGCTTTTTTTTTTTTCCTACCCTGATACTGAATTATTGGTGTACATAGAATAGGCTCTGTTTCTTTGAAATATCTCTAAAACTGTGATTAGCTTTTCTCAGGATTGTGAAATATATTTATTCCAAGTCATGTGTTCCTGGTTAGCAGGGTATTAGACCCTGTTTTTTCCATGATCTATGTTTAATGACTTCACCCCACATGGCAGGGTATCACAGGAGAATCGTGGCCACCAGTGGGGGAGCTGATGACTGGTGGGGCCAGAGTGGATTTGGACTGAGTTCGTCTCACTGTGTTCTTACTTTAAAGGGGTTGCAGGGGAGCCCAATAAGAGCCCCCCTTGGGCACAGTGATTCCAGAAGATCAAGATCCAAGTCCACATGACAACTGTGTGTGCTCCCCAAGTGTTCACTCTGAGTCCAGTCTCCAAACCCCCCCATGGAAGTGAGTGATTTGAGAAATAATGACAGGTTCCCTAAGGAGTTTGGGGGTTGTTTGGGAAAATGAGTTAATGGCTCCCTCACAACATTAAAAAAAAAGAAGTCAGTGCTATTACTCCAGTCTGGGGGAGTAACTTGGGCTCAGCTGTTTAGTGCATGATGCTGAGATGGTCAAAGGACAAAAGGATGTCTCCAAGCCAACAAGGCTCTGCCATCTTCTATCCTGACATGTCCTCTTTCTCTACCAGAAGCATCCTGAGTAAGAGAGCACTGCTGGAAGAATAGTCGAGCAGGCACCTCTCTAGAGAGATATAACTAGTCGTCGTAACTCCTCTATGGGACTCGCCTCAGGGGAGAAGAAGTGGTTATAGGGGAAATTGTGCTCCCCTGTTGTTGTCAGGGCTGGCTGGCTCCTCTGTCTTCCCCTGCCGTCCTGCAGGCTCTTAACATTTAAGAAGCACTGTGGCTGCCACAACACGGTCGGTATTTCACTCTGCCAGCAGCTGCAACTTATCTTTGGCTCTATCCTCTCCCTTAACCTCGAGTCAGCCAACCAACCTGGATTCCAGTTCCCCTATGACCACCATCTCTTTCTTAGATACTGTAATGTCCCCCTAACTGGGCTCCCAGCCTTCACTGTGATCCCTCCTCCAAGTCATCTCACTCCATGCTAGAGGGAAACATGGTAAACGCAACTATGTCTCTTCCTTATTGAAAACCCTAAACTCAGCATACAAAGTCCTCCGTGGTTTCTGTCTAACTCTCCCGCCTCAGCTCTCAGCATTTCAGCTCTGCGAAGAGTACGCTGGCAGTGCTGATCTACCTACACCTGTCCTACACACTCATGATTCACACAATTCTTTTTTTACTATCACTATTAGAGTATGATTGATATACAATATTGTGTTAGTTTCAGGTGTACAGCAAAGTGATTCAGTTATATTTTTTCAGGTTATATTTCATTATGGGTTATTATAAGATATTGAATATAATTCCCTGTATGTGTGTGTGTGTGTGTGTGTGTGTGTATGTGTGTGCGCACTCAGTCCCTCAGTCATGTCTGACACTTTTGCAACCCATGGACCGTAGGTTGCCAGGCTCCTGTGTCCATGGGATTTTCCAGGCAAGAATACTGGAGTGGGTTGCCATTTCCTGTTCCAAAAGATCTTCCCAACCCAGGGATCAAACCCACATTTCTTGCATCTCCTGCATTGCAGGCAGATTCTTCACCATTGTGCCATGCATTCCCTGTGCCATAGGGAATCCTGTACAAGTAAGCTTGTTAGGGAATTCTAACAAGTAATCCTTGTTGATTTTCTATTACAAAATTATTTGTTGATGAAAGGGAGAATTTGTAGCTATTTCGACTGCTGAAAGTTTCATGCCCCTTATTGGATGCACTCCAGCTCTCTTCAAAAATAGACAGGAATATAGATTCAGAAGGAAATCAGAGTGAAGACCAAAATACCTCCACCATCACCCTGGGACTCCTACATCACTCCAGGACAACTAAAGGAATTCCAAGAAGAAGAAATACTGGTGGACTTTAAGCAAGGTCATTATATATTATTAGTACCTAGGCAGTGATTTGCCTTATATTTAGTTTCTGGTGCCCAGTGTAATATCCAATACAGAGAGATGCTCAGTGTACTGGGTTGGATAGTGTCCCCCACCAAATCCATGTCCTTTCCAGAACATCAGAATGTGACCTTATTTGGAAATAGGGTCACTGCAGATGCAGTTAATTGAGTTAAGATGAGATTATACTGGAGCAGGGTGAAACCTTAATCTGGTTTGAATATTGTCCTTGTAAGAAGAAGACAGACACACAAAGAGAACATCTTGTGATAACAAAAGCCAAAACTGGAGCGATGTATCTACAAGACAGGAATGCCCAGGATTGCTGGCAACCACCAGCAGCCAGAAGAGGCAAGGACAGTTGTTCCTCTGGAACCTACAGAGAAAGCATGGTCTTGTTGACATCTTATTTCAGACTTCTAACCTGCAGAACTGTTAGAGAATAAATTTCTGTTGTCTTAACCCACCTAATTTATGTAACTTATTATGGCAGACCTAGGAAATTAGTATACTCAGTGAATGTCTGTTTTGATGAAACAATGAATGAATCACAGGTGGAAAATTATTTGGAGCCAAATAAAGTATTAGTACCCTTAGAAATATGACTTACAGGTTATCAGGCAAAATCAATTTCTCCTGCTCCATGGCCCATGATCAGAGCTGAACACATAGCTGGAACTCTACTAGTTTTGCTGTAGACTGGCTACAATACCTCACTCCAGTAAGAGAACAAAACTAAGAACTTAGAGGTCCTTTGCAAGGAAGCATAGATCATTTTGAAAATCTGATGTAACTATGGGCTAAGTCTCCAAAAAGATGCATAATATGGTCATATATGCCCAAGACGGCAGATAATCTCCGCCTACCCAAAACCCATTGAATCAAGATTAAGAACCCCTGAATTAGAAGATACAGCTAGACTATTTAGGCTTTTTCACCAGTTCTTTGGACACACTGAAAACAGAGAAAAGCAAGAGTTGTTTTTCCATTTTCAAAGGCCTTGCCAAATCTGAAGGCCTCCATCATTTGCTTGGACTTCAGGGCCTCAACAAAGAGTAAAGACAGGCTATGGGCCAGCAACCCAGTCTGGAAATATAGAGACCTGAATTCTAAAGCTTTGCCATTTAATTATTTTGTTCTTTCTCTCTTCTGTTCACACTCAGCTTTAGTAAAATGTGGATAATTTTGGGGGTCAGAGGACAGGTTAATGAGATAATGCTGGTAAAGTACTTTGCCCCAGGGAAAGGTTCCTATGTAAACATGAGATATTATTAGACATTATCAAACTTCAGCCTTGCCAGCATTGACCTAGCCAGTGGTGAGTCCTTTTTCTTATCTACTGTTTGGCCAAATCAGGTTCTTTCTCTAAGGCAGAAAGTATGGGAGGTCTCCTGCAGCTAGTGTTGGGAATTCTGATAAGTGGGCCCTATCACCTCCCCTTGAGCAGTGCAAACAGCTCATTTGACTACATTTGATTAAAGCCTCCATCCTTTACTAACAGTTAGCCCTAAATCTCTTTGTGCATACAAATTAAAGCAATAATCTTTAGGGAGTTCTTCCTTTGCTGTATTAACTTCGATGCAAATTATTCAAATACATCAACAGGAAAATAAATATTATTTCATGTTTGGTGGTTGCAATTTTTTATCACCTGAAAGGAATGATTACATAGAATTTCCCCCCTTTATTTCTGGTGGACTTGGGCAATTTGAAAAAACAGAGAAATGTGATGACCATTGGTTTCGGGGACATTGGTTTTAGAACTAATAAGCATAACAAAAAAAGAAGAGGAATTTCTACAATTAGTAAATTGTTGTTATACTCAAATGTTTCAAGCTAACATTTTTTTACGCTCCAAAAAAAGGTAAAAGAAAAAAAGGGCAATCGCTTGAGTTCTATGGGAATTTGTTTAAAAAAAAAAACAAACCTCAAGGGAGCTTTTTTCATCATCAGAATTGACAAGGACATGGTGAACTAAGAGAAACCTAAAATGACAGCAGTAATTTTCATCAATATGAAGATGACATGGAATTTTAACTCAGACCCTTAAGAAATCCCACTACAAAGGGAAAAGTGTTCACCCACAATTACCCACTCCTCATGCCACATACTAAGTGTATCTGACATATGATATTAGGCAGTGCTCTGCATTTGGTCAAAATACATATTACCAAAATTCACCAGTCATGCATTTCAACCAGAAGAATTGTCTTTCAAAGAGATTATTGAACCCTAACAATGCAGAGTTTGAGCAATCTTCTCTCCTTCCTTCCTTCCTCTCTCCCTGCCTCCTTTCCTCCATCTTTCCCTACTTCCCATTATGTATCAGGCACTGTGCTAAGCAAAGCGGATTGACATACTTCCTACTCCTGTAAGATTAGGAGGTTTTGGCAGTTATCTGAAATTTGGATAGACAAAGATGCACTTTGGGATGAGGAAACTGTCTTTGATGTGTGTGGGGGGGCGGGCAGGAAGTTGGAGGAGCAGAAGAAAGATAATTGCTAAGAATGATTGCCCTTGGGAGGTCCTATTTCAAGGTCCTATTTTAAGACAATTTTGAAAGGCATAGTCATGATCTACTGCTAATATTCCCACCATGTTACTTCCTCACTTTCCCTCCAGTGGATCAAACATTTAACTCAGAACTTAAATGACTCCCCTCAAAAACCTATGATATATGTTTGTATCCAAGATACATGTGTTGATATCATAGGTTAAATTATGAAGGTACGGTGTTCTCTTTTCCTCTCTGAATAGTGTCATAGGAACATTCATGCCTCATCAAAAAGGAAAAAGGATGAATGAAAAGGACCCCAAAAATGTTTTAGAAGAGGTATACATTGAAGTTGTTCAAATACATTTTTAGCATTTACTAAAAATAGCTCTGTTTGCAGGAGAAAATAAAGTAGATGAAAAGCTTCTAATCAGATTTATGCTATCTGATCATGTAATTACACTCGGCTTTTAGGCCATTCTAACAAGTTTATTTGAAAAGGAAGAGAGATCATTGTTTATTGGAATGGCAATAATTTGGGTTTCTTTAATTGACTCCTGGTGTGAATACGTTGATGCCTGCTGTTCTCTAAGAGGCAACATGGAAAGTTTCCAGGAAAAGTTCACATTCCAGGGACAGCTTTGGAATCTACTTTCCATTGCAACCCAAGTCTGCCACTGGGGCTTAAGTTCTTCCCGAGGAAACACCAGCTTTCAAAGGCAATCTCACCAGGTGGCAGTCACTGCGGCTGAACCAGGGGTTGGACGAGGAGCCCAGCATTAAGCAGAGCCATCAAGGCAATGGAGGGCATCTCTGAAACCTCACCTTCCCGGTGTCCAAAGCACGGAGGGTGCCAGAGGCTGTGACTTCAGGAGCCAACAGTGAGCATTTGGAGACCACATTAACAATTTGACACTGAGTCAGTCCAGAGGGGCTACAATGAAGTGGGGGAGGAGAGTGCAAAATCTTTCTCCTCCCAGGGCTTTCAAATGCCCAAAAGCAGTCTTGCCAGGTGCCTGCTAAAAATGAGTACATTCCAGAGGAATTTAATAAAGTACAAAATAAAACTAATCCATACCTACTTGAAAGCAGAGGCACGTTTTGAAGTCCCTCACTGCTCTAAGCTCTAGTAAACTGACATTTTCTTTATGGGAGTTTCAGGTAAGAAGGAAGGTAGCCAGCCACTGGGGACCTGAAAGAGGAAGTGGGGGGTTCAAAGCCTGGTTTGATCCTTAAGGCCTAAAAGGTGACTGGCTCTGGACACAGTTCTAACAGCTGCCATGTGCTTGGCACACCTGTGGTGAGTTCTGCCTCAGTTCAGTCTTACAATGACCTTGCAAGGTTCACGGTATTATTGCAATTCAGCAGATACGGAAAAAGAGGTTGAAGAAGGTTAAGTAACTGGTCCTGAATCTTCTGACCAGTATTTGAGTCTAATATCCCAGTTTCCTTTTTTTTTTTTTTTTTTCTATTTGCTTTTACCTTTCCATTAAATGAAGAGTCATCAGCCAAAGGAGAAAAGAAAGCTTCCCCCATTTCTCCATCTGGACCACATGGTTCTCTTGAAGGATGTGCTGAACCAGGACAGGAGCAGAGCAACTTCTCTTTCCTCCTCTATTTCTCTCAGCACCTGCCAAACAACTTTCAAAACACACACTCCTACCCACTTCCATCAGACAGAAGATGGAACACTCCTAATAGTCAGAACCGTCCTTTAAAGCACAAATTGCAAGTCATGCTGCTGCTTCAAAGCTTTCAATGACTTCCCATCCCAAACCCCTTAACACTAACTCACAAGACCCCACTTGACCTGGTTTTTACCTCCCCCACCCTCATCCTTTACTATCCTCCCTTCGCCAACTGCTCCCCCCCACCACACCCCACACCACATTGGCCTCCTCCCCTTGGTCAGACCCACCAAACACTCTTACCACAAGGCTTTCAGTGAGGGAACACCGTGCCCCTACTGCTTCCGCTTAGCCCAGCAGTCTCCTTTTCTCTAAGGGTCTCAGCTGAAATGTCCCCTTCAAGACGATCTCACCAACTCTACTATCTAATCAGGTGCCTCCCTACCCCATCATTCTCCATCCACATTCCCTGTTTAATTCCTTTTTGAAACTTATTATAACTTATAATTATGTATTTTTTGTTTCGTGTGTACTGATGGTCTGTCACCCCATCTGGGATCCTAACACAGTGCCTGCCACATATTAGATATTCAAAAAATATTTGTTAAATGAACAAATGTGCTAGCTCCAAAAACTGTTTTATTATTCTTGACAGAATGGCAGTAAAAACCAGTCTCCTCCTGAGAGGTTATCGAGCTCTCCAGAGAAAAGCAAAGTCTGGGTGTTTATACATGGCTGAGCACTGGCGCAGGAACACATACTGCAAACATATTCTGCACAGTATAGAAATGATTTTATCCTCTCAGCAACCCTCCTTCCTTCTGAGAACTTCCACCTGCACAGAGTGACCGTGAAACCCCCATGTTGATATAATGTGGACCATCATGGTCTCTTCCCTGACCCAGTCTCCAAAGAACATGGCTGTTCGTGGTGAGGGTACCCATCTGACCCAAGGTGGGCATGGCACCCCACTCCAGTACTCTTGTCTGGAAAATCCCATGGACAGAGGAGCCTGGTGGGCTGCAGTCCATGGGGTCGCTAAGAGTCGGACACGACTGAGCGACTTCACTTTCACTTTTCAGTGTCATGCATTGGAGAAGGAAATGGCAACCCACTCCAGTATTCTTGCCTGGAGAATCCCAGGGACAGAGGAGCCTGGTGGGCTGCCATCTATGGGGTCGCACAGAGTTGGACACAACTGAAGCGACTTAGCAGCAGTAGCAGCAGCAGGGCCAAGTTGAGCTTTCCCTTGGGACTCAGAATGGGAACTGAAAAGGGAAATCAGTCTCTTTTGGGGTCTCTGGGTTGCAGGATGTAAAAGGCCAGAAGCCATTAGTGGCCATCCGATGGTCCTCAGAAATGAGAGGCAGCAATAGCATCCGACTGCCATTCAGATTCTGCTTGTCCCTGAGATGCAGGAACTCAATATCATCAGCATCACGTGTGCTTAGTCTCTCAATCGTGTCTGACTCTTTGTGACCGTATAGACTGCAGCTCCTCTTTCCATGGGGATTTCCCAGGCAAGCGTACTGGAGTGGGTAATCATTCCCTTCTCCAGGGGATCTTCCCAACCCAGGGATCAAATCTGGGTCCCTTACGCTGCAGGAGGATTCTTTACCAGCTAAGCCACCAGGGAAGCCCCATCAGCGTCATAGTTCACCCTTTTTTGTTTAATCTAGTTTGCCTTAGGTTTCTGTCATTTGTAACAAAAAGAGTCCCAACTAACAAAACAAACCTTTCTTTAAAAAACAAACTCTATTTAAATAAATAATTGGCACAATAAGAAAAAATTAGGACGCCTTTCTAATCATCCTCTAGGTCTGCTTCCTTTCCTCTGAGAGACTTTCCTATATGCACTTCTTACTGCCGAAAGTATCGCTCACCCTGGCAAATACCCAATGGCGCCAACTTCTAAAACACAGTGGTAATTGAAAAAGGGGTGAGAAATATCGAAGCAAATGCAGCAACAGATTTGGAACACATTGAAGACACTCACCTGGCACCTCCACAAAGACTGGGTGTCTGTCCAGGTCCTCCAAGGAGCAGACACCCCGAGGGCATTAGATGTGCAAGGGATTTATTATGAAAAACGCCTGTGAGGGAAAATGGGAAGGGAGCCAGGAGAACTACCAGGGACAGGTCTGACCACATGAAGAGGGGAGAAGAAAGTTTGCATTGGAAGCATCTTAGACTCGATGCAGTTCTGAAGAAGCAAGGCTGCCAGGAGTCCTGGAGCCAAAGTCACCCCCACCAGCAGAGCCTCCCAAGAGCTAGCCTGCCTGCCACACCAACTCTGCCGTTCTCAGTCCTCCACAACGAACGGTCTGTGGGAAGCTTGGCCTCGATGCCAACGTGATGATGGAGCTCAGAGTGCACAGGCGGGGTCCTCGATCAGTTATGCTCCGCACAGTCGGTGCTTCTTCATGGCCACAACAATTGGCCTGTTTTCTTCACAAGACCCCACCCAGTACCTATTTCTCCAACCTATTTCAAGAGCACTTGAATATCATCTGCTCCTCTGCCCTGATCCACACTAGCTGAGGTACTCTGTCCCTCTGAATTCACATAGCATCTCTCCACTCCTCTCTTACACAATTGAATACTTTCTATATTGTCTTACTTTCTTGTAATATTTTCCATTTTGTGTTGTGTGTGTTATATGCAGCACACCCAGATACAACTAATTCCTGGAAAACATGATTCTGTAAGGGGGAGGAGGCTGCTTGTCCCTTTGCCAACCCTGAGCACCAGAATCCTAAAACGAATATTGCGAGTTTGCTTCCCTCAGATATCCGCCGTATTCCCTTTATTCTCAGACTCTATTTGTTCACATCTTCACCTTTCTAAAATTGGGATGCTGCTTATATCACGGCAAAGAAATTTGCCACCTGCTGGCGGGAGAGTGAGTTGAGACAGAGTTGTCATTGTCTACCCATGGGAGAGCTTAGCGAGGCATATTTACAATAAGTGAAGCAAATGTTTATTGCTGAAGGCATGACTACACTTTCATGTTTTCTAGCAAAACAACAGCCAAGCATTTCAGAGGACACAGAAAGGGGATTTGCCAGTCTACACAATGGGCACTGTAATTACATACAATAAAAACTGACACATCTCTCAGGAGAAACCGAATTTTAAAAGTTAAAGGAGGTTGGAACGATCAATTCATTCATTGCAAAGTCACCCACAGGTGCCAAATATCTTTCTGAACCTTCTGGATGACTTTCAAGGCAAGCTGTTTACCTTCCAGAAAGGAGTAATTTAATTAAGAGTAGGACAAAACTATGAGTTTAATTGAACAAGAAATACAAAGGAATCCCTAGAAGTCATTTGTTGTTGTTGTTGTTGTTGTTGCTTATCTCTAAGACATGTCTGACTCTTTGGGGACCCCCATGGACTGTAACCTGCCAGGCCCCTGATAGTCTGCAATTTGACTAACAATGAAAATGCCTGGCCTGCACTTGCTAAGGAAGTCAAGATCACTAGGCAAGGTGATAAAAAGCAGAGAATCCCCATAATGCTATGTACAGCTGCCAATGGTCAAAAATGATTCAGGAAGAATCATCAGGCTGAATTTTAAAAATGTTTATCCTCATAAGTTGAATGGAGTACTGAAAAAAAATGTTGAGATAAATGTTATTTTTAGTGTTTAGACTTACAGTAGTTTTTTTATCCTTAAAACCTGTTATTAAATCAGGAATATATCTTAAAATATATGACATGTTGGAATCGAGGAACTAGGTTTAACATACTAGTAAATGGAATGGTTAATTTTTGATTCTGTGTTAACACCCAAAGAATTTGTTAAGAATAATGAAATCTACACCCTGTAATGAGAATCTGTACAGCTTACGATATTGAATTGGCAAAGCTCAGTATATGTATCACAATTTACTCTTTCTCCCTCACCTATGGAAGACATAAGTAAAATCAGCTATGGAACTCTTTTTTGCTAGGCTGGGGTCCTATGGAATTATTTTCAATCAAGTGTTCTAGGGAGCCACTATCAACTGCTTCTACTTAACATAACAGTTAACCTATATGCCATGCCTGTGATATATTCTTTTGTAGACTTAACTCCAAAGAATATGTAAGGAGTTTTAACCCCAGTCTCCTCTTTCTCCATCCTAAGGATTAATGAAAACTCACAACAGTGTGGCCAAAAGGACCATGTGGGGATCAGCGTGGAATCTTCTTGCAAGTTCTAGAATCTCTAGACCTCATGCCCTCGTGTTGCTGTGGCCACCCCACCTTGTTAGTAACCACAAAAAATTTGTTTACATATTCACTCCTATACAGCTTTTAAGTACCAAGCACCTTTCAATTGTGGAGTAGGAAATGGTAACCCACTCCAGTATTCTTGACTGAGAAATCCCACAGACAGAGGAGCCTGGCAGGCTACAGTCCACGTGGTCACAAAAGAGTCAGACGTGACTGAGCGACTAAACAACAACAAATGTTTCACTTGATGCCTATGAAAGATTTTCTTTCTTAAAATATGCCATACTAATGCTTGTTTACTACCTGGTCTGCTAACGAATGAAAATGGCGGTGTAGTATGTCATAAAGCTGACTGCACTAACCAAGGGCTCTGTGTCTTTATTCTCTTGGTCTTTAACCAGTGTGCATTGTCCTTTGTTAGAAAGGATAAGAATTACTTCCTGCTTATAATCCAAGCTGAAAATGTGTTCCCACTTCAGAGTGTCTTGAAACTTCCTGTGTCACACCATTAAGATTCCCCCAGGCAAGAGCAGCTTGGAGTCTTAATACTTAATCGTGCCCAGCCCAGTAATGTGTAGGCTCACTGTAGCATGTCTTCTTTTCCATTGCTAGGATGTACGCTTCCTGAGCCCAGGAACTATATATTTATCTATTTACCCATATCACACTATCTTTTATCAAAGCCTTCATGAAGATGCTCCATAATTTTTTCCTTGTTTTGAATGTAAAAACTATTTGGAAGAGGCTCAAAGACAGAGAACATTTCCACTGCACCAGACTACACTTCCATTCCAATCTGTTGTAAGTCCTGGATCTGAAGAAAGAGCTAAGGAATTTTGTTTCTCTTATTACATCCTCTTCATCTCCATCCCCAGTAATTCCTCAGTCTAAAAAATAAATAACCATGGAGTCTCCTACCTGCTGCATGTGGTTCTCAATGCTGGCTGAACATTAGAATCACCTGAGGAGCTCCTGTGAATAAAAATGATCAGTGTAAGGACCCTACTTCAGAATGATTTAATCAGTATCAGTGCGGGTGGCACATTATTTCTCCTAGTCCTTGCACAGCCCCATGTGACAGATGCTGCCATCCCCATTTTCCAGATGAGGAAACTGAGGCTCAGAGATGGGAAGAATTTTTCCATTACACATCTAACAAGAGTTGCCACAAGCCTAGTCCCCAAATGACTCTCAAATATATGTTGTTCTTGTTAAGTGTCCTCAATAGCATCTTTTAACAACTTGTGAGGTAGCACCACCCAGAGCCCTCACTCGGCTAAGCTGCAGGCAGGCTGGTATCAAACACAGAGACCCATTCATCTGCACACACAGCTGCAGAGGAGGACCTTGGCTTGCCAAGCAGAGCAGCCACAAACCCTAACTGTCTCTGAATTGTCAACTGTCCCATTACATCTTGGCAGCATGACCAGGATGACGGTTTTCTCTTGAGAACCAGAAGGTTAGGGCAGCACAAATATTAGGATGGATAGCCAAGCCAAAAGTCAACATCTTTTCTAAAGATTACTGTGCATTTTGAACACTTTAATTCCTGAATGATACTATGTGTTTAGATTAATATTAATAATTATTTAATATTAATAATTATTAATTATAGTTAATTTATAATCACTAATATTAATGTTTTGATTATTAATAATTAATGTTATTAATCTAAATAATTAATAATCCTTAATAAATCAATAAATAATAGTTTAGATTAATAATAAATTAATAAAATAAATAATAATTTAGATTAATAATAATAAGAGTATAATAAGGACATGGGATGACATTTGATTTAAAAAAATGAAAATGAATTAAATGGATTGGTATAGGTGAGCCAAAAGTGAGAACAGCTTGCCTTCTTCCTCATCTCTATTGATTTCATCTATCCATTCACTAGACAAAACAAGAAAACTCAAAAACGATTATCTGTAAGATTAAAGGATTCCCCTAAAAATGCCCATCTTTATTAGTTAGAGAATCTTGTCAACTTTCTTCCCCCTATATGCTGCAGGAAGAGCTACTTTACCCTGTTCTTAGCAAATCTGAAGCTGCTAAGACATTTTGGGGTGGGTGAAGGAGACACCAGGCTCCCTGGGTTCTATTGGAGGCAAACTTCTTTCCCCAGCTTGTGGCAGACTGGGGACAAGCCTTCTACAATATGGATTTCGTTGTCTGAACTCCCTCAATTCAACAACGCCCCTTGTCAAAGCACAGAGCCTGCAGTTATATCACAGATCAGCCCAGGAAACAGCGAGTCATGAATCACAGAGGCACATGGATTTCTGCCGAACAAAGAAAGCCAGCTCTGGGAAACTTTCTGGCCCTGGCTTTCCCTCTGTCCCAGTGGAAAAGCAGGTAATTTCCAACTGGTCCTGTAGAAAACCAGTACAAGGATCATGCAAGGCAGGTGTATCCAACCCAGTCCACTGCTTTATCTTCTCACATACACAAATACTATTTTTCATACCAGCTGCATCCTAAACCCCGAGTTAAGATGGTGATTAGTGGTGGTGGTGGGCGTCTCAGTAGGAGCTTTCTTAAGAAGAAAGGGCTTTGATTGAGCCAATGAAAGCTGTTGCCAGGGAACCAGATGCCATGAACAGGCCACTCCAGCAGCATAAGAATACAAGCCTGGAGTGCTGGACTGAGCATTAAGTGTACTTGGCAGCCGAGTCCTACGAGGCCAGTTAACCCTTTGTGCACCTAACCATGTCTAGATAGTGAATCCAGACGAGGATTTTGGTAAAATCTGAAAAGCTGCCCCTCCTCTCAGCCAATCCCGTTGGAATGTACTCTTTCAAAGAGGTTCTTCCAACCTAACAACTGCCCTGTGAAACCTGCTTTAGAAGGCGTTGGCATCAGAGGTGGGTGTGCCCAAGGACTGGTTAAGACCCAAGGTTCTGCAGAGGACATGCTCACATCTAACCACACTTTTTGTAACACTAGTGGGTCCTCTCGACTTGCAGTAGGCCTGCATCCGGGCTTTGGACTCTGAGAAGGGACTTTGCTGCTCTAGGTGGGTCTGCTCTGTGAGATCAGAAGGAAATGTATCTTCCCTCCTTAAACACCTACTTACAGAGCTTCCTAGGGCCAGTCAGAGGTTGGCAACCTCTGCCCCACTTTAAGACTGTTGCATGGAGGAGTGTAGGAACAGGCTGGCTTTCTGGGGAAATGGGGAAACAGGCAAAGCCACTGAGGATGGGCCTCGTGAACCCACTTCCCAAGGGAGACTTACCCACCGTCTTGCCCCAACTCTTCCTCTCCCTCATTTCTCCCCCATCAGTCCCAAACCCAGGCATGTGCTCTGGGTCCCCTTCCTACACAGTATGGTTAATTCATCTCTGCAGAAGGACTTGCATCTGAACTCGGCTCTCCGAAAGATATGAATGTTTTTCCAAAGGAAACTATAAAGGTTGAGTCACAGGCAGTGGGCTTACCTGTGGGCCAGGGGCTCCTGGGTTTACAAAGTGAACACTAGCAGCAAGAGCCTTGAGGGGAAGTTCTCCCAGAAGTCAGGCTCCCTGATGCCCCTTCCTCTTCCTCAGACTGTCATCTCCAGCTCCCTGGCAGCTCCCCTCCTGGGCTAAGAGTGAGGACACTGATTGGTACATCAAAACCTAACTAATGTGGGCAAATAGGGGGGAGGTATTTGTGTACCTTGGGTTATACAATACATATGTCTCTGGAAAGATACAAATACGTTATACATCAAATTAACATTTTGCTAAAATGATTAGCAGACAGCTCACAATTTTCACTCCATAGTTGTTAGAAAGTGTAAAAACCATTTCCATCACAGAGTTTGAAGAGTGAACTGGGAGCCAGGTGACAGAGAAGTATCTGGTTCTGCAGCCCAGTAACTTACTGTGAACAACACATGAGATTCCCTAGTGTGAGAAAATGGCTTTCAGGGCATCCTTTTGTACAACAAAGCTTCACCACTGTGTGTTAACGGTGGGGAGAGAATTTCTGTGTATTCTCAATTGTGTGACACCATTCAGTTCAGTTCAGTTCAGTCACTCAATTGTGTCCAACTCTTTGCGACCCCATGAACTGGAACACGCCAGGCTACCTGTCCATCACAAACTCCTGGAGTCCACCCAAACCCATGTCCATTGAGTTGGTGATGCCATCCAACCATCTCATCCTCTGTCATCTCCTCCTGCCCTCAATCTTTCCCAGCATCAGGGTCTTTTCCAATGAGTCAGCTCTTCACATCAGGTGGCCAAAGTACTGGAGTTTCATCTTCAACATCAGTCCTTCCAATGAACACCCAGGATTGATCTCTTCTCGGATGGACCGGTTGGATCTCCTTGCAGTCCAAGGGACTCTCAAGAGTCTTCTCCAACACCACAGTTCAAAAGCATCAATTCTTCGGTGCTTGGTATGGACCTAACAGAAGCAGAAGATATTAAGAAGAGATGGCAAGAATACATGGAAGAACTGTACAAAAAAGATCTTCATGACCCAGATAATCATGATGATGTGATCACTAATCTAGAGCCAGACATCTTGGAATGTGAAGTCAAGTGGGCCTTAGAAAGCATCACTACGAACAAAGCTAGTGGAGGTGATGGAATTCCAGTTGAGCTGTTTCAAATCCTGAAAAATGATGCTGTGAAAGTGCTGCACTCAATATGCCAGCCAATTTGGAAAACTCAGCAGTGGCCACAGGAATGGAAAATGTCGGTTTTCATTCCAATTCCAAAGAAAGGCAATGCCAAAGAATGTTCAAACTACTGCACAAGTGCACTCATCTCACATGCTAGTAAAGTAATGCTCAAAATTCTCTAAGACAGGCTTCAGCAATACGTGAACTGTGAACTCCCTGATGTTCAAGCTGGTTTTAGAAAAGGCAGAGGAACCAGAGATCAAATTGTCAACATCTGCTGGATCAGCGAAAAAGCAAGAGAGTTCCAGAAAAACATCTATTTCTGCTTTATTGACTATGCCAAAGCCTTTGCCTGTGTGGGTCACAATAAACTGTGGAAAATTCTGAAAGAGATGGGAATACCAGACCACCTAACCTGCCTCCTGAGAAATCTGTATGCAGGTCAGGAAGCAACAGTTAGAACTGGACATGGAACAACAGACTGGTTCCAAATAGGAAAAGGCTGTGTATTGTCACCCTGCTTATTTAACTTCTATGCAGAGTACATCATGAGAAACGCTGGGCTGGAAGAAACACAACCTGGAATCAAGACTGCCAGGAGAAATATCAATCACCTCAGATATGCAGATGACACCACCCTTATGGCAGAAAGTGAAGAGGAGCTAAAAAGCCTCTTGATGAAAGTGAAAGAGGAGAGCGAAAAAGTTGGCTTAAAGCTCAACATTCAGAAAACGAAGATCATGGCATCTGGTCCCATCACTTCATGGGAAATAGATGGGGAAACAGTAGAAACAGTGTCAGACTTTATTTTGGGGGGCTCCCAAATCACTGCAGATGGTGACTGCAGCCATGAAATTAAAAGACACTTACTCCTTGGAAGAAAAGTTATGACTAACCTAGATAGTATATTCAAAAGCAGAGACACTACTTTGTCAACTAGGTCCATCTAGTCAAGGCTATGGATTTTCCTGTGGTCATGTATGGATGTGAGAGTTGGACTGTGAAGAAGGCTGAGCGCTGAAGAATTGATGCTTTTGAACTGTGGTATTGGAAAAGACTCTTGAGAGTCCCTTGGACTGCAAGGAGATCCAACCAGCCCAATCTGAAGGAGATCAACCCTGGGATTTCTTTGGAAGGAATGATGCTAAAGCTGAAACTCCAGTACTTTGGCCACCTCATGCGAAGAGTTGACTCATTGGAAAAGACCCTGATGCTGGGAGGGATTGGGGGCAGGAGGAGAAGGGGACGACAGAGGATGAGATGGCTGGATGGCATCACGGACTCGATGGACGTGAGTCTGAGTGAACTCCAGGAGATGGTGATGGACAGGGAGGCCTGGCGTGCTGCGATTCATGGGGTTGCAAAGAGTCAGACACGACTGAGTGACTGAACTGAACTAGGTTGGTCATAACTTTCCTTCCAAGGAGTAAGCATCTTTTAATTTCATGGCTGCAATCACCATCTGCAGTGATTTTGGAGCCCCCCAAAATAAAGTCAGCCACTGTTTCCACTGTTTCCCCATCTATTTGCCATGAAGTGATGGGACTGGATGCCATGATCTTTGTTTTCTGAATGTTGAGCTTTAAGCCAGCTTTTTCACTCTCCTCTTTCACTTTCATCAAGAGGCTCTTTAGTTCTTCTTCGCTTTGTGCCATAAGGGTGGTGTCGTCTGCATATCTGAGGTTATTGATATTTCTCCTGGCAGTCTTGATTCCAGGTTGTGTTTCTTCCCGTCCAGCGTTTCTTATGATGTACTCTGCATAGAAGTTAAATAAGCAGGGTGACAATATACAGCCTTGATGTACGCCTTTTCCTATTTGAAACCAGTCTGTTGTTCCATGTCCATTATCTATTGAAAAAAAATTTTTTTCTATTTATTGAGCTGGTACTGTGTGCCAGGCACTACATCCAGTGTCTTACATAAGTCATCTTATTTGTTAATTAAAGAAACATCACTGTACCAATAATTAATGAAAATCAAAGGAAAAAATTTTTAAATTTTACCCACCACAGTATAATGACATAAACAAAGTATTTTACCTTCTTACTCTAATAGTCAATGTTTCTAAATTATCAGAATCTGTGTGCTTTTGATGAACATTTGCTCTGAGATTCTCCACTTAGAATTAAAATCACTGTTCTCATAACCCCTCATGGCCCCCGGTGACTGAGCTGCTAGCCAGAATGATTGATTTTCCACATGTTATGAAAGAATCAAGAATGTGTGATTTTTATTTCTTCTCCAAACTTAGTATCTCTCCATCGTAAATTTAAATGCTTGAAATTACTGTGAGCACTCCTACTAATAACATGAAGCCCTAAGCAGAAACAAAGCTAAATATTTTAGACTCTCAAAACAAACTGTTCAGAAAGACCTGAAGTAAATAGATCTCCAGCCCCCTAGCTCCTCAACTAGGTGGACCATGTGGTCACAATTTATCCATAAGAAAAGGAAGGGAGCAGAGAGTCATGGCTGATACTTTCTCCCTTGGTGTGATTCTAGAGTAGTCTTTATTGCCTTTTGCATTTTATTCTTTCAAACCTGATCTGGACCACATGAGAAATTAACCCTAGCCTCTGAACAAGCCAAGGAAGACATCTTCAGCAAGTCTGTGCTTCTTCCAACAAATTGAGAGCTCTGTATCTCCCACATTAATTCTCTTGGTGCCCTGTCAGCCTCTAAATATCAAGGTTTTTGTTGGTCAGTGACTTTCACCTATGACCCTAAACTTTGTTTTTGTTGTTGTTCAGTCATTAAATCATGTCCAATTCTTTGCAACTCCATGGACTGCAGCACATCAAGCCTCCCTGTCCCTCACAGTCTCCAGGGATTTGCCCAAGTTCATGTTCATTGAACCAGTGATGTCATCGAACCATCTCATCCTCTGCCTCTCTCTTCTTTTGCCTTCAATGTTTCCCAGCACCTTCAATGTTTCCTAAGCTTTATAGTACAGGTGAATTACTAACTACTGAAACAGCCTTTAACCTAATTCTCTCCATATATCAGTCCTACTGGCTCAAAGATCATCACATATCTCTCTGTACATGTTAAAAAGCAAGTCACAAATGTTTATTCAACTGTTACTATATATAAGGGGTGCTAGGGGAAGTACTCGTGGCCCAGACAGTAAAGAATCTACCTGCAATGCAGGATTCCTGGGTTCATTCCCTAGGTTAGGAAGATCTCTTGGAAAAGGGAATGGCAACCTACTCCAGTGTTCTTGCCTAGAGAATCCCAAGGACAGAGGAGCCTGACAGGCTACAGTCCATGGGGTCACAAAGAGTCAGACACGACTGAGCAACTTTCACTTTCAAGAACTATAAGACGTGGTCTCTACCTTCCAAAGATTCCAGTCTAGTCGGGAGTATAAAGCACAAGCAAATAGAGCCTTTCATAATGCAAAGCCATGCTGATTGTGACATACACAGCCCACATTTTTAATATTCTTTGTTTGGACTTTCTTGGACAATTTATCTTTGGTGCGTGTGGCAGATGACCACAGATGGCTTTACCAACCGTCATTCCATGTCCCTTCAGTGCAGGATGCTGGAAAGCTAAAAATGTGATTGCCTGGACTCCACTGCAACTAGATTTGAAAGGTCAAGTGAAGAGAAGAACGGTTGAAGAGATATGACTATTTTGAGGTTATCACAGCTGCTGGACACAAATCCAGTGTCCAGTCACCAGTTTGATGGTAGAATGGGGCTGTGTGATGGCCTCAGTTAGTAGCTTCCAGATTGGGGGATATTAGCCAGGATGTAATGTAGCTTCTTATGAATCATTGCTGCTACTCTGTTGCAGAAGCAGGATGACCAATAGGCTGGGACTAGGGCTTCTCAGGTGGTGCTAGTGGTAAAGAACCTGCCTGCCAATGCAGGAGACAGAAAAGACAGAGTTCTATCCCTGGGTTGGGAAGATCCCCTGGAGGAGGGTATGGCAACCCACTCCAGTGTTCTTGTTTGGAGAATCCTATGGACAGAGGAGCCTGGAGGGCTACAGTCCATGGCGTCTCAAAGAGTCAGACCCGGCTGACCGACTTAGAACTCTTGCAGGCAGGACCAAATTGGGACTAGGTCTTATGTCACCTCTGGTTTGTCTGTGGCTTCGTGCAAATCATTAATTTTTTTTTTTTTTTTTACATGTACACACTGCTTTTTTTTTTTTTTTTTCCGGTGGCACTGGGTCTTGATTGCTGTGCAGGCTTTTCTTGAATTGTGGCAAACGAGGGCTACTTGGCCACAGTGTGGCAAGCCTGGGCTGCTCAGGCTTCTCACTGCAGTGGCTTCCCTTGTTATGGAGCACAGGCTCGAGGCACACGGGCTTCAGTAGTTGCTGCACAGGGGCTCATCAGTCATGGCTCGTGAGCCCTAGAGTGTGTGGGCTTCAGTAGATGTGGCATACGGGCTCAGTTGCTCCACCGAATGTGGGATCTTCCCGGACCAGGGATCAAACCCCTGTCCCTGGCATAGGCAGGTGGATTCTTATTCCTGCACCACCAGGGAAGTCTTGTGCAAACCATTTCATTTCTCTGTGCCCTGGTCTTGCCTCATGGAGTAACTAAGACAGCAGTGATGACTGCAGTCTTGTAGGCTGCCTGAGCAGGTAACTAGAATTCTTGGAGCACATTCTCATACTGCCCTTTAAAGGGGGATGAGGACCTGCACCATCCCCTAGGCTACTTCACCCATGTGGCATCCATTTACTGCAAAACACTCTGGAGCAAGGGACAAATTCCTGGACGTGCTGGGGACATGGCCACTGAATAACATCTCTTTTCTTTGTTTCATGTGGTTTCTATTTATTTACAGAGCGCCATGGTTATTCATGATGCTTTACAAACCATAAAAACAAGGTCTCCACCCTATAGAATTTACAGTGTAATTTAAACAGACATGCTGCATGGGCTGACAGGTCAGGCATGCCAGGAGATGGTGTTGGTGTTATATAACATGGGTGTGGAGGGTTTCTTCTTGAGTTATAAATACTTTCCAGTTACAAGGGGCCTTTCATCTGGGATCCCCTAGCACTTTAGAATAGCAATAACCTCGATTGCTTTCTAAATGCACTTTCCATAAACTGCTGTGGGGACTGAGTAAATGCTTTTAAATGTCTATTAATTGATCTGTACATCTGTTCATTGTCTGTATTAAACAGCATGGATGTAAACACGACAGTTCAAGAGAGGCCCTCTTTGGGCTATGGTTTGGCTGCTCCCAGACTACCATCCCAGCCTTGCTGCACGGCACTGGGAGAGCCAGCTGGGCTCCCGGCTATTTTTCCAGGTGAGATGTTCACTCAACCTAGGCTCAGAAAGACCACTTCCTGGGGACTGGCTTCACCACCTAGGCATGAGTTAACATTTCCAAGTCAGGTGAGCTCAGAGAAAGAATTGCCAATGGAAACCTTGGAGTTATTCCATAGCCAACAACAATGGATCTCATCCAAGTTCCAATCACTCCATCACTTTCCTCTTATGCTCCTTACTGTCTCCCTTGAGCAGCAGCATTTTCAAAATGTTGTTGTTCTTCTTCAGTCACTAAGTCATGTCTGACTTTTTGTGACCCCATGGACTGCAGCATACCAGTCTTCCCTGTCCATCACTATCTCCCAGAGCTTGCTCTAATTCATGTTCATTGAGTCAGGGATGCTATCTAACCATCTCATCCTCTGCTGTCCTCTTCTCCTTTTGCCCTCAGTCTTTCCCAGCATCAGGGTCTTTTCCAATGGGTTGGCTCTTCGCATCAGGTGGCCAAAGTATTGGAGCTTCAGCTTCAGCATCAGTCCTTCCAATAAACATTCGGGGTTGATTTCCTTTAAGATTGATTGGTTTGATCTCCTTGCTATCTGAGGGACTCTCAAGAATCTTCTTCAGCACCACAATTTGAAAGCATCCATTCTTTGACGCTCAGCTTTCTTTTTTGTTTAATTTATTTTTAAATTGAAGGATAATTGCTTTACAGAATTTTGTTAGTTTCTGCCAAACATCAGCATGAATCAGCCACAACTACACATATGTCCCCTCCCTCTTGAACCTCCCTCCCATCTTCCTCCCCATCCCACTCCTCTAGGTTGTTACAGAGCTCCTGTTTGAGTTCCCTGCGTCATACAGCAAATTTCCATTGACTATCTATTTTACATGTGGTAATGTAAGTTTCCATGTTACTCTCTCCATACATCTCATCCTCTCCTTCCTCCCCACCCCCACACCATGTCCGTAAGTCTGTTTTCTATGTCTGCGTCTCCATTGCTGCCCTGCAAATAACTTCATCAGTACCATCTTTCTGGATTCCATATATGTGAGTTAGTATACAGTATTTTTCTTTCTCTTTCTGACTTACTTCCCTCTGTTTAATAGGCTCTAGGTTCCTCCACCTTTGCATTCCATTTTATGGCTAAGTAATATTCTCTTGTATATATGTACCACAGCCTCACTATTCATTCATCTGTTGATGGACCTCTAGCTTCCATGTTCTAGCTATTATACATAGTTCTGCAATGAACACTGGGGCACATGTCTTTTTCAATTTTGGTTTCCTCAGAGTATATTCCTAGTAGTGGGATTGCTGGGTCATATGGTGGTTTTATTTCTAATTTTTAAAGGAATCTCCATACAGTCTCTTCCATAGTGACTGTCTTAATTTATATTCCCACCAACAGTGCAAGTAAGTTCCCTTTCTCCACATCCTTTCCAGCATTTATTGTTTGTAGACATTTTGGTGATGGCCATTCTGACAACTGTGAGGTGATAACTCATTGTAGTTTGATTTGCATTTCTCTAATAATGGATGCTCAGCTTTCTTTATGGTCCATCTCTCATATCCATACATGACTACTGGGAAAACCATAACTTTGACTATATGGACTTTTGTCAGCAAAGTGATGTCTCTGCTTTTTGCTATGTTGTCTAGGTTTGTCATAGCTTTCCTTCCAAGGAGCAAGTATCTTTTAATTTCATGGCTGCAGTCACTGTCCACATTGATTTTGAAAATAAAATCTGGCACCATTTCCATTTTTTCCCCATCTATTTACCATGAAGTGATGGCACCAGGTGCATGATTTTAGTTTTATGAATGCTGAGTTTTAAGCCAGCTTATTCACTCTCCTCTTTCACTCTGATCAAGAGCCTTTTTAGTTCCCTTTCACTTTCTGCCATTAGAGTGGTATCATCTGCATATCTGAGGTTGTTGATATTTGGCGATCTTGATTCCAGCTTGTGATTCATCCAGCCTGGCATTTCACATGATATATTCTGCATGTAAGTTAAATAAACAGGATGACAATATACAGCCCTGATGCATTCCTTTACAAATTTTGAACCAGTCCATTGTTCCATGTCCAGTTCTAACTTTTCCTTCTTGACTCGTATACAGGTTTCTCAGGAGGCAAGTGAGGTGGTCTGGTACTCCCATCTCATTAAGAATTTTCCTGTTTGTTGTGATCCACACGGTCAAAGGCTTTAGCATAGTCAATGGAGAAGAAGTAGATGGTTTTCCAGAATTCCCTTGCTTTCTCCATGATCCAATGAATGTTGGCAATTTGATCTCTGGTTCCTCTGCCTTTTCAAGATTTACAGCTTGTACATCTGAAAGCTTTTGGTTCACATATTGCTGAAGGTTAGGTTGAAGGATTTTGAGCATAACCTTGCTAGCATGTGAAATGGCAACATTATATATCATTACACTGGGTATGGAATTTTCCCTTCTATGTCTCACTCAAAGGCTATTTAGCAAGTGACTATTCCTGGCCTATTTAACAAATTCATTCAAATCCAGGGGAAGTTTGGCATGGGATGCAAGGTCCTAAAAGTTCACCCAGAAGTTTATGATAAGCTAACATCCCTCATTCTATCCATCCTTTATACTGTTCTTAGAGTTATCATTCTAAAATCCAGGTAGAATCACAACAACCCCCTGTTTTCAAAATCCTACTTGAAGATTGAAGTCCAAGATGCCTTCACAGGGACATGTTGCCTTCCTGGTCTTGGCTAGCTGGCCTGTCTTTCCAGCTTCATCTCTGTCCATGGGAGCCAAAGCTGTGGCTACAGCAAAGAAGCTAGCCCTCCTCTAGAGATCTCAGACTTTCCTGTCCATGGCTCCTGCCCCTCTCATCCTCCCTGCTCACCATCCGTGAATGTCTGTTAAAGCCCATCTCTAGTACCCCTCCTTGTGGCCTTCTACAAGACCCACCACCATGCATCACCCCACCCCCACCATGCATCACCCAGCCATCACCACGCATCACCCAGCCATCACCACGCATCACCCAGCCATCACCACGCATCACCCAGCCACCACCATGCATCACTCAGCCATCACCTTGCATCACCCAGCCACCACCACGCATCACCCAGCCACCACCACGCATCACCCAGCCACCACCATGCATCACTCAGCCATCACCTTGCATCACCCAGCCACCACCACGCATCACCCAGCCATCACCATGCATCACGCCACCACCACCACGCATCACCCAGCCACCACCACGCATCACCCAGCCATCACCATGCATCACCCAGCCACCACCACGCATCACCCAGCCACCACCACGCATCACCCAGCCACCACCATGCATCACTCAGCCATCACCACGCATCACCCAGCCACCACCACGCATCACTCAGCCACCACCACGCATCACCCAGCCACCACCACGCATCACCCAGCCACCACCATGCATCACCCAGCCACCACCATGCATCACTCAGCCATCACCACGCATCACCCAGCCACCACCACGCATCACCCAGCCACCACCACGCATCACCCAGCCATCACCATGCATCACCCAGCCACCACCACCCTTGCTTCTTTCCCTAGAGCACCTGCTCATTTCCACCTCCAAATCACTATTGTCACATCATCTTTCAGATGCTGGTCCCCACACACCTGTCTTCTCACCCTGATGGGAGCTTCTTGAGGGCAGAGACCACATCTCACATGTAGTAATCTTCTAGTTGAGTTTTGTTGAAAGGTCCTTTTGACCTTTCAGGGATGGAGAAGATGATGGGAGAGAATGTGCATGCACTTCAGTTGTGTCTGACTCTTTGTGACCCCATGGACTGTAGCCCACCTGGCTCCTCTGTCCTTGGGATTCTACAGGCAAGAATTCTGGAGTGGGTTACCATGCCTTCCTTCAAGGGATCTTCCCAAACCAGGGATCCAACTCATGTCTCGGCAGACGAGCTCTTTACTACTAGCACCAACTGGGAAGCCCATGGGAGAGAACATCAGTAGCTTAAAAGCACTGGAAACTATTTGGAATCTTCACTTTGTAGAATTTTGCCTCATCTGTTGTAAGGAGTTCACTCTATAATAATGCTGACCAATGGCTTTCAGATTACAAAGTGCTAAGTTCAGTTTTTTATTTTCTTTGCTCTACATTTTTTTAGATTTTATCTCAAACTCTAAAGTGTGCATAACACAAACAGTATCATTTTAATAATTTTTAAATGTACCATTCATTAAGTACTTTCATATTATTGTACAGTTATCACCACCACCCATTGCCAGAACTTTTTCATCTTCCAAAATTGAAACTCTGTACCCATTAAACACTAACTTTCCATTCATTTTCACACATCCCCTGGGAAACATCATTCTAGTTTCTGTCCCTATGAATTCAACTATTCAAAGTATTTACCTCATACAATTGGAGTCATGCAATGTCAATATTTGTTCCCTTGTGACTGTCTCATTTCATTCAGCATAATGTCTTCAAGGAAATCCAACCAGTCAGTCCTAAAGGAAATTAACCCTGAATATTCATTGGAAGGACTGATGCCGAAGCTCCAATACTTTGACCACCTGATGTAAAGAGCTGACTCTTTGGAAAAGGTCCTGTGCTGGGTAAGATTGAAGACAAAAGGCGAAAGGGGTAGCAGAAGATGAAATGGTTAGATAGCATCATTGACTCAATGGACGTGAATTTGAGCAAACTCTGGGAGATAGTGATAGACAGGGAAGACTGGTGTGCTGAAGTCCATGGGGTCACAAAGAGTCGGACACAGCTTAGCAACCGAACAACAACGTCTTCAAGGTTCATCTATACTGTAGCATATATCCAAGTTTATTTCCTTTTCAAGGCTGAATAATATTCTGTTTTATATATTTGTCACACTTTGTTTTTCCATTCATCTATCATCTGTCAAGTAAACAGCTGAATTTCAACTATTGTGAACAACATTGCTATAAACATGGATGTTCAAATATCTAAGTCCTTGCTTTCACTTCTTTTGGGTCATATACCCCAAAGTAAAATTGTTGGATCATATGGTAATTTATGTTTAATTTTCTGAGTAACTGTCATACAGTTTTTTGTTTATGTATTACGCCAAATGGCTTGTAGATGTTAGCTCCAATACCAGGGATTGAATCCGATCTTTGGCAGTGAAAGCTCAGAGTCTCAGCTACTGAACGACCAAAGAATCCCTGACATACTGTTTTCCACACCTGTTGCACCATTTGATATTCCCACTAGTAATACACAGGGATCCCAATTTCTCCACATCTTCAGAACACTTGTTATTTTCTGGACTTTTTCTGTTTGATTTTATTTTTTTAATAGTCATTCTAAGATGGTGCTAGTGGTAAAGACCCTGCCTGCCAATGCCAGTGCAGAAGACGTAACAGACCCGGGTTCGATCCCTGGGTCAGGAAGATCCCCTGGAAGAAGAAATGGCAACCCATTCCAGTACTCTAGCCTGGAGAATCCCGTGGACAGAGGAACCTGGTGGGCTATAGTCCACGGAGTCGCAAAGAGTCAAACATGACTGAAGCAACTTAGCACATAGCACGCAAGGACTGTCGAAGTGGTATCCATGGTGGTTTTGACTAAATTCAGTTTTGAGCCTCTACATTCACTGGCTTGATTCCCCATGATAAATCCAATCTCATTATACACCATGACTTCTATTTCTTCCTTATGAGACTTGAGACTGCCTCTCAGAAAGTGACAGCCACAGAGGGAGATGGAACAGTGCGTGGGCCTGGGTCCAGCTGTGCTTCTTCCTCCAGGTCAGCAGGGAGCACTCCCACAGGACTGCCCTGAAGACTCTGATGACAGATGACAGGACCGGTCGCTCTTCCAGACTAAAGTAGAGTCCCAGATCACCTGCAAAAGGGTCTCTTTTTTCCCTGGCCACCTCCCCTCAGTCCTGTCCTCCTCATGGTGTCAGCATCAAGGAGAATAAGCATCCCAGGCCACAACAGTGTTTCTCAAAGCTTTGGCACTCAGAGTGAGACATTTCTTCATTAGGCAGGACAGCAGACAGTCGTCGTGACAACCAAAATGCCCACTACCCACATCTCCCAAGTACCCCCTCCCTCTAGAGATGAAAGTGAAAGTGTTAGTCACTCAGTCATGTCCAACTCTTTGTAACCCCATGGACCATAGCCCGCCAGGCTCCTCTCCTCTGTCCATGGGATTTCCAAGGCAAGAATACTGGAGTGGGTTGCCATTTCCTTCTGCAGGGGATCTTCCTGACCCAGGGATCAAACCCAGGTCTTCTGCATTGCAGGCAGATTCTTTACCACCTGAGCCACTACGGAAGCCCCTCTAGAGATGGGAGTTGCCCAAGTGAGACCCAGGTGTGCAGAGGAATCGCGAGAGTCCAGGTGACTTGCACTCATTCCTGCAAAGCAGCAACTACCAGAAAAGGGGGCCTCATGTCCAGCTGAGAATACGCTGGAGCTCAGCCAAGGAAAACATCACAGGTCACTTTAGGTGACCTAGACAACTCCTCTGAGTCTGTTAATGCTTGGTTGACAGTGAAAGGCTCTATATCCGAAGAAGGGGGAGACACTCTCTACCAGCAGGACAAGTCCTGTAACAGGAAGAATATCCCAACATGCCCCCCATCCCTGAAATCTGAGCCTGGTCTCTTCAATGTCCATTTGACCCTCTGTCCCCACAGGGTGTGAACCCTGCCCTCAACAGTCCCTGCCTTGCCTACTCCGGCTTAAGCGACTTCACGTCCCTGTGCTGCCATAGCAACCAGGAAACAACCAGTGAGAAGGTCACAGTGAGAAGGAGGGTGCCTGTGGCCCAGATCTGCCAATGCACACGGGCGGTACCCGAGCAACAGGACCAGGCACAACAAGGGTGCAGGCGAAGAGGAGAGAGAGGGCTGCCCAGAGAGCAGACAATCCAGGGCTTGAGGAGTCTGGGTGTGTGGTTTATTTTTTCTCCCGACAAAGACACACACTGTCTAAACTGTGTGGCTAGTTGTTATTAAGAAGCTGCTGTACGAGTGAAAAAAAATGTATTTCATAAAAGGCCCAGTGTTTGTGGTCTTCTTGGGCTCACTGCTGAGCTCAGGAAACCCTGAGGTGTGACCAGTTTTCAGCCTTCAAAACCAAGATGAACTGCCCTTGAGAAGGGTGCTCAGAGGAAAACCATGTTCACCCTCTCCCTCCTGAGCCGGGGACATGGCAAGCTGGTCCAGGACAAACAGAAGCTAGAAGTCTATTTTGAACCGGAGGTGAGTCTTACCAACGAATAAAAGCATATCTGGGGGATGGGAGGGGAACGTTCTGTTTTTCCACTTGGGGCTGAGCCCTGTGTGTTTTGGTTGGTTTTGTTTCTGAGGTGGTGGGGGTCACCGAGAGATCATCCCTCCTCCTTGGTGAAACTCAAGAAAATAAGGTAGTTTGCTTGACCCACGGAAGTTGCCACCTGGGCCCTTGTCCTCCCGCTCCCTCACTGATTTATGGCCTCATTTGCTTTAGACTGGAAGAGATTCCACGTGGTCTAGAATTGGGGCAGTTTGGTATAAGACCAAAATTTCCACCTGGGTTCTAGGCAAGCTGATGGCTGTTTGGGTTTTTAGACATCATGTTCTGTGGTTGAAATGCTGAGTGTGTTCGTGCCAATTCAATGGCTTCCTTGAACCTTCTGGAATTCAACCCACAAGGACTCATATTTAATATAAGCAAAAAAAAATTTTTTTTTTCATTTTAGAAGATTTTTAAAGAGGTGGCAAAATTCCTTTGTTGTACTGGAATTTTATTTCATTGAATCCTGCCAGGAATAAGAAATCCACTGGGGGTGCTTTGAAAATTTTTGGATCACACAGAGATTTCCATTGTCATGGTAGTTTGTCATGATATTCGACCTTCGCTGTATTAAAAGACATATAAAGTTTCAAAGGACCTCTGTGGCCAATGGCATTCACTTACTTACAAGATATGTAACTGGTTTATAGGCTCCTAAACAGCCAAATTAGGTAACATTACATAGCATCTGGAACGTATAGAAATTCTCCCTGCATACAGCTGAAGCGATGGGTTGGAATGGTTTTCTCCCATTTAAACTGCCAGCTACTCCAGGTCTAATTTCAAAGTTATCTGCTGCCCTTGGTAATTCTTCCTACTTCCTTGCATACCAGGAAATTGTAACTGGCCTAGAAGCCACATTCTACCCTATGCAAGCCTCGAGGCACAAAAAGGCTCTCTTGAAAGTTATATGGGGTAAAAGAGAAACATGCCCTGGGTTCTACTAACTCTGAGAGGTGGAGAAAAAAATCAGTTGCTAAGAGGAGTGTGGGGGTGTGGAAAAGAATGGATACATGTATATATATGGCTGAGTCCCTTCACTGTTCACCTGAAACTATCATAATATTGTTAACTGGCTATACCCCAATACAAAATGTTTTCGGTGTTAAAAAATAAATAAATGAAAAAATGAAAAAAAAATACTGTGTTTGTGACACCATGTGAGCAATTCAGAGAAAACCAGTCACAGGCAACATGTTAAACACTTGCCCAGACAGTATTTGCCGTGAAGGGGTCTTCCACAGTGGACCAATTTAAGGAGTTTTGTTTCCACTGCAGGATTACTTGAACTGGAAGTCCCCGGAAGATTACATCCTGGTCAGAAGACCACAGGATGAGGGCAACGCTGACCAACACACATGGAGCCTCTTTCTTCCTAAAACATTCAGCACTAGAAAAGGCGCCCTGATCCTCTACTCGGAAGGTCTGGCTATTTCAGCATGGACCCCCGAAGAGAAGAGAAAAGGCCCCTACTGCCCCAAAGGCTGCAGGAAGAGGCCAGATCTTGAACTGCGCACACTGCAGGACCTCAAAGAAGCCATCCTGGCATACGGAAGGAGACAGGTAAGCAGAGCAGGGTCCAAGGCTCAGAGAAGGCCCTGTTCTGTGTGTCTAGAAGTCCAGCTACAGACTTGGATATAACTTCTTCACAGATCCTAGGAAGCTCTGAAACCCTCAGATTTCCATTTCTTCCTGTCCAAAATGGGATTGTACTCATGGCATGCCACTGTCATGAGGCTTACATGAAATAATCTACATGAAAGGGCTCTGGAACACATGTGAATTGAAGTGAAAGTCGCTCAGTCATGTCTGACTCTTTTCGATCCCATGGATGGTAGCCTATCAGGCTCCTCTGTCCATGGAACTGACCAGGCAAGAATTCTGGAGTGGATTGCCATTTCCTCCTCCAGGGGATTTTCCTCACCCAGGGATGGAACCCCGGTATCCTGCATTGCAGGCAGATTACTGTTTGACCCACCCGGACTATTTTATTATCGCTTTGTGTTTTCCTTTCCATTATATAACACAAGGTCCTTTTCAGAATTCAGACAGGTCCTGCCAGCAGACATTTCATCAGCATCCTTGAAATCCTGTCTCATAGCCACAAGCATCATCTTCACACCTCTGATATTCTTGGCTTTGTGGAAAGGAGAATATTTTAAATATTTACCTTGAGCCCTTCAGCATCTGCAGGATAAGTAATGACTTTTTCCACCCTGAATTTAATATCAAGGGGAAACCCTTATGCTCATTCTTCTGATTCATGCTTTCTAATCCCTTGTGAGACGTATATATGTCCCCTGCTTTATACATCAGCATTGCATCAGCCCTTTAGTTGAGGCCATGAGAGAGACTGGGATGATGTGCCACTTCATGAAATTTTAGGTCATAGACGGTGGGAGACTCCCTAGTTTAAAAGTCTCTGCTGGCTTTTCTTTCTCCGTAGGATAAAGTCGTTAACTTCTATGCCAGGCCCTTCATGCACTGGCTTTCTCTTTCATTTCTAGCCATATCTGCCACTTGTTCTAACCACCACCATGACTATGGACCCCTCAAGGCCCCATCCATGTGAAGAGCTCACCATTCCACTAATATCTTGTGCCCTTTTGTAACTCTACATTTTTGCACATGCCTCTACATCTGGAAAACTCCTCTTCATCCTTCAAAACACAACTCCACTATCATCACCCACTGAAGCTTCTCCCACTTCCCTAGACAGAGCTATCCCATTGCTCCCCGCTCTGTGAGCATTCCCATACCATCGTATATCACAAGTCATCTCTGGTCCATCAGTTGCCATCTCCTTGAGGGCAGAAACCACATCTAAATCTTAGTTTCCAGAAAAAAAATAGCGAGTACCCATAAATGTTTGTGAAATGAATGAATCAATCATGCATGATACCCTCAATGTGTTTTAAACCATCCCCCAGTATCATTATAGAGCAATTTATCATATCCCTCCAATGAAGAGCTTCCAAAAGGAAAATTTCTCTGCCCTTCTTTCAAAATATTTCAAAGAACCTTAATGACCTTGACCAAATGCCCAGTTGACCTTGATATTAAAAATCATAAATTCTTGGATGAAAGGAAACCAATTGTTGTTGAATACTTATTATTCTATTACAACTATTATTGCATTAAATCTTCACAATGACCTGTGAGATGTGGTTTCTCTTGCCCTCGTTTGTAGATGAGGAAACTGAGGCTTGGAGGAGTTAACTGACTTGGCCAAATTCTCAGAGCTAGTAAATGACAGAGCCCAGATTCACACCAAGACTGCCTACCTCTCCATGCTTTGCACTTCACCCTGTTGTCTGTGGACCGGGTGGGGGGGGGGGGGGGGCTTCCAGGAATCTGTGTCAGACCTTGGCCTGTTTGCACTCACATCCTCTCCTCACCCTTACCTTATTCCACTCTGTATCACAGTGGGATTGGCCACAGGCTGCATGTAATTCCACAGACAGGCTGCATGTAATTCCACAGACATCTGTGTCAACTGGCTTCTAATTGAATTTGCCATTGGGTGACATTGGAAGGAGGTTGGAGAGGGAGAAGAAAAAAACCTGGGTATTTCTCTCCTCCCAGTCCACCAGTGGTGGTGAGAAGTACCTCCATCACCTCTGTGATCCAGCTCCAGGAAGGCCCACTGTGGCTCCAGATTCTTCCAGGTGACCTTGCCAGCTACTCCTTCTGCCCTTTAGCCTAGGGGTCAGACTGGCTTCCTGGTGTTAGTAATCTCAGTGTTGCCTTAGCTTTTTGGCTTCTGAGCTTTCTAGTCACTGGTGTTATCAACTCCCTGAATTAAATTCCTTCTTTGTTTAAATATTTAGAGTGGTTTCTGTTTTACTGGGTGGACACTGATATGTAGGCTGACTTACTGCCCAGAGCAAGAATACCTTCTACAGTTTTCAGATGCTCGTCCATATGGCTGAAATATTCCAGGCAACAGGAATCTTATATCTTTATAAAGTAGATGAATCTTTTGGGGGATGGCTTCCTTTTTAGTTAGACCTGGGCTCGATGGAAAAAAGAAGTTCCCATCTTCCTGAGGTATCCATCTACCATATTAACCACATTCAGTTCAGTCCCTCAGTCGTGTCCGACTCTTTGTGACCCCATGGACCGCAGCATGTCAGGCTCCCCTGTCCATCACAAACTCCCAGAGTTTACCCAGACTCATGTCCACTGAGTCAGTGATGCCATCCAGCCATCTCATCTTCTGCTATCTCCTTTTCCTGCCTTCAATCTTTCCCAGCATCAGGGTCTTTTCCAAGGAGTCAGCTCTTTGCATCAGGTGGCCAAAGTATTGGAGTTACAGGTTAAACATCAGTCCTTCCAATGAACACTCAGGACTGATCTCCTTTAGGATGGACTGGTTGGATCTCCTTGCAGTTCAAGGGACTCTCAAGAGTCTTCTCCAACACCCCAGTTCAAAAGCATCAATTCTTTGGCACTCAGCTTTCTTTATAGTCCAGCTCTCACATCCATACATGACTACTGGAAAAACCATAGCCTTGATGAGACAGACCTTGCTGGCAAAGTAATGTCTCTGCTTTTTAATGTCTGCTTTTTAAATGTCTCTGCTGTCTAGGTTGGTCATAGCTTTTCTTCCAAGGAGTAAATGTCTTTTAATTTCATGACTGCAGTCACCAGCTGCAGTGATTTTGAAGCCCAAAAAATAAAGTCAGCCACTGTTTCCACTGTTTCCCCATCTATTTGCATGGAGTGATGGGACTGGATGCCATGATCTTAATTCTCTGAATGTTGAGCTTTAAGCCAACTTTTTCACTCTCCTCTTTCACTTTCAAGAGGCTCTTTCTTCTTCTTTGCTTTGTGTTATAAGGGTGGTATCATCTGCATATCTGAGGTTATTGATATTTCTCCCAGCAATCTTGATTCCAGCTGGTGCTTCTTTCAGCCCAGCGTTTCTCATGATGTACTCTGCATAGAAGTTAAATAAGCAGGGTGACAATATACAACCTTGACATACTCCTTTTCCTATTTGGAACCAGTCTGTTGTTCCATGTCCAGTTCTAACTGTTGCTTCCTGACCTTTGCATACAGATTTCTCAAGAGGCAGGTCAGGTGGTCTGGTATTCCCATCTCTTGAAGAATTTTCCACAGTTTCTTGTGATCCACACAGTCAAAGACTTTGGCATAGTCAATAAAGCAGAAATAGATGTTTTTCTGGAACTCTCTTGCTTTTTCCATGATCCAGAGGATGTTGGCAATTTGGTCTCTGGTTCCTCTGTCTTTTCTAAAACCAGCTTGAACATCTGGAAGTTCACGGTTCACGTATTGCTGAAGCCTGGCTTGGAGAATTTTGAGCATTACTTTACTAGCATGTGAGATGAGTGCAATTGTGTGATAGTTTGAGCATTCTTTGGCATTGCCTTTCTTCAGAATTGGAATGAAATTGACCTTTTCCAGTCCTGTGGCCACTGCTGAGTTTTCCAAATTTGCTGGCATATTGAGTGCCACACTTTCACAACATTGTCTTTTAGGATTTGAAATAGCTCAACTGGAATTCCATCACCTCCATTAGCTTTGTTCATAGTGATGCTTCCTAAGGCCCACTTGACTTCTCATTCCAGGATGTCTGGCTCTAGGTGACTGATCACACCATTGTGATTATCTTGGTCATGAAGATCTTTTTTATACAGTTCTTCTGTGTACTTTTGCCACCTCTTCTCAACATCTTCTCCTTCTGTTAGGTCCATAACACTTCTGTCCTATATTGAGTCCATCTTCACATGAGATGTTCCCTTGGTATCACTAATTTTCTTGAAGAGATCTCTAGTCTTTCCCATTCTATGGTTTTCCTCTATTTTTCTTTGCACTGATCACTGAGGAAGGCTTTCTTATCTCTCCTTGCTATTCTTTGGAATTCTTCATTCAAATGGGTATATCTTTCCTTTTCTCCTTTGCTTTCACTTCCTTCTTTTCACAGCTATTTGTAAAGCCTCCTCAGATAGCCATTTTGCTTTTTTGCATTTCTTTTTCTTGGGGATGGTCTTGATCACTGTCTCCTGTACAATGTCATGAACCTCTGTTCACAGTTCATCAGGCACTCTGTCTATCAGATATAGTCCCTTAAATCTCTTTCTCACTTCCACTGTATAATCGTAAGGGATATGATTTAGGTCATACCTGAATGGTCTAGTGGTTTTTCCCTACTTATAAATGTACAAACAGAACACTGTTGTCTAACTCCAGTGAACAGAAGGAAAATAGTGTGAGGAAATCAGAAAGGAAAGAAAATGTTTGGAATAGTAATCAGGCAGGAATTTAAGATTAGAGGACATGGTAGATTAAAATAGAAGAAAAAATAACTCAAGAGTGAGTTGGTATTAAAAACAATGAACACAGTCAGAAGAGGAGACCTTTGGAAACGACAGAGCACCATCTGATTACAAAAGCTACAGCCTGGCAAAAAACTTTTAAAATCATAATATCCACTACTGAGAAGGCCATGGGGAAACGAGCTGTCTCATACAGTAGAAGTACAAATTCACGTGACATTTCTAGAGGGCATTTTGGCAAAAACCTGAAAAGGGCTAATCACTCTTTGATTCAGCATTCTATTTTTATGAAGTTGCCTTAGGAAATAATCAGAGATGTGGCCAAAGATTCATGCACAAGAATGTTTACTACAGGGTTATTTATCATGCAAAACACTGAAAATAATACATATCCAACAATGGGACATTGATTAAACACAGTCATACAGTGATTTTGGGGTCAGGCAATAAAGTCATGTATTACTCATGAATAACACATCATGAGTAAATAATAAAGTCATGAATAACATGAGAAAATACAGTGTATTGTTTTAAAGCAGGTTAAAAAATAGTACTCAGTTAATAAAAATACCAATATTCATTAACATTTTTTAGTATTTAAAATGTTCCAGCCACTGTTCTAAGTACTTTCTATTATATAACTCAATATACTTTCTATCAATTGTAGGGGTAGGTACTATTAACATCTCATTTTAAAAGTAAGGAAATTAAACCATAGAGAATTCATGTAATTCACTCAAAGTTATACAGCCATGTAGATAATTACACCAGAATTCAAGACTAGACAGTATAGAAAACATCACCAATTTTTTTAAATTAGTTATATAAACAGGAAGATACACATCAAAATTTAACCATGGTGGTGAGATTATGTCATACTTTTATTTTTATATATCCTTTCCAAAAAAATTTTTTTAAGTCATGGGATTTAAAAAATAAGAGCCTATGGCCTTGAAAGGGTAGTGACAAGTAGTCTCCAGGTTGACCGTAGAGAGCCAGGTAGGATTGGGCAGGGAACCGGAATAGAAACAGTGCTGTAAATTGAGCCCTGCGATCATCACACCATCTGTTCCTCGGGGCCAGCATTTTATCATCCAAATAATAGAGTACAAGAGTTAAAAACACCACACTCAAAACAAAAGAGCCACAATGCAGAGGGGGTAAAAGTGAGGGTGGGCAATCAATAGAGCAGTGCTGCTCACAGAGAGAACTCTCCTGGCTGAACTGCGAATCAGGAGAGCCACACAACGCAGGCTCCACTCAGACCCGTGAGAATCAAGGCTGTCGCAGGAAGGTGAAATCAAATTTTAAAGCATCTCACACCATCTCCAGTGCTATATATGCATCCCAAGACAAGCACGCAGCAATCCACCTGAGTTTTATAGCCCAACACACCTACTCTTTAACTTTCTTGACGGCCCGGCTTCCTAATGAGCAAAGATAAATGCTAAGTCAAGACATTAGATGTCAGAGTTCTTACTCTTCTAGATACACACAGATACGTTGCTTTGGTTAAAAAAAAAAAAAAAGAAGGAAATACTGTTCAAATATTCTCCAAGTTAAAACCATGAGGCTTCTTATTTCATCCAGCTTCCCATCATGTATTTAAAAATCAAATAACTATGAAATCTAAATAACCATAATTTGGAGTAGTATTTAGATAACAATCAACATGATGCTTTTGAAGCCTAGCAGAAACCTCAAGTACCTCTCAAATCATCAGAAAATGGAACTAATTTTCATTGGTTTAGCATTTATTCTTCTTATATTTTTAGAATTTTATAAGTCCAGTAATATTTTAAATGTCTAACATGGTATTTGACTAAATAATGTATTAAAAATAATTTGTTTAAAAGTTCATTTCACAGAACGTCTCATTTCTTTATCCCATTGAAGGATGAACAGGATTCAGTTTACTATAACTGGTTTCAACCAAGGTTGTATTGGGTCTGTCATCTCCCTTATAAATGTTGTTACACTCCCTGGAGGAGGGCACAGCAACCCACTCCAGTATTCTTCCCTGGAGAATCCAATGGACAGAGGAGCCTGGCAGGCTATAGTCCACAGGGTTGCAAAGAGTTGGACACGACTGAAACAACTTAGCACACACGCACACTTAAAAGCATTGTCAACCTTGCTCCACTGATTCCACACTGCCTAATCTCTGTACTCAAGGCGCTTAACTATCCAAAGGGTGTTTACAGTCAGTATGCAGCCCACAAAGGTAACTTCAGGCTTCTATTTTATCAAGTAATATTATGATAATGTTTTGTGAATGAAGTTTATTTTCCCATCCTAATCATAATGTTAGCTCATTATATAAAATAGAAAGATACAGAAAAGTAGGAAGAATAATACACTATCCTTTCAGCCAGTGATCAGGAAAACAAAGTCCGTTTACAAGTCCTGAATAATTACCTGCTACTGGTTTGATGGTGTCCCTAAGAAATGCTCTGATGGCTGTTAACAAGGTGTCAAAGTGTTAGTCACTTAAGTCATGTCTGACTCTGCAACCCATGGACTAGCTTGCCGTGGAATTCTCCAGGCAAGAATACTGGAGTGGGTTGCTGTTCCCTTCTCCAGGGGATCTTCTGAACCTAGGGATCAAACCTGAGTCTCCCACATTGCAGGCAAATTCTTCACCATCTGAGCCACTGGGGAAGCTAACAAGGTGTCAAGAGAGGCACCAAACCAGTGAGGGGAGTATGACCTGAATTCACTCTTTCTGCTAAGTGTGCTCCATTTAGGCAGCCCCTGAGCAGCTGTGCTTAGAGCTTTTAACAAACTAGAAGTAGGAAACATCAGGAGAGATGCATGGGTCATCCGTGATGACAAGGTCAAAGGTTTTATCAATAATAGCTAACATTTACTGAATGCTTGTGGTAGGTCAGCCATTTAATCTCTATAACTACACTCAATCTGCACAAGTTTATGAGTGGTGTGCCACCAATTACCTCCATAGTGTAGCAGGAGAAATGGGAGCTTGAGCTTGACTAACTCTCCCAAAGTTATATTTCTAAGTGGTGGAGCTAGAATTAGAGCTTAGACAGCTGATCCAAAGCTCCACTCTTAATACCTAGAGGGCCTGATTCTGAAGATTCCACATGCTCCAAGGGGGAAAAACATCTCTCCTGCTTTAAACAGCATTTTATTAAAAGGTCTCTGGTTCTTCCAACACATCCTACAAAACCCTTTACTATACTTCTAGGAACACGAATCAGATTTTCAATAAAACCAACCTGGGTTGCAGGTAACATGTTCAACTAAGCCATACATATGACCCAGTAGGCTTGGCTGTATGTATTTCATCCATTGGCTCCCTGGTATAACCATCTGATGGACAGTATGTACAATAACAGCTAATACCTAAGTAATAGGCAAACACTTAAGTAACAGTATTGTACCCATCAGCATTCTAAGCACTTAATACTAATTATCTCATTTAATCCTCACAACAACTTTATGTGTACTTTTTATTGTTGTAAAGTATACATAAACATAACATTTACCATTTTAATCAATTTAAGTGTACAGCTGAGTGGCGATAAGTACATTCACCTTGCTATATAACCATTACCACTATCCATTTCCAAAACTTTTTTATCTTGAAAAACTAAAACTCTGTACACATTAAACAGTAATTCCCTATTTTCCATTGTTCTAATCTTTGTGTCTATGAATTTGACCATTGTATATACCTCATAAGAGTAAAATCATATGGTAGTTGTCCTTTTAGTATTTTGTGATTGGTTTGTTTCATTTAATATAATGTCTTCAAGGTTCGTTCATACTGTAGCAGGTATCAGAATTTCCTTTCTTTTGAAAGCTGAATAGCACTTCACTATGTGTTCAGTTCAGTTCAGTTCAGTCGCTCAGTCGTGTCTGACTCTTTGCGACCCCATGAATCACAGCACACCAGGCCTCCCTGTCCATCACCAGCTCCGGGAGTTCACTCACGCCCATCGAGTCTGTGATGCCATCCAGCCATCTCATCCTCTGTCGTCCCCTTCTCCTACCCCCAATCCCTCCCAGCATCAGAGTCTTTTCCAATGAGTCAACTCTTCGCATGAGATGGCCAAAGTACTGAAGTTTCAGCTTTAGCATCATTGCTTCCAAAGAACACCCAGGACTGATCTCCTTTAGAATGGACTGGTTGGATCTCCTTGCAGTCCAAGGGACTCTCAAGAGTCTTCTCCAACACCCCAGTTCAAAAGCATCAATTCTTCGGTGCTCAGCTTTCTTCACAGTCCAACTCTCACATCCATACATGCCCATTGGAAAAACCATAGCCTTGACTAGACAGACCTTTGTTGGCAAAGTAATGTCTCTGCTTTTCTATACACTATCTAGGTTGGTCATAACTTTTCTTCCAAGGAGTAAGCGTCTTTTAATTTCATGGCTGCAATCACCATCTGTAGTGATTTTGGAGCCCAAAAAAATAAAGTCTGACACTGTCTCCAATGTTTTCCCATCTATTTCCCATGAAGTGATGGGGCCAGATGCCATGATCTTCGTTTTCTGAATGTTGAGCTTTAAGCCAACTTTTTCACTCTCCTCTTTCACTTTCATCAAGAGGCTTTTTGGTTCCTCTTCACTTTCTGCCATAAGGGTGGTGTCATCTGCATATCTGAGGTGATTGATATTTCTCCTGGCAATCTTGATTCCAGCTTGTGCTTCTTCCAGCCCAGCGTTTCTCATGATGTACTCTGCATAGAACTTAAATAAGCAGGGTGACAATATACAGCCTTGATGTACGCCTTTTCCTATTTGGAACCAGTCTGTTATTCCATGTCCAGTTCTAACTGTTGCTTCCTGACCTGCATATAGGTTTCTCAAGAGTGTATATACCACAATTTGTTTATTCATTCATCAGTTGATGGACACTTAGCTTGCTTTCACATTTTGGCCATTATGAATAATGCTGCTATAAATATGGGTGTACAAATATCTGTCAATTTCCCTGCTTTTAATTCTTTTGAGTATATACCCAGAAGTAGAATTGCTGGATCAGACATAATTCTATTTTTTTGTGTTTTGGGGAACCACCATACTGGTTTCCATAGCAGCCACTACATCATTTGACATTCCTATTAGCCTTGCCCAAGGGTTTCAATTTCTCCAAACCTTCAATAACCCTTGTTATTTTCTGTGTGTGTTTTTTTTTAAATAATAGCTCTTAATGAGTGTGAAGTGGTATCTCATTGTGGTTTTGACTTGCATTTCTTAATAACAAGTAATATTGAACATCTTCTCATATGCTTATTGGTCATCTATATATCTTCTTTGGGAAAATGTCTGTTCAAGTCTTTTGCCCACTTTAAAATCAGATTAATTTTTGTTTTTGAGTTGCAAGTGTTCTTCATACATTCTGCATATTAATCCCTTATCAAATATATAACCTGAAAATAATTTCTCCCATTCTGTGGGTTGGCCTTTTCACTCCTGATAGTGTTCTTTGATGCAGAAAAGTCTTTCATTTTCTTTTCTTTTTTTGGCCACATGGCATGTGGGATCTTAGTTCCCTGTCCAGGGATCAAACTCGTGCCCCCTGCAAGAGAACCACGGAGACTTAACCACTGAACCACCAGGGAATTTCCAGATTTTACATTTTCATGAAGTCCAACTTACCTACTTTTTCTTCTGTTGCCTGTTCTTTTGGTGTCATATCCAAGAAATCATCAAAATCCAATGTCATGAAACTTTTCCCCTAAGTTTTATCCTAAGAGTTTTATAGTTTTAGCTCTTATATTAACTATGAGTGAGTGAGTGAATTCACTCAGCCATATCCGACTCTTTGCGACCCCATGGACTGTAGCCTACCAGGTTCCTCCATCCACGGGATTTTCCAGGCGAGAATACTGGAGTGGGGTGCCATTTCCTTCTCCAGAAGATCTTCCCAACCCAGGGATTAAACCCAGGTCTCCTGCACTGTAGGCAGATGCTTTACCGTCTGAGCCACCGGGGAAGCCCTGTATATTACCTATATTTTGAGTTAATTTTTATATATGGTGCACAGTAAGGATTCAACTTCATTTTTTTCCATGCAGGGTATGTACTTTCATCATCCTTATTTGACAGAAAGACTGAGGCACAGATGGGTCAAGTAATTTCCCCAAAGCCAGACAGCTAGTAAATGATGGAGCCAAGATTCAAACTGAAGCAGACTGAGTTCTTACAGGAACTGAAGCTTCATATTTTCTGATTTCAATTCCAGTTGTTTTGTCTTTGCTTTTGTGGCATATGACTAGTCAAATCTTTGATACTAAATGGTTTGGTCAGGAGTCAAACCCTGTTACAACATTGCAGCTATGGGAAAATTCAAACCACTTTATGATTCTCTTCTTAACGGCCTGATATTCAGTAACACATGACCACCAAAGATATTTGGGAGAGATAGCATCATTTGCACAGACTCTCAGAAATTAAACCTGCAGAGAAAGAGCTGGCTGAAAGTGGCACTGTTTACACAAGTCAGGCTGGGGTTGAGAAATCTTTTCAGGCACAGCTTTAAGTGGACACACACCTCTCCCCTCCCCACCTTCCCCTCACCTTGACTCTGGTTGCCCTCCCCTGGCAGCCCCAAGTCTGGCTACTACCCATGTATAACAACAATGATGGTCACTCTCTGTCCTAGGGCTTGGTCTTTGCCAGAGCACACGGACTCTATGTCTCAGAGCAGGAGATAACCGGCTTTGCTCCTCTGGATGGAAGGACTTCTGACTGGAGTGGGCAGCTTGAGGAGACAAGTTGTCAGCAGAAAAGTACAGGGATATTTGGGGGATTTCCATTCCTCTGGGTTAACATCTTGAATAGTTATTAAATAATGCCTCGAACATTGCCTGACACATGGCAAATTCTCAGCAAATAGTTGTTAGATGAACATAGTAGTTGCCAGGGTGTGGCGGGGGGAGGCCATAAACCCCTGCTGGCCCCTACCCAGCAGGGATTGGGGTACAATGTGATCAGGGAGGCAGATTTGCACCCCCGTGACGCTTGATACAAGGCAGCCTAGGAGAGGATCTAGACTACAATTTATTAATATGCACTTAACGTATAAAGATGGTAGAGACTGTGATTGCTTCTTGCTAGGAAAATCTAGAGAGACATCTTGGAGGGGGTAGAATTTGAGCTGAGTCTTGTGGTAAAAATAATTGGAGAGAGACTCCCTGGGCATAGGTCAGTGAAGGCCCAGAGAGGAGAGTGGCAGAGGAAAGTCAAGAATAATTAGACAGGTGTGGCTCTTACCTGGAGAAATGGGTAGGGTCAAGTTACAGTTGGCTTTGCCTGCCAGTCCTGGGATATCTGAACTTCCCTCTTCATCTCTCTGTGGACTCCTGCACACAAAGGCTGGCCACCCTCTGTGGTACGATGGCAGCTGGCAATCCGGGTGTTTCTTGTCTTCCTGGGGACACTGGCACCCTGCCACCCCATATCTGCAAGGCGGGAGCATTGCACATATGGGCTCCTTCCATCTTCTGAAAACCCTCGCCTGCCAGGAGTGGAATAACATGGCCATGACACCCAGTGGGGGGCTGGGGCCAGATGCAAGGGAACCCTCTCACCCCTCTGCACAAGGGGGCCGGAGCACACCAAGGAGACAGCAGGCCGGAATAAGTTCCTCATTAGAGAATGCACTCCTAGTGGCGTGTGGATAAGAGAGCCCTCTGGGCTTCCCTGGTGGCTCAGTGGTAAAGAAGCCACCTGCCAGTGCAGGAAATGTGGGTTCCATCCCTGGTCTGGGAAGATCCCACATGCCACAGAGCATCTGAGCCCCTGCGCCACAACGACTGAGTCTGTGCTCTAGTGCCCTGCTCCACAAGAGAAGCGTCACAGTAGGAAGCCTGAGCACTGCAACGGAGAGCAGCCCCCACTTCCCACAACTAGAGGAAAGCCCGCACAGCAAGGAAGACCCAGGACAGTAAGAAATGAGTGAGTGGATGAATTTTAAAAGAGCAAGAGAGCCCTCTGTACACACTAATCATTCATTTCAGGAGAAACTGGAAGCTGGGGTTGATCAGCAAAGCCAAGGCAAGCCTGAGAAGTCTGGAGCCATCGGCAGTCACCCTCCTGCTGCTGTGTATTTTCCCATTCCAGGAACTCCCTTCCTGGATCCCTTCTGCCTCCTTTCATGTTTTAGAGTCGTCTTTGGTAGTTAGAGGTCCAGGATCATGTTGGAGAAGGAAGAGAGAAGTACGCAGAAACTATGTAAGGGCGGTGGGTGCAATAAAATATCAATACATCAATTTTTAACGTGTTTTCCATTTATAAAATCTATTTTATGGAAATTTTGATTCTATAAAAATGAGAGAAGAAAAAGCTATCTGCAATCTTATGCCCAACACTCTAATACCACTGTTATTAAAATTCTAATGTATTTTCTTCCAGTGTTTCCACCATGATTATACATTTATAAAAGAAACTTTTATGAGATTGCCAATATAATAGACATTTACTCCACTTTTTGCCACTTTTTACACATGTTGGAAATGAATGAACAGGTTTAACCCTGAGTGAGCTTTTCAGTAACCTAAGCAGGTCTTAGGCCTCTGGCAGTGCTTCAATTTATGCAATGAGATGTGAACTTTATCAGCCAACTTCACAGGCATAATTTGAGAAATTACCAACTGGAACCAAAAAACTAGGGATAAAAAACTTAAAGGAGCTGTGGTAGGCAGAATAATGGCCCCCCAAAGATGTCCACATCCTAATCCCTGGAATTTACGAATAAAGTAGGTTAGATGGCAAAGAGAAGTTAAGGTCACTAACCAGATGAGCTTGAAACAGTGAGGTTATCCTGGATTATCTGGACAAATCCAGTATATTCACAGGGATCCTTAAACATGGAAGAAGGAATCAAAAGAGAGAACCAGAGGGATGCAGCATGAGAAGGACTCAGCCCACTGTTGCTGGCTTGGAAGATGCAGGAAAGGGTCACAAGCCAACGAATGCAGGCGGCCTCTAGAAACTGGGAAAAGCAACAGCCTCCGGAAAGCCCTGTAACACTTGATTTTATCCCAGTGGGACCCATTTCAAACTTCTAATCCTCAGAACTGTAAAATAACAAATTTGTATTGCTTAAAGCCACTATAGGGGGAATTCCTTGGTGTCCAGTGGTTAGGACCCAGTGCTTTCACCCCACTACTCTAGGTTCAACCCCTGGTCAGGAAACCAAGTCGAGTGGCATGGCCAAAAAATAATAATAATTTAAAAATAAAGCCACTGAATGTGTGGTAATCTGTTACAGCAGCAACAGGAAATGAACACAGAGGCCAAGATCAGCGTTCAAACTTGAAGCAAAAATGTACCAAGATGTGCCAAATTCCAGGATAAGGAATTTCCTAAATCTCTGCCCCATTGAGCAAGCAGCCCAGTAAAGCTCCAGAACCAAGCAGGAGCTTCAGAAATGCATACTGCAGAGAAACAAGGAGCTCTTGTCCGCTTCAGACAGTGCATCGTGCAATCTGCTCAGGGCCACAGCATCTCAGAGGAGCCTTGGTCTTATCACATTTAGAGGAGAATCATTGAAAGCAAAGGTTTATGGGAGGAAATGAAGTTCCAGTTCATCCAGAAAAGGCCTTATTATGATGGCTGTATATTACAGAGTTTAACACAGTGCCTGGCACATAGAAGGTGCTCAACGAATTCTTGCTACATGACGAATGAAAAAAATGGAGTGAGTGAAAGAACTTAAGTCATTTTGTGTTCACTGACCTCCCTACAACTCACCCTCTCATGTTCTCTGGAAAAAGCCTCAAATGGGGCTGAATTTTTCAGGCTCTGTTTGCACTTGAAGTAAACTCTTTTTTTGCCATATAAACTGTCTAGACATCAAGGACCACTTGATGTTCTGTGCTTGGATTCCAAGCATTCATTCAATTAACAAATTCCAAGAAAATAGAGTCAATTGAATAATAAGCCATGCTTTCTTTTACCTTGAACTGAATTTATTTATTAGTTATCGATCTGCTTTTTTTGTTGCTTTTTCTCCAGTGCTTGGCATTAGAATTGCTTGATAAGTGAATGAATGAAAGAATGAAGGCCTTAGATACCTGTTTACCTCTTCCCAGCAGAGGAATTCCTTCACTTTATGGACTTTGGCATTTTAGCCCTCTCTTAAGCTAAAGAGAAGTCCCTGGTGGTCTTGAATCCTCAGCGATGGCTGTGGGCGTCCACTCTGTGGCATTTCCATTTCCTGAATTAATCAGAATGCGAGCAAATCACAGCTTTGTGTAGCAGGGCAAGCACCCAAACCCTAAAGACTTCCTCTCACCCATCAATCAGGTTTTAAATTGCAATATTTTTCTTGTTTCCTTTCTCTTTTTTTGTTAAACTATAAACCTTCACTGGTAAATTTGGCAGGATATGGCAAAGAAACTCAGGCCAGTATCTTACTAACCACACCTAAGAATGGTGATTCCCTGGTACGTATGGAGACACTGACTAGAAAGTGGCATGTGGGAATTTTCTGGGTGGATGAAAGTGTTCTATATTTTATTTTGTGTGGTGGCTACAAAGGTGTATAACTGAATTGTCAGGTTGTATTAAATTGAATATTTAAGCTCTATGCATATTATTAAATATAAATCATGCCTTAGTTTTTAAAAGAGAAGGATGCTGAGATCACAACCAGTTCATCAGTCAAGAGTGCTGTGATTGATTGGTGATGTCTGCCAGGCACCAGGGGGATGAAAAGAGATATCAACACAAGTACCACATGTTTGCTATTCTTGTGCTTGAAGGAGTTTCTGCCTCGTCTTAGTGGTTATGATATTAACTCATCTACCATAAAGGATTATAATGAAGTAAAAGTTATTTGTATTTATATAAAGCCCTACCTAGCCAAATGTAAGATGTTATTATTCATATTTATCTGCCATGACTTACAGTGGCTTTGGCAGGTAGGTGCCCAGAAACTTCTCCCTGGCTGAAATGAAATGCTGCAGAGCCAGATATTTTCAAAATGCAGTGCTCCCCTTGAACACGGACAGAGCTTATCCGTCCCATTACTCATATGGCAAACATAGAATGCTAACACTGACTTGTCAAGCTCTTTCCCACCGCTGTACAGAGCTACTTTTAAGGTACTGATTTCCACAGGCTAAACTAAATACTCTGTTTTCCTTTGAGGCTCTTTATTCTTTTCTGATGCTCTGTCTCAAGATGGGGTCTGGTAGTTCTCATTTCTCCCTCTCCTTCCAACTGCAAATCCTCAGGGGACTTTCAGAGCTTTGCTCCTTGGGCTCTTGGTTTATGTCTGTTGGCCGTGGCGTCCATTTCTGGTGTCTTGCAGCATCTATCAGGAGTCCCCGGATTACTGATGAGGATGGTTGTGCTAGCCAGCCTGTATCACTGGGGGGCTTCCTGACTGGTATCCCCACAGAGAGAGCAGGACAGAGCCTGGCAGCCGTACCTTCACTTCCGAAGCCAACCAGAGAGCCAGGGCCTGAGGCAGATCCAACCTGGGTACTCAGCCAAGAGATACCTCCGCGGCCTCTTGCGGACGTGGCCCCCTGGCACCATATACAAGCTCCAGTGTGCAGGTCAGTGGGGACGTGGGAGGAAGTGTGCCCTGAGCTGCCCCGCCCCGCATTCTGGTGCAAGCGTGTGTTTTCCATGAGTGTCTGAAACATCAGAATTTCACACCCAATTCTGTGTTAAAAGTGCTCGATCTTGTTAGCTTGCAAGCAACCATCACACCTTTCGCCTCTCCTACATTTGCGGAGGGACGGCAGCCTAAAGTCTTGCCTTCCCTCTAGCGCCCCTCAGCAGCCTCAGGACCCTCATCCGAAGCAAAACGCGCTTCCCAGGCCTGCCCACTCAGAGACTCCATGTCCTCCAGTTCAATCTCGATCTTTTACACGAGAAGGAAAAAGAGCCTCAGGGGGTAAAGTAATATGTCCAAGGTCATTCAGCCAAAAGCGGTGCTGAGACCGGAAGCCAGGTCCTGCCCACACCTCCGACACCACAGTCTTCCCAACACTACTGCTTCCCCTTCGGGGGGGACCTCAGATCCCCTAGGACGGAGAAATGTTAGACTTTCTTCTCGAAGATGGTGGCTCTCCAGCACTACCCACCAGACAGGCACCCCGCTGCTGAACAGACACCCCAAATGCACTCTGTGAAGGCCTGAAAATAAAAGCAGGCAGTGGCTGGGAATTAGAATGGCCAGTTTAGCACCTACATAGGTGCACATACACACCCACACAGGCACTAACCAAAAAAAGAAGAAAAGTTAAGCTTACAATATTTGTACATATTCCTACTTTAAAAAAATGGTATTCGTTGTTTATCTGAAATTCAGCTTAAACTGTACATCCCATATTGTATTTGGCAAACCTATTGGGGAAGACAAGGGTGAGCAGTAGGATCTGCCAAAGCCTGCCTGGCTAGTTGCCATCTCTTCAGCACCAACAAACAGACGGGACCAGGGGAAGACTGACTCTCTCTTGCTTTATAGGTTTACTTTGGGAGAGAAGAGAAAACAACTCTCTCCCCACTTAAGTGATGACTTGAAGGAAAATGAGAGTTGTGGGCTTGCCCAGTAATTGGTTTACCCTTCATGGCCGGCCCACGGTTCCAGGCAGTTCCATTTATCCAACGCTTGTGAGAAAGAGCCTTTTAACCAGAGATATGTTTATTGTTAGGTGCTGCAGAGGGCAAGACAGGCCACTGCCCCATAGCCCAGGCCCAAAATCTTCAAGGAGGAAAGCCCTTCTTGATATCAAAAGATATCTCAGACCCTTCTGTGAAAGTCATGTGGCTACAAGGTGTGGTTTAAGGAAAGGTCTGTGTGTCTGTGCATTCTTGGGCCTCTTGCCATAGGTCCTACCTAGCAGAAGGTGGGACCATTGGTAATCCATCCTATAAATACTTATAGAATGGATTGAGAATCACAGGGGTACAGAAGCAAGCCAGGTACATCCAGGAGAAACCTTGAGACTTCATCTAAGGCAGGAGGAGCCTTTTACCCAATCCCAAAGAAACAGCCATGTTCCTTCCACCAGGGGAACCCAATTCCTGGAAATAGTGAGGTGGAAGAAGCATATATATGGTACAGAACCTGAGGCACTGAAGACATTGGCTAGAGAACCCTTTATGGGTTCTATCTGATTTTTTAATCTCTTCCATCTTCTAATTGTCTTTCTTAATGGACAATGTCCAAAGCTAAGACTAATGCAAGTGGGGAAACCTGTAGTTACCATCCAGACCTCTAGACTGACAACCATTGTTTCTACCAATAACTCCTGACCTACTCTTCAGGATACATCAAGGATTCTGTGCTGCTTCAGGACAGTCAACATAATGTACCAAAGAATCTCAGGCCACAACAGGACCTTTCAGGTGTACCACCCAAATACCATCTCCTGCCTGTCTTCCCTCCATTTTGGATTCAACAAGGAAAATCTTTTGGACAAGGTACATGTTGATTTTATCAAACCAGATCTCAAATATTGGGATTTTTAACAGCATAAAATGAAGTTTTTCAAAATAAGGTCTAGAGAGTCTTGGTTTCCTTGTCCTCACCTATAAACTGAGGGAGTTAGTCTAGACCAGCACCATCCAATAGTACTTTCTGCAATGATGGGATGTTTTGCATATATATATATATATACATATGTGTGTTCAGTTCAGTTCAGTCACTCAGTCATGTCCGACTCTTTGCAACCCCATGAATCACAGCACGCCAGGCCTTCCTGTCCATCACCAACTCCCAGAGTTCACTCAGACTCACGTCCATCGAGTCAGTGATGCCATCCAGTCATCTCATCCTCTGTCGTCCCCTTCTCCTCCTGCCCCCAATCCCTGCCAGCATCAGAGTCTTTTCCAATGAGTCAACTCTTCCCATGAGGTATATATATATATATACACACATATATATAGTGTCCAGTTCCAATATAGTAGTCACCTGCCACCTCTGGCTACTGAGCACTTGAAAAGTAGGTAGTATGACTGTGAAAATGAGTTTTAAATTTTTATTTACTTTTAATTAATTTACATCTAAATAGCTACATGTGGCTAGTGGCTACTGTATTGGACAGTGCATGTCTAGAGTTTAGATTTTGGATTTTCACTCTCAGAAGAAATATTAATAACCTCAGATGCAGATTACACCACCCTTATGGCAGAAAGCAAAGAGGAACTAAAGAGCCTCTTGATGAAAGTGAAAGAGGAGAGTTAAAAAGAAGGCTTAAAATTCAACATTCTAAAAACTAAGATCATGACATCAATCCCATCACTTCATGGCAAATAGATGGGAAAACAATGGAAACAGTGACAGACTTTGTTTTCTTGGATTTCAAAATCAGTGCAAATGGTGACTGCAGCCATGAAATTAAAAGACTCTTGATCTTTGGAAGAAAAGCTATGTATTCTTGCCTTAAGAACCCCGTGAACAATATGGGCCTCAATTTCTTCATTTATAAAATGAAGATGACCATACCCACCTTGGGACTCAAATGGGATATGCAGTATCTGGCATATGGCAAGTGCTCAATAAATGTTAGTTATAGACATCCTTACCTTGTGTTTTTAAACATAATTGTAACACCCAATTGCCTATGATCACAAGGACCAAAAACCAACTTGTAAAGAAGGGAAAATAGCTCAGACTATATCTCGAACCCTGACTGATGGTTTTATAGGTTTTAATTTTATCTCCCCTTGGCCTCATTCTCCTTGCCAGACACTGTACTGGAGAAAGTAGCAAAAGCCCTGGCCACAAATCTCAGATCCCCCAACAGTGTGATGTTGGCTAAGTTACGCTTCATGCAGCCTTAATTTGCTTATCTATAAAATGGGATTAATGCTATCTGCATTCCACCCTCTCTGGGTTGTTGTAAAAAAAATCATAGGAGAAGACATAGGTACAAAGCTGTCTAAGAGCTCTAAATTATTACCCCCATTTACACTGTTTGAGTAACCTGAACCCATATTTGAGATAGAGGACATGGTGTGGTCTCCTTTCAAAACTGAAACTTCCCATACCTTGCTTGCTAACCTGTTTCTGTTAAGCGTAAACAAATGAGCCAGAGCTGACATTTGCTGAGAAAAATCTTGGTTTCCCTCACATAGATTGAGTCATATATTCAATATCACCTGGGATACAGCCAAAAGGAAGAATCCCCCTCTGTATCCTCCTACACAAAACACCCTGCCCCAGGTTAAGCAGTCTGCCATGTAGGACCATTCAGCATGTCGGCAGCCATTTGCCCAGAGTTTCACTTTCCAAGGGTATACCCTTAGAAATGCTGGTAGAGGCTACCAAGTGCGTCTGACCAGAAAGGATGGCCCTGAAGCCTGGATTGACCTCAAAGGCTCACTCTAAACACATAAAAAGGTCTTTAGTGCCGCATCCTATATGCAGCTGTGGTCTTCTTGGGGACAGGCAGATCGAGGGGCTCCCTGAGTCACTAAGCTGAGCAGAGCCCCCGAACCTAAGCATGAGTCTGCATCTGCTCCACCAACACTCTCAGCATCAGCTCTGAGCCAAGGTCGCCTTCAGAAGCCAGTGGGCAGAGGAAGGGGAGCTGCAAGGAGGGAGTGCTCCATAGGTGGGCACTTGGCTGTTGACCCAGTGACACCAGGGATGAGGATGACGTAGGGAATGATGAAGGTTGGGGAATACAGGGGGATGGTGAGGCTGGCCACGAGCCTCCAGAAGTCCAGTGCTCCAACATACACAGAGCCCCTGAGGGCTTCCAGAGCCCCTGGTTGAAATACAACCCTACATCATGCCTCAGAGCCACAAGCAGAGATTTGAGGTGTTGCTACAGCAGCTCCAAACAAGGAAGGTTTGCCAGACTATTTCAGCAATAAATCTACCTTGAGTAAGTGATGAAAATAGCTGCAGGACCCTTTAAACCATTGATGAAAGATTTGTTCACTATGCTGGAGTCATCTGTTGACTCAGATCCTTCCTGGGGGTTGCACAGACAGGGTAAGTGCAGCTTGCTAAGCAGCCGTCCCACCACAGAGGATCGTCTGAGTTTCTCGACAAGGAAACGACCAGTAGACAGCCCCAGAAATCAAATGCTTCAGACTGAGCATCTCAGTAACAACAGAGATCAGGTCATCCCACCATCGTCACACCTTGGTTATCCCCTAGCCCCTCACAGTTGGCAAAGGGCTGTCACATGCATGATCTTATTTGAGCTCCAGACAACTCTGCAGGGAAGTAAGGGCAAGAAATCAGTATCTACATTTTACCGATGAGGAAACTGAGTCCAAGAAATGACTCAACCTTGAGCTCCTCACTCCCAGAACAGTCTGTTCCACTGAGCTGGCTGCCACTTCCATAGAGACACTAGCAGAAATACAGAAATCAGGAGGGCAGAGGAACAAGGGCCTTGATCAACACTGTTGCTCAGAAAAGCAGGAAGGGAGGTAGTTTGGAAGCAGCTAAGAGCGTCATACTCATATTTGGGCTTGCAAAGTTGACCCACTGTTCACCTTTGCAGGTCAGCAGGACCTGGATGAAGGGGAAGCTGGGGCTGGTGGACAAGTGGACCCGGGCTCTGTAGCCAAGGACAGTGGCAGCCAGGGGACTTGCTTGCCACCACTCAGGAAGCAGCCCTGGCAGGAAGATGAAACACAGACAGAGGTACCGTTTCTAATGGGGGTCCCCTTTCCCTGATGGCTCAGAGGGTAAAGAGTCTGCCTGCAATGCGGGAGACCCAGGTTCAATCCCTGGGTTGGAAAGATCCCTTAAAGGAAGAAATGGCAACCCACTGCAGTACCCTTGCCTGGAGAATTCCCATGGACAGAGGAGCTTGGCAGGCTACAGTCCATGGGGTCACAAAGAGCCAGACATGACTGAGCGACTTCACTTTCACTTTCTGTTATTGTTCTTCTTGACTTTGGAGATGATACTCTCTCCTGTCACCATTTCTTGGGGTCCTCCAGAGGAGAGAAAAGTATTAATACTTTGAGCCTATTGATCCCTGTTTTTCAAGGTGCAACTGGTAGAACCCTAGCACTGCCAGATGCTCCACAGGAAAAAATAAATAAATAAATTGGTAAATGCTGTGCACCACATTCTCCTCCCAGAGAGGCACAGTGCACATTTGGCCATGGACCATTTGAGAAGTTCTTTAGTAGAAGAGCTGATTTAACTTTAACTTGTGGTTTTCCAATCTCACTCAACCACAGATCCTCCCCACACTCTTCACTCCATCTAGGCATCTCTAGCCATCTCTAGAAAAAAAAGAGCTTTTGGTCTTAGAGTTGGAAAAGCCTTGTTTTGAGTCCTGTATCTTGCTAGCTGTGATGAGCACGTCCAAGAAACTTAACTTTGAGCCTGAATTACCTCTTATGTAAAATAGAGCTGTTATCACACACACCTCTCAAGTTTTCTATGAGGATTAAGTCAGTAAAAATGTAAAAATGCTTTTTAGGGACTTACTTAGTGCTCCAGTGCTAAGAAACTGTGCTCCCAATGCAGGGGGCCCAGGTTCAACCACTGGTCAGGGAACTAAATCTCACATGCTGCAATTAAGAGTCCACATGGCACAGCTAAAACTCGGTACAGCCAAAGGGAAAAAAAATAAACTTTTGAAACTCTAAGGCCTGTGTGTGTGTGTGTCTGTACAACAGAGAAGCATAGATAACGCATGCTCCTATCTTGAATAAACACATGACTTACAAGAAGGTCATGTGCCAATGAGACAGGAAAGGGGGAGAAGAGAAGTACCACCTAGTGAGAGGGAAGAGACATTTTATGATGGATAAAAACAGTGATGCTAGTATGAATATACTTGATGCCACAGAACTATACACTTAAAAATGGTTAAAATGATACATTTATGTTATGTATATTTTACTGTGATAAAAGAAAGAAGTCTGCCAAAAAGAAAAGACAATGATACTAGAGCTCCATTTTGATTTTTAATTTTTTTCAAGAAAGCACTATACATCAGGCATAGCTAAATGTCATTCTTTCTATCACCAGCAATAAAACATTTTATGAATGTAATAAACAGCATTAGAGATCTGGCCACGATAACCATGTTTTTCTTCCCAGGCTGCTAAGATTTCATCCTTGGAATCACAAGTCTAGCCACAAAGTCTGACTGTTAGAGGAACCGGCTCTGTTCCTTTGCAAAACCTGTTTTCAGGAATGCATATCTGTCGTTCCCTAGGACACGTCAAAAGACAATCACAGTTGTATCCACGCTTCAAAAGAAAGCCACCATGAAAAAGCACAGCAAACCTCCAGGAGGACCCTCGGGCATGCCCTTTTAGATAACTCTTGGCTCCTGCATGACAAATCCCACACGGCATTCTACTACGGAGGCACCGTCCCCAACAGGAAGGCAGACCTCAGCGGTAAGAAGCTGAATGCCTTGCTTGTTGATCTGGGTAAACGTGATCCTGCAGAGAACACTGAGCATGCTGAGTGTCTCTTCCTCATGCCACTCACCTTAGAAAATAACCACTGAAATCCAGCCAGAGGTGGGAGTGAGACTAGTCCTCAACCACACACATTCCACAGTCAGACTGCCTGCGCTCAAATGACCCCCACTTACTAACTGTGACCTTGGGCAAGTTATTTAATCTCACTGAGGCTCCATTTTCTCATATGTGGAATGGGAATAATAATACCTTCATAAGGCTATTATGGACTTCCCTGTGTAATAGCCTGCAAGGATCTGCCTGCAATGCAGGAAACCTGAGTTTTCCAGGAAAATCCCCTGGAGAAGGGAATGGCAACCACTCCAGTATTCTTGCCTGGAGAATTCCATGGACAGAGGAGCCTGGGAGGCTGCAGACCATGAGGTTGCAGAGAGTCGGACATGACTGAGTGACGAACATATTACTATTAACACTAAGGCTATTATGGGGATTCAGTTAATACATGTAAAATACTTTGCACAATTCTCATCCCACAGTCAGCACTTAACACGTGGTAACTATTAAGATCATTATTAGTCTCTCCATCACCTGACTCAGCCATCAAGAACCCAACCCAGATCATGAGATTAGGGCTCCCTGAAGCTGCCTCAGCCACCGTGGCTCTCTAGGTGTCTCAGCAACTCCTTGCCTCTCTTCCCATTAACCCAAAGGTGATTAAAGTTGAAAGTCAACTGTTCATCCCCATGCCTGCAACTAATAAGCTCTTGTTGCCACCCTATCTCTACAGACAAACAAAGGACTATGAAGCTGCACCAGGGCAGAAGCAGCCACTTGTTCAAGGAGCCTCCTGCTGAACAATGTATTTTCCCTCCTGTAGCATCTGCTGCTGGCTCAGAAAAAAACATGCCTGGGGACATGAAGAAGAAAAAGGTGTGTGTGTGTGTGTGTGTGTGTGTGTGTGTGTGTACACGCACATGCACACACACATGCTTAAAAGTTTCTCAGAAAAAAACATGCCTGGGGACATGAAGAAGAAAAAGGGGTGTGTGTGTGTGTGTGTGTGTGTGTGTGTGTACACACGCATGAGCACACACATGCTTAAAAGATTCTAGGAACGAGGTGACTCAAAGAGATGTCTCCAATAACTAGCCTTACTTGCTTCTGAGCTCACTGTGTGGAGTTGGACTAAAGGGGTAGCAATTCACTAAATTTTGAAAACAGTGAATAAGAGGAATTTCAGCCGCCCCCCATTAAAGCAGATGGTGTTACCACGCTTATGGCAACAGAACCCTTTGCTCTGTTAAGGGGCTGAGGGTTATCTGTAAGCATGTAAGGACAGAATTTGAGTTTGTAAGCAGCTGACCCACTTCAAACTTAAAATGCTTGGAACCTGGCAGTGGTTTTGCTTAACTGAGGGTCTGTCACCTTCGAAAATGTAGGATAAATTTTGCAGGTTTATCAACCCCTTCAGAAGTTTCAGGTGAGAGTGAAGGGGCTTTCCCCTTCAGAAGTTTCAGGTACATCTTCCTGAACTTGTGGTGAGTGAAACTGATCAGGGGCTCTGGAATGTCCAGCCATCGTGGCAGCTGTATGACTTGAGCGAGTGGTTCACTGCAGAGCTGCTCCTCCTCTGTGCACAGGGATAATAATACCAGCCTCACAGGGCTGATGGAAGGATGAAAGGAAATGAAGCACTTATGTGAAAGTACCTTGTGTCCGATAGGAACCAACAACGTTAGTGGGGATTCATGCCATCTGCAGTGGCCCTGAGTAGCCGTGGGCACGCCAGGTGGTCCCAGTGCCACTAAAGAGGTTGTTTTCCATCTGTTCAGGATTTTCTCAGATTCTCTATGTCTAAAGTGATCTAAATCTTTCCATTCACACCAGAAGGACCTCTGGCTTTTCAGGTTCCTTTGGGCCAGAAGTAAACAGCAAGCCTGACCTGCCAGGGTCACCCAGGCCCAAGGAAAGTCCTCAATCTCACACACAGATCATCCCAGAACTGAGCCAGGCTCAGAGGATAGGAATCCCTCCCATCAACCCATGTATACGATTTAGCAGAGGAAAGCAATATCTTCCACTATATTAAAACTCTGTAAATTTTTAATTACAATGGAGAAATTTAAGGCGTGGCTTGTCAGCCATATCACACAAACCATTTGAGTTTCCACATAGATTTCCCAATGCAAACCTTGTCAAACAAAATACAAAGGTCGGTATTCAGAAAAGGGCAGTTGGTGGGCAGCTGGCACCTGGAGAGTGGAGATCTCTAGGAACAGAAAGATCCTATGTGCATGCATGGGGTTAATCATTTTCTTAACATCTCAAAACTATACATATTACCCTGAATGTTGCTGGGTGAATTTCCTCCTCATTCAACTCTAAACACGTAGGATGCTTGTGTGTGTCTCTGATCTTTTTTTCTTTTTGAACACTAAAAAGTGAGAAACGTTTTTATTTTTCCTCCTGTGAAATTGAACTCCCTGAAACCCAGCACACATATACATTTCATAGAGCCGAGTTCATATGTTAAAAGCTGCAAACTAAAAGGAAAAATTTTTAGCAACTTCTGAATAATTGGAAACAGGAAGCTCTAAGTACTACCCCTAGTGCCTCTCTCTCCCCCCACCCCCACCCCCACCGTGCATACACACACCTATGTTTTGGAGCTTTTGGGACATAAAGGAAACTGGGTTAAAGCTGTGGTTGATCCTGACACACAGTGATTTTCTTTTTCTAGATATCTTCATATTTCAGACGTGTGGAGACACCTAGGTATTCCGCTAGTGGCAAGATTCAGTATTAAACCCTAATGACAGAAGAGTCTTCTATCAAAGAAATATTATAGAAATAAGCCTAGTTCCAAACACTATTGTAACTATGTATAATTAACTCATTTAATCCTCATGGCAATTTATGAGGTGGGCAGTATGATTACCCCCATTTTACAGAAGGAGAAATTGAGGCTTAGAGAGATTACACAAGGCCAGCAAGTATACAAATGTATATTCCTATTTCTGCCCTTTCTTACCTGAAAGGTTGCACAGTCCACAGCCTGAGCCTTGCCTTTTTCCCCATAACGACACAAGTCAAGATTTTTCCCTCTCCAGACATGGAAATCTCAGCTCCAACATGTCAGTCCGGCTGTTTCTGGGCTACAAGAGAAAGAAAGAGAAAGAAAGAGCCTTCCTCTCAAAGGCTCTTGAATTTACCACATTTATACTTCTCAGAGCAGTTGGAGACTGGGTTAATGGGGACATAACCGAGTCCCCACCAAGCAAAGCAGCCCCACTCTAATGAGTTGACCGGCTTCCAGGTTGGTCAGTTTTCCTTTTCAGCCCTGGATACAGAAGCAATATCACACCCAGCAGCTTCTGATGCTGGAGAGTCAATAAGATACCATATCATTTGTCCCTTGCAGGCAGCAGGATTTAGATACCTGCCATATTGGGGTCTGTTTGTTTTTACATTTTCTCCAGGCACCTAAAGCTTTGAAATTACCTCTTATCTCAGAAGAACCACCCAGAGTCCTGGACCCCCTGAGGAGTCAACTTAAAGCCAGTGAGCCCCCAGCAGAGCTCTTCATCTTCCCTGTGGAGATTCATTATCATAGCCAACACCCGCCAAAAGGCAAGGCACAAAGAAGAGGTGGGTCCCTGTGAACGGGTCTCCTGAGGGAATGAGGCAGGCCAGGAAGGACTGGGGTGTGGGACCCGCCCATGCGGGTCCTAAATCACGGCTGACCCTCTCCAGGGTCACCCCCTTATGAGAACTCTTTTAAAAAGAAACAAAAAGGATAAATCTGCAAGTAGATCTCTACTGGTCATACTCAACTCAGTTTTTAAAATATGCATTGAATCCTTCATTAAGCAGAGCATTTTGCTAAACTGTAGAAAATGGCAGTCAGCCATACACATAAATAAGTCCAGGGCACCATAGATGTTATAAACCGGCAAGAATTTTCAGGCAGTTTACAACAAGTAAATGCCATATATAACTGAAATTGGAAAAATAAAAATCTGGTTAAAAAGAGTAGAGAAATAAATTTTATCAGACATCTGCAATGAATTCATTGCCTCTGATAAGCACTGGATTTAGGTGAGCTACCTGGCACCCAGGATATTTGGATCTTTGGATTTTGGTTCTATGAAAGATCAAAGTTTGTCTGAAGAGCCACTTTCCTGATTTTCTGTAGTTTATTTTTTTGAAGTATAGTTGATTTACAATGTTGTGTTAATTTCTACTGTACAGCAAAGTGATTCAGTTATACGTATATATATATAGAGAGAGAGACATTCTTTTTCACATTCTTCTCCATTATGGTTTATCACAGGATATGGACTGCAGTTCCCTATGCCTTACAGTAGGATCTTGTTATATATTCATTCTATATATTGCGGTTTGCATCTGCTAACTCCAGACTCCCACTCCATCCCTACCCAACCCCTTCTCCTCCTTGGCAACCATCAGTCTGTTCTGTATGTCTCTGAGCCTGTTCCATTTTCCTGATTGTGAATTAGGTAACATTATTATGTAACATTAGATGATTTCTACAATCCTTGTCAGGAAAGAGATTTTGAGCTTCTAAGCAAAGTGCTAAAAGAGTGCGGGTAAGGCAAGTCAATTCCAACCTATGACTTAGAAAGAGGCTTCTGAGTGACCACTCAGTTCACCCTGCACACAAGCAGAAATTCTTTCTGATCTTCCCAAGGCATTCCACAACACCCTGGCCAAAGACACATTATTGCCCCTGGGAATTTTCTGGGCAGCCTGAGGCAAAAGGCAACTCTCTAAACAGCTGACTTCAATTTTGAAAAGTCCTAGTTCTGAGCTTTCTAGAAACTTCAAGAAAAACTGCCACTGATTTCTCAGTTTTCACTCTCCAGCTGTTTGGAATTCTCACTATGAAGAATGTCATAACTGTTAAGCTTAAAAGACTGGTCAATGGGAGGATGCATAAAGAAACTTTCTGAGATGATGAAAATATTCTAAATCTTAGTTGATTGCATGGATATATACATTTATCAAAACTCATTGAACTGTTTACTTAGAATCTGCTTGCTTTCACTGTATGTAGATTTTACCTTTCAAAAAAAAATTATGTAGCTCCTTAAAACACACACACACAGTATTACAGTTTTTTTAAATGCAGAGTTTGTTAAATTATTATTCAGGTCTAATGGGGCCAATAGATCAGGAGACACTTGCCAGTGAAAAGATAGTCTGTTATCCACAGTTCCCAAGAGCAGAGGGCATGCCATGGCCCACAGGGCCACATGGAAAGAACCAGGGTCAATTAGGAGGCAGAAGTGCTGGCAGGGGGTGCACAGTGTGTGTGTGTGTTGGCAGGGGGCAGGGGGCAGTACAGGGAATGAGCAAGAGTTTTTATTCCATTTTTGGCAGGAAGAAATGGGCGAGGCAGGGCAAGCAGGCTAAGCAAGTTTGGCATTGGCTAGTTGGAATAATTTGGGCAGTGCATCAGGGCTGTCCCTGGTTGTTGGATACCTGGCCCTGGGGTCATAAACGCAGGGTGATAGTGGCCTGGCAGGGACAGGGAGGCCTGGCGTGCTGCAGTCCATGGGGCTGCAAAGAGTCAGACACGACTTGGCGACTAAACAACGACAACATAGTGTCCTGGAAGTGTAAGAGCTGTTTAAAGGGGGTCATGCCTGGGGAGAGGGGGGAGGGGCTCTAGACGGGTTAGTTGCCATAGGAGATTTGCACTTGCCTTTACTGTCTCAAGGGCCTGGCTAGCCCTGGGAAAGACAGTCTCCCCAGGGTCAGTAAAGTCCCAGAAGTCAAAACACTAGAATAAAAAGACATGCTCACTGATTCACTCTGCTGTACACCTGAAACTAACACAGCACTGTAAATCAACTATACTCTAATTTTTAAGAGCACATGCTTAATGCACGTAAAGACAGGACTATCAGCAGGATTCAGTTGAACCCTGATTATCTTTCATGATGACCCTGGAAGGAAGGTCCCCAGGACATCATGCACCAGATTCTTAAAGCTATTAGATCCACTGAGCTTGCCAACACACTGCCAAATGAAAACCAGGAATAAAATACACAGAAAGTGAATCCATTGAGTTCTTCCTTCTTGTGTACGTCTGTGAGGGCTCTTTCAGTAACAAGTGTTAGAAGCCTACCTCAAACTCTCTTAAGCAAAAAAAAACAAATGTGTTCGCTCATGTAATTGGATAGTACAAGGATCAGCCAACTCCAGGCTGAACTGGATCCAGGTTTCAGAAAACGTCCTCTGGACACTATTTGTCTGAGTCTCTCAGCTCTGTTAGTCTCCTCTCAAGTAGGTTGTCCCCATGTAAAGATGGCCTCTTGCAAATCCATGATAGCTTGTTAATCCCAGTAGAATGGATATACCTCTTAAAAGCTCTTGAAAAAAAGTACCAAAATTGCCTCTGATTGGCCAGGCTTGGGCTCTGTGTCCTCCCTGGACTCAATCACTGTGGCTAAGACAATGAGATGCTCTCATAGCCAGGCTTCAGTCACATGCCCATCCCTAGAGTCAGAGAACAGACCACCCAAAACCACATGGAGTGAGTGACAAAGAGATGGGTCCCCAAAAAGAAGAGACAGGGACTTCCCTGGTAGACCAGTGGTTAAGTCTCCCTGCTTCCAGTGTAAGAGGTATAGGCTTGATCCCTGGTCAGGGAACTAAGATCCCTCATGCTGTGGCCAAAAAAAAAATTTTTTTTAAGGCTGAATGTTTAAGAATTTCCTGGTGGGCCAGTGGTTAGGACTCTGTGCTTCCACTGCTGGGAGCATGGGTTCAATCCCTTCTTGGTGGATTAAGAAAAATAAAATAAAAAGCATTAAAAAAAAAACAGATTTTTTTAAAAAAGGAGAGACAGCTGGCAAAACCCACGGATGTCTGCACAACTTGGCCTTCTCTCTGTCTCCTAGGTGCTCCACACCCTGAGTCAGCACCAGAAACAGAGGAAGAGTGCGGGCCGTCGTGGAGACCTCCCCTGAAGCAGGTGTCCCTAAGGAGGTCAAGGGCGTTAAGAGTGCATCTCCCAGTGGACACAGACAGGGACACACTCTCGCCTCAAGGTAGCTACTCCTTCCCTCCAGCATCCCACAGAATCCTGCTCCAGGGGAGAGCAAGGCAAGACAGGTCAGGGTCCCCAGCCACGAAAAACGAAGCTAGAAGGGACAAAGCTTCTCCCCGGCTACTCGAAGGTTCTTCTGCTCAGACAGCAGCTGCCGTAATCAAAGTGCCATAGTGAAAACAACTTCGTATCTAGCTCACTAGTTACTAATGAAGCCCCCCTAAGAATCTATTCTATGGGCTCCCCAGGTGTCACTAGTGGTAAAGAGCCTGCCTGCCAATGCACGAGACATAAGAGACGTGAGTTTAATCCTCTGTCAGGAAGATCCCCTGGAGAAGGAGACGGTAACCCACTCCAGTATTCTTGCGTGGAGAATCCCATGGAGGGAGGAGCCTGGAAGGCTACAGTCCATGGGGCTGCGAAGAGTCAGACACGACTGAAGAGACTTAGCACACAAGAATATATTCTGATTGCAGATGTAAAACAGCACCAAATTACTAAACATTCACTGCATGCTCTATAGCTTCTCCTATCTTTTTAACCTAATCCACTTAGGAATATGTGTTTATTCATTAAAAGTTCATAATATCAATAAATGTCTTAATTTTTTTCAAAACATCATATGAACCTCTGAACTTATGTATATATCAAAGTGTATATTTTTAGGTGTGGATAGGTTGGAAATAATGGGCCATATTTAGAAAGCTCTTCACTTTTAGAAAACAACCTCCTTCCCCAAGGGCAAGATGACAGGATCACAAATACTAGGTGATCTCTGACTGGTGGTAATCAGAAGTAGAAGGAGGCACATTAATATTTAAGTTGCTCCTCAGTGCCAGGCACACTCCTCAATTTTTAACACCTCTCATCTCATTTGCTCCTCACAACAGTCCTACCCTCGCTTCACAGATCAGAAATCTGAAGCCCTGGGAGAAAAGGAACTTGTCTGAGGTCACGCAATTACAAGTGGCCTCGCTGGGCTCGGAGCTGCCTTCCAGGCTCAGCACCTGTGCTCTTACTCATCACACTGCACTGCCTCTCGGAACAAAGCAGTGAACCCAGGTCACAACATTCTTGACACACTTCAGTTTTGAGAATGGGCCTTCGGTTTTTCTAACTGTGTATTATTATATATATTATTTTATTTTGTCATTTTAAATATTAAGACAGTAATAGTATATAGGTAGTTTCTTTATTTTTAATGTTCAACCTCATTTTTTTAATGAAGTATAATTGCTTTACAATGTTGTGTTAGTTTCTGCTGTACAAATGAAGTAAATCAACTATATGTATACATACATCCCCTCCCTCTTGGACCTCCTTCCCATCCCCTCATCCTGCCCCTCTAGGTCATCACAGAGCACTGAGCTGAGCTTCCTGTACTTTAGCAGCTTCCCACTAGCTATTTCGGTTCATGGAACTCAAAATGAAAAAGGCAAACAACCCAATCAAAAACTGGACAGAAGACTTAAATAGATATCTCTCCAAAGAAGATACACAGATGGTTAAGAGGCACATGAAAAGATGCTCAACATCACTAATTATTAGGGAAATGCAAATCCTTTGATTTTTGAGGCAGGGGCTTGTTTACCATATTTCTTAAATGAGAGTTAATCATCCTAAAGAATTTGAAATTTTTTGTAAAAAATCCAAACACGGCAAGCGTCACTCTGTGAGCAGACAGGTAAGAAAGCAGCTTCCCCTGTGCATCATAATGTTCAAGGCACAGCCTGAGCCACCAGGATGGATGGCAACACCAGGGAATTTTGTCTTCTGTGCTGCTCACCTCACCAGCCCTCCACTTGTTTTGAGCTGCTGTGTCCACTGGGGACAGAGGATCTAGAACTTGTCCATCCTCTAGATCTACGAGGATCTACTACCCTGCCAGAAGGAAGTTGTCTAAGAAGTCCCTGATCTCTTGATTAGTTAATATGTTAGTTCAGTGTGTAACTCAACTGGGTAGCAGATGCATTAAAAGAAAAAAAAAAGGATGCGGGGGTTCAAACAGGCAAGATTTCCATGGGAATCTTTCTCATCCAAGGGTCCCTGAGGCAAAGGTGTTTAAAGCTAGTAAGTGAGACTATCCCACTGTCCAGAGGTTGCACAGACCCGTTTACTTGCCTAGCCCTGGATTGTTTCACTTCTCATATCATAAAAATGAAGCCAGATTTTATATATGCTCATACACACATACATATTTTATTTTATTGCTGAGCCATCTGAGACTTAACTGCAGACTTTGTACAATTCATCCCTTATCAGCATATGTCTCCCAAGAGCAAGGATTTCTCCTTCATAACCACAGTGCAATTATCACATTCAAGAAAATTAACATCGATGTCATACTATTTTCTAATATATAGTCCACATTCCAATTTCTCTAATTATACCAGTAACATTTCTTATAGCTGTTTTCTTCCCAATCAATCCAGGATTCAACTCAGAATCATGCGTTGTATTTAACTGTCACATCTCTTGAGCATCTTTTTCTTTAGAACACTTCCCCAGTCTCATTTTTCATGACACTGACATCTTTGAAGAGGATAGGCTAAGCTGCTTTACAGAATTATCCTCAATTTAGGTTTGTCTGTTTCCTCATAATTAGATTCAGATCAAACATTTTGGACAAGTATACTAAGTTGGTTACGTGTTCTTCCCAGTGCGTTACATCAAGGGACATAAATATCCCTTTATATTTATCCCATTTGTTATTATTTGCTCCATTATAGGTGATGTTAAACTTCTTTATTTGGTTAAAGATGTGTCTGCTAGATTTCTCCATTGTAAAGACACCTTTTCCCTTTGTAAAAAAGTGGCTTATGGTACTTTGAGATTGTGTGTGAAGCCAGCTTTTCAATAGAAACAGCAAGAGTGTGTTGAGCATGAAATAAAGACCACTCTCTCTGAGACTAAGACAAGGTCTCAATCCCTTTTAGATTACTAGGTTTCACCCTCCCTAGAGTAGTCCCTGCTGACTTTAAGAAAGAATAAAAGAGAGAGAGATGGAGGCCAGGATGTGCTTTGTGGAGTGTTATCATCCCTGCTGTTACCCTCTACCATCTGGAAGGGGCTCCTGTGTGCTTTATGACCCAGAGGAGCCATGTGATCACTGGTCTGCTTAGGAAAATTGCTTTGTGGTTGAAACTGTAGCCAATAGTCCCATGAGCTTGAAGGCTGGGTCTCCCCAGTTAGGGAAGGACCTTGCAGCCTCCTTCGCCTTTCTTCTATCTCAGGAGTCCATCAGCAGGACAAGAATAAGAACCACTGTTTGGCTCCTCCCAGTTCTTAGAGGTTCCCCCCAAGGAAGGGCCAAAAGTAATCCCCCCCTTGGCTATGGGAGATACCTGGCCTCTGCTCCTTAGCAGGGCTGGAAAAAAGAGAGACCAATGTGAGAATGTGGGGAATAAACAATTCTAGACACCAGGAGCCTTCACTCGGAGAGGTAGCAAAGAGGTTCCCTCTGCTTCTTGCTGATTCTGATTCTCACTCATGTTTCTTCTCCTTTTGCTTTTGAAGAAGATGTTGCTCCGCCCCAGAAGGGGACCTCATCACCATCCCTGAGGAAAGGAAAGAAAAGTCCAGAGAGCCAGAGAGGCCCAGACAGCCCCAGGACATCAGGCCGCAGCAGCCCCACAGGCCCCCAACGTGAGAAACCAGCTGGGGGGCTGCTTCCAGCAGCAGGACAAGGTACTCACTCCTGGGGTATATGGATGTGCCCCTTTGGCTCGTCTGTGACTCTGGGCTCATTTTAATCACCTTCCAGGGCCACACATAAACTGCCTGAAAGCCACCCCACTGAAGAAGGGAAATCAGCAGTTTCCAACCATGTCAGTGGGATTAATGCTCACCATGCTTATTCCTCAAGAGTCAGTACACGTTTTTAAAAAGGGTTTTCTGCACCAGCTCGCACTGCCAAGCTGTTCTGTGCTTCCCTCCCTCCTGGCAGCACCCGTGATGACGCAGTTCCCTGCTCTCATCACAGAGACTCCCTACTGGGTTTACGGGGCATTCTCCACACCGAGCCATCACCCTGCCTGCCGGGGGACCTGGCTAAGAGGAAGAGTCCCCGGGAAGGAATCACCCTCCCCAACCCAGGGCAGGGCCTGAGGCCTGTGAACAGAGAGAGGACTCCAGATCTCTTCTGAAGGGTGAGGCAGGCAGGACCACACCCTCTGTGCTTTAGCCCGACTTCTCATCCTTAAGAGCTGACAGCTCAGGAGGAGACAGAGAGTGCAGTGACAGCTTCTGTGGGGGCAGCGCACAAAGCAAAAATTGCTTAGAGTCCAAATCACCCCTGAAAATCCCTTAGGGAGGGCCGGGGCTGGAGACCTATGAACCGACAAACTTCTAGAAAGTGCAGTCCAACCAGCTGTTCCTCCCTCATCGGAGGATGGGCAACTTTCTCAGGTTGAGCAGCAGATGAAGGAGATGGAGTGTGTTTGGTGAAGAAAATGCCTCTGTTAACAGTAGAGCCTCACTCGGGGCTTCTAGAAGCTCACACTCAGAGAGGAACATGGCAACTGAGAGCCACCAAGAAACAACAGGCACCTCCACTTTCGTCCCATCCCACACTCACTCAGGGACAGACACCTCGCTGTTCAAACCCTGCTTGCTCTCGCTCCCCCTGCCTCAAACCCAGCATGTATATTTGAAGCCTTGTAAGCATAAATTCAATACATGGATCAGTAACCCCATTATGTGCTTGCATCTTCTCTGTTTAAGGCTGAAATGGTCAAAATCAAATCCTGTCTCCCCCCCACCCCCCCACCTCTTTTCTTTCACCAAAGAAACTTCCAAACTGTTTCAAGGTGGAACGTTTTTCTTACAATTCCCTCCCTTTTATATTTGCAGGGCAATGATGCTGTCTTAATTTGGAGCTAATTACCTAAACTTTAGGTACCATAATGTCACCACCAAGGGTATTCCTAGGAGGTTTCGTTGCCCAGGACAAATCACACCAAACACACAGACAGACACACACACACACACCCCTAATCGGACACCCTTACAAAAGGAGAATCTGATTAGAATAAACAACAGGGCCGTGACTATGAGAGAGGTGTAGCCGGAAGCCTCAAGGGCATAGGTTGAGTGTGTGTAAATGAATGTGCGTACAAGGGCACATGTGTGTCTGAGGGCATGTGTGTGCTTATATAGCTATGTGAGTGCATGTACGTACTCGTGTGCTCACGTGTGTATGTGTGATTAAGCAGGCATGCATGTTTGCCTGTGCTTGTGTTGCTGTGCGTCCCTGTCCATGCATACACACCTGCATGTGTGTGCTACGTGTATGTGTACACATGCATGCACACCTCGGTGTAAGTATGTGTGAGTGTGTGTTCCCATGTGTGTCAGGCCTCAGTGCATGTGTATAAAAACACATTTGTAAGTGTCCACTGTGATTGGTTGCCAGCTCTTCTCCTGGCCTCTTTGCCTTGGAAACGGGGAAAGTCAAGTCATAGAAATATCTTCAATCTTTCTAAGCAACAGGGAGAAATACAGTTGTCTTCTCCTCCTTGGCCGGAGCCCCTGGAGTCACTAAGAGTGGCAGCATTTGACCGTCAGGGCACAGCTATGCTGCCGAGTAGGACACAAAGGCACATGGCAGAGCAGGAAGCAGAGGCTGGAATCTCTGATACCTGCGCCGAGGGTCTGGGCTGCACAGATGCTTGAAGGATGGGGCTCCATTTCCTTCACAGAAGATGCCCCCACCAGCCTCACCTTGTCCCTGCAGTGATGCCTGAAACCAGAGAACCCCCTCTTTTCTAGACCTTCACGGTCTAGAAGTGAAGTGGCAGCCCCACCCCATTCATCCCACACTGACTTTAGACAATGGGGCCCAAACGTGGCGCAGCTCTGGAGAACCCCAGGAGAGAGAAGGCGGCTCTGCACCCCGGCAAGCTCCTGAGCACACCCACCAGCAGCTCCCCGCTGGGGAGAGCAGGCCACATTCGACTTCCCTCCCCTGCTCTAGTGCTAACACTCACTGCCGGTGCCTGTGCTTATTTTCAAGAAAAATCCAGAGACCCTACGCCGGGACACCTCTTGCAAGGTCCAGGTGGAGAAAACATCTGCCTGTCCCTCCCAGGGCCCACCCACACCCAGGAGCTTCCGTCAGGGGAAGGTAAGATGAGACAGCCCAGGTCAGCCCTGTTTCCTTGGGGGAAGATTCTACCTGCAGCTTCCAAAACTTCCCAGCAGCAGAGACATCATTAAAAACAGACGCAAGTCAGCCAGTTTCTCTCCTCTCGCTGACACAGAGGTGCTTCTGTAGTTCAGACACAATAACCCAATGTTTGCACAACAAGTTCACTCTTGCATCAGGAGAGAGACGTTCCTGTGGAATGGCTCGGAGGAGGCCTAATGTGCTGTGCTGATGCCTGGATGAGGATGATAAAGCCTTCTTGGTATTTGCCCAAACTAAACACCATCTTTCCTCTGCTTTCCAACCACCCTCCAGAGGTGGAGGTGGCTAATTGGTAATCCAATCAGGTCTCCTTGTTATGAGCATTGGTTCACTGCTGCAAATCATCTGGCTCCTGACAGATAGCAAGGCAGTTTCCAAAAACCCTTCTGGCAATGTTCACTTTTTGGAAAAGGGATGTTGGCTCTGAGCAATAACCATCTTGCAAAGGGGAAAAAAAAAAAAAATTGAAGTCAGAGGGTGATGAGTGTCAACCACCCAGGAACCCTGATGATGTGTATGCATGAGTCGTACAGCCATCAGGCCTCTTGATGAGGAAGATTAAAATCTGCACTTGTTTCCTGGGTGATGTCATGACTGCCTCAATAAAAAGAGCACGGACTCAGAGCCAGGAGATTTCAGTAACCCTGGCTGGTCCTCTGTATTTTCAGATGACTTTGGGTCCAGTCCTTCCTTGTATCCAAGGCCCCTCATCCCATTGAAATAAAGGGATGGACTCTGCCACCTGCAGCTATTGATTATTACTTCATTTTATGTGTTGTGTCTGTTGCTGTGGAAGTAGCCACTTAGTATTAATACATGGATTTCTAGAAACAGGAATGCATTCGTTCCAAATTCAGCATTTAAGAACTTTCATCACGACTTAGTCTGTCCCATGATATAAGCATAAAAATAAGTTGGTTCTGAACTAAAGGCGGCAGGAGTTAGACAGGTGGAGGCCAGCGTCAGTGCCACCCAGCTGGTGCAACAGCTGGAACGCAAACACGATTCTGTTCATCTGCTGCACATTTGTCCACTCTCTTCCAAGAGAAATAGCCCTCCTTCGGGCAAAGCAAAAGCCAGAAGCAAAAGGGGACATCTTCAAGTTACATATTGAAGTGTGTTATCACATTGTCAATATCCTGTTTCAGTCATTTTGGTGTCCCTGGCACTTAGCGCAGTCCCTGACGCCAGTGTCACAGGGTCACAGCAAATGTGTACTGAAAAAATCTTTCAGTGATTACCACACAAAAGAAAGAAAGAACGAGAGAGAGAAATGAAATCTATGCTGAATAAATCGAGACTTGCTCTGAGCAATAACTGTCTCGCATAAGGAAAAAAAAAAATCTACTATCTCGTCCTACTCCCGTGAACAATGTATTTAATCCTACTTGCCTCTCAAACCTAGAGACATCCACTGTGAGCTAGCTAGCTAATGAACAAATGAACCATCAGTCCATCAGTCAGTCAGTCACTGGCCTCTCTCTATCCCATCCTCCATATACTGCAGGCTGGTGGACCTGCAGTCTTGATGGTGACTGGCTGGGGCCCAGGGTGGTGGACGAAACCCTTAAACCCACGTTTCCCACAAGCGCCCGTAGAACAGGTCCAGCTCTCTAAGAGTCTCTGCTAATGGGAAAGCCTTGTTGTTTTGTTTTGAAAAGCAGTATACTGGAAAAAAAAATTTCAATTCCTACAAAGGATTTGCTCCAACCACACCAAATTCTTTGCAGCTGTTTGTTCAAATTCCTCTTGATCACCATCCCCATCCCACTCTTCCAATCTCACCTCCCACTGTACTCAGGCCCACCCTTTTCTCATCTGTCCAATGACTCAAACATTCAGTCTCCCTTCTCTTATCTCCCAGCCTTGCCTAAACTGCCCTCAAATATTTAGAATTATTTTAAGTTCCAGAGGAAGGCTCATCATTTCTGGGATATTGTCCTAAATAAATCCTCCTCAACTCACTGAACTGCCCCAGTGTAGCCTCAGTCCATTTCTCTCTCTCAACCCCACTTTTTTGATTACTGCATTTATCTACATCTGTTTTTCCTTTGAGCTCCCAAATATATTAGAAGAGTCCTAGAGAACTTATCTTTATCATATGTCCAACAAATGCATGTTGATTGACGCAATACCCCAGGTGCCACAAAGTTTTTGGAGATCATAGTTGTTGTTTTTTAATTTAAAAAAAAAAAAAAAACCCTTGGGTAAAAGTGGGAATATGATCTGTCTGATCTTTCTGAAACTTTCAGACTCTGTCAACATCTATTTGGAAATAAATTCTTAAGCAATTAGATCATGATATCTTGCTTTCAGATAGCATAGGGAAATGAGTATAAACCTTCAGAAGAAGGAAAAAAAAGATGTGAAGACTTGAGCTGGAATTTGACCCTCTTGGTCATGTTGAGATATTGCTACACTTAGAAAATTCAAAGGCTTAAGAAAGGAAATTTTAACTTGGAAGGATACAAGTCAAAACATTGGATATTCACTTCAAGTTGCTTATCCTTGATTCAAATCCTTCATTTATTCCCGTAGTCACAATGGCAGCAATAGAAGTTTTCTTTCAGAAGATCTTTAATTGAGTTCTTTATTGCAAGAAGTTCAAGGATCTCTGTGCCCATGATTCAGTATGGGACTCCAAGCCCCATGCAAATGTAAAATTCTTCATCTCTTTCAGAGTTTTCAGTTAACGGTTTCTTTTGTCCTAAATGGATTTTCACCCCCAAATCATGTCTTGGTTTTTGGCCATTTAATTAGCATCTTTCTCTCTTGCAGCTCTTTCTTGGTGTGGTGGTTTGAAAATATGTCTCCAAATTCTTTGACACTTGTTTCTTCGAAAAGGGGAGCCCAATTTTCCTCCCTTTGAGTGTGGGCTGGACATAGAGTCTTATTTCTGATTAACTGAAGTGATGGTGTGTGACTTCTGAGACATGAGCTACACATGAGAGGAGATGGTCATACCCCAGTGAAACTTCCAGATGACTGTATCCCTGGTTGATACTGTACTGAAGCCTCACAAGAGACTGTACCAGAATCACAGCCTAAAAGTTTCCCAGATTCTCATAGCAACTGTGTGAGATATAATAAAGGCTTACTATATCACTAAATATAGTAAGTCACTAGATTTGGGGATAATTTGTTTTCATAATAGATTATATACTGGTGCCATGTCCTGATGGTCTGCAATTTGGTAAACAGAAAGAAGGGTCCAAGAATATCCCAGTTTCTCTCAAAACACTGATTATTTGAAGGCAAACATATGCAAAGTGGTTGACTTTCTCCTCATTTGTCCTTTGTTATAAGGTTGGTTGTAGGGACTCATGGATAAAAGGATCCTTCCACATTGGTGGGATATTTGACAAAATGTGCTTTTCCCTGAGTAGCCTATCTCTTAGCAGCTATTGCTTTAGCAAAAATGCCTGGAGATTTGAAAGTGGAGAAGTCCATTGGATGAGACAGCATGAAGAAGAAGAAAGAACTCTGGACTAAATGTCCAGTCTTGGGTTTTATCCACAGCTCTATCACCCTGATTTCTGTGATCATTGCAAATGAATTCACTGCTTTGGCACTCAGCTTCTCTGTATGGAAAAAGAGGAACTGGAATTCAATCCAGTTCTCCCAGTGTATGTCCCATAGAAATTCAAGTCCTCAGAAGGTTAGCAGGCATTCTGTTTTTTAAAAAAAATTCTGAGACTAAATAAGTTGGAAACCAGTGGGCCAAGTGAAGCAGATTCCTCCCTTCAGGAGCCTCTACTATGTTAATATGGGTTATGGCTCCTCAAGATGAGAATATGCAGTGTTTCCCAAATTTATTTGACCATTGAATTCTTTCTTGTTTGAGTAAAGCGTCATGCACATCTAACTAGTTTTTGGAACACACTTTGGAAAATGCTAAACTGATGATTTCTAAGGTTCTTTCCAGGTATAATGCTGTATGTTAGTAAATAACCCCATTTCCCAAGGAGACTCCCTCCATAAAGGAGTTCTGTTGTCTGAATCCTGAAGCAGGATATCAGCTATTCAGTAATTCATGATTGTTCTTGTTTTCATTTCCCAAACCTCAGTTCTGAATCCACAATCCTTCCATCTCCATGTAAAAAGGAAGGTGGAGGAAACCTGGGTGGTGATAAGGCCCTTTTGCCCAGTCAGTGTTTGTTAATAAGCAATCATGTTAGTGGATTTAGCAGATCTCAGATGTTGAAATAAAGGAAAACATGGTTGGATATGGTCATTTGGCACCCAACAGTTCCTTCCAGGGCACCTTCCTGTACTCCAGAGGCTGGCAGACTGAAAACCACGTTTCCCAGATAACCTTTGCAGTGAGGGAGGCTGAATGCAAATTGTGTGTGTGTGTTAGTCGCTCAGTCATGTCTGAATCTTTGCAGCTCCATGGAATGTAGCTCACCAGGCTCCTCTGTCCCTGGAATTCTCCAGGCAAGAATACTGGAGTGGGTTGCCATTCTCTTCTGCAGGGAATCTTCCTGACCCAGGGATCAAACCCAGGTCTCCCACATTTCAGGCTGATTCTTTACCATCTGAGCCACCAGGGAAGCCCTGAATGCAAATTGCTGCTGCTGCTGCTGCTAAGTCGCTTCAGTCGTGTCCGACTCTGTGCAACCCCATAGACGGCAGCCCACCAGGCTCCCCCCAGTCCCTGGGATTCTCCAGGCAAATTAGGTTCTGCCAGATAGATGCACTTGCATGAGGCTTGAAGGGCAGAAATGAGGCAGAGGCACTTTGGCTACTTACTGCCGGCAAGCCAGCTGGTGAAGACTTGGTATCAAGAGGCAGCTGCTGCAGCAACTTTGGAAACACCAAGTTTTGTGTAGCAGCTTCGTTTCCTCTTAAAATACCTTGGTGGTTTCTGTTCTCTACTGAGTCCTGACCCATATACTCTCCTCCCCTTGCAGAAATCATGGGCAGTTCCCGGGAGGCCGGGTGTGAGGCTAATTTGGGTCTGTCCCATGGACCACAGGGCAGTGATCACTGGGTTTGTTAGGACTTCAGAGAGAAGCGGAGTTCCTTCCCTCACCGCAGTGAACCCAGCGCAGCCTCAGCAGCCCACGCTGGACGGTGCTCTGCTAGCCACCTGCAGAGAGTCACTGAAAACCACTGGGCGGTCTCCTCTCCTTTGACAGAAACCTCTCATGCTTTCTCTAAGTACAAAGACTCCCCTCCCTTGTATTTGGCTGAAAATGTGATATTATCACCACTTTATGCCTTCCAGAGAAGAAAAATATTAAAAATAACAGTTCTTTCTGAATCTGCTGGAAATTATCTTTTTTAAGAATAAATTCAATATGAAGTGTTGAAGAATACTTAATTCCTCTTTATTTTTTGCATATGTACTTATATTTTTCTTTCAGGGCCTGCGAGGCTGTAAATTCTACTCCCCTCTCAGTTTTTCATAGAACCTTAGGGTTGAGAGGGAATGTAGGCATTACGTTCATCAGCATGTAAGTAGGGGATGCATTTTATCAAACAGATTTTTCTGGGGATACCTATAGAGAAAACAGGTAGAAGCAGAGCTGCCTGGTTAAAGTGAGGATGGCCTGACTGTGCGCCCACCCCCACAACTTCTTCAGAGCCCAGCTAATTCTTTCCCTCCTAAATGATTCCTGGCTGTGGGGTCTGTGCAGAGTCACTAGAACTATGAGACCACAGTTGAAAACTCATTGTATGGAAGGGAAACCGAGGCCCAGAGAGCTATGGCGACTTGCTCAAAGTCGCACAGATTCTATGTGACAAATCTAAGGTTCAAGCCCAGATCTTCCTGCAACAACTTAGGCCAAAGGTCTTCTCCTTAAAACTTATTGCCTCTAGTTTCTAGGCTTTAAGGACTAGCTGAAGTCCCGTTTTCATTGCACCCCCTCACCTGACCGTCAAAGCCCACACTGACTGCTACTGTCTTAGGTTCTACTAATTCTTACTACCTGGGTCTCTCGCCAGGCATTCCCTCACTTTTTTATCTTTTTTACTCTTTTTCTTCATTCTCCTCTGAGATTTAAAATTCCTGTAGATATATCCCCCACATCTACTTCTGAATACACCAGAGAACACCATAGGTACTCCCAGAACACTATCCATAAATATTGATTAAAACCATGAGTAGCAAAGATTTTACCTGTTCCCCAATATATATTTTTCCATTATTCCTATTATTTTTAGAATCTCCTACCATGAAGTTGGCTTCCCTGGTGGCTCAGATAGTAAAACATCTGCCTGCAATGTGGGAGACCCAGGTTCAATCCCTGGGTTGGGAAGATACCCTGGAGAAGGAAATGGCAACCCACTCCAACACCCTTGCCTGGAAAATTCCATGGACAGAGGAGCCTGGTAGAGTTGGACACGACTGAGTGAATTCACTTCACTTTCACCATGAAGTTTAATTGAACACATGGCTGCCTAGTTAGAAATTATATTTCCCAGCCTCCTTTGCAGCCAGGTATGACAGGTGTGGTGATGAAATGTGAACAGAAGTAATGTGTACAATTCTGGGTCATCTCCTTAAAAAGAAACCACTGCCCTCCTCCTCTTCCTCCTCTTCTTCCTCTTCTTTCCCCTGGGACTTGGTTGTAGTGGTGAAGGAACTTCAAACACGTGGAAAAGGGCAGTGCTCTAGGGGATGATGAAGCCAAACGATATAAGGAACCATGATGCCCGGATAACTTTGTGGAACAGTGCCACCCCAGTCTACCCACCTCCCTCAGGACTCTTACCTGAAACAAAAAAAATGTTTATCTTGTTGAACCTCTTTGTTACAGCAGCTTGTGTGTGTGCTCAGTCATGTCCTAATCTTTGCAACCCCATGGACTGTAGCCTGCCAGGCTCATCCATCCATGGAATTTCCCAGGCAAGCATACTGGAGTGGGTTGCCATTTGCTCCTCCCAGGGATCTTCCCAGCCAGGGATCGAACCAACGTCTCCTGCATCTCCTGCATTGGCAGGCAGATTCTTTACCACTGTGCCACCGGGGGAGCCTACAGCAGTTCACTACATTCCCTAATATAATGCAACTATGACAATACCCGCCATCCTAGTTTGCTTTGCTTTGTGATAACCAAACCAGATCATACATACAGTACATCTTGTAAAATATTAAGTAAAATTTCAATATAAAATGTCATTGGAGCTAAAACAGAAAAGACACATTACATTGTGGCTGACTCCTCTATCAATGGACAGGATGCCTACCATGTTCAAGGGATGGAAAAGGATGTTAATACCAAGAGCAGACATCCTCAGGCATCTATGTCATCTCATTCCATCATCCCAATAATCCGATGAAGGGAGTATTTTCAGTCACATCACAGGTGAGGAAACTGAAAGACAAGGTTAACCCCCTTGTGCACATTAATCACCCCTGGGGAACAGCTCAGCAAAGTTGTTCCTAGGCCCTTCTGCTCCAGAAATGGTGCTCTTCTCTTCCCACTGCCCAGGGCTCAGCACCAGGCCCTGTGGCTGCTGCCTTCAAAGACCTCACAGCCCACATGAAAACAGATTCACACGCAACTGACTCTCCCACAAGGCAGAATGAGGTGAGCATTGTAACAGAGGCCTAAACAACAGAATGCAGGGGCCTTGGTGGAAGGTGTGATGGATTCTAACCTGGGGGATGAGAAAGGATTTTTGCAGAGGAATTCCCATTTGCACTGACCTTTAAGAAACTGGTAGAAGTAGATAAACAAAGAAGAAAGACATGACCCAGCGAGGGACCAGCATGAACCAAAGAGATAGGAAAGCAGAGTCCATGCGGGAAATGATGAGTGGCCTGTAAGAAGGCCCTGTGGGACAGGGGTAGGGGGTTCACACAGGGATATGAGGCTGAAAGGTAGGCCAAGACCAGGCCAGGGAAGGCCTTGTGCCCCAGAAAAGAGCTGAAATGCTGCTTTTTATGCAACAAGAAACTACAGATGCCCGAGGAGGGATGTCAGGAACAGGGGTGCCAGCAGCAGGCAGGAGAAAAGGCCAAGTGCTCAGATGACTACAGAGCCATCCAGACAGCAGCTGCCAGGGGCCTGGATGGCAGGCAATGGGCAGACATAGCAGACGTGGCAAGGCGACGGCCCTCAGGGCCACCAGCAGCATATGGGGAGGGTCACTGGCACATTGAATCTGAGCAGCCAGTGACAAGCCTGTGTGTAGAGTCTCTTCACAAAATTGGCTACAATTCTCATCTCCCAGGTGGCACTAGTGGTAAAATACCTGCCTGCTAATTCAGGAGACTTCAAAGACTTGGATTTGATCCCCAGGTTGGGAAGAGCCCCTGGAGGAGGGCATGGCAACCCACTCCAGTACTCTTGCCTGGAGAATCCCCTTGGACAGAGAAGCCTAGTGAGAGACTAGTCCATGGGGTTGTAAAGAGTCAGACACGACTGAAGCAACTTAGCACATCCTCATCTCCAATTTTCTACTCAAACTACCATGTTCTGTTTTCACTTTCAGTTAAAAGGATTACTTTGGGCTTGGGGGGGATGCACATGCATCTTGTGTGCTATAATTAAAGTAAAACAAAAATCAAGACCTTGGAGCCCGAGTCCCCCCACGGGGGCACACACAGGACCACAGTCCTTTCCCGTGTGGCCCTCAGTTCCCACAGCTTCCTTGATTTAAAGTCAAACTCCCACCAACACACATAAAAAACAAATTCCACAGTAAAAATAAACTGCCTCTCCACTTGTCATGCACCGTGGCTGTTTTGAGGCGTGTGTGCTCTTGGGGAACTGGTTGAGCATCCCTACAGAAGACTGTGGTAAATAACAAGAGTTCTAAGGAAAGCCCTGATCGCAGATTCCCTGGAGCTGTGAGTGAGGAAGGGGCAAGCCGTGATGGAGAGTGTTTGTATAACCCTCCTGCACCCTCTCACCCTGACACACATTGAGCTTTCTCTTTCATGATTGTTTTAGCCTCTTTTTCCCTTCCAACCACCGACCACTCAATTCTTTGAGGGAAAATTAACATTCATTATGCAATTTATCTCTCTCCTTTTAATCCAGCATGCCTGTCTCCAAGGTCCCTACTCAATAATTAATGTTTGTTCTCATTTCCCATTCTCCAGAGCACCTATTCTTGAACTGTAGGGTCAACAATTAACACTAATTACGGCTTTTTCTCTCTCCAGTGTTGCCTCTCAGAATCCCAAGTTGCCCTGCTCAGCCTAGGATATGTGCGTGCTTGTGGCTGCGTGCATGCAATGACGGGGTGGGAAAGCGCCAAGGAGCAGGCTTTTCCAAGCCCCACCATGGTTTAGCAAATCAGCAAAACCAAACATTCTCTTCTGGCAGTGTCTCTGGTATATGTATTATCAGTAATGAGATGATGAAGCATATAAATACACATATGTATAGGGAAATGAGTGGGGGCGGGGGAGTTAGATAGGTCTCAAAATCTCTTTCAGATGTGTTTGATTCTCTATGACCTTCTTCCTCCCTATTTCTATCCTTCTGTTATCTCACACCTTTGTCTCTCTGACAAACAGACACACACACACTTCTCATTAAAAGACCTGTTTCCGATCCACTCAGCTGATCTCCTTGCTATCTGTTACCTCTCCCCTAACTGCCTTTCTCTGGCCTGTTATCCTAACCCTCTTCAGCCATTATTTTAACTAGCTTTCATTTTGACTGACAAGGGCAGCTAGGAGAATATTTCTCATCCAGAGTCACTCTGAAGAGATTGCAAAAAAAAATTCATCAGGGCTGTACAAAAGCCTGTCTGTCTTTCTGGCTGGGATCAGATGGGCTAGAAGCCCTCCTGTCTCCCTGGTCCAACCCTTGAATTTGGCTACAGCTGGAGGCGGGGGCTCCTCACGCCTGTCTGTCATCCCCTCATCGCTGTCCGCACTGGGGCCCCTACGGCACATCTGCTGTTCAGATCTGGGCATCTCCTCACAGCGGGTGTCAGGAGTTAACTGTTTCATGTTCTTGTTCTGTCCCAGGTTCGCCTCCCCGAATTTACATGTCACAGTACCTACAGCGTTTCACCCCCAACACCTCAAATAAAAATATTATTATTTCTTCCATGCTTTTTAAATCCTAGATCAGCCTTCCCTCAGTGATGGCATCTAAGGGTTTTCAAAACTATTAAATTCATTAGGAGAGCTAGACATCAAGCCATCCCACTGTATTTTCCCCTGTCTTGGTGTAAGGAAAATAGCTTTTTTGCAAGATTTTTTTCATAGACTTAGGTAAAACCCTTATTGTTTTTCAGCCTATGAATCTGTCAGTTCAAATGCCGGCCACGGAGAGGAGGAATCTAGTATTCAACATCTACTAAAAGGTAAGATTTTCCCCTAAAGAGTCACTTCTACTTCTCCTCTGTGTTATTGCACCCATATACATTTTATTTCATACCCAGACCTCCAGAAGCACACAGTTTCTCCTCAAATATAGCAGTAAGTAGGAAATAATATTCCTTTCATAGAAAGTCTGAGAAATACAGCATCCTCTAGAGTTACTCATGGGCAGTCTTGGTGCTGTGGTCTGAGTGTAAATACTAGGGGAGAAGAAAAGTCAGACCTGTGCTGAGCTGGCTCCCAAAGGAGAATTTGCACACATGTCCTGTAGGTTTCGCAGACCAAACGCTGCACAGTTCACGTTATAACGAGGTGAGTATTGCCTCCCAGGGTTGGGCACGGTTCAAATTTCACATCCACAAACTAAAAAACTATCTGGAAAAGGTTCTCGGGCTTGTGTTCTAAATGCAGGAGTGAGGTCAGTTCTGCCTCTTCCATGCTTCCTTTTCCATTTCGTTTCCCCCATGGAGAAATAAGCAAAAACTGGGGGTGCAGGTCTGACTTTGAAGCTCATCTTCCAGCTGCTGCGACTGCTGCTTCTGCTTCAAACCAGGGGGAAGGATGATTATGTAAAGATTTTTCTCTCACTCCTAAAAATAGTCTTTGATTAATAGAGAAATGTGTGTGGTCTTCCTCACTGCTTATTTTGGGACAGGCAGGGATGAATCCTGCATGAGAGACCTGCTATAGCAACAGGAAGCGAGGCCACAGACAGAGGGCTGGAGCCAGATGGGTGGAGGGCACTGGTTTTGCTAGAGATGGCAAAATTCGAAGGAGAAAAGCACTGTCACATGCTTGCCAATGTCAAAATAAGTAAGCAGAGGAACACCAGAGAGCCCGGCATTAGTCCTCTCGCCATTCTCCTTGGGGGGACATCCTGATCATGGTGGGAAGAGTGCCAGGGCCAGTTCTGTTCATTCTCACTTGTTGGGCTGGAATTGGGCCAAGCAGCTCTTCATAGGAGCCCTCCAGGGCAAGATGAGGACGATAAAGATGATAACTACCATGGCTGTCTATCTTCCACACACCGAACACTGTGATGAATGTTTCACATTCATTAGACCACTTCATCCTCAGAGCAATGATAAGAGGGAAATTCTAACATTGTCCTCACTTTTCATCTAAGACAAGGTGGCTCAGAGAGGTGAAGTGACTAGCCCAAGGTCATACACCTAACTGGTGAAGCTGGGATCTGAACCATAGGAACCTGTATTTTTAAGACTATGCATGGTTAGTGGTGACGTCAATCTAAATAGGCACGTTTCCCAGACTTACAGGTACAGAGAACAGACTTGTGCTTGCCAAGGGGGAGCCGGGGTGGGGAAGAAGGATTGGGAGTTTGGGATCAGCAGAGGGAAGCTATTGTATAGAGAGTGAATAAACAACAAGGTCCTACTGTATAGCACAGGGAACTATATTCAATATTCTGTGAGAAACCGCAATACAAAAGAATATTGTGTATGTATATATATATAAACACACATATACAATCACTTAATTGTAAGGTGGAAATTAACACAACATTGTAAATCAACTATACTTAAATAAAATGTATAATAGAATAGACAGGTATGTTGCCACCTAACATACAAGAGTTTAGGAAGTTCCTGACTTAATAATGACTCACTAATAAATGATTTCTGTTGCACATCCTTTTCACCTTTCAGTGACTGTTACTCAGCATCAGACACTTTTTTGTGGATAACACCAAAAATGATTTACAACTTTTAGAGATATGGAAAGAAGTTGAAACAAAGTCAGAACAGTTTGGGAGAACCAAACTCCCAAGATAGATTATCAAGCCAGATAAGCCTGTTTACAGGGTAGCTCTCCAGATCAAAAATATTCTTCCTAATAAGGCTGAAAATGGTACAGTTTCACTTCATACTACTGTTAAAATCTCACTAATAATAGATTCACTTCGAATTCTGAAGTGGTCTCTTAAAAGGTTGATACTTCTGAGAAGCTAACAGTCATTCACACTTTAGTAAAAATGTGTTTAATCAGGTAACTGTCCTCTCACAACCTGGTAAGAACAGCTGCCCTGAGGGACTAAAAATTCTGATGAGATGGAAACAAGGTTGGAGAATTTGGGAATAAGTGGAGCTTTAAGAGTTGAAACATTCCTGGTAGTTGTGGTACATTGGAGGGCTTGGATGAATAGGAAAATATTAGCTAAATGGAAGAAGAGATTCAAAAAGAAAAGTATAGGAAGGGAAATGGTAAAGTGCCAAAGACAAACCTGAGCTATTTCAGAACAGCCCCATGGCAAGCTTTGTATCCAAGGGAAGGAAAGAAAACTTTTAATTCCTTCTCTTCTCTATTCCTAGTAACTGAAAGACCTTAGGCTAATGCAAATCTCTTTCTCATTTCCAAGCTTTTGAACACACCGTTCCCTTTGCCTGGAGCATAATTCCTCATCTCCTTCTGTCCCCTGACATTTGTTTAATTGTGGCAAAATACACATGAAATAAAATTTGCCATCTTAACAATTTTTAAGTGTACAGTTCGGTAGTGTTCAGTAGATTCACATTGTTGTGTAACCAGTCTCCAGAACTCTTTTTATCTTGCAAAACTGAAAGTCTATCCCCATTAAATGACAACTCCCATTCTGATGGGCCTACCCATAGAAGCACAGAGTACCTGCTTTGGGGCTTAGAATAGAGGCAACTTATTTGTTCCCTCGATTTGCTCAAAGACCTTAACAAAAAATTCTTACATCTCTTTAAGCCTAACACTGCCCATTTGTTTTTAAGGAAATGGATGTAACACTACTCTGAAAATACCAGATACCCGCTGGGATTGAGTTTAAAGAGCATTTTAAAACATCTATTCATTGGAATCTATAGAGCTTTAACAACTTTTGTTTTCTTGGCCATTTGATTTTAAGGAATAGTTTTTATGATAATTGTTCCACATATAGATGTAGTTTTGATGTGTTTGTGGGAGGAGGTAAGCTCCACATCCTTCTTTTCTGCCCAAGGAATATTTTCAGATAAAAATGATAAGATTTTTAAAAAAAAAAAAGATAAGGTTTTTAAAAATTATATAGATGAAGACTTTAGGTATTTGTGTACTTGAAGGACAGTTTTGACTATTTGCAAATGACTTCAGAAGTCAGGGACACATACAATCTATCATTTTACAGAGGTAAGAAGTCAAATAATAGATATGGCCAGGCTAGGAGACAGAAGCTAGTGAGTACGCTAAGCAATCTCAGCCTTGTGGTCTATATTCATTGTAACATCTGCAGAAGCTCTTGGAAAGTTAATTTTTTTTTTTTTTTAAGAAGAACATTGTTTGCTTGTTTGGGGCTGTATTGGGTCTTCGTTGCTGCCCACAGGCTTTCTCTAGTCGCGATGAGCTGGGGTTACTCTTCACGGTGGTACACAGGCTTCTCACTGAGTGGCTTCTTTTGTTGCCAAGCACATCTTCTAGGCTTCAGTAGTTGTAGCACGTAGGCTTTAGTTGGGGTTCTCAGGCTCTAGAGCACAGGCTCAGTAATTGTGGCACATGGGCTTAGTTGCTCCGGGGCATATGAAATCTTCTGAGACAAGGAATCGAACCTGTGTGCCCTACATTGGCAGGTGAATTCTTATCCACTATACCTCCAGGAAGTAAGTTCTTGATTTTTTTTAACGGCCCTAAAAAGTATACCAACTGCTGTGACTGGTAATGGGATTAAGAGAAAGTGAAGTGGTCTAACAATTTGATGATTCTCTGCCAAATAATAGTTTTATAAATCATTCAAACCCTATATATCTATCAACTCATTAAGAGTCTGAAGAGCTCCCCCTCTTTCTTCATTTTTAGTTTAGTTTTACTGGGGATGTGATACACACTAGGAGCATTCACAAATCTAAGGATTCTTGGAATGCTCAGGAAGTGTCCTTTCTATAGGAGCAGGATCCACTGTCCATTAAGTGTATGACATGCATGAGGGATCAGGGGCTTGCTCAAGCAGTGAAGTCATGCTTAGCACAATGCACTTTAAGGCTGGTATGGATTTCAAGATGTCTGTGTGTGTGTGTGTGTGTGTGTGTGTGTGTGTGTGTGTATCAGCTATAATAAAGTTAAGAATATTAAGTTTTGTCCTGTCAGAGTGATAAAAAATGATAACTTTTATTAACTAGTAATCCATAAATACTGTTTTCTGTTTCATCACTCTCCAGACATTTGTGTTACCATCTCATTAAAAAGATGATAAAGAAGCATGAGGTTTTCTTAAGGATTTTTTTTCCTCCTGGTTTCTCTCTTGCTTCTTTCACACATCTCCCTATGGCCTGAGGATTTACATTTGCGGTCATCTTCATTCCTAGAAATCCCTCATTTGAAAATTAATGAAGACACCAGCATCAGAATATGTCCAATGGAAAGAATTAGTGCATCTATTTTACAGGACACATAAAGATTGCTCATTCATTCATCCAACAAACACTAATAGACCCTCTACTAATGCCAAATAATGTGCTGGGCATAAGAGTTGAGAGATAAAGTCCATGCCTTAAAGTCATCCAGACTAGTGGAGTGTGCTGAGAGCACATGAGGGAGTACATGCCAGCTCCATCTGGGGGTTAAGAAGGCTGAGTTTCCAAGGATATAGATAGGAACTAGCCATATCAAAGATGAAAGAATGCTCCAGGAAAAGGGACCATAAGGTGAGAAGGCATGGTGGCATGGGAGAAATGTAAGTAGCTTGCAGTGCCTGGACCTCAGGGTACATTTAAGAGAGGAAGTGGCGAGAACTGCAGCTGGTGGGGTAGACAGGAGCAGATCAGGAAGGCTCATAGGCAGCAACTGAGAAATTTATCCTAAAGGCTGTGGGATCCTGTTTACACACAAAGTGACATAACCAGGTTTTTATTTTAGAGAAATGGCTCTCCCAACTATGTAGACAATGGATTGAGCAGGGTAAGACCAGAGATCTACACTTGCTTGAGAGCAAGTGTCCAAGGACAGTATTTTCCGCAGAATATTGAACCAAACTGATTGGCCGCTCTGTGTGTAGCTCCACCTTCAGCCTCTTCTCTGAATTCCCTTCTTCCATGCCATCTTCTACCACAAGTATCCTTATTAGCCATATGATGTATGTCAATTGGAGGATTTCTAGTGCAGTTGATATTTTATTGCTACACAACTTGAATTTCAATTTGCCTTCCATCTGGGGCTTGGTAAACTGCCATGCACCTTCGGACCTCTCCATAAAAAGTAATTTATGAACTTTTGAGAGAAGTTGGTATTCCCAAAGCTAGACTCTTGAGACTGAGTTAGCCTTGGTCTAAGAAGATATAAGTAAGTAAAAGAAGTTATTTCAAATTGGAAGAAAAATAATGTCCTTGCATTTAACTAGACATTTCCATATTTAAACCCAGACTGACTCATATCTTCTAGATCTGTCTACTTGGCTCCTTTAATAGAGCTCCCTGGGGTATGTCTTTAGGCTGGAGACTTTCACAGGTCTTAAACAACTGTTTGATATGCCCATCTCATCCTCCTCCTCATCCAGGAAGATTTAAAGTGAAAATGTGTAGCGTAAACAAGACCTTAAATCTTGTTCCAAGAATTTGATAATGACAATACCAAAAGGCCATCTTGGGTCTTGATCTCCTGCATTAAACAAACAGGTTCAAGATTTATTATAACACAACAAAAGCTCTACAGGTCATAGGCATCTTGAGTCATATCATATAAAATAAAGTATTTTTAGATACTATTCTTAAGGAAAGGTCAGCAGGGCTATGTAAAGGGGCCAGTATTATCCTTCCTTTTATGGTTTCGTTTCTACTGGAAAGAATTTTTTTTAACAATCTGGAATTTGCCTTTGCATTTTCCATTTTTGACCAAAAACACAAAACCATGAAGGTATGAAGGCTGACTTTTAAGCCTCCTCCCACTGGTTTCTGCTGCAAGTCCACATGCAAAGCTGTGGGAAGGCAAAAGTACTTTCTGAGATCTGTTTGGCATTGGATACATCCCCTCAATGACAAACCACTGCAAGTTATGGGGGCAGTTCCATGAGTGAACATTAGCGGTCAAAGGGTACTCACGCCTCAGGAACAGCATGGTGGAAAAAGACGCTATGCATAATTTAAAAGGCTCCCGCCAGCACTTTTGATAGCTCCTGCCCTTGTACCCACCAAGCGTTTGACCCCTTTGGAGCCTGCAGGTCTGACATTCTCTCACAAGAACTGACACACAACTGGGAAGGAATCAGGTAGCCCACTCTGCCTGATAAGGTGACTTTCAGTCTCTTGATATCAGATGAGCATCCTATACCAAGAGAAATAAGTATTCTGAAACAATCAGAATAAATATAGCCATGTTTCATTTTTATTTAAAACAATAAACAACAACTTGGGAATTAAACGTGGCCAACATAGGTTAAGAAGGCAGTGGCAACCCACTCCAGTACTCTTGCCTGGAAAATCCCAAGGACGAAGGACCCTGGTGGGCTGCTGTCTATGGGGTCACACAGAGTCGGACACGACTGAAGCAACTTAGCAGCAGCAACATAGATTGAACAGCAACAACAATAACATAGGTTGAAATTGAAGGAAATTTTAAATATATTTTTATTTGTAATTGAAGGATACTTGCTTTACAATATGGTGTTGGTTTCTGCCATACATCAACATGAATCAGGCGTAGGTATACACATGTCCAGGGCTTCCCAGTAAAGAATCCGCCTGCCAATACAGTAGACATAAGAGACGTGAGTTGGATCCCTGGGTTGGGAGGATCCCCTGGAGGAGGGCATGGCAACCCACTCCAGTATGCTTTCATAGACCATCCCCACAGAGAAGCCTGGCAGGCTATTGTTGATAAGGTTGCAAAAAGTCGGACATAACTGAGCAACTAACACTTTCACTCACTTTCATCTGTTTTACCTATGGTAGCATACAGTATATATTTCCATTCTACTCTCGAAATTACGGGAAATTTTAAGCCACCTATACTGCATGCTAGTATCAGATGCTCTTTGCTGCTTTTCAAGTTTTGAGTGCTTGCTGAAGGATCCCATGATTTGAAGAAAGCAGAGGAGGTTTAGCATGAGACCCCACCTAGTAAGGGTCATCTCTGAAATTGCCTGATTATCTGGCAGGAATGCTATCTCCTTGCTAAAAGCCTGCCGCTAGATTAATGCTAGCATTTGAAAATCTACTTGGGCCCAATGGTGGGCAGCAGAGGAAGGAGCGTGTTTTTTGTTTCTCTCTTTAGTGGCAGAAATGGTCACCACAAAAAGACTCTGGGCTCCCAGTTTCAGGCAGGTCTGGAAGTTGTGTAGTCTGTGGTCTGTGAATGTACACACCAGCTCAGGAATAATGGGATAGAACTGTGCCTGTATTCACAGCCAGTTGCCTGCGATGGTTGATGGGTTAGTCAGTTTCTTCAGCTTGATAAGATCCCGCAGATCCCTCCACATGGTTCAGAGAGGAAGTGTTACCACCCCCATTGCTCTATCTCCCAGGAATGCAATTTGAGTTGTGTCTCCTCGACAGCTTGGACCTCAGTAAATTACCAGGGTCTTGACCCAAGAGATGGAGAAGTCTTAAGCAATTTTTCAGTCTCCTATCTAAAAACGTGTTTACATTTCTTGAACTCTGGCTGACTGATTCATTCTCCTGGTGTTGCAAGAACTTTCCTTATGCATTAGAATTTATAAGTTTCTTTTCTAAGAGACTCATGGTTCCTTCCAAGCCACAGTCAAGTGAACCTCATCGCAACGCAATTTTGTTGGGCTGGATTTGTCCAGAGGATGGATCAGGGCCAAACAGCTGTGATGTGGCAAGATCAAGTGAGGCTAACAGGAGGAGGCGTGAGGTGGAGGGGAAAAGTAGGAGATACTAAGTCAGGAGGTCTGGGTTCAAGTTCTGGTCCTGCGCTCTTTCAAGGTATGGCCTTGAGCCAATCACATGAAATCATTCTCTGGGCCTCAGTTTCTCTAGTTATCTCAAATAACAAATGTTTTCAATCTGTGCAGAAGCCATTTTCCAGCAAGATAGAACAGCTGAGAAACAACAGAAAAGGGAAACGGAGTCAGCCCACAAAGAAAGAGTAGAGGCTTCAGGTCAAAGAAGCAAAGATGCAGAATTGCATATGGCCAGAGTCGTCACAGAACTACTTAGGACTAGCAAATATGTAAAGGACCTTGTGCTGGACACTAGTCCAGTACCAGAGACTAAAATCCTTTTCAGAGGAGCCATGCACTTAGCTGAATCTGTTCCTCAAATAAACATTCCCTTACAGACATGAAATTTACTTTCTTAGGGGAAAAAAAGAAAAACAAAATAAATCCTATCCTCTAGCAGCATGAAGTTTGAGTCTGGCAGTCTTGGACTCAAATCGTTACTCAAAACCTCACTAGTTGCACACCCTTGGGTGGACTACTTTATCTTTTGAGCCTCAGCTTCCACACCTACAGAGAGTATGACAGTACAACCATGGAGGAGAGTCGTGAAGGTTACATGCCAGCTCCATGTGGTTGTCCGTATGTGCCTGCTTCTGGGTGAGCGGCAAGATTTCTGTTAGTCCCTTCCCACCAGCCCCGTTTTGACCTTTGCCTTTGTTTGCTTGTGTTTCCACCTCTCCTATTGCCCCTCCACATAATGAGGAAAAGGGAAGGCTCTGATCTCTCTATCTGGAAGGTTGCAGAAGCATTTTCCTACTTCAGTGAAGTAGGATCATACAAAATTTATATTCAACAGTATCAGCAGATTTTTTCCATCAATATTTCCTTTTTAATTTCAGCTTTATCTGAATTTTAGTAGCACAAAGAATTTACTTTTGTTCTTTTAAAGAGCCACCAAAACAAGAAAAATAGAAATTTGAATATAAGGTCTATAACACTTTATTAAATGGAGCGTTTAGACTGTGCCTATAGAGGTTACATGTGTTATTTGGTAAGTAAATACGAATGCCATAAGCATGTGTGTGTTTATAGTCTTACACATATGAACTAGGTGTGTAGGTGTATGGTATATATAAAATTTCATGAGACCTATATCTGACAACCTTGACCCTTTTCCCTCTGATTTTCATCATAGTAAACACTGAGTCCAGAACAGATCTTCATATGAATCTTAATGAGACCTCACCTTTGACTCAAAAGCCAGTGAATCAGGTACAGTATTGATTCTGCATGAGCAAGTGACTGGGAGTCGGGACTTTGAGCTTCTTGTCCCTGCTTGCTGTGTGACCCTGGGTGAGATTCTTCACCTCTCTGGGCCTCATTTGCTTCATCAATTAAATGAGACAAGTAGACTATAAAATCACAGAGGTTCCTTAACTCATAGACTTGGAATGTCTTAACTCAACTTGGACTGTTTTGTCTGGCTCTTCATAAGCGCGAATAGCTGAATAGGCCTTTCCCTGACTTCTGCAAAGTCAAAAGGGAACAGGAAAACACAGAAAGGCATCCTCCATGGAGGCAGTGGGGACTAAGACTTTGTGCCAATGGGCCTGTTTTTTTCCTACTCTAATTCTCATTCCTGAGAATGAGAAAAAAATTGCAACCAAGAAAAAAATGCAAGGAGACTGTGAAGAAATGAGAAAAATGCTTTATCTGGGTGGATTAAGAATACTTATTAGTGATTCGAGGACATATGTTCACAAATATTTATAAATTGGTTCCTTAAAATTAAAGATTTGAAGCTGGCACTGCCTTGAGATTCACTCTAGAGAGACAACTCAGGGTATTTCCTAGAGCTCTGTGGGTCTCAGCAGATGCAGCACAGCCCAGGGCTCTCCCTGCTGAGTGACAGCAGCTGGGGAGGAGGGGGCGGTGGGGGGAGGGGCGGGGGGAAGGGGACGGTTGGGGGGGCGGTGCTGGTGGTTGAGAGATGAACCAACATGGCCTCTATTTCTCGCTTATCTCCAACTTCCTGGCTTTCTCCTCTTCCCTCACACTCATTAAAAAACAGTAAAAATAAAAGTAGCTTTGTTTCCCTGTGTTTGCCTAGTTGGTTCCGAGGAAGGACCTGAACTCTCACTGTTAGGACCCCAGGCCTGGGTCAGGCCTCCCCTGAGCTGAAACACAACCGAGTCAACCCTTCCTGCTACTGAGGAGCCACACAACCAACATTTGCATTTTTTTTAATATGCCTGTTTTGAAGATACCCTTTATATGGAATGTGAAAGGTTTTCTTCTTCAAGAGAGGCTGTGACTGAGGAAAATATGCTGTATTTCAATAATTCCACAACTCCAGAGGCCTTGCAAACACCTCATGTACTCCAAATTCACACAGCCCCATCGTTATATTCCAGGAAACCTCATATCACCTGCAATAAGAGTGGCTCAGTTATGTCAAATTAAATCCTAGACTGAATTATTAACCTTGCATCCAGAAAGAGGAACACCAGACCCAGGGTCTTCAACTCTAATCCTGGGTTTCCCCTGTGAGGCTCTGGCAAACCCACTCACTCTGCCCGCATCCCTGCTTTGTGAAAGGACGGGAGTTGTTCCCACCAGAACCTGATGGTTTGTTCAAGTCGCAGTAGTCTTGCTTCCTTGAGAAGTAGTACCAGAAAGGAAAGCCATCAAGGAAATGTCTAGGCAGTCTCAGTTCAGTTCAGTTCAGTCTCTCAGTCGTGTCCGGTTCTTTGCGACCCCATGAACTGCAGCACGCCAGGCCTCCCTGGCCATCACCATCTCCCAGAGTTCACTCAAACTCACGTCCATCAAGTTGATGATGCCATCCAGCCATCTCATCCTCTGTCGTCCCCTTCTCCTCCTGCCCCCAATCCCTCCCAGCATCAGAGGCTTTTCCAATGAGTCAACTCCTCTTATGAGGTGGCCAAAGTACTGGAGTTTCAGCTTCAGCATCATTCCTTCCAAAGAAATCCCAGGGCTGATCTCCTTCAGTATGGACTGGTTGGATCTCCTTGCAGTCCAAGGGACTCCCAAGAGTCTTCTCCAACACCACAGTTCAAAAGCATCAGTTCTTCGGTGCTCAGCCTAGGTAGTCTCACCAGCCTCCAAATCCAGAGAAAATGGGGGTAAGGTCTGAGAGGGGAGGTGCCTTCCATGCCTTCCTCACCCCCTTACTTCTTGAGGCTAATGGCTCTTTATTAGATTAATCACTGACTTCAACTTTAACTACTTCCTCAACCTACTCCATGTAAATGGCTAATTTCATGTTTACTATAAAGCATCTGGAAAAGATTTAGAAACAAATTTCTGCCCAGCGGATTTCAGTTATGTACCTTGATGGGCCACTGACAAACATAGTAGATTCCTTCCACTGTCGCCTTCCCTCTCTGAAGCAGGCTAGGATATCACACAAAATTGATCTTTATCAGCGCCAGCCGTTTGTGCTCTTCTTTCCTTTCCATGAATTCCCACTCCCACCCCCGACTCCCGTCCCCTACCCCGCCCCCTCCCACCACTGGGATCTGACCATATTAGGAGTTCAGTCACATAAGATACTTTTACTTTTTTATCAGTGTGCTGAGAGGAGGAGGGAAAAACCCAAAGGTGGAATCTTTTGGCATCACCGTGCTTTAAATGAGAAGTCACACACCTCGATTTGGAAAAAAATTTCTGACGGGTGGGTGAGAAAGACAGCGCTTTGCAGGACATGCCTGGGTTCCTGGATTTACCCAGTTCTGGATGCTGCCTCTGGTGCCCCCTAGTGGTTGGATTTTTAAACCTCCGCTGTGCGTTTCCGAAGAGGCGGTGGACGCTATGAGGATAAGAAAGAGGCAGAGAGCTCTTGCCTCTAGCACACAGGATGGCAGACCGTGGGCTCGCTCCTGAGGCACCTCTTCCGCACCTGGCCGAGAATCAGGGCCTAGGCGGTAAATCCATAAATAGAGAGGAGTAGCAACCGACATCAGCAACTTCCTAGGAGTTGAAGGAGGGGGTTAAGTAGGGAAGAAACAAACCTACAAGAGGAAATTGGGAGATGAGAAATGAAAAAAAGAAAACGGAGACAAGCAGACCTGTTTCAACTCCAAGCTCCCATTTCCTCTTTCAAATGAGCTGCTTCCCCACTGTGAACAGAATCAAGTATTTATGAAGGCATTTTTTGCATATTAATAGCTGCATGTGAAACATTTCCAGTTCTGAAGTCCTAAAGGTATGGTGCCCTTTTTTTTAATGCAGGTCCTTCAAACTCCTCACAGAATTTGGTATTCTTCTTCCCATGTATTTTCCTTTCTGCCTTGTGGCTCCTCCTAAGGCATTTCATTTGATTAAGGGAAATTAGTTCCTGGGATACCATCAGAAACGAAGCACTGCTCTTACCTCGGTGGCTGACCTCAATCACTAGAGATTTTCCTCTTCCCCAGGGCCTCTCTATGTAAGAGGCTAAAGGTTGAGTGAGGTGAGCAGAACCTAAAAAGATTATTAAATGTGTAAATTAAAACTCTATAAGGAAGCGTTAACATATCTATCTTGAGAGGGGAGAAAGTAAAACTTTCTTTAAAAAGTAAGAAAAATAATTATAATTGCAGTAACTACAACAGTATTACTATCTATGCTTGGTAAAGATCACATTCAATTTTAAAAGAAAAACACTGGGCTTCTCTGGGGGTCTGTTGGTTAAGAATCTGCCTGCCAATGCAGGGGACACAGTTTCAATCCCTGGTCCCAGAAGATCCCGCATGCCACAGAGCATATAAGCCTGTGAGCCCCGGCTACTGAAGCCTGAATGCCCTAGGGCCTGTGCTCCGGACAAGAGACGCTGCCGCAATGAGAGAAGCCCAAGAGAGAACGGCAACTAGAGAGTAGCTCTGGAAAGTCTGTGTGCAGCAACAAAGACTCAAAGCAGCCAAAAAAAATAAGTAAGGCTTTTTTAAAAATAAGAAAACAGAACCAATTAGAAAAATAAGCAAAAGACATAAATAATTCATATCAAAAATGATAGTAATAGAAAACGTATATGGAAACAATATTCATTTCTGAGTAGCAATTTAAAAATTTGAATTGAGGCAAACTGGAGGTGCAATTTTATATCGGAGATATGTGCCTCCTCTCACCTTTTTTTAATGATAACACGTGGTACTGTTGAGTTTTTGGCAAAACTGGTACACTTATACACTTCTGGTGGGTTGTAATTTGATTCAAACCACTTGTAAGGAAAAATGGCAGTATAACTTGTATAACATGAAAAATATTCATACCCATTGATTCAGTATTTCTGACTTTTGGGGATTTATCCTAAGGAAATAATTCAGCGGTGGGGGGCGGGAATCGAGTGAGGATGTCCTAGAGAAAAACTGGAAACAATCAGAGAAACGATTCAATTAATTGTGAAGGGTTTAATTCGACATTAAAAAAAATGATGCTTGTTCATCCTAGAAATGTGATTTAGTACAAAAGGTTTAACACAGGGTTTCTCAACTTCAGCACTTTGAGCCAGATAGTCTTTGTTGTGGGGCGCTTTCCTGGGCATCATAGGACGTTGAGCAACACCACTAGCCTCCACCCACTAGGTGTCAGTAGGACAACCCATCTTCAGTGACAGTGTCTCCAGTCTTTGCCAAATGGCCCCATGTAAGGTGAAAATTACACACACCACAGCCCCGACTCCACATTGAGAACTACTAATTTCATTTTAAAAGTGGAAATCAAAGTGATGTCAACTATGACTGCAACTATATTTTTAAAATTACCATATCTATAAAGACTTGCAAATAACACATGCAAAAGAGCACAGTCATACTTGTTTGAAATTAGGAATATGTTGGGTTTTTTTAATTTTTATCTTCCTGGTTTTTTATTGTTTTTCTTTCTTTTCTATTTTTTCAAAATTCTCGCTGAAAGGAGGAAAGGTGGGACTATGAGCAGAGCTGGTTTTTTTCAAGCCTAGCTTAAAATGATCAGGAGTCACAGTAAACAGCAAATATACAGCAAGTGAAACAAGGGTCAACACTGTAGTGCCATTATTAACTAGTTAGTTGTAGTTGTTTAACATTAATTAGGTTTTCATTAGATTATTAGATGGGACCATCAAAATTCTCCTCTTAAGAATCTCAAGCTCTTGTCAGCATTTCATCCCTCTGATCCTAGACTTTGAGGAGGCAACGAAATTCACCTATTTTTCTGAAAAGTCTGGATCTCAAAGTATCAAACTCTAATCATCCAGATCCATCTTTTTAAGCTGGGATCTAGACAGGCCCTGAGCCCACTGATTTATGGAGTTGTCAGGGCAGAAAGGTTGTCAGTAAACGAGTATCAGAGTACAAGCTCAAACTTTATTAGATTCTCCAAGAATCACTGTGTCTCTGTTTAAAATAAGAAAGAAACCATCTCACCAGTTTTGACATTGTCTTTTCTCTCCCTTTGTTAGGGAGAGCAAACCTCCTTTCTCACTTGCTTTATCTTGGGTTTTGTTGTGTTGCTTTGTGGGGATTAGAACTTTGGTAGTATCCTAAAAATCCTGTTAAACAAGAATTATGTCTCTTTTTCCCATTGCACAAAGCCACTTCTATTTCCACCTATACTGTATTCTTGAGTTCAGATTTCACGAACATACGACAGTATCAATTCATATTTGATCTTGTGTGTCCTAAATTTACCTCTTTCCGATTTCAAAGAGCAGCCTGTAATTCTAGTGCACTAAAGGATTTAGGTTGAATAAACCTATGTTTACCCCATCTGCTTCCTTGGTGGTGTCACAGATGGTGTTCATATCCCCTTTCAGCCTTCCTCTTTCAGGAGAAAAAAAGAACACCTGTAGACACACTAAGTTTTTGTGCAAGGGTACAAAGGTAACCTTTTGTTTCAGTGTCCTTCTGAACCATAGCCTGCCTTTTGTTGAGCTTTTTAGCTGTCATCTTAGAGAACAAGCTACTACTCTTTAAAGACAGACTTTTTTTTGTATTCTGCTCTACTCACCATAGCATCTCACATGTTTAGGACAGTTCTTGGCATATGCTACCGCCTCAAAAAAAAGAAAAATTGACAAATAAATCTCTTACTGATATTAAGGTCCATGTCCTAGATGGGAAAAGCCTCTAAATAGGATTCATAGATTGCAGGGTTTTTTAATACTTATTGATGTATTTTATTTGGCTTTGGCTGTACCAGGTCTTAGTTGCAGCATTCAGGATCTTCCATCTTTCATTGTGGGATGCAGGATCTTTAGTGACAGCATGCAAATTCTTTTAGTTGCAGTGTGTGGGATCTAGTTCCCCAACCAGGGATCAAACCCAGGCCCCTACCACTGGAGGCACTGAGTCTTAGCCACTGGACCACCAGGGAAGTGCCAGGTTGCACTGCTTTATTTCCAAGGAAATGATATGGAAGTTCAGCTCCCATTTCTCTAATAACTCACACCATCTCAGAATACTTCCTGCTGTTGGTTGCCATGATTTGGCATTTCATGCTCTGAAAACTTTTGGTCCTGTGCACATTGGAGATGTCACTAGGCATACTTCTTAGAGTCTTTTTGAGGCTGAGAAGTGAGATTGGACCTAGCAGGAATGCCTGGGAGAATTAACCATTTGCATCTCCCCATCCAGAAAAGCACACTTTACTGCTCACCTTCTGTTTCTCATTTCTGATGGCATGGCACAGCATTTCCAGAGCTCCGTGCTCTTCCTCCCCACCCCAGCCAGCCCCTCCCTTTTTCTTCCTGCTTTCTTTCTCCCTGGCTTTGTAAATGGCTTTGGTTAGGAAACTTGACTCAAAGGGTTTTGTGTTTTTTGTTTTTTTAAATCTAAGCAAACTTCATCTTCTAGTTCAGTCTTACCCACAGGATTACTTTGTCAGCCCAAAAACTCTGTTGACAATGTAAGGATAATTTACTGAGAGGGATTTGTTTTTAATTACCAAACTGAGGCTTTTGTTTGTTGAATTATCACTGCAGCTATTATTTATTCCAGTAATTCTGTATTTATTGATATGTTGGCTACTAGCTTGACCAGACTCAATATGCGTCTGATTTTCTTTTTTATTTTTATTATGGAAAATTTCAAATGCAGGGAAAAGTAGAGAACAGTATAACAAACCTCCATGTACCTATCATGCCTGCATTCATTCATGCTTAGTCATGTCCAGCTCTTTGCAACCCCATGGACTGTAGCCCACACAGCTCTGCTGTGCATGGAGTTTTCCAGACAAGAATACTAGAGTGGGTTGCCATTTCCCAGTGGTCATGTATGGATGTGAGAGTTGGACTGTGAAGAAAGCTGAGTGCCAAAGAATTGATGCTTTTGAACTGTAGTGTTGGAAAAGACTCTTGAGAGTCCCTTGGACTGCAAGGAGATCCAAACAGTCCATACTGAAGGAGATCAGCCTTGGGATTTCTTTGGAAGGAATGATGCTAAAGCTGAAACTCCAGTACTTTGGCCACCTCATGCAAAGAGCTGACTCATTGGAAAAGACTCTGATGCTGGGAGGGATTGGAGACAGGAGGAGAAGGGGACGACAGAGGATGAGATGGCTGGATGGCATCACTGACTCGATGGACGTGAGTCTGAGTGAACTCCAGGAGCTGGTGATGGACCAACTCCGGGAGTTGGGGAGGGAGGCCTGGTGTGCTGTGCTTCATGGCGTCGCAAAGAGTCGGACATGACTGAGCGACTGAACTGAACTGAACTACAGCTGTACCTGTCATAGCCTTCAACAATTATCTCTCCGTTATCAAGAGGGTCTTTTTAAATGGTCATAGCAGCCAGCGTTTTTGAGGTTTACTATGTGCAGGATTTAGGATTATCTCCCTTAATCCTTACAACAGCCCTATGAGATAGGTGCAGTTATTGTCCCCATTTTACAGATGAGGAAACAGATGTCATGCCAGACACGGCCCCATTTAACACGCAACCTGCAGTTGCCAAAAGGCCTACTGGTTTGGGAATCCCTCAAAGCTGCTTTTGATGCTTGGACAGCAAGGAGATCCAACCAGTCAATCTTAAAGGAAATCAAGCCTGAATACTCATTGGAGGGACTAATACTGAAGCTGAAGCTCCAGTACTCTGGCCACTTGATTCGAAGATTGGAAAAGACCCTGATGCTGGGAAAGATTGAAGGTGGGAGGAGAAGGGGACGACAGAAGATGAGATGGTTGGACGGCATCACTGACTCAATGGACATGAGTTTGAGCAAACTCTGGGAGATGGGGAAGGACAGGGAAGCCTGGCGTGCTGAAGTCCGTGGAGTCACAAAGAGTTGGACACAATTTATTGACTCAACAACAACAAAGCTGATTTTAGATCCCAGCTTCTTCTATACTGTCTGTGACGTCAGGGGGGTTATTTAACCTCTCTGAGGCTCGATTTCCTCATCTATAAAGGAAAATGACAGGTCTTCCTGATGACCGGGTGGTTAAGACTGTGTGTTTCCAATGCAGGGGGTGCAGGTTTGCTCCCTGATTCCATATTCTGCACAGTGTGGAAAAAAAAAAAAATTAAAGGACAGTGGTAGTTCCCTCATGGGGTCATGGCAAGGATTAGATGAAACAACATGTGGAAAAGGATTAGCACAATGTTGTCACTAGGCAATCCTGATAAATTACAATAGTAATTATTACTCTAGGCCCTTGTTCTCTGCTTGAAAACTGCTATACAGCTGAATTTGGAGCTTGTAAGCAATCTAAGTGTTCACGTGTGGAAAAAGAGAAGTTCGAATGGCAGAAATAACCTAAAGGACTATGAGTCAATCTAACTATGGCTTACCCACTCCACGCACCTTCAACCCCCAAGGCCAGACACCCCCAACCCTGCAAGTATCCTCCATGCTGTCTGGAATTTTTTGTTTCATTCCTTTATGTAGTCCCAGCTGTTGCCCATCGCTTTGGGTGTCTTCTATCCCACTGTGGATTGCTATTTATCTGTTCTCCCCCTGCACCTAAGGGAGCACAGCAGAATGCCAGGGGGAAGGGGAAGCAGAGATTTTGTAGGGGGGGTGAGGGATCCTGTATCCAGCAGGGCCCCAGATCCCTCAGAAGGTGGCTGCCCAGAAACATTGAGGGGTCAGAGGTCAGGAGGGCAGTGGAGGGGAAGGGGGCAGGAAAGAAAAGGAAGGATGCCTTTCTCTTCTCCCAGCCCCGGGCTGTACCAGCATTACTAGACTAGTTCAGCTCCTCAGCCCAGCTAAATAAGTTTTTAATGGATCCACGTGGGAATCAAAGCACCACAGGTAACATTTCTTTTTTAGTGAAAGTTTCATTTTTTACCATGAAATCAGTTTGCAAGTTGAGATCCCCTGTCTCCCAGCTGCCAGGTTGGAAAAGACACACCACAGTCAACATAAGACAGAAGGCACACAGTCGGGGGTTAAAGTTTGGGGTTAGAAGGAGCTCGGAACTTCTTCAGATTGCCTGCCCCACAACCCACCACCTCCCATCTTCCCATCTAAGTCTAAAATAGAATGTGTCATGTCTCAAATACAGGCAGAGTTCCAGCCTGAATATGGCCAGACATCCCCTCACAGAAAAAGCTAGTTTCCATCTCCCTTGGGGCAGAAGAGATCACTATTTTGGCTTAAATTTTTTCTCCTCCAACCCCTGCTAAGCCAGATAAACAATGATTCTGTTGTGTCAACAAAGCACTTAATTAAACTGAGGACAATATCAATTGGAACTCCCGGATAAGATTTTCTTCCAGATAGTTGAAGCCTTGGAATTCAAGGGTCCTGTGTTTCATTATTCCAAAGCTCCTTGAGAACTGAGGTAGGGAATCTGAGGCACAGAAAGCTTAACGAGTTGACCAAAGCCACCACCAGTCTCTCCCAGAAACTGAACTAGACATTGCTGTGTTCTCTTCCTGGTCTGATGTTTACCAGCTCTCAGGCTAATTTGTAAATGCGTGTGTGCTCAGTTGTGTCCAACTCTTCGAGACCCCATGGACCCTGCCAGGCTCCTCTGTCCATGAAATTTTCCAGGCAAAAATACTGGAGCAGGTTGCCATTTCCTACTCTAGGGGATCTTTCCAACCCAAGGATCGAACCGGAGTCTCTTGTGTTTCCTGCATGGGCAGGTGGATTTTTTTTTTTTACCACTGTACCACCTGGGAAGCCCTGTAAATGCTTCAGTTCAGTTCAGTCGCTCAGTCGTGTCCAACTCTTTGCAACCCCATGAATTGCAGCCTCCCTGTCCATCACCAACTCCAGAGTTCACCCAGACTCAAACCCATCGAGTCAGTGATGCCATCCAGCCATTTCATCCTCTGTCATCCCCTTCTCCTCCTGCCCCCAATCCCTCCCAGCATCAGAGTCTTTTCCAATGAGTCAATTTTTCAAATGAGGTGGCCAAAGTACTAGTGTTTCAGCTTTAGCATCATTCCTTCCAAAGAAATCCCAGGGCTGATCTCCTTCAGTATGGACTGGTTGGATCTCCTTGCAGTCCAAGGGACTCTCAAGAGTCTTCTCCAACACCACAGTTCAAAAGCATCAATTCTTCAGCGCTCAGCCTTCTTCACAGTCCAACTCTCACATCCATACATGACCACAGGAAAAACTATAGCCTTGACTAGGCGGACCTTTGTTGGCAAAGTAATGTCTCTGCTTTTCAATATGCTATCTAGGTTGGTCATAACTTTTCTTCCAAGGAGTAACTGTCTTTTAATTTCATGGCTGCAGTCACAATTTGCAGTGATTTTGGAGCCCCCAAAAATAAAGTCTGACACTGTTTCCACTGTTTCCCCATCTATTTGCCATGAAGTAATGGGACCGGATGCCATAATCTTCGTTTTCTGAATGTTGAGCTTTAAGCCAACTTTTTCACTCTCTTCTTTCACTTTCATCAAGAGGCTTTTTAGTTCCTCTTCACTTTCTGCCATAAGGGTGGTGTCATCTGCATATCTGAGGTTATTGATATTTCTCCTGGCAATCTTGATTCATCTTCTGCTTCTTCCAGCCCAGCATTTCTCATGATGTACTCTGCATAGAAGTTAAATAAGCAGGGTGACAATATACAGCCCTGACGTACTCCTTTTCCTGTTTGGAACCAATCTGTTGTTCCATGTCCAGTTCTGTTGTTTCCTGGCCTGCATACAGGTTTCTCAAGAGGCAGGTCAGCTGGTCTGTTATTTCCATCTCTTTCAGAATTTTCCACAGTTTATTGTAATCCACACAGTCAAAGGCTTTGGCCTAGTCAATAAAGCAGAAATAGATGTTTTTCTGGAACTCTCTTGCTTTTACCATAATCTAGTGGATGTTGCCAATTTGATCTCTGGTTCCTCTGTCTTTTCTAAAACCAGCTTGAACGTATTGCTGAAGCCTGGCTTGGAGAATTTTGAGCATTACTTTACTAGCATGTGAGATGAGTGCAATCGTACGGTAGTTTGAGCATTCTTTGGCATTGCCTTTCTTTGGGATTGGAATGAAAACTGACCTTTTCCGGTCCTGTGGCCACTGCTGAGTTTTTCATATTTGCTGGCATATTGAGTGCCACGCTTTCACAGCATTCTCTTTTAGGATTTGAAATAGCTCAACTGGAATTCCATCACCTCCACTAGCTTTGTTTGTAGTGATGCTTTCTAAGGCCCACTTGACTTCACATTCCAGGATGTCTGGCTCTAGGTGAGTGATCACACCATCGTGATTATCTAGGTCTTGAAGATCTTTTTTGTACAGTTCTTCTGTGTATTATTGCCACCTCTTCTTAATATCTTCTGCTTCTGTTAGGTCCATACCATTTCTGTCTTTTATCGAGCCCATCTTTGCATGAAATGTTCCCTTGGTGTCTCTAATTTTCTTGAAGAGATCTCTAGTCTTTCCAATTCTGTTGTTTTCCTCTATTTCTTTGCATTGATCGCTGAGGAAGGCTTTCTTATCTCTTCTTGCTATTCTTTGGAACTCTGCATTCAGATGCTTATATCTTTCCTTTTCTCCTTTGCTTTTACATACTGTACTAACAGTATGAACAGTATGTAAATGCTTAGGAAGATGTAAAATCTCCTTCCACAGAAGTGAGGATAAAATGAATGAAGACAGGCAGGGAACAAGAAAGCTCTTCTCTGGCCTCCAACAAAACTGTACCTCCACCACGCCTCCTTGTGGAGAACTCCTAAAACACCGTCCACTTGGCCCGTTTCCCCAGCACAAATTTGCCTGAGAATGTAAAAAAGAGGGCCAGGATGTCAAGTGGCCCAGCTGGGCAGGATGACCACAGGTCACAGGCACGCGGACCACTGAGCAGACTTGCGGTGGGTGGAACCACGCTGCCATTTGGGGCCCCATGTGTTCCTCAGAAAGAGGCTGTGCAGGCAGACAGGGTTGTTCAGGGGCTTTGGGGGCAGGGGTCTGGCCACACACCATGTGGGCTCTTTGTTCCCCAACCAGGAATCGAACCCTCACCTCCTGCAGTGGAAATGCAGAGTCTTAACCACTGGACCACCACCAGGGACGTCTCGCAGCCCGGGTTGTTGAATTGAGACCCTGGTGTTTCCTCTGGCCTCCTGAAGATCGAAGGTCTCCCCATCCTCCAGGCCAGGGAAACCTAGACAGACAAGGTCTCAGAGTGGGACTTGGGGAGGCCGAGTGGCTGGCCTTACACGGCTGGGTCCCTCTGCGTCACCCTGAGTTGACAGTGTATACAGGGCTCAGATCCCTCCCCAGGCAGTCCAGCCATGGGGGGCCCCACTCATCCCCACCTGTGTCCCCATTCCTACTGCCTGCTTTTATAATAGCTCCACAGGCTGCCAAGGGCAAGAAAGAGCCTGAGAAGGCCAAATGCAGGGGAACTCGCCAGGCCCTTCAGCTCATAACTCCAGGCAGGAGTGACCTTTTCCAGGATTTGGTCCCCATCCCCAGTGACTTACCCATCCCCACTGGGATTCAGAGCCACCCCCCACCCCCACCTTCCAGGGAAGCGGAGGGACAGATTCTCGGCTAAGGAGGGGGCCTGGTGGTCCAAAGGAGCCTCTGACTCTTTTCCTTTTGTTTGCTCACAGGAGGGGGACAAACGCCCAGTGTGCAGAGAGGTTTGATGTGACAACTTGATAGACCACATAAGGGTTTCAGCAAAGGCCTCCCGACCCCGCTCTCCATGCACTAAGATAATGCTGGGGTGTGTAGCATATTTCAGATCTTGCCTACAAAGGCCCTCCTTCCTTCTGTTTTCCTTCTCCAGCCCAGCTGGCCCACAGGTTCCCAGAGACTCTTGGCAGCTTGCTCTCAGGCAGAACTGAAGTTGTGAACTGCGTGGGAGGCGGTGAGACAGCCAGAGTGTTGCAGCCTCCTTAATGAAGGACAATAGCTCCTCTTGGAGCCACGAAGCTGCAGCTACAGAGATGGGGGGCCCCAGTTAGGAAGGAGTGGGAGAAGTGAAGAGACACCCCCAACAGACCCGAATCTGTGTGGCTCTGTGGGACCTATAGGGGGCGGGACAGTCTAGCTGGCTGTGTTAGAATCTCCTTCCCTTCTTAACATAAGACGTTCCTGTGGCTGCAGCCCATGGTAGTGAACCCTCGAAAAACAACTTGAAAGGAGGAAGGAAATTATCCAAGAGAGGGTTTCACCTTGAGTTTGTGGCTCAGATATTATAATCCCAGAGTAAGAAAGGAAATGATATTTATTTTATTTGATGGACGTCCTTTGTTGGTTTTCCTACTTTATATGTGTGTGCAAATGGATATTTGTACACATCCAATAGCTGTCTTTTGTTCTGGCTTTCAAGTGACTCCCATTATGTTTACAGCATGATAATAATCCTGGATTTTCTATGGCTCAGTCTGTCAGCGCATAAGATTAGCTCTTGAATTCATTAACAGTCATCTCCTTTTAAATGTCAGATAAATTCTTAAATGCCAAGCACTTAACACAATGGCTTCTGTGCAATTCAAATCAGCTTTACCAAATTAGCTCATTAGTCTTTATTATTTCATTTCCTGAAGAGAAAGGCTTCCTGGGGTTTTCAGCAGAACATAATAATATTAAAGTATTTACAGTACAATACAGGTGAAGGAATGGGTTTTGATTTTCTGGTAAACATTTCACCCTTGCCTCAGTTTTGTAATCATTCTCACTGAAGCAGACACATTAAAAAAAAAAAAAAAAAAAAAGCTTCAGGCATCTCTGCTTTCTTCTACTTGCCCTGTTTTCCTTCTCTCAATTTGTGTTTTCTCCTCCCCTCTACTCCCTGAGACCTTGACTCCCTGTGACTATTTATTCTGTGATCTTTAAGAGCCTAGCGTGTGACTCTACCACCCAGAAAACAGAGGGGTGCCTCACAGGGTCCGGATGGAGTCAGAAGGCTGGGGCCGAACAGGCCTGGATATCAGGAACTCTCCTTTCCAAAGAACCCCTCTGAATAATCAGATACAGGCTATGCTGACTGCCAAAGATAGATCCTTCCAGGACTGGCTTCTTCCTGTCACCCAGCTCTCTGCTCAAATGTCATTTCCCCAGAGAGGTCATCCCTGCTCACCCGGAGTAAAACCCCACTCCTCCGCCACCAACCTCCATCCTATCACCACTTCATTGTCTTCATAGATTTAGCACCGTCTAAAATCACTCTGCTTGTTTATGTGTTTTTCTGGCACACACAGTATCACTCAATAAATAACAGTTAAATGAATAAAGCTTTCAAACTGTGGTACTAGAGAAGACTCTCTAGAGTCCCTTGGACAGCAAGGAGAGCAAACCAATCAATCCTAAAGGAAATCAACCCTGAATATTTATTGGAAGGACTGATGCTGAAGCTGAAGTTCCAATACATTGGCCATCTGATGCAAAGAGCCAACCCATTGGAAAAGACCCTGATGCTGGGAAAGATCGAAGGCAGGAAGAGGAGAAGTTGGCAGCAGAGGATGAAATGGTTGGATGGCATCACTGACTCACTTGATATGAGTTTGAGCAAGCTCCGGGAGACGGTGAAGGACAGGGAAGCAAAGCCTGTTGTGCTGCAGTCCATGGGGTCACAAAGCGTCAGACATGATTTAGCAACTGAAAAACAGCAAATGAATAAAGTGAAATGAAAAACCACCCCAATGCATAGTTTTCCTTTTCCTCTTATCACTACTTTCCAGAATCCTATTTATGTATTTAATCTTCTTTCCTCTCATCTCCCAAACACCCTTTCTCTATCATGTATTTGTTAGAATACTTGAACATAATAAGCAAAAACAGTACTGCGTGGACTTCCCTGGTGGCATAGTGGATAAGAGTCATCTTCCAAAGTGAAGAACACAGGTTTGATCTCTGGTCCAGGAAGATTCCACACGCCGTAAAGCAGCTAAGCCCGTGTGCCACAACTCCTGAGGCCCACGCACCTAGAGCCTGTGCTGCACAGCAAGAGAAGCCCTCACACCCCAGCTGGAGAGGAGCCCCCGCTCTCCGAAACTAGAGAAGGCCTGCGTGCAGCAGCTGAGGCCCCGTGCAGCCAAAAAACAAATAAATTTTAAAAACCAGTACTGCACATTCCAGTGACTGCAGAGTCTCACTGGAAACATTCCATCAAGCTAGAATTGATGGCCCCTGAACCTTAGGGAGATGAGCCATACAGTCAAGAAACTTGTTTTATCAAATGATTTATAGGCTAAGTGATTTGGAGAGACTTCTCAAAGTCTCTCAGCTCCCTGCTCTTTAATCTGAGCACCACATAAGGAGTTAAAATAATTCTAGCCATTGGATCGAGTCTTGGCTGTGTCTTTTGTCCTCCAACCTAACACAAAATCTTCTCTTGAAGATCATGAAGAAACTTCCCTCAAAATCAGTGTTGTCTGATTTCTGTTATTCCACCCAGTGATTCATGGATGGTTTTGGAAGCTAGAAAGCTTCAAATGCTTTGTTTGATTCTTGTTTGGACCAAATGCTTTCATTTGATCTAGAAACAGGGAGGGGAGGTCTCACTTGGAGAAGCTAATCAGATATATAACTGAAATGACACGCACACACACACAAAGCGTATATATTTGTCCAGAAAAATCTGTATCTCTAGCCCCATTTCAGAACAAAGGAAAAGGGTGTGGATGTTCATCGGAATGATGGCTGCTTATGAGTGGTTCACTGACTGTTAATTCATCATTAACACTTAAAAGTAATACAAATGTGATGGGAGGGAGAGCTATGCCCAGAGACAGCCTTCCGAGAGTTAGTCTCTTAGAAAATATGGAAATGATCAAATCCACGCCCAGGGTGATCTCATAGCGCACTAATGTATGTGACCCCAGGAAATCACCCTGAAAAATAACACGTCACTTTCCTCTGGGAATGAGGAAGCCAGTGCTACGCAGAGGACAGTCCTCGAGGTCAGCACGTGCTTCCTGGATGTCTCTCTTGCCCTCCCCAAGCAAGTTGGGCCATAACATGTCGCTTGTGCACAATGTTATCCTTACTTTTTTTTTTCCCATGCTTTTTTATGGTGGTAAAAGTCATATAATATAAAATATACTTATTTTAACTGTGTTTAACTGTACAGTTCAGTGGCACTAAGAACTTTCACATTGTTGTGGAGGTCTCACCATCATCCATCTCCCAAATTTTTCACCTCTCCTAAACTGAAACTCTGAGCCATTAAACACTAACTCCCTATCCCCCACCCCACGCCTCTACTCCCCAGCCCCTGGCATTTACCAGTGTACTTTCTGACTCAATGAATTTGTCTATTCTAGGTACCTCGTATGAGTGGAATCAAACCGTATTTGTGTGCACCTAATGTATATTGGAATGCATTTTAATGTTAATTTATGTCCTACAGATTGTACCTTCTTTTTCTCCCCCTGTGGTAGGTTCTCATTAGTTACCTATTTTATACATGAAGTGAAGTGAAAGTCGCTCAGTTGTGTCCGACTCTTTGCGACCCCATGTACACAGTCCATGGAATTCTCCAGGCCAGAATACTGGAGTGGGTAGCCTTTCCCTTCTCCAGGGGATCTTCCCAACCCAGGGATCAAACCCAGGTCTCCCACATTGCAGGCGGGATTCTTTACCATCTGAGCCCCAAGAGAAGCCCTATGTATGTATTTTATATATAGTGTATATGTGTGTATATATATATATATAAATCTTAATATCCCAATTTATCTCACCACGCTCTCTCCTCCCTTGGTGTCTATACGGTTGTTCTCTATGTCTGTGTCTCTATTTCTGCTTTGCAAAAATGTTCTTCTGTACTGTTTTTCTAGATTCCACGTATACGTGCTAATATATTTGTTTCGTTTGGCCAGTATGTAGCAAGTGTGTATTCATTTCCTGACCCTGTGCAGGGCACAGCAGATACCTGGGAACAGGACAGCCACGGTTTCCGGCCCTCGTGGAGCTTACAGTCAGTCTGGTGGGGAGGAAAAGGTGGCTGCACATGCATGAGCATCTCTCTGGGCAGTGGTGGGAAGAGCTGTGTTCTTTAAGATGTCACGGGAGGCACAGATGAGCCAGACCCAAAGGATGGGGAGGAGTTAAAAGGGAGGGGTGTGTTCCCCAGAGATGGGGGGCACGTGGGCAGCCTTGCTCCCGGAACTGAAAGGTCAGAGCTGATGGCAGCCCTCTGAACTTGCTTTTCCCACAGTGAGGTCAAAGCTTCCTATAGAGAGCCCCACCAAAATTCCCCTCACCTCCTTCAGAGTTTTGCTCAAACACTGCTTTCTTTAGGGGTTGTGGGGGTTGGTGGGGGGGGGCAGTCCTTGACTACTTAAAATTGCAACCTCCATCACCTTGCCCAGCTGCTCCTCACTCCCCTCTCTGCTTTATTTTTCTCCATATCACGAGTAACCTTCAGATGTAACTGATGTTCCACATATTTGCTTGTTATCTCATCTCTCTCAGTGGAATGTATGTGCAGTTTCCTGAGAGTGAAGCCTCTGTCTGCTTCTTGCACTGCCCTATGCTTTCTCCTGGGCATAGAACAAGCACACAATAAGTATTTGTTGAATGACTGAATGAGATAGGAAAGATAGTCCAGGGCCAGGCAAGAAGAGTCATATAAACCTTTTAAGTGGGTTGGCCTGCATCCTGAAGGGAAGGCCTTTGAAGGTCTTAAGCAGAAGAATGATATGGTCCAGTTTGCATCCGGAAAAAGCACCTAGGTTGCAGCACAGAGGATGGGCTGGCAAGCAAGTTCAGGATATACTTTGTCATGCTCTGTGGGGTGACAGCATTTGCATGTTGTAGCCACAGGAGATCAGAAAAGCCCCCGGACACCTCCACCAGCCCATTCTTCCTTCCCTCTCTGCTAGATTTGTTCAAATCACTCTTTCTAACACATCAAATACATTTTAAATTTGGAGATAAACTGAAGTTTTTATATAACTGTGTTTGCTGAAAGGCAGATTTAATAACTGTTCATGGAAGCTGTAGAAGTAGCAAAAAAATCTCATCAAAAAACAAGTTTGGAAAAAAAAAGGAGTTCAGGGCAGTCCATGATTTCGGCTCTGTATTTACCTGCTGTGTGACTTTGGGCAAGTTACTTAACCTCCAAGAGCCTCCAGTTCCTCATCTGCAAAATGGAACTAGCAATACATGCCTCACAGAGCCGTTGGGAGGATTATATAAAGTGACTCCTACCCAGCAATACAGTAAGGTGCCTTTTCCCAATTTCCCATCATGCCGACTCCAGGTGTGAATTCATAACCAGCCTCAAGTTAGCTTCCACGCATATGAGCCCCCTGTCTCTTCCATGGTAAAAATAGGTGTTACTATTAGTGTTCCAACGATGAAGAATTGCTTTCTATAAATATTTGGGAATTCGGACTAGCTCTTGTCGCACTGTATATCATTCCCATGAACGCTGGGCTTTCTGCTTCTCTTCACAGGGAGCCCAGCAGTCCTTGGAGGCAGCAGCTCAGAAGACAGGAGAGCCTCAAAGTTGTATAAATAAAGGGCTGATATGTTCAAACAGAAAAGAATTTTACACGCGCAAGCTGCACCTCGACATGACGCCGTTCCTGAAGGTGATCTCACACTGAGAAGACGAGGGGTTTTATAGACACATACACAGGAATTCCAGTTAATACACTTCTGCATGGTACAAAAAAACAGCTTCAGAAGTCCCTCAGAGTTCCTGCTTTATCAGAAAGGACAGAAAATAGGCAGCTTGTAGCAGAGGAAGATAGAACAAATTAGGACAGTAATCACAGGCAGCCATCGGGGACAAATCAGTTGGGTGTCTGGTTTGGTTGGTGGAGGACAGGGAAGAGAGAGGAGAAAGGATAACCTTGAACCACTCATAAAACAGGTAAATATAACTCATTTTATCTTGACAGTCGTTACAATAATTGTTACTGTTTTACCACTGTAAGTGGGTAGAGCTGATAATCCTACCATAGAGAAGGCTAACTCTTGAGTTAACTATTTAGAAGGCAACAGCCAATCCTCTTCTGGATGTCTGACCCTGTTTTCCGCTCACTAGGAGTTCATTACTTTCCCAAGCTCAGCTTCACTTCAGCTAAGGGTACTGAGAGTTCCTGTGGTGGGGATGGCGCTTGTCCATCTTTGCAATACACCCTCCTGCCCTGCGATCTAACAGCAACTGGCTCATGGAAGATGCTTCCTAAATGCTCCATAAGTGGACCCCTTTTTAATCCCACAATCCTCTGGCTTAAGAGCCTCTTTCTCCCCATTATTTGCTCCCCTCAGAGGTGAATGAACAAGAAATAAATGACCTTGGAGTGAAAGAAACTGATCAGAAACAAAGCAAGTCTTGGCCTGGAAGGATCTCAGATCCTTCATACTGCCCTCAAAAAACAAGATCCCGGGTCCTTGATAAGAAGTGGTGACTAAGAAAGATAGAAACAAAGGTGAAGATGTCAAACATCATGGGGCTCGTGATGGGAGCACTTCCCAGTGCTGTAGACTGGCAGGGACTTCCAGGTTCACGTGGGTCACCCTCCTAACCTCACTGGTCCAGAGTTCTTAGGTTCCAACTGTTTTGAGTGGTCCCAGTCCCAGCTCTGCCAGGTGGGGCTTTGATTCAGAGTCACGCATTTGCCCCAAATCTGTCTCTCTCCATGGCTGGGCTCTTCTTTCCTATTTCCTCTTAGATGGGCTCTTTCCCCATGGTTTCAAGATAGCCATGAGCTTCTGTTTTCTAAATCGCTGGCCCAGCTTGAGTCACATGGCCATGCACAGATAGAATCACTGTAGCCAGAGGAACGGAAGACACTGACTTTCCCAGCCTGGAGCCACAGGAACGCAGAGTGTGGAGGAGAGGAGTGTTTCCAAAAGGAAAACTTGAAAGTAGAAGAAGAGAATGGTTCTGGGAAGCAAAACTGAAGATTTTCCTAGAAGTATTCAAAATAATTACTTTCACTCATTACTCATCGTATGCCACCAAAACAATGTACCACAGTCTGGGTGGTTTAAACAACAGAAATTTATTTTCTCACAATTCTGGAAGCCAAAAGTCCAAACTCAAGGTGTCAGCAGAGGTGATTTATTCTGAGGTCTTCTCATTGCTCCAGATAGCCATCTTCTCTATGTGTCTTTACGTGATCTTTCCTCTACACATGTCAGTGTCCTAATCTCTTGTTTAAAGACACCGGTCGTATTGGCTTATAGACCATCCAAACAACTTCATTTTACCTCTTTAAATATCCTATCTCCAAACACAGTCACATTCTAGGGTACTGAGGGTGGACTTCAACATACGAATTTCAGAGAAACACAATTCATCCCCAAACACTTATATTAATGAAACTATGTTTTTCTTTTCCTTAGCAACGCTTTAGTTTCCCTTAGGGCTTGAAGAATTATGGTTGATGCTTCCTGGGAGGTGATATCGTCATTAGCACTATTCATTCATTCAACTCATAATGACCATCCACTACCTACTATGTGTCTGGCACTTTCTGGGCCTTTGAGATACATCTACAAACAAAACAGATAAAGCCTTGTCCAGGCAACGTATACAGTAAATTAATAACTGCTATGTAAATAAGACAAGAACACTTTTATGGAGCCTCCAGAAGCTGCAAGTGAGGGATTTTACAATATTTTTGTATTTAGTGTCCACAGTGCTTTCCTGTTACACGTTTTCATTCAGCAATTTTGGCACCATGTAATAGAAGGAAAGGCATTGTCATCCCCAAGGCCCACTTTCTAGTCCATCCTTTTCAGGACTCACAGAAATTATAACTCAGTCTGCTTCTGCATGAGACTGATGGGGACACTCTAGACTTTCTGACTCCCAGACCAGTCCTTGCCCCTCATACGACATCTTCCCTTGCAAATGTTCAGTGTTAACAGCTCTCCCTAGATAGACCTTCTGCTTGCTGATGTGGCAGCTGCCAGACTCTTAGGGGCTGCCTCGTAGAAAGACTCAAATCTCAGGATGGTACATCAAAGGATGGAAAGCTCAAATCAAGAAAGGCACACAGGCTGTTCAACTCAGTCTATACTTTTCATCTCTGCACTTCCTGCCTAGTCACAAGGCATTTCATTCATTTTTGGCTGGTGCATGCAGGAAGCAGTATACATTTCAGGGGATGAGGGTAAGAAATAAAAATATTGGAGCAGAAAAAGGAAATGGAAAGGGATATAAATAATCACAATTGCTAACATGAATGAACAATTGTTCTGTGCTAGGCTCTGTTATAAGTTTTACATGCAAGAACTCATTTAACTCACAAAGCGAATCTAAGAACGAGGTAGCATTATCCCATTTTACAGATGAGAAAAGTAAGGTCTTGAGAGGTGAAGTGACTTCTCAAATGTCATACAGTTGGTCAGGCAGCCCTGCTCCAGAGTCCATGTTTTGTTTGTTTGTTTGTTTCTTGGGCACACACATGGCATGAGTAAACTAGCACCCCCTGTAGTGAAAGTGTGGGCTTAACCACTGGACCACCAGGGAAATCCTGGGACCCATGTCTTCAACCACTTCGCCATGAAACTTCCCTGCACACCTCAGCTGAGTCCTATCCAATCAAAATCAGCACCTACCAAAGTAGATAAGCATCAACACAGCTCCTTCTAGAAAATTCCATCCCTAAGCACTCATCCAGTCTTTTGCAGGAAGATTTTCTGATTCTGCGGGACTCTGCCATTCCCCTCCGTTTCACCTGCGTTCTGTGGAGTCAGCGTAAAGCTTTCTCTCCCCCGTGGTCGCTCCTTTCCCTTCAGACAGGATACACTGAGCGTCCACTGTGTATCAGACACTGTTAGGCACTGAATGTACAGAGATGAATCATCGCCATCCCTGGCCTTCCAAGGAGTCTGTAATCTAAGAGGCAGATAAACAATGAAGTGGAGAGTATCAGCACAGTTTTGTGCAGAGGTCGGCCCAGGTTGCTACAGGAGAGACTCCTTCATTTATGACACGTGGAATCCTCCTCAGATTCAAGAACCTCTTTATAACACTGAAGGCAATGCTGTCAGCCCATTTTATAGGATAATCTGCATCAGGCTTAGATTTGGGGAAACATGATCAATCCAGAGTACATCTGGGTTCACATAAAAATTGACCCATGTTTTTTCTTTTTAAATCTGTTTTTTGTAAAAGAAATGGTAATTGATGAATAAATTAAGATAGAGATTTTTTTCCCCTGGGAATTTTAATAAATTACAGGGTTAGGTCATGGTCGTGGGGAAGAAAATAGCAATAATGGCAATTAATGATAGAGACAGAATTGAATATGCTTAAACTTGACATTGACATCAAAGGGTATGTACGTTATGCCCAGAAGATATGAAGAATGAGAAATAAGCCTTCGCCTCACAGCCATCACACAGGCAGTCATTGCTTGGTGCCTTTGAATCCCGACAGAGGGACCTGCCTGCAATGAGTTACCCTGAGTTGTCCCCTGTCCTCGGTTGGGAGTCAGGTGCTACTTGGATGTAACTTATGCAGGCAGGTGTGGGTACATCCCACCAAGACGCGTCTGGCTGTCACTACCGTGAACCCTGTGGTCATGTGGGGTAGAGACAACATGGATTTCAGTGAGGAGAAGTAACAGCAAAACAATCCTGGGCTTGGGACATTGTCCAGAGGTGGAGTGGGCCCCTGAGGAGGGAAGTGCCGGTGCCCAGAGTCATTGAAATCTGCTTTGTTGACCACCAGCAGGCAAGCTGCGGATGAATCCCAAGCTGGTTTCCAGATGCGATGACCCCAGGGAACTTGAAAATGATTTTGCCAGCAAGAATATTCAGGGCATTGAGTCTGTGACAGTTCCCAAAAAAAAACAAGCCTGAATTAAGTGGACTCTTATCAATATTAAAGTATCTGACCAGCAGTTGGGAAGCCCCAGGTGTTCTTGGACTCTGAGCAACCTTGCCACGCCTGTGGGACTCTTCTTCAGCTGCCTCTTCAGTAAGATGGAAATAATAATACTGGAACCTCCCTACCTACCTCTCAATGGTGAGGTGAGAATTAGACGAAATAATAATTTTCAAAGAGTGTTCACATTTATAAAGGATTCAATTCACAAAGAAGAAAGAACTATTCACTGATCCCTGCTAAGAGCAGGCCTCCCACATATTAAACCTTATTTAATTTCCCCCAACCCCTTCCTGGGGGTGGTAGAGTTCACCACTGTGCAGATGAGGAAACTGAGGATTGGTGAGGTGAGCAAACCAAAGGGTGGTGTAACTGGCGGGAGAGGGAGCGAGTTTTCAAAGCCACCAAACGCACAATTCCTCTTATTGATGAGGTTTACCTGTGCTGTTCCTGAGAAGAATTTAATTGTAAATCTTTGTGCAGGCTTTCAGTACCTGGAAGAGGAACAGAGATTTAACACTTTCATCTTAATAATGCAAGATACCTTATGATTTTCATAAATCCACTCGCTTTATTGAAGAATGAATATGAGATCTTTTTAATACATGAGAAAAGTTGAACAACCTTGCAGTTGAAACTCACAAATGAGACCTTGATTTCCTTCCAGCATCAATAAGACATTGAAATTGGTCATGTAGATGCATGTGTTAAATGATATGTTACAAAGAATTTCCAAATATATTTTCCTAATTTAGCTTTTCAAGAACTCTCTACAAAATGTATCATTACTCCCACTTCACAGATGGAGAGGCTGTGACCGTTCATACAGCGCGAGGCCAGCTGGAGCCCCACCTCTGGCTCCTGCTCCCCAATTCGCTCTGTAGTTCTTTCCTGGAGCCTGCCATGGGCCTAGAAGTACCATGCTCAGATAGTGGGCTGGGTGTGAGGGGAGAGGGCAGGGCCAGTGGAAGTTTCTCCAAGAATAGCTGAGACCTTCAGGACACCTGGCCCAGCCCCTGTCTGTTGCAGAAACTGAGGCTCAGGAAGTAAGTACCTCCATGATCTGTAAGGCCTGAGATGTAGGATCCGAGCTTCAGCGCACAAGGTCTGAGTGCAGGGCCTGCATCCCAACCCCTCGGGCAACTGTCTCTCTTGTCTGGTTTTAGCGCTGCAGTTGTGTTTACCAGGTGTCTGTTACCATCCTCTCACCCGCACTCCTCCCCAGCCCTAGAATGCCATGCTGTTGCCAGCGCTCTTTCTAAATACAGCTCAGTCATGCCACTGGTTTGCTTGAAATTTCCTACCACGTCCCCATTGGCCTTCCGGTTAAATCCTGGCATCAAAAAATGTATTTTCTTTTATAAATAGAAAAATAGAGCAAACGAAAAATTTTTTAAAAAACTCCAGACTGCAATATGCAAGATCTGGCTGGTCAGAGTCTGATCCCCACTGTCTGGGCACTGAAGCCATGCCGACCATCCCCGGCGCCAGCACATCCTCCTTGCTCCACGGGAACTGCCCGCCTCCCCTTCCCCGCAGGACTTAGCACCACGTCCACTGGTAAACAAACCTCCCCAGCCTAATTTAGCTTCACCTCCCCTGAGGTCCTGCAGAAATCTGTCATATCACTACATTTATCATACTGCATGGCAACGGTGAGATTTCTTGTTTCTCTATTGAGAAACAAGCTACTGAGCTTCTCACAGATTTTTTCAGCTCGGTGCCCCCAGTGCCCAGCACAGTCCCTTGCACACAACAGACACTCAATATATAGTCGTAAGCTGAATGAACAGATGAAGAGCGAACGACTTGGCCAGAATAACTGAGCTGGGATCTGAATTTTCTGTCTTTTGGTTTGTTTGCTCACTTAACGAGTACTATTGCCTGTGTTTCAATCATTGCCTTTGTAACTCATTAAAAGCAACAGCATTTTATTTAGTTTTAGTTTTCTCAGTTCAAATCTTGAATTCAAAATATATTCAGGAGGTTTAAAATATTTAACTATTAAAGGGCATGTCTCCCAGCTGGGCTCCCTCCCCATCAGACACCACTATGGCCTAGTTTCCTGTGTACCCTTCCTGGGGTAAAGACACATTTTATATATGTTTTCACATATTATACTGGAGGAGGAAATGGCAACCCACTCCAGTATTCTTGTCAGGAGAATCCCATGGACAAAAGGAACCTGATCCATAGGATCAAAAAGAGTCGGTCAATACTGAAGTGATTTGGCAGGTTACGTATTATACACTTTGCTTAGGGTCTTACTTTTTTGTTTTACTTAATATATCTTAGAGTTCTACTTCAATTCATTAAGAGATCCTCTTTAATGGTTGCATTGTATTCCATCATGTAAATTACCATGATTTACTTAATACCTCCCCAATTGACGAGGCATGTAAGTTGTTTCCAATAGGCTGCAATGAATGACCTCAGAAATGTCTTTTCACATCTGTGTTCATATATGTAAAAAATGATAGGTTTTTGACACCTTTCTAAGCAACAGGCAGAATTTTTTTTCTTAAGGCCACACCACATGGCTTGTGGGGTCTTAGTTCCCAGACCAAGGATTGACCCCACACTCTTGGCAGTGGAAGCAGGAAGTCCTAACCACTGGACCACCAGGGAAGCCCCCCAGAATTTCAAATTAAAACTATTTTTCTAACAGGGACTCATCAGAAAATTCTTTCCAAATCCCCAATTCTGTCTCCATCTCTCCATCTGTGAAAGGAGAAGAGTATTTCTTGCCCCTGAAAGCTCATAGCTGCTTGCTATTAAGACTGAAGGTTTATTCTTCTGGGTTTTGAAATTCTTCCAAAAGAGGAAGCTTGTTTTTCCCTTTTAATCCAATTTCCTGTTAGACTAAAAGGATTTATAAACAGGATTTTTTAAAATTTATCTCTTTTCTAGTCTTCTAACTTAGCAGTTTACTAGACTGAGGCAGATTTTTCCTGCAATCTTTTTTTTTAAAAAAAAAAAAACCTTTCCATTTACTCAGGGATGAATTTTTTCTTTTTTTCTTTTTTTCTTTTTTTTTACTGCATCAGGCCAAATCTGCTTTGTCTCCAAAAGGACACATGCAAAAGAAGGAAAGTTACTTACCTGCTGTAGGTTTTCTTAGTCAGAATAGCTTAGCAGCCACAAACACTAAGGTAACAGGTGAGAAGCACACAGGGTAAAAAGCCACCAAACAAGCACAGAATGTCCAAACAAATTAGCAGATAACTGTCTCTTCTCAAAGCAGCTTAGGTATTTGATGATAAAGTGGAAAACTGACTGTCAGCTAAAGGGTGAGGAACCTGAGTCCCAGGGGAGGCTTCTAGGCCCTTCAGATTCCTTCTCCATGGCTGAAGTGAAGCTGTGTATTAAGCAGATTCAGGTGACAAAGGCCAAGAACTGGCCTTATAGGACACTGGGGGCTTTATTTGAGTCATTGACTCTACCAGCCACATTTCCTTGGCAACTCAAGGACTGCTCTTCCTGCCCTCTAGAGAAGACCCATGGTTCTCAATCCTGGCTGCATATTGGAATCAGCCAAGAAGCCTTAAAAATGCTCTAGCTCCAGAAAGTCTGATTTTAATGTTTGAGGTTAGGGCCTAGGAATCTTCAATCCTAAAGGAAATGAGTCCTGAATATTCATTGGAAGGACTGATGCTGAAGCTGAAACTCCAATACTTTGGCCACCTGCTGAGAAGAGCCAACTCATTGAAAAAGACCTTGATGCTGGGACAGATTAAAGGCAACAGAGAAGAGGGTGGCAGAGGATGAGATGGTTGGATGGCATCACCAATTCAATAGACATGAATTTGGGCAAACTCTGGGAGATGGTAAGGGACAGGGAAGCCTGGCATGTTGCAGTCCATGGGGTTGCAGAGTCAGACGTGACTTGGAGACTGAAAAACAACAACTGCCTAAGAATTTTTTTGTATAAATTCCACAGATAATTCTAAGATGCAGCCAGTGTTGCTGCTGCTGCTGCTAAGTCATGTCTGACTCTGTGCGACCCCACAGACGGCAGACCACCAGGCTCCTCTGTCTCTGGGATTCTCCAGGCAAGAACACTGGAGTGGGTTGCCATTTCCTTCTCCAATGCATGAAAGTGAAAAGTGAAAGTGACGTCGCTCAGTCGTGTCCGACTCTTAGCGACCCCATGGACTGCAGCCTACCAGGCTCCTCCGTCCATGGGATTTTCCAGGCAAGAGAATTGGAGTGGGGTGCCATTGCCTTCTCCGCAGCCAGTGTTGAGGACCATCATTATAGAGATTTCTGGGTTGTGGGATTGCAAGCAGCTTGTATCAGTCAGAGAAAGAAGAAAGGGTTTCATGTGATAAGAAATCCAATCCATGGTTATCCTGGAAACCCTACAAGCCTGACCCTTTCGCTCCCTCACTTCAATTCCTCAGTACCTTCCATCTGTTTTCAAGGTAAGGACTAAGGTACTGAGAGTCTGACTTGTCCCCAGCCTTTCCACTTTGCCCCATCTCTGCAGTGGTCACACTGGAACCCCCTCGAGTCCCTGCGGGTACCTCGCTGCCTTCTGTCAGTCAATCTTTGCCAGCAACATTCTTTTCCCCAGGTATGCCAGGCATGGAGCACAGCTTGGACACGTAGATAAGCCTTCCCCAGAGAATGACAGATGAAGACAGTGCTCAAGGTCACTGCTAAGCCCACCTGGCTCTTCAGGGCCATTCACCCTGGCAGCAGACTTCTTGGACACTTAAGTTAAAATAAACTGACAAAGGAGGAGAAGAGACCACTAAGAAAGCTGGATTCGTTGTAGCAAAGGGCATGGACCCTAGGAATACTTGCATTTATTGGGTCTTATGTGTCTTTTGTTGTTGTTACCTAACAGGCAAGTAGAGAAGAGATGGACGATCATGAGGAAGGCGGAGAACTCAGAGAAAATCATCCAGACGCTCCAGGTAGAGACAGTTGGGTTGGGTTTTATCATAACTGATTATGATAATTGTGGGATGAACTGTGCATCTGTGCATTGTTCAAAGATGTCAATGAGGAATGACCGTTCCATTTCCTGTTAGGCCATGGGCTGGAAGTCAGAGTATAGACTCTGATGCACTCTTAATGCATCCCAAGCCAACTGATAATGTCATGCTTTTATGTCCTTGGACTTGAGAGATTTATTGCCTGCCAGCAGCTGCAGATTGATGGAAGGCAGTGGAGACTTTGGGGCCTAACAAAAAGACCCCACATGCACGTCTGTCTCTGGCTTCTCCTGCTCTCCTCAGCACTTGGGTATACAGGTGAGGGACCTGAGATTCCCTGTCTGGAGGGACGACCTTACAACAAAGGTAGACCAGCACCTTTGGAAACCCAGCCCCTGACACCCACAGCTCTGGGTGACCAGAGCTGTTTGAATGTGGCTTCCTCCAAAAACGATGTTGCATTTGATAATGATGATGACTCTGGGAAAGACTGGGCCCAGAACTAGGCTTTGGGGCATAGCTCATATTCTGATACCCTGAACTGGAAGCTCTTCCCTGCGGGGTAGCACCTGAGCTTGCTACAGGATGCTTCAGTTAGCTAGGCCCCGGTCCACAGAGGTGGTATTTATCTTGCAGGAGTGGAAACAGTTGTGTGAGAAACACTTGCATTCTCAAGGAGTGGATGCAGGGTCCGCCAGAATTGCTTTCGTGGATTGCTGTATAAAAGCGTCCAGCAGAGGGAGCCAGAAGGTGAAAGCGAAGTCTCTCAGTCGTGTCCGACTCTTTGCGACCCCACGGACTGAGCCCACCAGTCTCCTCCATCCATGAAATTTTCTAGGCAAGAGTACTGGAGTGGGTTGCCATTTCCTTCTCCAGGGGATCTTCCCAACTCAGGGATCGAACCCAGGTCTCCCGCATTGCAGGCAGACACTTTACCGTCTAAGCCACCAGGGAATCCCTAGAGGGAGCCAGAGGGGGCTGAAATCCCGCCTCTGCTCTGTTCCCAGGCGCTGCACCCCTGGGTTCATCCACCCAGGGGAGGCTCCTTCCCCTACTTGGTCCTTCTACTGGGACACCTTTCTGTAAGTCACATAAGGTTCTCTGGATAGCCGGTCAGCAGCAGATCTGAGCAGATGAGTGGAGAGCCTGGACTCTGGAGATGGACTACCTATTTCTTAACCTCCGCACCTCAGTATCCTCAGTATCCTGTTTTCAGAGATAAATACCGGACTGCCCTTGGACTTCCCTGGTGGTGCAGCGGGTAAGACTCCTAGCTCCCGCTGCAGGGGATGCAGGTTTGATCTCTGGTCGGGGAACTAAGATTCCACATGCTGCATGGCTTGACCGCAAAATTGTCAGAAAAAAAAAGAAAAGTACTGCCCTCCCCTCATAAGTGTGTATGAGGGATAAATGAAGTAATTCATGTACCATAGCCTTTTAATGAATATGAATCTCAACTTGGATATCTCAATGAGTAACCATGTACCTTCTCACAGCCACACTTTCAGTTCAGTTCAGTCACTCAGTCGTGTCTGTCTCTTTGCGACCCCATGAGTTGCAGCACGCCAGGCCTCCCTGTCCATCACCAACTCCCAGAGTTCACTCAGACTCACGTCCATCGAGTCAGTGATGCCATCCAGCCATCTCATCCTCTGTCGTCCCCTTCTGCTCCTGCCCCCAATCCCTCCCAGCATCAGAGTCTTTTCCAATGAGTCAATTCTTCAGATGAGGTGGCCAAAGTACTGGAGTTTCAGCTTTAGCATCATTCCTTCCAAAGAAATCCCAGGGCTGATCTCCTTCAGAATGGACTGGTTGGATCTCCTTGCAGTCCAAGGGACTCTCAAGAGTCTTCTCCAACACCACAGTTCAAAAGCATCAATTCTTCAGCGCTCAGCCTTCTTCACAGTCCAACTCTCACATCCATACATGAACACAGGAAAAACCATAGCCTTGACTAGATGGACCTTAGTCGGCACAGTTAATGTCTCTGCTTTTGAATATGTTATCTAGGTTGGTCATAACTTTCCTTCCAAGGAGTAAGCGTCTTTTAATTTCATGGCTGCAGTCACCATCTGCAGTGATTTTGGAGCCCCAGAAAACAAAGTCTGACACTGTTTCCACTGTTTCCCCATCTATTTCCCATGAAGTGATGGGACCAGATGCCATGATCTTTGTTTTCTAAATGTTGAGCTTTAAGCCAACTTTTTCACTCTCTTCTTTCACTTTCATCAAGAGGCTTTTTAGTTCCTCTTCACTTTCTGCCATAAGGGTGGTGTCATCTGCATATCTGAGGTTATTGATATTTCTCCCGGCAATCTTGATTCCAGCTTGTGTTTCTTCCAGTCCAGCATTTCTCATGATGTACTCTGCATAGAAGTTAAATAAGCAAGGTGACAATACACAGCCTTGACGTACTCCTTTTCCTATTTGGAACCAGTCTGTTGTTCCATGTCCAGTTCTAACTGTTGCTTCCTGACCTGCATACAGGTTTCTCAAGAGGCAGGTAAGGTGGTCTGGTATTCCCATCTCTTTCAGAATTTTCCACAGTTTATTGTGATCCACACAGTCAAAGGCTTTGGCCTAGTCAATAAAGCAGAAATAGATGTTTTTCTGGAACTCTCTTGCTTTTTCCATGATCCAGCGGATGTTGGCAATTTGATCTCTGGTTCCTCTGCCTTTTCTAAAACCAGCTTGAACATCTGGAATTTCACGGTTCATGTATTGTTGAAGCCTGGCTTGGAGAATGAAATGATGGCACAATTCTTTCTATCCTGTCTGGACCCTCCTAGGGTGAGAGAGACCACAGAGCTCACTGGAGATAAAAGTGCAAGTCATGGATTTGGGGGTTGCACCCTAACTTGATCTTTTTCTAGTTTATATCTATTGCTATTTTTTTCAAATGACACTCCACTCCTCAAATTAATTTTAATATTCATTATAATTTTATACTCATTTTAAAAATTTTCATTGCTTCTGAATATCAGACAATAAAATATTACAGTAGCCTGATCCCTGTGTTCAGTCAAACTTTTAAGCAAGGTTTCTGCTGACCTACATCTCCTGCCACCTCCATTTTAAAAGCTGAGTAACAATAGCCAGGGAAATGTATTCCAGTCTTCAGATCTTCCATATCGTAAATCGCATGTCCAGATTGTGAACACTGATGAGGCTCCAAGGTCTTGGCCAAGTGCAGTGGAGGTTTTACGCAGTGCAGAACATGGCCAAATCTAAGCAATGACCAAGTCAGTCAAAACAGATTTCCTGGGAGGGACAGGCCCCGGCTCAGTTCCATAAAGATGACTCAGACAGTCTTTAACCCAATGAAATATCACCACAGAAAATTAAAGAAAGCATTTGCCTGTCCCAAATGATAAATGCTAATGTTCAAAAAGGATTTCAAATCTTTGAAGGGAAATAAAGGAGGGAATGCCAAGGAATTTTTTTAAACTATTTAAGGATCAGTTTTCCCCTCATAGGTCTTACAACTAATTGTCAGGATTTTTTTCCTCCTCTAAATTAAGTAGTGAGCTGCAAGATTAACTATAAGCAATGAGCCAGGGCCACATCCAGTGAGAATACCCCGAGTCTTGGACTTGCTGAGAACACAGCATGCAAGTTTTCACAAGACAACTCAAATCAGCAACCCCCAAATCAGAGAGGGCTTGGGAAACAGCTCTTATTTTAAATATGAAACTTTTCTTTCTGCCTCTCTTTCTCACCCCCAAAGTCCAAGGAAGGAATAAAATTTCCATTCTTTTGTTTTCTTTGTGGCTGCACTGGGTCTTCACCCCTGTGCGTGGACTTTCTCTAGTTACGGTGCACAGGCTTCTCATTGTGGTGGCTTTTCTTGTAGCAAAGCAAGACCTTCAGTAGCTGTAGCCCAGGGTCTCAGTAGTTGTGACTTTCAGGCCCTAGAGCATGCAGGCTTCAGTGATTGCAGCACGTGGGCTCAGAGGTTGCGGCACATGAGCTTAGTCGCTCTTCTGCATGTGGAATCTTCCCAGACTAGGGATCGAACCTGTATCCCCTGCATAGGCAGGAAGATTCTTATCCACTGGACCACCAGCGAAGTCCAAAATTTCCATTCTTCTTTCAATTCTTGTTTATTTCCTAGGCCAACTGCTCTCAAACTTCAGTGTGCCTCAGAACCATGTGGAAGACTTGTAAAAATAGAGATGCCTGGGCCTCCAGAGTTTCTGACTCACTAGATCTGGGCTGAGGTCATAGCATTTGCAATTTTATTAAGTTCCTCAGTGATCCTGAGGCTAATGGTCTAGGGACCACACTTTGAGAACCACAATCTTGGGCCTTGCTTCGAGGATTTATCTCTCTGAATTTTGACAGTGATTCCGTTTAATCTGTTCTTTTGGACATGATAGGAGTATGAACATTGGAGGGCTCTGTTTAGGCAGCATCACAATGATCAAGAGCATCTATTATTGGGAATTCCATGGTGGTCTAGCAGTTGGGACCGTGGGCCGTGGGCCGTGGGCCGTGGGCCTGGGTTTAATTCCTGGCCAGGGAACTAGGATCCTGCAAGTCTCACAGTACAGCCAAAAGAAAAAAGAGCACCAATTATCAAATCTGAGTCCCAGCGTTCAAATCCTGGCTCCACCATTTACTAACTGTGCAGCTTTGAGTAAGTTACTAAACTTCTCTGGGTATCTTTTCTCTTCATCTGTAAAACGGGGATACTATAGTACTTCTCTTGTGGGGTGGTTGTGACATACAGGAGTTAATACATATAGTGTGCTTGCAAGAATGCTCGGCACACAGTGAGTACTCACTGAAGGTTAGATACCAGGCTACTTCTTAAATACCTTATTTTAGTAGCCCTATCAGGAAAGACTTGTTCTCGGTTTAACGTGATGTAACACAATGATTTACTTACTTTCCAAATCCATCTCATTTTCAGGGAGGCAGGGTGGGGTTGCTGGCTCTCAGGGGCTGACTGAGTCCTCTTCGAGAGTCCTTCTTCTGCTGAGGTCCGGGGTCAGGTAGCAGACCCAGTCTGAATGAGGTCATGTTGCAGTCGTGACAGAACCCCTCGGAATGTGGCAGACCTTAAAATAGTCTCAGGAGCTTTGAAAGATGCATGCAGGGGCTCCCCAGTGACTAGCCTGAAAAAATACAGGGTAGGAGACAAAAGGCAGATCTGGCGGAAAGTCTTAGAGACCAACCATTTCTATTCTACCAGGAAGAAAGGCCCAGAGCATCATTGTTCTGTCATGCAAGAGACAGACGCGCAGTAGTTAGGATGTTTGTTCTAACAAAGACCAAACAAGAGGGAAGGTTTATTTCTCTCTCAGGGAAGAATCTGAGCTGGCAGGCAGGGGGTGGGACAGCTCCGCTCCACAGGGCTGTCCAGGGACCCAGGCTCTTTCTTATCATCTCTCTGGCACTCCATTTGCTGTCACCCCTGTCTGCCTGGTCAGAGCTGGCTCAGCTTCCCCCTCACCCTGCAGGACACGGGAGGGAAAGGCTCAGCTGCCTTGTAAGAGCCTAATTCAGGAATTGCACCTCTTCCACCTCTGCTCATATCCCGCTGGCTTACCTGGCTACAAGTGAGGTTGGGGAATGAAATGTCTTGCTGTATGTTCATGTGTCAACCTAAAATGTGAGGGGGTCTGCCACCCAAACACAGGGCAGAATCGACATTAGGTGGGACTTAGCATCTCTGCCAAGGTGGGTAGATGGCTCTGTCTGGCAGATGCTACCACTTCCCCTACCTCATAGACTCAGAGTCACCATGGTGGGCCATTTCTCTCTTCCTTTTTTTTTTTTTGGCTGTGCCACACGGCATGCGAAATCCTAGTTCCCTGACCAGGGATCAAACCCATGCCCCCTGCTTTAGAATCTCAGAGTCCCAGTCCCTGGACCGCCAGGGAAGTTCCATTTCTCTCTCTGCTGCAGACACCATACATGTTTTAGCCACCTCCTCTGTGACTGGCCTGAGAAAAGGAGCTTGTGTATCCCTGTTTCCCATTGGTCTTTACAGCGTCAAAGGGAAAACTAAAAATTACGATGCATTTGAGAATTTGCCTGATAACTTTCAAGTGCAGAGACTTCAGTAAGGCTTCAGTGCTCTCATTTCCAGCAACCCCAGTAGGAACTGCCAAAGGAGCCAGACCTCCTTCTTTGAAAATGAGCCCCTTCTTAGGGAGCGGCCAACACCAGCTGCTCTCCTTCGCCCTCTCTATCATTTGATGACGCTGCCACTTCCCCCAGAGCACTGAAGTCTAATCCAATTTCACACATACTTATTGCTGCTGCTGCTGCTGCTAAGTCGCTCCAGTCGTGTCCAACTCTGTGCAACTCCATAGACAGCAGCCCACCAGCTGCTCTTCACATCATGTGGCCAAAGTATTGGAGCTTCAGCTTCAGCATCAGTCCTTCCAGTGAATATTCAGGGTTGATTTTTCCTTTAGGATTAAAATCCACCTGGGACTTGTTAGAAATCTGGGCAGAATCTGGGGTCTCTTCCCAGGCCTACCTGTGCCTTAACAAGATCTTCAAGTGCTTCGTGTGTCTATTATTATTTCAAAAACCTTAGAATAGCCTCATTGAGGAGACTGAGTTTCAGATTCGAAAGATATGGATTCAGTTACCAGTTCTGCCTTTGATGAGGCCCCAGAGCCTAGAGAACATCAATTCTCTGGGCGGTAGATTCCTTTCCCTTAAACCAAGGAGGAGGGCTGGATAATCTCTGAGTCCATGTTCCACCCTCACTCTCTCTGCATCTGTGAGTCACCAGGCTTGGTGATAAGTGATAAGGAGCTCTTCTTGGGCAGAGCTCCTTCCCAAGCTCTTTCCCAAGCTCTTTCCACCACACCCACTCCCAGGGAAAGCCAACTGCCATTCAACACATAAAGCTCTGCCGCCCAGTCAACCTTGGGTGGGCCCTGACCCAGAGAGTCTGGGAGGAGACCAGCAGCTCCCGTGCTGCACAAGGAGCCCAGGCTCAGCCACAGCAGCTGGTGAGTGAGAGCCCAGCAGGTCAAGAATGAGAGTACTGGCTTTACCATGGTCCTCCTGTACCAGCGTGAGGCTGCCAGGAACCTGCTGGCTTCTAGGCTTTGGCTTCCTCCCTCATCAGGAAATACCAAGGCTCACCTTTCAATCTCTACTGCTCATTTCCTGTGATTCGGTGATCTTGGGATTGTTTCTGTTAAAGCGAAGAGTGGAAGTCTCAGTGTTACCACCAAGAAGCTCCAGGGTTCAGACCCCAGATTTGGGCCTTCTTGAGTCTTCAAGCACTCACTACACAAACGGGGATTTCCTTCATTTACTTAGCAACTATTTGCTGATTAGCAGGGTGCTAATTGCCAGGCCCTCCATGACTGGATAAGACACACTCTTTATGGAACACCTACTCTGATAGAGGACCCAGACAGGTGCAGGCATGGTTTAAACCATCTGTGTCTTCAATGTATTTAGCACTCCAAGAGAGCTGGTGCAGACCAACATGGCAGAGATGGGAAAAAGTCAGGGAGGGCTGCCTGGAGGAGGTGATGCCAGACATGCTGGAAGGAGTTAACTGAACGCAGAGTGCATTCACCCATTTGCAATGAAGCCAGTGACAGGGGCAGCAGTTTACTCTCACTGTGTGCCAGGCATCAGACTAAGCATTTTCTGCAAATTGCTTCATTTAATTGTTATAACAATCTTGTAAAGAAGGAGCTCTTATTATTTTCATTTTGCCAGATGGGAAAACTGAGGCACAGCGAAATTAGGGAATATGTCCTTGCTCGTGGGTCATGGTGGAGAGGTCTGACAGAATGTGGTCCACTGGAGAAGGGAATGGCAAACCACTTCAGTATTCTTGCCTTGAGAACCCCATGAACAGTATGAAAAGGCAAAATGATAGGATACTGAAAGAGGAACTTCCCAGGTCAGTAGGTGCCCAACACGCTACTGGAGATCAGTGGAGAAATAACTCCAGAAAGAATGAACAGATGGAGCCAAAGCAAAAACAATACCCAGTTGTGGATGTGACTGGTGATAGAAGCAAGGTCTGACGCTGTAAAGAGCAATATTGCATAGGAACCTGGAATGTCAGGTCCATGAATCAAGGCAAATGGGAAGTGGTCAGACAAGAGATGGCAAGAGTGAACATCAACATTCTAGGAATCAGCAAACTAAAATGGACTGGAATGGGTGAATTTAACTCAGATGACCATTATATCTACTACTGTGGGCAGGAATCCCTCAGAAGAAATGGAGTAGCCATCATGGTCAACAAAAGACTCCGAAATGCAGTACTTGGATGCAATCTCAAAAATGACAGAATGATCTCTGTTCGTTTCCAAGGCAAACCATTCAGTATCACAGTAATCCAAGTCTATGCCCCAACCAGTAATGCTGAAGAAGCTGAAGTTGAACGGTTCTATGAAGACCTACAAGGCCTTTTAGAACTAACACCCAAAAAAGATGTCCTTTTCAATATAGGGGACTGGAATGCAAAAGTAGGAAGTCAAGAAACACCTGGAGTAACAGGCAAATTGGGCCTTGGAATGTGGAATGAAGCAGGGCAAAGACTAAAGGAGTTTTGCCAAGAAAATGCACTGGTCATAGCAAACACCCTCTTCCAACAACACAAGAGAAGACTCTACACATGGACATCACCAGATGGTAAACACAGAAATCAGACTGATTATATTCTTTGCAGCCAAAGATGGAGAAGCTCTATACAGTCAGCAAAAACAAGACCGGGAGCTGACTTTGGCTCAGATCATGAACTACTTATTACCATATTCAGACTTAAATTGAAGAAAGTAGGGGAAAGCACTAGACCATTCAGGTATGACCTAAATCAAATCCCTTATGATTATACAGTGGAAGTGAGAAATAGATTTAAGGGACTAGATCTGATAGACAGAGTGCCTGATGAACTATGGAATGAGGTTCGTGACATTGTACAGGAGACAGGGATCAAGATGATCCCCATGGAAAAGAAATGCAAAAAAGCAAAATGGCTGTCTGGGGAGGCCTTACAAATAGCTGTGAAAGAGAGGCGAAAAGGAAAGGAGAAAAGGAAAGATATCAGCATCTGAATACAGAGTTCCACCAAAAAATAGCAAGAAGAGATAAGAAAGCCTTCTTCAGCGATCAATGCAAAGAAATAGATTAAAAGAACAGAATGGGAAAGGCTAGAGATCTCTTCAAGAAAATTAGAGATACCAAGGGAACATTTCATGCAAAGATGGGCTTGATAAAGGACAGAAATGGTATGGACCTAACAGAAGCAGAAGATATTAAGAAGAGGTGGCAAGAATACACAGAAGAACTGTACAAAAAAGATCTTCACAACCCAGATAATCACGATGGTGTGATCACTCACCTAGAGCCAGACATCCTGGAATGTGAAGTCAAGTGGGCCTTAGAAAGCATCACTACAAACAAAGCTAGTGGAGGTGATGGAATTCCAGTTGAGCTATTTCAAATCCTGGAAGATGATGCTGTGAAAGTGCTGCACTCAATATGCCAGCCGATTTGGAAAACTCAGCAGTGGCCACAGGACTGGAAAAGGTCAGTTTTCATTCCAATCCCAGAGAAAGGCAATGCCAAAGAATGCTCAAACTACTGCACAAGTGCACTCATCTCACACGCTAGTAAAGTAATGCTCAAAATTCTCCAAGCCAGGCTTCAGCAATATGTGAACCGTGAACTCCCTGGTTTTAGAAAAGGCAGAGGAACCAGAGATCAAATTGCCAACATCCGCTGGATCGTGGAAAAAGCAAGAGAGTTCCAGAAAAACATCTATTTCTGCTTTATTGACTAGGCCAAAACCTTTGACTGTGTGGATCATAATAAACTGTGGAAAATTCTGAAAGAGAAGGGAATACCAGACCACCTGACCTGCCTCTTGAGAAACCTGTATGCAGGTCAGGAAGCAACAGTTAGAACTGGACATGGAACAACAGACTGGTTCCAAATAGGAAAAGGAGTACGTCAAGGCTGTATATTTTCACCCTGCTTATTTAACTTCTATGCAGAGTACATCATGAGAAATGCTGGACTGCAAGAAACACAAGCTGGAATCAAGATTGCCGGGAGAAATATCAATAACTTCAGATATGCAGATGACACCACCCTTATGGCAGAAAGTGAAGAGGAACTAAAAAGCCTCTTGATGAAAGTGAAAGAGGAGAGTGAAAAAGTTGGCTTAAAGCTCAACATTCAGAAAACAAAGATCATGGCATCTGGTCCCATCACTTCATGGGAAGTAGATGGGGAAACAGTGGAAACAGTGTCAGACTTTATTTTTGGGGGCTCCAAAATCACTGCAGATGGTGACTGCAGCCATGAAATTAAAAGACGCTTGCTCCTTGGAAGAAAATTTATGACCAACCTAGATAGCATATTCAAAAGCAGAGACATTACTTTGCCAACTGAGGTTCGCCTAGTCAAGGCTATGGTTTTTCCTGTGGTCATGTATGGATGTGAGAGTTGGACTGTGAAGAAAGCTGAGCGCTGAAGAATTGATGCTTTTGAACTGTGGTGTTAGAGAAGATTCTTGAGAGTCCCTTGGACTGCAAGGAGATCCAACCAGTCCATTGTGAAGGAGATCAGCCCCAGGATTTCTTTGGAAGGAATGATGCTGAAGCTGATACTCCAGTACTTTGGCCACCTCAGGTGAACAGTTGACTCATTGGAAAATCCCTCCCTCTGATGCTGGGAGGGATTGGGGGCAGGAGGAGAAGGGGATGACAGAGGATGAGATGGCTGGATGGCATCACTGACTCGATGGACGTGAGTCTGAGTGAACTCCGGGAGCTGGTGATGGACAGGGAGGCCTGGCGTGCTGCGTGTGATTCATGGGGTCGCAAAGAGTCGGACACGACTGAGTTACTGAACTGAACTGAACTGTCCTTTCTCACAGAACTGGGCAGAGGCAAGGCTGCAGACTCCATCTGTAGAGATCAATTCTCCTGGTTGTTAACAGTTACCAAAAGGAACGTTTGCAGACCCTAGAGTGCTGGCAGGTAGTCGGGGAGAAAGCAGAAAGGTCAAAGGGAAACGGAGAAGAAATGCTTCACACACACACCCAGGAGAAATCGGAAAGAAGAGAGTCTTCAGGCAGGTTTTCCAAGAGGAAAAAAAAACGTGTGGTAAATCGGGGAGAGGGAAGGCCCCAGCAGCGTCTGTCTCTGCCTCCCAGGGGGTGGTGGCTTCTCTGGTTCCCGCCCCGCACGCCCACCAGAGGCTCCCGGACCTGCAGCGCCGCCAGCACCAGGCCTTCCCCACCTGTCGTTCCTGACCTCCTTGCAGCGAGGCCGGGACTGCAGGCTCGGTTGGCCCCTGAGGGTCAGTGCTCCGGGCCTCCTGTGCCGGTTTGCCCTCTCCCAGCTGTGGTGTGTGATGTCTCTCCCTGCCAAGACCTCCTGCGGATCCCAGGCCTGGGTGAACACCCTCAGAGCCAGACGGTCTCAAAATCTGCCCAACAGGCCGACTCAGACTGTGGGAAGAAGGTGGAAGGCAGGCAAATGGGCAACACTCTGAAGTGCCAGCCAAACAGTATAAACTTTGCCATTTATAAAGTTTATCTTTTGGCTAGCTTTCGGGACATCATCACTTGGGTAGAGAAAAGGGAAGGAATGTTTACCACTTAATCTGAAGCAGATCACTTTACAAGGTGCTTTTTTTTTTCTTTTGGTACTTTTATCTCATTTTATCCTCACCATAACCATATAAGATAAGGTGCTTTATCCCTGTTTCACAGAAGAGGCAAATGAGGCTGAGAGGTTAGGTAACTAACCCATGGTCACACAGCCCTAAGTGAAGGAGCTGAGCCATGAACTCAGGTTTCTATACTCCAAGCCCCTGGCTCTTTAAAAGTGGTAAAAGCCGTCCATGTGTTTCTGATTAGGAAATAATTACAAGGTCGGAGAAACACCACAAAATTATGGCAGCATTTTTTCTTTTTTAAGCCAGCATGAAACTTGGAGATTATTTAGAATCTCTATTGTAGGTAAAGGAACTTGAGGTCTAAAAGCCAAGAGAATCATGCAAAACTGTGGCTAATAATGAAAACCGAGGTAACCCAAGTCTGTCTCAACTCAGTGTCCCTAGGTGTTTCATTTAGTTTAGATCAATTTAGTTTGGTTTTGAAGGCGTTTCCTCAGGAGCAGTTCCCAACTCCAGGAATAAACAGCTCCGAAAGGAACAAGAATAATGACTACCTAATCTGTGCCAAGAAGTGAAGCAGCCATTGATGAAAAGTTTCTCTTACAGCTGGGGATAAAATAGGGAGACCAGAAGGATGTACCCAGGAGAGGAGGCACTGCTCCTGCACCAGCATCCATAGCCTGGAAGGTGCTTCCCACTGCACAAGGGCCGCCTCGCAATGTGGGTCTCGGCTCCTCACTTCCAGAACTGCTCTGCCTTGGTCTGCACAGTCTCCCTACACTGTCAGGCTCCGCTGCCTGGAGCCCTGGCACCGGGTTCAGCGTAGTCTGCTAGCTCTTAGCAGCCTAGATGACCTGCACCCTCTATGACTCCTTTATTTTTTCTTCTGGAAAGGATTTCAAAGTTCTCCTCTATAGTGAGAAGTGGCTCACTATAAAAGACCGTTTCTGGCTCACTCCACTCAGCCCAGGATGGAAACCCTCCAGAATCCCAGAATACAGCTGTTGCCCCTTGATCCTGAAAATCCTCTTCACCTCCCAGGAAGTAAAGCTTATTTCTAACTTGACACTCAAATTCATCAAAACCAAAAAGAAGTTGAAACTAGAGACAAGAACAGCATAAGAAAGAAAATTTATAGACCAGTCTCACTCATATACGTGTATCCAAACCTACCACAACTGAATTCAGTTTACCCCACAAACTGAAAATGGTCTAACACTCAAAAATCTGTATCTGTACTTAGGATCATCTCAATAGATGCAAAAGGAAAAATCAATTTATAAAATTCACCCATTTGACTGAAAATGATCAAACGAGGAATGAAAGAGGAATACCTGACTTTGTTAAAGAGTAGTTTACATCACACTTGAATGGTAGAACTTCTGAAGCAGCCTCATTAGAGGCAAGACTAGGATAAGGACGGCCTCTATCACTGCTTCTCTTTCACCATCGTTCCAGTACAGTAGAGAAAGCAAAATAAGGGAAACAGAAGAGAATACAAAGGAGGAAATGACACTGTCATTATTCTCAGACAATAGTACTACTTAGGTAAAAAGTCTGAAGGCCTCTAAAGACAAGCTATTGAAAGACAAACAAAATTCAGCAAGATTACTAAACGTAGTTGTTCAGTCTTGTGTCTGACTCCTTGCAGCCCCGTGGCCTGCAGCACACCAAGCCTCCCTGCCCTTCAATATCTCTCTGAGTTTGCTCAAACTTATGTCCAGTGAGCCGATGATGCCATCCAATCATCTCATCCTCTGTCACCCCCTTCTCCTCCTGCCCTCAATCTTTCCCTAACTATAGATCAATATTAAAAAATCAATTGTGGAAAAGATTAGTGTTTGCAAAATAAAGTACAATTTATAATGCAATTTTAAAATAATTCTTATTATAAAAAAACTCAAACATGCACAAAGATGGACAAGACAATGAGTCTCACGTACCCATCTTCTGGCCAATACTGTTCACCCATATTCCCAATCCCTTCTTCCCTTCCATAGTATTTGAAACCAGTTCCAGGCTCATACCCTTTTACTCATATACATGTGAGTACATATCTCTAAAAGACAAGAAAAGACTCTTTTGACATAACCATAATACCACTGTTGTATCTAAAAATTAGAACTATTCTTTAATATAATTGGATATCCGATCAATTTTTTCAACATCCTAATTGTCTCAAAATTATTATAATTGTTTTTTATTTTGTTTGTGGTTGGTTAATATGACTTTTTTTGGTTGACATATGGCTTTATCGGTTTTCCTCATTTATTTTTCTCCTCCCTCATTTAGTTTATTTTTAGGAAATTGGGTCACTTGCCCTATAGAGTTTCCCACAATCTAGACTTTGCTGATTGTGTTCTCATGGCACAGTTTTCCATGCTTCTCTGTCTTCTGTATTTTCTATAAATTAGTACTTAGCTCTAGAGACTTGATCAGAGTCAAGTTTGGTTTTTCCATTTGACAAGACGACTTTACGGAGGAGGGCACTGTGTTCTTGTTCTTCCCTGGGGAGGCATGGTGTTTACTGGTCTCTTCATGATGCTAGCAGCTGCAGATCCCTTAATTCATTAGAGATTATGAAATAGTAATATTGAAATCCTATCATACTTTCTTCTTTTATTACTTGGGAAACTCCTGCCAGAATTTTTTTTCCTTCTACTGTTTAGTTGTCTAGTGGTATCGATTATATAGGAAGGCAGAATAAATGTAATTTTAAGACATATATAGTATGTATGTATTTTATATTAATATACATATATAATAATTATTATAATATAAAATATTTTATATATCCTATGTATATAAAATATACACATATATATATCCTAGCAATAAATCAATAAATCTAAAAAAAGTATTAGACTTTCATGAAGAAATTATAAATTTTATTAAATTAACTAAAAATAGGCCTGAATAAATATAATATTCTGTATAATGCTACATATAATATTCATAGATTTGAAGACAGTTCTCCCTAAATGTATCTATTAATTCAATGGAACTCCATTTTTAAAAATCCCCAATAGGGTTTTTGGTGGAAGCTGATCCCAAAATTCATAAAGAAGGGCCAAAAATAGCCAATACAATTTTGAAGAAAAGCAAAGAGGAAGAGTTTTCCTAGTCAAATATCAAAAATTACTTTAAGGTTGTATGATGTTGACTTAGGGACAGACAGAATAAAAAACCTAGAAATAAATGCACCCCTATATATTGGAGAAGGAAATGGCAGCCCACTCCACTGTTCTTGCCTGGAGAATCCCAGGGACGGGGGAGCCTGGTGGGCTGCCGTCTCTGGGGTCGCACAGAGTTGGACACGACTGAAGTGACTTAGCAGCAGCAGCAGCATATAGAAATGATATGTGGAAAAGTATTATAAAACAGTAGGGAAAGCACAAACTATTATTCACTATATAATTTTGAGATAACTGGTTATCCAATTTTTAATCCTTACTTCACAAAGTATCAGATATATTCAGGATCTAAGTGTGAAAAGCAAAATTCTTAAGCCTTTAGAAGAAAATATGCAAGAATATATTTATGAATTCAAGAAGGGAAAATTTTCTTACACATGACTCAAAATACAAACCAAAAAAAAATTATTGACAAGCCCAATTATATTAGAATTAAAGTTTTTGACATGTTACAGTTGAAAAAAGAAATACAGAAGACAATTTCTGTAGTGCATTTAACCAACAAAGTATTAGCACCCCAAATGCACCAAAAACTGCTACTAATAAAGAATGAAAAAGACAATGAGCTCAAATGAAAAATGGGTTGTTGTGGGTTTTTTGTTTGTTTGTTTATTGTTTTCTTTAGGGGGGAACCTAAATAAATAACCATTTATTTATTAGTCAAGCTTGCTAATCAGGAAAATTCAAATTAAAACAAAAATCTGATTTCATATAAATCAGATTAGCAAAAAAATTTTAAGTCTCTAAACACTCATTATTTATAAAGGTATGGAGTTTTAGAAACTCAGAGCAATTTGGAAATACCCAATAATACCCAATAAATTAAATGGATGGACAGAGGATGAGATGGTTGGATGGCATCACCAACTCGATGGACATGAGTTTGAGCAAGCTCCAGGAGTTGGTGATGGACAGGGAAGCCTGGTGTGCTTCAGTCCATGGGGTCACAGAGTCAGACACAACTGAGCAACTGAACTGAACTGAATAAATTGAAGATGCATGTACTCTGCAACCCAGCAAGTCCATTCCTAGATATACCTTAGAGAAACTCACATGTAAACAGTTACTCACTCAAGAAGGTACCTTGCAGCATTGTTTGTAATCACCAAAAAAAAACACCTGGAAATAAAATGGCCATCAACACCAAAATGGATAAATAAATTGTGGTAGGTTTATACAATGGAATGGGCTTCTGTGTGGCTCAGATAGTAAAGAATCTGCCTGCAATGCAGGAGACCGAGCTTCTGTCCCTGGGTCAGAAAGATCCCTTGGAAAAGGGAATGGCAACCCACACCAGTATTCTTGCCTGAAAAATTCCATGGACAGAGGAGCCCGGGTCACAAAGAGTTGGACACAACTGAGCAAGTAACACCACACAATGGAATAGGGCTTCCAAGGTGACACTAATGATAAAGAACCCACCTACCAATGCAGGAGACATAAGAGACATGGGTTTAATTCCTGGGTTGGGAAAATCCCCTGGAGAAGAACATGGCAACCACTCCAGTAATCTTGCCTGGAGAATCCCATGGGCAGAGGAGCCTGGTGGGCTAGAGTCCACAAGGTCACACAGAATCAGACACAACTGAAGTGACTTAGCACGCACATATACAATGGAATAAGGTACAGCAGCTTAAAATAAATGAATGGAAACTACGTGTATTAACAGGGATTAATCTCAAAAACATGGACTTCTCAGGTAGCTCAGAAGTACAGAATCCACCTGCCAAGCAGAAGACACGGCTTCAATCCCTGGGTTGGGAAGATCTCCTGGAGGAGGGCATGGCAACCCACTCCAGTATTCTTGCCTGGGAAATTCCATGGACAGCGGAGCCTGGCAGGCTACAGCCCATGGGGTCACAAAACAGTAGAACATGACTGAGTGACTAAACAACAATAACAATCTCAAAGACAAAATGATAAGCAAAATAAAGCAGGTTTCATAAGTGATATAATACTATTGATACAAAGTTTTAATATGCAAAATAACATCATCTGTTGTTTATAGGTGCATTTATATGTGGTAAAGATATAAAAATAAACATAAGGACCGTGTCAATCAGTCCCCTGGTCTCACTTGCAGTCAATAAAACAGTACTATCCAGGGTAGCTCTGCTGCTGCTGCTGCTAAGTCACTTCATCATGTCCGACTCTGTGCAACCCCATAGATGGCAGCCCACCAGACTCCCCCATCCCTGGGATTCTCCAGGCAAAAACACTGGAGTGGGTTCAGTGTAGCTCTCAGTTCAGTTCAGTTCAGTCGCTCAGCCGTATCCGACTCTTCGCGACACCATGAATCGCAGCACGTCAGGCCTCCATGTCCACACCAACTCTCAGAGTTTACCCAAACTCACCGAGACAGTAATGCCATCCAGCCATCTCATCTTCTGTCCCCTTTTCCTCCTGCCCCCAATCCCTCCCAGCATCAGGGTCTTTTCCAATGAGTCAAGTCTTCGCATGAGGTGGCCAAAGTATTGGAGTTTCAGCTTCAGCATCAGTCCTTCCAATGAATACCCAGGACTGACCTCCTATAGGATGGACTAGTTGGATCTCCTTGCGGTCCAAGGGACTCTCAAGAGTCTTCTCTAACACCACAGTTCAAAAGCATCAATTCTTCAGCGCTCAGCTTTCTTCACAGTCCAACTCTCACATCCATACATGACCACTGGAAAAACCATAGCCTTGACTAGACAAACCTTTGTTGGCAAAGTAATATCTCTGCTTTTTAATATACTATCTAGGTTGGTCATAACTTTCCTTCCAAAGAGTAAGCATCTTTTAATTTCATGGCTGCAATCATCATCTGCAGTGATTTTGGAGCCCCAAAAAATAAGTCTGACACTGTTTCCACTGTTTTCCCATCTATTTCCCATGAAGTAATGGGACCAGATGCCATGATCTTCGTTTTCTGAATGTTGAGTTTTACGCCAACTTTTTCACTCTCCTCTTTCACTTTCATCAAGAGGCCTTTTAGTTCCTCTTCACTTTCTGCCTTAAGAGTGGTATTATCTGCATATCTGAGGTTATTGATATTTCTCCCGGCAATCTTGATTCCAGCTTGTGCTTCTTCCAGCCCAGCGTTTCTCATGATGTACTCTGCATAGAAGTTAAATAAGCAGGGTGAAAATATACAGCCTTGACGCACTCCTTTTCCTATTTGGAACCAGTCTGCTGTTCCATGTCCAGTTTTAACTGTTGCTTCCTGATGTGCATATAGGTTTCTCAAGAGGCAGGTCAGGTGGTCTGGTATTCCCATCTCTTTCAGAATTTTCCACAGTTTATTGTGAGCCACACAGTCAAAGGCTTTGGCCTAGTCAATAAAGCAGAAATAGATGTTTTTCTGGAATTCTCTTCCTTTCTCCATGATCCAGTGGCTGTTGGCAATTTGATCTCTGGTTCCTCTGCCTTTTCTAAAACCAGCTTGAACATCTGGAAGTTCACGGTTCACATATTGCTGAAGCCTGGCTTGGAGAATTTTGAGCATTACTTTACTTGCGTGTGAGATGAGTGCAATCGTACGGTAGTTTGAGCATTCTTTGGCATTGCCTTTCTTTGGGATTGGAATGAAAACTGACCTTTTCCAGTCCTGTGGCCACTGCTGAGTTTTCCAAATCGGCTGGCATATTGAGTGCAGCACTTTCACAGCATCATCTTTCAGGATTTGAAATAGCTCAACTGGAATTCCATCACCTCCACTACCTTTATTCGTAGTGATGCTTTCTAAGGCCCACTTGACTTCACATTCCAGGATGTCTGGCTCTAGGTGAGTGATCACACCATTGTGATTATCTGGGTTGTGAAGATCTTTTTTGTACAGTTCTTCTGTGTATTCTTGCCATCTCTTCTTAATATCTTCTGCTTCTGTTAGGTCCCTACCATTTCTGTCCTTTATTTAGCCATCTTTGCATGAAATGTTTCCTTAGTATCTCTAATTTTCTTGAAGAGATCTCTAGTCTTTCCCATTCTGTTCTTTTAATCTATTTCTTTGCACTGATCGCTGATGAAGGCTTTCTTATCTCTCCTTGCTATTCTTTGGAACTCTGCATTCAGATGCTGATATCTTTCCTTTCCTCCATTGCCTTTTGCTTCCCTTCTTTTCACAGCTATTTGTAAGGCCTCCCCAGACAGCCATTTTGCTTTTTTGCATTTCTTTTCCATGGGGATGGTATTGATCCCTGTCTCCTGTACAATGTCACGAACCTCCATCCATAGTTCATCAGGCACTCTATCTATCAGATCTAGCCCCTTAAATCTATTTCTCACTTCCACTGTGTAGCCATGAGGGATTTGATTTAGGTCATACCTGAATGGTCTAGTGCTTTCCCCTACTTTCTTCAATTTAAGTCTGAATTTGGCAATAAGGAGTTCATGATCTGGGCCACAGTCAGCTCCCGGTCTTGTTTTTGCTGACTCTATAGAGCTTCTCCATCTTTGGCTGCAAAGAATATAATCAATCTGATTTTGGTGTTGACCATCTGGTGATGTCCATGTGTAGAGTCTTCTCTTGTGTTGTTGGAAGAGGGTGTTTGCTATGACCAACGCGTTCTCTTGGCAAAACTCTATTAGCCTTTGCCTTGCTTCATTCTGCATTCCAAGGCCCAATTTGCCTGTTACTCCAGGTGTTTCTTCACTTCCTACTTTTGTATTCCAGTCCCCTATATTGAAAAGGACATCTTTTTTGGTTGTTAGTTCTAAAAGGCCTTGTAGGTCTTCATAGTACCGTTCAACTTCAGCTTCTTCAGCGTTACTGGTTGGGGCATAGCCTTGGATTACCGTGATATTGACTGGTTTGCCTTGGAAACGAACAGAGATCATTCTGTCGTTTTTGAGATTGCATCCAAGTACTGCATTTCGGGCTCTTTTGTTGACCATGATGGCTACTCCATTTCTTCTGAGGGATTCCTGCCCACAGTAGTAGATATAAGGGTCGTCTGAGTTAAATTCACCCATTCCAGTCCATTTTAGTTCGCTGATTCCTAGAATGTTGATGTTCACTCTTGCCATCTCCTGTTTGACCACTTCCAGTTTGCCTTGATTCATGGACCTGACATTCCAGGTTCCTATGCAATATTGCTCTTACAGCATCGGACCTTGCTTCTATCACCAGTCACATCCACAACTGGGTATTGTTTTTGCTTTGGCTCCATCCCTTCATTCTTTCTGGAGTTATTTCTCTACTGATCTCCAGTAGCATATTGGGCACCTACTGACCTGGGGAGTTCCTCTTTCAGTATCCTATCATTTTGCCTTTTCATACTGTTCACGGGGTTCTCAAGGCAAGAATACTGAAGGGGTTTGCCATTCCCTTCTCCAGGGGACCACATTCTGTCAGACCTCTCCACCATGATCCGTCCGTCTTGGGTGGCCCCACATGGCATGGCTTAGTTTCATTGAGTTAGACAAGGCTGTGGTCCATGTGATCAGACTGACTAGTTCTCTGTGATTATGGTTTCAGTGTGTCTGCCCTCTGATGCTGTCTCGCAGCACATACCATCTTACTTGGTTTTCTCTTACCTTGGACGTGGGGTATCTCTTCATGGCTGCTCCAGCAAAGCGCAGCTGCTGCTCCTTACCTTGGACAAGTGCCCCTCCTGACCTTGAACGTGGAGTAGCTCCTGTCGGCCCTCCTGCGCCGGCACCGCCGCCGCTCCTTGGACGTGGGTTAGCTCCTCTCGGCCGCCGCCCCTTCCTCGGATTTGGGGTAGCTCCTCTCGGCCACTCCTGCGCCATCGCAGCCTGGTAGCTCTACTGGTTGTTAGAATCTGGAAGTTGTGTTAGTGTGTGCAATCGGTGTGTCCAACTCTTTGCCACCCCATGGACTGGGTCCCGCCAGGCTCCTCTGTCCATGGGATTCTCTAGGCAGGAATACCGGAGTGGGTTGCCATTTCGTCCTCCAGGGGATCTTCCCAACCCGGGGATCGAACCCACGTCTCCTATGACTCCTGCACTGGCAGGCAGGCTCTTTACCACTGAGCCACCTGGGAGAGACCTGTGTAGGAGAGGAAAAACTTTTCTTCTACTGTCTTTGAGGCCCTCGCTGGGCCTGAAAAATTAAAATGACAAAGACAGACTAATAAGAGAAAAGCACACAAATTTATTTGATACAAGCTTTATGTCACAAGGGAGGTTTTATTAAGAAATAAGGAACCGAAGAAGTGGTTAAGCCTGAGTATGTTTTTAAGTAGGTTTGACGAAGAGTGGAAAGTTGTGGGAAAATGTGATAGGAGAAAAGGGTAAGTACAAAGGGTAATCAAGTGGAGGAAAGAGAGCAAGGCTTGTTTGTCTGCTTTCCTCTCAGAGTCCCTCTGTCTTCAGAGATAAGGGTGCTCCCTTCCTCCAGATATTGAGTTGGCCAAAAAGTTTGAGTTTTTCCATAACATCTTACAGAAAAACCCAAACAAACTTTTCGGCCAACCAATAGAACCTACCTCTTACATGAGTAGTAGGTCTGATAATTTGCACTCCCCTTTCTCAGATTCCTTCCGCTTAAAGTAGTCAATATGCCAAGGTGCAGTGTTTAGGGGGTAGCATATTCTGAACTCAGTTGATAAATACCAAATTTAAGGGCTTCCATGGTGGTTTAGTGGTGAAGAATCTGCCTATATTGCAGGAGATGGGGGTTCAATCCCCAGATTGGGAAGACTCCCTGGAGAAGGAAATGGCAACTGACTCCAGTATTCCTGCCAGGATAATCCCACGGACAGAGGAGCCTGGCGGACTATAGTCTATGGGGTCACAAAGAGTTGGACATGACTTAGTGACTCCCCTCTGGGGAGAGAGTGAGAGAAATAGGATTTTATGTGATACAATGAAGTCTTAGGTGATATCTGAATTGTTTTATCTCTTCAGAAAAAATGTGCATCAAATATGGCAAAATGCTAAGATTTCACAAAGGTAGGTGGGAAGTACATGGGTAATCATTATACAGCAGTTTTTCTATGCTCTGCTGTTCTAGCTTTTTTAAAAAACAGTTAAAATTGTACGTTATTAGTCAAAGTGCTGACTTGGTTTATTCCAATACTTCCTAAAGATAAGGTAGTTTTACTAGAGAAGCAAAACAAAACACCCTTCTATGGTCCACACCCCAGTGACAGGATATCAATTCCAATCAAAACCGTGAAATCACACCAGTTGTAAACCCTCAGCTTTTGGTCAATACCAAAGCGCCCTCTGCTGGTCATGTAGTGCTTTGTCCCAAATTTCAAAACTGGTGAAGAGCAGTGAAATACGTTCCATGAGACAGATTTTACTGAGCCGGCAAGTTAGGGAAAGAAACCCTCACAGAATTCCTCTTAATCACAAAAATACTTAAATCAGTTCCCACTCTCTATTAATATTTACATGTTATCCAAGACCAAATAAATTCCGGGTACCAAGCCAATCAACCTTTCCAGCTTCCTCAACAACCTCATACATTGACAATTTTGTCCCCACTCCAAAGTCTGGAGGTTGATGTATGAGACAGTAGATGCCATCCTTAACATTTGGCAATAGCAGAAAGGAACCCAAGTGCCTCTGCATGGCAGTGCGGACACCACTGAACACTGAAAAATGAGTAAATTATTACTACTATTAAGGGAATAATGCTGGTGGGATAACAGGTACATTTTTTCTTTTCAAATCTTTTTTTGAAGTTACCAGTTCAGTTGCTCAGTTGTGTCCGACTCTTTGCAGCCCCATGGACTGCTGCACACCAAGCTTCCCTGTCCATCACCAACTTTTGGAGCTTACTCAAACTCATATCCATTGAGTCTGTGATGCCATCCAACCATCTTATCCTCTGCCGTCCCCTTTTCCTCTTGCCTTCAATCTTTCCCAGCATAAGCGTCTTTTCCAATAAGTCAGCTCTTCTTATCTTATCAAGTAGCCAAACTATTGGAGTTTCAGCTTCAGCATCAGTCCTTCCAATGAATATTCAGGACTGATTTCCTTTAGGATGGACTGATTGGATCTCCTTGCAGTCTGAGGGACTCTCAAGAGTCTTTTCCAACACCACAATTCAAAAGCATCAATTCTTCAGCGCTCAGCTTTGTTTATGGTCCAACTCTCACATTCATACACGACTACTGAAAAAACCATAGCTTTGACTACATGGACCTTTGTCGGCAAAGTAATAACGTCTCTGCTTTTTAATATGCTGTCTATGTTGATATAGCTTTTCTTCCAAGGAGCAAGGAACTTCTAATCTAATGGCTGCAGTCACCATCTGCAGTGATTTTGGAGCCCAAAACAACAAAGTCTCTCACTGTTTCCATTGTTTCCCCACCTATTTGCCATGAAGTGATGGGACCAGATGCCATGATCTTAGTTTTCTGAATGTTGAGTTTTAAACCAACTTTTTCACTCTCCTCTTTCACTTTCATCAAGAGGTTCTTTGAAGTTATGATATCTTTAAATAAACAAAATTGAGGAAAAATCAATTAATTCGTGCAAGAATCTACTGCTCAAAGAGAGAGGGGATTGAATAGTAGAGTCTTCCTTTCAAAAAGTTTTTTTTTTAACTTTTTAAATTATTTCATTTTTCTTTGTTTTACTTTGTGCTAGTATCCATCTTCCCCACTAAAATTTAAGCTTCCTGAGACCAGGGTGTGTATCCATCCTACTCACCACTATATTCCCAGCACCTAATATAATGACCATCATGTAGCAGGTATTTAATAAACATGGGATAAATGAAGGGATGGATGATCATTTCTTTGGCATGTAAATTGGTACAAATTTTCTGGGAAGAAATTCAGCAATAGACATTTTACCCAAAAGCCTGTACACTCTTCAATAGTAATAGATGTGGACAAAGAATTAAGTCCTTTGGTAAACAGAAACATTCCTGATAAGCATATGCTATATAAAGTACATTTTAGTTATAAAAATTCAAAACAACTTGAATTTTAAAAGCTACATGTTTGGTTAAGTCAATTAAGGTATCCATAGGATGACATGCCATACTGTTATTAAAATCATTTTTAGAATATTTAATGATATGGGAGATTCTAATAACATAAAAGTTGATTTGAATTATATGTATCATTTCATTAACTTATTAAAATATGAGTGTATATTTACTATATATGCATGAAAGTATATACACCAAAATATTTGCTGTAGTTGTATGTAAGTAGAGGGATCATGAGTCAAGGTTTTTTGGGGTTTTGGGGGTCTTGTTGTTGTAGTGGTGGGGTCTTTTTTTTTTTTTTGATTCTTGTTTTTAGCAGGTGCCAGCACTGTTTTAAACACTTTATTTGTATTAATATATCTTCAGTTTAGTTCAGTTCAGTCGCTCAGTCGTGTCCAACTCTTTGCGACCCCATGAACTGCAGCACGCCAGGCCTCCCTGTCCATCACCACCTCCCAGAGTTCACCCAAACTCATGTCCATCGAGTCGGTGATGCCATCCAGCCATCTCCTCCTCTGTCATCCCCTTCTCCTCCTGTCCCCAATCCCTCCCAGCATCAGAGTCTTTTCCAATGAGTCAGCTCTTCGCATGAGGTGGCCATAAAACTTAACTTTGTTAAGCTTTTTAAACAGCCTTATAATAAATTATACCTATTTAAATTGTACAATTAGATAAATTATCTTTAAGTGTTAAATATTGCTATTTTTCTATAAAGATTTTAATGCAATCAACTTCACTTTTCCTTAGATTTTAATCATATATAATTATTTAGTAGAATATAAAATTATTCAACCATCAGTTTTCTTCTATAGAAACATTAAATATTGCTATGATTTGAAGGGGCAGCTTCTAGTTTTCTGGAGATATAATTGACATATAACATTGTAATTAGTTTAAGAGGTACCACATAATGATGTGATATATATTGCAAAATGGTTACCACAGTTAACATCAGCCAGCACACATAGTTACTTTTTTTCCTTGTGATGAGAACTCCAGGTCTACTAGGTAAGTTCTGATACATGTCTGTACTCATGAAACTCACCACAGTCAAGACAAAACATTTCATCTTTTCCAAACGATTCTTCTGCCTCTAGTCTAACACCAGTCTCTCTCATTTCCAAACCAATCTGCTTTCTGTCACTATAGACTGGTTTTCACTTTCTAGAATTTATATAAATGGAAGCATACCATATATACCATTCTTTGGTTGCTTTCACTCCACATAATTCTTTTGAGATTCATCCATATTGCTGAGTGTATCAATATTTCCTTTCTATTTGCTACTGAGTAGTATTGCATTGTATGTATATACTAGCATTTTATCCATTCACCTGTTGATGGGTATGTCGGTTGTTACAAGTTTTTGACTATTGCAAATAAAGTTGCTATGACCATTTGTGTATAAGTACTTATGTGGACATATGCTTTCATCCTTTTTGAGTAAAATACCTAGGAGTATAATGGTTGGATGATATGGTATATTTAATATTTAATTTTTCAAGAAACGGTCAAACTGTTTTCCTAAGTGATTGTACCATTTTACATTCTAACCAACAGTAAATTTGCATTCTGGTTCCGTTGGATCTTTGTTAATTCTCAGTATAGTCAGTCTTTTTAGTCATTGTAATAATTACGTGTTGATGGGGAGGGTTCTTATTTATACTTGTGTTTTCCTATATTCTTCAATGAAATATATCTTTCATAATTAAAAATTGTTTAAAGTAACTAAAATTAAAAGTATCCTAGTCTAATATGAAGTCAGTCTGGAGACTCTTTTCATTCTAAAAACTACCCAGTATGGTCTTCAGAGAACCCAGCAATAGCTGTGTAGCCTGCATAAACCTTCCTCAAAATATAAGAATTTTTAATCAATTTTCTTTTCAAGGTTATAACAATGCTGGGGTTTTAAGAAAAAATTTAAACACCCATAAACCCCTTTAACGTATTATTTCCTCTTTCTGTTTTCTCTTCCAGCTCTTATCCATCTACACACATATTTTATAGAGCTTTAACACACAATTCTATAGTCTACTATTTTTTTACTTGTCGTTATATCATATTTTCCATACTGCTGATTTATCTTTTCAACCATAATTTTAAATGTCAAAATAATGCATTGCAAATTTCCCATTGTTTGGCTGTTTCTAATTTTTTATTATTGATGATGTTGTAATGAACAACTTTGTACAAAAAGCTTGTTTCTTCTTTTAAATTATTTCCTTATGATAATGCCCAGGAGTGAGATTCCTGGTCAAAGACAAGAACGTTTTTCTAGATCTTGGTATGTACTGTCATATCGCTTTCCCAATGAGGCTTACTGATTTTAATATCACTTGCCATGTGTCAGCTCTAGTTTCTGCAGTATTTGTGAATTTCCTAGGTATAACATACCCTATTGTTCTCATTGGCATGCTGTTGACTGCTCACCAGGTAGATGTATTCTCGTGTCTGGGATCACAGCCTGCTGTCCTTTGCTGATTCAGGATGCTCTTTGTCTTTGCAGACCCAGTGCCGAGGAATATGACCCTTGACCCTCTTTGTGCTTCCCTGGCTGAGCACATGCAGACCCCTGAGGCAGATACTGTCCAAAAGGCGTAAGTATTCAAAGCCGTCCTAACATGGACTTCTCAACTTTTGGTTTTCTTTGCTTTTAATGAACTTCATTTCTGTTTTTTCCTAAGCGACATGAAGATTCTCAGCTAACCAACCACAGGCTCTGGCAGCCAGAATCAAATTACTGGCTAAGAAACAAAGATTTGGGGGAAAGATTATATCGTGATGTGTTTCCTACTTTTAAACCTGTTCTTTGGCTGGGTGGGTGAGAAGCAAAGTTGAACTCTAAACCGTGTGGAAGCTGCTTTCTCCATTTCTCCACGTCTGAGCTCTGCAGCCATGCCCAGAAGGCATGGGCAACCCAACCTTGGTTTCTCCTCTCAGCATTCACCCAGCCCTGGGTGAAATCAATAATACTATTAATACTAATAAATTGCTAACATGTATTAAGTGCTTCCTACGTGCTGACTATGTGCTAACTATGAGCTCCTCAGCCAGCAGCTCAGCCAGTCAGGCTTAGTCACTTGACCTAAGCCTTGTTTGGCAGTAGCAGCTGGAACGACAGCCTCTTGTGACCTCCCATGAGCCTCAGTGATATGCGAATCTGCCCTCACCTGCCTTGTGGTATAAGGATTCCCTCCTGGGTCAAAAAAAGGCTGGGTGTTCCCTAGGAATAAAGAAGGATGAGCACTTGGGTGGTGAGGCAGCTATCTGAAGAATTCCACTTTTTAACTTTTGTATTTCATCTTCTCCAAAATGGATTTAAACTGCTTATAATAACACACCACCCCAGCCTACCCACACACACACAAAAAGACTAGATAATAACCCCCCCAAATTTTTTTTAATCTGGAGGGAAAAAAAAAAAAGGACATCAACAATCTTCAATAAGTGACTAAAGTTCAGACTTTCAAAAAAAAGAGAAAATTGAAAACTTCAGACTTTCAGACTGAATGTGAATGCAAAAAAAGCCAAAAAGGAGCAACTCAGTCAGGTTTTGTGGTTTTCATTTGCAGCATGCTTATTCCTCAGGGGAAATAAAGGTTTTCCTACCACTAAATTCTAAAGGATACTTCTATGGGTTTTTATAGAGTGACACTGAATGATTTAAAGACTCATATATTTATAGGAAATTCCATTTACCTCATTCGACAAGTATTTCTCAAGTTTCTATAGTAAGGCTCTGTACTAGCCCAGCACAGTAAATATAATACTGATTTAGCTAAAAAATAAAACATTCAGGACCAGGCCTGACACAACAGTAGCTGCTGCTGCAGCTGTTACTGAATCCATGTGGCTCTGTCGTAGTGACATTTTTTACCTGGAGAACATAAGTCAGCTGCCCTCCAGGTACATGGTCTATGACAGTGGTTCTACACAGGATCATACTCAAACAGCAATGACCTTTGGTGGCTGAATTTGATCAAGAATAGAATTCAGAGGGTGTAAAAAGTAGATATATAGGTAGGTTCATGTTCTGATGACACTCTTTCTTAAAGGTCACTTTTTCTTCAACCAAGCCACTGATAAAGATGGTAAAGCGTCTGCTTACAACGCGGGAGACCTGGGTTCAATCCCTGGATCCGGAAGATCTCCTGGAGAAGGAAATGGCAACCCACTCCAGTATTCTTGCCTGGAAAATCCCATGGATGGAGGAACCTGGTAGGCTACAGTCCATGGGGTCACAAAGAGTCGGACACGACTGAGCAACATTTACTTTACTAAGCCACTGATAAAAGAAACTTGAGCCTGAGAGAACCCCAAAAGTGAAGGCTAAACTTTCTAATCTCCTTTATTCAGGATGTGTTGAGAAAAAGAGGGCTGATCAAGTGTGTCAAATGCCCACCACAGTCCAGTGCCTGGCAGAACACAGTTGTTCAATCAGTGTTTGTTCATTTTCCCTCTTCCTGTTCACTAGAGTTTTTCTTTTTCTTTTTAATTGAAGTATAGTTGATTTACGATGATGTTGAATAGTTTGCTTAGAAATGACCCGAGCTCATTCTGTCACTTTTGAGGTTGTACCCAAGTACTGCATTTTGAACTCATTTGTTGTCTATGAAGGCTATTTCTTCTAAGGCATTTTTGCCCATAGTAGTAGATATAATGGTCATCTGAATTAAATTCACCCATTCCCGTCCATTTTAGTTCACTGAGTCCTAAGATGTCGACGTTCAATCTTACCATCTGCTGCTTGACCACGTCCACTTTACCTTGATTCACAGACCTAACATTCCAGGTTCCTATGCAATATTGCTCTTTACAACACTGGACACATCCACAACTGAGGATTGTTTCTGCTTTGGCCCAGCCGCTTCATTCTTTCTGGAGCTATTCGTAATTGCCCTCTGCTATCCCCCATAGCATATTGGACACCTTCCAAACTGGAGGTCTTATCTTGGCGTCACATCTTTTGCGTTTTCACTGTTCGTGAGGTTCTCTAGACACGTATACTGGAGTGGGTTGCCGTTTCCTCCTCCTGTGGACCACGTTTTGTCAAAACCTCCACTCTGACCCCCGTCTTGGGTGGCCCTGCAAGGCATGGCTCACAGCTTCACGGGGTTATGCAAGCCCCTTCACCACAAGGCTGTGGTCCAGTTTCAGGTGAACAGCAAAGTGATTCAATTGTACATAGCTCTTTTTTTCTGCTTCTTTTCCGTCGTAGGCTGTAACAAGGTATCGTCTAGAGTTCCCTGTGCTATACAGCAAATTCTCTTGTTTATTTTACATATAGTGGTGTGTACACCAGAGTTTTTCTTTAGTTTGGTCCTGTTTTACTTTTTTTCACAGGGGCAAAGATTATAATGTACACCATCGGCACAGAGGACTTCCAGGACGTGGGCCTGACTCACCAGAAGGGCTGGATCCTATAGACACATCTTTTCTTCCAAGAGGAAAAGAAGGGAAGACTGAGCCAAGGCTGTTCAACCAGCAGACATCAAATGACGTCAGTAACGTGAGTGCAAACACCTCGGTACGTGCTTGGTCCAAAACCCCACCTGGAAGGTGCTCCCAGCAGGGTTGCCATGTCCAGTTGTGTAGACTGCTTACTAGACAAGGGCACCTGCAAAGGGGGCAGTGAGACCTCAAATCCACTCTGTGGTTCACTCACCATGCCCTGCATCCCAGTAATGGGTTGCATCTTTCTGAAGCATGGGGTACACTTTTCTAATTTCTACAAAGGTACTAGAAGGACGTTTAGTTTTCCTACACTTTCATATCACTTCTGGCATGAAATGTGTGAAGGGTTTTCCCACATCAACCAATTCTGCAGCTCTCTGGACACCAAGCAGGGGTCCTACAATTCTACTCTGACGCTGACTACCAGGAATTAGCACAGGCCCCACAGGTGAAGGGTTCAGTCCCACATGCCTGTTCCACTTCAGCCACCAAGTCCCAGGTTGTCACCTGTACTTCTGATCAAAAAGCTATACATAGGGGGTTCCTACAACCCATCCTCAGGTTCAGTAATTTGCTAGAACAGCTCAGGAAACATTTACTTACTACTACTGATTTATTACAAAAGATATTTTAAAGGATACAGTAAGTCCCCTACATACGAATGAGTTCGAGCGTGTTCGTAAGTTCAGTTTGTTCATTAAGTCCAACAAAGTTAGCCTAGGTACGCAGCTAATACAGTCAGCTATATAGTACTATACTGTAATAGGTTTGTAATACTTTTCACAGAAATAAAGTAAAGTGAAGTTGCTCAGTCATGTCCAACTCTTTGCGACCCCATGGACTGTAGCCTACTAGGCTCCTCAGTCCATGGAATTTTCCAGGCAAGAGTACTGGAGTGGGTTGCCATTTCCTTCTCCAGGAGATCTCCCCAACCCAGGGATCGAACCCAGGTCTCCCACACTGCAGGCAAATGCTTTACCATCTAACCCACTAGGGAAGCCCTTTCACACAAATAATACATAACAAATACAGAAACAAAACATTTTTAATCTTCCCTAAAATTGGCCTGCAGTCCTGGAGATGTGGGTTCGATCCCTGGATAGAAAAGATCCTCTGGAGAAGGGAATGACAACCCACTCCAGTATTCTTCCCTGGAGAATCCCAAGGACAGGGAGGAGCCAGGTGGGCTACAGTCTGTGGTGTCCCAAAGAGTCAGACACAACTGAGTGATTAACACTTGAAAAGTAGAGTAGTACAGTGCTGGCGTACAAGGGCTGGCATTGGGTGAACATCCTGGTCTTGCAGTAAAGATACTGTACTACTCTACCAAACTGTAAAGTACACCAAAGCACAACCACTTGTAGAGGATGCATGCATGTGACAATGTACACCAGACACGTGAACTAACTTATGTGATTGGACATGCAAAGGCATGTCCACATCTTTGGAAGTTCACAACTTGAAGGTTCATATGTAGGGGACTCACCGTCCAAGTGAACAGCGAGGAAGAGACACACAGGGCAAGGCCCTGACGGGTCCCAAACACAGGTGTTCCCGTCCCCCTGGAGTTTGGGATGTGCTACCCTCCTACCACACAGATGTGTTCACCAGCCCTGGAGCAGTCTGAACATGTTTGGTTAGAGCTTTTATAGGGATTTCGTTACATAAGCACGATTGATTAAGTCACTGGCAAATGGTGATTAATGCAACTTCTAACACTTCTCCCCTCCTCTAAGGTAGTGGGAGGGTTAGGGGCTGAAAGGTCCAACGTTCTGATCACGTGATTGTTTCTCCTGGCAACCAGTGCCCCTTTTTAGGGGCTTTCCAAAATAATGATATTAACATAATCTCAGGTGTTGTTGAAAGGGGCTTGTTAATGAATAACAAAAGACAATCCTTTCATGCTTATGCTCCAGAAGTTACAGGCATGTCTCTCATTTTATTGTGCTTCACTTTATTGGCTTCACAGATAATGTGATTTTACAGATTGAAAGCAAGCAAGTCTATCAGCACCATTTTTTCGAACAGCATTTGCTCATTTCATTGTCTGTGTCACATTTTGATAATTCTCAAAACATTTCAAGCTTTTTCATTATTATTGTATTTGTTTTGGTGATATGTGATCAGTTCAGTTCAGTCGTGTCCAACTCTTTGTGACCCCATGGACTGCATGCAGCACGCCAGGCTTCCCTGTCCATCATCAACTCTTGGAGCTTGCTCATACTCATGTTTATCGAGTCAGTGATGCCATCCAACTATTTCATCCTCTGTCGTCCCCTTCTCCTCCTGCCTTCAATCTTTCCCAGCATCAGGGTCTTTTCCAATGAGTCAGTTCTTTGCATCAGGTAAAAAAGTACTGGGGCTTCAGCTTCAGTATCAGTCCTTCCAATGAATATTCAGGACTGATTTCCTTTAGGATGGACTGGTTGGATCTCCTTGCAGTCCAAGGGACTCCCAAGAGTCTTCTCTAACACCACAGTTCAAAAGCATCAATCCTATGGCACTCAGCTTTCTTTATAGTCCAACTCTCACATCCATATATAACTACTGGAAAAACCATAGCTTTGACTAAACAGACCTTTGTTGGCAAAGCAGTGTCTCTGCTTTTCAATATGCTGTCTAGGTTGCTCATAGCTTTTCTTCCAAGGAACAAGTGTCTGTTAATTTCATGGCTGCAGTCACCATCTGCAGTGATTCTGGAGCCCAAAAAAATAAAGTCAGCCACCATCTCCACTGTTTCCCCATCTATTTGCCATGAAGTGATGGGATTGGATGCCATGATCTTAGTTTTCTGAATGTTGAGTTTTAAGCCAAATTTTTCACTCTCCTCTTTCACTTTCATCAAGAAATTCTTTAGTTCTTCTCTTTCTGCCATAAGGGTGGTGTCATCTGTGTATCTGAGGTTATTGATATTGATACTGAAGTGTGATCAGTGAGTGATATTTGATGTTACCATTGTAATTGTTTTGGGGTATCATGAACCATACCCATATGAGATGGTGAATCTAATCAATAAATGTGTGTGTTCTGACTGCTCTACCAACCAGCCGTTCCCTCTGTTCCTTTCCTCAAGCCTCTCCCCCACCCCCATTCCCTGAGACACGACAACACTGAAATCAGGCCAGTTGATAACCCTGCAGGGGCCTCTAGTTAAGTCGCTCAGTCGTGTCCAACTCTTTGCGACCCCATGGACTGTAACCCACCAGGCTCCTCCGTCCGTGGGATTTTCCAGGCAAGAATACTGGAGTGGGTTGCCATTTCCTTCTCCATGGGATCTTCCCAACCCAGGGATCGAACCCAGATCTCCCATATTAGAGGCGGACGCTTTAACCTCTGAGCCACCAGGGAAGCCCCTAGGGGCCTCTAAGTTTTCAAGTAAAAGGAAACGTCTCACATGTCACAACAGCCAACAACAACTCATGTTTCCCAATTTATATCAAAAGCTAGAAATGGTTAATGAGGAAGCCACGTGGAAAGCTGAGAGCAGCCAAAAAGCTTGGCCTCTTGCACCAAACGGTTAGCCAAGTTGTGACTGCAAAGGAAAAGTTCTTGAAGGAAATTTAAAGTGCTACTCCAGTGAACGCATGAATGGTAAGAAAACAAAATGGGCTTATTGCTGATATGGAGAAGGTTTAAGTGGTCTGGATGGAAGATCAAATCAACCACAACGTTCTCATACGCCAAAGCCTAATCCAGAGCAAGGTCTTAACTTTCTTCAAGTCTGTGAAGACTCAGAGAGGTGAAGAAGCTGGAAAAGAAGAATTTGAAGTGAGCAAATGTTGTTTCATAAGGTTTAAGGCATGAAGGTGAAGCAGCAAGTTATCTAGAAGCTCTAGCTAAGATAATTAATGAAGGTGGATACACTAAACAATAGATCTTCAATGTTGATGAACAGCCTTACATTGAAAGAAGATGCCATCTTGGACTTTCAGAGCTGGAGAGACGTCAATGCCTGGCATCAAATCTTCAGAGGACGGGCTGACATCATGTTAGGGGCTAATGCAGCTGGTGACTTGAAGTTGAAGCCCATGCTTACCATTCCAAAAATCCTAGGGCCCTTAAGATTTATGCTAAATCTATTCCACCTGTGTTCTGTATGTAGACCAACAAAGCCTGGATGACAGCTTATCTGTTAGCAACGTCTTTACTGAGTATTTTAAGCCCACTGTTGAGACCTACTGCTCAGAAAAAAAAAAGATCCATTTCAAAATATTACTTCTCGTTGACAATCAACTAGCCAGCCAAGAGCTCTAATGGAGATGGACAAGATTAGGGTTGTTTTCATGCCTTCTAACACAACATTGTGCAGCCCACATATCAAGGAGTCATTTTGACTTTCAATTCTTATTTTTTAACAAATACACTTCTTAAGACTATAGCTGCCACACTTGGTGATTCCTTGGATGGATCTGGGTAAAGTCGATTGAGAACCTTCTGAAAAGTATTCAGCATCCTAGATGCCATTAAGAACATTTGTGGGGAATTCTCTGGTTGTCCAGTGGCTAGGACTCAGCACTTTTACTGCTGCGGCCCAGGTTCAGTCCCTGGTAGGGGACCTAAGATCCCACATGCCTTGTGACACGGCAAATAAAGAAAAAAAGAGATTACGATTTGTTGAAGGCTCAGATGATAGTTAACAGTTTTTTTGCAATATAGCATTTTCAAATTCAGGTATGCACACTATTTTTTTAGACATAATGCTACTGCACACTTTAATAGACTACACAAGTAAACATAATTTTCATATGCCCTGGGAAACAAAATATTCATGTGACATGCTTTATTTCCAGTATTCACACTGTTGGGGTGGTCTACAACCAAACCCACACTATCTCTGAGGTATGTTTGTGCAAGGGTTTTAGGAGCTCTGTGTCAGAGGCTAGGTTCAAAGACCAAACATATATTTCTTATTTTGTCACAATATTACAGGTACTGAGGGGGTAGTCATGGCCTGACTGTGCCATCCCGTTAGGAAGAAACACTATATTGTCCCAATCCTTGGAGAAAGGTGAAAACTGACATAGCCATGGTCATATGCTTGAAGTTTCCCAAAAGCTAGCAAATGATGCAACAGGGAATAAAGCTGGCTTTGATTTAAACCAGTTAATCATTAATTGTGACAACAGCAATCTGTCAAAGGTGAAAACTGCTTCACTTTGATCCAGCTCTGTAGATGATGGTTTAGCATCAAAAAAGGGAGCAGGACTTCCCTGGTGATCCAGTGGTGAAGAATCCTCCTGCCAATGCAGGGGACATGGGTTGGATCCCAGTCCAGGAAGATCCCACATGTCACAGGGCAACTAAGCCTGAATACTGCAACTACCGAAGCCTGCACTCTGAAGCCCAGCTCTGCAATCAGAGGAGCCACCCACAAGGAGCCCGCTCTCTGCAACTAGAGAAACGCCTTTGCGGCAATGAAGACCCAGCACAGCCAAAAAGATATAACTAAATAAAATTATTCTTTTATAATTATTTAAAAAGGGGGGGCAGATCATCAAGTAAGTTCTATTTCTCTTTTCTTCTATGAAATTATACCTGAAATTATATCAAAGGGTGAATCTTAGGATCTCCCCTCCAGCTCCACACTCTCTGTCTCATCCATTTGCTTCATCTGGAACCCATATAAATTCCATTCTAAGCCATTCTGTCTTGTTCAACATAATCTCCCTTTTCTTCTGTTTTCTATTTCTGTTTGTTGGCAATTGGGATCTTAGTTCACTGACCAGGTATTGAAAGTGCTGAGTCCTAACCACTGGACTGCCAGGGAATTCCCAAAATAATCTTTTGATTTTTTTTTTCCCTTGCTGCCTACTTTAAAATGTTCCCTTTCCTTAATTTTTCCCCTTTAGGAGATGGAGTTGATTGAAAAAGCCAAGAGCAGGAAAAGGGCCAAGACAGATAAGTCCAAGGCACCCAAGAGGGAGAAAGAAGGAAAACTCCATGAGGAAGCAGAGGCTGCTGTTGGTAAGGGTCCACCCGGGAGAAGGCACCTAACGGGAGCTGGAAGGTGTTACGGAGAATCAGCATGGATCCTATGGGACAAACTGTCTGTGCTGAGTCTCCTTGACGACCACAGCTAAGATGGTGTTGAGGCCTTACTTCCTGTCAGTATCTTGGGAAACAGGGATAGAGGAAACTGGGGGAGCCTGGAAGCCTGTAATTAACAAGAAAGGAAATTACAATAATAATACCAACACCTACTAAATGAACTCGCATTGTATTAGTGATAGCTTACGGTGAACGGTGTCGGATTCTTGATCTCCAAAGAACACTTAGCTTCAGGACCAGGGACCAGGCTTGATCACTCAAAGAAACAAAGAAAGCTTCTGACATAGACATCAGAAGGGGGATGGAGAGTGCCCCACTCGCTAGTCTTAGGAAGGGAATTATATACTTTTTAAACTAGTTATTACAATAAATCAAACAAATTATCTCATGGTTGTAAAGATCTTACTAGACCCACTCCCATAGTATACATTTTAAGATAACAGGATTAGTCAGAAGGTTTTCAGGAAGGAGAAACATGTCCTCAAGCAGGATACATTATTGTTATATAGTCTTTACTAAGGAATGTAGAAAAAAAGTTGTCCTTTCCTCCTCCTTGAGAATTCCAGGCCCCTGTCTCCTCCTTGAGAGCCCCAGACCCCTTTCTCCTCCTCAGGGACCCCAGACTTCTTATCAACCTGCCTAGGAATTGACTCTCGCATTAGGAGTTCTGCATTTATGATGTCATGAAATCCCCACACATCCTTAATCACCATTATTATATCATGTGGAGAGGCTGACTGATTTGAGTAACATCTAACAGTAAAAAGTGGTGGACCCAAGGTCTGAACCTGCCATTTGATTCCAAATTCATGCCTTTCAAACCCTGCCTCTATGAATAATAAATAAGTCATAAGCTGAGAATTGGGCCATGAGAGCATTTGGGAAGGAGAAGTTTGCAGCATGCTCTGAATGGTTACCGGAGAAGGCAATGGCACCCCACTCCAGTACTCTTGCCTGGAAAATCCCATGGACGCAGGAGCCTGGTGGGCTGCAGTCCATGGGGTCGCTAAGAGTCGGACACGACTGAGCGACTTCACTTTCACTTTTCACTTTCATGCACTGGAGAAGGAAATGGCAACCCACTCCAGTGTTCTTGCCTGGAGAACCCCAAGGTTGGGGAAGCCTGGTGGGCTGCCGTCTATGGGGTCGCACAGAGTCAGACACGACTGAAGCAACTTAGCAGCAGCAGCAGCTGAATGGTTATTCCAGCTACCATTTTTCCTCTTGGTTCATTGTGTTGCACCTCACTAGGAATTCAGGTGCCTATGCTTCTGAGGACCTTCTTTCTTTTTAATTTTTATTGAAGTGTAATTGATTTACAATGTTGTGTTCTGAGGACTTTCTTTAACCTGAAACCTACACTCATTCTTTCCTGGCCATATAAAGACCCTCTAAACAAATCAAAGGCTGTAGCAAGAAATGACACTGGATAGCCAGACTCCTGGGACAGATTTTGTTTTAACTGAAGTGTAGTTGACTTACAATGTTGTACCAATCTCTGCTCTACAGCAAAGTGACCCATTTATACAATATAGACATTTTTAATATTCTTTTCCATTATGGTTTATCACAGGATATTGAATATAGTCCCCTGTGCTATACAGTAGGACTCTGTTGCTTATCCAGATCTATTTTTGAGGTCTGCTTTTTAAGGTCTTGCTGAGTTTACATTGCTGTAGCCTGTAACTTGGGTAGCATTGGCAGGACTGGAAAAAGAAATACTTGTGGCCCCCAGCAGTGAACTGAGAAAGAAGCCCTAGAGTATGGAAGACTCAAACTGTGCCAGGTTACAAAGTTGCAACCTCAAGCTAGACTCTTGAGGCATGATTTTCCAGCTGTGTCTATAGGTCTTCTTCCCTCCAGAGAGTCCTGTCCCCACCATAGGTCAGGGTGAATCAGAAGTCTTTTTAGTAGCAAGACTGCTGATCACAGTTGAAGCAGGTTCTCAAAGGGTGGTCTATGGGCTGTGCTGTGCTAAGTGGCTTTAGTCCTATCTGACTCTTTGTGACCCTATGGACTGTAGCTGGACAGACACCACTGTCCATGGGATTTGGGTTGCCATGCCCTCCTCCAAGGGATCTTCCTGACCCAGGGATTCAACCCACGTCTCTTATGTCTCCTGCATTGGCAGGCGGGTTCTTTACCACTAGCACCACCTGGGTCTATGGGCTACCCTTCTCAAAATCTTTGGAGTGATAGCTAAAATGCAGATTCCTACAAAATCAGACTCTAAAGGCAGGGCTCAGGTATCTGCACACAGATGATTCCATTGCACATGGGAGTTTTAAAGTCACTGAAAAGGATACAGAGATCATGTTTATTAGCTACACCTCTATCCCCAATTGTTCTCTCCTAGGAAAGTCAAAGGAATCAAAAGCTGAAAAGAAATCACAGCTAATTCCCAAAGGAAAAAAAACAGGAGCCAAAGGGAAAAGGACACGGAAGGAAGGGAATCTGGAAACAGCTGTGGAGCTGAGTGGGCCTGCTGTCATTAACTCTAAGGAAACCAAAGACCGCTCAGGTGGAGGTTTCTTCCGCTCAGGCTCTGGGGTAGAGGACACTTGGCTCTCTTCCAAAGTTGAGGCTCCTGAGAGCCAAGTTTCTATAGATGGAAGGTCATCACCCACCCAGACTGCAACTGTCCCTGGAAACATGGAACCTGAAGAAGAGAGAAGCCACGAGGACCCTTCCAAGGTAGGCTTCAATATTCTCACCCTGGCCAAAGGGATCTCTGTCCTCACTGGTACAACTGCAGAGGTGGGGAAAACTGCCCTGGATTATATTAAACTGCCTAATGATTTTATTTATTCTACTTTGTTTTTTTCTGACCCTTTAAGATGCCAGATCTGATAAAAGACACTAGGGTGGCAAAGTCCCTCTGAAATGAGGCATTCTGTGAGGCTCCCGAACTGCCAGGGCATGTACCCACCCCCATGAGCAGAAAGGCGGCACAGCACTCGTCTGTGAGAAGTACAGGCCTCACAGTTAAAAGGAAAGGTGAATTCAGGCCTCAGAGCCAAGCACATATTCTTGACTTAGCCAGGAGTTTATGCATGGCTTGCCTACCCAACACTGTAGAAATTCCTCCATTCCTTTACTGCGGCACAAAGCTGGGCCACAGGCAACTTACACACACACATCTATCTGCCTTTTCTTTGAACGCTGCAAACATACCCACAGCTAAACCACTATGGTTAAACTCACAGAAGTTACGTGCAAATAGGAACAATTCTGCTGATTTTCATTTAATCTCTACAGCCTCACTTGTGACCCAGGTATGATGCACCCCGTTTCATACACCTACAAGCTAAGATTAAAAGGGTTAGATGTTTGCTGCCAGAAGTTGGGCAACCATCAAGTGGCAGCGTCAAGACTTAGATCTTTTGACTCCAAAAGAGCTCCAGAGCTCTTGCACTATTTTTTATTATTATGTATGTATTTTATAGCCCCAAAAAGGATTTCAGGAAGCTTTTTCCTTTCTGGTCTCAGTCTTCCCAGCTGCCAAGGCTACAGCATTCTACTCCATATAGCAGATGAAAATTTTAAGCTGTGGGCAGAACTTCTCTGAGCCTGCTCTAGACTCAGAATTTCTAGATTTATTATCAATATACAGTACTGCATTGCCTCTGCAAAGGCTAAATAAGATAAGGAAGTACCCACCCCCATACTGGATACACAGAGCTCCCATGGGACAGCGGCCATCCAGTGTTCCCCTCAGAGGCATGCTTCTGACTGAGGAGGAGGCATCAGGAAGAACAAAAAATCTAAGACACTCTTCACAGAAACTGACAGAACGTTTCATTGGAAAAGTAGATTTGCAGAGGATTAAATAGGAGTCTGACACATCTACACCTAAGACTGCTCCTAGAGGAGCCTTTAGCTAGAACCTGTGGTTATGAGCCCTGGCTTCACATTCGCATCACTGAAGATGTTTTTTAAAACCACCAAGAAAAATAATATATTTTTAAGTAGGTGGTTGGGGTGGAGGAGAAGTTTCCTAGCAGTCCAGTGGTTAGGACTCTGTGCTTCTACTGCCAGCCATGCTCAATCCCGGGTCAGGGAACTAAGATCCCACAAGCCTTGCTGAGTAGCCAAAAAAAAAAAAAAAAAAAACCTTTAATTAAATTTTAAAAACCTGCCAAGGCCTCCCACCTAAGTATTCTTATTAAATTGGTCCAGGTGGGGCTTTGGCCTCAAGTAATCTTTAAAAGTTCCTTGGGTGATTATTAGACACATGTAGCAGACATGGCCGGAGAAGGCAATGGCACCCCACTCCAGTACTCTTGCCTGGAACATCCCACGGACGGAGGAGCCTGGTAGGCTGCAGTCCATGGGGTCGCTAGGAGTTGGACCCAACTGAAGCGACTTAGCAGCAGCAGCAGCAGACATGGTAGCTCAGCTGGTAAAGAATCTCCTGGGTCAGGAAGATCCCCTGGAGAAGGGATAGGCTACCCACTCCAGTTTTCTTGAGCTTCCCTGGAGGCTCAGATGGTAAAAAATCCGCCTGCAATGTGGGAGATCTGGGTTTGATCCCTGGGTTGGGAAGATCCCTTGGAGGAGGGCATGGCAACCCACTCCACTATTCTTGCCTGGAGAATTCCATGGCCAGAGGAGCCTGGCGGGCTACAGTCCATGGGGTCGCTGACAACTAAGCGACTAACCACAGCACAGCAGGCATTACGTTGGCACTTTCACTGTTTGAGTTAATTCTAGTAATAGCCAGCCAAGAGGAAGACAGTTCAGAGAAATTAAGCTGTTACCCTTGAATTCTGAAGCAAGTAAGAGAGAGACTTGGATCCAGGTCAGTCAGAGCCCAGAGCCCGGGCCAGTGGTAGCAGAGTTTGTACGACTGTGGTCAGAGTGTGGAAACCACCTTACCTCTGATTAGAGGCCATGTGGTGGGGGTGGAGGAGGGCGTGCTGCCAAGACGAGGTCACCCGCGATCACTGCTCACTGACAACACTCTGGCTCCTCAGGCCTTCCTCGTCACGAGGGAACAAGAGAAGGCTTCCCGGGACAGGCTGCGAGCAGAGCGGGCTGAGATGAGACGGCTGGAGGTGGAGAGGAAGAGAAGGGAGCAGGAGGAGCAGAGGCGGCTCCAGCGGGAGCAGCTGGAGAGGGCAGAGAGGATGAAGGAGGAACTGGAGCTGGAGCAGCAACGCCGCGTGGAGGAAATCCGGTGGGTGGCGAGGTCGTGGCCACGGCTGTGACGGGACGCAGAAGACAAGTGGGGCTGACCTCCTCAGGGGGTACATTGGCTCTGAGGCTCATTGTTGTTGTCGTTCAGTCGTTTAGTCACGTCCAACTCTGCGACCCCATGGACTGCACCACTGCCTGGCTTCCCTTCACCACCTCCCTGAGCTTGCTCAAACTCATGTCCATTGAGCCGGTGATGCCATCCAACCATCTCGTCCTCTGAGGTTCCCTTCTCCTTCTGCCTTCAATCTTTCCCAGCATCAGGGTCTTTTCCAATGAGTCCACTCTTTGCATCACATGGCCAAAGTATTGGAGCTTCAGCTTCGGCATCAGTCTTTCCAATGACATTCAGGGTTGATTTCCTTTAGGATTGACTAGTTTGATCTCTTTGCTGTTCAAGGGACTCTTTAAAAGAATCTTCTCCAGAGGCTCATGCCCTAAGGGAAAACAGCATGTCTCATTTTATCCTCAGTTATCCCAGGGACAGTCTGGACCAAAGATAAGATAAGGTGTCTTAAACCGTTAGGGTTACTCCAGACAGATGTTTGTGGATGTTCCCGGGAAGGCTTTGAGATCCGTTCCAGCAAACATTTGTTATGCCTCTTGCCACACTGTCTGCATTGCGCAAGGCCCTTCCATAAGCTTCTGGGCTCATTTAATCTTCCCAACAACCCAGTGAAACAGGAACTTCAAAATCCATTTGATAAGAATGGAAAATGAGGATCTGGGAACTGAAGGCCAGGCCCCAGAGCACAGAGCTGTCGAAGCTTCCAGGCTTCTAGTTTGTCCTGTTGTGTTCTGGCTTCTGCTGTTCAGTCAGGCTTCCCTTGGAAAAGCAGTCTCTGCATGAGATGCTGTTTGTGAACTACAGCCTGCAAACCCTTCACCAGAGGCACAGCTTGTCCTGTAAGGACACTGCAGTGGTTCTGCCATCTCCCTTACCTGTTTATGGGTTTTCTCAGCTTGAGGAAACAGAGACGTGAGGAAGAACGACAGCGGCAGGAGGAGGAGGAGAGAAGGCAGTGGCTCCAGTTGCAAATGGCCCAGGAGAGAGCTCGGCAGCAACAGGAGGAGTTCCGGAGGAAATGTCAGGAGCTGCAGAGAAAGAAGCAGCAGGAGGAAGCTGAGAGGGCTGGTGAGAGGTGCTCCGCTCTCTGCAACTCCCTCTATCTGGGACAGAAATATTTTTATCCCCCTGTGGGTGTTCATTTGATTCTCCCCAGTTATTCCTATCCTAGGTCTCAGTGTGAAGCACTCTAAATGGGTAAGCTGATTTTTTTTTTTTCAAAGTGATTAGTAGGTGTGACTCTAGTGAGCTGAGATAGAAGATTGAAATAAGACAGACTTGTTTGTAGCAATGACTCTTGTGGTCCCAGTGATCTCCTGGAGTGGGACCCAGCCCCTTGCATTGCCCTTCCAGCATTGCTCAGAAGCTGCCTAAATTGGAGACACAGCTCTGCTCCTTGCCTGCTTCCCTAGAAGATGGAAACAAACACCTGGATGGCTGCTGGGCAGCCTTTCAGGTGATGTATGGATTTTCTGTAGCCCATATTTGAGGAACAGGAAAGTGCTTCAGCAGATGATGCCACTGTAGAGTGGTCAGACCAGCTGAGTAAGCACCAAGGTTCTCCAGACCCTGCCCTGACACCTGTCTCCAACCCATCTGCATACCAGATTCTGGAAGATTCTTCCCCAAAGTTTTGTGTTCATTGCACAGTGCACTGCACACAGTAGGTACCTGATAAAGGACTCAAGTTAGTAAATGAACGCAGGGTAATACCCACAGAAGATCTGGCAACCAGCTGCAGGTAAGCCATAGAACATCTCATGGGGAGTCCCTGGGAATCAGACTTGAGAGTCAGATCAGAGAGTTGTTTTCTTGAATAATGAGACCCCTGCTGAGCCTACCTGTTCTGTTCTGCAGAGGCAGAAAAGCAAAGGCTGAAGGAGCTGGAAATGCAGTTAGCAGAAGAGCAAAAGCACCTGATGGAAATGGCTGAAGAAGAACGGCTGGAGTACCAGCAGCGGAAACAGGAAGCAGAAGAGAAGACTCGGCGGGAAGCAGAGGACAGATGGCAGAAGGAAAAGGAAGCAGCAAGGCTGGCTCAGGAGGAAGCCATGAAACAAGCCCAGGATCAAGCCAGGTATTTGACATTTGAACAACAGTTGCAAGAGTGGGACTGTTCAAGGACTTGACTGCCTGCTTCTAGTACTAGCTTTGAGCTGCTTTTGGACACGTGTTTTCCCACTTCCCATAGCATGTTTGGAAGAACTGAAAAATAAGAGATTCTCCTGCTGCAAAGGTGATAGAATTTCTTGATAACTTAAAGAACTGGCATTGAAGCTAGACAGGGTTTAGAGATTATCTAGCTCAGCCCTTTGCTTCACAGATGAGAAGAGCAAGTCGGAGAGAGAAGGACCCTGATCAGGGCTATCGGTGAACTAGGAGCAGTACCAAGACTAGACCAAAGACTCCACCCCCATCCCTGATTCTGAACCACTGCCTTTCTCAGTATGTATTTACTGGGTACCTGTTCTGTGCCAAACATTGTTCTGGACACTGGGAACTCAGGATGAAGAAAGACAGACATCTCTTTTCCTATGGCATTTACATTCTAGGGATGGGGGTGGGGAGACAGACTCTAAACAAAGGTTGAGTTGGCAATAAATGTTATTCAAAAATTTTTTAAAGAGATGTAATAGGATTGCGGGAGGTTTGGTTTAGACAGGTTGGCCAGGGCAAAACCTTAGCAGAGGCGATATATAAGGGTGGGACCTGAATGACAATGAGTTAGTCACATAAACATCTGGAAGAAAAATATCCCAGGAGGTAAACACCAAGTGCAAAAGTTCAAAGAAAAGAATAAGGCTGGGATGGCGAAAGAATAAAAGAAAAGTTAGCATGGCTGGAACCAAGTGAACAAGGCACAAAGAATACTTGTAGATGAGGTCAGAGAGGTAGACCTTTTTAGTAGAAATAGCTCAGAATCAGCCATTACAATAATGATTATTACACCTTTCTGATAATAGAATCTCTTTAGTAATGTGCTTTCAATTGACTCCTTAAAAACCAGGTCCTCCATAGTGGCTATTATCACAAATTTCCCCTCCATAGTGAAAGCAACAAAGTCATCCTTGTTTAGAACCATCACAACGGAAGCGTAAAGAAGTCCGACAAAGAAAACCATGTGATTCCAATCTTAACTGTAAACAATTTACCCCCTTGAAATTTATTTTCTACAACTTAAGCTGAATCTAAGCTAATAAATACTCTTCAGGGGACAAGAAAAAAAAAGAAGGAAACCAGAATAACACTATTTCAGGGGTTCCCACCTTACCTTGAGTTGCTCTCCTGGATGTTCCTCAGCTGTTATGGGAATTACAAAATAGATTAAGGGAAGTCTTGATTCAGTTTCAAAATTATGTGTTCACGTATCACAACAGTAGGACTGGTTCGTAAGCATGGAAACCAAAAGCAAAGCTGAGTTGCAATTTTCCTCAAAGAAAACTGGCTAGAAATACAAGGGGTAAGTTGAGCTACTGTGCAACGCTAATCCAAGTTGCTTTGAAGAAACATCTTCATCTCCACCAAGAATAAGTAATTAAAGGGGTATGTGAAGGGTGTGAAAGAGCCTCATTCCAGCAAGTGTTAGAACTTAATGCCAGCTGGCTTGATTTCATGTTCACTTGTGTGACATTGGCCCAGGTATACTTTCTCTGGCCTGTTTCTTCATCCCTAAGACAAGAGAGTCCCTTCATGAATACAAATTTAAGAACTGTTACACCCTTCAACATTTCTAGTAGGAAGATCATGATCCTTGAAACCTCATATCTCAAGTTACTGTATGAAAACAGTATGACCTTCCACTAAAATGCAAGTTAGTAGCCCCAAGTCTAATGATGATTACTGAAATTCTTAGTGAAAATTATTCAACTATCTTATAAAGACAGTTTTCTAGGATGGTTTATCAGTGCTGTGATCATGGGTGTGAATTGTTTCTTAGGCAAAAAGATGCTTTGAAGAAACATCTACATTTCCACCAAGAACTCCATAAGGAAGCCAGTGGCCTACAGTGGACACACAACATTTCCAGACCATGGGTCTACTCTTACTTCCACTTCCTACAAATACCAAGATCTTAAAGAAGAAAACTTACAAGTTGAAAGACAGTGATGGAAAAAGGGAACCTTCTTTCTATAATGAAGTTCCATACTGAGCTCAATTTGTTCCATTTCATCTGGTTCACCCCACTATACAGCTAACTTCACTCTAGGACTTCCATCCACACCACTGTCCAGGAAGTAGTCACATGTAGCTATATAAACGTAAAACATTCAGTTCTCCAGTCAGACTAGTCACATTCCAAGTAATCAATAACTGAATGTAGCCACTGGCTACAATACTGGACAGCAGATACAGACCATTTTCATCACAGAAAGTTATATTGGACAACACTGTATTCTTGAGCCCTGAAAATTAACCAGCCTTGAGGTTTTGCTCCTAACTGTGCTTTGAAAAACCAGCCACTCACATGATTTCCCCATTTAAAAAATCATACTGACTCTATCAAGAGTCTTGATTAGATAATTTATCTTTAACATCTCTTTAATAAGTATCTACTACAGATCGATCATTAAAGGGGATGAAGAACCTTTAAGATACATAAAGCAAGCAGTATCTGAAGCAAAATCTTCCCACAAATTTCCTTTAGCCCTACTCTATACTTCAGTCTGCATTTAAAAACTTAATACTTGCAGATGATTCCCTGGAAATCTCACACTAATGCTTATAAGGTGCTTTCTACAGGAGCTGCCACTTCCACAAACCAGAAGTCAAGCTCTGTGTTTGTACTGCTGTGTTACTGGACTTGCTTAAATTTGATATTCAACTCCTTGCTTTATGTAACATAGAAATAAAATGGCCAAAATACTGGCTATCGTAGTGAATATGTCACAGTCTTCCTCAAACTTGTTGACCCTACTCGTACATTCATTCGTTATTCAACTGATTCAATAATACTTAGATGAGAAACAAGCATCTCAAATAATTCAACCAAGAGAAGAAAGAACACTCAAGGAAAACATCCTTACGGGGAAAATCACCATTCCTGATTTTATTTTCTCTGTTTTACAAATTTCAGAAGTTGCAGTCAAGCACCAGGTAAAGTAGCTACACTGTTATTCGAGGTGCCTTCCAAATCTGATATTCTATTAAACTGTTGCTGTTAAAGGCCTATTTTATCAGCACTACTAACCAGATAAGCACATTTTTCAGTTAACCATAGCAGAATGCACAGCATTTTAGAAGAATCCAATAAACTAAAATCAAGTATCCCCCATAGCTAAGCTCCACCACCTAAATGCCAAGTCTTCAGAGATGCAAACAAAGCTAAGATCCCAAACTACATACACACGCATTCTGGATAGCTCAAAGAGCCTATCAGCTTTCTCAGGCCTGACAGAAACATGCAACTCAATGAGGACTTTCTGGAAATGGGTCTTATTTCTATTTACTATTCAATACAATGGTCTAAAAGTTCTAATTTACCTAGACTATATATATATGTACAATACAAATAATTTTTCAGGTATGGTCAAAATAAGAATTTATATGACAAGCCAATTATTTTTCAACAGAAAATTTGAGAAGGTATTCAAACTATAACAGTTTCCATTAGAGATAGGTTTTATTTGCTCTTCTAAGGTAGCTTAGATGACATTCTATTTGGAATAATATGAAATTGGATTACATATGTGCATATATATTCTGAATTCTGTGATTCATTAAGGAGTTAAAAGAAAAAGTTAAGCCCTCTAATTAAGGAACTAATTTAGTATTTTAATTTTACAGTTGAAAAGACGATATAAAGAAAGAAAATATAAACAACCTTAACTACAGAGAACATTTTGAAATTTGTTAAGGGAAAAACTGAAATTATCAATATCAATTAAGAATTTTTGGCGTGCCCATTTATTCAACATATTGAGTTAACTGTATCATACAAATGCACCATACAGGAATATCAAGATTTTTTAAAAAACAACAGTGGGTATTTAAGAAGGTATTGTGACCTTAATTAAATCTTTAATTCTGAAGGCACTTCAGTAACTTTCAGTGCTTCAAAGTCATGATCATCACCGCACAATCCGGGAAAAAATCTGTACCATGTATGAACAATAATTGCCAGTATGATGCAAAAAAACCTTATGTTTTAAGCATTTTCTTTTTTCTTTCTGTACAATTAAAAATAAAATAAACATGGGTACAGTTTTTACAAATATTTTTTTTATTTTAATGAAGCTGGTACAGACACTGTCCATTTAAAACCCATATCCCAGGCCAAAAAGTACAAATAAAGTCAAAAAGAGCAGTGTTCTGTTGTATACACTTCTGCATGAATAACTTTAACTGCTAATGAAAATTAGATCTTTTCTGGGATCTTCTGACAAGACTTTTCTTTCACCTTAAAATGCTTCTCTTCAGTAAAGCCATCTTTGGAGTTAGTCATTATTCTCTGTCATTTTGACTCCAACTGGATATTCCTCTTCTTTTGGTCCAGACCCTCAGATTTTAAAAGTAGCTTCAAGTTAAGGAAAGGTCATTTTTCCACAGTTCTGTTTTCCGAAAAACTTCCGTCTCCCACTGAAAGTCATAGTCCAGGAGTGAAGCAATCACATGCTAGAACTTCAGGGCCAATTGGAAAGTCATTAAGAACACTTGCATTAGTTGATCTTATTTATCACAAGCCTGCAAATGCACAGTCCTGGAAAAGGCGGGCTCTCTATGCACACATGTAATTTTTAAAAAGGAGAGAGTGATATGAAGGGGGCTGAGGTTTGATCACCAAAAATCAGCACAATGAAAAGAAACAATAATGAATAATGGGCACTAGAATTCAAATTACCAGATGTTTTAAAGAGATGGGGTGCCAGTTTTCAATTATGTTTTGAACACCACATTACAAAAGAACTATTTTTAAAAATAAAAAAGGATTAAGGGGAAAGAAAAAAAATAAAAAGAATATCTAAACCGTTGAATGACCCCCTGTTTGTTCCTGATAAACTTCAATCACATCTTCTTCCTCCATTCCCAGCTGTAAGAGGAAAGAAAAGTGTTAGTAGTAGAATAAAAAGTACTATTTTTTTAACTGGCTGCAATTACGTGGCAACTGTGCAAAAAAGATACAAAAATAATCCATAGTTATCCTGTTCTGAAACTAACAATCTTGTTTCCTTTAATCCAAAGAACAGAGAGGTATATTCTTTTCTTCTGATACTATGTGGATATGAAATCATTCATGTTACTTTGCTGAGCCAACTTCACTTCCCAGTTTATTCACCATGTAAAACTTAAGTGTTTCTGAAAAGTACCTTAAAGGAGTTTTAAATTTAATGAAACATGTATAGAATAGTTTTTAAGTAATAGTTTGATGCCATATTTTCTAAAAATCATTTTACTTCCAGATGTAATTATTTGATAGAATCTCTTCTCTTTCAAAAAACCTGACTTCAGTTGAAATATATGTAGGTTTTGGCTAGAAAAATACTGTCTAAGGGTTCATTTCTATTATTTTCTTTGATAGTGACCACTCTCAATGAAGAGTTACTATATATCTACTTTTGACACTTCAATTCTATAGGCTTGATTTTTCAGGCCAATTCTCAATTCTTATAGAAAGGGGGAAAAAAAAAAAGACCCTTTAAAATGCCCTTTACAGAACATTAAGCAAAATATATGCAATTTTTTTTTTAATATGCATGAAGTATTCTGGAATGTTTTCTTAAAGACATTATTAATAATGGTTGCCTCTGAGAAATGGGAATGCAGAGATATCTAGAGTGTATTTCCCATTTTATATACTTTGGTAGTTTGGTTTTTTAATACTTTCATTTTTAACTACAAGTGTTCTTTATTTAAAAAATAAAAGTGTACAGAAGGGGGCTGGTGTTGCATAGAAACCCATAGACCCCTCAATGAGGCTTGTAAAGAACTGCAAATCTATTGATTCTGGTGTGCAGCCAGGTTAAACAACACTGAAACAGGCAGACTGAAAACAAAACTCAGCATTGTTTCCAATGAACTACAGTGAATCACAAAAGCAAATGAAGAATAACAGTTCAAAGGAAAGTTCAAGTAATCTCTGAGACAAGTTCTATATTTTATACAGGACAATTTTATGCAGAATACAAAATATGAAAATTAAAATATGCTAAGAAATCGAAAAATAAGTGAATTTAGAATTTTTTTAAGTGATTAATTGGTTCTGGTGTCACAGATATCTTGACTGTGATAAAACATATGAATGTTAAAATAGTTATTAATTAAAGGTGCTATTAAAATTTAATTTTAATTGCACACATAGCCTGGTAAACACTGCAAGGACTAGAATTCCCAATATTACAAGGAACCCTTGAATTGGGAAGGTAGCATATGTCCTTAAACTATGGTGAATATGAAGCCAACAGCTTTAAGTACATTGGCAGATAAGAGTAAATAAACAACAGTACAAAGAGGTCACTCCCTAAATACCTACTCTCTCCCACTGCCCCATTATTCTTCTAAAAAGATAAATCTTTTAATGATAGTAAGGGAGGTGTCACTAAAATGTATTAAATAACCTTCTGTGTTGCTGAGATTATGGCAAGCTTTTGTTGTTCAGTCACTAAATCTGACTCTGCAACCCCGTGGACTGCAACATGCCAGGCCTCCCTATCCCTGTGCCTTAGCCAAGTTAAGACAGGGAAAATATAAAATGAGTTTGGAATATCTTGTGCCAGACAGTAAGGAAGTACTCAAGAAAGTAGATGGATACTAAACCAACAGGGGAAAATTTGATGAGAAAAAGGATAGTCACATAGTTTCAAAGTATGTGCCCACATACTACTCAATTCCAACAGGAAAAATGGTTTAACTACACAGGGAAAAAAACAAAACAAAACGGTAACTGTTACACCCAGTGATAAAGGACTTCAGATACTCCAGATATTACAGCCTGAGAAAGACACATCACCATTTACGTAATAATCCAGCCAAACACACATGATCCAAATCTAGTCATGAGTTAACAGAACAGCCCAAATGAGAGTCTATCTGGAAAATAACTGGTTTGTACTCTTCAAAAATGTAAATGTCTGGCAGTGATGAGCCACTTGCCCTCTCTGAGAACAGAGTTCGGTAATGAGAATCTTTACTCTGGACTCAAGTTCTGAGCCAGACGAGGCACCCACCACCTCCAGTTCAAAACAAAACACCATGCTGGTGTTGACGATGGCAGCTGAAGGCTGGGGAGTCGAGTCCTTAAGCTGTGAGACTCAGATGGGCCTGTCAAAATGCTGGTGAGGGCAGAGGGAATGTTGAAGACACACAGCAGGTTGGGAGTTCATTCCATTCAGTGCCCAGCGCAGGAGGTACAGAGGTAAGAAGAGGATGTTGTGTGTAAGTGATCAGAAGCAGGGGTGAGGCTACTAGTTTGTTTTCTCCTAATGTTCAGATCGTTATCAGCTTTAATTTTCCCTGGGATGTTCCAGGATGAAAATGTGATGACTGAATCTTTCCTTGTTAATTTTCTTGTTTCTTTAGAACATGGAACTTTTTCCCCTCTCTTGATCATAATGCCCGCTTACTGAAATCAAGCAGGAAATTTTGATTTCCCAGGTATTTTCCAATCTTTGCTCTCTCCCACGAATATGACACATTGTTGATGTTTATATTTTACTATATTTTTGTGTTTGTTTTCCGATCCAGTGGCTACACTGTAGTAGTTTTTTTCTCCCTTCTGTTCCCTGCTCTCTGCCCCCCGCCATTGTTCTTTCTCCCCTCTATATTCCTGAGTACCTTCTCCTGATCTGGCTTCTCTGGGATTCCTGTTCTGGGTCTAAACTACCTTTCCCAGTACAAATAACTTAGTGTTTTCCACATGTAAGTGTATTTTAGGTGAAATAAATTGATCTCCAGTCGAGGCGGGGGGTGGGGGGGGGATGTAAATGTCATGAAGACAAAGACAGTCTGAAGAACTGTTCGAAGTTAAAGATAATTAAAGTGAAAATGAAAGCCACTCAGTCATGTCCGACTCTTTGCGACCCCAATGGACGATAGCCCACCAGGCTCCTTCCTGTCCACGGGATTCTCCAGGCAAGAATACTGGAGTAGGTTGCCATTCCCTTCTCCAGAGGATCTTCCCAACCCAGAGATCGAACCCAGGTCTCCCACACTGCAGGCGGATTCTTTACCAGCTGAGTCACCACGTGTTCATACTGACCTGGATCCTACAATGAGGGAGAAAAAGGGAAAATTGGGACAAATGACAGAACAGTATTCTAACAGTATTAAGTGTCCTGAATTTTAACAACAGTACTTTGGTTATGTAAAAGAAAATACTTGTTCTCAAGAAATACACACTAAAATATTTAGTAAATGGCCATGGTGTATGCAACCTACTCCCAAATGGTTCAGACGATACACATACACACACATATGGCGGGGGGGCGGGGGAGGAGGCGAATAATAAAGTACAGGTAGCAAAATGTTAAAAACTGGTAAATCTAGGTAGAAGAGAGTACAATGTTTTGCACTATTCTTGCCACTTTTCTATAATTTGAAAATCATCACAAAATAAAAACTTTTTAAAAAAGATGAAGGGATGTCAAAAAGAACAGATGTGCCAACTTGAAGGGCTTCCCACTGGCTAATATCTAAAGAATATCACTCATACAAAGTATCTCCCCACAAATTACTTATTAATCACAAAATAACTGGGATAAATTGATACAATGCTACAGTGGATAAAATGATACAATGGATAAAATATCTGGCAGTTAGCATCTTAACTAAGTGATCAAAATTAGTATTACCCATAGTAAGACATGGAAGTGAAGTGAAGTCGCTCGGTCGTGTCCGACTCTTTGCGACCCCATGGACAGCAGCCTACCTGGCTCCACCGTCCATGGGATTTTCCAGGCAAGAATATTAGAGTGGGCTGCCATTTCCTTCTCCAAGGAGTAAGACGTGGACATCATATAATTCCTGACATGATGCACTTGGATTTTCACAGCTTCACTCTGTGTTGCTCTTACCAAATGTTCAAACCTGAATCTAATCATGAGGAAACAACAGACAAACCCCAACTGAAGGACATTCTTTTTAATTAATTAATTTATTTTAATTGGAGGCTAATTACTTTACATGAAGGACAATCTAAAACACAGTTGGCCTGAATTCTTTTTTAAAATGTCAGTGTAATGAATCAGTCAGTCCTAAAGAAATCAACCCTGAATATTCATTGGAAGGACTGATGTTGAAGCTGAAGCTCCGACACTTCGGCCACCTGATGCGAATAGCTGTTCACTGGAAAAGACCCTAATTCTGGGAAAGACTGAAGGCAGGAGAAGAAGGGGACCCCATAGTTGGATGGCATCATCAACCCAATGGACATGAGTTTGAGCAAACTCCAGGAGATGGTGACAGGCTGGGAAGACTGGCGTGCTGCACGACTGTTGTGTGCATGGGGAAACAAAGAGTTGGACGCAACTTAGCGACTGAACAACAGTATAATGAAAAACGAAGGCTGAGGAACTGTTTCATATGAAAAGGAAGCTAAGAGGCACGATAACCAGTTAGAATGCATATCCTGATGAGATCCCAGGTTAAGTTAAAAAAAAAAAAAGGCAGGTGAGCTACAAAGGACCTTACTGAGACAAATTGCAAAATCAGATTATTTTGATTGTATATTCAATTACAGTATTGTATCAAGGTAAATCACCTAGATAATTTAACTGTGACTCTTAGTTGAACAATAACACTGAAATATTGAGGGGTAAAGAGCCATATCACCTGCAAATTAATATCAAATGGTCCACCAGTAGTGATAATCTGTACATACAGAGAGAATGATAAATCAAACACAGCACAACGTTAATAAATGAAGAATCTACAAAAAAGGTTATACAGGAGAATATTATACTAGTCTCATCATTCAATAAGTTTGAAATGTTTTCAAATAAAAAAGCTAATAACAACCATATATCGTTCCCACTATCAGAAATACCAGAAATGTTATTTTGTATGTGGAGGAGGGGAATCTGTATAATTGTAAATACACACACGCTCTTTTTCTCACATTTTATTACTTTCAGATATCTGGGGGTGGGAGTGAGAATAAGGGTAGAGAGGGTGAAATATATAAACAGGAAAATAAAACAATATATTCAATAAAACAAATGAAGGCATAGAAGCGTTAAAAACCATAACCCAAAAGGACAAAGACAAAAACATATATTAAGCTTCTATATTAAGTTCTCAAAATGGGCCAAAAGTCAAAATCGAACTCTAAAGATCACTATCACCATGAAAATGTACGCGAAATCTGCCAAATTTGAGAACCATCTGTCCATCCTTAAAAAGGCATAGTATGTGCCTTATAACAATTTAAGCACTCAGTCCCTACTTTTCACCTCTTTTTACTGGCATATTTGAAGGCACTAAAAGGGAAATTCAACCCAAAAGACTGTGTTTCTCTCTGACAAATAATATAGCACTTAACTCAGAGAATATTCAAGAAAAGGGCAGTTTAATGGTACCAGCAAACCACATCATTCAATGCAAAATTCAAAATATGTCTTGAATTCAGAGAAGAAATTATACTCACTTCTTTTGGAGTGTGATTATCAGCAATTCTCTGACCTTCAAAGAGAAACCTGAGTGAATTCATGGGAACTCCCTAAAAGGACAGAAAATGTACAAATACAAACCTTACAAGAGATAAACTTTGATGCACAAAAAGCAAACATGAAAGCTTCAACAGAATGTGTAGAACATAAAACTAGACAGCTAATTCTATTATTATTACCTTTAACTGAGTAAAAACTATTTGCTAGGTACTCCTGATACCAAATATTTTATATACAGAATCATAAATTTTTCATCACAGCAGCCCTAAAAGGTAATCATTATCACCTTATCTTCATTTACAGCTGGAAAATCCAAGGTATAGAGAGGACACACAAGCTCGTCAACAACTGAAGGCCAAATCTGTTCCCAACCCTGTGTATTCTTGACCACTATTCTATACAGTTTCCTCTCAAATCTATAAGCTAACATAAAATAAAATCAGATATTGGATGAGCACCAGCTACTAACTGTACAAGCAAAATTAGTTATAAACAGACTAAATCATAGAAATTTGGCAAAGCACAGCAGCAAGGCAGATAAACTACAGAAAACCTGTGATGGTATTTATAGCACTGTAAGTATCACAAAAGGTATTAAAATATATGTTTCTAATCACTTATTCCACAAAAATGGCTAAAAGAGAACAGATGGCTCATTTAAAGAGAAGTAACTTCACTAACAAGTATAAATCAAGAATCATTTATTTAGTCCACAAGTATCAGAAAATTCTGCTCAATAACTAATGTGTTAAGATTTCCGCCATGTTTAAGTACTATCCCAAAAATATCATAAAAAACTCAAACTATCTTCCCAATATGTACTACACTTATATATACAAGACCGTGCAAACTTACCCTGGAAGTGGTTTTAAACTTTTTCTTAGTTCCCTGACCAGGGGTTGAACCTGGGCCCCAGCAGTCAAACTGCAAAGTCCTAAGCACTGAACCACCAGAAAATTCTCTACTTTTAAATTATTTCCAGGGTTATGCTAACTAATAAACATAACTGACAAGGAAAAAATATTCTTTGATTTTAAATATAGGATCTTTCAAAAAGTAAGTATCTTATATTGGAGTTATAAAAGTTTCTACAGAAGCAAGTCTATAATCTCAAAATGGAAAGATGATTCAATCTCTCTTGTTGGGTAAGAATTCCATACTTCAGATAAATTAAGTATCCCACTGCGTGTATATCAGCAAACATAAGAAAAAAATTATCAAGCCTTTGTGAACTGAGTATAGAAACTTTTTCTAAAGACTATAAACTCTGAAGCATAAAAAATTATTCCAACTTGATGTTATATTATCTCCCCTGGCACCTTAGGGCTTCCCTGGTAAGCTCAGCTGGTAAAGAATTCACCTGCAATGCAGGAAACCTGGGTTTGATCCCTGGGTTGGGAAGATCCCCTGGAGGAAGGCATGGCAACCCACTCCAGTATTCTTGCCTGGAGAATTTCGTGGACAGAGGAGCTTGGTGGGCTAAAGTCCATGGGGTCACAAAGAGTCAGACACAACTGAGTGACTAGGCACAGCACAGCAATTTCAATTCTGAATCAGTTTAGTTTTCACTTTTGCACTTTCTCCTCAATAATCAACTCCATTATCTACAGATGAGGTAAAAGACTACATATTTTCTTTGGAGTTATTGTGAAGAGTAAATGACAATGTATCTAAGTACCCATTAGCACAGTGCAGTTAATACATGTTCATTTCCAGTTTTAGTCCCCATCAATATTATTGCAAATGTGAGCTAGTTGAGCCCCACTTAATAAGACTTGACTGAGCTTAACAATTAACATCAAAAACAGAAACAGGAAATTCCCTGGCAGCTCAGTGGTGAGGACTGAACTTTTACTGCCAAGGGCATAGGTTCGATCCTTGGTCCAGGAATTAGGAGCCCACAGGCCATGCAGCACAGCAAAAAAAAAAAAAAAAAAATGTTTATTGGCTCACTTATCCTAACACTGGAGTGGGTAGCCAGTCCCTTCTCCAAGGGATTTTCCTGACTCTGCAGGGATAGAATTTAGGTCTCCTGCCTTAGAGGCAGATACTCTAATGTCTGAGCCACCCAGGAAGCCCACTGTTTTCCTTATCCCAACACCTAAATGATCTCTTTTTCTTCTTGCAAAGTCCTAAATACTAGACTACCAGAGAATTCCCAAAAGATTACTTTTCTTTTGACCTGACAAGCTTTCTTAAAAGAAAAATTAATGATATATAAAGCACTGAATTTAATACTACAACATACAGACCTGCCTTTGACAGTATGATTCTTTGAGTTTCTTGAGATGTGTCGTCATTTTCACTTTGAAGTGAATCTCACTGCTATCCTAAGGAGATAAGAGGAATAGGATTATCTCTCTTTGTGTAAGTTACTTGCTTTGCCTGAACCAAATTATTTAATTATACATATACTACATACAAAAACATACAACTTGTCACCTATATTTTCCCTCCAAAATATTCTTTTTAGCATTCCTAACAGGTTTTATTAAAATAATCATCCTCAAAGTTGCTTTATACTCATTTCAAAGCAAGTTTCAGTTCAGTTCAGTTGCTCAGTCGTGTCCGACTCTTTGCGACCCCATGAATCGCAGCACGCCAGGCCTCCCTGTCCATCACCAACTGCCAGAGTCTACCGAAACCCATGTCCATTGATTTGGTGATGCCATCCAACCATCTCATCCTCTGTCATCTCCTTTTCCTCCTGCCCTCAATCTTTCCCAGCATCAGGGTCTTTTCAAATGAGTCAGCTCTTCACATCAGGTGGCCAAAGTATTGGAGTTCCAGCTTCAGCATCAGTCTCTCCAATGAACACCCAGGACTGATCTCCTTTAGGATGGACTGGTTGGGTCTCCTTGCAGTTCAAGGGACTCTCAAGAGTCTTCTCCAACACAACAGTTCAAAAGCATCAATTCTTCGGTGCTCAGCTTTCCTTATAGTTCAACTCTCACATCCATACATGACTACTGGAAAAACCATAGCCTTGACTAGATGGACCTTTGTTGACAGAGTAATGTCTCTGCTTTTTAATATGCAGTTTAGGTTGGTCATAACTTTCCTTCCAAGGAGTAAGTGTCAAAACATAATCTATTTTAGGTATTAAAATCAGCAGTATAAGTAAAAGTATGTATGTCAAAAATGCATTCCTTCACAATTGCATACCTATTCTATTTTCAAAATAAAAACCTAAACTATCACAAATTCCCAAAGGCAACTCAGAATAAAAAGTGCCCCCTATAACTGAAGTGCCACTAAAGATGGTCAAAGCTATGAGAGATGTATACCGTAAAACAGCAGACTGAACAATTCTTCCTGCCGTAAAAAGTCACCATACAGAGTCTGGTTTCTCTTGCATGAGTAAAATGAATAATCTAAGTCACTCAAATTGAAAGATGGGACCACAGATAATTTCCTTCTACCTAGACTGTCAAGTAAACTATCAGGCAACCATCAGAAAAAAATATTGGCACTTGCACACTGTAAAAATTTCAAAGCCAATTCTAATGATTACATAGCATATTCACAGATATATATTAGCGGAAGTTGCATGTTTTGTTTATAATTATTAAAAAAAAAGGAATTCCCTGGCAGTCAGTCCAATGGTTAGGACTTGGTGCTTTCACTGCCAAGACTCGGTCTGATCCTGGTTGGGGAACTAAGATCCTGCATGCTGTGTGGTATAGCCACATTTTCTTTTTTTTTTTTTTTTTTCACTTTCTTAATTAATTTTTTTAATTTAATTTTAAAATCTTTAATTCTTACATGTGTTCCCAAACATGAAACCCCCTCCCACCTCCCTCCCCATAACACCTCTGTGGGTCATCCCCATGCACCAGCCCCAAGCATGCTGTATCCTGCGTCAGACATAGACTGGCGATTCAATTCTTACATGATAGTATACATGATAGAATGCCATTCTCCAAAATCATCCCACCCTCTCCCTCTCCCTCTGAGTCCAAAAGTCCGTTATACACTGCTGTGTCTTTTTTCCTGTCTTGCATACAGGGTCGTCTTTGCCATCTTTCTAAATTCCATATATATGTGTTAGTATACTGTATTGGTGTTTTTCTTTCTGGCTTACTTCACTCTGTATAATCGGCTCCAGTTTCATCCATCTCATCAGAACTGATTCAAATGAATTCTTTTTAATGGCTGAGTAATACTCCATTGTGTACATGTACCACAGCTTTCTTATCCATTCATCTGCTGATGGACATCTAGGTTGTTTCCATGTCCTGGCTATTATAAACAGTGCTGCGATGAACATTGGGGTACATGTGTCTCTTTCAGTTCTGGTTTCCTCGGTGTGTATGCCCAGCAGTGGGATTGCTGGGTCATAAGGTAGTTCTATTTGCAATTTTTTAAGGAATCTCCACACTGTTCTCAAATTTTCTTTAAAAATAATAATAAATAAATTCTTATCCTGTGGATAATTTCAGGAACAGACAAAATTTCTAGAGCAATACCTCACTCCATCAGCTAAAATCATTTCTAGATGAATTAAAGAGCTTAATTAATGTTTAATAATTAATTAAAATATTTTTAAAAAATTTAGTTATCTTCTCCTCTTCTTTGGGAAAGACTTTTTCCCTAATCTTGACATTAGTAAATCCTTACTTTAAAGCAAGATTTTAACTCAGAAAACATTTTTAAAAAAAAAGGAGACTGATAAAGCCAACTTAATAAAAACAGAAACCACCTATAAGTAAGTTAAGAGACTCTGAAGAAAATATTCACAACATATATAGCAGACAAGAAAAAATAAGTAAACATGAAGAATTCCTACATATTAGTTGTTGTTAAAAAGGTAATCCATGGCATAGGAGAAATGTACACAAGCACAGCTGCTTTACTACACTCTGCTTTTTCTTACTTGGCTATGCCAGATCTGTTGTGGTGCACAGAATCTTCAGTTGCAGCACATGGATCCACAGTTCCCTGACCAAGAACAGAATCTGTGCCCGCTGCACTGGGAGCAGTCTTAGCCATTGGACCACCAAGGAAGCCCCTGTGCTCTCTTTATTGAATTTTGCAGGTACTGCGTTTTTTACAAATTGAAAGTTTGTAACAAACTTACATTCAGCAAGTCTACCCGCACCATTTTTCCAACGGTGTTTGCTCATTTCAGGTCTGTGTGTCCCAGTTTGGTAATCGGTAATTTAGTAATTCTCTCAGTAATTCAAATCCTACCCCAACAGAAAAAGCTCACGCAAGGCTCAGATGATGGTTAGTAATTTTTGGCAATAAAGTATTTTTAAATTAATGTGTGTACATTGTTTTTTTCCAGACATAACACTATTATACACTTAAACCACATTATAGTGTAAACATAACTTTCATATGCACTGGGAAACAAAAGATCCATGTGATTCACTTTATTGCAATGGTCTGGAACCAAATTCTCAATATTTCTGAAGTAAGCCTATAAATCAACGGAATAAAATTGAGAGTCCAGAAATAAATTCATATATATCTACAGTCAACTGATTTTGACAAAGATGCCATGCAGTTCAATGGGAAAAGAACAAAACTTTCAATTAGTGTTCTAGGAAAAACAGATAGCCATATGCAAAAGAAGTTAGACTCTCCTTCAAACCCATACTAAAAGCATGCAAAAAGCACTCAAAATGATAAAAAACTAAATGTAAGAGCTAAAATCATAAAAACTTTAAAAGAATCTATAGCTGTGAATTTTTGTGACCGACTGAGGTAATAGTTTCTTACATATGACACTAAAATCACAGCAAAAAGAGAAAAAAATAGGGATTTCCTTGGCGGTCCAGTGGTTAACAACCTGCCTGCCAATGCAGGAGACACAGGTTTGATCTCTGGTCTGGGGAGATTCCACATGCCAAGGAGCAACCAAGCCCGTGTGCCACAACTACTGAGCCTGTGCTCTAGAGTCCGGGAACTACTGAGCCCCAGTGCCCAGAGCCCAAGCTCCACAACAAGAAAAGCCACTGCAATTAGAAGCCCACGCAGCACACAGAGAGGTCCCCACTCACTGCAACTAGAGACAGCCTGTGCAAAGAACAAACACCCAGCACAGCCAAAAAGTTTTTAAAAAGATAAATTCAATTCATTGAAATCAAAAACTGTTTGTGCAAAGGACACAACGCAGAAAGTGAAAAGACAACCCAAAGATGGGAGAAAACATCTGCAAACCATCTAACTGATAAGGATCTAATAACCAAAATACATGTGAAAAGTTATTACAACTCAAAAATAAAGACAAATAATCCAATCTAAAAATGGACAAAAGATCTGAATAGACACATTTCTCCAAAGATGTGCAAATGGCCAATAAGAACAGGAAAAGATATCCATCATTAACCATCAGGAAAATACAAATCAAAAACACAATGAGATACTACTTCACACTCACTAGGATGACTGCTGCTGCTGCTGCTAAGTCGCTTCAGTCATGTCTGACTCTGTGCGACCCCATAGACGGAAGCCCACCAGGCTCCCCCGTCCCTGGGATTCTCCAGGCAAGAACACTGGAGTGGGTTGCCATTTCCTGCTCCAATGCATGAAAGTGAAAAGTGAAAGTGTAGTCCGCTCAGTCGTGTCCAACTCTTCGAGACCCCATGGACTGCAGCCTACCAGGCTCCTCTGTCCATGGGATTTTCCAGGCAAGAGTACTGGAGTGGGGTGCCATTGCCTTCTCCGCACTAGGATGACTATATATATTTAAAAAACAACAACAACAACAACAACCAATCCTGGGTAAAATGTAAAATAACAAACCTTCATTTATTGTCGGTGAGAATAATGTATAAAATGGTGCAGCCACTGCTAAAAGCTGTTTGAAGGCTCCTCAAAACGTTAAACAAAGTTACTACTATATTAAACCCAATAATTGCACTCCTACATTCTCTATAGAGAATTGAAAACATATCCACACAAAAATTATAATGAATATTCAAAGCAATATTATCACACTGGCCCAAAACTGAAAGATTGGTATAATAATACCCCATGTTTCAGAGAATGTGGGAAAATGGTACTCTCACACTTCCATGGTGAGAGTGTACTAGTTCTTCCGTCCCTTAAAAAAAACAACTATGACGATTCATTCCTCCACTAATTTCCAGCTAACCTTTATTATCTATTAGCGTCTCACACGGAGAAGGAAATAGCAACCCACTCCAGTGTTCTTGCCTGGAGAATCCCAGGGATGGGGGAGCCTGGTGGGCTACCGTCTATGGGATCACACAGAGTCGGACGCAACTGAAGCAGCTTAGCAGCAACATCTCAAAAAGGGTCAATAAGATAACGATCAGAGTCTGGAGAAATAAGGTGCCAACAGAGAGAACGGGATCAGGAAAAGGCCTGAGAGGCCCTTTTGTGTAAGGCCTCTAGCGTTATCACTTAATAGTAGTCACTGTATTTGCCACTGAAGCATGCTAAACAAGAAAAAGTTCTATTAGAAGAAATTAAAGTGATAAGTTGCCTAGTGGAGCAATTTAAAAATACAGTATCACCCTCTCCTACCTCTAACAGATGCACATACAGTAAACGAAACTCCACTTTTCAATAACTTGCCTTAGTTGAATCATTTTTTCTGTTTCAGAAATCATTCACACATTCCAGAGTCAAAGGAGAAAAATAATGAAACTCACCTGTCCAATGACTTTGAGTTTAATATATTCTCCTTCCTTCTTATCCCCCAAGTCCTCGGTTGAAGGTTTTGCTTCCTGAAAGTACATATAAATGTAAAAGTTTCCATTGCTATTTTAATTACTCATCCATTACTTTGACTTAGGGTACAAAATTTGCAACTAAAAATACAGCAAGCATTTATTTTCTCTGCCAGTCAATCGAGCAAAAAAGGTTCTAAGTCAATTACTCTCTCAAACAGTTCACTGAAAATCAAGAAAGAAGTCTCTTTTATTATAATCCTACAGTAAAGGTTCTAAAACTTCACGGTGCTTCAGAATCATTGGAAGGACTTGTTAAAAAGGTGGCTGGGTCTCACACCCAGCTTTTTATTCAGGAGGTCTCGGGTAGGGCTGTAATATGCACTTCTGACTAATTACCAGGCAATACTAATGCTTCTGGGCAAAGGAACAACCTGGAAGCCATTATCTTACAGTCAACTACTATCAGTCAGAGGAAGCTCATCCTCCAGGAATCCTTGACCAAACATTTTGAATCCAAGATTACTTTCTTACAACCCAGTGGGAGAAATTAAATACTTCAATTACAAAACTGAACTAAGAAATAAAAATTAATCACATTAACATAAGCAAAGGTCTTTTTAGGAAGGAGAATCAAACAGCAAAGTATTGGCTTAATGTACGTGAGTCAAAACAAATCATTTTATATCAGTTATTATTTTAGACTATCTGAAGCAGTATATGCAATTTCAAAAGATTAGGCTTGGGTGAAAAAAAAAATTAGGAGAATTAAACTGGAACAAGAAAAAAGCCCAAGCAGGGTAAGTACTAACAGCAAAGAGCAAACAAAATTGGAAGACAGAAGGAAAGAGTATAACCCTCTCACAAATTATACCATAAGAAAATGAAGTTAGAATAAACTAGTTGAAACAACTTTGCCATGAAGTATTAAGAAAGGTAAGCCATTTTTAGTAAAAGGGTAGCTTGGTAAATTTCACTCAATGGTGTGATAAAAGTAGCTCTCCCATGCACTTTACCTTAGTTTGGCAACCATATTATTCACTTATTTAAATATATACTTCTTTATTATTCACAGTAATTTCAAGCTGTTAATCTACTCTTGGTAAGAACTGTTGCTGTTCAGCCACTAAGTCATGTCTGACTCTTTGCAAACCCATGGACTGTGGCCCTCCGGGTTCCTCTTCCTGTGGGATTTTCCAGACAAGAATACTGGGGTGGGTTGCCATTTCCTTCTCCAGATCTTCCTCGTCCAGGGATCGAACCTGAGTCTCCTGCATTGGCATGTGGATTCTTTACCACTAAGCCCCAGGGAAGCCCTTTGGTAAGAATACAACCAGCTTACTTAAGAATATAGAATAAGAATCTTGTATACTTAATAACATACAATCAGAATATTGTGTATTCTTAACAATTTAATATACAATACTTCTGTAATTCAGAAGTAACAGGGGCTTTACCTGTTTATTTCATGCCAGTAACTGAAAACTAACAAACTCTTTAACATTCAAAATTTAACAAAATATATTAAACTAGAAGTAGCTTTCAAATTTAAGATACAGGCTAGAGTCCAGGGAAATGCTTAGATAACAGAACTGACTTCATTAGTATGAATTCTTGCCTGTTTATCATTCTGCACTACTTTCAACATTTGCTGACTACTGCATTTTATGGCAGCTGGCAAAATAAGCCTTCTTAAATGAGACAGTATTTCACCTGAAAACTAGAAGACTGTCTTCAAACAGTCCCACAACCACATTTCTCTGAATTTATATTCAAAGTAAACAATTCCTTCTTCCTTTAAGTACTGAGAGAGGACAAGGACAATTTATTCCATGCAGTGAAAGGCAATAAAGAGCAAAGAAGCCCTGCTGCTGCTGCTGCTGCTGCTAAGTCGCTTCAGTCGTGTCCAACTCTGCAACCCCATAGACGGCAGCCCACCAGGCTCCCCCGTCCCTGGGATTCTCCAGGCAAGAACACTGGAGCGGGTTGCCATTTCCTTCTCCAATGCATGAAAGTGAAAAGTGAAAGTGAAGTCACTCAGTCATGTCCAACTCTTAGCGACCCCAAGGACTGCAGCCTACCAGGCTCCTCCGTCCATGGGATTTTCCAGGCAAGTGCTGGAGTGGGATGAGGTGTGTTAAGCTTTATCTGAGTTTGCACAAGGAAGAAAACATCCCCCTCCAAGAGGATCAGCAATACATCAGCACAATGGGACTGACTGTGCTCCAGTGTTTCCTAGACAGAGGATACTCAGAACAAAAGAGTCCTTCCCTCTTCTCCAATCCATCCTCCACATTGCTTCAAAACTCTTTCCAAAGCATAGCTTTTCGGACTGTATGTTTGTTTGCGTGCGCTAAGTCATGTCCAACTCTTTACGGCCCCTTGGATTGTATGTAGTCTGCCAGGCTCCTCTATCCGTGGGATTCTCCAGGCAAGAATACTGGAGTAGGTTGCCATTCCCTTCTCCAGGTGATCTTCCTGACCCAGGAATTGAACCCGCGTCTCTTGTGTCTCCTATATTGTCAGGCAGGTTCTTTACCATTAGCGCCACCTGGGAAGCTCCCCTCTGACTATATAACTACCCCTATCAGGAAGCATTAATAGCTCCCAGCACTTTAAGGCCTAGAAACAAAGTCCACAACATGGCATTCAGTTCTGCCAGTACCAACCTTAACTCCCATTTTTCCCTCACCACTTTCTTTACAACCCAAGGATTTTGTTAAATTGGATTTGTGCTGTTCCCTGAACATGTCTATAAACTTCCTTCCATCTTCAGCCCTCTACTGTCCTCGTTTCCTTTACCTGTAATACACATCCTCCCTTTACCATAACCTCTCTTGAAATCATCTCACAGAGGTCCATCATCTGAAGTCCAGTATGTAAACAACTCTTCTGGGAACCACATCTCCCCTCAACTTTCCAACTGGGATTAATATTTTCCTTTAATGCTCCTATTAACAGTGTATTCATATCCTTTAAAAGGCATTTATTCTCAATTTAAAAACATTCTCCCTTTACTGTCATCTCAAGTTGTCCTCATATTTTTCTTCAGATTTCTTGTAAGTTCAGTTCAGTCACTCAGTCGTATCCGACTCTTTGCGACCCCATGAACCGCAGCACATCAGGCCTCCCTGTCCATCACCAACTCCCAGAGTCCACCCAAACCCATGTCCATTGAGTCGGTGATGCCATCCAACCATCTCATCCTCTGTCATCCCCTTCTCCTCCTGCCCTCAATCTTTCCCAGCATCAGGGTCTTTTCGAAGGAGTCAGCCCTTCTCATCAGGTGGCCAAAGTACTGGAGTTTCAGCTTCAGCATCAGTCCCTCCAATGAACACCCAGGACTGATCTTTAGGATGGACTGGTTGGATCTCCTTACAGTCCAAGGGACTCTCAAGAGTCTTCTCCAACACCACAGTTCAAAAGCATCAATTCTTTGGCGCTCAGCTTTCTTTATAGTTCAACTCTCACATCCATACATGACTACTGGAAAAACCATAGCCTTGACTAGACGGACCTTTGCTGGCAAAGTAATGTCTCTGCTTTTTAATGTGCTGTCTAGGTTGGTCATAACTTTCCTTTCAAGGAGCAAGCATCTTTTAATTTCATGGCTGCAATCACCACCCGCAGTGACTTTGGAGCCCAGAAAAATAAACTCAGCTACTGAGTTTCCACTGTTTTCCCATCGGCATTTGCTATTTCCACTTTTACTCTGAACTCACTGCCATCAGGTTTATATAGTACCCCACCATTCCACTTGACACTTCTTTCACCAAGGTTACCAGTTCAACTTCTTACTGCTAAACCCAAAGGACAATCTAAAGTCTTATCTTTAAACAATAGACACTGATGACTCCTTCAAACTCTCTACCTTTGGCCTCTAAGATTCTATGACCCCTCATCTTGACCACTTCTTTAAATGCTGGTGCGCCTCTGGGTCCTAAGTCTTTAAGCTTCTTTTTCTTCGTCTTCCTGGGTGACCTACAATTCCAACTGTCTCTCAGATACTAACCATTCTCAAAAACCTGACCACTTTCCTGAGTTTCACTCAATTAATCCAAGAGCTTGAACATTTATCTCCACTCTGGATGTCTCCATGGGTAGCTCAACTTAAGTGTCCAAAACTGAGTGCATTACTTCTAGCTCCTCTTCCTGAAAACCAAAACCTAAAAGAGACTACAACTCCTCCTGGATTCCCAATTACAATAAATGTTTAACACACACTCAACTGCACAGAACAGACATTTAGTAGTCATCTTTGGCTATCTTCCTCTCCTAAATCTCACACTTAATAATTCACCATTCTGACAACTATATCTCTTAGTGACTCTCATTCTCTATCCCACTGCCTTATTTCGGGCAGTCACTGTTGCTCATTAGCAATACCAAAATGGCATAACAGATGCCCCAAGTTTAGCTCCCTCAATTTAATTCTTCCCAACTACAACCAGAGCCATTTCTCTAAAACGCAATCTGATCTGCCCAGAATCTTCAGGATTAAGTTCAAACTCCTTAGCTGACACATACTGGTCCTCCATGTGCTGGTCCCTGCCTAGCAATCAAGCCTTATTCTCCTACCTATCTTGCTAATAATATTCTTTGCTCCAGCCAAACTGAACTATCTACAGCTCCTTAAACATGGCACTCTCTACCTTATCTCGACTATCCCTGTACATATTACTCACCTCTGCTTGGTATGCCCGTTCTTACCCTATCCCCCTTTTAAGACCACTCAAGCATCACTTGCCATAAAATCATTTCCCTGATCACCCTCTTAAATGTTCTCATACTGCTTACTTTAATTTTATTATAACCACATGTCTGCATATCTGTGTTTCCCACAAGACTGAGTTCCTTATTGACACGTCTTATTCTTTGTATTTCTGGTCAAGTACAGTGTCTAGTATTTTAAAGATACTCAATATGCTTGTTAAATTAACATTTTCTGTGACAGTTTTGTATGTCTTGACTTTCCTACAAGTTTACAAGGAGGAGGTCCACATTTTTCATCTTTATAGTCTCTATACTGACAGATACCAGGCAATTATTTAATGTTGGCTGAATTAAGTTGATAGCACTATCATCTGTATCATACCACAAAATCTTACTAATGTTTCATACTTCTACCGTACACAGCAGTCAATACAAACAAAATCCTTTCAGCATTTTATATTCACAGTTGGGAAGAAGAGGTAATTCACTTCAATTTCACAAGAACATGTGAACACTAAAATTTGAAATTTCCAAAAATACTGCCACTTTCCTTAGTCACTCCATTTTGGCAATCTCTTCCCAACTCTGAAGCACAAGAGCAATGCCATCTGTACCCACTTGTTTAATAGCCTCACGCTTGCCCGATGCAGTCATCCAACTTTTCATGTGTTTTTTTCCCTTCAACAAACTAGTCTGGGAAATGAGAAGATCTTGTACAGAAAAAGGCCAAAGTTTGTCTCTAGCTATCTCAGTGTCTTTCGTATGCCTTCTTTCCTTCTTCTTTCCTTCTCTCCTCTGTTTAAATAAAAAAGAAGCTGCCAATACAGAATGGTATGGCACACTAGTCACAAAACACTAAAAGCATTCAGCACTGGACCCAGAACAGTAGGTCATCACAGAAAAGATAATCCCAGAGAGCCTGGCTGATTAGCTGGGAAGGTTACATGGCCCCAGAGCAGAAGAAACTGGTAATGTAAAGAAAAGTAAAGGAATGTACAAGATCAAAGGCAAGAACTGGAAACCTCTAAATTTTCAGGTCTGTGTCATCTAGAGATTGAATCATGGTAACTAGAATGGTAGAAAAGAATTTATCAGACACCAGGCACTATCAACTCTTCTTACCAAGATATAAATGTAACAGCCTAGAAATAGAAGATGGCTGGATCTGAAAAGAACAAGACAGGAAAGGACACAAAACCCAACAATCCTCATTTACAAATGCACAGAATTCAAGAAAATAATTTTATTGTGCCATTTCAAAGTCAAAAGAACAAAAATTTTGCTAAGAATCTCTATGACAATCTGTATGTTGACAATTCAATCACAGGGAAAGAGCACCACACTTAACTACTCCCAGCCTGAAACTGACCCTTCCAGTTAGTTGTACAAGGATTGTTCATTCTTCTGAAAGAGGGGGGGATTCTGGGGAAAACCAAAAATAAAGACTGCATTTACTCTTATTTGATGACATTAGCAAATCTGTTCAATTTTAAAGGTGCAACAACAGTATTCTGTTTATGTTAAAAGAAAAAAAGTCACATACTGAGTGACTTCCCTGGCAGTCCAGTGGTTAAGAATCCAAGCTCCCAATGCAGGGGGCTCAGGTTTGATCACTGGTCCAGAAACTAAAATCTCACATGGCATGGCCAAAAAAATAAAGTAAATCTCTGTTAGAGATATATATTGAAATATCTGTGGATGAAATAATACAATGTCTGGGACTAGTTTCAAAATGATATTATGAAGCGGTGTGGGGTCATGTAGATGAAATAAGATATGGGTATAATTATATATACACTGAATTTGTCCATAATAAATCACTTAAATGCCTTCAAAGTTTCCAAATTTTCTGTAACTGTAGTTCTTACTATATGTCCATTTATTTCATTTTATTTCCTAATAAAGAAAGCTCAACAAAGGATTAAACTGGATGATTCTAACAATTATATCCATTGTTAAACGATACAAAAACCCAAATTACAATACTTCAGTAGATTTACCACAATTCTAAAAGCACACACTCATATAGTTTCAGTTCATGCTACCTATGTGCAAACTTAAGGAGACACTACTAGACATTTGGAATAAAACTGACCAGACTTAGCTCTATAACTTGGAGGTTTATGTCAACCTGTCGAGACACTGGGATTTGTGTAAATTTACATTCAACCCTACAATTGCAGTTTAACACCAAACACAGACAACTTCTCAAGAACTGAAAATTATAACTGAAAATCCCACTGGTTGTATAAGCCCTACTCTCTGCAGCCATACTGTGGACCTACGCAAAGCCTAGAGCAAACTGGGTCCACTGTATCCAGAAGTATAGCATGCAAATGTAGACAGGTATGGCAGACATTGTTAATTACCTATCCAATATCCATGTCCCCCTTCTTCCTAAATTTGCCAGCGGGGGCGGGGGGCGGGGGGGGGGGTGGTGGAGGGAATTCTAAGCTTCTCTCATGGCCATGTGATGAGGTGCTGGCCATGGAGATATAAAGTGACATACTTTTTCCTGGTATATACTTTTTGACATACTTTTTCCCTTTTCTCCATTCCTTTCTCCTGCCTGGAATAAAGAAACAAAGTAATCTCGCCCAAAAGGAGACTATCTTTTCAGCGAAGACATCTGCTAAGGAGACAGGAGTTAAGAAGGCATAGTGGAACTGTCTTACCATCCCTGAACTACTTATGTCTGGACTTGTTTCATTAGAAAAACAAACTGTATACTTGTTTAACCTACTATATATCAGATTTTCTGTTATTTAGTCCAGAAGCAATCCAAACTGACACAGGAGGTGGTCTAAATAGGAAGCATTTGGCTTATGTTAAAAAACAGCTTCTAGAAAACCACCCCTGTGTGTATCGAATTGCAGAAGAGATAAGTAAATTGTGGTATATAATCACACAATGGAATGCAACATAGTAATGAGATTTAACAACAAACTACACACAATAATACAGACAAATTTCCAAACAATGCTGAGCAAAAGAAGCCATACACAGAAGCACTTAGGGGAGGAAATGGCAACTCACTCCATTATTCTTGCCTGTGAAATCTCATAGATAGAGAAGCCCGGTGGGCCACAGTCCATAGGGTCACAAACAGTTGGACATGACAGAGAAACACACGCACACAGTCAGGACAATCATTCTTAATCTGGGTGCTGGCTGCATGGACGTGATCAGTTTGTGAAAATTTAGCAAACTGCACATTTATGTACATTTTTTCATACATGCATTAATCTTCAGTAAAACCTTTCAAAATATCTGGCCCTAGCTATTGAGCACAGTGGGTCTAGCAAACAGAACTCCACCCTAGCTTCCTTCGGGTCTTTTTCTTCAGATTCTCACTAGCTCAGTAAAGGCAATCAAATACAAAAAGAATGGTCAAAATATAAAAGTATAACAAATACAACACATCTTTAAATAAACTTAAATCATGTTGCAGGAATTTCAAAATAATTTTAACTGTAAGACTAAGTATTCAATAGTAGGATCTGTGCGACTTTACCCACATGACTTCTCTAGAGTATCAGAGAATTAATTACCAAAAAGAAAAAAACACAATTTCAATAAATTCCAAAATGAGATACCAAACATAACGCTGAGAAAATTATCCGTGGGGAATTCCCTGGTGGTCCAGTGGTTAGGACCTGACGTTTCCACTATCCTGGGCCGGGGCTCAATCCCCTACTGCCTTACTCAGGGAACTAAGATCCTGCAAACCACGTGGGATTATTATTATCCATAACAATCCCAATGTCCTGGAAGAAGCAAATGATTCAACTTTAGAGATAAAGTTACTAGTTCTATTGCTAATAGAAGTAAAGACCAAGAAGGTAAGCAAGCATCATAACAGGAAAACTACTGCATGACAATCAATCCTTCATCAACAACAAAACATAAAGGGAATTAAAAGAGGAGGAGGAGAATACCTGCTGGTTCACATTTTTGAGACAACCTTCCAGTTCTGGGGCTTAGAATGGTGCCTGGAACATATTGACATTCAATAAATACTTGTTAAATGAATGACTCTTACCACTCATTCCTTTAAAAACTTTTACTAAGTATTCAGTCACTGCTGGAACTTCAGGAAAAAAGGGTGAGTAAAGCCTGATTTCTGACCCTGGAAAGCAAACAGTGTAATGGAGAAAGGTACTTAAATAATTGTAACTATATATAAAAGCTATAATATATAATATTATTCTAATTGGTATGGGGGGAGGCTAATGAGTATCAAGAGATATTTGACAACTGCTTTAGTTTTGAAATCTGAACTACTCCACTAACACTCATAAATACTCTAATCATAATAATCATACTAAGTTTTAAAAATACTATTAAATAATATTCACATTTTATTTGAAATGTTTTATTATAATCAATATGTTTGCAACATCTACTAGCAGCACTTCATGTATCTATCTGTCAGACAGAAACAGAATATAACATTCCTCTCCTGGGGCAGGGAATACTTAGTATCAGTTCAGTTCAGTCGCTCAGTGGAGTCCAATTCTTTGCGACCCCATCAACTGCAGCACACCAGGCGTCCCTGTCCATCACCAACTCCCAGAGTTCACTCAAACTCACGTCCATCAAGTCGGTGATGCATACGTTATCAGCAACTAAATGCTCAAATCATAGCATCAGTGTAACATATTTATTCTACGAGGTAAGTAGTACACATAATTATGAAATTCAATACACACCTAGTTTATCATATTCTTCTGCCATCTCAGGCTAACAGGGAGATAAGCAAGCACCAAAAACAGGGAGATATAAATAATGCTGCAGGGAATAATGCTATCCTAACAAAAGAAATACAACTAGTGTGGTAGATTAAAGATAACTGCAAATTCTTTGTTACTCTTCCCATTAAGAAATGGAATCTAGATGTCTTTTCCTTGGTGACTATAGTTAATAATACTGTATTGTATATTTGAAAGTTGCTGAGAATAGCCTTTAACACAAGAAAAATTTGTAACTGTGTGTATTGATGGATGTTAACTAGACTTATCCTGGGGATCATATCACAATATATACAAATCGTTACGTTGTATAACCTGAAACTAATATGTCAATTATATCTCCACTGAAATAAATAAATGCCTTTCCCTTGAATTTGAGTTGAACTTAGTGATTTGCCTGACAAACAGAATGCAAAAGTGACTTCCAAAGTTAGGTTCTAGGAGGCTTGGGGTTTCTACCCAAGGTTCTCTGAACACTGTCTTGTGAGCCCTGAGCTGCCATAAGTCTGAATATCCTGGGGTCCCTGTGCTGAAGAGAATACATGACAAGACCACTCAGAGAGGCCTTGAGACTATATGAAGAATCCATCCATTACAGCCCACAGTCATGGGAGTAATCCCAGCAGACCCCACGCGTCAAGGAGCAGTGATGAGCCCAAACATTTATGAGCAAAACAAGACTGTTGTGTTAAGCCATTACGTTTTGAAGTAGTTTGTTAGGTACCAACAGATAGCCAAAATTACAAAAGGTTTCCAAATCCTTGACTAAAGATAAAAGGAGCTCAATCAATCAGTATCTGTCTCCCTCTCCACCCCTCCTTTCTCTGAGGTTGGGATGGAGAGAGTAAATCTGCTACAACAGATTCAGTTAGCATTTGAATCAAACCAGTCATCCAATTATTACAAATTAACAGACCTAAACGGAAGAGCTGAAGTCCATGCTGTCTTTCAGGATTTGAGTATGGAAAAGAAACACTATAAATGTGAATACAGAGAAGAAAGAAGGAAAAATATTTGTACAAATTATCCTTACCAGTTTGACACTGGCATCTGGGTCTATATATTGTGCTCAGTTTTGCTGCAAGGTGAAATCAGGCTAAAAGTAAGCACACCATCGGATCTCTATTAGCCTTTAACCTTTTTGAGTGATCAGGTACCCCTAATGAAACCTATGGATCCTTTCTCCCTAAACAAAAACACATGCAAAAAAAACACAGATTGCCATAAAATTTCAGTGGATTTTCAGCCCTGAGGATTCATGATCCTCAAGTTCAGAATCTATATTAGAGGATTATTCAAAAATGGTCCACTGGACAATGCTAGCATTGTTAGAATTATGAGAAATTATTTCACTCAAATTCCAAAAATAATCATTTTCCATTAATCAGTGTAGAACCCAGCAATTGAAGTCTTGCATGACGTTAACATCCACCTATTTTAACTTGAAATTATTGCTCAATTCCAGTATCTTCAGCACAGACAAAAAACTCTCGGAGAGGTGCCTCAGAATATACATCATTCTAAAACAACTTGGTTGATATTAAGACTGTCTTCTGGGGACTGTGGTCCAGTCTCACGCTACTGGTATGGTGCAGGAGTAACTCGGGATTCTCACTCATAAGCTTCATCAGGGTTAAGAGTTCCGCTTCTTATCTCTTTAAATCCTTAGCACTACAACACTAAAATTGTAATGGCTCCTGATTATTAATAATGATATTGGTTGATCAGCATAGAGCAACAGTTCTTAAACTTTATAGTCTCAGGATTCCTCTTAAAAATAATTTAGAACTCCATAAAGCTTTTGTTAGGTTGGTTGTATCTACTGAAGTTTATCTGAAATATGTTTTATAAACATATAATTCATTTTAGGATAATAAATCACACTGCTACTTATGAAAAGTATTTTAATAGTAACAATATGAAACACCTGTAAGGATATGATGATACCCTCATTAAATGGTACTGTGTATATAAAATACAATTTCTTAAAAGTAGCAATAAAGCATCAATCTTAAAAAAACATTTTTTTAAAACAAAATTAATAAGAAAAGTTGTACTGTTTTGCATTTTTTGCAAATCTCTTCAATGTCTGGCTTAATAGAAAGCAGCTGGATTTTCACATCTGCCTCTATGTTTCAATCTGTTGTGATATCCCAGGTCATGTCAATCTTTAGAAAACCCCATGAAAGAATGAGAGTGAGAAAGACAATGTCCCAGCATTATTGTGAAAATAGTTTGGGCCACCTGTTAGTGTCCTAGGTCCTTTATTTCTTCAAGTTTCTCTTAAATAGCTGGAATTGAAACTGGAGCAATAAATTCTACAATCCATTTTATAATTCCTTCTGTACACTGCTCTTTCCTCAGACTACATAGTAAATCTCAACATACTTCCTGGCCACTTCTGAGCATCAAAATAAAAGGCTGATGAAATAAAGCATTTACACCTTTCTTTCCTCCCTGGAAATCAAGTAAACAACTACCTAGGGAGATAGTTATAACTCCGTTCCCATTTCAATTTGGGAGTTAACCTAGACTGTTAGTAAGAAGATCCACTCAAAACTAATCTAGATTATGGTTTAACCTTATAAATGTACGTTTTGTGCAACAGTACAAACCCACAAAAGCCTCACTTTCTCTCACCAAGTGGCACAAAACTGAACTGGGTTAAAAGCCAAGGGAATAGTGTGTTAAATTGAAAAGTTCAAGTACATTGTAGAGTTGAATGAGAAACAGTTTTCTAAATAACTATCACTAAACAAGCGAAAGGTTCAATAATACTTTAAAAAGTCAAAGTCATCTAAGCAAACAAAACGAAGGCCAGACAAAAACCCTATTAAAAAAAAAAAACCTATAAAGTAAAAACTAGCTATAAACATTTTGTTGTTGTTTAGTCGCTTAGTCGTGTAGGACTTTACAACCCCATGGACTGTAGCCCTCCAGGCTCCTCTGTCCATGCGATTTCTCCGGCAAGAATACTGGAGTGGGTTGCCATTTCCTCCTTCAGGGGATCTTCCCGAGCCAGGGCTCGAACCCGCATCTCCTGCATTGGCAGGCTGATTCTTTACTCTTAGCCAACAACGAAGCCCATCAGCCACAAACAAGGTTAACTAGAAATGAATGAGGAAGAAAAACTCACCACGGAAAATCGAACACTCCTGACTGAATGCAAATCCCAAGTAAATTCCTGCTAATAACACTGAGATGGAGCACTCTGCTATAACACGAAGCTTTCTGCAAATGTTCTGCAACTGCTTCACCGCACACGAAGTTTTCCTATCCTTTTCCTCAAAGGTTATCAGTCATCTTCAGGTTAACTCCCAGATGAAATGCTTTCTGTAGCTCTAGCAGTTTCGTTCTACTTTGTTTCTTGGTTATTCTGAGTGCTCTCTTCCAACTGGAGAGCTACTGAACCAATCCCGAGTGAGAAATGGGAAAGTACAAGGAAAGAGGCGACAGCTCTGCACCCCCACACGGAGAAACACTCAGAGCAGAGCAGCGGCGGCCTAGCTGCAATCCAAATGGAAAGCGGAGCTTTCGAGGTTCTCAGCAACACGAGACAATGTCTCCCTCCCTCCGTCCCCACGTCCCACTTCGCGACTATCTAAAGACCAAGAATCAAGGAGTGGAGTCCACCCGCTTTTCAGGGCCACAGAGCCTCCGGGGCAGGGATTCTCTCCCGTTACATAACTGGGGCCTAGGGCCCTGCTTCTGCAGTGAGTCCTCCGGAGAGGCAGGCGGGCGGGATCCTCAGGGACCCTCTTGGGAAAGTGGAAGCTGCGCTCTGCACCTGGTCCGCCTCGGAGAAAAGACAGGGACGACTGGAGGGAGGCCGCGACCAGAGGCGCTGGGGCACAGGGGGTGATGAGCCAGCCCGGAGAGGGGCAGGGTGGCTCCTAGAGGCCCGCGGCAGGCCCAGGCGTCTCCTGCCCTAGTCTACTCCCCTCCCTCTTCAGCCCAGTCCCCACCGGCCGCCCCCTCCCCCATTCCGCGCTCCCCTCCCCCGCGCCTCCATCCCCGGCCCCAGCCGATCAGCAGGCGGACCTGCAGAGTAAGGCCTCGGCCACCGCCATCGGTTGGCTCCCAGCCCGGTACCTGGTCAGACATGGTGACGGTGGTTTCCCCCGGGGTCTCCGCACACCACGGGCCTCGGGTAGGTAGAACCTCGCTCCGGGGTTTACAAATCCGTCTCTCTACCCGACAGCACAACACCGCGGCTGGAGGGACTTCCGCTACGCCTTGCGTCACTTCCGCTACGCGCAGTGAGGACAGAGAGGGGAAAGAGGAAAGGCGACGCGGGAAAACTAGTAGGGGGCGGCGAGGGGCGGCGGATGTCGGGGGCGCTCCCCGAGGAGGGCTCACCGCAGGCTGGAGGACTGCGAGCGGGCTTTAGTTGCGGTCGCACAGATGAATTAATGACCGCAGCACCGAGATAGGCCTTGTGCCTCGGGCCCGAGCCCATCCTCTGAAAAGTTTCCGGTGCCCAGTCTCTGGAACCGTACTGACAGGCCAGCCTCCTCCCGCCGACACCTTGCGCTTTTCTGAAGGCTGAGCCAAAGTACTTCTATTGTCTGCTTCTGGCCTTGCTCATCTACCTCCCTAAATAAACTGGACTGAATACCAGTGATTCTTAGCCTGGAGGTAACATTTTCGGTTAACCAACCCTGGCCAAACACACCTTAATTTAAAACAAACAAAACAAAACATAATCGCATTGGGCGGGATTTTGATGGCTGCTGATGAAAAAGATGCTCCTGAAACTTTAGGAGCATCTTTAGCTCCTAAACTGGTAGTGCGAAGAAGCTGATTCCCACCCTTGACTTGGTTGTTTTGAGTTAATGAAGGGTCTTTCCATGAGTTAGTTTAAAAAAACAAACAAGCAAACAAAACTAGTGGCCCTACTGGCAAAAGCATAGAGCATAAGGATATGGATAAGCGGAATTGAATTGAGATTCCAGAATAAATGGATAGGCTAAAAGAGAAGTTACTTGGACAACTGGATATCCATATATAAAAGAATGAATTTGGATTACTAACTCATAACATTTGAAAAGTTAAAATGAATCAAAGGCGTAAATGTAAGAGCTTAAACTTTAAAATACTTTGGAGAAAACATAGGTATAAATCTTCTTGACTTTGGATCAGCCACAAGCAACCAAAGAAAAATAAATAATATGGACCTCATAAAAAGATAATCTAAGGGATAGGAGAAAATATTTGCAAATGATGTATCTCATAAAGGTCTAATATTTAGAATACATGAAGTGAAGTCACTCAGTCGTGTCCGACTCTTTGCGACCCTGTGGACTGTAGCCCACCAGGCTCCTCTGTCCATGGGATTCTCCAGGCAAGAATACTGGAGTGGGTTGCCATTTCCTTCTCCAGGGGATCTTCCTGACCCAGGGATCAAACCCAGGTCTCCTGCATTGCAGGCAGACACTTTAACATCTGAGTCACCAGGGAAGCCCTAAAGAATACGTAAAGAACTATTATAATTCAACAATTAAAAGACAGTCCAATTAAAAAATGGACAAACTATCTGAATAGAAATTTCTGTAAAGAAGATAGACGAATGGACATGAAAAGATGCTCAACATCATTTGCCGTCATGGAAATGCAAATTAAAACCACAATGAGATAACGTTTCAGATCCTTTAGGATATATGTCTATAACTGAAAAGAAAAATAAGTTCTGAAGAAATTGGAACTGTTGTACTGTACTTAATGGGAGCATAAAATGCTTTGGAAAACACTTCATTTGAAAAACATTCCTGCCTTCCTCAAACTATTATGTATAAAATTACCATGACCAGTAATTCTAATAGATATACACCCAAGGAATTGAGGACATATGTTCACACAAAAACGTACACAAATATGCACAGCAGCCATATTCATAGTAGAAAAAGAAAAAGAACCCAAATGTGCATTAGCTGACTAATGGATAACCAAAAGTGGTATAGCTATACAAAGAAAAGTTATTAGGCACAAAAGGAAAGGAATGAAGTGCTCATACAAGGTGGATGAAACTTGAAAACATTATGCTAAGTGAAAGAAGCCAGTTCCAAAATATGATTCTGTTTATATGATGTATCCAGAACAGGTAAGTCTATAGATACAGAAAATAGATTAGTAGGCTACTGCTTCAGTGAATTCTACTAGGGCTGGAGAACTGAGGGGAAATGGGGAGTGAGTATTAAAGGGCAAAGTTTTTTTTGCAGGGGGTGATCAAAGTGCTTTAAAATTGAGTGATGATTGTATAGCTCTGTAAATATACTGAAAAACTACCAATTGTATAAATAGGTGAGCTGTATGATATGTTAATTGTATTTCTCAAACTATTATATAAAGCAAAAAATACAATGCTAATAAGTGAAGTATAGTGTATTATTAAAGGAGTATATAGGATTTTCACATCCAATAACGATTGTCATGAACAGCTTCCCCCCAAAATTTTTTTATTTGAAAAAAAAATTTTTTATTTGAAAAAAAAATTTTTTTAATAAAACTTTAAAATCTAAGTTAAAATCCAGAGGGGAAGTTGAAATAGGCTAGAGCATCGGTCTTAAAACGTTTTGATCATAGGACTTCTTTAAACTTTGAAATTGATTGAAGACTCTAAAGAGTTTTCCTTTGTGTGTTATATCTATTGATATTTACTATATTAAAAATTAAAACAAAATTTTAAACTATGTATTAACTCATTGAAAGATAATAATAAATCCTTTATATATTAGCATAAATAACATATTTGTATGAAAAATGACCATATTTTCCAAAAACAAAAAATAACTAGTGAGTAGAGTCACAGTGTATTTCATTTTTGCAAGTATCTTTAATTTCCTTAATGCCTGATTTGTAGGAGACAGCAGGATAGTTATATATACTATTTCATTCAATTGTTACCATACTGGTTGTGGTTGGTCGAAATATGTAACAAAAAAAATCCAACCTCATACAGGCATGTATGTAATTGGGGGAAGGGAGAAGACTATATTAGTAGCTAAATGTAATATTTTCTTCAGTAGCACACCAAACTTGACATAGTTTCTTAATTGAAATGTAGAATTTGAAACTGTATCAATGAACTTTTTGTACTCTGTTACAGTAAAAATCCATTGGTTTATCTTACACTTCAGGAAGGTCTTTTTTCCATGAATAATTTTGTAACATGATGGGTTGGTCATTTAGAAAAACATTGATTTGCTGAGTTATACAGGTTTCCTAAATGTTGACACACTTCATTATACACTATATAAAGATCATATTATTTTCACAGACATCAGAAAAAGTCTTTAAATACTGAGAAACTGTCAAATTCACAGTGATGAATACAATTTTTCTAAAATGCTAACTTTTGTGTGAAAGGTCAAATTTTGTCATTGTCAGTTGTTTTCTTTAAGTGTTAGGCTCATCTGTTCATTTTTTGAGAAAATGTCTGCTATATTTCCATTGGTTATTCCAATAATGAATAACCATTATTGACCTGTCATTCATTCTGACAAAAAAATACTGTTCCTTTTTTTAAAACAGCTGAATAAGCTTATAACTCAATCTCTTGTGAGCTTTTTTTCCCCTACATATAGCCACCTTATGAAACAGAAAAGACTGCTTTTCTTCACACAGTATATTTTTTAAACATTACTCCAGCATTCAGTTCAGTTCAGTCTCAGTCGTGTCCAACTCTTTGTGACCCCATGGACTGCAGCACGCCAGACCTCCCTGTCCATCACCAACTCCCGGAGTTTACCCAAACTCATGTCCATTGAGTCGGTGATGCCATCCAACCATCTCATCCTCTGTTGTTCACTTCTCCTCCTGCCTTCAATCTTTCCCAACATCAGGGTCTTTTCAAATGAGTCAGCTCTTCGCATCAGGTGGCCAAAGTATTGGAGTTTCAGCTTCAGCATCAATCCTTCCAATGAATATTCATGACTGATTTCCTTTAGGATGGACTGGTTGGCTCTCCTTGCAGTCCGAGGGACTCTCAAGAGTCTTTTCCAACACCCCAGTTCAAAAGCATCAATTCTTCGGCACTCAGCTTTCTTTAGAGTCCAACTCTCACATTCATACATGACTACTGGAAAAACCATTGCCTTGACTAGACAAAGCTTTTTTGGCAAAGTAATGTTTCTGCTTTTTAATATGCTGTCTAGGTTGGTCATAACTTTTCTTCCAAGGAGTAAGTGTCTGTTTATTTCATGGCTGCAGTCACCATCTCAAGTATTAAAACTTAGCAAAATTAATGTTTGTTTCCTATTGCTGCTGTAAGAAATTCCCACAAACTTCATGGCTTACAACAATATAGGTTTATTTATCTTATAGTTCTGAAAGTCAGAAATCCTAAACTCAGGGTGTTGCTGAGTCAATATCTTCTGGAGGCTCTCGAGGAGAATTGTGAGGTGTTTTGTTTGGGCCATGATGAGGGATCTTAGTTCCCCTACTAGGGACTGAACCCATGCCTCATACAGTGGAAATGTGGAATCCTAGCCCTGAACCACCAGGGAAGTCCCGGGGAGAATTTATTTTCTTCTCCAACATCTAGAGACCGCCTGCATTCTTTAGTTCATGGCCCCTTCCTCCATCTTCAGGGCCTAGCTGGATCTTTCACAACTCCCTTTCTCTCTCCCCTTCTCCCTCTCTCTCTCTCCTTAGCTTCTGTGATCACATCTCCTCTAACTTTGACCCTTTTGTCTCCCTCTTTAAACAACTCTTAGGATTACATTGAACTACCCAGATAATCCAGGGTAGCCACCCTATCTCAAGATCCTTAATTTAAATCACATCAGCAAAATATTTCTTTGCCAAGTGAAATAACATATTCACAGGTTTCAGGGATTAGGAAGTAGACATCTTTGGGATGCCATTAATTAGCCTACTATAATTAATTTACTGTTTCATCAATGACATTCTCAAGTGAAACTTTAAGTGCATCACAGTGAGGAATACAATGGATAATAGTACAGTTGGTGTCACTGTCTTGATTCATGCTAAAATGCCAGAAGTTTTACAAACCATTGGTTTTGCACGATTAGTGCCTATGTCCACACAATGGAAAAAGGAAATAATGTCTTAATATTATTATGAAAACCATCTTGACCTTGCAGACCTCCGTAAAAGTCCCAGGTCCTCCAGTAGTCCAAAGACTATATTTTGATCAAGAAGAAGGGAAGTAAAGGTTTTCCCTAGCCTAGACAAATGACAGGACATAAAGAAGCAAGCATTACAAGTTCTCTATAGTAGGAGCATGGTTTGGAAAGAAGGAGCTAGAAGAAAACACCAAAAAGGAAAGTAAGGGCCCATAAGTCTAGTAAAGTAAGCCTGATGCTGCTGCTGCTGCTGCTGAGTCACTTCAGTCGCGTCCGACTCTGTGAGACCCCATAGACGGCAGCCCACCAGGCTCCCCCATCCCTGGGATTCTCCAGGCAAGAACAGTGGAGTGGTTTGCCATTTCCTTCTCCAAAAAGTAAGCCTAGTAAACCATTTTAAGAAATTTGGACTTAAACCTGAAAGTCATAATGTTGGCAGTGAAGGGGTGTGGGAGGCATAAAGTGTTTCTAATCAGTGGAAGCAATAGGCTTGCAGTGTGAAAAATAGACAAAATAAGAGGGAAATAAGGAAACTGCAGCAGTAGTCAAGAAGAAAAAAAAGAGAATGACAGAAAATCAGATCAGTGGTAGTAGAGAGGGAAATGGATATCATACAACCAACAGGTTTTGGAAATTGATTAGATTCTTTTTTTTTAATTGGAGTATGTGTGCTAAGTCACTTTAATCATGTCCAGTTCTTTGTGACCCCATGGACTGTAGGCTGCCAGCCTCCTCTGTCCATGGGGTTTTCCAGGCAGGAATGCTAGAGTGGGTTGCCATGCCCTTCTCCAGAGTTGCTGGAGTATAGTTGCTTTCCAATGTTGTGATAGTTTCTGCTGTACAGCAAAGTAAATCAACTCTATATATACATATATCCCCCCTTCTTTGGACTTCCTTCCCATTTAGGTCACCACAGAGCATTTATTTTTAAACCACAGAGCATTGAGTAGAGTTTTCTGTGCTATAAAGTTGGTTTTCATTAGTCATCTATTTTATACATGGTAGTGTATATGTGTCAATCCCAGACTCCCAATCCATTCCACCACCACCCCTTTTCCCCTGGTATCAAATGTTCGATCTCTACATCTGTGTCTCTTTCTGCTTTACAAATAAGTTCATCCATACTATTTTTCTTTATTAGATTCTGACTTGGGTAATTTGATGTGATGATGCATTTTGAGATTTGATAGAAAACCTTTGAGAAGAGGAACAGATTTAAAAAGAAAAAAAATGATAAGATTTAAATGTAAATGTGAAGTGCACAGAGTCACTCAGGAAAACATGTCCAGCAGGCAACTGATACAATCTGAAGCACTGAGAGAAACCCACGCTGAAGATAAGAGATTTGGAAATCACTGGCATATAAATGTTGATAATGATGATCATTCTTAACATTTATTTACCGGCAGACCCTCTTTCAAGTACTATATGTTTGTTATTTTACTTAATCCTATAAGGTAAATGATAATACTATCCTCATCTTATATTAATAGATACAAAAACAGAGGTAAGAGAGATTGAATTCACACAAATAAGTGACGTGTCAGTATTTAAACACAGGAGACATTTACTCCAGTTCCTTCAGTGATTTATATCAGCTAGAGAGGGCAGGATAAATGCTACCTGTAGGATGCCCATCAAAGTCATCTGTGGAGGTTTTCAAATTAAGCAAACCTCCTAGATTCAGATGAATGCACTTAGGAGTTAGTTCCTTTCTTCGTCACTCCTCAGCTTGAGAATCACAGACAAGGTAATCCACAGTTATTGCCAGGAGGCCTGACATTCCTCAGGTGTGTTATGGCAATAATAGAGTGTCTTAAGATTTCAGAGGTGAGAAATTCTTGGTTATAACAAGGAGTAGGGTGTGGTCTTGGAAGTGAGTGGCTAAAGTGCTCTGAGAAATGAAGGGATAGAGGAATATAAGATTAGGGTGTTATAAAATGAATTATAACATAAAAGTTAAAGCCACTCTAGAGGACAGTGGGTTTTCTAGGTGGCGCTAGGGGTAAAGAACACGCCTGACAGTGCAGGAGAGGAAAGTGACGAGGGTTTGATACCTGAGTCGGGAAGATCTCCTGGAGTAGGAAATGGCATCCAACTCCAATATTCTTGCCTGGAGAAACCCTTGGACAGAGAAACCTAGAAGTCTGCTGTCCATAGGGTCCCAAAGAGTCAGACACGACCGAAGCAACTTAGCCCTAGAGGACAGCAGGGCTTGGGGAAGCCAGTGAACCAGTGACCAAGTTTAGTGTAAAAAGGAAGAACAAGTGTTTAAACTAAACTAAAGAATGCTTGTCTGAAAGTACTATTGGAAAGACTGGGAAACGGGAAGAACTTTGACCAATCTTTTAGTGTTTCTCAAACAAAATTCTTGAAGAAATTAAAATGAAACTACCTGCAAATCTATTCTGTACCCATGCCCCGGGCCATTCTTTTTTGTCACCAGCTCTCCTTCCCTTTTCCAGAAAAGAATGACAACAGTGGTTTTCCTACACTAGCAGGATACTCTGGATGAAGCAGAATTCCACAGCTATGTTAATTGATGGACAAACCAGCCAAGAATAAATTCCTGAGGTGAGGGATAAACAACTTCTTTGCCATTTGAGGGAATTAAGCCCTATCTGTGGAAGCCATTGCTAGCTGGAACATTTTTAAGGGCTGGAAAAGGCATCAAAAGTAAAAGTAAGAAATGGTGGGAAAATGGCCTTTGTTAAAATGTGGTACCTTTTGCCTCAGGTGCAAGAGCAAAGTAACACAAAGTGGAAGGATTTCCCATCCATTGGCAGATCAACAGGCTTATAACTTCAACTATTCCTGTTTTTCTAATAATTCCCCTATTATCTCTGAAGATGAGGCTTTTTCAATAAAACTATATGTTTGATATGAATAAAAAGTGCCTAAAATTAGAAACTGGTGAAATCTGTAATCGCCACACTGGGGAAAGAAGTCAGAAGATAGAGAATTTTCTTTTTTCTTTTAAGAAAAGGAAGAGAAAAAAAAATTGGGTCAAAGGGGAAAAAAACATAGAATGAAAAATTTGACTTCTTTTCCACTTGCTTTTTAATGTCAAAATGTGACTTAGGTGGTCTTTGGAGTGATTTTTGGACCTAGCCTATTTTCTGTTTCTGATTTCAAAATTTTAAGTATATTGTATTTATTGCAACAAATCCATTTTTAAAAACCTGTTAAATATTGACTAATGTCAGAGTAAATTTTTTTTGGAAATCAAAAGGAAAATAGCCTCCTCAGATAAAAACAGATGAACTTAACAAGGGGAAGCATTTCTAAACAAAGTATTTTACTTAAGTCACTATATCTCATAAAAATTACAAAGTTGGGACATAGTATCAGTAACATGTCTTATATTTTCCTCTTTAAAAAATCAGTTCAACCTAAACTGTGTGAAATTAATGACCTAACAATTAGTAAAGAATTATTTAAAGGACAATAATTTGATTGTGCCCAGCAAATGGCATATTCTAGAGACAAAAAACACAAAACTTAAATGAATTTAGTATTAACAACAGTGTTACCAATGTTATTCTGAAACAGTGCTGTGCTTAGTCACTCAGTCATGTCCAGCTCTTTGCAACCTCATGGACTGTAGCCTGCCAAGCTCCTCTGTCCATGGGGATTCTCCAGGGAAGAATACTGGAGTGGATTGCCATGAATCTCCCCAACCCAGGGATCAACCCAGGTCTTCTGCTTTGCAGGCAGATTTTTTTTACCATCTGAGCCACCATGGGAAGCCCAAGAATACTGGAGTGGGTAGCCTATCCCTTCTCTAGGGAAACTTCCCAACCCAGGAATCAAACCAGCGTCTCCTGCATTGCAGGTGGATTTTTTACCAGCTGAGCTACCAGGGAAGCCTTATTCTGAAACTATTATGTGTCAGATGTAAAGTATATAACTATTTTGTTATCTTTTTAATATATGTAAAATCAGTTAGATGCCTGCCTTTTTATTCCTAATATTGTTTGTTTATACTTTCTCTATTTTTCTTGAACAGTCTCATCAGAGTTGTATTAATTTTATCAATCATTTCAAAAACCAACTTTTTAATTTCTTGATTCTCTATATTGTATGTTTCTTGCTATTTTATTTCTGCTTTTATCCTACTTCCTTCCTTCTGCTTTCTTTGGGTTTGAAGTGAAGTGAAGACGCTCAGTCGTATCCAACTCTTTGCGACCCCATAGACTGCAGCCTGCCAGGCTCCTCTGTCCATGGGATTTTCCAGGCAATAGTACTGGAGTGGATTGCCATTTTCTTCTCCAGGGGATCTTCCCAACCCAGGGTTCAAACCCAGGTCTCCCGCATTGTAGACAGACACTTTACCGTCTGAGCCACCATCTGTTCTTTTTCTAGCTTCTTGAAGTTAATACTGAGATCACTGATTTTTAACTTTATATTCTTCATCATCTATAAAAGGTTTCACTCTATATGTAGCTTCAGCTTCCTCCCACAAAATTTGACATATAATTTTCATATTTCCATTATTATTTAGCTAAAAATATTTTATAATGTTCACTGGGATTTCTTCTTTAACTCATGGATTATTTAGAAGTTTATTCCTTAATTTCAAAATGTATGGTAATTTTCTACTTATCTTTTTGTTATTAATATCTATCTCAAATAATATCTCTACTAATGTCAGAGAATATTCTGTACACAACTTCTGTGCTTTGGAGTTTGTTGAGACTTACTTTAAGGCCTAGCATATGGTTAGCTTTGATAAGTGATACCCTGGAGAAGGAAATGGCAACCCATTCCAGTATTCTTGCCTGGAGAATCCCATGGACAGAGAAGCCTGGAAGGCTACAGTCCTTGGGGTCACAAGAGTTGGACACAACTTAGCGACTAAACCACCACCACCACACATATCCTTGGAAAAAAACGTTTCCTTCAACTGAACTCTAGTTTTTGACCCCTCACCCCCAAAGGTCTGTTTAGCTTCTCTATCTCTCAGCCACTGCTTTATGTTTACTTTCTCATTCCCATAGTCATCACCTTTGGGTTAACAAATTCTACAAAGTGAGAAATGGCACCAAAGTAGGGACTCACTTCTCTGGACTTCCCTCTTCTCTGGCAGCTTCTCCCTGAAAATCCTCACTGCCTAGGTAAGCCTCAGACACCTTTTTTTTTTTTTTGCTTTGGTGTCTTTGCTGAAAAGTAAGTTAACTGATACATGTCAGACTTTATCATATCTTGAAAGCAGATAAGTCCTTGAACTTTGTTCCTCATTTTATTTTATTATTTTTTAAAAGTTTTATTGGAGTATAGTTGATTTACAGTGTTGTGTTAGTTTCTGCTATACAACAAAGTCAATCAGTTACACATATGTGTGTGTGTGTGTGTGTGTGTATATATATATATATATATCCACCCTTTTTTTAGATTCTTTTCCCATATAGGTCATTACAAAGTATTGAATAGAGTTCCCTGTGCTATACAGCAGGTCCTTATTAGTTATCTAGTTGATATATATAGTAGTACGTATATGTCAATCCCAATCTCCCAGTTGATCCCTCTGCCCCTAGGATCTTAACCTTGGGGCCCCAACATTTTATGAGCAGAAAATAGGCTGACAAAGCAGAGCAAACTACCCCAAAATACATGAAATGTCCACTTCACATATGACTAAGAAGAATAACCAAAAAACCTCCCAGAATGGATCGACAAGAAGCCTGGAGAACAATGGACAAGGGAGTTCCTCCCAAGGACTAGAATTAGACCTAAACAGGACCATATTCCCCACCACAAGGATCTGGGGTCCTTGGACAAATGACTACTGTGTATTTCCCATCCTTCCCTACTTGCCAAATAGGAACTTTATTATATTATGTATACCCAGTACCCAGTCCTTGCTACACCTTGGCATTCTGAGTATGTGGGTACAGATACCTTGCCCCTTTAGTTCATAAGTCTCTAGATCAAAAGAGACCTATGTCAATCAATGAGGGATAAGATTAAAAACAATTATGCCACATCCTTAGATTTACATGCCATCATTTTTAAAAATGAGATTAATCTGTAGAGACTGACATAGGAAAAATGTCCAAGCTATACTTAATGGTAAAAAAAAAATTGTATGCTTATTACGATTTCCATTTCTATGAAGAAAAAAAAAAACTGCTATACCACTGCTAACTGTAGTACTATTGCTAATAACAGCAAACACCATTTATAAGACAATGCCCTATGTGAAATATAAATTATTTCATTTAATCTTCAGAACAACCCTATGAGATAACACTATTTGAAGATGAGCAAAATGGGGGACAAATAGGTAATGTAAGTTACCCAAGAATTCATAGACAAAAAGCTGGAATTTGAACCCTGGCAGTCTGGCTAAGCCACTATGCCAGGCCACCTAATGTTTGTATGTAAGCTTATACACACACAGTTTACAATGATATACATCAAACTCTAAACAATAGTTCTTTATCAAGGAGGGATTACAGTGACTTTCAAATTCTGTTACTTTTGGGGGTAATATTTAGATTGTTTTTTACACCATGGATATACTACTTTTGTAAACAAAATTATTTAGTTCCTGCCATGAGCCAGGAAATGCAACCCACTCAAGTATTCTTGCCTGGAAAATCCCATGGACGGAGGAGCCTGGCGGGGTCGCAAAGAGTCAGACATGACTGAGCTGCTAACACTATGAGCCAGGTACCAGGGAGAGCAGTATTTTAGTAATAAGGTAGTTAACTACTAACAAATAACTCAAAGATCTCAATGTCTTAACAAAATTAAGCTTTCTTTTTCACTCATATCACAGCCTGAATTGGGTGCTCAGCAGGCAGCTTTTTATATTTTGATTCAGAATTCTGCCTCCAGTCAACATGTGATGGCACTCTTCTCAAGCAGAGACCTGCAAATATTTTCTGTAAAGGGACAGATAGCAAATATTTTAGGCTTTGTGGGGCATATTGTTATAACTACTCAATGATCCCATTGTGTCATGAAAGCAACTATAGACAATATGTAAATAAATGGGCATGTTCCAGTGGGGCTTCCCTGGTGACTCAGTGGTAAAGAACCAATGCAGAAGATTCGAGTTTGATCCCTATATCAGAAAGATCCCCTGGAGAAGGAAATGGCAACCCAATCCAGTATTCTTGCCTGGGAAATCCCATGGACAGAGGTGCCTGGTGGGCTGCAGTCCATGGGGTCGCAAAAGAGTCAGACAAAACTTAGCAACTAAACAACAATGTTCCAATAAACCTTTATTAGCAAAAATATATAGTAGGCTAGATTTGACCTATGGGCCATAGTTTACCAACCCTGTTCCAAAGTCTTCTCAGAGTCCTGAATTGAATCCTCTCTGCTTTCAAATGGTCAAGAGAAAGAATGAGGAAGGCCTAGAAATGGGACATGATTTCAACCCATATCCTGTTGGCCAGAATCCACTCACATGGCCTCAATGAAATGAGTCTAGGGTATGTAGTTTTCTATGACTCAATGCAAGGAAAAGCCATCACTTATCTGCTAGCAAGGCTGTGGCACTGTCAGCTCTTTTTGTCACCATATATTGTTTACTATTTTTTTCTTTGTACAGATAATGCTTTCTGCAAGAGGACAGCTGAAAGTCCCCCTCCATGCCCTCCTCCCGCCCGCGCCCTCCCCAGTAAATACATCCAGCTCAAAGTCCAAGCTCTCCAGGTGGTGGTTAGTTTTCTTCATCAGGCTCAGATATGACTCTTTATGGTCCAATGACCTATGAACTAAAAAGATAAGTCATCTTCCCAGACACACCCACTGGTAACTCAAGGAAGACTGAAGACTGTGAGAAACATTTTTAATCAGAACAAGGAAAAACTGAAGACACACAGTATTCACTGGGCCACAGCAATTCTGAAATCCCACTGGGTAAACACGTGAAGGTCTCCTTCTCTGGGGGTAGGTCAACCCCTATGTGGTTCTGATACCTCACAACAGCCTGCTACCCTACAAGGATGCCCTCATGCCCCTCAAGCTCTAATATCCTGCACTGGGTAGTCATCCACAGGGCAGTCTCCCTCCCAAGTTCTGATATCTTTTTTTTTTTAGTATTTATTTGACTGGGCCAGGTCTTAGTTGCAGCATGTGGGAAATACTTCGCTGACCAAGGACTGAACCTGAGACCCCTGCATTGGGAGTGTGGAGTCTTAGCCACTGGACCACCAGGGAAGTCCCAAGTTCTGACATCCCTTTCCAACCCTCCCCTCTATAGGACACCCTTCTCACCCCAGGCTCTTCACACCTATTCAAGTAACACCAGGACATTAGTTAATGACTCTACCTAATGACATAGTTCCAGAAGGAAAAGAGAAAAAAGAAGAGAAAGTGAAGGGAAAAGAGGAAGAGGAAAAGAAAAAGCTCAAAGACTTCTTATCTCTTACTATGGAAGTCTAGAAGTAGCCACAGCTTTTACTTGCAAGGCTCTAAATTTTTGCCTCGGTTTTCTTCTATTTCCTACAATCCCATGAAAGAATTCTTTCCTGATCTCATCTCTTTCTTATAATATCTTGACACACACCACTAAAAATAACCTCTATTAAATTTCTGTTTTCTATTTTGGTCATCCAGGACTGGGTAGACACATGGTCTGATGCTCAAGTAACCTCAGGCAACAATGTTGCAAAATGTGCTGCTGCTGCATCTCCTGGCTAACCATCTTTTCAGCCACTAATACTAAGTTTGTTGCAACCCACCTGCTCTGTCAATGCCACGTAGGTTTTTGGAGTTTTTTTGTTTGTTCCGCAGTAGTGTTCCACTTCAAGCAGAGAACAAAACAAAGTCCACCCAGTACTTCCCTGGCGCTCCAGCAGTTAAGACTCTGCACTTCCACTGCAGGGGGTGTGGCTCCCACCTCTGGTCAGGAGACAGTGAGTTCCTGCATGCCACATGGCATGGCCAGGAAACAAAACCATAAAGTGTCTTCTCTCCCTGAGCTTACATTCTATAGTATGTTTTTGTTTTGTTTTAATTTTATTTACTTACTTATTTTTGGCTTTGCTGGGTCTTTGTTGCTGCATAGGCTTTTCTTTACTTGTGGCAAGTGGGGGCTAGTCTCTTGTGGATCACTGGCTCTAGGGCACAAGGGTTTAGTAGTTGCAGATCCCAGGTTCTAGAGAACAGGTTCAGTAGTTGTGGCGCTTGGGCTTAGTCACTCCACAGCATGTGAGATCTTTCATGGATTAGGGACTGAACCCGTGCCTCCTGCATTGGCAGGTGGATTCTTTACCACTGAGCCACCAGAGAAGCGGGGGTTTAGTCTCAAAGTCATGTCTGGCACCCCACTGACTATAGCCTAGCCTACCAGGCTCCTTCCCAGGCAAGAATAAAGTATGGTTTTATTTTGGGAAGGACATGCTTGTTTTAAAATATGCTCCAGATTTGTTTGTTTCTTTTGTGTCTTTTTTTGTTTGTTTTAGGATTCGTTTTAATCAGGTATAGTAAGATGTTGTTCAGTCGCTCGGTCCTGTCTGACTTTTTGCAACATGCAGATGAAAATGACTGTCATAAAGGAAGAAGTCTGTGTACTCATAGATCCCTAGAAGCAGGAGACATGGCACACTACACAGGACCACATGCGGAAGCACCGTGAGGCACGGGAGTGAGGGGAAAGCATGGGCAAAAGACCTTATTGTGGTTTTCACAGGAAGGAAAGGGTGAGGCAGGGTAAGCAAGCTGAGCAGGTTTAGGATTGGACAGTTTGATTTTGGTAGAGAACTGCAGGGGTGGTCCCTAGGTGTCTGTGTCCCATATCTGGCCTGGGAGTGATTTAAGGCAGGATGGTAGCATCCTGAACTGCAACAGCCTGATGAAAGGAGATGGGTGGGGGTGTGGACTCAGGATTGACTGGCTTGTCTGTTCCCAAGCAAGTCCTTTACTATCTCTAGGAATTAAACAGGGAGGGGCAGCCCTCCCTTGGTCCTTAAGGTCACAATAAAATATGGACTATTTAAAAAAGTGATTAATGCAATCACTGACTAGAAGAGAATCCTATCTCCGTCCTAGTTCATTTCACTTGGAACATTTCTATCTATTTCAGTTCAGTTCAGTTCAGTCACTCAGTCGTGTCCGACTCTTTGCGACCCCATGAATTGCAGCGCAGCAGGCCTCCGTGTCCAATACCAACTCCCAGAGTTCACTCAAACTCACGTCCATTGAGTCGGTGATGCCATCCAGCCATCTCGTCCTCTGTCGTCCCCTTCTCCTCCTGCCCCCAATCCCTCCCAGCATCAGAATCTTTTCCAATGAGTCAACTCTTTGCATGAAGTGGCCAAAGTACTGGAGGTTCAGCTTTAGCATCATTCCTTCCAAAGAGCACCCAGGGCTAATCTCCTTTAGAATGGACTGGTTGGATCTCCTTGCAGTCCAAGGGACTCTCAAGAGTCTTCTCCAACACCACAGTTCAAAACCATCAATTCTTCGGCGCTCAGCCTTCTTCACAGTCCAACTCTCACACCCATACATGACCACTGGAAAAACCATAGCCTTGACTAGATAGACCTTTGTTGGCAAAGTAATGTCTCTGCTTTTGAATATGTTATCTAGGTTGGTCATAACTTTTCTTCCAAGGAGCAAGCGTCTCTTAATTTCCTGGCTGCAGTCACCATCTGCAGTGATTTTGGAGCCCCCCCAAAATAAAGTCTGACACTGTTTCCACTGTTTCCCCATCTATTTCCCATGAAACTCAAATAGTATCTCAGTCAGCCACCTCATCTCTAGCCCAAATATCCAGATTCAAAAATCTCATACATTATCCAGATTCAAAAATCATCAAGATTTTGCACAGTCCCTCCCTCTCTCTCTCACTATCCCTTCTCCAGGGGATGGTTCTGAACCAGGAATCAGACTGGGGTCTCCTGTGTTGCAGGTGGATTCTTTTCCAGCTGAGCTACCAAGGAAGCCCACTACTGCTATCTAGGAAACTTCAAGTAAGGTTTAGGTATAAAAGTCATCTGAACAGTTTTATCATTTTGAATTTGGGATTTGAATTGGAGAAGGACCGTAATTAAAAACTTATCAGAGGAGACAATATGAATGTAAGTCATATAAGTAACTATTAATCTCTGTAAGCTAAATGAAACAGTGAAAGTGAAGTTTCTCAGTTGTGTCCGACTCTTTGCAACCCCATGGACTGTATAGCCTACCAGGCTCCTCTGTCCATGGGATTTTCAAGGCAAGAGTACTGGAATGGGTTGCCACTTCCTTCTCCAGGGGGTCTTCCCGACCCAGGGATCAAACCCAGGTCTCCTGAGTTGTAGGCAGATGCTTTTTCCATCTGAAACAGAGGCCCTGTTAAATTTAAAATAATTTTTAATACTTTTATTCTGGAGCTAGGCAAGAGTATACTAACATCTTTACTCAGAAAATATTTCACACACACACAAATTAGTAGAATCTTATTGAAATCTTGGGCAAGCAAGGGGTTTCTGAATATTCTCACTGGATCTCTCCCCAAGTCATGCACTGTGTTTTGTAATATTTGTTTGGATTAATCTAGGTTATGGATTAATCCAGGGGCATAACTATAGGATTTATTAATACTTTGTTTATACCTGTAGCTCTCCCTCACAACTTGACTTAGTTCATTTGTATATTTATATGGGAGTTTCCTGACTTCCCTGGTGGCTGAGACGGTAAAGCATCTGCCTACAATGCGAGAGACCCGGGTTCAAGCCATGGGTTGGGAAGATTCCCTGGAGAAGGAAATGGCAATCCACTCCAGTACTATTGCCTGGAAAATCCCATGGACAGAGGAGCCTGGTAGGCTACAGTCTATAGGGTTGCAAAGAGTCGGTCACGACTGAGCAACTTCACTCACTTATGGGAGTTTCCTATTTACTTTCAAGAAAGGGGAGAGAAAAAGTCATGCCTCCAGAACCCTTTAGATTTCTCAGGAGATGGTGAAATTCCAGACAACCCCTAAACAGTAAGTCCTCTTTAGATTTCCATTCTATCAGACATTCATATACTTATTCATTCCTATACTTGTGAATCCATTTTAAACGGATTCTTTTCTTTATTCTAAATCTATATGCCTGAAGTTAGCCAAACTGAAGAGTTTAGAGTCATCTGTCCTGTTTAGAGAGTACTCAGTCCTCCACAAGACTGCCCTCACTTCAGACACTAGCTGCAAGTTGAGAGGGTTCCCAAAACCACCCTCAGATAATTCACTAGAAGGACTCACAGAATTTACTGACAGCTGTTATACTCATGCTTACAATTTATTACAGCCAAAGTATATGGGCCAAACTAAGATCATGGCATCAGGTCCCATCACTTCATGACAAATAGATGGGGAAACAGTGGAAACAGTGGCTGAGTTTATTTTTCTGGGCTCCAAAATCACTGCAGATGGTGATGGCAGCCATGAAATTAAAAGACACTTACTCCTTGGAAGGAAAGTTATGACCAACCTAGACAGCATATTAAAAAGCAGAGACATTACTTTGCCAGCAAAGGTCCATCTAGTCAAAGCTAAGGTTTTTCCAGTGGTCATGTATGGATGTGAGAGTTGGACTCTAAAGAAAGCTGAGTGTCAAAGAATGGATGCTTTTGAACTGTGCTGTTGGAGAAGACTCTTGAGAGTCCCTTGGACTGCAAGGAGATCCAACCAGTCCATCCTAAAGGAGATCAGTCCTGGGTGTTCATTGGAAGGACTGATATTGAAGCTGAACCTCCAGTACTTTGGCCACCTGATGGGAAGAGCTGACTCATTTGAAAAGACCCTGATGCTGGGAAAGATTGAGGGCTGGAGGAGAAAGGGACGACAGAGGATGAGATAGTTGGATGACATCACTGACTCAATGGACATGGGTTTGAGTAAACTCTGGGAGTTGGTGATGGACAGGGAGGCCTGGTGTGCTGCAATCCATGGGGTTGCAATCTCCCTTTGTTCCTCAACCAGGGATTAAACCCACACCCTCAGCAGTAAAAGCACAGAGCCCTAACCACTGGACCACCAGGGAAGGGAATTCACTCAATTTTTCTTTCATTGTATACATTTTCTCCCCTTTGATGGTGATTTTCCTGATTGCATACTAATGACAGATTTTTACCACCAATTAATCTGTAATAGTTTTCAGAGAAAGGGTAGACAGCTATAGATACAGAAATACAAATTAACCATCATAAAAGCTATCTAAACTTTTCGCAGGGAAGGAAAAGGCTTTTTTTCATTCATACAGAAAAGTAAACCAGTAGTCATAGTTCAACCTTAGCCACGGGTTGAAAGGAAACACAGAACACAGTACTCACCAGTTGGTTATAGCAGTTCCAAACCTCAAAAAAACTTTCTGTTCACAGACAGATACATTAATTTTAGTTCTTTAATTCATAATGACCTACAAACAAGAAAAACAATACAGAGTGCCAAACCAAACAAATAGAAAAACCAACAAGAACTTAAAAAAAAAAAAACTCAAAAAACAGAAAAAGCAAGATACTTTGACTTCTGCTACCCAATCATGACCAGATTCCCTCTGGCTGTCTGCCATCTGGCGTAGACTGGTTATATCATAAACAACTAAATGCCAGATTTAATGTTTCTGCTACCAGTTGTACACAAATCAAAACCAGAACTACATCCAGACTTTACCACTAACTAGAAACACAGAACCAGAAACCCAGAGATTTAGTCCAAGTAAACTCTGTTGTCACATGAGAGTGAACTCAGGAGTCAGCAAGATTATGTCTAGTGAAAATAGCCCACTGGTTCCCTTCTCTGGCAATGCAGTGTACTCAGATCTTATAGGTAAAATGCACCTGGAATTCTCAGTGGAATCTGAAACTGCCAAAAGAAGACTAGGGAGAAAGTAATTTAGAAAAAAAAAAAAATGTTACTTGCCAAGAAGTTATTAAGGGGGCCAGTATTTAAAAGGGTGGCTCACCACAAAACAAACCAGAATAAATGAACAAACATATATTAAAAGGAAAATACTCAAAAAGTTGCCAAATTTATCGTTAACAATCTGTAAATAGAGGAAAAATAACAATTTTCTCACACGATTATCTGTAAAGCTTCCCCTCATGTCTTCAGATAGTCTCACTGCAAAAGTCAAAAACAGAATTGTTTTTGTTTGAGAGTCAGGAAATTATAGGACAGCTCAAGGTTTCATTTAATTTGGGATCCAGAGCTGGATCCTGGCTTTGTCCCGTTTTGTTTTTGTTTTTCCAGCGTGCAAAGTGGTGTATGTGCTGAAAGGTAGTCATGGGGGGTCCGGCTGCTTGCTGCTTCAAAGACAGTAAACAGGTCAGATTGTGGAAAGGAAAGTTTGCTTTATTTCAGATGCCAGCAACTGGAGGGGCAGGTGGAGGATGACAGACATCTGTCCAAAGGCCGACTCTGCCCTGCACCGCACCCCCACCCGGCCACAAGAAGAGGGTGAGAACTTTTATAGACAGAGCGTGGGGAGATGGTTACATGCAGAAACAGCACAGTCTAACAGTCATCTTCAAATTGGTCATCACTGGTCTGACTACCATCATCTTGGTTGTTTTAGGTACAGTTAATCTTTAGTTCCTGGGTGCACTTGTTCCCATTTCTTTGCAGTCAATTCTCAGAATTGTGGCAGCTCAGGTCCTGGGTACAGTCTGGTCATCAGGTAATTAACTTCTCCACCTGAGGTTTTAGTATCCATAAGACAGCTCACAGGATATGGCTCAGAATATTATCTACAGCCCTTGAGAAAGAACTGAAGATCCATGACCATGCTTAACGACTGCATTATTATTTAGTCTCCTTTGCTGGTTTTCCTGTGTTTCAGCATTTCTCACTTCTCTGATTAAACTTATTCTTTGACTAAAGTTTTCCACGGGCAAAAGGCAGGCAGAGGACACGGTGGGGGGCAAGCACCATATGGTCCTGCTCCGTTTCATGTGTGTATGTTTATTTCCTATCAGGGGGATGCAGTATGTGCGCTTATCCTTAGTAGAAGCAGTCAGTGTCAATTTAGTTTCACATTTCTTTAGTTTCCTTCTTGACATCTCCCTCCACCAGTCTATCTGAATTATTATTTTAACTTAATTGAATTGCATGGTAACAAAGGCCATTTACTGAGCATTTATGTCAAACAAAAATATTATCTTATTTAACAGTCACAAAAACTCTGTGAGGTAAATGTTATTCTTATTTTATACACACACAAAAAAAGTACCAAAGAAGTTAAATCATTTACTCAAGGACCCAAAGACCTATAAGTAGTAAGAGGCAAGACTGAGCTTTAGACTCTTGCTTACTTCTGTTGTATCATTTTTATATTGTATTAATTGTCTTTCTCCACCAATCACAGGCTCCTTCACAGCAAGGATTATGTACTTCATGTTTTTGAATGACCAAAACAAAATATATGATCTAGTATGTAGTAGGTATATCAAAAATTATTTATCTTTTAGAATTTTATAATTGTTTAACAACACACATAGATCTTATTTTTGAAAAAATAGTAAGCTCCCTGCAGGCAAGGAATGTAGAAATTAAAACAGAAATAGTAATGTCAAAGGTAAATGCCAGCTGATGGTCTGCCTGGGCCCATATTAAGATGTGGTTTAGGATTTGGACCTTAGCTTCACAAGTCAGTTCAGTTCAGTCACTCAGTAGTGTCCGGTTCTTTGCAACCCTGTGGACTGCAGCACTCCAGGCCTCCCTGTCCATCACCAACTCCCAGAGTTTACTCAAACTCATGTCCATTGAGTCGGTGATGCCATCCAACCATCTCATCCTCTGTTGTCCCCTTCTCCACCCACCTTCAATCTTTCCCAACATCAGGGTCTTTTCAAATGAGTCAGCTCTTCGCATCAGGTGGCCAAAGTATTGGAGTTTCAGCTTCAGCATCAGTCCTTCCAATGAACACTTAGGACTGATATCCTTTAGGATGGACTTGTTGGATCTCCTTGCAGTCCAAGGGACTCTCAAGAGTCTTCTCCAACACCACAGTTCAAATGCATCAATTTTTCGGCGCTCAGCTTTCTTTATAGTCCAACTCTGACATCCAAACATGACTACTGGAAAACCTTTCAACATGTTGCAACTGAACATTTATAAGCAATCTGCCTACAGGGCCTGGGAAGTGGGAAGGAAATTTTATTCCTATTGGAAGCCACACTGGTGGAATAACTGAGGTACTGAAACTGAAAAGACCCAGAAAAGCAAATTATACTAAAACAGGGACATAAAGTCTAAGCATACTAGAGTCCTTGCAGTATGGGAATGGCCTACATATATTTGAACATCTAGATTATAAAAATCAGTTTGGCCAGAGAAGATTACGGTTATGAGCGTTTTCAGATAAACTGAGAGTCATGGCACTCTGAGGACTTCACATCAAGGCAGGGCGATCGGGGAGTAAAGTCTAGTGGCTAGCATTTCCCAAATTCCAGTTGCTTAAGGCAAACACAGGAGACAGCTCCGCATTTCTCTCAAGGTAAAATACATCATATATGGGAGTTCAAAAATCAGTAATCAGAAGCGAAGTTTTTCGCTTTCAGAGTTCCCTGAGTCTAACAGTGTAAATGGAGAGGGCAATGGCACCCCACTCCAGTACTCTTGCCTGGAAAATTCCATGGACGGAGGAGCCTGGTGGGCTACAGTCCTTGCGGTCGCTAAGAGTCGGACACGACTAAGCGACTTCACTTTCATTTTTCACTTTCATGCATTGGAGAAGGAAATGGCAACCCACTCCAGTGTTCTTGCCTGGAGAATCCCAGGGACGGAGAAGCCTGGTAGGCTGCCTCTATGGGGTCGCACAGACTCGGACACGACTGAAAACTTAGCAGCAGCAGCAGCAACAGCGTAAAAGCTCGTTTTGTTCGGGAGAAATCTCGCGATATTTTTGTGATTCTCTGTGGCGGGAACACACCGGAAGTCAGGGCGTCCTATGTGGTACGTCATCTGGCGGAAGTGAGGTCATGTCCCAGAAGCCTTAGCGAGGAACTCTCCTGTTCGGGCGTTCTGCTTGTAGTGTGGTGTGGAACGTTTAGGCAACGTGGTTTGCTTCTTTGCGGGAAGGCTGGTCTTTGGCCGGCTACGGCCTTACGGGCCTTTGGGGACCGTAGATTTGGTCTTTTTTCACTGGTAGGAGAGCTCGCGGCGAGCCGCGCAGCGCCCTGACCCGTCCTCACCATGCTGGTGCTGTTCGAAACGTCCGTCGGCTACGCCATCTTTAAGGTCGGTGGGAGATTGAGCTCTTGGAGGGGGAAGGCGGATGTTGGGCAGGAGATGAGAGGGAAAGCTGTAGGAGAGGACGACAGTGTTCAGGATCGCGTGGGTGCCTTTTCTGTTCCCCTGCTCTGAAAGGAAGGGGAAGACTTTGGGCCTGGGAGGCGCATGTTTCACTGAACACGTGGCTGCGCTGTTGGGGGCGTCGGGTTCGGTAAAAGGTTTTGGCCCAGATAGGTGAGCAGGAGCCGTGTTAGAATTTTACCGGTTCTGAGAGTTTTGAGGAATGATTGGAAGGTTTTAACAGAGAAATGACCTCATCTAACTTTGTTAATGAAGTTTCTTTGCGGAGAATAGGAGGTAGAATTGACAGGATTGGCTGACGGATTTTGAAGTATGCGAGATTTGCGTTTAAAAAGTTGAGTGTGTGGAGGTAGGGAAGGGAAGAAAAGTTTTAGGGATTTGGGGGGTGGGAGAGGGGAGGATAATAGAGTTCCAGTTCGGGCTATGTGAAGCTTTCGCTGTCTGTTAAACTTGGAAATACAATGGTCCTTTCAAGTTTGAAGCCCAGAGAAGAAATCTGAGCTGGAGGTAACCAATTTGAGTTCGCTGTTTTAATAAGGAAGGTTAACTTTCAGTTCATCAGCAAGAAAATAATTGAACAGTGGGACGTGCATATAGTACGATGCTGTTGAGATGTTAGGAAGAATGAGGTAAATTAGGTGCCACCCACGTGCCTGGCACTAGAGCTCTAGGAATAGAGCAAAGCAAAAAATTTTCATATGTACTGACAAGGCAAAAGAAGTGCTAGATAAAATATGTGGTATGGTTATGAATTTTAAAACTATGTGTGGTTGCAGAGAGTCTGGAAGGGTATATACCAAAATACTTGGGGACATTTTTCATTTTATTTTTCCAAGATTCTTTTGACATTTGAAAATATACCTCTGTTTGCATGTTAAAGTAAATGTTTGTTATTTTTAAGAAAACCAATAAGATAATTAACCCAAAGCTGATTTTGCTTATTTTTCCTCTCATTATTGTTGTCTGAGATTGTAATATTAGCAATTTTAAGAGACTTAAGTGCCTTAGAGTCTGTCAACAGCTCTATTAAGCTTTTCCCCAGCTTCCTGCAGTCTTTTCTAAATTCTTAGAGTTTCTGCACATGCCCCCAAATTCTCTTAGCCAACGCAGTCTATTGTATTTTGAGTCAGTGTCTGTGGATGAATTTCATCTAAAGTGATGTTAATGTGTACTGTCCCGATCTGGATGCTAAGAGGGGAGGGTAACTTTGCACTGTTAGTAGTTGCCTCTAATGGTGGGGCGGAATTGGCTTAGCAGTTGTATGGTTTCTAGATCTGGGTCATAAAGTATAAAGTCATATGATGAATTGTTATTTCTGTTAATAAAGAGAACTCTCCATAAAACTGAGTCTTGAGTATTCTGTTGCAGTTTTTAATGTTTATGTGCAGGTTGTTTTGTTCAAAATTGTTAAATTTTTTTTTCTGTAATGTAACCCAATATTAGAAATAACTAAAGGCTTGAATATATTGAAATATGCTTCATTTATAAATATTCAGTATTAGTAGCAGTTACTGATTCTGAATAAAATAGACTTCCAGAATATTCTGGATAAGTGATGGTTGCACAATTTTGTGAAAATTCCTAAAAAGTAAATTGTACACCTTAAAGGGGTGAATCTTACTGTATATGAGATATCTATGTGTAAATATGCAATACAGAGTTGTTAACTCCCTTTTGTATGATCTTTCAAAATGCTGGAGTATAAAATTATTAATATATTGGTTGCCTAAAATTCATCCTTGAATGAGAATCCTTTATGAACATTTTTTCAGACTTTTTTTTTAAGGAATACATTTTATATCATGACCCAGTAAATGCATATCCATATATACAGAGTGGTTCAAAAAGAATTTAAAACTTTAAAAAATTGTTACTCCTTAATAAAGTTATATATAAATGCAGAGACAGTACCTAAAAGAATTAGTATTTGTAGATAATTGCAAAAACTCAAGCCTGTATTCCTTATGTCACATGGCACACAGAATAAGACTCAACATTCTCAAGCCTTACTATCCCAATCCTTTACTATCCCAGATCTTTCCTAGCTGTGCTTCCCAGTGTGGTAGCGCGTGAGTGCTTAGTCGCTTCAGTCGTGTCCGACTCTCTGCGACCCTATGGACCATGGCCTGCCAGGCTCCTCTGTCTATGGGATTCTCCAGGCAAGAATACTGGAGTGGGTTACTATTCCTTCTTCGATTCAGCTATGTAGCACTTGAAATGTGACTGGTAAAGCTGGGGAAATGGAATTTTTAATTTTAATTCGTCACATTGTACAGTGCTGCTGTGTAGCATAATGTTGTGTATTCCTTTATTTTTTGAGGAGCTCAAAGTCTTTTTTATGTGACTACCAAAGTTCCTATATAACATGATTACTAAGCAATGTATTTTTCCAGCTTTATTGACTATAATTACATACTATGTAATTCACTTTTATAAATGTAAGTAAGTACATGTAGTGCTTTTTATAGTAAAATAATATAACAGCAGTGCTAAAGATTTTAGTGGTAACAATAGCTAAGCTATTCATTCCATCTTAATTCAAAATGATAAACTCTAAATGAATTTTGCATACTAATGTTTCAGATTTCCTTGTCTGAAAATGAATGATTTAAAATTTGAGACAGATGTATAACAGAAAATGTAGCCTAATTTTATTTTTGTTCAGACTTCGTTTGTTTCAATATGTTGCCCACAAATGGGAACATAACTGTAACCAAGGTTTTGTTTGAAGACCTTTGAGTGGTCATCAATTAACATGATTTCATTACATTTCCTTTGGTGCTTTAACTTAGTGAATACTGATAATATCTCTTAAATATGTCAGTTTTGTTATCGAAATATTATCTTCAAGTATACTTGCTTTTCAACTAGAAAAAATATCAGTGTTACTCATGAGTCATATCCCCTATTTGGTGGTGCATATCCTCTGAGCAATCATTGGACTTTGGGTATGGTAGATCACATTCTGAGTGAACTATTTTCAAAAACCACAACTATTCTGTGAATTATTTCAAAAAAGTAACTTTGAATTACAAGTTTCAGTGCTTTCTTGAGATTTGATGAAATGTCTTTGGGTTCTAAAGTTTTCATGACAAAAATAGAACAGTTCACAGCTCGTAATTTTTTAATACAAAGTGTGCTTTGCATTTACTACTTCATTACTCTGATTCCTGTTTTTCCACTTCTGTAAATATATTTGGTTCGACTCTGTTGGGGGTTAAATTTAAACAATGCAGATCCTTAAAATCATCTTGCCACTCTGACAGAAAATTTCTTGATGTTTTATCATGAAATATGTATTAGGCTATAACTGGGAAATAAGTCTTACTCTATAAATTTTCTGTGATGTTAAGGATTTGATGAAATGTAGTTTAGCAGTAAAGCATAATTTTTCATTGATCAGCTTACTTTCCATAAAACAACACGTGCAAAATATATATATCGATAATATTGTATCTCATCAAATATAATATGCCATTATTTTACACTGCTGATTAATCTGACCTTCTATCAGTTGTAAGACATCCCAGTTTCAAGGTGTTAAATATGGGGGAACTGCATTTTAGGACTGATACTACCTTAGCTTATATTTGAACAATTGACTTCTCACCTCGTATTGGTGAGGAAAATAAGAACTTACATTCATCCTTGATTGAAGTGAAACTGTTAGAAGCTCTTGAAGGCATTTTGACAATACATGTGTCAACATGTATTTCTTATATGATCGTTTAACTCCACTTTCAGTAATTTGTCCTATAGAAATACATGTATACATATACAAATACATAAAGGGTATAAATGATGTTATATTCATACAGTGCAATTCTTGTTAAAACCTAGAATTACGTCCATGATATGTTAAGTGTATAGCATGATTCCCGAAAGTACACCTTAATACAATGCAGCATAGTCAAAAAGTCTTGAGGAATATATACCTAAATGTTAATGACTATGTTTCATAGGCAAAAGTGCCCCTTTTTCCCCTTCCCATGTTAAAATTTCTTATGTCAGAATGTGTCTTAGAACTAATGGTATCTAAGTTTTAGAGAAATCCTTAATAATTTCATATTAGGGAGATCATAGGAATAATAACAAATTTTCTGTAGAAAGTAGGCAAATTTTTTATTTTTTTGATTTGTGAATATGATAGGCTTTGTGAAGGGGTCAAGGGACTCTCTAAAAATAGAAAGTTTTTTAACAAATATCCAAATCGATTTAAATTCCATCCATTTATTTGCAGGTTTTAAATGAAAAGAAACTTCAAGAAGTTGATAGTTTATGGAAAGAATTTGAAACTCCAGAGAAAGCAAATAAAATGTAAGTCTTCATGAAACTAAGAACTTACCAGTTAACATTTAGAGGTGTTTGTTTTTGTTTTTGCCTTGTTCTGCGAGTTTTTGTGTCCCCCTCATTCATATAATATATCCATAACTTTTTGAACTCAGCTTCAGGAGTAATTAGTAAAGAATCTAATTTATCTGGAACATAGGCTGTCTCAGTTAATTTGTGTTAATTGCAGATGAGATTGGAAGCACCCCAAAATCACTATTTTGTAAGATGTTTTAAACTGTAAATTGATTGTGAATTAAGTATAAAGTTTAAAGTAATAATTGTCAAAAGCGTGGGCTGTGGGAGTTTCCTGGTAGTTCAGTGGTTAGGACTCAGCACTCACTGCCAAGGGCCCAGGTTCAGTCCCTGATTGGGGAACTAAGATCCCACAAGCAAAAAGGTGTGGCCAAAAAGGAAAAAAGCATGGACTGCTAATAGACTTAACTTACAGATTCTCTTAGTGATATTCAGATGTTTTTGAACCTAGTGTATTTACTCTTCTTGGCTAATATTTTCTAACTCACCCTGAAGTGGTTAAGTAACTAGCTTATAAATCCTAGAAAGACAGGCTTGTGTTCCCCAAGGTCTCTGGACAAGAAAATAGAGTATGATAATCTTCATACCCAGATAAAGAAATGAGTGGTGGGGGAGAAAGCTGGCTTTTCTTCAAGGTAGAGTCAAGAAGGCTGTTTCACCACCTTGTAAAATAGCCCATTTGGTGAACGTGGTCCTTAGTAAGGACCTAACTAATCTCTTGATTGTGTCCTTGAATGCCAAAGCATATTTGATAATTCATCTGCTAATGCTAATAAAAACTCACTAGAATTGAAGGAAACTACTTAAGAGTTTTGAGTATTGAGTATTGAAGATACTAGAGTATTGAACCCAAAGAGATGTCATACTAAACTATTACAGAAACATGGTGTACTGGAAAACTATGCTTCAGAGTAATACATATAACATGATTGCATTTTTGTACAGCTATATATGTGTTTATGCAAATATAGAGATATGAATAGATGCCACTTCAGATGAGTGAAATTGGTGGTGAGTTGAGGTAGAATAAGGTGAAATAACCGCTTTCTTCCTAAAATCTTTGTATTGTTAAGTGTGCATTTGAGGTGCCACTAGGATGTTCCCCAACTAGGTAAGGGAACAGTATTGCTGAAGATAATACTGCTTTAGACTCAGTGGAAGACTGGTTTTGTTTTTCCCTTTTAAAGGGCTATATGGTTTAGTTGTTTGAGTAGCCTGATTCATTGTTGTCGATGATGTATCCTTGTTGAACCTGAATTCGCATGATCTAACTCAAATATTCGTCACTACCACTGAGACAACAATGGGTTAACAATGTATTTGTTTTGATATAAAACAATGTTGCCTTGCACATAAGTGAATAGGGAGGAGTAGGGAAAGTGAGGTTAGCAAAATTTAGATCTAACAGTTATTTTTTCATGGCACTTGTACTAAATGGACAAATCAGTGTCATGAGATTCTCAAATTAAGAGGGACCCTTACACTTTTTCTATCCTATATAGTAAAAGGCATCTGTGTCTAGCTTTAAGCAACAGAAGTTATGTTGAAGCTTCAACATCTTTCCTGTTTAGATACGGTGGGATATTTTTTTGCTATTGTTCTAAAGGAAAGGAAAGTGAAGTCGCCCAGTCGTGTCCAACTCTTTGCTACACCATGGACTGTAGCCTACCAGGCTCTTCTCCAGAGTACTGGAGTGGGTTGCCATTTCCAAAGCCTGTAATATCTGTAATAGTTCTCTGAATGTTACTAGCCTAGCATTTAGAGAAATTGGTTATTTTATGAAGTGTCTACCTTTACAGCAATATGCAGTGGCAGGAAAGTTTCTTTTATTGGTGTATACCTTGGAAGCAGTCTACTACCTCTTCTCCTAAATATGTGGCATTTGCAAAATCAGTGTGCCCTCATAACATATTTTTTTTTCCCTTAATTCTAGAGTAAAGCTGAAACATTTTGAGAAATTTCAGGATACAGCAGAGGCATTGGCAGGTAAAATCAAAGACTAGCTTTTTTGTTTTTTAAATACTGGTAATTTGTTATTCTTATTAAGAAATTGTTTGCTTTAGTTGCCTAAGTTAACCTTATTCAATGTTGTCAATGATGCATTCTTTTTGAAACTGAATTTAAGTGATCTAACTCAAATTCGTCACTACCACTGAGACAACATTGAGTTAGCTTTTTTTACTATAGGGCTGGTTTTTCCCCCACATGTGATGAGAGGTGAGAAGTGGTTAAGTTGATCTCCCTGTGGAAACCCAACAGCGTAATGCTGAAGCACAATTCAGTAAAAGCTGTTCTACAAGGGATCAAGGTAATGTCAAGTACACGAGTTTCTGATATTTTTAATTCAGTGATAAAGTTGGGAAGAGCTAGGATTTGGAGTTGAAATAATAAGGCAGCTCTCCAGGTATATACATTTTTAAAGTTAAAAAAAAAAAGCACAATATTATTAAAAGATTTAAGAAAACTAATACAGGTGGGAGGTCGTTGTGAGTTTTTGTTTTTTAAAACAAAAACTGGAGAAGCATACATAAGAGTTTCCCTAAAAGAGCATGATTTTTTTTATGATTTAGAAGAATGGGTGATGACTGTTACAGCTTTCAACTAGTCCTAGTGATGAGACAGCAGATATAGAGTAGAGCCTACTTAAGTAGGCTTGGCAGTAGGCACTTGCTTTTCTTTTTTCTTTTTGGCCGTGTTGGGTGTTTGTTGCTGCACTGCAGCAAGTAGGGGCTAGTCTTTGTTGTGCTTATTTAAGAACACAGTCTCTAGGGCACATGGGCTTCAGTAGTTGTGGTGAAGAGACTTAGATGCCATTGGCACGTAGGATCTTCCCAGACCAAGTATCGAACATTTGTCTCCTGCATTTGGCCGGAGGATTCTTTACCACTGAACCACCAGGGAAACCCAGCACTTGGTTTTCTAATGTTCTTTTAATGCTAGGGAAAACAGGAAGATTGAATATAAAACTAATCATGAATTTTTCAGTTGCTTGAATTCTGTATCTCAAGTCAGCTGACTGCTTGGAGCTATATTTTGAAAATGAAAGATCGTAAGGAAGAATATGACTAACAGTTAAGCCGTAAAATTCATTTGACTGACCCAAATAATTTTTGTTCACCCCACAAGAGAAGGGTAGTTCCCTTATATAGTGAAAATTAGGAATCTAATGAAATATGTTGGCATATCAATGGACTACCCCAACCTTGGCAGAGGGGTAAGCGGAAGGAGGGCCAATTTTTAAAATAGTTCTAGGGCTGCATAGATCAATTCATTAAAGCCTCATAGAGCCATAGAGCATAAATATGGTCATTTTGGCCTGGGGAAAAAATTAAAAATGTAAAAAAACTTAAAAAAAATTTTAAGATAGTTCTGTTCATCACAGTTTTAAAAATAAGTAGAATTTTGGTAATGTCCCAAGTGAAATTGTGTTAGCTTTTCTCCAAATCTGGGGAGTATTATTCATATAGACTGATTTGAATAACTCCTCCTGGAGTTGTAAAGGGCTGTACCTCTGATCTCAAGTGCCCTTGGTGAGAGGGAGCACCGCACAATTGTGGGATCTTAGTTCCCCAACCAGGGATTGAGAGGTTATCTCATACTGACTCATTTGAGAAGACCCTGATGCTGGGAAAGATTGAGGGCGGGAGGAGAAGGGGACAACAAAGGATGAGATGGTTGGATGGCATCACTGAATCAGTGGACATGGGTTTGGGTAGGCTCCAGCATGTTGGTGATGGATAGGGAGGCCTGATGTGCTGCGGTTCATGGGGTTGCAAAGAGTCGGACATGACTGAGTGACTGAACTGAACTCTTACTGAGCTTTTGGTATTCCTTAAAATAATGTCAGATAAATGGAGAAAATGCCATGCTGGATGAGAATTTAAAGTCAGTCCCAAACTCTCTCACTCTAAATTCCATGAGGGTAAAGGCTGTGTTGTTCACTGGCAAATCCATAGCGCATAAATATTTTTGGGTAAATGAATGAAAGTAGTGAGCTCCGCCAGGAATCTGGTCTTAGAAACCTACAATGCCTTTTCCCATCTATTTTTACCAGAAAGTTGAACTTGATCACCTTATTATTAGAACAATCCTTCCTGGGAATTAACTTCCCACTCCTTGTTAAAAGGCAGTTTTGATATTACAGAACCGAAACTGAGTGATTGCAGGTGTCAGGGTATACATTTAAAACTTGTAGCCTAAAAAAGGGTGTGGGGTGTGATGTCAGTTTTATATTGGTCTCAGAAGCTAAAATGTGCTATTTGCATGGCAAGGTTTATTTTTAGTCTTGGTCACACTTTGAAGTTTCATGTCTTACAAACAGCCACAATAAAATTTGGGGCCAGCCTAAATTTGGATGAAGGGAAAGATGCTGAGGGATGCTGAAGAGTGCCTAATAGAGAAAGGGAAAGATTCAGCTTCTCCTTATCCCTGTCACCATCTTTGTACACCATCTTTTTAAAATACATATTATGAAGAGTGATTAACAGGGTTTTTGATACACAGAAGATAAATAATCGTGAATGTTAGAATAGGATCTAAAGTAGAAATTTTTTACTTTTAAGAAATCTTAAAAGAGGGCACTAGGTTAGGTTAAAGTGTGAAAGTAAATGATAGGAAAGATTGAGAGCTAGAGGGAGGACATTGAGTACAAATTTTTAATTATAAAAGAAACACTTCTAAGGAAAGATTTCAGTTATTAGAGAAATGTAAATTAGAAAGGAGTCAGGGTTTCACGATATGTAAATTGTTAGAACTCAACAGGAGTAGTTGGAATCTTAGCTTATTTGTAAAGACCTCTCTGTGAGATGTGTGTGCCGGCTAGATTACTTTTGTCCTCACCTTTCATCTTCCAGATACGAGATGAAATGGATTTGAAATTCAAATGAATGGAAATTTGGTCAGGAGGAAAGAACAAGTACCTGGCTGATTAAGCACAAACTGCCTGACCTTTTAGAAATTGTGACAGACTTTCTGTCAGGCATACTTTAAATTTGGCCAAAAACAGACAGATACCAGAAGAGATGTGGGTCCAGAGAATCTCAGTACAGTTCTAAGAAAGGGTGAGAGTTAAAAGTAGCACATTTAGAGCTTGCTAAAAATGAAAACACTCTCCAAATCAAATTGGCTGCCCTCAGTAGTAATTCCCCAATCACTGGACATTGATTAGTAGTAGAGGCCTGTTGGGACATCTGGATTGGCAAAGATAAGACCTCCATTCAGGCATGCTTACAATGTGGCAGAACCTTCAAAATGAATAAAGTCCTTTTTACCAGTCGTGACAGGATTTTTATGGTATTTCACAATCCAGAACATCAGATCAGTTGATGCATAGTGGCATAGGGGAGTGAATCTATTTGCTATCACAGAACAGATTGTTTTTAACATGTAATTCTGAGCTCAGAGGGATTGAGTGAAGGGAAGGAATGTTGGATCTGGTTTAACTCCTGGTTCTGGAGTGCAAATGAGGGTGGGAAGATCAGATGAGATTGTGAAGTTTGTAATGTTTATCATTTCATTTCAGAAGTAATGTTATTCAGCTTTTGAAGTGTGTTGTCTTTTTGGCTTTATTTATAGAATTTAAATAAGATCATGAGCTTTGAAGATAAAGTTTTGAGTTAGCTCTTTTGTTTTTCTTCCTAACAAGCATTCACAGCTCTAATGGAAGGCAAAATCAATAAGCAGTTGAAGAAAGTTCTGAAGAAAATAGTTAAAGAAGCCCATGAACCCTTAGCTGTGGCTGATGCTAAACTAGGAGGGGTTATAAAGGTAAAGTTACAGTTTTCTTTAGCCTTGTCATCAGAGCTGACCTTTGTAATGAATTGTTTTTTTCTAAGTTCTCAGGATTGAATTCTTGATCTTTTCCCCCTATGCTATGTAATAATTGGTTTTCAATGTGATTGTCAAAACTAAGGATATATAAGTAATACCTCAGATAAAACACTATATACCCTGCCATATTTTTGTTTAGGGACTTTTTTCCTTTCAATATAAATGGAATCATATCTTTTTTAGTGTATATGTTTATTAGAACACTTTACTGGAGGTAGAGTTGCCAAAAATTAAATATAAAGTAAGAATGGAAAGAAAGAGTGGATAGGTAGGCCCCAAAACATGAAAAGCAAGACATTTTAGGAGCCAGTTGTGATGGTTTGATTTTCAGTAGTTACAATAGGTCTTATAGTGCAAGCACATGAACATACCTCTCATTCTTTTTTCTTATTTTAATTGAAGTATAGTTGATTTATAGTCCCTTCATTCTTGAAGTTCAGAGAAGGCAATGGCAACCCACTCCAGTACTCTTGCCTGGAAAATCCCATGGGCAGAGGAACCTGGTAGGCTGCAGTCCATGGGGTCATGAAGAGTCAGACACGACTGAGCGACTTCACTTTCACTTTTCACTTTCATGCATTAGAGAAGGAAATGGCAACCCACCCCAGTGTTCTTGCCTGGAGAATCCCAGGGACGGGGGAGGCTGGTGGATTGCCGTCTCCGGGGTCGCACAGAGTCGGACACGACTGAAGCGAGTTAGCAGCAGTAGCAGCAGCAGCAAATACCCTACAAAGTGAAAAAAATGAAGGCTTGCAAGACAGATTCATTCTGTTTGTATGAGGTATATAAAGATTTATGTATATTTGTACATTAGTGCATATTTTGAATGTACCTCAGGGACCCTGACAGTAGGGAAAGGACCTGAGACCAGATCTAATTATGGCTTCTGATTCATGTACATAGGCTGCCTCCCTAGAAGCTTAGGCCATTTTTGACTTCCACCAGCAGTATGTTCAAATGGTCTTCCCACACACATACCCAAAACTGCTTTTATGAAACTGAGAAATGTATATGTTTAACTCAGTGCTGTTTTAATATTTAGGAGAAGTTTCTGTATTTAATACAAATGTTCTTGTTCATATAGGAAAAACTGAATCTCAGTTGTATCCACAGTCCTGTTGTTAATGAACTTATGAGAGGAATCCGTTCACAGATGGATGGATTAATCCCTGGGGTAGAACCACGTGAAATGACAGCTATGTGTCTTGGGTTGGCACACAGGTGAGATTTACTGGAAGATAGTCATCTTATTTTTACTTAATAATTACGTAGCACTGTTCTAGGTATATTACAAAAACTAATGTAATCCTCAAGAATCTAAAGAGGAACGTAGTTATAGTATCCTCATTTAACAGATGAGGAAATTGATGTACAAAGTCATAATAGCTGGTAAGTGATGAAGCCCTTATTTCAACCCAGGCAGTTTGGCTTCATTGTCTGGGCTCTAAACCTCGTGATGGCACTCTCTACCTCTCCAGCATTAGATGCTGCAATTCTTGGGCTTTTTCCCCCCTCTGTTTTACATCTTCTAATCATTTGCTACTCCATTTACTTGGCATCTCCCTGAACTTTCTCATCTGCTGATGATCTTTCTCTTCTGCTTTGTGTGTGTGTGTGTTGTTTTACTCTGATTTTTATTCAATGTTTTCTTGAGCCAAAGAGAAACATCTTAACCTATCATGTTTAACAAGAGGTCCCATTAGAACAGGCATTTCTGCTATGCTGTGATATATGTATTCCTGAAAAACATGGCATTCAGTGAAATTTCACTACAATATTAGGGTTTGTGGAATAAAAAGATTGTGGGTAAAAGACTGAAATCCTATGTAACTTTGTAATCCAAAAGAAATGTTAACAGTTAAAAAGACATGTTGGAACTTCCCTCCATGCTTCACTCCACAGGGCATAGGTTTGATTCCTGGTCAAGAAAGTAAATTCCCACATGCTGCCAAAAGAGAAAAAATGACAAGTTTATATTAAAGAAATAGTAAAGGGACTTTCTTGGTGGTCCTGTGGCTAAAACTGTGCTCCCAATGCAGGGGCCCTGGTTTGATCCCAAGTGAGAAGTAGATCCTACATGCCACAACTAAGACCTAGAGCAGCCAAATAAAAATACTTTAAATAAAAAGAAATACTACATAAATGAAGGTCTATACCTTTGAATAAATAAAATATGAGCATAGATTAATGAAAGGATTAAAGTGAGTTTTATAAATGAGCAAAATGCACAAGAGTCAGGAAAAACTTTTTAATAAACATTCCTAAGAGAGAACAAATAACTAAATTGAGTTAGGGTCCAAATTAAGATTAACTGGCATTGTACACAGTAGTCACTCTCATCTAAGGCAGTCAGATACCCCTCAGAAGACAGGTGGCAGTTGGGTTGAGGCTGGGGATGTTGTTGCACGTCAGACAGTGCCCAGAATAGCCCCCACAACAGTAATCAGGCCTCTGTGTTAATAGTGCCAGGATTAAGAAAACCCATATTTACGATATTATTGTTCCATGGCTTTCTTTTCTTTGGGTGTTTATGAAGAGAAGAAACTGCTGTAGTTTTTCTTACTGGTGGCATAAAACATTAAGAATGCTGCAGAAGTCATGTCATATGAACCAGTATGACTTGGACTATTTGTCATTCATTAATGAATTCATGTTACAGAAATGTAGGTTTTAACAGGACAGATCTATTGTTTTCTTTCTAAATGTGTGCTTTGGGATCTTGGATGTTATATTCTTGTTTAGCTGATTTTTACCATATAGAAAAAATAATGTAACTCCAAGAGATGGGTTTGGGTAAAAGGTTGGTTTTTTTTTAAGATGTTAATTAAATGCTTTTCCTAGATACTATTTTAGTAATTCATATTTTTTTCCCTTCTCCCCAGCTTGTCCCGATACAGATTGAAATTTAGTGCTGATAAAGTGGACACCATGATTGTTCAGGCAATTTGTGAGTATAGGACATGTGAGGTCTAACCTGTCTCTTCATTGTGGTTTTTTCCTACTATTAAAATTGTATCTTTTATGATTGTTGAGGAAGAAAAAGACCAGCTAGAAGTTTAGTAAGTAAATTGGGAAATGCAGAATTGAAAATTGGAAAACTAATTATAATTTGACTACTTGGGGATAATAGGAATTACGCTACACTATTAATGTAAGCTGATTGACTGATCTTTTTCCATGAAAAATGATAAAACCTTAAGATATGGGTGTGGGTTTTTTTTTGCTTTATATATGTAATAAATCATTTGGTGATTTTTGGACATCACAGTCTCAACAATTTCCAGTTTTAAACATTTCTTTAAATAGCAATTGTATTTCTAGGTGTGTATGCCCCCCAAACTGAAAGGAGTTAGTCAGTTACTTAAGCAGCTATGTTCATAGCATCATGATTCAGCTAAAGGGCAGAAACAATCCAGATACCTATTAACAGATGAAGGGATAAACAAAGTGGTATATGCATACAATGGAATATTATTTATCCTTACAAGTTCTAGTATATGGTACAGCATAGATGAATTTTGAAAACACTGTGCTAGGGTGAAATAGACTACTTGCAAGAAGACAAATACTGTGTGATTCCCCTTATGAGGTACTTAGAATAGGCAAATTCATAGAGGGGATAAAAGAGAGGCTGGAGTGGTGAGAATGAGGAGTAAATTATTTCATGGGTGCAGAGTTTCTGTTTGGGATGATGGACTATTTCATCACAAGTGTTTTTTAAAACCCTTTTAAGTTCTTGTTTTCTTTTTCATTTTAATCTACTGCAGCCCTGTTAGATGACTTAGATAAAGAACTAAACAACTACATTATGCGGTGTAGAGAATGGTATGGCTGGCATTTCCCTGAGTTAGGAAAAATTATTTCGGATAATTTGACATACTGCAAGTGTTTACAGAAAGTTGGTGAGTAACTTTATCCTTTAAGGTATTGAAAATAGTGATTTAAACAGAATTTTATTTCAGTGGCCTGTGCAGTAGAGGACATCGTTCTCTACTGGTTGGTTTTTCTTGGGCTTCTTTTTTTAAAAAAATTTTGGAGTATAGGTGGCTTAGTGGTGAAGAATCTGTCTGCCAGTGCAAGAAACACAGGAGACCTGGTTTGAATCCCTGGGCAAGGAAGATACCCTGGAGGAGGAAATGGCAACCCAATCTAGTATTCTTGCCTGGGAAATTCCATGGACAGAGGAGCCTGGCAGGCTATAGTCCATAGGGTCACAAAGGATGTGACTAAGCACACACACTCATTGTGTTACTTTTTTCTGTACAGCACAGTGAATCAGTTGTGTATACATCTCCACTCTTTAGACTTTTTCCATGTAGGTCATTCCAGAGTATTGAGTAGTTTCCTGTCCTATGTAGCAGGTTCTTTCTGGTAATCTGTTTTATATATCATAGTGTGTATATGTTGGTCCCAATTTATCTGCTCCCCACTCCCCTGAACTGGCTTCTTACAGTGATTGTGTCTCACTGAAGTTGCCGTTAATAAGGACAACTGTGTGACTGGGAAGTATCCTGAAATACATCAATAGTGATTAATATTAAAAATAGTATTGCTATCTATACTGTTAATATTAAATCGTATACTACTACTATAATAGTAATATAGTAGAGGAACCTGAGGACTGTTCATAAAATGAGTTAATTTAATCTCTAAAATCAAGCCCTTACATGAGTAAAGTTACTTGGTCAAACTTGTTTGCTTTTTGTTTTGTTCAGGCGTCTCTTTCATTGGCTTATCTCTACTTTTTCTTTTGACTGTTTGGTGGATTTTATATAATTTACTGAAGAGTGATTCTCCCTCATCCTCTGCAAACATTCCATAGGCGATAGGAAGAATTATGCCTCAGCTCAACTTTCTGAATTACTGCCAGAGGAGGTTGAAGCTGAAGTGAAAGCGGCTGCAGAGATATCTATGGGAACCGAAGTTTCGGAAGAAGATATTTGCAACATTCTGCACCTTTGCACTCAGGTACACTATGCACATAGGGAAATTCTTGGTAGTGGTACCAGCTCTGTAATTTCTGATGGCAGTGATGATTTTTAAATGTATTGTTCACCTGATAAATAAATATGAGGGTGTTCAGTCACTACCTCATCTGATGCCGTCTTGACTTATAAACTTGCAGGGAGAAAAATATCTTAAAATGAGGTTAAAGGAGTACTGTCTAGTTAATTTCTATTGTTAGCAGTATCTGAATGTGTATAGCCTGTAATTTTTACCCCTCATTTGAAGATAGCTATATGACAATCACAGAGGATGACACAAATGTCCAGCCTTTAGAGTTTTTTTTTTAAACAAATGTTGATTAACATTTTTAAGCAGTGTATTAGGTTTACATATATTGGTTAATTTTTAAATGTTAAAATTTCACAGCAGCCGTTTTATAGAAAACTGAGGTAAAGGATGGCTAATTTTCCTGGGATTGTACAACTAACTGCTCTATGATAATTTGGGGCTCTGATGTTTTAGACATGTGAATTTTACACTGCTTTTACTCTTAAACTATTTATGACTTACTCATTTTGTTTCTTAAACTAGGTGATTGAAATCTCTGAATATAGAACCCAGCTTTATGAATATCTGCAAAATCGAATGATGGCCATTGCACCCAATGTTACAGTCATGGTTGGGGAATTAGTTGGAGCACGACTCATTGCTCATGCAGGTGATGATTTTAATATAATTTGTAAACATGGGTATTGAGAGTTGTTTTCTAGGTAGGATCTTATTTTCTTTTAAACTGGAGTTTAAAGATAAATCTGGGTAATAAAAAGAAGTGAATGGTTTATGTGCGAGGACTAAGGACCAAGTGTTTAATGATGATTTTTATTTGTATGCCTGATTTCCTTTCGGATAGTGAAGGCATCTTTAGTCACTACCTCTTCTGAGACACTGGTGGTCCATTGTCAGAAGTTTGTTTTGGTTAATTAGAGTAATTGGATGAATATAGGAGAATGAAATCAGGTTTACCTCATTTTACTGTGCTTCACAGATACTTTGTTTTTTAAATTCATAGTTTGTGTCAGCCCTGTCCATTGGCATCATTTTTCCAACACCACTTGCTCACTTCATGACTCTGTCGCATTTTGGTGATTCTCACAATATTTCTAACTTTTCCATTCTTATATTTGTAATGTTGGCCTTTGGTCAGTGATCTTTGATGTTACTACAACTTCCTGAACGTTCAGATGATGTTTAACATGTTTTTAAAAGTAAAGCATTTATAAATTGAGGTATGTACATTGTTTTTCCAGATAATGCTATTTCATACTAAGTAGATTACCCATAAGAATATAACTTCAATATGCACTGGGAAACAAGAATTCGTATACTTAGTTTATTGCAACACTTGCTTTATTGTGGTGATCGGGAATGAAATCCACTATATCTCGAGTGTGCAGGTATATACTATTGATAGAGAATTTATTTTATTTACATCAAAGTGTTTAAACTAGAGTGCTTCTTTTACCTGCATCATTAATCAGAAAAATAGGACATTCACATCTCCTCACCTTCTAGGTTGCTCATCTGGGCTGGTTTTGTTGTCTACATCTGAAATTTCATAGATGTAGCTAAATTTGGAGCAGGAAGAGATGCAGGGATTAATATAAATATATGTTTCTTGAGTTTCTTGAGCGACTATTAATATTGATATTCTCTGACAGAAAATCTGTGCAGCATATCGGACAAAGCAGCAGCTTTTGATGCCTGATTATTGAGTGTGTTTATATCTCCTCAGCCTGAATTTATCACATCGTTTTACTGAGATACCTTAATAATAAGTTTTTCATTTACCTATTATTTTAATATCTAAAGGAGTAGAATATTTCATGTCTAAAATAAGTCTCAGGAAAATCAGGGCTATATTGGATGATGTCTGTGAATACACTTTTAACTCTCCCATGATATGCTACTGACATGTGAGGTAGTAATACCATCTCTTCAGGCAAATAGGTATGATTAAACAAATAAGCTCCAGTTTGCCATAGACATTCATCACATACCTCTGCTTCTGGTGCTGATGGAGGAATCACAAATGCTGAAGTATCAGGAATTTGAGCTAATTCCTAACTATAAAATCCTATATTATATCTGATTTTTATATACTCTGTGGCTATAATACTTAGACTGTAGATCTTTTGTATAATACATAGAACTTTCAAATATTTGGAAGTACTTTCCTCAAAGTTACTACTTTTCTTTTGAAGGTTCTCTTTTGAATTTGGCCAAACATGCAGCTTCTACAGTTCAGATTCTTGGAGCAGAAAAGGCACTCTTCAGAGCCCTCAAGTCTAGACGAGATACCCCTAAGTACGGTCTTATTTATCATGCTTCACTTGTAGGCCAGACGAGCCCCAAACACAAAGGAAAGGTGAGTTACAATTTTCCTGGCGCAGGCCTTTTTTTCCTCCAAATGATTTTGATCTTACTCTACAATGGTCAATAAATCTTTGTTGTTTCTTTTTCATCAAATAGAGAATTGTGAATTCTTTAAACTCTAGTGTTCACGGAAAGAAAAGGTTAGAAGATAAAGTGTTTGCTGTTTTAGTACTTTTCCAGACTCCCATTCATTGGTGGGCGGGGGTGGGGTATGGCCCATCTGTTTTCTGTGCGGCGGGAAATCAATTTAACATCAACGTTCATGACCCATTTTAAAATGATATCACATACACTGTGCTAAACACTGGAAAGGCCTTTGGTGGATGCTTTTAATAGCCCTATAAGTTGTTAGTGTCTGTTTTACAGAGAAGGAATCTGACGCTTAAAAGTACTTTCAAGATTTTATACATACCTAGTTTAACAGAAATTTTATAAAATTTAGAGCAGAGTGATAAAAAAAATAAATGGAAATTCAGTAAAATGAAATGTTATTTAGCTTAAAAGGGGGCAATACTTACTGTTTATGACCTCATAATGTAGGTCTAATATCACATAGTAAAAATGAAAAAGATGGGAAAATGGCTTGAGCTAGTTTTAGACATGAACTACTGGCAAGATCTTTTCAGTTAGCCATCATACAGTGACAGAGGTTCTGATAGAAGGTAAACGGCTTAAATATGGTTTACAATATATTTGTAATTCCTGACTTTAAAAAAAAATCCTAGAGTGACTCGTAAAGTCAATGCTTGAGCTGTAGTGTTCTCATGAATAAACACTTGAGTGATTTTTTTTTACATCTCAACTTGGAGTATAGTCTGAATGCATCTAACTTCAAGTTCTTCGTTAGATTTCTCGGATGCTGGCAGCCAAGACTGTTTTGGCTATCCGGTATGATGCTTTTGGTGAGGATTCCAGTTCTGCAATGGGAGTTGAGAACAGAGCGAAACTAGAAGCCAGGTTGAGAACGTTGGAAGATAGAGGGGTAAGAATCATGTTCTGCATATTGTAGAAATGTTACCTGTCAAAAATTAATAAACTGTAGCTTATGTACATTTTCATTTCACCTGCAAATCAGTTTTACTTTATGATACATTTTAGCATGTCTATTATTGATACATTCTATTTCTGCTTACTGTTAAGAGATTCCCTAGTGGTTAATTAAGGTCCACCTGCCAGTGCAGGGGACATGGATTTGATCCCTGCTCCGGGACAGTCCACATGCTGTGAGGTTAACTACCCCATGCACCGCAGGGCCACAACAAAAGAAGCCACTGCAATGAGTAGCCCACACTGCAACTGGAGAGTAGCCTATATGCAGCAACAAAGACCCAGAGCAGCCCCCAAAATAAATTATTGACATACTAGTGTATATTTTAAGAGATTATGCCTTAGGAAACATTAATAATTTTTCTTTTCTTAGATAAGGAAAATAAGTGGGACAGGAAAAGCATTAGCAAAAGCAGAAAAATATGAACATAAAAGGTAAGTTGAGTGTATTTGGGGGAAGCATGTATGATTAATTTTTGCTTAAAAAGAGTCAGAAGGCAAAAGTTTAAAAGCAGCTAAGAAGCATATCAGATCTCACTATGAAATTATAAAAAATTGTTTTTGTTCTTATTTGAAAAGTTCCATACTGATGAAGTAGGTGGTGATGATGCAAATAGAACATGGGTAACAATTTGAAAACGTGTGTCAAGAGCCTTAAGAATGTTTGTTTCTCTTTTTTTTTTTTTTTTTTTAAAAAAAAACAGTGACAAAATTTAGTAACACGTTTGTTTACCTGGGGTAGACCCTGGAGAACCTAGTCACTACTTTGTTTCATGTTTTTAACCTGTAAAAGTTAACAGCTATGAGCCTACAAGACAGATTAATAAAACATGCCTTAGCTTGTTTTAATGTTCTCCTGCCATTTTGCTTATGACTTAAAACGCCAATTATGACATTTAGTTCACATTTTTGACACTGAATATTTTAGTTATTTCTTTCTACCTTGTTAGAACAAAAGCAGGTATCTTGGTTTTAGGGACTCTCTATCCATATGTATCCCTTCTTATTCCTCTGCCTCTTGCAATCGTGTGAATGGAGTATTCTGTATTAAACTTGATTCAGGGCGCTTTTTTTGTTTTCATTGAATTGCCCAGTGTCCTAAAACTTGAATTGGTTCAGTTTTTACTTTCTAGTATAATCATTTGGTTTAAAGAGATTTCTTCCATTTTTCTCCTTTTTTAATTGAATATTTCTTCTGTGCTGTAGTTACTACATTGATTACTAAATCAGAATTCATTTAGTTCAGTTCTCTTGAAGTGTGATTGACTTCCCTAGAAAATAGGTAGACATCTCTTTACCTTTTGGAGACTTAACTTTGATAAACTTCCCTAAAGTCACTAAAATGAAAGTGTGGTATGCTCATGTATTACCTAATGACCATTTCCTTTAAATCTCTTTAGAATTAATTTGATTATAAGCATTTATAAAGATTTTCTAAGATTCTGTGGCTCTTTCAGTGAAGTGAAGACTTACGATCCTTCTGGTGACTCCACACTACCAACCTATTCTAAAAAACGCAAGATTGAAGAAGTAGACAAAGAGGATGAAGTTATTGAAAAGAAGGCCAAAAAGGCCAAGGTTAAAATTAAAGGTTAGTTTGAATTTTGTTAATGTCATTTATATTCCTTTTGCATAAGAAGTACAGAGTTCTGTATGACTCAGGGAATTCAAACTGGGCCTCTGTAACAACCTAGAGGGGCAGGAGGTGGGAGGAGGTATATGTACACTTATGGCTAATTCATGTTGATGTGTGGCAGAAATCAAACCAATATTGTAAAGCAATTATCCTTCAATTAAAAATATATTAAGAAAAATGGGGAAAGTGCATACAATAGAACTTTATTATGAAACCACCGTATTGGAAGCTAATTCTATTAATAACCATCTTCTCTAGGGAGTTAAAATATTGTTAAATTTATCATATTTCATAAGAGAAAGGGGGAAAGCATCTCTTTGAATATATAGGGTTATATTAAATGTATCAAAACTGTAATTTCTAACGTGAACTATTTTGAGAATCAGCTTAAAAGAGAAAACAAGGTATGTGATTTCTAAGTTAGTAGCTGAAATATTTTGGTTGAGCATAGAACTGATGCAGCAGTGCTTCATTGTTTCTGTTACATGGAAAGAACTAGAGTAATGACTGGGTAGCTACCATCAGAGTGATAGTTAACAGGTGCTCCCCAGTGAACTAGGCTCTCTTAAGTTGATAAGTAAATTCCCCCATTTGATAGCTGCACTTGTGTTGAGTGATTAGCATTAAAGAAATTACCGATTTAATTTTTAGTTTCTAAATAGCTTAGAGGTCAAAAAGCACTATCAGCAAATGTGGATTTCTGCCCTGGGTGAAGAAAACATAAGCAAGTTATTTAACCCCTGTGTTTCATTTTCCTTATTGAACAAAAAGAACTGTAAACCCATTATTAGATTTGAATCTTGACTTGTAATATTCATTAAGCTTTTCAAACTTAACCTTCCTGGATCTTTGCCACTCCCAGTCCGTTTCTACATGATATTCTCCATCTTATAAATGGGAATCCTAGTTGCCTTGGCCTTTAACATTGACTTGTCTTATGATTCTGGTAGCACATCCTCTTAATTCTATGTGAAAAGTATTTCTAGCACCTAACCATTTATCATACCAATCACTGCCGTTCTTAGTGTAGCAGCTGCAAGGGCACTCCCATTGCCTTCTCATCTAATTCTATTCCATTGGTCACTGCTCCAGCCGCACTAGCCGCCTTGCTATTCCATGAACCTACCAACTTCCCTTCTCTCCTGAAATGATCTTAGTATTTGCTCTTCTCTTAATGTGAGATATTTTCCCTCAATATAGATGAATTGTTCACTTCCTTTTCTTTTTTAGGTGTTTGCCTAACTACCCTGTATAAAATGTCCACAGGAATTGCCTTCATTTGTGCTCCTTTCTTTGTTTGCTTTTATCCTTTGGACTGTTTACTACGTAAAATATTTTATGGTGTACTTTTTTTCTCTTTTTTGGTCTGTTTCCTAGTAAAATAAAGGGTTTATAAGGGCAAGAATTTTTATCTGTGCTATTCCTTGTTGTATCTCCAGTTGTCTAGAACAAGCCCTAGCATATAGTAGGTACTAAGTGTTTGGTCAATGAATTTCTAATGATAGCTACCCATTATTGAGTCCTTATTTTAGTGTGCTAAGCGTTTATGCTAACCATTTTGCATAAATTTTCATGTGTTAAATCAGCAAACCCTAGAAATAGTCAAAAGAGATAGACATTACTAAATTTTAAAAGAATGAGGAGGTTGAGTTTACAGAGGTATTAAGTTGCTTACTATCATTTATTGTTAGTACTATTATACTAGGTAAATATTTGAAGGACCTTTACAACTATTAAATTACATGTAACAAACATTGGAGAGTTGAGGGAATGTTGGGAAAAAACAGACTCTCAAAGGGGGTTGAAGGGAAAGAAGCCTGATAGAATGTTAATTGTAGTATTTTTACACTTGTTCAGTTGAAGAAGAAGTAGTAGAAGATGCAGAAGACACAGAAGAAGAAGTAGTACAAGTTGTAGAAGAACAGGAAACATCTGTGAAGAAGAAGAAGAAAAAGGACAAAAAGAAACACGTTAAGGAAGAACCACTTTCTGAAGAAGAGCCATGCACCAGCACAGCAGTTGCTGTATGTTTGTTTTTAATTATTAATATTTTGTTGACATGGGCAGAGTTTCCATATTTTATTCTACTCTGTATGTTAGAAATTAACAGGTAGTCTTTTAAAAACCATTTTTTAAAATGGTTTCATTAAAGAGAAACAATTAGAAAACTCACTGTTTGGAACTCCCATGTTATAAAAAGCCACTTCCCAAACCTAGAATCTTACTACAAAATGGGTTTGGTCTGAAATGGAAGAGAATATCATTTGCTACAAGTCACAGAGGTGATTTTTAGATTTTAGTCTTTCTTCGAAGCTTATTTTCAAGGGAAATAAAATAGACTGCTTTTTATAAAGAAAAGTTATTTTTAGTCACTTGTACATTTCCAGCTCTTTCAAAAGCATTCTTGTTGATTATTTTCAGAGTCCAGAGAAAAAGAAGAAAAAGAAAAAAAAGAAAGTTAATGAGGACTAATGGAAGGAACCATCCTTTCAAAGAGTTCATAATTGAATCACCTGGATACATCATGCTTACGATTCAGTCAGAAATGTACCCGAGATACTCTGTAAAATAATTGATGGGAGGTTGGGTGAGAAAGAAAGATTAATCATTAATAGCATTTCATACCTATTTGTGTCTTGACATACTTAACTATGTTAATTTTATTATGTCATCATTTCTTAGGATATTTGTTATACAAATAAAAATATTTTCTTTGTATTTTAAGGCAGTTCTGTGATTTCTCTACTTTAGGTCGAGAATTTGGGGCTCTTTATGTTATGTAGCATTGATAATTAGTATTTTGATAATTATACCTGAAAAGTGAGAGTTGTGAACCATTAATTTGAAATTTAGCCTTTCGGAAGGCAATAATTAGATGGACCAGTTTAAGAATCCCACTTACTGTGTTTCTCTTGCCTTTTTGGACTGTCTTCTGTTTTTCTCCTACCTTTCTGTTTTTGTTATTTAAGTAAAGCTGTCTTTTGTGTTCGAAGCTTTAAAATTAGGTGAACAAACTTTGCTTCTGTCTCTTTAGGAAGAAAAAAACTGTCCCTAACTTAATTTGCATTTCTAGAATGTGGAAGAAAATCATTATTAATCTAGACCCTGATTTGTTTTTAAAGTAATCTAAAGTGGTGTTTTAAAAAGATAATACAAAATAAGTGAAGAATGGGAGTGTATAAAGGAAAAACAAGAGGAGAAAAAATAAAATGTCAGTAGGAGTGAAGTATAAACCAGGACATAGAACACCAAAGATGCTGCTGCTGCTGAGCCCACGTGCTGCAACCACTGCAGACCTTGTGCCTAGAGCCCGTGTTCCACAGCGAAAGAAGTGACTGCAATGAGAAGACAGGGCACTGCACCTGGAGAAAGCCCACACAGCATCAAAGACCCAGCGCAACCAGAAAAGAGAAATCTTTGTTTCACAAGACAATATTTAGTCAGTATGTCAGCCTTACAGTCATGACAGCTATAAGTTTCATGGGCTTTTGTTTTGCATCTTTGTGTATGCCAGAGGCATGGTGCTAATAAGTAGCCCAGTTTTATGAAAGGGTTCAGCAGTGGAGAAGCTATATTGATTGTAAGCTTTTGATTTCCACCTCTGCTTTTCCTGTAACATTAAGAAAGTCAGTAGCTCTTTAGTTCCTCATGCAAATCAGAGGTAATGGTCAGTGTTACTCCTAACAATGGTTTGCAGGAAATGAAACTATATAAATTTTCAAAGATGAAAATGAATTTTTCATATAGACATTTTAATTGAAGTAAATGCTACGTGAAGTACATGTAGCCATCTCTAGAAAATTTGGCCTTGTGGAGAATATTGCCATTTTATGTCACACCACAGTACTCCAGACACATACTTGATTCAGACCATAACAGACGTGTTTTTAATGAATTTTGGTGAAAGGGGTTTGTCAACCGACAAGGGCTATATTGTAAATCCAAAAAGGCTATGTCTGAAATGATAGACCTTAAGAATACTAGTTACTAACCTTCTAGTCGTTTTGAGTGGTCTCCAACAAGCCTGGGTAAAACCTAGATGAATCACAGCTATGTCCTAACTGTTTAATACACTAACCAAGTTAATTTCCTGGCAATGCAGTGGTTAGGGCTCAGGTTCAATCTTTGATCAGTTAACAGATTCTGCAAGCCACTCGCTGCGACCGAAAAAGAGAAGAAAAATCTTGGATACTTAGGCTGAAATCGAAAGCTCAGATGAATTGTATGTACCTAAGTTTGATTAGCAGATCTAAAGAACTTCTTTGATAACAGCACATAAAATATTCCATGCTTAAAAAAATTTTGATTCTCCATTGTACTCCTTATCCATTCAGAAATCCAAATGTCTATTTTCTGGTTTAAAGGACTGTTGCCTGCTGAGTCCTCAGTATGCTTACTTAACAAAACCTTGGCTGAGCTCTGCCCTCTCCAGGGCTCCAACCTCAACACTGTGCGTTCTTGAATTCTGTTCAATCCATTTGTTGCCTTTTTAAGGTCATCTTTTAGAATGTGGCTCTGGCTCATCCCCTATGCCAGCTCTACTGCTGGGAAGCTATGCATCAGGGCCAAATATCTCAAGCTTTAACATGCTTGGGAATCACCTGAGGCTCTTGGTAAATTGCAGATCTGAGTAAATAGGTCTGGGATGAGGTCCAGACCTCCAGCAAGCTCCGATGATGTGTGGAGGTAACATTTAGGGTAAAGTATTCAGAGCCTGTATACTTACCTGAAACTGGATTTCTCTGAGAATTAAATGAGAGAATGTAAAGGGGTTTTTAAAAGCCATTAATTTCCTTCTACATTCCTTGAACATTCCCTTTCCAGTTGAAGACCTTTCTGTGTGTTCTATCACTAATGCCAGTAGTAATAGGGACTTAGTATTTGTTTAGTGATGAATGAATGGCTTGTGGAGGAATTAACTAGGCTTATGTGTTACTCAGATGAAAGTAAAATTAATGCTACTTCTGATTTTTATAAATGTTTAAAGTGGTAGATCCAGATTGTGGAACATGGAACACAGTTTTGTGTCTACTTTGTCCTATGGCCATTAATTGTGAGCTCTATTACCAAAAGTCGAATACAACTTTGTAGATTATTCTCAATAGATTTTTGTTCAAAAATGTTTTTGGCAGCAAGTGTAAAATAGTAATTCTTCTGGAGCATTTTATACTGAGTTTGGTTTCAAGGAGAAATTAGAAGTACAGTTGTCCCTTAAACAACATGGGTTTGAAGTGCACAGCTCCCGTTACATAGGAACTTTTTTCAGTAGTACATACTACAGTACACAGGTGTGGAAATGCAGGTATGGTGGGCCAACTGTAAAGTTTCATGCAAGTTTTCAACTATGGGGGTCAGTGCTTCTAACCCTTGCTATTGACCAAAGATCAACTAATTTGAACAGTGAATATTATTACTAATTTGTGGGAATTAGAATCACCTGGGGCTTCCCTGATGGCTCTGACAGTAAAGAATCTGCCTGCAATGCAGGAGACCTCTGTTTGATCCCTGGATTGGGAAGATCCTATGGAGAAGAAAGAAAATGGTAACCCACTCCAGTACTCTTGCCTGGAGAATTCCATGGACAAAGGAGCCTGGCAGGTGACAGTCAGGGGTCACAAAGGGTCAAACACGACTGAGCGACTAACACTTTATAATCACCTGGAGAACGCTAAAAGGTAAATTACTTGGGTAGATCTAGGACATAGTGCTCAAGAATAGTGCATTTGCACAAGTTCGCAACTGATAATGGGTACAACTTGACTTCTGGGTGGACTGCCTTCTGTTATTTTGCTGTCCCTGTGGTATTCCAACTGGAACCTAAATTGATAGCCAAGAAGTCAGGCCTGTGTACTGTATTAAAATAAGGACCAAGGACTTTGCTAGCAGTCCAGTGGTTAAGACTCCCCACTTCTGGAGAGAGCGCTGGTTCAATTCCTGGTTGGGAAACTAGGATCCTGCATCTTGTGCAGCATCACCAAAAAATAAAAATTTCTATAAATGAGGACCACCAGGATACCAGCATCAGACAGTGGCTATATTGTTGCAGTGTAAGTAGAGGAGGCCCTGGGGCTGGGCATTTAATCAGGTCAGTGCTCTTGCCACACAAATAAGGTTTGAATAGGTACAAGAAATAGAATTATCACAATTGTCCCCTGTCCAGAAGAATTTGCATTCAAAGAAATGAATTTAGATGCTGATTCTGCAAGTGTTCTGTGCCTATTTGGTATATAAAAAAATGAAAAAAATTTTCGTTTTAAGTTTGTGAGACCAAAACACCAGATACAAAGCAGTACATAACATATTGCAAAAAGCATAGAAAAGCATCTTTTGAAAGAAACATCAATGAGATAAATGTATGAACTAGTCCCAGACATGCAAATGGCTGCATATTTCTCAGTCTTCCTTCGGCTATCAGCATACTAAACCAGTGCTCATACCGGCGTCACTATTTTTGTCTATTTAGTATTTTTCTTTGGCGTACGTAGAGTTTCTGTTCTTACTGGTTTGTTTTGCTGTTTTATTACAAAGCTGCAGTGAATGTTTTTTGCACATTTATCTTCATGTACTTATGTTTCTGTAGGATAAATTTCTAGGTGCAAAATTACTGTATCAAAGGGATTAAGTGTAAAATAGTGCCAGTTTGCTTCCAAAATATTGTAGTAATTTATACTCCAGTAGTGTTAAGGCTGCTGTTTTAGGAACAGTCTCATAATTGTCTTTTTGTTATCATCTATCCCAGTCTCTTTCTTGCTAACACAATTTTGCATACGGTTTTTTAAAATACGAATTTAAGTGGCATTAAATTAGATAATTTTCCCTTCCTACCTTTTGAAATTCAGTAGTCTAGATGTACAAGAGGATTCCATTTTATCAGAATAGAACTGACTCATATACACTTGCATCCAACCCTCCAAAAGGAGAATTTGAGTAGAAAAAGGTGAATTTTCTTTAACAACTATGCCACTAGGTGCCAGAAAATACAAATTAATGACTCCCACCCCAGGTTTGTGCAGAGAACAACTTGCACAGTTAGAGGCACAGCCCTGCATCTCTGGTGCTTTATAGTCAACTATCATTTATTGGAAAATATGGACAGGGAGGCCTGGTGTGCTGCAGTTTATGGGGTCACAGAGTTGGACACGACTGAGTGACTGAACTGACCTGAAGCCTAAAATGATAATTATTTATTGAACACTTATTGTAATGTGTCACGTGCTGTTAAATTTTAGTCAAACAATTTCTAACAAATACTCATGCCCCCTTTACATGTGAGAATGCACAGAGAGGTTTAGGGATTTAGTCAATACCGTTGCAATCATTATGAATGCTTCTTGTTGAAGAAAAAAATGAACAATGTGAAAGTTTCAAGTTAAGTTTTATTTTGGGCAATATGAGTACTGCAGCATGAGAGACAGGTTTCAGATAGCTCTGAGAAGCTGCTCTGAGTGGGGAGCTAGGATTTATAGGGGTTTTGCAACAAATGACAGGTAGTCAGAAACATCAAAAGGTTGTTAATTAAAACTAGATAGAAATTTAGCACTTTACTATGTATGGAAATAGCAAGAGTCTCCGCTTACTGCAGTTATTCCCTTGATAGGCACCTCAGCTATCTGGGGCCAGTATCCTGTGTTTTCATATCCTGAGTTTTCCTCAGGGCTCACCATAAGGAATGGCTGCAGGCTGGTGCCTGCTTAATAGCAGGTATTTTCTTTCCTGCGCTTCCTCAGGACTCACCAGCTCAGTTTGGAAGGCTGTTATAATTGCTGACTCTGATGACTTGTGACATCCTTGTTTACTGATAGAGCAGGACATGTTCCATTTCTCACTAATGCTACTGCTATGATTCTGAAAAGTGCATGCTGAAACATTTTCTTAGTAGCCTCAAGATAATTGGAATCCTGTTGAAATATGTGCTGGTGAGTATATGGATGTTATTTTTTTCCCCTGTATGCTTGAAAATAATTGTAATTAAAACTTTTAATTTTTTAAAAGCAATAGCATGCTTTTTTTTTTGCTTTAATTCTGTGTTCTTTATCACTGAAAACTTTTAAGATTGCTACAGCATTGATGGTCAACAAGCAATTGGGGAAACCCACTACAGTCCAGGCACTTAGATGGCCAGAATCAAGGAAACAGATTCAGCAGTGGCTACCCTCAAGGAGTTTATAAAGTGAGCTTCAAGCCTCACACCTCTTCAGATGAAGGTCATGTTCTCTTTTAAAATCTTTTCTGTTCTAAGGAAGGGGAAATGCAGGGAATCAACAAGCAGAGATCTCAGTAGAAGAGGAGAAATACGGAAATTATAAAGATAGAAGCTGGAAAATGGAATTTGCCTTTATGGAAATTCTGAAGAAAGTAAAGCACAGCAGAAATAACAGCAGCAGAGACCTACCCTTTGGCAGGTAATAGAGTTTTCAGTGGGTTTCCCTGGTGGCTCAGGATCTCCCTGGTGGCTCAGATGGTAAAGAATCTGGCTGCAATGCAGGAGACCTGGGTTCGATCTTTCAGTTGGTAAGATCACCTGAAGGAGGGCATGGCAACCCACTCCAATATTCTTGCCTGGAGAATCCCCATGGGGAGAGGAGCCTGGCGGGCTACAGTCTGTGAGGTTGCAAAGAGTCGGACACAACTGAGTGACTAAGTGCAGCGCGGCAGAGTTGTTAGCACAGCTGCATCCTCACCCTAGAGCTGCTTGCTCTCCAGCAGGCTTTGAGCCTTGGCGATTTGGTACTCACTTGGAGTTGTGCTATGACACACAACTGTGGGGAAGACATCCTGTGAGTTCTTGTGACCTCAAAACTCCTGCCTTCTTAACCTGAACCAAGAAGCAAGTATGTGTGTGCGTGTGCACTCACTTGCTCAGTTGTGTCCAACTCTTTGTAACCCCATGGACAACAGTCAGCCTGGCTCCTCTGTCTGTGGTAAACATTAAATGTACCTGACTTCAGGAAAAAAAATTGGTCAGACAACAAATCCATCTATTTATATCCTATAATCTGCTAGGCCAGCAACATGCTAATAACCAGCTGGGCATGATAGAGAGGCCACAAGCCGGCTGTCAGAATTGGAATATCCCTAAACTAGTGGTTAGACAAAGTAATTCACGTGAAAGTGCTGTTTAAGCCAAAAAAATACTGTATTAATATCCTTCCTTTTAGTATGAGCTGTTCAGTTGCTGTCATGTCCGACTCTTTGCAACCCCATGGACTGCGTACAACAGGCTTCCCTGTCCATCACTAGTTCATCTCCTTGGACAAGTCGACCTATGCCCTCTTGGAGCCTCAATTTCTGCATCTATAAAATGGAAATAATAGTTAACTATTTACACCATTTGTGTAAAATTTTTGAAAGGATATGTATGTAATTTTTTTCTCCAGTGGACCCATATATAAGAAACAATTATTAACATTTGACACCTTTTGAGAGAGTGATTGGAAATTTGAGGATCAGAGGATAAGGAGAAAGATTTTTGCTTTCCATCCTGTATGGCTTCATTTTATAAAAATCATGCCCTTGTGTTGTTTTTCACATGTATTATTTTTATATTTTTTAATATAAAATAAGTGAAGGCATAGTCCAAAGCTACCACAATATATGTAGTATCTAAAGCCATGATTCTGGCTATTTATTTTGTTGTTTATTAGTTTAGTTTTTTCCCTGCAGAGAGCCGGAGAGCTATATACTTTTTTGTTAGCTTTGTGGTTTCACCAGTGTAATTACCAAACCTTTTCAAATAAAGAACAGAGTGGGGAGCATAAAGTATGAAAGAACAAATTATTTGAAATGCATCAGTTGCCTGTACATGTTCTCCCTAAGCCCCCAATTACTAGTCTTTACACTTTATGCTGAGAAATCACCCTATGAATTAGAAGATATTAGGGTCTCACCCCACTTTATAGCAGAACTAGAATCACAGAAGGGTCACCTGTTCAATATAATGGGGAAAAACCAATCTTTATGAAATGCTAGTCTCTGAACCAAAGGGTTGTAGTAAATTAAGGCAGATAATCTGATTTGATCTTAAACGATCGGTCATACTTTGGAAGAAAGCTTTTGTTATCCAGCCTCTTCTTGTTCTTGTGCTTTGCTTTCTCATGCTCTTACTTAGTGCTTTCTCCCATCTCTCTCATCAGTTCTTAGCGTTGGATTTTCTTTCCTCTTCCCAAATCACAGATGTTTTCCCACCCTGTGAAATGTAGTGACTGGCTGGCCAGAGCATTACCACAATTGTGTTCTTCTGAAGGAAATCCTTTTTTTAACTGCCAGGAATTTCAGGCTCCAAACTGGGAGGTGGAAGGAGGATGGAAGGGGGAATTTTGGCATACCGCCAGGTAACTGCCTTCTTTTCCCTTCAGCCATCTGAAGGCGACTGGCTGGAGCCCAAGGATAAAACCACAGCCTAGCAGGGCTGGAAGGGACAGACTTTCAGGAATCCTGGGAGGTTGAGACCAGTCACTTCCCTCCTTACAGACAGGACCTCTTTAAACCACAGCCTGGCCTAACCCCAGTGCTTTCCAAAAAGAAAAGTCATATAAATTCTGTTGATCACATATTCCAGTGTTGAAAAACAATATCATAAAACCTTTCTTTCATCTAAATCAGAGTTTGGCAAACTTTCTGCAAAGGATCAGTAAATATTTTGGACTTCACAGACCATGTGCTCTCTATTGCAACCATTTAACTCTACTCCTGTAGAGCAAAAATAGCCATGGACAATATCTAAATAAGTGAGATTGGCTATACTCTAATAAAACTTTATAGACATTGAAATTTGAATTTCTTCTAACTTTTACATGACATGTAAAAGAATCCTTTTCTTCCTCCAGCCATTTAAAACTGAAAAAACCGTTCTTGTGGTAAACTGGAAAAATCATTCTTAACTCATAGTCCATACAAAAATAGGCAGCCAAGTAAGGTTTATTGACCCCTGATTTAAGCCACTAGTTTTCCAGTTGCTTTGGCAAGTCCTCTGAGGGGTGAAAGAGCTGGTGTGCTAGGCTGTCCCCACTCAGGCTTCCATTAGTCATTCTCCTTTTCTCTGTTTTATGATGGATTCTTAGGTTTTGTTTTTTTAATTTATTTTTTAAATATAAATTTATTTATTTTAATTGGAGGCTAATTATTTTACAATATTGTATTGGTTTTGCCATACATCAACATGAATCTGCCACAGGTATACATGTGTTCCCCATCCTGAACCCCCCTCCCACTTCCCTCCTCATACCATCCTTCTGGGTCATACCAGTGCACCAGCCCTGAGCGTCCTGTATCATGCATCAAACCTGGACTGGCAATTCATTTTGCATATGATAATATACATGTTTCAGTGCCATTCTCCCAAATCATCCCACCCTCGCCCTCTCGCACAGAGTCCAAAAGGCTGTTGTATACATCTATGTCTCTTTTGCTGTCTCACATACAGGGTTATCATTTTTATCTTTCTAAATTCCATGTATATGCGTTAGTATACTGTATTGGTGTTTTTCTTTCTGGCTTACTTCACTCTGTATAATGGGCTCCAGTTTCATCCACCTCATTAGAACTGATTCAAATGCATTCTTTTTAATGGCTGAGTAATACTCCATTGTGTTAATGTACCACAGCTTTCTTATCCATTTGTCTGCTGATGGACATCTAGGTTGCTTCCATGTCCTGGCTATTATAAACAGTGCTAGGTTTTGTTTTTTTTAAAGAAAGTATTCTATTGCCAAGAGTTTAAAAGTCACTGATCTAACCAGAATCTCCCCTTTTCAGCTTAAGCCCATTTTCTTTTTCTCTCCCTTCAGTGGAGACAAAGAATAGTTTGCTATCTAACTCATTTTAAGAGCCTCTCGAGAAATAATCTACCATTCAGTCTTAAATAAGCCTTGTCTTTTCATCTACTCCTTAAGTCTATCCTATTTTGCCAACCCTTTATTTTGCATTTGTGATCTTTTTGTCCAAGTTCTCAAAGTCCTATAGAATTCTAAAAAATGAAATAATACTTCACAGGGAAAAGCACCTTGCTGTGTGTACCCCAGCCTCTTTTCTCTATCATTCAGGGTGGCCAGCAGCACCATGGCCTATGGGAGAGTCCAAACTGTGCCAGAAGGAAGAACCAAGTGGCAAGGCCAAAGAGACTGTGCTTGGAGTTCGGTCTGAGGACAGAGAGAGCCCTTACATGGGGGAAAAAAGAGCTCCTGATGTCATAATCTAGAAGTCTTTTCTTTTTAAAAGAAAAATTATTTATTTTTAAATGAAACAAAGATGAATATTTTTAATGATAAAAAGTAGGATTCACAAAGAAGATAGACATCATAAACCATTAGACACCTAACAACAAGAGAACAAAGATACACATAAAGCAAAAATCAGAAGACATATAAGGGAAAGAAAAAATATATAATCATAGTGAGACATATTAACATTTCTCTGAGAATATTTTATCAAATGCAGAAAAAAATAAGAATACTAACATCTTGAATGATGTCTTCAGAAAATTAGAGATACCAAGGGAATATTTAATGCAAAGATAGGCACAATAAAGGACAGAAATGGTATGGACCTTCCAGATGTTCAAGCTGTTTTTAGAAAAGGCAGAAGAACCAGAGATCAAATTGCCAACATCTACTGGATCATCAAAAAAGTAAGAGAGTTCCAGAAAAACATCTATTTCTGCTTTATTGACTATGCCAAAGCCTTTGACTGTGTGGATCACAGTAAACTATGGAAAATTCTTCAAGAGATGGGAATACCAGACCACCTGACCTGCCTCTTGAGAAACCTGTATGCAAGTGAGGAAGCAACAGTTAGAACTGGACATGGAACAGCAGACTGGTTCCAAATAGGAAAAGGAGTACGTCAAGGCTGTATATTGTCACCCTGCTTATTTAACTTATATGCAGAGTACATCATGAGAAACGCTGGACTGGAAGAAACACAAGCTAGAATCAAGATTGCCGGGAGAAATATCAATAACCTCAGATATGCAGATGACACCACCCTATGGCAGAAAGTGAAGAAGAACTAAAGAGCCTCTTGATGAAAGTGAAAGAGGAGAGTGAAAAAGTTGGCTTAAAACTCAGCATTCAGAAAACTAAGATCATGGCATCCGGTCCCATCACTTCATGGCAAATAGATGGGGAAATGATAGAAACAGTGGCAGACTTTATTTTTGGGGGCTCTAAAATCACTGCAGATGGTGATTGCAGCCATGAAAGTAACAGATACTTGCTCCTTGGAAGAAAAGCTATGACCAAACTAGATGATAGCATATTAAAAAGCAGAGATGTTACTTTGCCAGCAAAGGTCCATCTAGTCAAGGCTATGGTTTTTCCAGTAGTCGTGTATGCATGTGAGAGTTGGACTATAAAGAAAGCTGAGCGCTGAAGAATTGATGCTTTTGAACTGTGCTGTTGGAGAAGACTCTTGAGAGTTCCCTGGACTGCAAGGAGATCCAACCAGCCCATCCTAAAGGAAATCAGTCCTGAATATTCACTGGAAGGATGATGTTGAAGCTGAAACTCCAATATTTTGGCCACCTGATGTGAAGAACTGACTCATTTGAAAAGACCCTCATGCTGGGAAAGATTGAAGGCAGGAAGAGAAGGGGACAACAGAGGATGAGCTGGTTGGATGGCATCACTGACTCAATGGACGTGAGTTCAAGTGAACTCCAGGAGTTGGTGATGGACAGGGAGGCCTGTTGTGCTGCAGTCCATGAGGTCGCAAAAAGTTGGACATGACTGAGTGATGGAACTGAACTGAATGATGTCATTAATAACTTAAATATAATATATTTATATCCATATTAATCATATCCTACACAAATAAATTTAAAATTTTGTATCTTATACATTGTTATTAGATGTCCATAGAACATTTAGAAAAACTGGCAAAAAGATAAACATTACTAAATTTCAAAAAGTAGAATTCCTTTTTGTGTATGTGACTCAGTTATACATACACACATATATTATTTTTGAAGTTATTTTCCATCAGAATCTAAAAAATCTTGAATGGACAAGAAACAAAGTGGAAAGTAGATTAAGAGCAAGGAATTGAGAAGGAAATGGCAACCCACTCCAGTATTGTTGCCTGGAAAATCCCATGGATGGAGGAGCCTGGTGGGCTGCAGTCCATGGGGTCACATGACTGAGCATGTGTGCATGAGGGTGGAGGGAGACAGGTTGGTAGCAATAAACTGGTAGAACTGGAAAAAAAAAAAGAGCAAAGAATTTAGGATGCATGCCCTGAGCAACACAGGGATGCCTCACGATCCTCTCCTATGCCTCCTTGATACACAGATAATACATGTTCATCACAGCACATATACAATAAAAAGAATTAAAATCACCCATAATCCTGCCACTCAGACATAATAACTTAAAACTTAGGAGTGTGGCTTTACAGAATATTTTCTATGAACATACATATGTATAAATTTTATATACTCATCGTTGCTACTTAGATGTCTCAAGGGCAATTCAAATTCACCATGTGCCAAAAAAAGTTCTTCATCTTTAAACCTGCTTTACTCACACCCACTGCCCATTTTCAAAACCTAGGAAGGCATAACTGACCCTGTGTCTACCTCAGCACCAATTCATGGCTCACCAGCTTTCCTTGTTAGCTCTTTTCTTCCTAGCGTCAGAATACTCATACTCTGACCCATTCTTTTAAAACCGATATCTGATTCTTAGGCAAATAGAAAACATGTTTGTTTCAAAGAGTCTTTTCATTTGCATAACTAAAAACCAGGCATAGATTGGGCAGTGTCTCTGTCAGATAATATTCTGCTGTACATCTGAAAGTTGTCTTTGTCAGGGAAACCAATAAAGACTGATGCAAAGCTTTTTTCAAGACATTTCCTAGTGACTCAGATGGGAAAGAATCCGCCTGCAATGCAGGAGACCGGGGTTCGATCCTGGGTTGGGAAGATCCCCTGGAGAAGGGAATGGCTACCCCCTCCAGTATTCTGGTAGAATTCCAGGGAGAGGAGGAGCCTGGCAGGCTATAGTCCATGGGTTGCAGAGTCAGACACGACCAAGCGACTTTCACTTCACAACAGAATGAGCCAGTCTGGGCTGTTGAAGAGACTCCTTTCTAGTGGCCAGTCTGGGCTGTTGAAGAGACTCCTAGTGCAGAGTTAGCGGCCCTGGACATTAAGGCCAGAAATCTGCCAGGTATCCAGTCTCCTTTGTCAACCACTCTGCAAGTTCATCAGCTGATGCTCATCTCCTAATTTAACAATCCATATGCAGAGTTAACGGAAACCTTTAGGATTACAGAAACACTGTTGGGAATTCCCTGGTGGTCCAGTGGCTAAGACTCTGCACACCCAATGCAGGGGAGCTGGGTTCGATCCCTGGTCAGGGAAGTAGATCCCACGTGCCACAACTAAGACTCTATGCAGCCAAATAAATAAATATTAAAACCAAAAATACTGTCATCACATATAGCACTCACTTCAATAATACATTGCCCTTGCAAGCCACCAAATGCCTGAAGTCAGTTATGTACTCATTCAGCAACTATGTATTGAGCACTGTGTTTCAGGCATTGTGTCAGATGCTGGGTACACAGTGAACAAGAAAACTAAAATCTCTATTTTCACAGAGCATAGGAGAGCTTCCCAGCTGGCTCAGTGGTAAAGAATCCACCTACAAATGCAGGAGACACAGGTTTGATCCCTGGGTTGGGAAGACCCCCTGGAAAAGGAAATGGCAACCCACTCCAGTATTCTTGCCTGAAGAATCCCATGGACAGAACAGCCTGGTGGGCTACAGTCCATAGCATCGCAAACAGTTGGAGGCAACTGAGCATGCATGCAAGGGGGTAAATCACACGGTAAAGGAAAGCTGTGATGGGAAAGTACAGGACTCCAAGAAAACACAGGAGGTCAGGGAAAGTCTCCTTGAGGAAGTAACTTTTAAGTTCAACCCTGAAGGAATAAATATTGGCCACATGAAAGAGGAGGTAATAAAAGGTAAGCAATCTAGGTAGAGGAAAGCCTAATGGCAAGGATGTGGAAAAGCTGCCAGAGAAGAGGAGAATAAGAATGGAAGGGAAAGTGAGATCCAGGGAGAGGTCATTGTTTTTCTTATTTGATTGTGCTGGGTCTTAGTTGCACAGATAGATCTTCAGTCTTCGTTTTGGCGTTTGGGATCTTTAGTTTCAACATGTGGAATCTAGTTCCCTGACCAGGGATTGAACCCAGGACCCCTGCTTTGGGAACAGAGTTTTCGCCACTGGACCACTAAAGAAATCCCAGGGACAGGTTTTTGCTGTTGGTATATTTGTTTACAAGATGGGAGAGGTTTTATAAGATGCGAGAAAAACAAATAAGGATAAAATATAAATAATTGGTTAGGGACTCCCAAATGTATAAATATTAAAAAAATAAAAAACAATAGTTGGTGAATTTGAGTAAAGGTATATGGAAAAGGGGGCTTCCCTGATAGCTCAGTTGTAAAGAATCTGCCTGCAGTGCAGTAGATCCAGGTTCAATTCCTGGTCGGGACGATCTGCTGAGAAGAGATAGGGTACCCACTGCAGTGTTCTTGGGCTTCCCTTGTGGCTCAACTGGTAAAGAATCCGCCTGCAATGCAGGAGATCTGGGTTTGATTCCTGGGTTGGAAAGATCCTCTGTCAAAGGGAAAGGCGACCCACTCCAGTATTCTGGCCTGGAGAATTCCATGGACAGCATAGTCCTTGGGGTCGCAAAGAGTTGGACACGACTGAGTGACTTTCACTCACTCACTCACTCATATGGAAAAGGATATATTCTCTCCAAAGAAAACTGATCATGTTGGTCCCCTGGTAGTAACTCTCTGATGGCTTCCCAAGACAGGAAAATGAAAACTCATTAGGACACACAAAGTCCTTGAGAAGTGGAACCTGCTTATCTTCCAGGCCTTATCTCCTTCTGTTCTTTTAACACAGCCTTCCAGCCACATAGCTCCCTGAGTACTTTAAGCTCATTCCTGCCTCAGGGTCCTATGATTTCTGGTTCCCTCAGTCTGAAAAATTCTGCAACTCACCAGGCTGATTCTTCATTCAGATTGCAGTACACGCATTATCTTCTTAAAGAGCTTTCTCCAACCACGTTTCTTACATTAGTCTCATCCCTCTACCCCAAACTTTTCAGAACCTCAGTTCTTTATCGATGTTACTTGTCTACGCTTGTGTCCTTTGGTACACTGTAAATTCCCCAAGAGCAGGATCTGTTTCATCTTGTCCATCACCGTATCTCTTGCACTTAATTCAGTATAAGAGGATGTGCTCAATAAATAGTTTTTTAATAAATAAATGAACAAACAAGGGAGGAGATTGTGGCCAAAGAGCACATTAGTGAAGGAAGTAGAGCAGTCCTGATGATAAGGTCCGGATATAAAAGTGGGTGTGAGTCCCTGAAGTGCAGGGGAGGTTCTTCAAGTGCTCTTTGAATGAGTGAAGAGAGCAGATGTCTATGATGTAAGGAACAATGATTTTGCGTAGAAAAAGACAGTTTCTATTGTTTCCCCATTTATCTCCCTTCCTTGGAAGCTGGGAAAGTGCTGGCAAGGATTAAGGCATTTGCTTCTACTCACTGTTAAAGCTTCATCTGAATCTTTGCAGCACTTCTAAAATGTAGAAGCTGGAAAACAGCCCAATAGAGTCAAAATCCTGACTTTGATTCATACACATGTTTTAAAAGGGTGGAGTGAGGGGGGATGGAGAAAGAAAAGAAAAAGAGAAATTATAGATATGACCTAACTGTAGTCAAGAAATCTCTTTGACTTCCATTGGTTTGGTGTTAATGGAAGCCTTTTATCTTCAGAACTTTGTACTTGTGCTGCCAAGCGGAGAAAGAGAAAATGCAGAAAGCTTAGTCTGCATAATCACCCCCCTACTGGCCCTCCCCAGATTCAGAGCTCCACATGAAGGCTCACCCCCTGGTTCTCAGAGGCCCCAGGCTAGCACGAGAAATCAGTGGGAAAATGTTCCTTTAGATGTCAAATCCGTACTTCCTACCAAAGAACAAGGACAGATGAATAGGCCTCAGGCAAGGACAGGCAGGCCCTTATGGCACTTCTGTGAACTTGCCTCATAAGTGCTTAGCCTGGAGTTCTTAGACCAAATGCTAATATGTTCTGACCTAAAGCACAGTTTATAAAATTAAAAGATCTTTTCCAAGGGTGCCTAACCTTCACCTTCATGGCCACTATTTCTTGCTTGGTAGGACCACTTTTAAGAGGGAATAATTTATACAAAACCATATTTTACAACCTGAGGCTCCCTCCAAAAGATAACCTTTCCTAGTAAGAATTTTTTAAATAAAAGCTTTAATTTGGAAATAACATCAGACTTAACAGAAAAGTCGCATCAATGTTACAGTTACCATAGACCCCTCATTCAGTTTCTCATATCTTTAACGTTTTATGTTACTACAGGACTCTTGTCACAGCTAAGGAACCAACACTGGTCCACAGGTATTAAGTAAGCCCCACACTTTGTAGATTTCACTAGTTTTCCCTTAATGTCTTTTATCTAGTCCAGATTTCATCCAGGGTACCACACTACATTTGATCATCATGAATCTTTAGGCTCCTCTGGGCTATGAAAGCTTCTCAGATGTTCCCTGTATTTTGATGACCTTGATAGTTTTGAGGAGTACTGGTCAAATACTTTGTAGACTGTCCCTCAAGTTAGGGTTTCTCTGTTTGGGGTTTTTTTTTTTTTTTCCTATCGTAAATAGATTGAAGTTATGGGCTTTTGAAACTGAACACTTTAGAGATGAAGTGCCTTTCTTATATCAAGGGTAGATGACCTTAGGTAACATCACTAGAGAAATTAACCATTATCACTAGGTTGAGGCAAAATTTGCCAGATTTCTCCACTATAAAATTACTTTTTTCCTCTTATCTATTTTTTTTTTGAAGCAAGCCAATTAATCTAGACTACTCACAAGAAGGTAGAGGAGGAACAGGATGGGGGAGGAGTAGAGATTAGGCTCATCTGGAAGAGGGCCAATCTATATATATATTAAATGGAATTCTGTCAGGAAGATTTGTTTCTTCTCCATTCATTTACTTATTCATTAATTCGTTTGTATCTGTATGGACTCATATACACTAAACTTTACTCTGAGTTATATAATCCAACAGTATGTTATTACGCGCTAACATTGTCCCAGTTTTGCCTGTCTGGAGTTCTTTCAGTTTATCCCTTTGATGTGCTCCTTTCCTGGGTGTTGTAAAGCTGGTGCTGGCCTGCTAGTGACTGGGGCTAGATCTCTCAGGTCTTTTGCTTCAGGACCCTGGGGTCCCAGAGCTGGTATTGGCATGCTGGTGGGCAGGGCCAGGTCATAACATGGCTGGCTGCACCATCTAAAATGTCCCGATGCTGGTGTTCATCGACTACAGGTTAGGCTGTTCCTGGTGCTGGCCGATTGGTGGGTGGAGCCAGGTCACAAGGTCTCTGACTGTAGGATCCTGGGGGTCATAGAGCTAGTGCTGGAGCACTGGTGCATAGGGCAGAGTTCTGGGCCATCTGGTGGACAGGGTTGGGCCCCATGGTAGGTGTGAGCCTAGAGGGACTTAAGACAGCAGGCCCACTGACATGTTGGTGTCACATGATAGCCGATGTGTGGCAGAGACTTGGTGTTCACCCATAATTGTGTTCTTCTTTTCCTGACTGCCTAGCTAGAATCCATTTTCCAACTTGCACTACACCTAGATGTGACTGTGTTCTGGTCAATGAAATGTGAACAGGCGTGGTAGGAGCAATGTCTGGGTCCATTAAAACCTCCCAAGCATAATCCTCCGTCTTTCACTACCCATTCTCCTGCTGAATGGAGAGGACTTTAAGGACAAAGACATGGGTGGAAGGGGTGTCCCCCATGGCTCAGCTGGTAAAGAATTTGCCTGCAATGCAGGAGACAGGAGCCGTGAGTTTGATCCCTGTGTTAGGAAGATCCCTTGGAGAAGGAAATGACAACCCACTCCAGTATTCCTGCCTGAAAAATCCCGCAGACAGAGGAGGCTGGTGGGCTATAGTCAATGGGGTTGCAAAGAGTTGCAAAGAGTGACTAAACGCAGGATAGAACAAGGTGGAAAAACTTATTCAAAACGTGAACGTGCCAAAGATAGCTTTGCTTATCTCCAGTAAGAGCTGGCTTAATACTCAGAAAATGTCTGGTACTTGTTCTATGCATGAAGACTGATGTTGACACTAATCTGAAGGGCAAATAATGCATGCTAGATTATCAAGACTGGGTGGGATGGGAGAGCGGGAGGGAGGCTCATGGGGGAGGGTATATATGTATGCATATAGCTGATTAACATTGTTGTACAGCAGAAACTTAATAGAACGTTGTAAACCAATTATACTCCAATTAAAAATAAGTATAAAAAAAAAGACTGACAATAATAGTGATTTCAAATTAAAAGAATAACTAGGGACTTCCCTGGTGGTCCAGTGGTTAAGACTCTGCACTTCCACTGCAGGAGTCAAGGGTTCTATCTCTGGTCCGAGAACTAAGATCCCACATGCTACTCGGCTCTACCAAAAGAAAAATGAATGAAAGGAGAATGTTTTTTTTTTTAAAAAAGATCAATAGTACTTTACCTTTATAAGAGCATCTGAGAATGTGCAAAGCATCTGTGCATCCATTAATTTATTTAGACCTGAGTGAGATAGTGAAGAAAAAGGACACTGAGGTTCTGAAAGAGTTTTGATCACTAGCTCAAGGATCACTCTCATAACTATCTAAGCTCAACTAGACTCCAGGCATCTTCACTAGGACTAGCATCTTTTCATTTCACTTCTGGAACAAATCTGACCCTCAGGGTGACATGATGAGAGACTTTCAGAAGAATCCACAGGAAGGGATATTACAATAATAGAGAGTTCAAAGCAAAGATTGTGAAAAATTACAGTGTTCTGAAAAACAAAGGCCCAAACCATGTAATGTTGGATGATTGTTTTTGAATTCCCTTGATTCCACATCAAGTTAGGTCCTGCACAGACATTCAGGTTTACTCTTTGTTTATTACTTGGCTGGAGACACTAAAGTCAGATTACACAGTTATACTGTGCAGTCCAAACACCTGAGGGCTGATTTTCTTCCCACCTCTGCTTTGTGATGAAAATTCTCAAGTGAGTAGGTGTTATTTGCCATGATGGAACTTCATTTAAAAATGCTTAACAGGAGTGAAGAGTCCTAGTTTCTTCTTAGGAAATTTTTAGGTAAATTAGTAGGGAAATTTAGTTAAAATCTTTTAAAAATACAATTCATTTGGGTGAAACTGTATTATTTGAGAAGTTTACTTCCATCACAGCATTTCCTATTCAAGAGAGTTCTTTAACTTAAATCATTTGGAAGTCAGTTAGGGTAGTACTTCTCTGGGTAATATTCTACAAAATGTGTGCCATGCTCAGTCACTTCAGTCATGTCCAACTCTGTGAGACCCCATGGGCTGTAACCCACCAGGCTCCCCTGTTCATGGGATTCTCCAGGCAAGAATACTGGAGTGGGTTGCCATGCTTTCATCCAGGGGATTGACCCAACCCAGGAATGGAACCCAAATTTCTTGAATCTCCTGCATTGGTAGGCAGAATTCTTTACCACTAGCACCACCTGGGAAGCCACAAAATATACATGGAGAGTATATTTTCTGGCCCTTGAAAGAATGAAGAACGTGTGAAAATACTTTCTGTTGTACAGCTTGTGAAGAACCACATAGCTGGAAATAGACTGTTGGATCACAATCATTTTCCCTCAAATTTTGTGGGTATTACTTCACTGTATTCTGCTACTTGTTGTTAAAGGGGAGGAATGTGATTATATTTGATTCATTTTCTTCACTGTAGCTTTTAAAATAAGTATCTCAATATTTGTCAAGTTTCTTTTATCTATCGGAGAAGGCAATGGCACCCCACTCCAGTACTCTTGCCTGGAAAATCCCATGGACGGAGGAGCCTAGTTAAAAAAAAAAATTCTGATCATGAAAGTGAGATTGGAGATTACAGAAAATTTGGAAAGTACAGAAAATTTAAAGGAGAACATTAAAAATAATCAATGAACCTACTATCTCAAGATAATTTTAATTTTTTAAATTAAAAAAATTTGTTTTTTTACATTAAGAAAAAACTTATTTTAATTGGAAGACAATTGCTTTACAATGTTGTATTGGTCTCTGCCATACAACATTGTGAGTTAGACATAAGTAAATAAATATATGTTCTCTCCCCCTTGAACCTCCCTCCAACCCCTCATCCACCCCCCTCTCTCTGTGTGTGTGCTCAGCTGTGTCCAGCTCTTTTTGACTTCACGAACTGTACCACACCAGGCTTCTCTGTCCATGGAATTTTTCAGGCAAGAATACTGGAGTGGGTTGCTACTCCAGGGGATCTTCCCAACCCAGGGATTGAACCAGTACCTCTTCTGTTTCGTGCAGTAGCAGGTGGGTTCTTTACCGCTGTACCACCTGGGAAGCCCCTTCCACCCCTCGAGCTTGGCACCAGGTTGAGCTCCCGGTGTTATACAGCAACTTCCCGCTGGCTATATGTTTTACATATGGCAATGTAAATCTTTCAGTGCTGCTCTTTCAGTTTGTCCCCCCTTCCCCTGCTGCGTCCACAAGTGTGTTTTCTATGTCTGTGTCTCTATTTCTGCCATGTTTCCTTCTAGCCTTTATTTTTAGTGTGTTTTTAATACAGTTAATCCTTGAACATAGCTTTAAATTCCTGGATCCACTTATGCACAGATTTTTTTCAATAAGCATATTGGAAAAATTTTGGGACATTTGTCACAATTTGAAAAAAATAAACTCCATACTCTAAAAATTATGGAAAAATTAAGAAAAAGTTAACTATGACATGAATGCATAAAATATATGCAGATACTAGTCTATAGTTAATATAAAATTAATAATATTTGAGTTTCCTTAGTGTTTTATAATTTTGCTTCCAAAAAATTTAATTGCTGCACAGTATGCTTCTCTCTGTCTGGTCACTGGAGAAACTGTATTTCAGCCTGTCTTCACAGTAAGTGTTTTTGGTTTTATTTTCTTTTTAAGTAATAACATTTCCAATACTGTATTATAAATATGACTGTAATACTGTATGCCATAAAAATGTTATAACAACTCATTCATTATTGTATAGGCTGGCTGCCATTAAGCAATCATATTGGTTATACTAGGCCATGGGAAAGTAATCATATTGCTACTTCTTCATTATCAGTGAATGAGTCTTCATGCCTGTATATAAATACAAATTTCTTTTCACATTATCTTTACATTTTTGATGTCTAGCGTTAGTAATTTATATAGCATCTATGATGTTTTATATCATATAAGACAATTGATGTAGGTAATGACAGATGATTCGTCTTATAAACAGTGCAGTTGAAACAACTTTTAACCTCAGTTGAGAAAGTTCCACATCATGCTGCTACATCTAGGCTGACCAAGAAACAGGATATAATAGTGACCACCACAGTTTGGAGACTGTTATTCTGAGCTGTACCATCACTGCTTTGTCATGGCAAAAGGGACTTGCTTAATTCAATGAAGCTATGAGCCATGCTAGGTAGGACTACCCAAGACAAGTCATACTGGAGAGTTGTGACAAAACGCAATCCACTGGAGGAGGGGATGGCAGACCACCCAGTATACTTGCCGTGAGAACCTCATGAACTATACCATTAATAGAGGGCTAAAAAAAATTGCTTTGAGGTTCTTGGGTGCATAAAGAAACCAAATGTTGGTGATTATAAAACAGCACCCAACTTTTTGGAACTTCTCCCATTCATTGGTGAAGTCTATGTCTTTCCTTGAAATTGGAGAAATGAATTTAAAGGACAGAACATGAAAATGGTAAGTAACTAACTCTCAGCACTGGATCCTTGTATTACTTTGTTGATAAGTCTCTCCCTTATTCACTTAGTCTCATTATAGCCTATGCCTGATTCTGTCAAGTTACTGTTGAATGCGTTTCTAAAGTTTGGAGATGTTCATTCATGTTAATTTTCTGGCTGCTCAGACATTTTTATTTATTTATTTATTTCTGGCTGCACTGGGTGTTTGTTGCTACACATGGGCTTTTTTTCTAGCTGTGGTGAGCAGGGACTGCTCTCTAGTTGGGGTGCTCCAGCTTCTCATTCGGGTGCCTTCTTTTGTTGCAGAGCATAGCCTTCAGAGTGAGGAGGCTCAGCAGTTGTGGCTCATGGGCTTAGTTGCCCTATGCCATGTGGAATCTTCCCGGATCAGGGATCAAACTCAGGTCCCCTGAGACAGGTGGATTCTTAACCACTGGACCACTGGGGAAGTCCTGGTAAAAAGGTTTTTGATTTGGAAGACAAAGCACAATGAAATATAAGATTAGATTAACTTATTTCCCTTTTACTTTGCTTTCCAGGCTTTTGAGATCCTAGTTCCACAATCAGGGATTGAAAGTTTGAAGTCCTAACCACTGAAATGCCAGAGAATTCTTGATTAACTTTTATTTTTAAATTATTGGTTAGAAAGATACATCATTAATGGTAATTGGGAAGACTTGTACTAATGAAGCCAGTAAACATAAACAGTAGACCAGTTTGCAAAGAAATAAAATGCTTGCTACAAGAAGATACTGTCAGTTAACCCCATCAAAGGAATAGCGAAATGCTAATTTTGACTAGGACCCAAAGGTACTACTTACATAAATGTGTCACATGGTGTTTAACCCAAGTATCCTAAAATGAATGCCACAAACATGATCTACATTTGAAATTAGATGATAAAATAGGGAATAGCTCTCAGGATTATAATATTGGCCAGGGCAGTTAAAGTCAAATCTATCATAAATTCATTTTTGTATTACACTGAGAATTTTGGTATTGGAGAAGACTCTCGAGAGTCCCTTGGACTGCAAGGAGATCAAACCAGTCAATCCTAAAGGAAATCAAGCCTGAATATTCATCGGAAGGACTGATGCTGAACTGAACTTTTAGTACTTTGGCCACCTGATGCAAAGAGCCGACTCTTTGGAAAAGACCCTGTTGCTAGGAAAGATTGAAGGCAAGGGGGAAGGGGGTAGACAGAAGATGAGATGGTTGGATGGCATCACCGATTCAATGGACATGAAATGAGCAAACTCCTGGAGATAGTGAAGGACAGGAAAGACTGGCGTGCTGCAGTCCATGGGGTTGCAAAGAGTCAGACATGATTTAGCAACTGAACAGCAATAACAAAGAAGTGTTTCATAAAATAAGATATAGAATTTTCTTATTAACTAGAATGTCTTGCTTTGACTTTACCATGCTACCAGGAATAAATGAGCAGAAATGAGCAAGGTACTGATGGACATGAATTAAAGTTTCAGTCATTTGGCATATAGACATAAAAAAGGAGGAAACTTTTCAAGGAAGCAATAGAAAACCAAGTATGGCAATACAAGATTCATAACCTGGTTTCTGGATATGGGCACAGCACTAAGCTATATTTATATTTGAAATTAATGATACCTATAGGTAGTAACCAAATATTTTGGTGTTTGGCATCTCTTATGCCTAACTGGACAGAGAAGGTAAGTATTCAGAGAGCCAGGAAATTTTTTTGTCTTTTTATTTGTTTGGCTGTGTTGTGTCTTAGTTGTCGCACACAGGATCTTTGATCTTTGCAGGATGTGGCGTTTTTAGTTGTGTATGGGTCCCTGACCAAGAATTGAATCCAGTCTTCCTTCATTTGGAGCACATAGTCTTAGCCACTGGACCAACAGGGAAGTCCCCCAATTCTGTATCTTTTCACAGCCTGTTTCTAGATGGCAAGACTGAAGTCAGTAAGATGGATTTTGAGGGATTTGGGGATAATATTGGCATAGCAAAAGTCCTAAAAGAAATCATGAGTAAATATATTAACAAAATTTGAAAGAGAACAATTCAAGCTGCTTCTTTTATGCAGAAATTGACAAGTTGATTCCAAATTTCCTATGGAAATGGAAGGAGCCCATTAAAGCCAAAAACAATCTTGAAGAACAGGGGTAAGATTCACACTTCTTGATCCCAAAACTTACTACAAAGTGACAGTAAATCAAGACTCTATGGAGTCATATAGCAACCCAAATTTATTTATTTATATAAATATTTATTCTCATTTATTCATTTGGCTGCATCAATCTTACTCGTGACACATTAAAAAAAAGACTATGTTACTGGCATAAGCAGAAATATTAAGATCAATGGAATAAAATTGAGAATTCAGAAATAAACCCATACATGAAGGATCAACTAATCTTTTAAAAACAATATATGTATTTGTTTGCTCAACTCCAGGCTTGTGAGATCACAGTTCCCTGTCCAGGGATCAAACCCATGCCTCCTACAGTGAAAGTACAGAACCTTAATCACTACACTGCCAGACAATTTCCAGGATCAACTAATTTTGTTTCTTTTGTTTTTTTTAAATATTTGTTTGTTTGTTTGGCTGCGCTAGGTCTTAGTTGCGGCATATGGGATCTAGTTCCCTGACAAGGGATCGCATCCAGGCCCCCTGCATTGGAAGCCCAGGGTCCCCAGGATCAACTAATTTTTTATAATAATGCTGAAACAGCTCAAAAAATGAAGGATCCTCTTTTCTGGGAGCTTCCCTGGCATCCACTGGTTAAGACTCCAAGCTTCTGCTGCTGAGGGCACAGGTTCCACACCGGGTCAGGGAACTTAGATTCTTCATGCCAAGGGGCCAAAAAAATTTAAAGAAAAAAACTGTCTTTTCAAGCAGTGGTGCTGGGACCAATCGGTGCGTGCGTGTGTTCTCAGTAACTCAGTCGTGTCCAACTCTTTGGGACCCCGTGGACTGCAGCCCACCAGGCTCCTCTGTCCATGGAATTTTCCAGGCAAGAATACTGGAGTGGGTGGCCATTTCCTTTTCCAGGGGATCCTCGCAACCCAGGGATCAAACCTGTGTCTCTTGCATATCCTGCATTGGCAGGCAGATTCTTTACCACTGAGCCACTTGGGAAGCCTAGGCCCACTCGTTACCTTTACATAAAGAAGAAAATTGGACCTCTACCTCACTTAATACACAAAAATTAATTTAAAATGAGCCCAAAACTTAAAACTATAAAAGCTAAAACTATACAACTCTTAGGAGAAAGTTCAGTTCAGTTCAGTCGCTCAGTCATGTCCGACTCTTTGCAACCCCATGAGTCGCAGCACGCCAGGCCTCCCTGTTCATCACCATCTCCCGGAGTTCACTCAGACTCACGTCCATCGAGCCCGTGATGCCATCCAGCCATCTCATCCTCGGTCGTCCCCTTCTCCTCCTGCCCCTAATCCCTCCCAGCATCAGAGTCTTTTCCAATGAGTCAACTCTTCGCATGAGGTGGCCAAAGTACTGGAGTTTCAGCTTTAGCATCATTCCTTCCAAAGAAATCCCAGGGTTGATCTCCTTCAGAATGGACTGGTTGGATCTCCTTGTAGTCCAAGGGACTCTCAAGAGTCTTCTCCAACACCACAGTTCAAAAGCATCAATTCTTCGGCGCTCAGCCTTCTTCACAGTCCAACTCTCACATCCATACATGACCACAGGAAAAACCATAGCCTTGACTAGACGGACCTTAGTCGGCAAAGTAATGTCTCTGCTTTGAATATACTATCTAGGTTGGTCATAACTTTTCTTCCAAGGAGTAAGCGTCTTTTAATTTCATGGCTGCAATCACCATCTGCAGTGATTTTGGAGCCCCAAAAAATAAAGTCTGACACTGTTTCCATTGTTTCCCCATCTACTTCCCATAAAGTGATGGGACCGGATGCCATGATCTTCGTTTTCTGAATGTTGAGCTTTAAGCCAACTTTTTCGCTCTCCTCTTAATACGAATAAATATGATCTTGGATAAGGTAATAGTTTCATGGATATGATACCAAAAGCACAAGCAAGTAAAATAAAACATAAATACTTGGATTTTATCAAAATTATCAAAAGTGGATTTAAATTTTGATATAAAAATTATCAAAATTCAAAAATATTATACTTTTTAAAGTATAAACACTACTTTTTAAGTATGAAGAACACTACCAAGAAAAAGACAACCCACATAATGGGAAAAAGTACTTGAAAATTACCTATATAATTAGGCTCTAGTATGCAGTATATATAAGCTTATATATTCCTGGAACAGGAAGATCCCCTGGAGTGGAAATGGCAACCCACTCAAGTATTCTCGCCTGGAAAATTCCATGGACAGAGGAGCCTGGAAGGCTGCAGTTCATGGGGTAACGAAGAGTCAGATATGACTGAGTGACTGAGCGTTCACTCATGCACACACATCCAGGGTATATAAAGAACTCAAACCAACAACAACAAATCCAGTTAACAAATGAGAAAAGGATTTCAACTGAACTTTGTCCAAAGAAACTAGACAAATCACCAATAAGCACATGAAAAAATGCTCAACATTATAACCGTTCAGTTCAGTTGCTCAGTCATGTCCGACTCTTTGCGATCCCATGAACCGCAGCACGCCGGGCCTCCCTGTCCATCACCAACTCCCGGAGTTCACTCAAACCCATGTCCATCGAGTCGGTGATGCCATCCAGCCATCTCATCCTCTGTCGTCCCCTTCTCCTCCTGCCCTCAATCTTTCCCAACATCAGGGTCTTTTCAAATGAGTCAGCCGGGAAATGTAAATCATAACCATGATGAGAGACCACTTCACACCTACTAGAATGGCTAAAATTTAAGTGGCAGACAATAAGAAGTATGACAGAAGTTCCCTAGTGGTCCAGTGGTTGGACTTAAGAGTTCTATTGACATGGCCCAAGTTCAATTCCTGATTGGGGAACTAAGATCCTACAAACCAGGTAGCATGGTCCAAAAAAAAAAAAAAAAAAAATTGAAAAGAATGTGGAGAAATTGGAAACGTAATATTAATACATTACTGGTGGGATTGTTAAATACTACTTCTGCTTGGAACACAGGAAGTTCCTCAAAAATGTCAAACATAGAGTTAACAGATAACCCAGCAATTCTACTTCTAGGTATCTACCCAAAATAATTGAAAATAGGTGTTCAAACAAAAATGTGTATACTGATGTTTATAGAAGTTTTTTTTTCTTTTGGCTGCAGGTCTTAGTTCCCTGACCAGGGATCAAACCCAGGCCCTTGGCAGCGAGAGCTCAGGGACCTAATCACTGGACTGCCAGGGAATTCCTGCAGCATTAATCACCAAAGGCCAAAAGTGGAAACAACTCAAATATCCATCAATTGTTATATCGGTAAACAATATTATTCAGCTGTGAAAAGGAATTAATAACAGATACACGCCACAATGTGAATGTAACTTGAAAACATTATGCTGAGTGAAGGAAGCCAAGCATAGAAGGCCACATATTGCATGATTCTATTCATTTGAAATGTCCAGATAGGCAATATATAGAAGCAGAACTAGGTTAGTGGTTGTTAGGGGATGGAAGGAGGGGGCAATGGGGAAGGATTGCTAAGGGGTATGGATTTCTCTGTGCAGTAATGAAATGTTCTAAAATTAGATAGTGAGGACAGTTGGACAACTCAGGGTTATACTGCTGCTACTGCTGCTAAGTCGCTTCAGTCATGTCCGACTCTGTGCGACCCCATAGAAGGCAGCCCACCAGGCTACGCCATCCCTGGGATTCTCCAGGCAAGAACACTGGAGTGGGTTGCCATTTCCTTCTCCAATGCATGAAAGTGAAAAGTGAAAGTGAAGTTGCTCAGTCATGTCCGACTCTTCACAACCCCATGAACTGCAGCCTTCCAGGTTCCTCCATCCATGGGATTTTCCAGGCAAGAGTACTGGAGTGGGGTGCCATCGCCTACTAAAACCCACTAAACTGTGTATTTTAACAGAGTGAATTTTACGGTATATGAATAAATCTCAAGCTGTTATAAACATTGTTTTGAATGAGAAACGGCTTTCTAAACATGTAATGCGACCCAGAAGCCATAAAAGAACACTGATGTGTTAGACTCCATCAAAATAGTAGAACTCCAAAAAACGAAGACAAAACAAAACAGACAAACAATAAAACTAAAAAACTGAACAAAATAAAATGACACAAGATGGTCTGGGGAAAAGTATTGTCAAAATAAATTTAGAAAAAGTTTAAGATCCCTAATATAAAAAAAAGTCATAAAATTTCAGGGAAAAACAATTTGGGAAAATTGCCAAAGGGCAAGATGAGGCAATTCTCAAAGAAAGTCATACAAATTGTAAATTAAGAGTAAAAATTATCCCACATCATTTAAAGAAATACAAGTTAAAATTAAAACAGGCTATTGAGCTTCCCTGGTGGCTTGATAGTAAAGAATCTGCCTGTCAATTCAGGAGACACAGGTTAGTTCCCTGGTCTGGGAAAATTTCACATGCTAAGGAGCAACTAAGCCTGTTTACCACAACTATCAATAGTTGTGCTCAAGCCCACAAGCCACAACTACTGAAGCAGGTGTGCGTAGAGCCTGTCCTCCACAACAAAAGAAGCCACTGCAATAAAAAGCCCATGCAGTGTAAGTGCAGAGTAACCCCGACTCGTGCCAACTAGAGACAGCCCGTGCAGCAGAGAACACCCAACACAGCCAAAAATAAAATAATTAATTTTAAAACCCAAGCTATTATTTCTATCTATTCAACTGCCAGAGCTTTTAAAAATGAATAATGTCCAGAGTTGGTCTGAGCATTAGGAAACAGGTGTATATGATGAGTATAAATTGCCAGGAGAAATATCAGTAACTTCATATATGCAGATGGCACCACCCTAATGGCAGAAAGTGAAGAGGGACTAAAGAGCGTCTTGATGAAGGTAAAAGAGGAGAGTGAAAAAGCTGGATTAAAACTCAACATTCAAATCATGAAGATCATGGCATCGGTCCCATCACTTCATGGCAAATAGATGGGGGGAAGAATGGAAACAGTGACAGACTTTATTTTCTTGGGCTCCAGAATCACTGGGGATGGTGACTGAGGCCATGAAATTAAAAGATGCTTGCTGCTTGGAAGAAAAGTTATGACAAACCTAGACAGAGTATTAAAAAGTAGAGATATCATTTTGCCAACAAAGGGGTATAAGTCAAAGCTATGATTTTTCCAGTAGTCATGTATAGATGTGAAAGTTGGACCATAAGGAAGGCTAAGCATGAAAGAATTGATGTTTTTGAACTGTGGTGTTGGAGAAGACTCTTGAGAGTCCCTTGGACTGCAATGAGATCCAACTAGTCCGTCCTAAAGGAGATCAATCCTGAATATTCATTAGAAGGACTGAAACTGAAGCTTTTATACTTTGGCCACCTGATGCACAAGAGCTGACTCACTAGAAAAGATCCTGATGCTAGGAAAGATTGAAGGCAGGAGGAGACGGGGATGACAGAGAAAGAGATGGTTGGATGGCATCACTGATTCAACGGACATAAGTTTGAGCAAACTCTGGGTGATAGTGAAGGACAAGGAAGCCTGGCGTGCTGCAGTCCATGGGGTCACAAAGAGTTGAACATGACTGAGCGACTGAACAACAGTGAACAACAAAATTAGAAACAAATGTCCTTGAAAAGGCGATTGGGTAGGGACTTTCCTGGTAGTCCAGTGGTTAAGACTTCAAACTGTCAGTGCAAGGGGCTTGGGTTTGATCTCTGGCCATGGAACTCAGATGCACAGCCAAAGGATGTTTTTAAAAGGTGATAGGATAAATACGTTTTGATCTATTCATAAACGGAAGGTTATTCAGTCACTGGAAGGAGTTCTATATGGAAAGATACTCAAGACAAAATAACTACAAGAAAATAAAAGGCCATTTGCAGAAGGGACTGGAACTAATTGAGGCAAGACCTAGGCCTGGTGCACAATACCTAAGGAGGCACATGCCTTTAGCACAATAAGAGTGCAGGGTTGGTCCCAGAGAGTGATGAGTCCTTAAATTTTACTTTTTAGTCTCTCTGTTACTTGCCTCATTCTAGTCTCAAACCTGCAGTATAGTACACATAATATAATCCTATATCTTTAAATAATTATATATCTATGTATATGTCATTGTGTAAACTGGTACAAATTTTTTGGAGGATGTATACACACACACACACACACACACAGTTGACTATTGAACAACTGGGAGGGGTGGTTAGTGGCGCCAACCCCCTGTGCAGTTGAAAATCCAAGTGCTGTAATCTTGCCTCAAAAACAAAGGAATCGGTAAATGACTCATTCAAGGGCAGGAAGCTGAAACAGTTTGGATAGACTCACGACTCAAACCCTAGTTGTTTTGATTCCACATATTGTGATCTCTAATCAGACACAAATTGTCCCTGCACACTTAGTTAATTTAAAGGTCTATAAACAATAATACTGGTACTGTATTTATTGAAAAAAATCCTCATGTAAGTGGGCCTGTGTAAGTCAAACCATGTTGTTCAAGGTTTAACTGTATATACACACATACACATTAGTTATGTAATATATATTAGTTGCCATGTTTGTGTGTGTGTGTGTTAAATGGGAAATAAAAAGAAATATATACCAAACTACTAGCAGTGGTTTTCTGGGGCATGGGATTATAAGGGATTTTATCAGCCATATATGTCTTCTTTTTTTTTATTCACTTCTGTGTTTGGCTGTGCCAGATCGTCACTGCAGCATTTGGGATCTTTCACTGTGGCATGTAAACTTTTAGTTGCAGCATGTGGGATCCAGTTCCCTGAACAGGGATCCAACTCAACCCTCTGCGATGGGAGTGTGGAGTTTCTTAGCCACTGGACCACCAAGCAAGTCCCTATATATTCCTTTATAAAAAAAAAATTTCTTTTTGAAGTACAGTTGATTTATAATGTTGTGTTAATTTCTACTCTATACCAATGTGATTCAGTTACACACACACACATACACACACATATATATATTCTTTTTCATATTCCTTTCCATTATGGTTTATCACAAGCTATTAAATATACAGTGCTATACAGTAAGACCTTATTGTTTATTCATTATATATATAATAGTTTGCATCTACTAATCCCAAACTCCCTTCCCTTGCAAAGCCTGTTTTTGTTTTTTTTTACCTCCCTGTGGGCAGGCAGTATCTTAATTCTTGGACCAGGGATTAAACCTGTATCCCCTGCGACAGAAGTGAGGTGTCTTAACCACTGGACCACCAGGGAAGTCCTGGGAATCCTATTGTTGAGCATCCTGGCTTGGCACACTGAAAGAATAAAACAAATTCTTGGAAGAGGCAAGGTTAAAATACCCTTTCCTGTGCCACAAGTATGCTGACCACTCTCTATGCATTATTTCATTAAATCCACAACATGATGAAGCAGTTCTTATCATTGTGCTTCTCATTTTACAGATAAAGAGAGAGCCTGATAGAGAGACTTACTTAACATTACACAGTCACATTAAATAAGGTAAGAATGCAAGGCAGGATTCTAAAAATCAAGTCAGTAATGCTGAATTTGATCTTGCCGCTTTCTCTTCCTTGTTTTTTTTTTTTTTAATCCCTGCCACATGAATCAGGCACATGATTTTAACTTGCCATTTTGAATGGATATGTTTATGAATATCGAAGAAGGCAATGGCATCCCACTCCCTTGCCTGGAAAATCCCATGGACGGAGGAGCCTGGTAGGCTGCAGTCCATGGGGTCTCGACGAGTCAGACACGACTGAGCAACTTCACTTTCACTTTTCACTTTCATGCATTGGAGAAGGAAATGGCAACCCACTCCAGTGTTCCTGCCTGGAGAATCCCAGAGACGGCAGAGCCTGGCGGGCTGCAGTCTACGGGGTCATACAGAGTCAGACACGACTAAAGCGACTTAGCAGCAGCAGTTTATGAATATATCCATTTAAACAATAATTATAAACAGTTTAATTAATGAGCAAGTTTCTCTGCCGAACAGTGAAACTATTTCCACTTTTCCTGTTTTCATTTTTAAAAATATTTATTTACTTATTTTGGCTGCCCTGGGTCTTGGTTTATGCATGAGCTTTTACTCTAGTTTCGGAGAGTGGGGGCTACTCTCTAGTTGCAGTGCATGGTCTTCTCGCTCTGGTGGCTTTCCTTGTTGTGGAGCACTGGCTCTAGGCACGAGGGCTTCAGTATCTGCAGCACTTGGGCTCAGTGGTTGCAGCTCCCAGCCTCCAGAGCACAGGCTTAATAGTTGTGGCACAAAGGCTTAGTATCTTTGCATCATGTGGATCTTCCCTCATCGGGGATTGAACCCGTGTCTCCTGCAAGGGCATGTAGATTCTTAACCACTGAGTGACCAGGGAACACTCTCTAGTCTCATTTTTCTTATGTTGAAATGACTACGCTCAGGATCAACTTTTTCCATGTATATCTTACAGTCAGATTTGTTTCTGTCATCAGGTTTTCATCCTTACCAAGCTGTCGATTTTAACAACTTCAATGGTAAACTTTCTTTTGTAACTATTATTCTATTCACTTCATTTCAGTCGCTCAGCCGTGTCCAACTATTTGCGACCCCATGAACTGCAGCACGCCAGGCCTCTCTGTCCATGACCAACTTCCGGATTTACCCAAACCCATGTCCATTGATTTGGTGATGCCATCCAGCCATCTGATCCTCTGTCGTTCCCTTCTCCTCCTGCCCTCAATCTTTCCCAGCATCAGGGTCTTTTCAAATGAGTCAGCTCTTTGCATCAGGTGGCCAAAGTATTGGAGTTTCAGCTTCAACATCTGTCCTTCCAATGAACATCCAGGATCTCCTTTGGGACAGACTAGTTGGATCTCCTTGCAGTCCAAGGGACTCTCAAGAGTCTTCTCCAATACCACAGTTCAAAAGCATCAATTCTTCAGTGCTCAGCTTTCTTTATAGACCAACTCTCACATCCATACATTACCACTGGAAAAACCATAGCCTTGACTAGATGGACCTTTGTTGACAAAGTAATGTCTCTGCTTTTTAATATGCTATCTAGGTTGGTCATAACTTTCCTTCCAAGGAGTAAGCGTCTTTTAATTTTATGGCTGCAATCACCATCTGCAGTGATTTTGGAGCCCAGAAAAATAAAGTCAGCCGCTGTTTCCACTGTTTCCCCATCTATTTCCCATGAATTGATGGGACCAGATGCCATGATCTTCGTTTTCTGAATACTGAGTTTTAAACCAACTTTTTCACTCTCCTCTTTCACTTTCATCAAGAGGCATTTTAGTTCTTCTACACTTTCTGCCATAAGGGTGGTGTCATCTGCATCTCTGAGCTTATTGATATTTCTCCCAGCAATCTTGATTCCAGCTTGTGCTTCCTCCAACACAGCCTTTCTCATGATGTACTCTGCATAGAATTTAAATAAGCAGGGTGACAATATACAGCCTTGACGTACTCCTTTTCCTATTTGGAACCAGTCTGTTGTTCCATGTCCAGTTCTAACTGTTGCTTCCTGACCTGCATACAGGTTTCTCAAGAGGCAGGTCAGGTGGTCTGGTATTCCCATCTCTTGAAGAATTTTCCACAGTTTATTGTGATCCACACAGTCAAAGGCTTTGGCATAGTCAATAAAGCAGAAATAGACGTTTTTCTGGAACTCTCTTCCTTTTTCGATGATCCAGTGGATGTTGGCAATTTGATCTCTGGTTCCTCTGCCTTTTCTAAAACCGTCTTGAACATCTGGAAACATTATTAGCACTGAAGTGAAGTGAAGTGAAGTGGCTCAGTCGTGTCCGACTCTTTGCGACCCCGTGGACTGTAGCCCACCAGGCTCCTCCGTTCATGGCATTCTCCAGGCAAGAATACTGGAGTGGGTTGCCATTTCCTTCTCCAGGAGGTCTTCCCAACCCAGGGATCGAACGCAGGTCTCCAACATTGCAGGCAGATGCTTTAACCTCTGAGCCACCAGGGAAGCCCAGTACAAATCAAAACCTTGAGATACTACTTCACGCTCACTAAAGTGGCTATAATAAAAGACAGATAAAAGTGTTGACAAGGATATGGAGAAATTAGAACCCTGACATATTACTGGTAGGAATGTAAGATGATGTAGCTGCTTTGGAAAGCAGTTTGACAATTCTTCAAAAGTTAAGCACAGAGGTACCACATGACACAGCAATTTCATTCTTAGGTATATACCCAGGAGAAATGAGAACATGTCTACACAAACATTCACCACAGCACTATTCATAATAACCATATGTCCGTGTGTTATATTCATGCAGTGGAATGCTGTTTTAACTATAAAAGGATTGAAGTACATATACATTCTACAACATGATGTTGAATGAAAGAAGCCAATCTCCAATGACCACAAGCTTTATGATTTCAATTATATAAAATGTCCAGAATAGGCAAATCTGGAGTTAGAAAGTAAACTGATGGTTTCCTAGGGCTAGAAGAAAAGGGGTGTGTGTGTGTGCGTGCTCAGTCACTAAGTCATGTCTGACTCTCTGAGACCCTTTGGGGTGTAGCCTGCCAGGCTCCTCTGTCCATGGGATTTTCCAGGCAGGAATACTGGAGTGGGTTTCCATTTCTTCCTCCAGGGGAATCTTCCCAACCCAGGAATCGAATCTGGGTCTCCTGCACAGCAGGCAGATTCTTTACCACTGAGCAACTGGGGAAGCCAGAGGAAAGGGGAGTTGGGAATAAATGGGGAGTGACTGGTACTGGGTAAAGAGTTTCTTTTTTGAGATGATGAAACATTCTAAAACTGATTGTGGTGATGGTTGCACAACTTTATGAATATGCTAAAAATTATTGAATTGTCTGCTTTAAATGGGTGATTTATTCTATGTGAATTTTATCTCAGTAAAGATATTTTTTTAAAAAAGGAACTAAAAAACATTTTGCCAGTAAAAATTACATTGCTAATCCTCAAAATTTTCTTTTGCAGAATATTTTCAAATGACATGAAGATACTTGAGAAATACAGCAGGTTCTTAAAGGAAAAATCTGTTATCGTAAGAAATTCTGATTGTATCACAGCTCTATCTCTTGCTTAATATACCATTTACTTATATAAGAGTTCGAAGGAAGTAGAAAGGCCATTGTTAATTTAAGGAAAGCTTACAAATTCTGGTATTTACTTTAAGACCAAAGTTTACAGATTAAATGTTTCTCTCCCCTTCGTATATCCTAAAGCAGCTTAAGATTTTGCACATCGTTTTCAACAAACCAAATTGTTTATAAGTATGCTGATAATATCAGCTAAAGACCCATGGGGAGTAAGAGATCCAATTTCATCACCCTAATTTTATCCTGCTCTTAAAGTTGTATTAAGAATAACAGTGTACCTGCACCCCTGCTGAGATATCATTGATTTGGTGAGACTTGTTTTAATTTTTCTCAAAGAACAGCCAGCCATAATACTGTCATTCAATCCCATGCAACAATTACAGCAACCAAGATGATGAAACTGATAACCAACAGTATGACTTCATTACAGTGTCAGTGTTGGTCTCTACATCACAGAGGATTTGAGTACTAGGACTAAAGAAAAAGAAAGTGAATGAGGTCAGAATGGAAAGCAAATAACAAGAGAACAGTGAGTGAGCAGTCACTATCTCACTAGGAAATACTGAGAAAGTCAGATGAAGTCTGCTAGCAATGGCACCCCACTCCAGTACTCTTGCCTGGAAAATCCCATGGGCAGAGGACCCTGGTAGGCTACAGTCCATGGGGTCGCGAAGAGTCAGACATGACTGAGCGACTTCCCTTTCACTTCTCACTTTCATGCATTAGAGAAGGAAATGGCAACCCACTCCAGTGTTCTTGCCTGGAGAATCCCAGGGACGGAGGAGCCTGGTGGGCTGCCGTCTATGGGGTCACACAGAGTCGGACACGACTGAAGTGACTTAGCAGCAGCAGCAGCAGTTTTGCAAATAAATCAAAACAAGAAGACGAAGGTGTTTGCCTTCTAGAACAGTTCCAGGAGGATGGATTTATATGATTTGTTTCAACAATTAGTAAAGTGACGTTTACTTAACTTTTCACTTTCATATTTATATTTTTCCGTTTGAGTGTCTCACTGGATAGGTAGCTAGAGTAAGTATTACTTGTCTCATCATCCATTAACATAAAAATGACCTATATTGAATTCTTCTACCTAGCAAAAAGGGATATTTTGACTCTACCATGTTAACCCAATGAACGTTTTGGCTGGGTCACAGAGAAAAATAAAATTTCATGGAATGGGTGAATTTAACTCAGATGACCATTTTATCTACTACTGTGGGCAGGAATCCCTTAGAAGAAATGGAGTAGCCATCATAGTCGACGAAAGAGTCTGAAATGCAGTACTTGGATGCAATCTCAAAACAACAGAATGATCTCTGTTTGTTTCGAAGGCAAACCATTCGATATCACGGTAATCCAAGGCTATGCCCCAACCAGTAATGCTGAAGAAGCTGAAGTTGAACGGTTCTATGAAGACCTACAATACCTAGAACTAACACTCAAAAAAGATGTCCTTTTCATTATAGGGGACTGGAATGCAAAAGTAGGAAGTCAAGAAACACCTGGAGTAACAGGCAAATTTGGCCTTGGAGTACAGAATGAAGCAGAGCAAAGGCTAATAGACTTTTGCTAAGAGAACGCGCTGGTCATAGCAAACATCCTCTTCCAACAACACAAGAGAAGACTCTACACACGGACATTACCAGATGGTCGACCCTGAAATCAGACTGATTATGTTCTTTGCAGCCAAAGATGGAGAAGCTCTATACAGTCAGCAAAAATAAGACCGGGAGCTGACTGTGGCTCAGATCATGAACTCCTTATTGCCAAATTCAGACTGAAATTGAAGAAAGTGGAGAAAACCACTAGACCATTCACGTATGACCTAAATCAAATCCCTTACGACTATACAGTGGAAGTGAGAAATAGATTTAAGGGACTAGATCTGATAGACAGAATGCCTAATGAACTATGGATGGAGGTTCGTGACATTGTACAGGAGACAGGAATCAAGAACATTCTCAAAAAAAAGAAATGCAAAAAGGCAAAATGGCTGTCTGAGGAGGCCTTACAAATAGCTGGGAAAAGAAGGAAAGCAAAAAGCAAAGGAGAAAAGGAAAGATATACCCATATGAATGCAGAGTTCCAAAAAATAGCAAGGAGAGATAAGAAAGCCTTCCTCAGCGATCAATGCAAAGAAATAAAGGAAAACAACAGAATTGGAAAGACCAGAGATCTCTTCAAGAAAATTAGAGATACCAAGGGAATATTTCATGCAAAGATGGGCTCAATAAAGGACAGAAATGGTAGGGATCTAACAGAAGCAGAAGATATTAAGAAGAGGTGGCAAGAATACACAGAAGAATGGTACAAAAAAGATTTTCATGACCCAGATAATCACGATGGTGTGATCACTCACCTAGAGCCAGACATCCTGGAATGTGAAGTCAGGTGAGCCTTAGGAAGCATCACTACAAACAAAGCCAGTGGAGGTGATGGAATTCCAGTGGAGCTATTTCAAATCCTGAAAGATGATGTTGTGAAAGTGCTGCAGTCAATATGCCAGCAAAATTGGAATACTCAGCAGTGGCCACAGGACCGGAAAATGTCACTATTCATTCCAATCCCAAAGAAAGGCAATGCCATAGAATGTTCAAACTGCTGCAAAATTGCACTCATCTCACTCGCTAGTAAAGTGATGCTTAAAATTCTCCAACCCAGGCTTCAGCAATACGTGAACAATGAACTTCCAGATGTTCAAGCTGGTTTTAGAAAAGGCAGAGGAACCAGAGATCAAATTGCCAACATCTGCTGGCTCATGGAAAAAGCAAGAGAGTTCCAGAAAAACATCTATTTCTGCTTTATTGACTATGCCACAGTCAAAGTGTGGATCACAAGAAACTGGAAAATTCTTCAAGAGATGGGAATACCAGACCACCTGACCTGCCTCTTAAGAAACCTGTATGCAGGTCAGGAAGCAACAGTTAGAACTGGACATGGAACAACAGACTGGTTCCAAATAGGAAAAGGAGTACGTCAAGGCTGTATATTGTCACCCTGCTTATTTAACTTTTACGTAGAGTACATCATGAGAAACGCTGGGCTGGAAGAAGCACAAGCTGGAATCAAGATTGCTGGGAGAAATATCAATAAGCTCAGATATGCAGATGACACCACCCTTATGGCAGAAAGTGAAGAGGAACTAAAATGCCTCTTGATGAAAGTGAAAGAAGAGAGTGAAAAAGTTGGTTTAAAGCTCAACATTCAGAAAACAAAGATCATGGTATCCAGTCCCATCACTTCATGGCAAACAGATGGGGAAACAGTGGAAACAGCAGCTGACTTTATTTTTCTGGGCTCCAAAATCACTGCAGATGGTGATTGCAGCCATAAAATTAAAAGACGCTTACTCCTTGGAAGGAAAGTTATGACCAACCTAGATAGCATATTAAAAAGCAGAGACATTACTTTGTCAACAAAGGTCCATCTAGTCAAGGCTATGGTTTTTCCAGTGGTAATGTATGGATGTGAGAGTTGGTCTATAAAGAAAGCTGAGCACTGAAGAATTGATGCTTTTGAACTGTGGTATTGGAGAAGACTCTTGAGAGTCCCTTGGACTGCAAGGAGATCCAACCAGTCCATTCTAAAGGAGATCAACCCTGGGATTTCTTTGCAAGGACTAATGCTAAAGCTGAAACTCCAGTACTTTGGCTACCTCATGCGAAGAGTTGACTCATTGGAAAAGATTCTGATGCTGGGAGGTATTGGGGACAGGAAGAGAAGGGGATGACAGAGGATCAGATGGCTGGATGGCATCACTGACTCGATGGAACTGAGTTTGGGTGAACTCCAGGAGTTGGTGATGGACAGGGAGGCATGGTGTGTTGCAGTTCATGGGGTCGCAAACAGTCAGACATGACTGAGTGACTGAACTGAACTGAATGCTAATGATGTTGACATCTCTTCATGGTTTTATTATTATTATTTTTTCTCTTCATGGTTTTAAAGGTCATTTGTATATTCTTTGTAGAAATGTCTATATAGCTCCTTTGCCTATTTTAAAAATTGTCTTTTAGTTCAGGAAATCATTATACATATATATATCTGTCTGTAATGCAGGAGACCTGGGTTCGATACCTGGGTTGGGAAGATCCCCTGGAAAAGGGAAAGGCTCCCCAACTCCAGTGTTATGGCTAGAGAATTCCATGGGCAGAGGAGAGTGGTGGGCTACAGTCCATGAGTTTGCAGAGTCAGACATGACTGAGCAACTAACAATTTTCACTTTTCATATGTATATATATATATATATATTTGTCATCCTGTGCAGTTTGTAGGATCTTAGCTCCCTGAGCAGGGACTGAACATGTGCCCTCTACAGTGAAATTGCAGAATCCTCACCACTCGACTGCTAGGGAATTTCTCCCTCATTTTATATCTTTAATTAATTAAAAAATTCTCCTGATGCTTAACTGTGTCTTAAACAGTATGATTTAGTTGTTCACTTATTTACTCAAAATAAGTACTGAATTTTTGAGGTTCCTAAAATGTGTCAGATTTATGCTAAATCCTGAGACTAAAATCCATTTCCTTAAGGAATTGATCATCTCCGGGCTTCCTAAGGAGGTAATTTGCAATACAATGGTTTAAGTTGCTCTACAGTATATCCTTGCAGGGATGTGGACATGAATGTTTTAACTAATGTTATAGAGGAAATATTATGGAGACTATGTTTCTGTTCAAGGTGGAAAAAGTAAAAATATACATATTACACCTCTCACCAGTCAGTAGTTACAGAAAGTAGTGATCACATCAAGCCTGGAGACAGCTGGGTAAGAGACCCTGGCATAGAGCAGAGCTTGCAGGGCAGAGCACTGGCCTAGCCTCCTGGCCAGTACAACTGATAGAGTCTCTGTTTGAAGTGATCATTCAGCAATTACAAGTTAAAGTATCACTGCTTTTGCAAATAATAATAAACTCACTGATCTCAGATGCCACCTTGCATCCCAGTCAGATCTGCATGGTGCAAGAACAGTGTAAGGAAATCAGCACTGGATGATGCAAGAAGATAAACTGAAACAGAAAACACGACAGTCATCTATGGCTAAGGGTTTTTACCAGTTCTATAACGAAGACGAGACAGAAATAAATATAGGAATTATTTACACATCAGTATGGCTTATTGCATATAGACATGCTTGTGTTGACTGCCAACAGGAGCTCTTTTAAACTAAGGATTTTAGCCACTTGGATAGTTATTTTGCTGTGTTCATGATGTCTTGCTCTGAAGAAGCATTCCCATTCCACTTAAATATGTGGATCTAGTGGAATCTGCTAGGGACAGTTAAAATTCTAGGTCCCCAGTGGCTTATTTATACCCTTTCTATTCCACCAAGCGCTTGAGGAATGATACAATACATGAACAATATAATACAATAGAATAGAAAAAAATAAAATAAAATCACACATGTAACTAATAATAAACCATAATATTAAATAAAATACTAACTGTTAGGTAGGTAGAACAGGGAAAAGGAGTCCAAAATGGCGGTGGCTCCAAGACAAGGAAGGGAAAAGCCCGCGAAAATGGAACAAAAGAAGGTCCGAGGACCGGAGTGAGGACCTCAGGTGAAACAAACAACACTCCTGGCTGGCCCAATTTACATAGGACAGGCCCAGGGAGAGAGAAACACATAAACAGAGGAGCCAAAGCTAGCTCCCCCCTCCCCCCCGCCGTGTGCTGGGGCGCTCTTCTCCCCCTGTCTTTGGATCGACGTGCCCTCACACCTCAAGGATGGATTTTCCTGCTATCTTCTAAATAAAATAGATCTGTAACACTGAGCTGTAACACTGATTTGTCCAAGAGCTATAACATGGCCCATTCGAGACCTGAGAGGTATAACACGGTCTATCCAAGACCTGAGAGCTGTGACACGCCGAGGGGCTTTAATGTCCGTCATTCCAAATCTTTGTTGTGATGAGACAAAGAATCGAGGAACATACACTCGCGTAACACTAACATATCCAGAAGATTTAAATAAATATTTGGGTATAGTGCCAATGAAAAAGTATTATCTGTGAAGTAATTTGTTTTTTGATGATATGCAGAAATTTTTTCAATTTTCTTACCTTGAGTGTAATTTTTGTTCTGGATGCCAAAGATTGCTTGTTTTTTATTTTCCTTGTCCTGAACTATTGTCATATTTGTATTTTTCTAATTAAAAATACAATACATTGTAGGAAGTCAAAATATATAGAAAAAGTATAAAGAAAGGGCTTTCCAGGTGGCTCAGATGGTAAAGAGTCTGCCCGCAGTGGGGGAAACTTGGATTCAATCCCTGGTTCAGGAAGATCCCCTGGAGAAGGGCATGGCAACCTACTCCAGTCTTCTTGCCTGGAGAATTCCAAGGACAGATGAGCCTGGCAGGCTACTGTTCATGGAGTCACAAAGAGTCACAGACACGACTGGACAACTAACACACACACTTTTACATAAAGAAGAAAATAAAATTACCCACAATCCCCTCCCTTCCCAAATCAAAATTAGGAGCAAAAAAGATTTAAAAAATAAATAAATAAAAGAGGAATGTTATACTGCTCCAGAGTGTGAAGGGAGGACAAGACAGGTAATGTTGACCTGGGAATTGGAGAATGCTTAACCTGGGATGTAACAATTAGGCTGGGTTTTGAAAAAAGTATAGAGATTGCCTGAAGAAGGGCAGGAAAAGGCTTTGCCAGTGAAATAACTAATCTTTAGAAAATTATAGATGTCTCTTTACCTTTTAAAAAATTTTAAAAAGTTATAAAGAAGGTAAGATTTAGAAAAGGGCCTGGATTATTTAGCAAATTGTAAGAGGTTTAGTCTGTCTGGATTTCTGTACTCTTGGGGGTAAAAAAAAAGGTATAAAGCTGGAACTACTGTGAGGACTTTTGTTCATAAGGCTACAGAATTGTCCTTAGTTATACTGAGATAAGTGAGGTAAAGGATAACTGGAAATGCGATGTTGATCATTAGCCTTTTAATTAGAAAATTGTTACTTAGCCTAATCACCCCATCAGATTTACCCCTCCTTTCCCATTTTTCTATTACTGAAGTTTCGTGGCCAAGAGAAAAAAACTCCTTTTAGGGAGACGTAGGAAGGCGAGACAATGGCAAATAAGATTTCTTACAGATGTTCTACATAAAAACTTGGCAAACAAAATGCATATGAGTAATCCTTAGCTGTGAAACTGTTCTAGTAATAGTTTGTGTTTAGTGCATTTTCCTAAAGGCATTTATTTTTGGTATATGGAAAGATTATTCTGCAATATTTAAAAGAGAAAAAATCCACAAGTCTGGTAGTTTCGTATTTTTAAATTCTGTGCTTTAAGAAGAATAAATGTATAGAGTCTGTTTCTGTATGGTAGCAGATATATTCTGAAAAAAATGATTAATATGAGAACTATATATGGGCAAACAGTCCCCTGAAGAGCAACAGTTAGCCAGTGGAAGGCAATGATGGTTCTGAAGCAAAAGAATATCAAAGATGCCAGAGATACTGTAAGCCTCATGCTGAGTGAAATAGTGATGCGCCCTGAGAGTAGCCCATGATCAACTTTCTTTTCTTAAAAATTTATTTATTGTAATTGAAGGCTAATTACTTTACAATATTGTGGTGGTTTTGGCCATACATTGACATGACTCAGCCACGGGTGTACATGTGTCTCCCCATCTTCAACCCCCCTCCCAAGTCCCTCTGGGTTGTCCCAGTGCACCCGCTTTGAGTGCTTTGCTTTATGTATTGAACTTGCACTGGTCATCTGTTTTACATCTGGTAATATACATCCAACCTTCTTTTAAACTGTTATTTTTAAAAACTGAAAATTGGATTTCTCTCCATAAAAAAGAATAGATAGTCACCTTGCTTTTTGAACATTTTTGAGACCAAATTGAGACAAAAATTTTATCCTAAATTTATTGTAGCACTTGATTTCCTACTGGAAAAGAGGTTTTAAAAATGCTCTTTTACATATCTGTAACTTACATAATATTGTACATCAACTATACTTCAATAAAATAATAAAATCCACTGAATTATACACTTAAAAATGGTCATTTAGGCGAAGGGAAAAGGAACACATTAAAGTGAAAGAAGTTCAAATTTTAAAGCATGATTAGTTTTGTTTAGAATCTAGTCTTAAATATCTAATCAGTTTTTAATTAGGGAAATTCAAGATTAAGAAAGAAGAAAGTAAGTTTTGATGTGGATATTTCTGTGTTTCAGGGGCATCTAAAAGGATGAATATATACTTGTTTGGCACAGGGTGAAGGTTGTCAGGATGAGTATTACAGTAGCTTCAGCTGCTCTTGAAATTATTTGTGTAATTTCTGCAAGCAGATAATGTAATGCAGTTATTTGGAGGTCATTATGAAAGGCCAGATAAATATTTATCAAAAGTCAGAAAAACTAGAATACAAGGCTGTAAAACAGTCTTTTTCTCTAACATCAGTGTATTTCTAATGCTTATGCAACAGCCTTAGCAATCTAAGTGAGAAACTATTGATATGCTTAATAACTGACAAAAGTATAGAAAAAGTATTAAAGTTTTGAAAATGTGCAATAAGAAAAAAAATAATTCTAATTTTTTCCCTAATCCTCAAGATACAAATAAGCTATGTAGGGTCAAATATTTTTGCCTTGTTTTGTGTTAATTGGCTTTTCACTTAAGTTACTATCTATTGAATGTTTACTGTGTATGTAGTGGCAAATGATTTAGCCACTGCTCTTCAGTATTACAGGACTTCCCTCATAGCTCAGTTGGCAAAGAATCTGCCTGCAATGCAGGAGACCTGGGTTCATTCCCTGGGACGGGAAGATCCCCTGGAAAAGGAAATGGCAGCTCACTCCAGTATTCTTGCCTGGAGAATCCCATGGACAGAGGAGCCTGGCAGGCTACAATTCACGGGGTCTCAAGAGTCAACACAACTTAGCGACTAAACCACTACCACCACCAGTATTATGAGTCTTTCTGCGAAAATAAGACTTTAACATGTCAAATAATTGTACATGAAATAATTAGGAATATCTCACGCCTTTAAATTTCTTGACAACATTATGCTATGCTCACCATACTAAAATAGAGACCTTTAAAAATTAGTATTGTTATAGGACTTCCCTGGTGACACTGTGGGTAAGAATTTGCCTGCCAATACAGGGGACACGGGTTCATTCCCTGGGCTGGGATGATTCCACATGCAGTGAAGCGGCTGGGTCCATGCACCACAACTACTGAGCCAGTGCCCAAGAGCCTGTGAGCAGTAACTGCTGAGCCAGAGCGCTGCAGCTCCTGGAGTCTGTGTACCCAGAGCCTGTGCTCCACCACAGGAGAAGCCGCCACAGTGGGAATCCCGCGCACCCCAGGAAAGAGTGTCCCCCACTTGTCTCAGCTGGAAAAAGCCCGTGGAAAGCAGCAAAGCCCCAGCACAGCCAAAAAAAATTAGTATTGTTATAGCATTTGTATAAAGTTACACACCCAAAAGGGATTCAATAAACATTCACTGATATATATAGATGTGTGTTACACACACACACACACACACACACACACACACACACACACACACGTTTACTGGCCACACTACTCGAGGGGTCTTAGTTCCCAGACCAGGAATCAAACCTGTGCCCCCTGCAATGGAAGGGCAGAGTCCTAACCACTGGACTGCAAGGGAATTTCCAAGTCTTTGTATTTCTGAGGAAGTTGTGAGGTATGATTCGTACCTTTCTGGGCATCATAAAGGGCAAATTGTGTACTCTAAGCAGATATTAGAACATAACTGGGCAAATCTGTTGCTTCTACATTTTGGCTATGAACAGCAAGAATCATGATTTTTTTAAGAGAAATGCAAAAACAACAATTTCTTTTTTATAAGTTGCTTAACTCAGGATTCGACATTATACAAATAGCTCCAACTATTTTGGAAATAATTTTTTAAAAATCACTACATTTTTCACTAATATAAAGTAATATACAGTAGAAAAGCTTTTTTCTCAAACGTTGTTTTCAACTTATTTCATTTAGGGTAAAAATGAAACCTGCCATAAATAATTTTCTTAATATAGGAAAGTCAGTGATGTAAATAAATAATGGATTTTAAAGTTGAAGAGAAACAGGGCTAGATAGTCCACAATTATTTTACAGATAAAGAATTGAGGCCTACAGAAGTGAAATGATTTGCTCGATGTCACTCACACAATCAGTGACAGTAGAGCTGTTCCTAAAGCTTTGGGTTAATGTTTTTTCTCCCACTACATCTAACTGCTTCCTTTAATCACAAATAAGAGAGATTTCAATAGCTTACTGATATAAGGAGGTAAAACTCTACAGTTGCCAAATTTTGCCATTTGGCTTAGTGTTTTCTTTTTTTAAAGGTATGGCTTGAATTGGTCTGGTTAATTGGTAGCTTGATATGGTTTTCTTATTATTTGTTGTTGTTTAGTGGCTAAGTCCAGAGAAGGCAATGGCAACCCACTCCAGTACTCTTGCCTGGAAAATCCCATGGACGGAGGAGCCTGGTGGGCTGCAGTCCACGGGGTAGCTATGAGTCAGACACGACTGAACAACTTCACTTTCACTTTTCACTTTCCTGCATTAGTGAAGGAAATGGCAACCCACTCCAGTGTTCTTGCCTGGAGAATCCCAGGGACGGGGGAGCCTGGTGGGCTGCTGTCTCTGGGGTTGCACAGAGTCGGACACGACTGAAGCGACTTAGCAGCAGCAGCAGCAGTGGCTAAGTCTATCTGTTTTGCGACCCCATGGACTGCAGCCCACCAGGGTCTGTCCATGGGATTTCCCAGGCAAGAATACTGGAGTGGATTTCCATTTTCTCCTTCAGAGGATCTTCCATGACCCAGGGATCCAACTCCAACTCTCATTTCCTGTATTGTAGGTGGATTCTTTACTACTGAGCCATGGGGGAAGCCCTCTCTTACTATGTAAACAATCAAATCCTAAATTTGCAAAACTGCCCCCAAATTCCACTTTCATATTCTTCTATCGCCCACTGTGACTCTTTCAAACCATAATAATTTCAGATGATTTTCTTCTGATGGTCAGTCTTTGTAATTTGCCTGTATCTGATGTTCCCTTGGCACCCATGACTAAAGTCAGTTGTTCCAGATCCTTAGGTTGATCCTCAGGTAGTCTTTGTACTTTTTAATGAGATGTTTCAGTAATTAAAAAAAAAAAAAGCTATTCTCCTTCATGATTCTTATTTGTGAATTATGACCGTGTTTTGTAAAAATGTGCTGGCATGATATTAATACTAGTCTTATACTGATGTAGCTTGTCATTTGAGTACTATATCTGTTGAAGCTAACACAAGTGAGCACACACACACATAGACTAGGTTATGCTTGATAACTATTCTGTAATCTCTGTATCTTAATATAAAGGCATATTTTTCACTCAAGATGCATGTCCAGCAAATGTGGACTTCCATTCAGTCATAAGAGAACTGAGGTAATGGAGGCTGCCTCATCTTGTAGTTGTACTACCTGGAATACTTGACCTTCGTGGTTGTTGTGGGAAAGGCTGGAGTATAATACTGACTCTTCTGCGCTTTGGCTGGAAGTGACACACATTACTTCCACTACAGCTTCACAAAGGAGCTGGAAAAACTGGGGAGCAGATAATAGGTTTGTGGAGCACCAACGTCTTTGCTGCTAATGACAAAGTAGCCACACTTCCTATAGGACAGTCGCCTATTGTCCAGACTCTCCATCCTTCTCCCCAGAGTTTACCTGAGTTACAGCTACAAGCCTGGTCTCACCTTTTCCCATGAGCACAGACAAGAAGGGATTCTGCAATTATAGTCCTGGGGTTTAGCATTTTAACCTTTGGGTTAAAACTCACTCCAGGTTTAAGTTTCTTTCTCTTTCTGAAAGTAGAGTAGCCACCTTGTGTCTTGTTTCATCCTTATTTTATTCCTTGTACCTGAATTCCTATTTTAACTGGTAATTTTGAGGCTGATACAAAGAACTAAAGTAGAGCTGAAGTATACCAGAAAATGTTGCTGGTTTTTAGTAATTAGCTACAATCATGAACTATTTGTTCTATTATTAACTTCTGGTTACATAGCTCTTTTGGTCTAAGTGATTCTTTTTTTTTTCTTTAATAATTTTTATTTCTTTATTTATTTTTGGCTGTTTTGGGTCTTCACTGCTGCATGGGCTTTCCTTTAGTTGCAACCAGTCAGGGCTACTCTCCGTTGCAGTGCTTCTCATTGTGATGACTTCTCTTGTTGTGGCTTGAGGGCTCTAGAGCACAGGGTCGGTAGCTGTGGTTCATGGGCTTAGTTACTCTGCAGCCTGTGGGATCTTCCCTGAGCAGGGATCAAACCCGTGTTTCTGGCATGGGCAGGCAGATTCTTTACCACTGAGCCACCAAGGAATCCCCTAAGGGATTCTTAACATAAAGATCTCTCCTCCTGAGCTAGGTAGCCTTCCAGCTGATCCCTTGATCCACTCATTCTAAACCAATCTCTATCTAGCAGTCAGAACCACTCATTCTAAACCAGTCTCTAGTGGTTTGAGTTTAGTTCAGTTCAGTCACTCAGTCGTGTCCGACTGTTTGCAACCCCATGTATCGCAGCACACCAGGCCTCCCTGTCCATCACCAACTCCCGGAGTTCACTCAGACTCACGTCCATCGAGTCCGTGATGCCATCCAGCCATCTCATCCTCTGTCATCCCCTCTCCTCCTGCCCCCAATCCCTCCCACCATCGAAATCTTTTCCAGTGAGTCAACTCTTCGCATGAGGTGGCCAAAGTACTGGAGCTTCAGCTTTAGCATCAGTCCTTGCAAAGAAATCCCAGGGTTGATCTCCTTCAGAATGGACTGGTTGGATCTCCTTGCAGTCCAAGGGACTCTCAAGAGTCTTCTCCAACACCACAGTTCAAAAGCACCAATTCTTCAGCGCTCAGCCTTCTTCACAGTCCAACTCTCACATCCATACATGACCACAGGAAAAACCATAGCCTTGACTAGACGGACCTTTGTTGGCAAAGTAATGTCTCTGCTTTTGAATATACTGTCTAGATTGGTCATAACTTTTCTTCCAAGGAGTAAGCGTCTTTTAATTTTATGGCTGCAGTCACCATCTGCAGTGATTTGGGAGCCCAAAAAAATAGTCTGACACTCTTTCTACTGTTTCCCCATCTATTTCCCATGAAGTGATGGGACCAGATGCCATGATCTTCGTTTTCTGAATGTTGAGCTTTAAGCCAACTTTTTCACTCTCCTCTTTCACTTTCATCAAGAGGCTTTTTAGCTCCTCTTCACTTTCTGCCATAAAGGTGGTGTCATCTGTGTATCTGAGGTTATTGATAATTCTCCCGGCAATCTTGATTCTAGCTTGTGTTTCTTCCAGTCCAGCGTTTCTCATGATGTACTCTGCATAGAAGTTAAACAAGCAGGGTGACAACATACAGCCTTGACGTACTCCTTTCTGTTGTTCCATGTCCAGACTCCAGTCTGTTGTTCCATGTCCAGTTCTAACTGTTGCTTCCTGACCTGCATACAGATTTCTCAAGAGGCAGGTCATATGGTCTGGTATTCCCATCTCTTGAAGAATTTTCCACAGTTTATTGTGATCCACACAGTCAAAGGCTTTGGCATAGTCAATAAAGCAGAAAAGGATGTTTTTCTGGAACTCTCTTGCTTTTTCCATGATCCAGTGGATGTTGGCAATTTGATGTCTGGTTCCTCTGCCTTTTCTAAAACCAGCTTGAACATCAGGGAGTTCATGGTTCACGTATTGCTCAAGCCTGGCTTGGAGAATTTTGAGCATTACTTTACTAGCATGTGAGATGAGTGCAATTGTGCGGTAGTTTGAGCATTCTTTGGCATTGCCTTTCTTTGGGATTGGAATGAAAACTGACCTTTTCCAGTCCTCTGGCCACTGCTGAGTTTTCCAAATTTGCTGGCATATTGAGTGCAGCACTTTCACAGCATCATTTTTCAGGATTTGAAACAGCTCCACTGGAATTCCATCACCTCCACTAGCTTTGTTTGTAGTGATGCTTTCTAAGGCCCTCTTGACTTCACATTCTAAGATGTCTGGCTCTAGATTAGTTGATCATATCAAAGGGAATGGCAAGCCACTTCAGTATTCTTGCCTTGAGAACTCCATGAACAGTATGAAAAGGCAAAATGATAGGATACCGAAAGAGGAACTCCCCAGGTCATTAGCTGCCCAATATGTTACTGGAGATCAGCGGAGAAATAACTCCAGAAAGAATGAAGGGTTGGAGCCAAAGCAAAAACAATACCCAGATGTGGATGTGACTGGTGATAGAAGCAAGGTCCGATGCTGTAAAGAGCAATATTGCATAGGAACCTGGAATGTCAGGTCCATGAATCAAGGCAAATTGGAAGTGGTCAAACAAGAGATGGCAAGAGTGAACGTTGACATTCTAGGAATCAGCGAACTAAAATGGACTGGAATGGGTGAATTAAACTCAGATGACCATTATATCTACTACTGTGGGCAGGAATCCCTCAGAAGAAATGGAGTAGCCATCATGGTCAACAAAAGAGTCTGAAATGCAGCACTTGGATGCAATCTCAAAAACGACAGAATGATCTCTGTTCGTTTCCAAGGCAAACCATTCAATATCACAGTTATCCAATCTATGCCCCCACCAGTAATGCTGAAGAAACTGAAGTTGAACAGTTTTATGAAGACTTACAAGATCTTTTAGAACTAACACCCAAAAAAGATGTCCTTTTCATTATAGGGGACTGGAATGCAAAAGTAGGAAGTCAAGAAACACCTGGAGTAACAGGCAAACTTAGACTCTTAGGTCTTGAGAACTAATAGTTTCTAATTAATAATGTCTAAAATCATTAGTGATTCTAACCTGAAAAAGGCTATTTTAGTGTAGAAGGAAACCTAAAAGTATCCTTAAAATGTATTGCTATGAGAAGAATTATTAGCTGTTCAATCATGTTCATCTCTTTGTGCCCCCATAGACTGTAGCCCACCAGGTTGTCCATGGATTCTCTAGGCAAGAATACTGGAGTGGGTTGCTATTTCCTTCTCCAGGGGATCTTCCCAACCCAGGGACTGAACCAGTGTCTCTTATGTCTCCTGCATTGGCAGGCAGGTTCTTTACCACTAGGGCCACCTGGGAAGCCCTACATTGATATAAGGAGAGGCAAAAGGATGGTATTCATAAGGATAAGCTGTTAATCTTAACTACCCCATTCCTAGGTTATAAGGAAGATTCATAGAGTCTAGAAAATCCAAGAGCTCAACACCCACCTCCTTGTTAACACTGTCATAAGGGTGATCATAAACAGTTCAATTCATTTCTACAGTCTTTATTGAGAACCTATTCTGTGCTAGGTATTGTGCTTATTGCTGGGGATAGAGTGATAAATAAGAGTTCATCCCTCTTTTTAAATTGCTCACAATCTATTAAGGGAGGAAAGGAAAGCAGATAATCAAAATGCAGCCTGAAAAGTTCAACACTAGAAACTTATAAAAGGCACAGAGGTAACACAAAGAGGGAATAATTCTGATTGGGATTTGGGGTCTGGGAAATATTCTTAAAGGTAATAGTGTCTGACCTGGATGTTGTTGAAGAACCTAAGCTGCTCCATTTTGTTAAAAGAAAAACTCCATTTTGTAAGGTTCTGGGAAAAGAGCCTTTGGAAATCCCCTGACCTCACCCCACCACCCACGAGCCAATCAGACCTCAGACCAAAATCTCCTGACTTAATGCTCAGGAACTTGTGGTCTACCATTAGGGACCAATCAAGAACCAACACACAACCCTTCGAAAGAAAGTGACCAATCAGATGTCCCCCTACCTAGAAATCCTTTTTTCCCATGTATACTCCCCATATAAGCTATGGAATCCAAAACCAGGGGCTCTTCCCTATAGCTGCTGCCTCAGTAACGGTGGGAGCCCCAGCTCGAGCTTGGTAATAAAAACTCTCTTGCTTTTGCATCGGATATCGGCTCCCTGGTGGTCGTTGGGAGATTTCGCAACTTGGGCATAACCGTTGTGTGATGAACAAAAATTAATAAGACAACAAGAGGGAAAAGGGCATTCTTGGTAGACACAAAGTTAAGTGTAAAGACACAAAGGTGTGTGTGTGTGTTTGAGGAACTGTAAATTCTTTGCTAGCATAAAGCTCTAGAGAATAGAAGTTCTTACTAGCATAGTACAGATCCTGGAGCACAGTAGACAATATAAACAAAGGAGTAAATGAGAGGAGCTTGGACTGAATCTTGTACCTCCCATTGGCTGGACCTAATAAGAAGCAGGTGTGCCATGGAGTCGTGAAAATTTAATTTGTAGGAATCAGTCTCTGACAAAGGAAAAAAGGGGAGAGACTGGAACTGAGAACAAATAGGCACATTATCCACATCCTTATTATGGCCTATTAACCTTGTAAGGCATGCCTACCTTTCATAGCTGTATCTCCTATGCTCCAATAAATGGGTCCCCTTTTCATTAGCCAGATATACCAAGATTGTCCTAACTAGTTCAGGGCTTTTGCTTGTTTCCTAAGCCAAAAAGGCTCTTCTACTAGATCTCTAGCAGAGATCATTCTGGTGGAATCCTTTTCATCATTCAAATCCCAGGTCAAGTGACACTTCCTCAGATAAGACTTCTCTGATAAGTCATTTTAAGGTAGAATATGACTCTCCCTCTCATATTTTTCTCCTTGGTAAAAGGTAATGTGATGAACATAACCTAAGGTGACCTCCAATTATCCACATCCTTTTAAAATCCCTTCCCTTGGAGTGTGGGTGGAAACTATGATGTACTTCTAATCGATAGAATATGGCAAAGGAGATAGGATGCCACTCTCATGATTATGTTATTTATACAAGACTCAGCCTTAGCAGACTCCAGCAAGAGAGATTCTCCCTGTTGGTTTTGCATAAATAAGTTACTATACTGTGAAAACAGTTATGGAGGAGGCCACATGGCAAGCAATTGTAGGGGCCTCTAGGAGCTGACAGCAGTCCCTGGCAGACAGTCAACATGTTAATGAGCTTAAAAGGAGATTCTTCCCCAGTCAGTCCTTCAGATGAGAACACAGCCTGGCTGACACTGTGATTGCAACCTTGAGAGATTCTGAGCAGAGAACCCAGCTAAACTGTGCCTGGACTCTTGATCCACAGAAACTGTGAGATAATAAGGATGTGTGGTTTGGGGCTGCTAATTTTATGGAAATTTGTTAAACAACAATAGAAAAAACCACAAGTGTCATGAGAGGATGAGCATAAGGAACCTAGCTCCCTTGTTCATTTCTGTATTATTATTTCTAGAATAGTAACTGGAATATAGTTCAATGAAATGTTTATTGATTGATTATATAAATGAAGGAATGAAAGGACAGATGGGTGGATGAATGGATGAACTTTAGCTAGATATAGCAAGAGGACAAGACTGAATCCCAGAAAAATGGCTAGTGGCTATAGGCTAAGGAATACTACTTTCAAAGGGAGAAGTGGATACACTGGGCAGGTATTGGTGTGTTTCAAAGACTACAGGGAGCCAGGATATCTGATAGTCTAAGATTTCCTTTATTATGTTAAACTTTTAAAATATTTTAAGTCTTAGTAAAAATTTTAACCGTATTTTAGAGTAGCTTAGGAAATAAAGAAAGGGTCCCGTTGCTACTCCTCGGAGGAAAGCAGAGCTCAGTGTCTGACATCTGCAAGAAAAAGCTCTTACAAGGTGTTAGTAGAGAAGTTCAGACCAAATCAGATAATATGGAAAACATAAGCCTTCCATTCCAGGTTTGGGATCTTTCACACGCTTATGGAGAGGCTGGGTTCTCTGGTTGTGAGTCACTCAGGATGGGAGGCTCAGATGATTTTATTTTGTACTTACAGGGAATGGTTACCCCAGAAGCTAGGCTAACTAATATTTCAAAAGTTACATAAAAAGAGTAGGAAAGAGATGGGGCAATAGATCTATGTTCCAAACACTGAATTTGTTTGTTTGTTTTATTTTTAAAGCTTTGTTTCAGAAAGAGAGAGACTTAAGTTTGTTTTTAGATCCAGAGCATGTTGGGGTGAATGGAGGTCAATTTCCAATTTGATTTTTCTCATATTTCACATCTGGGTTTTCCCCTCTCCCCAGAAATAAAACTTAGTCTTACAATAGGAGACAGTGCCATGTTGCATATTGCTCAGTAATATCCTTAAGTTTAAATCTTAAAGTGTCTAAGCGGCTTTAAGTTGCCTTCAGTTACTGGACCCTAAACGTTGTTTTAATGCTAACTTCTGGGCATCTGTATTTTTTTTATTCTAGAGCTAAGAGTTTTTCTTCTATTTTTCTTTGACACCACTGCTTTATGAGGATAAAGTTTGTTCTTAAAAGTATTCAGTATCTCTGCGCCCAGGTAACTCCTACTAGTCCTCATAGAGCATAATAGGGTTTCTGTCCTTATTCTGATTCTAGTTCTAATCATCTGCTTAGTCCCCCCCAGGCCCCTCCTAGACCCAGGGCCTTACTTTGCTTTTGCAAGTCTTCCACCTCAGAGGAAACATATAATCCATCTGTCCACCTGAATGTCCATGTTGCTCCCTTCATTTTACAGTTTCTTACCCCAGTTTTTCTCATATGTTAAAAAACCCTCCTATACTACTTGCTGGGCTTTTGATTAGAGGTCCGAGGATTAACCTCCCCTTGGACACCATGGTAGTTATTAGAGTTGTTCACAGATTCTCATGTTCTCTTCTTTCTAGTCATGTTGGATAGCATTACATTTCCCTTTTCTCTTGAAGTTAGGTTTAGCCATGTGACTTCTTTGGCCAATAACATGTGAGTGGAAGTGAAGCATATTGCTTCTGGGAGGAAGCATTTTAATGGCTAATACAAGACACTGTAAACTAGCAGTTAAATTTTATGATCCCTATTGCGATAATCCTGAAAGCACGTATCTCAGTGAAGCCTCCACCAGTCTGGGGACTTAAGTGATTACAATGAGCATAGTCCATGTAGTGGATGTTGTACTGAACTCCAAGATTCACCATTCAATACACCATCTCTCCCAACTGTTGGAAATATTGGTAGCTGACAGTCCTCAGCTGTGTCCCTCTCTGGAGGTACTGCTTTTGGATAAAGACAGCCCTCTCACCCAAGGAGCACCTCCCTTCCCTGGGTGCAGCCCGTATCCAATGATGGGTTGATGTGAGGATATAAAGACCTAGCCCCTTGCCTCTATTTAGGACAATGTTGAAGGGCCATGCTAGCGCCAGAGCTCTCTGCAGAACTGCCTGAAGCCTCAGTGGTAACTATGCTGACAACTTCTCCCTCTGCTTGATCTTGTAACCCGCAGTCTTCAGAGATTGTTCGTGAGAGCATTACCCCAAAACCTCCTATGTGCAAATCTGTTTCAGTGGTTTGGTTTCCAGTGAACCATATTTGTGATAGGCTTCCTAACCACTTGTATCAAACATGTAACATGTGTGAGAACTAAATTTTGTTGTAATAAGCTGCTGTTTGTTATAACCCAGTTTATCCTAACTAGTACAGATAACACTTTCCTGCCCTGCCAGTATCTTTATTCTGGCCTGAGTTTGACTTGTATTGTCTGTCTTGTCTTTTTGAACAGATTGATTGCCAAGTTCTAGTTCTTCTCTGATGTTATTTCTCATAATGAGTGAACAGCCATGTCCCAACTGAGATATTACAAGGAACAACAGAAAAGGGAAGGGGGTTGTATATCTAGTTATCTACTAATTATTCATATCAAGTTGGTGGCATAATTTTCTCATGTAAATTTCCTAGGACTCTTTCTTCTTTTCTATAAAATTTATTATACATTTATAATATATATAAGGGTACACTGTTTCTTAGGAGAATTTTTATGCAAATAAAAAGAGTAATCAAATACTTAATCCTAATTTGAGAAAGTAAAACAGTATACTACCACTGTCTACACCTCTGACGTACTTAATTCCTATTACTCTGAGTGCTCAATCTTATTTATTTCTTGAAAATCAAATGGTAAAACAATTTTGGGTCTTTGGGCAGTATATATATTTATATATACACATAAACACAGATATACACACATACATTTATGGCGTGTGTGCTCAGCTGTGTCTGATTCTTTGTGACTCCATGGACTCTAGGCCACCAGGCTCCTCTGTCCATGGAATTTTCCAGGCAAGAATACTGGGTTGGATTGCCATTTTCCTCCTCCAGAGGATCTTCCCGACCCAGGAATCAAACCCTCCTCTCCTGCATTGGCAGGCAGATTCTTTAGCACTGAGCCCCCTGGGAAGCCACGCGCGCGCGCACACACACACACCATAAAGCTAGTGAATCAAGGCATATACTCCTTTTTTCTTCTTCTCTGTTTAAAGGATTTTACTACAAAAAAACCTCTCTGCCTTAAGGGTAAACAGTATAAAAATATTTCCACTAAAAAGGGTTTGACAATTCTGAGCTGGGATTACCACAACCCCTAATTATATAAGATACTTAGTATGATAACACCAACTAGTGTAAGGAATGTGGAGATTTATTTACATCAAGTTCAGATAAAGAGATAAAAGGGGACTTGAATAAGCAGGCAAAGATTAGGACTTCAGGAGTGTACATTTGAAGGTATCTTTGGAACTGCCCCTTAGCTACAATGAAAGACCAGTAAAACCAGCCTTCAGAATAACCCTTCTGCTTAGTAGGAGAAGGGAAGGCTAGAATTCACCTCTAAGATCGCCCTCCCACGCAGATTTTCCCCCTAGCAGCTAAGAATTAAACCCAGACTTCCGATCATGGCGCCACGCACGTCACCTTCTCCCTCTTCGCCTAGCAAAATCCCACCCAAGTCGACCAGATCCTGCAGGAGTGTGTAGAAGCTGCAGGGCGGGGGGAGAATTCCCTTCCACCATCCTGGTTGCTTGGGGTTTTGCAATTCAAAAAAACCTGCCAAACAGATCCGAGCCAGATTCAAAGGAGGCTTAGATACCAGCAAGACCTGCTCTTTCCCTTGGGTGCGCAGACTCGACCCCACTCTTTACCCTGAGAGCCTACTCCTCACCGCAAATTTCCTTTCAAATGCCTTAGGGGCTTCCAAGGCTCCCAGCCTTTGTGAATAAAGGCCCACCCTCGAGGTGGAAACCTCGCTGCATAGAGAAATATGCACAGACAGCAGGACAGCGAACAGAATTGCAAAAGAATGAGTTCTTTCTAGCTTTGCATCCTTTCGAATGTTCAATATTCCTGTTAGCCAAGAAGGGTTCCGGTAATGGGTACTTGAGGGAAGCAGGCCACCGATTAGAGCAAAAAAACATCAATACAGGGGTGGTCTTTCCAATTCCGGCTTTTGTTTGAGTCAGTGAGGGTAGCCCGAGGAGGCCAAAGTCTCTGGTTCTGGGAAAGGCGGGTCCGTCCCGATTCTTTGAGCTACGGAGAGGCAGGCGCCGGCCCCAAGAAACAAAGGGGGTAGTTTTGCCCCTCCAGGCTTTTACTCCAGGAGTCCCAGAGGAGTCAGAGGCTAAATCAACCGAGCTCGGAAGACTTTGTCAAAGGTTGGACAACAGACACGGCTGCCCTCTCTTAAGCACACAAATCCCACGCGTGCCAGTCTAGAAGGTATGTGAGCGTCAAGGAGAAAGGCCATTGCTGCCCATCGCGGGCGGCCAGCCCCGCCCTACTCTCGGTGGCTGGGGGGAGACTCGCAGTGCAAGAGCCCGGGAGTCAGCCTCAGCTAGCCCGGGAGCGAGGGGCGGGGACGGGCGGGGCCGCGAGCGCGCAGGCGCAGTGCGCGTTTTATCGCGCCGCCGCCGCCGCTGCCGCTGCCGCCGCCCGCGCTGCACCACAGGCCCGAGACAGACAGGGCCGGGAAGAGCTGGAGACTGAGGAGGAGGCGGAGGCGGCGGCGGAGGCGGGGCGACTCCGGTGACCGGGAGCGCCGCAGACTGGCAGCTGCGGCGACTCCCCCCTTTGTGTCTGGTCTGCTCGGAGCCTCTGGAAGTGCTTCCCGGAGGGGCGCGGGGTGTCTCGCCGCCTCGCTGCCCACCCCCCTCCCTAGCCACCTACATCCGCCCTCCCGCCGCCCCCCGCCCTCGGCCCGCGACACCCGAGCTCCGCCCGGAGCCTAGAGCTGCGGGAAAAGGAGGTGGCGGCGGCGGCGGCGGCGGCGGCGGCGGCGGCGGCGGCGGCGGCTTCCTCTGGGGAGGGGGTTGTGATACGCTCACAGGAGCCCTTGAAGGGAGAAGACGAAGCTTTTACGGTGGAATTTACCTCAGGCAAGATGGAGCGGCAGCAATAAAAAAGAGAAAGAGCGAGGAGCGCACCCGGGAGAGCTAGAAAGGGCAGCCTGCCGACCCCTCCCCTCCCCCGCTTCCCACCGCCCCTCAGCCCTCCGGCCGGGACCTGCCCAACCCTCGCAGGATTGTTCCGCGAAGGCGTGAAGGCGGTGGGTTTGTCCATGGAGGCAGGCACCTTTTTCGATCCAGTCGAGGAGGAGGATTTGCTGTGCTCAAGATCGGAGTAAGGGAAGCACCGAAGCGAAACTTAAAAGGATTCTTGCCCTCCCGGAGCACAGGCGATGCGCCTCGGGTTGCCGGGCGCCGCCGCCGGCCGTCCGGCTTCGCCCTTCCCGGCAGTCGGGAACTTGTTCTGATCCTCGGCGCCCCTCGAATGCCCTCTGCCCACCCTTCGGCACCCTGGATATGTTTTCTCCCAGACCTGGATATTTCTTCGATATCGTGAAACTACGGGGGAAATAACTGCGGGGCTGTTTTTTCTCTCGTCTCCGTGTTTCTCCCCACGGACATGCCTTCAGTTTGGGGCGCCAAGGCACCCAGTCCTGGGCGAATGAACACCCCCAGCCGCGAGGGAGAGAAATGAAGGGAATTTGTGCAGCGGAATGAAAACTCTGCCGCTCGGTCCTCTCATCTGCCATTTGTCCTTTCAAACTGCATTGTAATACGGGCCGGAGAAGTCCGACGAGAGCGAGGACTAGCCTCCCGGCCGCGTTTCTCCGCCCGTATTCACTTTCCGTCTTTCTTTTTCCCTGCTCTCCTCGGCTGACCTAGGGATGACTTCGTCGCCGCGGCGGCCCCGGCGGGTGCCCTCGCTGCTGTGGACCGTCCTACTGGTCAGCGCTGCGGCCGGTGAGTCGCCCCGGGTGGCGCGTCCGGGCCATTTCCCTGCGGCTGGCGGGGTGGGAGCCCGCAGAGGCCGAGGCCTGCGCTCGCCCTTCGCCGCGCGTCCCCTGATCGCCCCGGACCTGCGCGCCTTTCCCCGTCCTCCCGGAGAGCTAACCTTTCACGTTAAATCCCCACACCTCGTATTCCCCACCCCCCACTCCCCCCACCGGGGCTGGGGGGGGGGGGGAGAAAGACACGTAGGGTGTGGTATCTTGACATTTTTAGCTGTGAGGTAATGCAGGGATTAAAAATAATATTTTAATCACCAGTGAACAGTGCCTATTAGGAGATCTTTGGGAACAGACCTGTAGAGTTTTTTTTTTAATATAAAGAAGCAGATTTGGCTGTAAGTAGAAAGAACATCCACTGTAGAACACACACTTGAAGCTTATTTTTAGATGTAGATCACTCTTTGAGAATCCCTGGTACTTTGATTATTCCAAAAAATGTTGTGGAAGGTAGAACTGAGAGATTCTTAATACATTGTATACTACTGTTAATCGTTATTACCATTATTTTGTTTTGAAGTATATTAGTAATTTTCATCTTTTCAATCTGGACATATATTTTGTATACTTTTGGAATTACTTTTGGGCTTAGAAGTATTTTCGGTAAGTTTTCATTTAGTCATCTGGCTTTCTGTTGGCTTTCCTGTCATTGAGGCAACTTTGACCTCACATCAAGACTTCTAGGAGATTTGAGTCCTGAAAGTCTTTTGACATTTTACTGAAGCTTAAAGGGAAATCCTTTCTTTAGGATATTTTGTTCTTAGTTCTCAGACACCTTTAGGAAAAAACCTCGTTTTGTTTGCAATTACTTTTCCAGCAGTCTTTTGGTGATTTGCTTTTAGAAATTTTAGGGAGTGAATTATGCATATAATTCTTAAATTGGGTTTAGGATGGCCAGATAGATTATACATTTAGAAATGAATAGAGGACAACATAACACCTTTCCAGTTATTTTTTTCTTAATAAGTATAATTTTCACATTCAGTACATTTCTCAATACTGTGTTAGATTCGGAGATTGCATAGTTCCATTTGAAAACTGCATATTTTCATATTCAGTAAATTTCTCATGTCTTGTGTTAGATATGGAGGTTTCATGTTTCCATTTGGAAAACACTGAAAAAAATTTTGAACTTTTGTGCTTTTGATATTGTTGATTGATGTCTGTTATGTTTATGATAGTTGTGTTAAAATAATATGAACTTCTGAATGTATTTTAGCACTGATATTTTAATATTACTAATCATCACAATGCCTTTTGGGGAAAAGTGAATAATTTTTCTGTAGATTACTTTATATTGTGTTACCTCTTTAAATTCTCTAGTAATAAGCCATGTGGTTGGTCCCTGTAAAATATGAAGACAGTAAAAGGCTTTACGTTTAAGCAGTCATTCTAAGAGCAGAAATCTCAGAGCATACACTTTTCAGTGTTGGTTATTCTTGACTTTTCTACAACACAGATTCTAATTTGTAGTTGACAGAATTATTATTTTGTGATTAGAACTGATAAAAGTAAGGGAAAGATCAATTGACTTAAAAAAATGTGATTTCTGTTTGGTAAATGGAATATTAGAATAATGGTCCTTAACAGGGATAGATTAATCACTTTAAAAGTGATAATAGTCATCTTTTTTTCTTCAGTATTACTAATTACCAGATGCTAAAATTTGTGAAGTTGGATTTCAGATCTGTAACAATAATAGTAACAACAGTATTTACTGAGTGCTAGCTATGTGCCAGGAACTGTTCTAGTAGCCTTGCATGTATTTTCTCATTTGATCCTCTTGACAGTTCTTAACTCCAGGTTCAGTAATGCTCCTTTTATAGAGAGGGAAGTACTCTGTGCATCCCCATGGACTTTAGCCCACCGGGCTCCTCTGTCCATGGAATTCTCCAGGAAAGAAAACTGGAGTGGGTTGCCATGTCCTTCTCCAGGGGATCTTCCCCACCTAGGGATTGAACCCGGGTCTCCTGCGTTGCAGGCAGATTCTTTACCATCTGAGCCACTTGGGAAGCCTGGAGTGAAGTACAGAGAATTTAAATAATAACTCACCACACAGTAAATTGAGGAGCTAAAATTACAACCTGCACCTACCATGTTACCTACCATGTTAATGTAGGCAACAGCTTCTCAGTCTAGTTGGGTACATGAGATAGAGTTAGTGTCTTCAGATTAACTTTTGAAAAGAAGCCTGGACTCTTGACAGGATCTTAGTACAGCACTTGTTATGCAGATGTCATGGTTCTAAATGTGTAAAACTTTGCCTAATATTGGAGTGGTTAGTGCAGTTTCATTAAGTGTAAGGTAGCTAGAGAGGGCCTGTGTGAGCTTGGGATGTACAGATGGAATGATGTAACTAGACAGGTGCACATGGTGCAGCTGAACAGGAAAATAACACTGGAAGATTGACATCACATCCCTCTGTGGGGTTATGGATAAATCCTATTTCTTTTGGGTTCCTCTTTCCCACTTATTCTAGCTAGTTCTTGGATCCTTAATTCTAAGAACAGTTGATATGCAGAAATTAGAATTTATAGAAAGTACATGCTTGTTTGGTTTGTAAATGAAGTCTTAATTTTAATAAAAAGATGCGATATAATGCAATACTTATTTAAGAGTCAGCTTCTGTTAAAATTTTTTTTTTAAGTCGCCAAGCTGTTTATTTAGGTTGTAATGGTTACAAATAACAAATCTAACCCTGTGTCCTTCTCCACCATATGAGGGAGCAGACTCAGCTACTCTTTTTTCCTCCAGTCTTTGTTCTTGTTTTCATCCTTCTTGTCTCTTCCTACCATCTTTGTTGGCCTTGGAGGCCGGGGAGTTCATGGTATTTCGAATGGTCTCATTTTGGGGATCCAAACCTGGAAAGTTCTCCAGGACCCAAAGGAGTTCAGGAGACCTACATCCTTTCTTAATCCTCTCTCCTTGTCTGGCTCAGTTGTGTCCATGGCTCAGTTGGCACCCATGTTAGCTGATTCTGCCTCAGCGGTGTCAGCTGATTCTTCCTGCATTTGAAATAGTTCACTTGACTAGGTTTCAGTTTTACATAGATCTCTTCAGCAACACACACGTTGTCTACAAAAGCTATCATGGCATATGGATTGTGGTGATGGTGGTATTGTTGGAGTGGGTGTAGGTGTGTGTGTGTGTAAAATGTGGGGAGAGAGATGTTTATTCCAGCTTTACTACATTAAAGGCCATCTTTCTTAACCGTGAAAGAGAAAAAATTAATTATTGTTCTCTGGTGGGTAAGTTTTAATTATAAAAGGTACAGAATGAAGTCAGTGTAAATTAGTTAATTTTATAACTGGCCATATCACTTAAAAAAATTGTCATTGACTTACAGTGTTATGTTGATTTCTGATGTACAGAAAAGGATTCAGTTGTACATATTTCATATTCTTTCCCATTATGCCTTATTATAGAATATTGAATATAGTTCCCTGTCCTATACAGTTGGACCTTGTTGCTTATATATCTTATATATAGTAGTTTGTATCTGCTAATCCCAAACTCCTAATTTATCTCTCCCTCACTACCTTTCTCTTTGGTTCTCTAAGTCTATGAATCTGTTTCTGTTTTGTAAATAAATTCATTTGTATTCTATTTTAGGGTCCACATACAAGTGATATCATATGGTATTTGTCTTTCTCTTTCTGACTTAAACTTCATTTAGTATGATAATCTTTAGGTCCATCCATATTGCTGCAAATGGCATTATTTCATTCTTTTCTGTTACCGAGTAGTATTCTATTTGTATATATATCACATCTTCTTTATCTATTAGTTTGATGTTGGACATTTAGGTTACTTCTATATCTTGGCCATTGTAAATAGTGCTGTGATCATTGGGGTGCTTGTATCTTTTCAGATTATCGTTTTCTCTGGATATATGCCCAGGAGTGGAATTGCTGGATCATATGGCAACTCTGGTTTTTTAAGGAACCCCTATATTGCTTTCATTAGTGGCTGCACCAGTTTATATTCCCACCAGCAGTATAGGAGAATTCCCTTTTCTCCACACGCTTTCTAGCATTTATTTTTTATGTTCTTTTTAGTGATGGCCATTTTGACTGGTGTGAGATGATACCTCATTGTAGCTTTTGATTTGCATTTCTCTAGTCATTAGTAAAGTTGAGCATTTTTCATGTGCCTATTGGCCATCTGTATGTTTGTTTAGGTCTTCTGCCCATTTTTTGATTTGTTTTTTTTGTTGTTGTTGTTGCTATTGAGTTACATGAACTGTTTATATATTTTGAAAATCAAGTCCTTATTGGTCATATTATTTGCAGGTATTTTCTTCCAGTTCTTAGTTTGTCTTTTTATTTTGTTTATGGTTTTCTTTGCTGTACAAAAGCTTCTAAGTTTGATTACATCCCATTTTTGCTTTTATTTGCTTATTTTTTTTTTTGGCCACAACATGGGGGATCTTAATTCCCTGACTGGGGATTGAACCCAACCAGGGATTGAACCCACATGCCCTAGAGTAGAAGTGCAGAGTCTTAACCACTAGTTTACCAGGGAAGTCCCTATTTTTGTTTTTATTTCTGTTGCCTTGGGAGACTGACCTAAGAAAGCATTGTTAGGATTTATGTCAGAGGATGTTTTGTGCATGTTCTCTTCTAGGAATTTTATGGTGTCATGTCTTACATTTATGTCTTTAAGCCATTTTGAGGTTATTTTTGTGTAGTGTGAGGGAGTGTTCTAACTACATTGGTTTACTTTCAGTTGTCTAGCTTTCCTAGTACCACTTGCTGAAGAGACTCTCTTTCTCTGCTGTATATTCTTGCCTCCTTTCTCAGAGGTTAATGACTGTAGGTATGTGGGTTTATTTCTGCGCTCTGCTTCTGTTCCATTGATCTATATGTCTGTTTTTGTGCCAGTACCATGCTGTTTTAATTACTCTAGCTTTGTAGTATTGTTTGAAGTCTTGGAGGGTTATGCCTCCATTTTTTTTCTTTTTCTTCAGGATTACTTTGGCAATTCTGGGTCTTTTATCATTCCTTAGCAAATTTTAGGATTATTCTTTTTAGTTCTGTGAAAAATATCATGGGTAATTTGACAGGGATCTCATTAAGTCTGTGGATTGCTTTAGGGTAGTGGCCGTACCACTTACTTTGGTGCTTACTCATGTATTGCCTTGCTTTTGACGATTAGTTTTGTGTATTTGCCTCTTAGGGCTTCCCTTGTGACTCAGCTGGTAAAGAATCCGCCTGCACTGCAGGAGACCTGGGTTCAATCCCTGGGTTGGAAAGATCCCTGGATAAGGGAAGGGTTACCCACCCCAGTATTCTGTCCTGGAGAATTATATAGTCCATGGGATTGCGGAGTCCAACATGACTGAGCAGTTTTGACTTCACTTCACTTCACCTGTCCTCCTAATTGATAATTACCTCTAGAAGACAGGGTTCATATCTTAAGTTGTTTTGTAATATAGCATATTGCTAGGCACATACAAGAATTTAAGAGTTACTAAATGAATTAATAATAAAAAAATTCTAAAATTGCTCAATACAGCAGATTATGTATTAGTAACTTATTCTTTCTTTGTCTCAGACCTTTTAAATACAAAATAGTTTGAATGGTATACTAGGAAGAGTACTGTATTGAGTTAAGGAGACTTGCATTCTGTGTGATTCTGGATAAATAGACTATTTAACATAGTTGCAGTATTATGGAATTGGACAAGATTATATTTGAAATGTAGATTCCTGGACACCAACCCAGACCCACTTAATATTGAGTGGCATTGAGTTTTAAGAATCTGCATTTTAAACAAATTTCCCCTAAGTAAAGTTTATGTACCTTAAAAGTTTGAGAATTACTGGATCTAAGATTTTTTTCTTAGATTTTACTTTATTTATTTTCTTACTTTTTGTGCCAGTTGTAACCTATTCTGGACCTTCTAATCAGTACTGATAACCAAATTTTCTTATTTTTATGCTCTCAGTAACTACCCAAAACCTTTTTCTTAAAATTTGCACACTTTTCTTTATTGATTATTCTTAGTCTTAAGGATATGTTATTTAATTAAGTGTCTTACCTCGTATTGTGTTTGTTTAGTTTGTACTTTTATTTGGGCCATTTTCCTTTTTCTTCTGCCAAAAAGGAAGAAAGAAGTTTTTTTTCCTAGTAAATTTAGGTGAGAACTGTTGATGAAGTTTAGAAAATAAAATTAGTGCTAAGCTAAACTAGAATATATTAATATAACATTGTTTTGGTTTCAGTTACAAACTAGTAATACATGGAGACCTCCAGATGGATAAATTGCATATATTAAATTTCTGTCTACTAAAGAAGAAATATTTGATTGATACCTTCTAGAAGAAAATAAGTATAGGTGAATATGAAGAAAATAAATACAGTATCTAGAAATGCATGCGGTTTGACCGTCTTGCATAGCACTTACACATGCCAAAGAGACTCATATTATCAAAGTATTTCCTCCTCCTAGTTAAGTAATCTAAATAGGTTTTTAATTGCTTTCTAAACGGTGACTTTGGTAGACATTTGAGTGCAGTAGACTTAACTTGACTTTGTTTTTTTTAAACTTTTGTTCGGTCTGTGAGATGGATATGACAGCTAAGATTACAACAATACATATATATGTAGTCTATGTAAGGTTAGAAATAAGCCTGTAAATAAATGATATGAACATTTTGGAATACATTACCTCATCAGGAATACTAGAACACAACAGTTATTGCTTGCTCTTAATTGCAATACAGTAATTGTTTGACTGGAAGTGTTTTGTGTTAGACCCAGTTTCTATTCCAATATGCACTCATGGGAGCAGCTAGAAAGGTATGGGGACATTAATAGGACAGATAATAGGACTTTCGGAAGGAGAACTAAAATGTCCAGCTAACAAATATTTATTAGTGCTTCCTTTGTGCATAGTTCTTTTCTAAATGTTAGTGGATTCAAAGAAAAATAAGAAACGCTGCTTCCCTTCTCCAACTGTCTCATGCCATAACCTATGCCACTTTATGAAAGGGAATTCAGTCCCATGCTGTTGTAAGCATGGGTAGGTATTTTGCTATCTTGTAAACCCTTTAGCCTTGTATTATTTTCTCTCTCCGCCTATCTTTCAGGATGAGAAATTCCTGTAGATATTCTTCAATATAGGAGAAGAGACTGTGTTCTTGTGTGTCTTCTAGCTGATCCAGACTTTAAAAATTTTTTTGGTGAGTTTGCCCTCTGCAAAATCTTAGCTTCCCAACCACTGAAAACTTGGAATCCTAACAGCTGGACCGCCAGAGAACTCTCCTTTTATATCTATCTTCTCTGTTAATCTTCTTAAAGAAAGAGCAGTGAACACTTCTTGATTTCCCTATCCTTAACTCTTTGCTTACCCTCCTAACCCCACACTGTATGTTAGGTGAGCAGTGACTTCCTAATTGCCAAATCCAGTCACTTTTCAGTCTGTTCTCTTATACTTTTCTACCGGATTTGGTAGTTTGATCACTCTTTGCTTACAACTCTCCTCTTTTGACTAGTGACTTTCCTTTTCCTCTATTCTATATCTTCTCCACCTTCACTTCCCCTTCTAAATGGTTGTGTGTGTGTGTGTGTGTTTTAAATTTCCCTTAGATTGTCTTGAGTATACTTTTCTTTTATTGCTACTTCTGTTTCTTGTTGATTTTCTCTTATTGCTCCTCCTCTCTCAGGCTTTAATTATCCTTGAAAAGAGATGATTTCTAAATTAAATAGGCAACCAGAATTGGAAACTAGAAAGACTTAAATTCCTTCTTAGTGGTATTGTTGACTGTTCACTTTGTTTTATTTATTTGGCTGCGCCGGGTCTTAGTTGTGGTATACTCGATTTCCAGTGTTCCTTACGGTGTGCAGGATCTTTAATTTCGACATGCGAACTCTTTAATTGCTGCATGTAGGATCTAGGTCCCTGATCAGGGATCAGACTTGGACCTCCTGCATTGGGTGTGTGGAGTCTTAGCCACTGGACCACCAGGGTAGTCCCTGGCTGTTTACTTTGGGACAGCACCTCTTTTGGTCTCAATATCCTCACTTGTGGGGGCTTCCCTGGTGGCTCAGATGGTAAAGAATCTGCCTCTTAAAAAAAAAAAAAAAAAAAGAATCTGCCTCTAATGCAGGAGACCTGGGTTCAATCCCTAGGTCGGGTTGATCCCCTGGAGAAGGGAATGGCTACACTCTCCAGTATTCTTGCCTGGAGAAATCCATAAATAGAGAAGTCTGGCGGGCTATAGTCCATGGGGTCACAGTCTACAGAACTGAGGGACTAACACTTTCACTTTCATTCTCACTTGTAAAGTGAGGAGGTTGGCCTCATACTTATAACACTTTTGCTTGTGAAAAAAGAAAAGCCAGTGTTATGCTTAGTTACTAGTAAGTGTGTAGCATTTTGATACATTTGGTTATTATGGAGTATATGGTACTTTTAGGTTAGGGGAAACTGGAATATTCTGAAATTGATGTAGGTACTACTTTGAAGAAAATATAAATTTTTTTGCAGATGCATTTAGTATCTTGACTGTGTTGAATTAGGACCACAAAAGTGGTGTAAAGAAGATCTCTTTAGGGAATTCACGGGTGGTCCAGTGGTTAGGACTCTGCCTTAAAAGCTAAGGGCAGGGGTTCCATCTCTTGTTTAGGAACTAAGATCCTACAAGCTGTGTGGCACCAAAAAAAAAAGTCTATAGCTAAAGAGTGCTTTTTATTTATTTTTTGGCTGCACTGGGTTTTTGCTGCTGCGCGCATTTGTTGAGTTGCAGGTGTGTTGTGTGGGCGTCGCATGGTGGTGGCTTCTCTTGTTGTGGAGGACAGGCATTAGGGCAGGCCAGCTTCAGTAGTTGCAGCTCTTGGGCTCAGTTGCTGCTGCTCCTGAGTTCTAGAGCACAGACACAGTAGTTGTGGTGCATGGGCTTAGTTACTTCGATGCTTGTGGGATCTTCCTGGACCAGGCATCAAACCTGTGTCTCCTGCATTGGCAGGTGGATTTTTTTTTTTTTTTTAACCAATGAGCCACCAGGGAAGCTGCAAAGAGTGCTTTTTAAATTGTTGAAATCTTAGAATTTTAGAGTTGGAAGAACCTTAGAGTAAACTTTAAATAGGTAGAGGTTTAATTAAGGTTAGACTTCTCTACAATCTTGACTTTCATGTTAATTTTAAAATAATTATGCCAAGGTCAATTTCGGCTCAGCCTTTACCCAGTTATCATAAATGCTAAACTAGTGATATTTAATTAATGCCATTAGCTCAGTTGGTTGGAGAAGGCAATAGCACCCCACTCCAGTACTTTTGCCTGGAAAATCCCATGGACGGAGGAGCCTGGTAGGCTGCAGTCCATGGGGTTGCAAAGAGTCGGACATGACTGAGCGAATTCACTTTGACTTTTCACTTTCATGCATTGGAGAAGGAAATGGCAACCCACTTCAGTATTCTTGCCTAGAGAATCCCAGGGATGGGGGAGCCCAGTGGGCTGCCATCTATGGGGTCACACAGAGTTGGACATGACTGAAGCGACTTAGCAGCAGCAGCAGCAGCTCAGTTGGTAAAGAATCCACCTGCAATGCGGGAGACCTGGGTTCGATCCCTGGGTTGGGAAGATCCCCTGGAGAAGGGCAAGGCTACCCACTCCAGTGTTCTGGCCTGGAGAATTCCATGGACTATACAGTCCATGGGGTCGCAAAGAGTCAGACACGACTGAGTGACTTTCACTTCACCTGACTTCATTTTATTTTTAGGTTAATAAGTTGTTTCTAACAGCTTTATTGGATATAATTCCTGTACCATATGATTCACCCATTTGACGTGTACAGTTCAGTTCTTTTGGGTGGTGGTGTTCAGTCACCCAGTTGTGTCCAACTCTTTGTGACCCCATGGACTACAGCCCTCCAGGGCTCTCTGTCCCTCACCATCTCCTGACGTTTGCCCAAGTTCATGTCCGTTGCATTGGTGGTGCCATCCAGTCGTCTCATCCTCTGATGCCCTCTTCTTCTGCCTTCAATCATTCCCAGCATCAGCTTTGGGTATATTGTGTTATTAATTATAAAAATTTTGGTTAAAAAATATATATATATTACACGTATATAACAAGATTTTCCATTTCCACCATTTTCAGCTGTACAATTTAGTGGTATTAATTATATTCAAAGTGTGTACAGCTATCACCAAACATTTTCATCACCCCAAACAGAAACTCTGTTATCATTAAGCAATAGTTCCCAATTCCCTCCTCCTCCCAGCCGCTGGTAACCTCTAATCTATTTTCTGTCCCTGCGATTTTTGCTTACTCTAGATATTTCATGTAAGTGGAATCATACAATATTTGTCCTTTTGTTACTGGCTCATTTGGCTTAGCATAATGTTTTCAGGGTTTATACTTGTTGGAGAATGTGTCAGAATTCCATTGCATTTTAAGGCTGAAAAACATTTCATTGTATGTGTTCATTCATCTGTTGATAAACTTGAGTTGTTTTCACCTTTTGGCTGTTGATGGGCAACGAATGCAGTGAATACTGGTGAACAAGTATATGTTCTAGTCCGTGCTTTCAGTACCTGTGCATCTATACATATAGTGGTGTAGTCGCCAAGTCGTGTCTTGACTCTTGCAACCCCGTGGACTATAGCCCGCCAGGCTCCTCTGTCCATGGGATTCTCCATGCAAGAATACTGGAGTGGGTTGCCATTTTCTTCTCCAGGGGATCTGTGTGTTCCAGGAATCAAACTTGGGTTTCCTGCATTGCAGGCAGACTCTTTAACCAACTGAGCTACGGAGGAAGCCCTATGTAAGATATCTGTGGGTATAATTGTTAGATCATGTGGTAATTCTGTGTTTAGTTTTTTGAGGAACTGCCAAGCTTTTTTTCACAGTGGCTCTACCATTTTACCAGCAGTGTACAAGCGTTCTACCTTTTCCACATCCTTGCCAATCTTTTTTTTTTTTTCATTATAACCATCCTAATGTGTGTGAAGTATTGTCTCATTGTAGTTTTGATTTCCATTTCCCTTATGATAAATGATGTTGAGCATCTTTTCATGTGCCTGTTGACTGTTTGTATATCTCCTGTGGAGGAATATCTATTCAAATTCTTTGTCCACTGTTTTTAAAGAATTACCTTTTTTTTTTTTGCTATGCTGCGTGGGTTGTGGGATCTTAGTTCCCCAACCAAGGATTGAAGTTGGGCCACAGCAGTGAAAGGACTGAATCCTAATCACTTGACCCCCAGAGAATTCACTAAAATTGTAATTTTATTGAGATGTAGTTGACCTATAACAGCTTATAAGTTTAAGGTGAATGACATGTTGACTTGATACATTTATATATTGCAGCGTGATTTCCACTGTAGATTTAGCTAACACCTATATCTTTGTGTGTGTTTGTGGTGGGAACAATTAGGACCTAGTCTCTCAGCAACTTTGAAGTTTTTAATATGATATTGTCTAAGTCCACTATGATATGCATTATATTTCCAGGAATACTTTATCAACTGATTGCCTAAGTTGGTACTCTTAGGCATTTGCCCATTCTTTAATCATGTTTGTCTTTGTTGTCAAGTGGTAGGTGTTCTTTATATATTCCCATTCCTTATCAGATAGATGATTTTCAAATGCTATGGACTGCATGTTCTCCTTCAAATTCATATGTTAAAATCAACCCCCAAGGTGATAATACTAAATGGTGAGGCCTTTGGGAGGTGATCAGGTCATGAACATTGTGGCTTCATGAATGGGATTAGTCTCCTTATGGAAGAGAATTAGAGAAACCTTCTGCCATGTGCCGGTTATAGCACCTTGCATTGGTCTGCATGTCTCTCTTTATGCCAGTACCATACTGTTTTGATTACTGTAAATTTGTGGTAAGTTTTAAAATTGGGAAGTGTAAGTTGTCCAGCTTCGTTCTTTTTTATTTTTTAGAAACATTATTTATTTATGGCTGTGCTGGGTCTTTGTTGCTGTACATGGGCTTTCTCTTAGTGGTGGTGAGTGGGCTTCTCATTGAGGTGGCTTCTCCTGTTGGAGAGCATGGGCTCTAAAACTGGAGTAGGCTTCAGTAGTTGTGATGCGTGGGCTTAGTTGCTCAGCTGCATGTGGAATCTTCCCAGCAGGAATCGAACTCAAGTCTTCTGCTTGGCAGGTGGATTCTTATCCACTGTATCACCAGGGAAGTCCTTTTCTGTGTCTTCTGCACTTTTTGAATTTTGGATCATTACCCATTAACTAATATGAAATTACAAGTTAGGAAAAATTTAAATACTTAGATTTTTCTTATTATCAAAACTGTGCAGAGGGGGAAATTAACTTTACAGTGGAGAAATATGCAAATGCTACCTCAGTTAATCAAGATAAATATCAGTGATTAGTCATGTTGATAATACTGATGTGAGATGAGAGAATGGCACATTACTTCTGTGGTTTTCCTCCATAAAACCCACAGTCCTAGTTTAGCTAACCAGGAGAAAAATATCAGTCTTAAAATATGCTACAGTCTACAAAATACCTGACTAGTATTCCTTAAAACTACCAAGGTTATCAGAAGGTTTGAGAAAGTTTCTTTAGGTCCAGAGGAGCCTAAAGAAACATGACTGATGTAAATAATGTGCTACTAACTATCCTGGAAAAGAAGGACATTAGGGGAAACTAGTGAAATCCTGATAAAATGTGGAGTTTGGTTAATAGTAATGTAACATTGTTGGTTTCTCAGTTGTAACAAGTAAACCATATTAATAAAAGATATTAATAATAGTGGGGGCTGGGTGAGTGGTATATAGAAAAATCTGTATATTTGCAATTTTTCTGTAAAACAGAAGTTGTTCAAAAATAAGTTTATGAAAAATGTACATGCTTATTTCATATAAATACAATAAATAAGAAAGAGTTTTTAAATTCATAATCATGTTTACTTGAATATAAGAATCTTAATACTTTTAAGCCCTTTTCCATACATAGATTTTAGTGACACTGTACCCTGTATACACAACACAAATACATAAAATTGTACCTTGAAACCTGCTTTTTTCCTAAAACTTGTTGAATGTATTCTCACTGACTCTTCATATATGTTGAATAATTTTCTCAGGGTGTATTGAAAGTATAGTATATTTTATTTATACAAAAGGCAGTCCTTTCATCTTTAAATTAGGGGCCCAATATCCTGTTTCTTTGAAATATTATGCAATCTACTCAATAAATTCTATTTTTATTTTTCATTTTTGGCCACACAGTTTGGCATGTGGAATTCCCATACTAGGATCAAAATACCCATGCCTTCTGCATTGGGAGCATGGAGTCTTAACCACTGGGCCATCAAGGAAATCCCAATAAATTCTTTTTAAAGAAATTCTATGTGAGGAACTGGTAGATATAAAGTACATTTTTCTACTATGGTATGATGTGACTTTAAGAGTCTATATGATATGTCAAATTACATAGAATAAACTATAAGGGCTATTATTACTGAAAGAGATACATAAAAGTTTATGTACCTAGAGTCCTGGCGTCCGACACTATTCATTAACCTTGCCTTGACCATATTAAGAAACACTGAAGGTGCATTGCATGGATTATCAAGCTATAATGCAAAATTTGTGTTATCTTTCTTACCTGAAATGTGTTGACTGTGGACTTGATGGAAGAATTATGAAACATTCGGACTTCCATGGTGGTACACTGGTTAAGAATCTGCCTGCCAGTGCAGGGGACACAGGTTCGATCCTTGCTCCGGGAAAATTCTACATGCCGGGGAACTAAGCCTGCATGCCACAACTACTGAGCCTACATGCTCTGCAACAAGAGAAGCCACCACAGTGAGAAAGCCTGTGTGCTAACTAGAGAGCCGCCCTTGCTCACTACAATTAGAAAAAGCCAGCTTGCAGCATCAAAAGCCTGGTGCAACCAAAAAAAAAAAAAAGGGAATTATGGAACATGATAAAACTGTGATAGAGGCATTGACTGTAATAGTTTTAGATGGAATTGGATGTTTGGGGTAAATGGAAGGACTAGTGGACTGCCAGGTGAGTCTTTTTTTTTTTTTTTCACATGAATATTTCTTAAGTCTTTAATTATATCCATTAAATATCTTACATATTTACTGTGTTATCTCATCAGTCTCAAACTAAACTGATCACTACTATTATTTTCCTGATTTCATAGATGAGTAAATAAAGTCCTTTATACCTCCAAAGCACAGCATTAATATAATAGATACAGTGTTAGCCTGAAGGTATAAAATACTTGGAATATTTTAAGCATCTGAAAATCTTATTGGCATTTTAATAATTCAGAAATAATTGCCTTGACTAAACTGTTTCTTAGTTATGATTTATTTTATTATATGACAGCAAATATTTTAGGTTTTGGTTGTATAGCATTTAGGTATTGGTAGATAATACAAATTTTCATTGAAGAGTCAAAGTTTTTAAGTTTTGGAAAGGAAAATCAGTTAGATCAGAAGAATGATGATAAAATATTTGGTTGAGGATAAATTTTCAGTGTTTCCATCTGTTGTTAGTGATTAGAACTCCTAGGGGCCAGTCTAGTGTGAAGAGTAACTCTTTATATCCAGTTACCACACAAAGGGCCATATTATGGTGACAAGAAAGGTAAGATTAAAGAGTCAAATGATGTCAATATATGAATTTATTATTTTACTTATTGAAACAGTTTTTGGTGGGAGATAATTTTCTGGGATATTTAATTATTTGTTTCTTTGGCTAAACTAGTGTGTTAGCTTGATGAAATTTTATCAAGAATGTTAAACTATGAATTCACTTTAGTCTTTACCTCTCCTGGTGTCTCAGATGGTAAAGAATCTGCCTGCAGTGTGGGAGAACTAGGTTCAGTTCCTGGGTCAGGAAGATCCCCTAGGGAAGGGAATGGCAACCCACTCCAGTGTTCTTTCCTGGAGAATTCCATGGACAGAGGAGTCTGGTGGGCTACTAAAGAGTTGGATATGACTGAGCGACTTTCATTTTCACTTTAGCACCAACTTTTTCCACTTATCCAGCGTTCCTCTAGGAATTATTATTTTGTCCATTAGGTTTATGAGAAATTCAGTTTTACTGCTTTTTGCTAAGACCTATTAGGAGCAAGGCAGTACTCTTAAATTTGTAGTAAGTCAATTTAGATTTGTACACTAAGCAGCTAAAAAGTTTTATACTTTACATCATCCTGTTAATGAAAATAGGTTAAATTCAGTAACTGAAAAAGATTAAATTCTAGTTATGGAATTGTATCAGTAGGATAATTTAGGTTATTATAAAACAGCAGTGGTTATTTCTTGCTCATGCTACCTATGCATTGAAGACTGGCAGGAATATTCTGCTCATCATTCAGGGATCTGGGTTGGTGGAGGGCCACCATCTTGAAAGTTGCTGGTTCCCAGAGGTAAAGTATAAGGTTTTTCTTGGCATTTAAGTGTTCTGCCTAGAAGAGATTCACACCACTTCTACTTCTACTACTTTGGTAACTATTTAGGCTCATGGTCTCCCAACCTCTAGGAAATGTGATCTTTTCAAGTGTCTACAAAAGGAATTTGGGTAATAGTATCATGTATGGATGTGAGAGTTGGACTGTGAAAAAAGCTGAGCACCGAAGAATTGATGCTTTTGAACTGTCGTGTTAGAGAAGACTCTTGAGAGTCCCTTGGACTACAAGGAGATCCAACCAGTCCATTCTGAAGGAGATCAGCCCTGGGTGTTCTTTGGAAGGAATGATGCTAAAGCTGAAGCTCTGGTACTTTGGCCACCTCATGCGAAGAGTTGACTTATTGGAAATGACTCTGATGCTGGGAGGGATTGGGGGCAGGAGGAGAAGGGGACGACAGAGGATGAGATGGCTGGATGGCATCGCTGACTTGATGGACGTGAGTCTGAGTGAACTCTGGGAGTTGGTGATGGACAGGGGGCCCTGGTGTGCTGCGATTCATGGGGTCGCAAAGATTCGGACACAACTGAGCGACTAACTGAACTGAACTGATAGTGACTGTAGGAAGTAGTAAGATATACTTGTATTGACTTTGCTTTGTATTTTAATACTTGTTTTTGCTTCTGAACTTTGATTTTATTTCTTTAAAAGAATCTTTGTTTTTTAGAATTCTAAAGTTGTAACAAAAAATCATTAAACATTTCTATAGGTAATAAAGTATAGAAAATAAAAAGATCCATTCCCTCTTTACTTTTTCTCTAGTCCCATTCCCTAAATACAACCAGTATTACTAGTTTGGTGTATTTCATACTTTTTTTGTATGTACTATAAATAAATATATGGATATAATGAGATTTTATTTTTTAAACAAAGGTAGAATCATTATGTACTGTATAACAGATTTTGTGATTATCATACAGGATAGTTCTAGAAGTAAAATCATTTGTTCAATGCTTGCACATTTAAAAATTTTGATACCAACTTTGAAATTTCCTGTCAAAAGATGGTAGCAGTTTTCATTTCCACCAATGGCATATCAAATATACATTCTTATACATTTTCCAAATATTTTATAATATGAGTTTTTAAATAATTTTTTTCGCCAAGGCCAAAGCATTGTATTTGTTCGTTTGCGGTGTTTTCATTGTTAGTGAAGCCAAGCTTTATATTTGTTTGAAAATTTTTATTGGAGTATGGTAAATTTACAATGTTGTATTAGTTTCAAGTGAACAGCAAAGTGAATACATATATCCAGTCTTTTTTCTTTAAGATTCTTTTTTCATATTGGAAATTACAGAGTGTTTTTTTCCATATAGGAAATTACAGGGTATAGGCCATTACAGAGTATTGAGTAGAGTTCTCTGTGCCATAATGCAGGGTCTTATTAGTTATCTATTTTGTATGTAGTAGTATGTATACATCAGTCCCAATCTTCCAATTTATCTCCTCCCCTTATCCCCTGGTAACATAAGTTTCTTTTCTGCACTCATGACTCTACATCTGTTTTATAAAGAAGTTTATTTGTACCCCCTGTTTTTTTTAGACTCCACATATAAACAATATCATATATTTCTGTGTCTGACTTTACTCAGTGTGACAATCTCCATCCATGTTGCTGCAACATGGCATTATTTTGTTCTTTTTTATGGCTGAGCAGTATTCCATTGTAGATATGTACCACACCTTCTTTATCCATTCCTCTCTTGATGGACATTTAGGCTGCTTAAGCCAAGTTTCTTTTTGTATGCTTACTGGACAATTACGGTTCTCTTGAATTATGTGTTCAGGCATCAGATTAATTTTTTTGATGATTTATTTCTTTTTTTTTACTAGTTTTAGGGTGATATTAATATTAGAAAATGATTTTATGCAATTAGAACTGTTTATTTTTGCTTTTTGAGTTCTGGGTTTGTGTTATCTTAGAAAAGCCTTTAATATATCCACAGTTACCAAAAATTTTATCTTATAGTAGGTGAATCTGTAGTTGTTTTCTTTTTAATGTTTAGATAATTTAATCCACCTGGAACTGTTCTTTGTGTTGTACATTTATTAACTCAATAACGTGGTAGATATGTATTATCCTCATTTACAGATAAGCAGTTTTAGGCACAGAAAAATTAAGAAACTTGCCCAAAGCAATATAGTTAACAAGTGATAGGGAGAATATAGACATGGACAGCTCATACTCTTAACTGCTGCACTCTACTGCTTCTTATATAGCCAAACTGTCTTTTATTCAGTGAATTCCAAGAGAAATTTCCAGAGAAAGTGTTTTGTTTGGGTTGTGAAGAGTATCATTAAGGGGCAGGTTATTTGGAATGTATAAAATGTACTTCTGCTAACTTGTAGTAGATTTTTTTGCTTGTCCTGATAAATAGGTGACTAATATCAGTTGCTTACAATGCCTCAGCATCGGCACCCAGACATTTTAGCTCTCATTTAGCACCTTACCTATTACTTTAATTTAAAAGTTTCTAAGAACTCTGGTTGTTTGGGTTTCTAACTTAAAAGTTGAGGGAGCATCGAGTAAGTACATTTATGACTGATATCAATGGCTTAAAATGCCTCAGCATGTATATTCATTTAATGTATTCTGAACGAGTTTGAGTTAGAACCTGTTCTTTGCAGTACCAGATACATTGTGTGGAAATACGTTACACTAAGTGTAATACTTTTGTCATTCTAGTTTTCCATTCCAGTGGTCATATTTCATAGGAGTGGTACAAATGTAGAAAAGAATAGTGGTAGAAAAACGTGAGGGGACAGGTCTGGGGGGAGTCTGAGGGAAGGGAGAAAAAGTAATTTACTTAATTTCCTCTTAAGTAAGAGGAAACTGTCTGTCTTTCTCCACCCAAACTTCCCCAGCTTGGTCTTGCTTTCTCTGTCTGAATTAGTATAGGCTCCAAAGCAGCATACCATTCTTTGTGTAAGCTCTAGGTTTGTGAATTCAGATATTTTTAAACAGTAGCCATGATATTGGAAAGTTTGGGAGCAAAGAATTGTATTTGAAAAGATAATTCTGAACAATTAAATGAATGACTATCAGAAGGAAGTTAATACAGTCATGAGTACTAAAATTACTGTGTGTGTGTTTATCATCTTGTCACTTAGGTGAACTGATTGCTGAAATCTTCTCAGCCCGTTGTACTTATTTAGGTCACTAATTATAGAATCTGTTGTTTAGAAGATTGCATCTAGTTAAGGTGTTTGGAGAGAAGAGTCCTGTGAGATTCAACTGAGTCATATCCTCAGTAATTATCTTGAGAATTGTGTTGGAGAAGCAGTGAATTTCTGCAGCTTATGAATATTTCATTATTGTTAAAGGAACCTGTTGTGTAAGATTTACCTCCTCCCAAAAATGTGACATTAATAATGTAATACTTGAATAAAAAGAATTTTATTGAGGGTAGCATCTCTCAGTAACCAAATGTGTGGTAAACATAGGTGTGAGACAACCGTAAGGAGCAGGGACAGAGGCTCAGAGGCCTAGTCAGGTGGCCTAGACTGTACAAAAAAGAGGAGGAGGGAAAAGTTCAGCTGTCTGAGTAGTCCTTTGTCTTTTCTGTGGCCACTGAGTTTTATGTTCGATTGACGGTCATCCTCCTAAGCCCCTCGTGGTGAAGTGTGATGAAGGCTGAGGTTATTTGATGTGTTATATTCTGTCTTGTTCACCATTGGCCCACGTGCTGTACTGAGCTCTAGAGTCTTGAAATCTGGCTAATGGCTTACCATCCCTGTGGGTTGTAAGAGGAGTATAGATAGTTAAGGAGGTAACCATAAAAGTAGCAATCCAGAAGAGAGAGACAGACATATGGAAGAGCTCACTGATACTGTTTAGGATTGCATTTCTCACGTACATTCCTCCTACTACTTTTATTCTTGATAGTTGGAGTTTTTGAGGTATCTAGCAACATTTGCTTTGATGACAGAATTTAAATCAGGTAAGAGGAAGCACTTAAAATGAAAAGCAAGTAGCAAAAGAAAGCAGAGGGTGTCATAAACCAATATAGGAAGAGAAGCCCCGTTTTAATCATTTGGTAATGTATTATATGATAAATACTAAATAATTGATCAGAGATACTGTACATTTGATTTTTTTTTTAAACAGATAGAACCACAGTATATCTCTTTGATTGGAGTGCCTTATAGTTTTCTTGAGCAAGAAAGTTTTATGATATTTTAAATCTTTCCAGTGAGTAACATTTCCCCTAAAAAATACTGTTTCACTAAACCTAAGAACTTTTTTTTTTTGCAAATAGGAAACCTAAGAACTTTTTAAAAGTAATTTTTAAAATTTTAATTGAAGAGTAATTGCTTTACAGTATTGTGTTGGTTTCTACCAAATATGAACGTGAATCAGCCATAGGTTTACTCATGTCCCCTCCCACTTAAACATCCCTCCTGCCTCCCTCCCCATCCTACCCTTCCGGTAAACCTAAGAACTTTTGATCTATAATTTCATGTAAGCAGGTAACAGTAGTAAGAGAAAATGATTTTCTGGTTTCAGTGTTTTATGATGACATTTCTGTAGAGAAAAGCACTGATAATTTAAATTCAAAATTCGTCATATTACATCTTTAGAGATTTTTCTTTTCATTATTTTTGGGGAAATGTTTCATTTAGCTCTTTTCTAATTACATGTGAAAAGATAAAACTGGTGCTAAAATAAAAGGGCTGTATGTGAAGCAAATTACATGCTGTAATGTACCCAGTGTTGCCAAGGAGGCCATTTAGCTATCCAGGGAGGCAACTCAGCCTAGTGCTTTTCTATAGGGAAAGTGTTAAAATAGGTTTGAAGACATCATAGGCTTAAGGAGAAGGCAAGTTTGAAACACTCCTGAAATTATCCAAGATCAAAGACTCACCTGCTGAGTTTTGAATATTCTTATGGTTTTCCTATATTTTCTGGCCTTTGAGCACCATTTAAAAGTATTGAAAGGAGATATTGAGCAAAATATGTAGGAGACCTTACATTCTGTAATCTAGTTTTTACCTGTTGTATTTATGAAGATTAGGTTAGGTTAAGAGACCATGAACAAGGCATCTAGATTTCTGCCTCTAATGGCACTTACTTGTCCAGAAGATAGATCATAAGTAAGTAGTAAATACGTAAATGCCCAAGTAAATACATAAATGCCCAAGACAGAGATTATGGTAAATGTCAACAGGGCTATATTTAACGGAGTTAAGGTGGTTAATGAAGCCGTCCATACAAGGTAACTTCTGAAGAATTAAAATGAGTCAAATTTGTGAATAATTGCTGGAAGAAGATCAGACAGTCCAGAGGCTGGAAGGTGGGAAAGAGTTTGCTATTTTACAACCAAAAAGGAAACTGATGTGGCCTAGAGTATAGTAACTAGGGAGAGAGATCAATGACAAGGGGTTAGATAGGCAGCCAGGAGCTAAATCATGTGGGGCCTTTTAGGCCATGGTGGAAGATGAAGAGTTTGAATTTTAGTCTAGAAAAATGAGAAATGCTATTGAAAGAGTTTAGGCAGGTCAATTCATGATCTAATTTTTATTTTTCAGTGATGACTTTGGCTTGTATGTGGAGAAAGATTAGAGAGGAGAAATCAGAATCCTGGTTAGGCAGTTGTAATAGTCCAGATGGACAGGGGAGATGGCAGGTTGCATTTTTCTCCCTGGTTCTGTCAGGTTACATTTTGGTATCATTACACATCTTCCTTCTGTTGTATACTGTTTTCTAAATAGCAGGGACCATTTCTTGGACTTGGAATGTACAGTTGAGTTAGTTTTAAAAACCTATTTCCCTCAAACATTTATTTTAGAGATCTATGTTGTTTAAAATTTTCAGGAAGCACTACAAATATGTATTAGTATTATCTGTATTTTTCATTTATTGGAAAAATGTAAACATGGAAAGTATTTTGCCTCAAGTAATGATTCAAAGAATAGGGGTAGAGTCCATCTTCCTGGACTCCTTTATGATGCAGAAAATACAGACTAGAAGAATAATTGCTAGTCCTGTGGCCCTTTGTAGATCAGGACTTTCCTGTTTGTCCTGTTCTTAAGAAGTTTATTATTGCAATGTTTGAAGACTTGGGTCATATCTCATTTGTATTCTCATTTAAAGCACATGTAGTCTTTCTTTGCTCACATAGGTACATAGTCTGTATTTCACTTTGAGATTTTTTTTTTGTTGTTGTTGTTGATATTCTTTCTCCCCATTATCACAGAGAAGTGCTCATTCATATGTCCTTAGTAGTTTTTTTTTTTGGTCAGGGTAAAGTTTTCTCATTCTTGGTTACATTCAAATAATACTGGAGGCTTCTAGTTTTTATACTTGGACTCTAGAATAGTTGGTGTGATTGCAGTCTATAGTGTCTCATCAAAATTTTTTTTCTGAACTAGACCTTAAATTATGAGCAATAACAGAATTTGACCAATGATTTTTCTTTTATAGTAAAGGGAAAACTCCGTAAAGTAACAGAATAATTGGGGGCAGAATTAAGGTAGAATTTAAATGGAGTAAAGATTTTACAGCTAACTGCTGGAAGACATGGCATAGCTGGCAGAGTCTGTTTTTCTAATTTGATACTCCAGCAGCAGAAGTTTACAGTAATTATTTTAATTTGTAGATATCTAAACATTCACAGGAGATGTATCTTTAGTTGCTTTGCTCTCTTCTATTATTTAAAAACTAGTGGATGTGCAGGGAGTGTAAATTTAAAGAAAGGTTTTCCATCAGAGTTGTTTTTTTTTTTTAAAAAAACCTCTCAGAAGAAGCTTTTTTAGCTTACAATATCCCAACATGTTAAAATTCTTTTCTTATTTTCTCTACAGGAAATTTTCATATGCTTTGTTTAAAAATGATCTTGAACTAAGATAATTATTTACAAATTTAGTACTTTTCTGTGGGGAAGGAAGCAGCCTTACTATTCGTTTCTCAGACTTTTAATTTTGAAAAATATGTTTTTTGGTAAAGCATATTTAGACTCATAAAGAAAAACAGGTCTAAACAAATTGCAGATTACCTTTTAAGAGCTACATGCTGTCCATATTTGACTTTCTAAGGTATATTGTAAATGCATAAATCATTAAGTATGATGAATTTTCACCAAGAAGTTTTCACCTACTGAAAACACACATAGTAATCAGTACCCTGTACAGTAACAGAACTCTGGAAGCCCTGTTGTGCCTTTTCTGTCACCATCCTGACCTGTGATACTGTGGCTTAGTATTTAATGTAGGCTGAATGGTAATTATTAACTTTGGTACTCATCACACTGTTCTGCACTTATTGAAGTACTAATGTTTAGTTTTTCTACTAATTTAGTCTTATATTAAAATTCTTCCTGAACTTGTATTAATAGGCAAAAGCAATTAACTGTGTTTCCTTAATTTTAGAATATTTTTTTGATAAGCAAGAGGTATATTTATTAATATAGGACATTTGTGAGCGATGTAAGCAGACAGGCAATGGGGCTCTGCCAGTTTCAGGGTAATATTGACTAGTTATCCAACTTTTCCCCCCTGTTAACTTTCTTTTCTTTATTTTTCTATTAGCCTTACAGTTACTGCAGTTATTTCTGTACTTACTTGACAGTTGAACATGTTATTTAGCTCTCTTCCTGGGGATGAGGGACATAAACAGTTGCAGAGTTTCTACTAAAAGGAAACAAAATGGGCATAATGGACTATTTGATGTTTTTGAAAATATGAAGCAAAACCTGAAGGTTAGTAATTAACATCAGATAGAACCAAGCAGATAGAAGGAAAAAAGGCCTGTTTCTTAAATTTCCCATAGTTTCAAAGTTCCTGGAGATCGATGTTTGGGAGACTTCTGAGGGAAATAAAGCAGTAAGAGTAAAGAATACACACAAATAGTCAGTTGTTGCTTAACAATGGCAACAATTTCACATTTCCACAGGGTATAAAAATCTGACAATTTTGCAAGTGAATAAAGCTTAGTTATTTTCTGTTTTAAATTGTTTTACTTTAGTCAGAAGATTTCCCCCTAATTCACAGTTTTAAAAAGACCTGAGATCCCATTCTCAAAGTGATATTTCATTATGGTTTATGTAGCTCATTAAGTCACCCCTTACCTGTACTGGGCTTCCCTGGTGGATCAGTGGTAAAGAATCCACTTGCCAAGCAGGAGACATGGGTTTGATACTTGGGTCGGGAAGAAGAGGAGTTGGCAACCCACTCCAATATTGTTGCCTGGGGAAGTCTTTGGACAGAAGAGCCTGGCTGGCTTCACATTTGGACATAACTTAGTGACTAAACAACAACATGCCTATACTGCTCACCAAACAACCTTTGGATTTCAGTCAGGCAGGGTTTAATAGTGTATTTGTCTTTCTCTAACTTTTATTACTTAGCATAATACCGTCTAAGTCCATGTTGTAGCAAATGGCAAAATTTCATTCTTTTCTAATGGCTGAGTAGTATTTCATTGTATGTATTTTCTACATATTTTTAAAATCCATTTATCTGTCGATGGGCCCTTACATTGCTTCTATATTTTGGCAAATGTAAATAATGGTGCTATGATATGGGTGCATGTATCTTTTCAAATTAGTGGGTTATTTTTATTTTTCAGATAGATACCCAGGAATGGAATTGCTGGCTCATATGATGGTTCTCTTTTTAGTGTTTTGAAAAACCTGCATCATGTTTTCCACAGCGACTGTACCAATTTACATTCCCACCAGCAGTGTACAGGGTTCTCTTTTATCCATATCCTTCTCAACATTTGTTACCTGTATTCTTTTTGATGATAGCCATTCTGACAAGTGTGAGGTGATGTCTCATTGTAGTCTTGATTTGCATTTCCCTGAGGACTAATGTGGTGTTGAGTATTTTTTCGTGTTCTTTTTGGCCATCAGCATTTCCTTCTTGGAAACCTGTGTGTTCAGGTTTTCTGCTCATTTTTAGTGGCAGAAGCGTTTTTTGTTTTTTTAATGTTGAGTTGTATGAGTTGTTTATATGTTTTGTATGTTAACCTCTTTTTGTGGTTCAGTTGCTCAGTAATGTCTGACTCTTTGTGACCCCATGGACTGCAGCATTCTAGGGTCACCTGTCCTTCACCATCTCCTAGAGCTTACTCAAACTCCGTCACTTACATCACCCATTAGTTGGTGATGCCATCCAGCCATCTCCTCCATTTTCCCCTTCTCCTCCTGCCATCAATCTTTCCCAGCATCGGGGTCTTTTCTAATGAATCAGTTCTTTGCATCAGGTGGCCAAAGTATTGGAGCTTCAGCTTCAGCATCAGTCCTTCTAATGAAAATTCAGGATTGATTTCCTTTAGGATTGACTAATTTAATCTCCTTGCAGTCCCAGGGACTCTCAAGAGTCCTTTCCAACACCACACTTAACCTCTTATTCATCATATTACTTGAAAATATTTTCTCCCATTCAGTAGATTGTCTTCTTGTTTTGTCAGTGGTTTCCTTTGCTGTGAAAAAGCTTTTAAGTTTAATTAGGTCCCATTTGTTTAATTTTGCTTTTATTTCCTTTGCTTTCAGAGTCAGATCTAAAAAAATATTGTTATAATTTATATCAAAGACTGTTCTGCCTATGTTTTCCTCTTGGAATTTTATGGTGTCCTGTCATAAATCTTTATCAGGGTTGATCTTGGATATTTAAAATTTACTTTTACCAGGATAATTAATATTTGAAGAAATAGCCATCATAATACTTTAAAGATGATTTTTGATGAATAGTAGGCATGTATGCAGGTCAGGAAGCAACAGTTAGAACTGGACATGGAACAACAGACTGGTTCCAAATAGGAAAAGGAGTACGTCAAGGCTGTATGTTGTCATCCTGCTTATTTAACTTCTATGCAGAGTACATCATGAGAAACACTGGTCTGGATGAAGCACAAGCTGGAATCAAGATTGCTGGGAGAAATATCAATAACCTCAGATATGCAGATGACACCACCCTTATGGCAGAAAGTGAAGAAGAACTAAAGAGCCTCTTGATGAAAGTGAAAGAGGAGAGTGAAAAAGTAGGCTTAAAGCTCAACATTCAGAAAACTAAGATCATGGCATCCGGTCCCATTACTTCATGACAAATAGATGGGGAAACAGTGGCAACAGTAGCTGACATTATTTTTCTGGGCTCCATAATCACTGCAGATGGTGATTGCAGCCATGAAATTAAAAGACGCTTACTCCTTGGAAGGAAAGTTATGACCAACCTAGATAGCATATTAAAAAGTAGAAACATTCCTTTGCCAACAAAGGTCCATCTAGTCAAGGCTATGGTTTTTCCAGTGGTCATGTATGGATGTGAGAGTTGGACTATAAAGAAAGCTGAGCGCTGAAGAATTGATGCTTTTGAACTGTGGTGTTGGAGAAGACTTGAGAGTCCCTTGGACTGCAAGGAGATCCAGCCAGTCCATCCTGAAGGAGATCAGTCCTGGGTGTTCATTGGAAGGACTGATGCTGAAGCTGAAACTCCAATACTTTGGCCAACTCATGCGAAGAGCTGACTCATTGGGAAAGATCCTGATGCTGGGAAAGATTGAGGGTAGGAGGAGAAGGGGACGACAGAGGATGAGATGGCTGGATGGCATCACTGACTCAATGGACATAGGTTTGGGTGGACTCCGGGAGTTGGTGATGGACAGGGAAGCCTGGCGTGGTGCAGTTCATGGGGTCGCAAAGAGTCGGACATGACTGAGCGACTGAACTGAACTGAACTGAGGCATGTATCATTTGGATCTTTAGTCCATTTTGAGTTTATTTTTGTATATGGTGTTAGAGACTGTTCTAATTTCATTCTTCTTCATATAGCTGTCCAGTTTTTCCAGCACCTCCTATTGAAGAAACTTTTTTCTGTCGTATATTTTTACCTCCTTCATCATAGATTAATTGGCCATAAGTGCATAGGTTTATTTATGGGCTGTCTATCCTGTTTCATTGATCTCTGTGTCTGTTTTTGTGCCAGTACCATACTGCTTTCATTATTGTAGCTTTGTAGTATAATGTGAAGTCAGGGAGTATGACTCTTTCTCAAGATAGAGTTTTTCTCTTTTGAACCTAGTTCTACTACAAAAATAGTATTTATGTTAAAGGTGGGATTTAATTTAAATCCTCTATAAAAGTATATTCTTATTCATAACCTTCATACATAATATTTTGTTTATTTATTTGGCTGCGCTAAGTCTTTGTTGCTGTCTGCAGGTTCCAGAGCATATGTGCTCAGTAGTAGTGGCTTAGAGGCTTAGTTGCCCTGTAGCATGTGGGGTCTTAGTTCCCTGAACAGGGATTGAACCTGCATCCCCTGCTTTGAAAGGGGGATTCTTAACCAGGAAAGTCCTAGTACATAATATTTACAACTAAGATGGAGAAGACAGGTAAAGTGATTGAAAGTAAATCTTTTATCAGGAGTGATCTTATGTATTTAAAATTTATCTTTACCAAGGAAGTTAATATTGAAAGAAATAGTCATCACTTAAAACTGAATATTCATTGGAAGAACTGAACTGAAGCTCCAATACTTTGGCCACCTGATGAGAAGAGCTAAATCATTGAAAAAGACCCTGATGCTCGGAAAGATTGAAGGCAAGAGGAGAAGGGGATGAAGCAACAGTTACAACTGCACATAGAACAATGGACTGGTTCAAAATTGGGAAAAGAACACGTCAAGGCTGTATATTGTCACCGAGCTTATTTACTTATATGCAGAGTACATCATATGGAATGCCAGGCTGGATGAATCACAGGCTGGAATCAGGATTGCCAGGAGAAATATTAAAAACGTCAGATAGGCAGATGATACCATCCTGATGGCAGAAAGTAAGGAGGAACTGAAGAGCTTTTTGATGAGGTTAAGAGAGGAGAGTGAAGAAGCTGACTTTAAAAATCACCATTCAAAAAACTAAAATCATGGCATCTGGTCCCATTACTTCATGGAAAATATTTGGGGAAAGAGTGGAAACTGTGTCAGGTTTTATTTTCTTGGTCTCCAAAATCACTGTGGATGGTGATTGCAACCATGAAATTAAGAGACACTCCTTGGAAAGAAAGCTATGACAAACCTAGACAGCATATTAAAAAGTAGAAACATAATTTTTCCAATCAAGGTCTGTCTATTCAAAGCTATGGTTTTTCCAGTAGTCATATATGGATGTGAGAGTTGGGTCATAAAGAAAGCTGAGCGCCAAAGAATCGAAGCTTTCGAACTGTGGTGTTGGAGAAGACTTGAGAGTCCCTTGGACTGCATGGAAATGAAAGCAGTCGGTTTTAAAGGTAATCAATCCTGAATATTCATTGGAAGGATTGTTGCTGAAACTCCAATATTTGGGCTACCTGATGCCTAGAGCTGGACTCACTGGAAAAGATCCTGATGCTGGGAAAGAGTGAAGGCAAAAGGAGAAGGGGGTGCCAGAGATTGACATGGTTAGATAGCACCGTTGACTCAAGGGACATGAATTTGAACAAACTCTGGGAGATGGTGGAGGGCTAGAGGAGCCTGATTTGCTACAGTCCATTGGGTTGCAAAGAGTTGGACACGACTTTGCGATTGAACTACAAATTGGTCTGAGATAATTTCTGTCCTTGAGATTTGAAATGGTTGTTCACGAGAAAAAAAAGCCACATACACAAATACATAGACACAAATATTTTGAAGTAAAAATCAAATTATATAGGTTCAAAACAAATTCTTTCTTCAGTTTTTTGACTGTGCCTTGAGGCTTGTTGGATCCCAGTTCCCTGACCAGGGATTGAATCTGGACCCTCTTCAGTAAAGCTCGGAATCCTCACCACTGGGCCACTAGGGAATTCTCAGTTTATTTTGTTGGGTGGAGAGAGGCACAGGAAAACTCTGTCTTGGCCTGACATCAAAGAATAGAAGATAAGTGATAAACTCTCAAGCGTAGGTTTAAACAAGTCTATGTTAAGATCCTTGAACTGTGAAATTCTTTTTCTAAGAATCCTATTAAAGATGATTTAAATTCCGTCAGTTAAAAAAATGAAAAAAACAAAAACAAAAACCCAAACAGATCCAGAGAGGTTAAGTGGCTAACCCTGTGTCACACAGCTGATTAGTATCACAGGTGTCATTAGAACTCATGTACATGACTCCAGTGCTTTATTCACCTATCTTAAAAAGTAATAATAGCTATGTCTTGACTTCTATAGTACTTAATAAAGTTAAAAATAAAAGCCCTTAGCATTTTAAGTAAGTCCTTAGATCATAAATTAAATTACCTCTTTCGTTTATTGATTTTCATTTAAAACAACCTTTCCCCACAACCACTTTTCCCAAACATCTAAGATGGCCACACTGAACAAGGGGTTGAAGGGAAAGAAATTTGATTGAAGTAACAACTGTATTGGGAACCATTTAGTAATTGTTGCTTTTCTTTTGTAAGTAAACTATTTATTAAGTATGCTTATTGATGTATAACATAAATGGGAAAAAGCACACAGATCCTAAATATACAGCTCAGTGAATTTTCATAAAGTGAACACATCAATTAATCATCATTTTTAAAATAGTCTTTAGAAAGTGTTAAGCACTTATAAAATTTACTATCTTAAGCATTTTGAAGTGTACAGTTCACGTGTATTAAATATATTCAGAATATTGTACAGCCATCACGAGCATCCATTTCCATAACTGTTTTTTTCTGGTGAAACTGAAACCAACTGAATCTGCATTCTGTTCTCATTAAATGGTAACTCCCCTCTCCTTAGTCCTAGGCAACCACCATTTTACTTTCTGTCTCTGTGATTTTGACAACTCTCAGTATTTTATACAAATGAAATCATACACTGTCTTTTTGTGACTGGTTTATTTCACTTAGCATAATATCCTCAAGATTTTTCTATGTTGCAGCATATATGAGAATTTCTTTCTTTTTTAAGGTGTGAAGTAATTTTTTAGATCCTGAAAATAATATATAAATCTCAGAGTTGTTAGTCTTATTTGCCATCTGCCTTCCCTGTATTCCAGAAGAGTAGTACTTTGTTTGTATCTTTCTTCAGGAGGGCACAGAAGCTCCATTTAGAAACTTGGCCTGATGCCTGTCTGTTTGGTTCAGTAATTACTAGTGGTGAGATGCTACCACGGTTTATATGTTTGACTTTTGACTTGACTTCAGATTTGAAGACCGTATTCTACCCCATGCTCACTGTATGCGCAATACCTAGATGAAGAGAGCTACAGAGTCCTTTAGAAGATGCCAGACTCCTTCCAAGTTCTAAGCAAAATGCATTTCAGGTATAATCAATCATTTGCCATATCCTTGCTATTTTGAACTCTTTTGCAACTTGCTGTTTGTCCATCTAAACTTCTCTGTTCAGTGAAAGCTATTGCATTTTCAGTTGCCACCAAGCCAGTCCTTTTTATTGTCTCATAATCTATTAACTACTGTAGTTTGAAATGTTGCTTAAAACTATCCATATGTATCCTGCTCTGTAACAGTAATACCCTCCAGTATGCCTTTATTCTTGAGCCTTAATATGCACTGATTCCTTGATTACTCACCTGACATAGAGTGTTTGTTTCTGGACTAAAGAGTCTCACTGCACTGGTGGAGGGACTGCTCTTGTAGGTCTAGCTATTAATGATGTTGTTGGCAGTAAGTAACATTTTTTTAAGTTTTTTATTTTGTGACTTAAAAACTTGCAGGAATAATACAAAGAATTCCTGTATGTGTTGGGAGGAATTCTTGCTTCCCCAATTTTACTACATTTGCTTTATTCTTTTCTCTGTTCATATTCTCTGTTTCTGAAATACTTGAGAATAACTGTAGACATAATGCTCATATACCCCAAAATATGTCAAGGTATTTCCTAAAAAATGAAGACATTTTCTTATATAAGGACAATACAGTTTAACCAAGTCAGGAAGTTAACATTGGTACAATCAGTTTAGTTCAGTCGCTCAGTCGTGTCCGACTCTCTGCGACCCCATGGACTGCAGCACGTCAGGCTTCCCTGTCCATCACCAACTCTTGGAGCTTGCTTAGACTCAAGTCCGTTGAGTCGGTGATGCCATCCTACCATTGCATCCTCTGTCCTCCCCTTCTCTTGCCTTCAATCTTTCCCAGTATCAGGGTCTTTTCCAATGAGTCAACTCTTCACATGAGGTGGCCAAAGTATTGGAGTTTCAGCTTCAGCATCAGTCCTTCAATGAACATTTGGGACTGATCTCCTTTAGGATGGACTGGTTAGATCTCCTTGCAGTCCAAGGGATTCTCAAGAACCTTCTCCAGCACCACAGTTAAAAAGAGTCAATTCTTTGGCTCTCAGCTTTGTTTATAGTCCAGCTCTTACATCCACACATGACTACTGAAAAAAACCACAGCTTTGACTAGACACACTTTTGTTGGCAAAGTAATGTCTCTCCTTTTTAATATGCTGTCTAGGTTGGTCATAGGTTTTCTTCCGAGGAGCAAGCGTCTTTTAATTTCATGGCTGCGGTCACCACATGCAGTGATTTTGAAGCCCTCCCAAAATAAAGTCTGTCACTGTTTCCATTGTTTCCCCATCTCTTTGCCATGATGAAGTGATGGGACTGGATACAATAATCTTAGTTTTCTGAATGTTGAGTGTTAAGCCAAATTCTTCAGTCTTTTTCGCTTTCATCAGAGGCTCTTTAGTTCTTTGCTTTCTGCCATAAGGGTGGTGTCATCTGCATATCTGAAGTTCTTGATATTTCTCCCAGCAATCTTCCAGCTTGTGCTTCATCCAGCCCAGCATTTTGCATGAGTACTCTGCATATAAGTTAAATAAGCAGGGTAGCAATATACAGCCTTGACGTACTTCTTTTCCTGTTTGGAACCAGTCTGTTGTTCTGTGTCCAGTTCTAACTGTTGCTTCTTGACCTGCATACAGATTTCTCAGGAGGCAGGTCAGGTGATCTGGTATTCCCATCTCTTTAAGAATTTCCCACAGTTTGTTGTGATCCACACAATCAGCTTTCATTCCAATCCCGAAGAAAGGCAATGCCAAAGAATGTTCAGACTGCTGCACAATTGCACTCAATCTCACGAGGGCAAAATAATGCTTAAAATTTTCGAGTCCAGGTTTCTATAGTATGTGAACCGTGAACTTCCAGATGTTCAAGCTGAATTTAGAAAAGGCAGAGGAATCAGAGATCAAATTGGTACAGTACCACTTTCTAATACTGAGACCTTCAAATATTATTAATTGTTTTAATAATGTCCATTTAACCAAAGAAAAATTTCTTCTGGTCCAGGAGGCAAATCCAGGATCATGCATTACATTTAGTTGTTAATGTCTGCTTATACTCTATAATCTGTGACAGTTCCTTAGTCTTTGTCTTTTATGACCTTGACAGTTTTGAAGAATACAGGTCATTTTACAGAATATCCCTCAGTTTGAATTTAGCTGGTGTTTTTTCATAATTACAGTTGGGTTATGGATTTTTAGCAGAAACTCTAAATAATTTGGGTTCTGCCATTCCAGCCCATCCTATTGGGGGTATATGATGTCAGTTTTCCACGCTACTGTGAATGTTAACTTTTATCACTTGTTAAGGCGATAACCTGCCAGAGAAAGTTAGTATTTTCCTGTTTGTAATTAAAAAGCAACTTGTGAAGAGATATTGGGGACTTTGTGAATGGACTTTTCCTCAACAGACTAGTTTTATCATTCATTGATGATTCTTGAGAATTAGTGATATTTTCCTAAACCTAATATTTTTTCTACATTTATTGTCATTCTACCATAAGGAAGAACTTTCTTTTATTTGTTTTATTCATTTGTTTATGTCAATGTGAATGATGGGTTTTTAGTTTAGTCAGTGGATTTTGTTATGTGTTTCTAAAGTGATGGAAGAGAGACCTGCTTTTTAGGTTCTAATTAAATATGTGTGATGTTCACTTAAGCCTGTTAAGCCTCAGTTCCTAAGGTGTTATAATGATTTAATGCAATGAAAGATGTGAAAATGCTAGTCAAATGTTAATTATTATAGGTTTACATTCTCTTACGAAATTTTCAAATAAAAACTGTTTTGTTAGCTTGCAGCATAATCATTTGGTGGCAAAATAAATTTGAAAACTATAAAGATATTTATATACTGATAGATTTAATTACTGGAAACTTCCTCAGACTCTGCTGGGAATGTTGTAAACTGTGGCATATGCACATGATATCGATACTTTGTAAAACCTGGAAAAGTTCAAAATTTAAATCACATTTGGTTACAAAGGTTTCATATAAAGGCTTGAGGACCTGTTGTACCAGAGAGGTTCTATTTATTTGTGAGTATACATTGATACTACCCAACTAATCTAGTTGGAAAAATTGATGCTAATAGTTACAATAGTAGTAACCAAGACTATCACACAATTAGAGTAGTCTTTTCAGCTTTGGGTAAAAAGCAAAGAATAAGGAGAAAATGCAACAGTGTCTTTGCTATAAGGTATTTTCTTGTCCTGTTTTAAATACAACCAGGGAGATCAGATTCCCTTGTGATTTTTTCCATTCTTACTGCTGAGCTGGTTACTCTTCCTAATGTATTCCTAGTGTTCTTTCTCCTCTCTGCCTACTTCAGATCAGTTCAGTTCAGTCACTCAGTCATGTCTGACTCTTTGTGACCCCATGAATCACAGCACGCCAGGCCTCCCTGTCCATCACCAACTCCCGAATTCACTCAAACTCATGTCCATCAAGTCCATGATGCCATCTAGCCATCTCATTCTCTGTCGTCCCCTTCTCCTCCTGCCCCCAATCCCTCCCAGCATCAGAGTTTTTTCCAATAAGTCAACTCTTCGCATGAGGTAGGCTCAGTTTTAGCATCATTCCTTCCAAAGAACACCCCAGGACTGATCTCCTTTAGAATGGAGGTTGGATCTCCTTGCAGTCCAAGGGACTCTCAAGAGTCTTCTCCAACACCACAGTTCAGAACCATCAATTCTTTGGCGCTCAGCTTTCTGCACAGTCCAACTCTCACATCCATACATGACTGACTACTGGAAAAACCATAGCCTTGACTAGATGGACCTTTGTTGACAAAGTAGTATCTTTGCTTTTGAATATACTATCTAGGTTGGTCATAACTTTCCTTCCAAGGAGTAAGCATCTTTTAATTTCATGGCTGCAATCACCATCTGCAGTGATTTTGGAGCCCAAAAAAATAAAGTCTGACACTGTTTCCCCATCTATTTCCCATGAAGTGATGGGACCAGATGCTATGATCTCCATTTTTTGAATGTTGAGCTTTAAGCCAACTTTTTCACTCTCCTCTTTCACTTTCATCAAGAGGCTTTTTAGTTCCCCTTCACTTTCTGCCATAAAGATGGTGTCATCTGCGTATCTGAGGTTATTGATATTTCTCCCGGCAAACTTGATTGCAGCTTGTGCTTCTTCCAGCCCAGCGTTTCTTATGGTGTACTCTCCGTATAAGTGAAATAAGCAGGGTGACAATATACAGCCTTGACGTACTCCTTTTCCTATTTGGAACCATTCTGTTGTTCCATGTCCAGTTCTAACTGTTGCTTCCTGACCTGCATACAGATTTCTCAAGAGGCAGGTCAGGTGGTCTGATGTTCCCATCTCTTTCAGGATTTTCCACAGTTTATTGTGATCCACACAGTCAAAGGCTTTGACATAGTCAATAAAGCAGAAATAGATGTTTTTCTGGAACTCTCTTGCTTTTTCCATGATCCAGCGGATGTTGGCAATTTGATCTTTGGTTCCTCTGCCTTTTCTAAAACCAGCTTGAACACCTGGAAGTTTATGGTTCATATACTGCTGAAGCCTGGCTTGGAGAATTTTGAGCATTACTTTACTAGCGTGTGAGATGAGTGCACTTGTGTGGTAGTTTGAGCATTCTTTGGCATTGCCTTTCTTTGGGATTGAAATGAAAAGTGACCTTTTCCATTCCTGTGGCCACTGCTGAGTTTTCCAAATTGGCTGGCATATTGAGTGGAGTACTTTCACAGCATCATCTTTCAGGTTTTGAAATAGCTCAACTGGAATTCCATCACCTCCACTAGCTTTGTTCGTGGTGATGCTTTCTATGGCCCACTTGACTTCACATTCCAGGATGTCTGGCTCTAGGTGAGTGATCACACCATCATGATTATCTGGGTCGTGAAAATCTTTTTTGTACCGTTCTTCTGTGTATTCTTGCCACCTCTTTAATATGTTCTGCTTCTGTTAGGTCCATACAATTTCTGTCCTTTATCGAGGCTTTCTTTGCATGAAATGTTCCCTTGGTATCTCTAATTTTCTTGAAGAGATCTCTAGTCTTTCCCATTCTATTGTTTTGCTCTATTTCTTTGCATTGATCGCTGAGGAAGGCTTTCTTATCTCTTCTTGCTATTCTTTGGAACTCTGCATTCAGCTGCTTATATGTTTCCTTTTCTCCTTTGCTTTTCACTTCTCCTGTTTTCACAGCTATTTGTAAGGCCTCCCCAGACAGCCATTTTGCCTTTTTGCATTTCTTTTCCATGGGGATAGTCTTGATCCCTGTCTCCTGTACAATGGCATGAACCTCTGTCCGTAGTTCATCAGGCACTCTGTCTATCAGATCTAGTCCCTTGAATCTATTTCTCACTTCTGTTGAAAGGATGATTTAATTCAACTACAGAGTAAAGAATATCCTGACATTCCTCAGCTACTCAGTGACTTTAGCTAGTGTTTAATATAGTATTCTATGACTGCAGAATTAAATTCATATTTAAAGACAGATTTTACCTGTGCCTTGACTGAAAAGTAAGTTTTTTAGAGTACTATCGGGAAGTGGTCTTACATCTTAGTAGAATATTATAATAGCAACATACTTTGTTGTATTTCTGTGGTTAATAAATGTAATGGTTTTACTCTATGTAATGAGAATTTTAAAATTTGTTTTTATTCCTACATGGTGACAGTAGTTATGCCCAAGTCTCAAAAATAAATTAGCTGAATAGTACATAGTTTCAAATAGCTTAAAATAGCTGAGAAAAGAAGAGAAGTGAAAGGCAAAGGAGAAAAGGAAAGATGCATCCATTTGAAGTCAGAGTTCCAGAGAATAGCAAGGAGAGAGATAAGAAAGTCTGCCTAAGTGATCAATGCAAAGAAACAGAGGGAAAGATTAGAGTGGGCAAGACTAGAAATATCTTCAAGAAAACTAGAGATACCAAAGGAACATTTCATGCAAAGATGGGCACCATAAAGGACAGAAGTGGTATGGACCTAACAGAAGCAGAGGATAAGAAGCGGTGGCAAGAATACAGAGTAGAACTATACAAAAAAGATCTTCATTACCCAGATAACCACGATGGTGTGATTTCTCATGTAGAATCAGACATCCTGTAGTGTGAAGTCAAGTGGGCCTTAGGAAGCATCACTGTGAACAAAGCTTGTGGAGGTGATGGAATTCCAGCTGAGTTATTTCATATTCTAAAAGATGATGCTGTGAAAGTGCTGCAGTCAATATGCCAGCAAATTTGGAAAACTCAGCAATGGCCACAGGACTGGAAAAGGTCAGTTTTCATTTCCAATCCCAAAGAAAGGCATTGTCAAAGAATGTTCAGATTACCACACAGTTGCACTCATCTCACATGCTATCAAAGTAATACTCAAAATTCTCCAAGCCAGGTTTCAACAGTATTTGAACCATGAGTTTCCAGATTTTCAAGCTGGATTTAGAAGAGGTAATGGAACAGAGATCAAATTGCCAGCATCTGTTGGATCGTAGAAAAAGCAAGAGAATCTGCTTCATTGATTACACTAAAGCCTTTGACTGTGTGGATCACAATAAACTGTGGAAAATTCTTCAAGAGATGGGAATACCAGACCACCTGATCTGCTTCCTGAAAAATCTGTATGCAGGTCAAGAAGCAACAGTTAGAACTGGACATGCAGCAAGAATTGGTTCACAATTGGAAAGGAGTGTGTCAAGGCTGTATATTGTCACCCAGCTTATTTAACTTATATGCAGAGTATGTCATGCGAAATGCTGGGCTGGATGAAGCACAGGCTTGAATCAAGACTGCCAGGAGAAATATCCGTAACTTCAGATATGCAGATGACACCACCCTTATGGGAAAAAGCAAAGAGCAACTAAAGAGCCTCTTGATGAAAGTGAAAGAGGTGAGTGAAAAGTTGGCTTTAAAGTCGACATTTGAAAAATTAAGATCATGGCATCTGGTCCCATCACTGTATGGCAAATAGATGGGGAAACAATGCAAACAGTGACAGACTTTATTTTGGGGGGGTGGCCTCCAAAATCACTGCAGATGGTGACTGCAGCCATGAAGTTAAAAGATGCTTGCTTCTTGGAAGGAAAGCTATGACCTACCTAGACCACATATTAAAAAGCTTTGCTGACAAAGGTCTCTCTTGTCAAAGCTATGGTTTTTCCAGTAGTCTTGTATGGATGTGAGAGTTGAACCATAAAGAAAGCTGAGCTCCGAGAAATTGATGCTTTTGAACTGTGATGTTGGATAAGACTCTTGAGAGGCCCTTGGACTGCAGGGAGATCCAGCCAGTCAATCCTAAAAGAAATCAATTCTGAATATTCATTGGAAGGACTAATAATGAAGCTGAAGGTCCAATACTTTGGCCACCTGATGTGAAGAACTTACTCATTAGAAAAGACCATGATACTGAGAAAGAGTGAAAACAGGAGGAGAAGGCAGTGGCAGAGAATGAAATGATTGGATGGCATTACTGACTCGATGGACAGGAGTTTGAGCAAGCTCTGGGAGTTGATGATGTACAGGGAAGCCTGGCATGCTGCAGTCCATGGGGCCTCAAAGAGTCAGACACAACTGAGCAACTGAACATAACTGACATAGTGTCAAAAATCTTTAGCTTTATCACTAGAAATTCTCAATTATTAGTTACTACTTGTGAGACTTATTTTTGATCAGTTTTTTTGTGTTATTCGTGTAAATCAATTCAAACTTTTTCATATTTAAGTTAATTCTACTTCTTTATTCTCTAATTCTAATGCTGAATTTTAAACTCTCTAAATTAAGCTTGATTTAGATAAAATAGTTTTAAATCATTAACTTGAGGTAAAACTAGTTCAAAAGAATACAAGCCATAATGAAAAAATTGGAAGTTAAGTGAAAGTGCATACAATGAAATGAACTTTTTATAATATTCTTATTATCTAAGCCAGGCAAAGGTTGGCACCTTTATTTCAGTTAGATGTCACTCGACCTGTTGAGTATACAGATGTCTGCTTGTTTAGCACCCACTCATCAGCAGTGAGTGAAGGGAAACTAGTGAAGATTGCCAGCAGTATCTCTCATCTCATCCCCCCCAATTGTGTAATCATAAAGTTGGATGGCATGTAGTGGCAGTACCTGAAAGGATGATGGTTCTAAAAGTGAGTTAGAGAGTTTTGTTTTTTTGTCAGTTGTAGATTTTTTTAAACTATAGTGGATGCAAATTTTTCTGATAGCTGGTACAGATAAAATGTACTAAGAATTTCAATGGAAAAGTATTCTGAAATGAGAAGAGATAGAAGTGATTTTGTTTTGTTAATTTTGAAGATATCTTTCAGTAAGATCACATTTACTCCAAGTTTTGCATGCCAGTGAAAATAACTTCATCTTCTTTATTTTGAATAGGTTGCCAATCCTTAGAATACATACGTATTTAGTCAGTGATTTCATTGGTAGAAGTCAGTAACATGATAAATCTTTATTATGTAACGTTTCAGTTGATAGAAGTGAGCAGAATTTTTTAGAGTTTTATTTTTTAAAGTCGAAAGATAAGCCAAATGTTAATCTTCAGCACATATAATGTCCAAAAATTGTTCAAGTGCTGGTTTAAGAAATCATGTAGGAGCAACCAAGGAGTCTCATATATATTAACCTAGCTTCTTAACAAACAAACATAGTTTAGTTTTTATTGCTAAATGATTTCAAGACTATCTACATTTTACTTTTAGGATTGTTCTGTAATTATGATGCAGTAAAATGTTAGAAAATACAGTGGTTGCTTAAAATGAACATGCAGCAAAAAGAATTCAGGAATGTTTTTTCTTGTAAAATTCTCTATCATTAGCACAATTCGGCTTGTGGTTCCTCTCATTTAGGGGAAGGCTGTAATGCCTAAAAGTTGCCAGGACTTCATTTAGCTAGTGCTGATTATAGCCAGACATTTATTTGGTTGATTCCCCCAGCCTTCTGTGAGTCTCAAGAGGAGCAGGTGGTACAGGGAATGAGGTGGAAATGGGTGGTAGAAGAGACTTTTACACAGTAACTTATTGTGTAATTTATTGTGTCAGATGGGTTTAGCAGACTTTTAGATTAAGTCTTTAAAGCTTTAAGTAAGGATCTCTGGAGAGTCTTTAAGACCCTTTCAGAGGATCTATGAGGTCAAACATATTTTTACCATAGTTCTAGGATGTTATTTGCTTTTTTCACTGTGTTGATAACTTGTACTGTAAAAGCAATTGAAAGTAAAACAGCTGGTTCCTTAGCACAACTCCAGGTGTTGACACCAGACTGTTCTAGCTTTCACTGTGATCTTCACTAAAAAAAAAAAGTGAAACAGAACCACCCGGTTGACTTAATATCACTTACTTGAAGTTACAGAAATTAGTTTTATTAAATCTAGTCTTTAATTAAATAATTGCCTTTTTAATATTTTGTGTGGCAAAATGGGAAGCACAGGTATTTCTGTTGCATACCAAAGGATGATGATATATACTGGGATCCAGTTCTTCTAGAAGTAATGAATTGCTCCTATAAGCTAAAGGTTGTAGGAGTCTTGGAACATTATAAACCCTCAATCCAATGATTTTTCACTTAGGCCAATGATTCTTTCCTTTTCACTGAAAGTCGAAGAGGAAGCACAGGCTGGAATCAAGATTGCCAGGAGAAATATCAATAACCTCAGGTATGCAGATGACACCACTCTGTGGCAGAAAGTGAAGAAGAACTAAAGAGCCTCTTGATGAAAGTGAAAGAGGAGAGTGAAAAGGTTGGCTTAAAGCTCAGCATTCAGAAAATGAAGATCATGGCATCCAGTCCCATCACTTCATGGCAAATAGATGGGGAAACAGGGGAAACAGTGGCTGAGGTTATTTTTCTGGGCTCCAAAATCACTGCAGATGGTGATTGCAGCCATGAAATTAAAAGATGCTTACTCCTTGGAAGGAAAGTTATGACCAACCTAGACAGCATATTGAAAAGCAGAGACATTACTTTGCCAACAAAGGTCCATCTAGTCAAGGCTATGGTTTTTCCATTGGTCTTGTATGGATGTGAGAGTTAGCTGCTCTGTCACTTCAGTTGTGTCTGACTCTGTGTGACCCCATAGATGGCAGCCCACCAGGCTCTGCCATCCCTTGGATTCTCCAGGCAAGAACACTGGAGTGGATTGCCATTTCCTTCTCCAATGTATGAAAATGAAAAGTGAAAGTGAAGTAGTCATGTCCAACTCTTCGCTATCCCATGGACTGCAGCCTACCAGGCTCCTCCGTCCTTGGGATTTTGCAGGCAAGAGTACTGGAGTGGGTTGCCATTGCCTTCTCCAAAAGAGGGCTGAGTGCTGAAGAATTGATACTTTTGAACTGTGGTGTTGGAGAGGACTCTTGAGAGTCCTTTGGACTTCAAGGAGATCTACCCAGCCCATCCTAAAGGAGATGAGTCCTGAATATTCATTGGAAGGATTGATGTTCAAGCTGAAACTCCAATACTTTGGCCCTCTGATGCGAAGAGCTGACTCATTTGAAAAGACCCTGATGCTGGGAAGGATTGAGGACAGGAGGAGAAGGGGACGACAGAGGATGAGATGGTTAGATGGCATCACCGATTCAATGAACATGGATTTGGGTGAACTCCAGGAGTTGGTTATGGACAGGGAACCCTGGTGTGCTGCGGTTCATGGGGTCGCAAAGAGTCAAACATGACTGAGCAAGTGAACTGGCTGATACATGTAAGAATCTGATGAAATCTATGTATCCTCTTTTATCACATGACCCACACATATGTACTCAAACACTTACAGGGTCACATAAGCACACTGTCACTCAAAGTTGTGAACAATTTAGGAGCTTGTGATTGGTCTCCTAGAGCACATTCATGGATTTCTAGTTAAAATTCTGTTATGGGTTCAGTTTTGTCCTTTACGAATTTATGCATTGAAGTCCTAACCTCCTTTACTTAAGAGCATGCCTTTATTTGGAAATAAGGTTAATGCTGGTGTAATTAGTTAAGATGAGGCCATACTAGAATAAGGCCAAACTGTAATCCAGTATGATTTGTGTCCTTATAAAAAGGGAAAATTTGGACACAGACGTGCGTATGGCGGAGTACCACGTGAAGATTAAGGTAGAGATTTGTAAGCCAAGGAATTACTAATGATTGTCAGGAAATTACCAGAAGTTAAGAAAAGCGGAACAGATTTTCCCCTAATAGTCTTCAGAAGGAAGCAAACCTGCTGATGTCTTGATTTCAAATTTCTACTTTCTATAACTGAGAAGACGATAAATTTTCTGTTGGGTAAGGCACCAGGTTTGTGGTACTTTTGTTTCAATGGACCTAGCAAATCAATTTAGATCTCTTTGCCAGGATTAAAGTTTCACACCACCTTTTGAACACTGGCCAGAGTAATTTCCATGGGGAACTATGCTTTAGCTTTGGGATATCTTAAATTATACTTGCTTGATACTTTTTCAGTATCAGAAAATTCAAAACTTTTTTCTGCTTATAGAAAATTAAAAGAATATAAAATAGTGATTCAGTTTGATTTAGCAAACTGTTTTCAATTAATTCACTACAGTGTATCGGGCAGAAAAAAACTTAGGATCCAAATGGTCTAGATTGCCATTCTACTGTGTGAACTTGTTAAGTCATTTAACTTTTCTAGACTTCAGTCATTTAACTTTTCTAGACTTTGTTCTTTTAAAATGAGAAGTTGAAGTTGAGTCCTTTCTAACTCTAAAAGGTAGTGACTCCTATCTGACTTGATGACTTATTTATAAGGATAGTATTTTAACTTTAAAATTGACCTAGCATGTTTTAATATTTTGTTATTATATAGTTAGGCATGTGCTTTGTGGAGTTGCTTATAGGATTATGTTTTGTAGAATGTGACTTGGTTAAAATTTTTACTCTTAAGAAGTATTATAATAGATAGAAAAAGACTATTATAATTCAGGCTGTGTCAAAGGCTGTCACCTTCCCTCCAGAACTGTCTTTTATCATGTCAGACTGTGTCTGAATACTTAACTCGATTTAGAGCATTGGTTCCCAGCTTTTTCTTATTATACCATAAATTGAACACTAATGAAGTTTGTGTTCCTGAAGCCTAAAGAGAAAATCAGATATGGTAGTTAGTACTGTTTAACTGTTAAGCAGTTTCCTCTGCTATCATGCTTTTATTCATTCATTAGAAGTCCAAACATGGAAAGGTTGAGGGCACTACATAATTTGTGGGACCAAGGGCAAAGTGAAAGTTTGGGTCCCTTTGTTCAAAAAGAATGAAAAAAAAGCTGCTAAAGGTAGTAAAATATATAGTTTTTTCTTCCATGTCTTTCCTTTGACTTGCCATAGGGTTTTAAAATTTTTCATTTAATCTCATTTTAAGGAAATAAAAATGAAAAATTTAAATCATTATCATATATTTTACCATTCATTTTTAATATTTGCATGATGCCCATTTTAATGAAAATAAAAGAGTATTTATCTTATTTGTGGAATCACTGAAATTATACAATTATATTTTATAACTTGTTCTTGCATGTGTAGTTTTTACCAAAACAGTAGAAACACAAAACTAACTCAGCTGTTTTTATTTCTTGATACAATGCATATTGGCTTACTGATGAATAAGGAAGGCCTACGAGAAAATAGAAATTACGGGTTGTCCTGTCTTTGCCTTTCCTTCTTTGTCATCATATTCTGCATAAGTGGTTGCCTAAAATGGACAACTAACAGGAGTAAAAGAGGATATGATAGTGCTCTTTGGTTGTTCATGTTTTATAGAACACCATCGCCTTCTGAGTTCCAAGCAAACTGTGTCCTCTTGGGGGCCTCTTGTGGCCTCTTGAGCGCCCTCTTCTCCAAATAATTGTTAGAGTAGTCTTTGTGCTCTGCGGCTGGGGAAGAAACTTATTTTTCTGAGGATCCTTGCTAGTCCTTTTTGGTAGATCATTGTCAGAAGGACCCCAGGTTGTAACCAGTGAGTTAAGGAAATTGATATTAACCTTGTGCATAGAATTAAATTGTTTAATAGGAAGAACCAGAATACAAGTCTTATTGTTCTGTTTTCTGGGACATGAACATAGTTTCATGAGTGTGGAATATGTTTGTCAAATTAAAATTTCTCTCTACATGCAGTTAATTAATCCATTATAATTTGAACCTGATTTTAATGGAAACCAACCAAAATTGAACATCAATGAGTAAGTCAATCTCTGTGCCAGAGATTAGGAGACTTTTTGGGTCATGGTGTCATACAAATTTGAAGTTAGACATGGTATTAGAGGCTGTGACTTGGTAATTCAACTGTTTCATCTTATCACCAGTGTGTGCTGATTCCTACACAGGGGCAGCAACAGTGTTCTAATAAACTTAAAGCTGTGGTGATGCTGTAATTGGTATTGGTAGTGGTTGAGGTCTGGGCTAGTCTGTCTGAGCGGGTCCTGTGCAGACACCATTCTCCATGCTTATATTTGTTCTGCCCATTTGTGGCACCTTGCGATTGTAAATATTGGTGTGATCCATCTAGTTCAGGTACTTCTCCTTAATATTACTGTGTTCACATTGTATTCTGCATATATGTTATACCTAGGAGTTACACAGCTAATGTTTTGAAGAGTCTGGGGAGGGAGTGGCACCATGCAGCGCTGCTTGTGGGCTCTCAGTTCCCTAACTAGGGTTTGAGCCTGGGCCACGACAATGAAAACCCAGAATCCTAACCACTGGTCATCAGGGAACTCCCTTAAAGAGGTTTTTATTTAACTCAGAATTTCATAAGGAAAATAGAATTCACTGAAGGAAAATAAATCTGTTATCTAAAAATAATGCATAACTCTTGACTGTAGTTATCTGGCATGATGAATAAAATGCGAAAAGATGTAATGCCAGGTCTTGGTGTCCAAAAGTCTGTGGATTGTGTTGTATAAAATACTTTCTAAAAAATGGTTTTATAAAAGCTTTGTAATTTTACATTACAAAATAATTCCATATGTTCGTTTTCTCATAGAAATCATATATCTATGGTGCTTCTTACTTCTATCAAATATCCATCCATCTGCACCGATCAGTTAAATTGCTTCTCATAACAGATTAATCTTGACAAATTTTGTTGTTTGGTTTTTATTATCATTGGATATTAATTGTACTGGCACAGTGGTGTATGAAATCTAGGGAAGAAACAAATCAGTGATATAGGAGAGTTAGTGGGTCTTCCCAAAGCTTTCATTTAGTTAAATAAATAAATGTATGTGATGCACTTAGCACTGTGCATGGCACAGAGGATGTGGGCAGCAAGTGTTTTGAAAATAAATAAAAATTTAGATTCTTGTAAGCATTAGTATTAATTATATTAGGGACTCTAATCAGTCTTCTATCTTTTAGATTTGAAAGAAGCAGGAAATAGGGCGTCGGACCTAAAAGGAAACAGGAAGTCTACCCATGTTTTTATTTCACATTCCACTTGAAGTATCTTGGAAACACAGGGTAAAGCATCAGACAATAGTTGTATATGGATTTTTTTTTTCTTTTTATCTATCACTTTATCTACTTTGTTTTATATTTTTATTTTAGAATACGGGGGATGGAGCATTCTGTGTCTGGATGCCTGGAATGTCTTGAATTGATTCATTAATATCAGGAACATTATGTTTTTTTTGTCAAGGAGATAAGTTTTCTTTCCTTTCCCATTCATTAGTCAAAGGAACAAAGTATTCTTAAATCCTCATGCAAGCAGGTATGTGATTCAAAAAACAAATCATTTAGATCATACAGGATGTGGAAAGAACTCAAAAAGATATGTAAGTAATAACCTAATTGTATTATAAATGAGTAATATACAATCATACTGAGGGAGATTAGGAAAAGAATAAGCTTAAGTTACTTTGAAAAACCATAAAGTTAAAGACAAAAAATATTATACCCAGATACTGTACTGTTGGTTTCTTTCTACTTTTAATGTATACTTGTATTGGACAAATAAGTAAAAATATTATCAGTACGTCAGACATAATAAAGCTCTACCTGGGTGGGCATGTCATACTTTATGTATTGTATCTGTACTGGAACACACTTAACAAGTGTCTTTGTGCTGCCCCTGTATCATTTTAGGATGGCTTAAATTAAAGTTTTTGGAAAAACCATGCTTTGATATAGTATCTGCACAGCAGGAGAGTAATCTTCCCAGTATAAGATATTAAATTATATCTTTTTGGTGTTGGTTCTCATAAATCTTGGTGTCCCTCCAGTATGTTACTGATTTTACAGTTTGTAGCACTGTTTGGTATGAGAGTCATTGTAGATACTGAATTCTGAGTTTACTTCATTTTCTGGTTTATCCTTGTTTACACAGGCTTTTTTTCAGTTTGACTTGAAGTCTTAGGTTGAGGCTGAGGCTATCACATGTTGCAAACAGAATAGTATTGTAGGGAAGAAAAAGCCATTTTCTCTACCTTTTGTGTTCTTGACTAGGGCTGTGTTACAAAAGACTGATTAACAGCAGAAAAGCATACACATTTATTATTTTTAAAAATTAAAAAAATTTATTTGGTGTTATACATGACATAGGAGCTTTCATAAGGAAATGAAGACCCCAAGAAGCAGATAAGCCTGGGCATTCTTTTTTTTCAAAGATGTCTTCTAGGTTTTTTTTTTAATTTTAATTTTTAAAAATTATTAAAATATAACACATTTACAGGATACTTGGAAGATAAGGAACAAAGTTACATATAGTTTCACTTTATATTACAATTTTTTTAAGTAGATAAATTAAGATTTTTAGTTGGAGTTTCAGTATCAAATTCTCAAAAATTAATAGAATGAATATATAGAGAAGTAGAAGAGCTTGAGCAGTCTTACATTAGGTTTGATGAGGCGTGGGGAATTGTGAGAAATGTGATAGGACGATGGGATATGAGCTATGAAGGTAGTAAACTAGGGGGAAACAGAGTAAGACCTGTTCCTTTGTCCCTCTGGCTTTGAGTCAAGGATGCTCTTTTTTTCCTCCAGGTATAGAGGTGCCATCTCTCATCTAGAGGTTTTTTGACTTGCTTCAGAAGAGATGGGGGAGATCAGAAAGTCCTTCCTGCATCTGTTAGTCAGATTCCTTCAGCTTAATATATTCACTATGCAAAGGTACCATATTTTAGAGTGGTGTTTTGAACCCCATCAGTATCACAAATACTCTTTATATTTATGATCAAGAACTTAGAACTCTACTCTTTTCACTTTAGAGTACATGTCCAGAGATAGATCATTAGAGTATAGCTATTATTCCGTAATTTGTATATTATTAACTTAATGTTATATATACTAAAATTATCCTATGATATATTTCTGTCTACTATCTTTGTCTTTAGATGAAGTTTGTCAGAGCCTGCCTGGGTGTACAAATGATAGTTTTCTGAATATTCTCCATAGTGGGCCAATGTATTTTACACGTTAAGATGTGTTTTAAGTGTCTATGGAAATGAACTGCAGCGTACTTCAGGCTCCCCCATTACTTATTAACCTCATTTTAAAATGGATAATTTCCAACAGTGCTACTGTCCTATTGGCTTTGTGCCAAATGGAACGGGTTTTCTGCCCTTATTTTATTTGGAGTCTTATAAAGAAAATATCCATTATATTTCTGAGGAGCTTTGCCAAGATCAACAATTATCACCTTGAGTTTCGATAGTATTTTATAGTATTCAAGTGTTCTCGCATATTTCCTCATTTGCTAGAGGTTATATCAGTGCTTTTTCTATGGTGGGAATAGTAGTCCAGTCTGTCATCACTTATTAAGGTATGTTTTGTCATAGTTTTAAGATGTAACTTGTATATATCACCAATAATCTGCAATAAAAATACAGGCAAGAAGTGTTCTGTAAATTTTATAATCAGGAGATAATAAATCTTGAAGGAAAACTATACTTTATATAAGCACTAACCACACTATTTAAAATTTTTTTTCTCAAACTTACTTTTCTATGTTTCTACCTATGATGGATCCAGTGTCTTCAGTAATTACTCTTTCATGGGTAGTTCTAGGATTATGTAATTGAAGCATGAAGAAGACTATTTTTTACATGTGTATTTATCATTTGCCTCTATGTGTAAGTATAGGACAGTTGATCCTCATTATTTGTAGTGATTTATTTGCAGATTCATCTACTCATTAAAATTTGTAACCTTTCAAATGGATATTTGTGGCACTTTTGTGGTCACTTGTGGACATACGCAGAACTGTGAAAAATTTGAGTCATCTGATGTGAATGTTCCCAGTTGAGAGGTCAGACAAGGCAATGCACTGCCTTGTTTCAGTTCTTAAATTATAAACAAATGTCCTTTCCATGGTCTGTTTATTTGCCACATTTTCTCATTTTTGTTGATGATTTCACTGCTTAAAATGGCCTGCAGATGTAGTCCTGTGTTTGTCTGGTGTTCCTGAATGCAAGAAGACTTTTCTCCTTGTGGAGAAAATACTAGATAAACTTCATTCAGACATTAGTTGTAGTGCTGTTGGTTCGGTGTTAATGTAGCCATATTATATATTAAAAAAGGTTTAATATATATTAGATAAGGTTTCTTAAGCAGAGACATACAGACACTGAACAGTATTATATATTGTTTGGTTGATGAAAACGTTGTGACCAGAGGCTTTAGGAATCTAACCCTGTTTTTCCTCCAGTTCATTATTTGCTAATTCAGTGTTTGCAGCAACTTTATAGAACATATAAGAATCAATTCTCTGTGTGTGCGTGTTATTATGATACCCATGTTCTGTATTATAAATTACATATATTATTAATGATATTACATATTTTATATATTATTAATTATATATGTGTTATATATATTCTGCTCTCACCAAATCCTACAAAAGCATCCATACTCTTATGAATGAAAAAAATGTGTTTAGACACAATATAATAGCCAAAATTCATAGTCTGGCTCCAAATTCTGTTTTCTTTTTAGATTCTTACTGTCTGCTTTCCCTAAGAAATATCATATAAAAAACTGATTGTTAGATTCCAGAAACAGTGAGTTTTCCCCTCACATCTTTTTATTTGATAATTAAATTGCCTTGATTTTTAAGGTAAAACTGAATATCATGTACTGTTTTGTTTTAAATTTCAAATGCCTTTTTCTTTAGTGATTGATTTATTTAAATGAATATTCTAATTAGGATAATTAGAATTTTTCTAGGTAATTTTTGTTGATTCTCTTTTGGGCTTTTTAAGTTCAGCCTAGAGTAGAAAATGGGAAATATTAGAGTTTCAGTTTCTGTAAGTAAGGTCTTACATATTTAGTGTATCTAATGTCTCCAGAAGAAAACAGTATCTTGTTGATTCTTAAGCTTTTCACTACTATTTGTTTTCCAAAAAGCACAGTGAGACAGTAGAAAACAATTTATTATATAAATAAAAGAAGGGAATGATATGCATTTCCTTCAAAAGGAATCAGAATATTTCTGTTAACAATGCTTACTTATCCCTTTTCTTTTTCTCTCAGAGGTAGAATTGGTTAATTAATTGCCTAGTGCTGCTTATTGCTTACCATAAACAGAGGAATTAGGATGTCTCTAAAATAAGAGACTAAGAAAAAATAAGACTTACCATAGACAATAATGGAAAGGTCTAATGTCTATTTGAGATACACATATCCAAGAAATATTGAGCAATTGCAAAATTAAGCTTGAAGGTAGTATTTTTACTAAATATATAGCACAGTTAATGAAATTAATTTATACACAAACTTAGTGAATTTTATTGATTAGTTTTACATATCCAGAAACTCCTTTCAAATATTGCTTCTAATTAAGTGTTCTGGGTTTAAGTTGGAGGATGGGACCTGCAGGACTTCCCGTGCAGTGGTAAAGAATCTGCCTGCCAGTGCAAAAGACACAAGAGACATGGGTTCAGTCCTTTGGTTGGGAAGATCCCATGGAAAAGGAAATCGCAACCCACTCCAGTGTTCTTCCCTGGCAGCCTACAGTCCAGAGGGTGGCAAAGAGTTGGACATAACTGAGTTGTGTGTGTACATACCCACCCACCCACACACAGACACACTCGGGGCCTGCTGACATTCCTGAATGTGCATTTGTAACCCTACATCCTGCCTAGAGTATGAAAACATTTATAGGAGAGTGAAAGAGTCGTAATGACAATGTTTGGTTATTTTTTCAATATATGAGATCCAATATAGAAGAAACGATTAGCATTTCATTTTTTAAAAAGTTGCGTTTTTCTTTTAAAATCAGGCAGTGTTATATTTACAGACATAGTTATGTATCACTGAAGGATTTCTCCCCCAGAATTTTAAGTCTGTATAATTACTACTCTTAACACTTTCTATAGTATTTAGTAGTAAAATATTACCTTTAAACAAATTTTTAAATGAGTTTTTAATACTGAAATGTGCTTAAGGGAGGGGAGTTTAGAAATTTAGAGGCAATAAGGGTGAGTATCACTAGAGTTCAGCCTCAGAGAAGAAATGCCCCCTTTTTGCCACTCTCTCTCCCTAAGAAAAGAGACAGTTCCACTAAATTACAGATGTTGGGAAAGCAGCAGTAGGAGCACCTGTTGATTTTTTGCATGTCGGGTGGTGTGAGGAGGAAAACTCAAGAATTTGAAAAGTGACTGTATAGTAAATAACATGTATTGTCATTTTATTTTTTAAAAAATGTTTATTTATTTGACTGCACGGGGTCTTAGTTGAGGCATGTGGATCTTTAGTTGAGGCTTGTGAGATCTAGTTCCTTGACCTGGGATCTAACTCAGCCCTCTGCTGTTGGAAGCTTGGAGTCTTAGCCACTGGACAACCAGGGAAGTCTTAAGCTCACTTCAAAAAGCATAAAATATCACTGTTAGTGAAGGTGTTTCTAACTTCATAGTTTGATATGTGACATCTGTTCCAAAAACAGCATTGACAGGTATAATATTAGAAGATAACATGCGTAAGCTCAAAAACAAGTGTAACATCTCTGTGGAGCAGAAGAGAAAAGTGTGGTAAATAGCCAAGGTCTGGGACTGGAAGTTGGCTGTGATGAGTATGAAATAGGTTCCTTTAGGGTTAGCAGGTTCCAAAAGTGACCATGTGACAACATCAGAACTAGGCTTGTCTTGATCCCAGGTGTTCTCTCTTCTTAAAAGGAGGCAAAACAAGCAGCTTCTTTCTTCTCAGTGTTAAAATTTTTTAAATTTTTTTCATTAACTGTGGACCTAAGGAGCACCAGAATGAAGACTCTCACCTTTATGGCCAGAACTTAGCCAAGGTCTCTGATCTGTGACTGGAAGTGCAGCATCCCCCTTATATTTGCAGGGCTGGAGTTTCAAAATGACATTATAGTTTTGGACTATGAGCAAAGTATAATCTGGGGGAAAATACCTGAAAGTCTCCTGGAGATGAAATGGTGAGAGTCAGTTGGGGGAGGAGAGAGAGGACAGACAAGAAGTCTGAGGCTGCAAACTCAAATTTCAAAACATCCGAGGAATAAAACCTAAGACTGAGGAAGATCATTAGAAATGAACTAGAAGTGACACTTATATGTGGAAAAATAATCTATGTGTGAAAAAGCTTGAAGAAAATCTGTACCTTTTTGACTGTGGTCTGGAAAAGGATTTCTTTAAAAAGGTATAAAAAACAATAAAGGGAAATTAATAAATGTAATTGCATTAAATTAAAAATTCTAGGGAACTTCCCTGGAAGTCCATTGGTTAAGACTCTGCTTCCAATTCAGGGGGTGTCCCCTAGTCAGGGAACTAAGATCCCTTATGCCATATGGCATGGCCAAAAAATTAAAAACAAAAAAAATTCTGGGACTTCCCTAATTGTCCAGTGGTTCAGAATCCACCTGTCACTGCAGGGGACATGGGTTCAGTCCCTGGTCCGGGAAGATCTCACATGCCCACAAAACAAGAAAGTCTGTGCACCACCTACTGAAGTCCATGTGCCCTAGAGCCTGTGTTCCACAACAAGAGAAGCCAATGCTTTGAGAAGCCTGTGCACCTCAACTAGAGAGTAGCCCTCATTTACTGCAACAAGAGAAAGCCCTTGCACAGCAGGTAAGACTCAGAGCAGCCAAAGATTAAAAAAAAAAAAAAAAAAAACAGTTAAAAATTGTTTATTTCTGTACAACTGGAGATATCACAAAAGTGAAAAAAGCAGCCACAGGTTGAAAAAGATATTTGTGAAATATATAATCAAATAAGGATTATTATCTAAAATAAAAACATTAAAAAAGTGGTTCAAAAGGAAAATGGGAAAGGATTTGCATTCACAACATAGGGAACGTAGGTGGCTAATAAGCTTCTGAAAAGCCACAGAAATCAAGGAAATGCCAGAAAGAAGATAAAAATTCTGGAGAGTCTGACATTAGCAATTCAAGTGGCTGGAAGTAATATATCACTTAGGCTCTGAGTTAGAATGTGTTGTTTAAGGCAATGGAGATTTTGGGATTATTACTGCATATAATCTAGTTTATTTTGGTAAAAAGAGGCAGTAAAATGGCTTTGGGCCTAGTAAGAAGGGGAGACTTGGAAGTATATGTCCTGGTATACCTTTAAATTACTATGCACATGTATTATATTAAAATATAAAATTACTCTGGTATCATGTAGAGACTAGATGAGGAACTAGTAAGGAGGCTATCAAAGTTGTTTCAGCAGGAGTTGATGACAGCCAAAACTAGGATGGTGTGTTGGGTACAGAGTAACATAGATAGATGGAGTCTAGAGATATTTTGAGGTAGAGTTCACTGCACTCTGTGATGAATTGGATGTTATGTATTTCTGCAGTGGAAATTTTATAGTGAGCATATAATACATTTATGGGTCCCAAATAAAGTGATTAAGTAAAAACTAAAGAAGTAGGCCTATATCAAGCTTTCACTATCAAAATGAAGTTATGTTGACTGAAATAAAAAATGCACAGTATGAGAGTTGTGTTTCTGTTTTATTTGGGATCTTACTGAGGACTATTCCCAGGTGGCTCAGATGGTAAAGAATCTGCATGGAATGCAGGAGACTGGGTTCAATCCCTGGTGGGAGGATTCCCCTGGAGAAGTGTATGGCAACCCACTTCAGTATTCTTACCTGGAGAATTCCATAGACAGAGGAGCCTGGAGGTCGCGAAGAGTTGATTTGCACAACTGGGTGACTAACACTTCCACTTTCACTTTCACTGGGGACTATAGCCTGGTAGACAGTGTCTATCTAACATAGGTCTGAAGAACTGTTCCAAAGAGGTGGAGGGTGATATCAGTGATTTAGGAGAAAGGGTACATGCAATCAAGAACGCGTTGCAGTAGAAGGTTGCTGCTGGTCACAAGGAACACATATCTCAGTTAATGATTTTAGTGATTTTTCTAAGAATGAGAAGAAGGAACAATTGGGTGCGTAAAATTTTCTCCTGGAAGTATTCTGGAGGCCTGTTCTTCTAGTTTTCCCAGAGCACAGAGTGCTTCATTCCGATCTCCTTCAGAACTCCTTTCAGAGTGTGTTTGCTGAATGTCGGTGACTGCAGTGACTTCGTGATTTAATTTTTGTAGAACCAGATGGCAAGTGACATTCTTAAGTTGGCAGTTATTAAGTTAAAAAAAAAAAGGCAGGCCTATATTATAATAAGATTCCATTATTTTCTGAGCCTTAAAACTTTCTCAGTTCTATATTATTGTCTCAGGTAGTTTGATTTCTTTATTCATTTGCACCTTTATTTCTGTTCTCATAGCACTTTTCTGTGAAGAATTTTATTTTGCCCCCTCACTGCATCACTGTAAGAAATATCTTTTATTGTTTCACCCACCTTCTGTCTGTTCCCACTACAGTTCTTCCATATTTTGAGCAGTCTGATCTTGCACAAGTGTAATTGCAGTGCAGTTTTTTTTACACACACACCAACAACTGTAGTAGATTCCTATCTGTAAGCCAATGTTTTATAGAACAGAGTATAACCCTCCACCTTACCTTTTCTTGTAACTCCTACCCTAAGACACACAGACATCCCCCCACACACCCCCACACACATCCACACCTCCCTCCTCTACACACACACACACACCCTCTCTGTCCCCCTCCCTCCCTCCCTCCTCTGCCTTTTCCTATAACTCCTTCCCTAAGACACACACCCTCCTCCCTCCTCCCCTCCTCCCTCTCTCATCCCTCTTCCTCTCTTCTTCCCCCTTCTCTCACATACATATACTTGCTCTCTGTAGTTCATGCTTTATCAGAACTTAATGATTTATATTCAGTTCAGTTCAGTCACTCAGTTGTGTCCGACTCTTTGCGACCTCATGGACTGCAGCGTGCCAGGCCTCCCTGTCCATCACCAGTTCCTGGAGCCTACTCAAACTTATGTCTGTTGCATCGGTGATGCCATCCAACCATCTTATCCTCTGTCATCCCCTTTTCCTCCTACCTTCAATCTTTCCCAGCATCAGGGTCTTTTCCAGTGAGTCAGTTCTTCGCATCAAGTGGCCAAAGTATGGGAGCTTCAGCTTCAGCATCAGTCCTTCCAGTGAATATTCAGGACTGATTTCCTTTAGGATTGGCTGGTTTGATCTCCTTGCAGTCCAAGGGACTCTCAAGAGTCTTCTCCAACACCACATTTCAAAAGCATCGATTCTTCAATGCTCAGCTCTATAGTCCAACTCTCACATCCATACATGACTACTGGAAAAACCATAGCTTTGACTAGTTGGACCTTTGTTGGCAAAGTAATGTCTCTGCTTTTTAAAATGTTGTCTAGGTTGGTCATAGCTTTTCTTCCAGGGAGCAAGCATCTTTTAATTTCATGTCTGCAGTCACCATCTGCAGTGATTTTGGAGCCCACCAAAATAAAGTCTCTCACTGTTTCTGTTGCTTCCCCATCTCTTTGCCATGAAATGCTCCTATTTCTCTGCTTCTGTTGTTATTGTTTTTGAATGCCGTTGTGCCTCTTGATATCTTACTGAAGTTTTTTGAGTCCATCACAAATCCATCATCATTCCTCATGCCTCTAGCTAGAAGTTTTCACATGTGTCTGTATAATTCTGTTTACTTCTGTCATGGCACTTTTCCGTGCAAAACTGTTCTTCCTTTATTTCCTGGATAAGTTACTGACACCACTATTTACCCTGTTGCCTAGGCCACATATTACAGGGGTTATCTTTGGTTCTTGATTATTCTCTTAATCTCCATGTCCATTTCCACCAGAGCATCAAATTAGACACCAAGGTAATTGTATTATTTCTAAGGAAATAACTGACATCATCTAGAAACAACTGTAGCATATACAGCATAGAGAAATTATTTTCTTAGCTCTTTGAGGAATTTTTCTTATTTCCACTGTACAGGTGAGGGAACCAGGTTCAATGAGGCTAGGGTTAGATGTTAACATTTTTATGTGACTTCAAGGCCTATGCTAGTTTTATTTGGCCCTATACATATTTCTCTAATCTATTCTCTTTATTTCTCTCTGTTACTGCTTTTATCATTTTTTCTCTTAATTATTGTAGTAGCTTTTTAAAAATAGTTTTTCATTGTGGTTTATCACACAATATTGAATATATGCAATAGCTTTCTAACTGGTACAATGCCTCTCTTCTTTCCCTCCTGCAATCTCTTTTTCATACTCTGCCAGAGTGCTTCTCTAAAATACAGATCTGTTCATTTTATTCCCCTGCTTAAAATTCTTCAGTTGTTCCCTGTGGCCCACAAAATGAAGTTCAAACTCCTTATCGTGGAACATCCATCATCTGGTTCCTGCTTACATTTTCAACATGATTTCCTACTACTCTCCCTTCCCCAGTCTGCATTCCAGCAACACTGTGCTGTTAATGGTTACTGGAACTTAACATGTTCTCATCAAGATTTTGCTTTTGGAATTTTCCCCTTGTATGCAATTTCCTTCTCTGCTGGTCTGCCCTTTAAATCCTTACTTTTGTTTTACAGTTCACTTCAAGCTACAGTTCTGTGATGTGGACATTTAACAATATTCCTTGACTTTCTCTGGAAGAATGAGGCAGTGTTAGGATTGTCTGCATCCTTTTATTTTTGCTTTCAGTAGTGCATTCAGCACATTGTACTCTGTTTCTCTCACTTACTAGACAGTGGCATCCTTAAGGGCAGAATTATTATCTCCTTTAAGACACGCTTACCGGTTCAGTTCAGTTCAGTCGCTCAGTCGTGTCCGACTCTTTGCGACCCCATGAATTGCAGCGTGCCAGGACTCCCTGTCCATCACCAACTCCTGGAGTTCACTCAAACTCACGTCCATCGAGTTGGTGATGCCATCAAGCCATCTAATCCTCTGTCATCCCCTTTTCCTCCTGCCCCCAATCTGTTGAAAAAGGGTAAGTGCAGAATTAGTTGCAGTTAACCCAGTAATGGGTTGGGGACAGTCAGAATCCATGCTTTACTGCCATGTTTTCCTTCAAAAGGATACAGTTTATCCTGCGTGGTACCTGTTGCGATTTGGAGAGTTTTATCTTCTGAGCTTTTGAGTTATCTGTGACTTGCATTATAGTGCATTGTCCATAGTAAAAAAAAGTATTGCTTCATGAATTTTTTGTTTAACTTGTATGTGTATGTATGTGTGTACTAGGGCATATGGCTAAAAAAAAGCATTTCGTACACTGTTGTAAGTTAACTGTAAAATGACACATCATTTGTTAATAGTGTTAATAGATTGGCTATTTTCATGAAAAATTTTATCTTAAAATACAGAAATTTCATTTGGTTCTTGGCATTGTCATTTGCAACAGTGCATGCCCTGTCTTTTGAATTAGAGAGCTCTGAAAACATCCGAGGAGATCATTGATCAAAGATGTTACATATAGGGTGAAATTTTTCCTTTTCTGTGGGAAATTTGACTTTTTTGGTTCTTTCCAAGTAATATTTTGTGATTCTAGCTTATTTAAGGTCCTGTTCCTAGAAAATGATGTATTCTTTTTTTACAGTTTTTTCAGTTGTACTTAAAATAACCTCAGCCCAAATTAGCTATTTTGAACTTGGCAGTTTTGCAAGAAACATGACTATAGAATTCTTTACTAAGTCTTTGCAAAATATTTTGTCTTACTGGAGGAATTGTGCTTTACTCAGCTTGTGTTTTCTTATTTTCACATTTTCTCATATTATCCAAATGGGAAATTCTTCTTTTTAGTAAATTAGCATCTCTTTGGGAGCGTCTCTCAAAAGCCTTAAGTTTACCTCTCAGGAATTTCAACTGACTGTTTATATCTTTGCTTCTTCTATTTTTAGTTGTTGCAAATAGATGTTCACTTATTGTATATTGTTTCACAGATATCATTTTATTCATATCTAATATTTTCTGTAGCAGCTTATCAGTTGTTCAGTTGTCAGCACAAGCAATTTTAGAGCATTTTTATCATCCCCCCTTGCCCCCACAAAAAAGGTTTTTTTTTGTCTCTTTTTTGTCTTTCTTGTCTCTAAGAAATTGCCTGTTCTGGACATTGCATGTAAATGGTATCATAAAATATGTTACCTTTTCTGTCTGGTTTCTTTCAGTTAGTATTATCTTTTTAAGGTACATCCATGTTTTAACAGGTATCAGTAATTCATTTGTTTTTGTTCCCTAATATTCCATTATGGATATATCATATTTTGTTTATCCATTCATCAGCTGATGGACATTTAGGTTGTTTACAGTTTTTGACTGTATGGATCACAACAAACTGGAAAATTCTGAAAAAGATGGGAATACCAGACCACCTGGCCTGCCTCCTGAGAAATCTGTATGCAGGTCAGGAGGCGACAGTTAGAACTGGATGTCCAGAACATTTGGAACATTGGTTCCAAATTGGGAAAGGAGTACGTCAAGGCTGTATATTGTCACCCTGCTTATTTAACTTCTATGCCGAGAACATCATGAGAAACGCTGGACTGGATGAAGCACAAGCTGGAATCAAGATTGCTGGGCAGAAATATCATTAACCTCAGATATGCAGATGATACCAACCTTATGGCTGAAAGTGAAGAACTAAAGAGCCTCTTGATAAAAGTGAAAGAGGAGAGTGAAAAAGTTGGCTTAAGCCTCAACATTCAGAAAACTAAGATCATGACATTCAGTCCCATCACTTCATGGCAAATAGATGGGGAAACAATGGAAACTGACAGACTATTTTTTGGGGCTCCGAAATCACTGCCAGTGGTGACTGCAGCCATGAAATTAAAAGATGCGTACTTCTTGGAGGAAAAGTTATGACCAACTTAGACAGCATATTAAAAAGCAGACACATAACTTTGCCAACAAAGGTCCGTTCTGTCAAATCGATGGTTTTTCCAGTAGTCATGTGTGGATATGAGAGTTGGACTATAAAGAAAGCTGAGCGCAGAAGGATTGATACTTTTGAACTGTGGTGTTGGAGAAGACTCTTGAGAGTCCCTTGGATTGCAAGGAGATCCAACCAGTCCATTCTAAAGGAAATCAGTCCTAAATATTCATTGGAAAGACTGATGCTGAAGCTGAAGCTCCCATACTTTGGCCACTTGATGCGAATCTGACTCACTGGAGAAGACCCTGATGCTGGGAAAGATTGAGGGCAGGAGGAGAAAGGGACGACAGAGGATGAGATGATTGGATGGCATTACCGACTCAATGGATATGAGTTTGAGTAAACTCTATTAGTTGGTGATGGACAGGGAGGCCTGGCATGCTTTTGTCCATGGGGTCTCAAAGAGTCGGACACGACTGAGCAACTGAACTGATCTGAACTGAGACATTTATGAAACATCATTTGCATTTTGGGGGATCATTCTTTTATTGTGTTTTCACTTTCTGGATGTGTATTTTGAAGCATTAAAGCTTTTAATTTTGATGAAGTTTGAATTACTTGTTTTTCCTTTTGTTACTGTGCTGTTTTGGTGTCAGCTAAGAAACTATTGCTTAATCCAAGGTCACAAGCAAATATGTTTTTTTCTAGTTTTATGGTTTTAGCTCTCATATTTAGACGCTGTTATTTGAGTTAATTTTTGAATGTGGTGTGATGTGAAAGGATCCCATTTCATTCTTGGAAATGGGAAAGGAAGGAAAAGTTTCCCCTTATTGAAGTTGTCTTGGTACCCCTTGGTTAAAAATCTATTAACCATACCTGTAAGGATTTATTTCTGAACTCTCAGTTTTGTTTCATTAATATGTATGTATGTCTTTATGCCAGTACCATGCTGTGTTGATTAGTGTCACTTTGGTAGTAAATTTTGAAACCAGGAAATGTGAGCCCTTCAACTATGGTATTTTTAAGATAGTTTTGAGCCTTTTGCATTTTCGTATGATTTTAGAAGCAGCTTATCATTTCTGCAGAAAGTATGTTGGTATTTGATAAGGATACATTGAGTATATATCAATAGATCGATTTGGGGAGTTTTAGCATTTTATCTGCTGGGAACAAATGATGGCAGGAGGAGAAGGAGACAACAGAGGCTGAGTTGGTTGGATGGCATCACCTAAACATTGGACATGAGTTTGGGTAAACTCTGGGAGTTGGTGATGGACAGGGAGGCCTGGCGTGCTGCAGTCCTTGGGGTTGCAAAGAGTTGGATACGACTGAGCGACTAAAATGAACTGAGCATTTTATCAGTATTAAGCATGACAGTCCATGCGTTGGACATCAGTGATTTTTCATGACTTTTTTTTTTTTTTTGATGACTTGGAAGGGTTTATTTCTAAGCACTCTTTTCTGTTCTCTTGGTGTATATATCTGTTTTTATGCCAGTATCCTACCATTTTACTTACTGTAGCTTTGTAGTGTATTATAATCAGGAAATACGAGGCTTCTAAGCTCTGTTCTTTCTTCGGAATGTTATGGTTATTCAGGATTCTTTTGAGATTCCATATGATTACTTCATTTTAAAAATATTATCCCAAAATCCATTTATGGCTGAATCACATTTTGTTTATCCATTTATCAGTTGATAAAGATTTGGGTTGCTTCCAAGTTTGTTTTTCTTCTGGCTAATGCTGCTATGAATATTTGTATACAAGTTTTTATGTGATATATATTTTCAGTTCTCTTGGTACATACCTAGGAGAGTTTTGAGCCTCTGCCAGATTGTTTCTCAAAGTGGCTTCTGAGAAAGCTGCTCATTTTATAGTCCCATGAGCAATATATGAGAGTGCCATTGTATCTGCATGGAATCAATCCTTTTCTTGTTAAGCTTTTTATTTTATATTGGAGTATAGCTGATTAACAGTGTTGTGATAGGCCAACACTTATTGTTTGTTGTTTTCATTATAGCCATCCTAGTAGATGCCATTGTAATTTTCTGGATGTTTCACATAGAAAGGTTATTTTGAGATTGGTGCAATAAAGAATATGATTTTGAGTTTATTTGTATTTCCAAATAGGTAAATCTTTGCCCAGAAGATCTGTTGCATTGTAATATCCTTAGAGCAGGGCTTTTCTGCCTTGACATTATTGACATCTTGTGCTGGATGATTTTTTTCTTTTTTTTTTTGCATGAGGAAGTATATGTGAATTTTAAAATTTCTGGCAGGACCCTTGTCCTCTGTTGCAGATACCAGTGGTACCATCATCTACAGTTGTGACAACTAAAATTGCCTCTTAATAGTGCCATAAGTCACCTGGGGGAAAATTGCCCCTGATTGAGAACTTTACTGCCTTAGAGAAAGAAAGAAAACATTTTTCTTTGTTCATATCCTTTTTTTTTGTCAGTGTGGATTTTCCTGTTATTGTCATTCACAATATTTAATTTTGCTCAGCAGAATTTTAATCTTTCAAATAGGAAAAATGGATTGTTGCCTAAAAACTTGCTAGTTAATTCTTGGGGAAGTTTTTCCTCAATGAGTTTGAAGTTAGATTTGTAGGATAAAGTATCTGCATTTTTTTTCCTTAGAAAATTTATTTTCGAAGTAAAGATTTTGCTCCTGAAGAAATTGTTAGAATTATATAACCCTAGATACTGAGCTACATGAGACATTAAGGAAGGTTTAAGTTAGCATATTTTTTGATATTTAGAATGAAACCTAGAGAAGTTATGTAGTTTGTTTCAAGTACCATCGTAACCTGACTGATGACAGAAATGAGATCAAAAGACATGCGGTATTTTGTTGGTAGGAGGTAAAGGTGTACTTCTTTGTTTTTTGAGTTTTGTTCTGTTTGTTTTTTAGTGGAGATGGTAAATTATTTGGTATATGGGGATGGAAGGATCCGTTTGCCTTTGGGTAAAAGTTAACTTACAGTCTTACTTCATATCATACCTGTAAAATAGATGATAGATCGAATATAGTGATAAACAGTAAAAGAACAATTTTGTAAAAATAAAAAGTGAGACAATGAGAGAATATTTAAGTCAGCATTTTAGAGCACTTAATGATGGATTCATGTCATTTATGCATCCAAACCCTCACATGTAGAAGAGGGAACCCTAGGGTAACTATAGGGTTTGGGTGATGATGATGAGTCTGTAGTCTCATTAGTTGTAACAAATGCGGCAGTTTTCTTGAAGATGCTGATAATAGGGGAGGCATGCTTGGGAACAGAGGTCATATGGAAACCTCCATAACTTCCTCTCAATTTTGCTTTCAACTTCTAAAGGTGATCTTAAAAAAAACCAAGCTAATCAATTTTTTTTTAAAGTTAAACACATATCTTTGGAAGGAAAAGGCTTTTCTGTATTTAGTGTGATGGAAAAATAAACTAAAAAAAAATCCTGATAGACTGAAAAAGTAAAAGTTGGGCCTCTTTGGTTTTTGACAAAACAAAACTTCTGTGCTCTATTATATCATTAGGAAGTCCTGTTGTTTTGGTTCCCAGTTTAGTACTTTCTCTATAATACCATGTTTTATTGAAGTAATAAACTCTCTCTGACCAATTTAATTTGTTTTGGAGTAGATCGTATTATGAAAAATTTACTTGTGTGTATAAATAAGTGGTTTGGTAGAAATTTTTATATGAATGAAGAACTGCTTACAGTAAAAGCTTAGGACTTGCTTTTAAGAATTTATCTTAGATACCTGGGCACATGGATATATGTATACTGAAGTAGTCATGTGGCTATTGTAGATATAATGTATATTGTAGATATAATGTAGATATAATGACATTTGATCCAGTAGCATGTGAATTTTACTTAAGACTTTGGAGATGTTTTTGGTGGAATTTGTTTTGGTGTGTAGTAAATAGTAAGTTATGGCTGAGTTGTCTGTGTGTGTAGTATTGTTGAAGTTTAATGTACATAACATTCTTTAAAGTACCCAGATTGATAAGTTTTGGAAAATGAATATGTTTGTGTGATTATCACCATGAAGAATAACATTTCAACATTCTCAAAATTTTCCCTCTTAACTGTTTACCATTGCTTCATGTTCTCAACCCTTGTTCCAGATTACTATTGACATATTTTCTATGATTTTATCTTTAGTATTTAATATATGTGAAATCAATTTATTGATTAGTATCATAAATTTAACTGTTCATTCAGAAGTATATCTTACGCTTTTTCATCTTTAAAAATAAATGATTCTGATAGTGATTAGACATTTTTAATTTGTCTCTAGTATTTCATGTGTACTCAGTTGCTCAATCGTGTCTGACTCTTTGTGACCCTATGGACTGTAGCTCGCCAGGCTCCTCTGTCCATGGAATTTTCCAGGCAGGAATACTGGAGTGGGTTGCCATTTCCTTCTCCAGGAGATCTTCCCAAGATTCTTAATCACTGTGCCACCCGGGACCGCAGTATTTTATATATATATATGTGTATATATATAAGATTTACCCTTGTTATTGCGTGCATATATGGTTCCTTCTTTATTGAGTAGTATTCTTTAAGCCATTGTAGATAATGTTGTTATAAATGAATATCTTGAATACTGGTATGTTTTCCATTTCACGGAGGACAGAAATTGTTGTGTACATTGGTAAACTGCTCAACTTTTCCAAAGTGACTGTACTGTTCTGCATTTCACCAGTAATTTATGAGAGTTCCAGTTGCTCTGCATTCTTTCCTAGGTGGTTTTTTTGGTGTGTCGGTTTATATATATCATGACTTTGAGGACCTTAGTATGTTCATATGTGAAACTCTTTTGGGTAAAAATTTTTTATGAAGGGTGCCACTGTTTGTTTTGTTCTATTTTTTTTTGTGTGTGTGTTTTTGAGTACTAGAAATTTGATCAGTAAAATCTTTGATTGAACAATCCTTTTTTATTTACCCATCTTTACCCCTATAATTAACTCTCCATTTAGAAATATACCTTAGGTTTTTTAATTTTTAAAAAGCAAAAACAAGTAAGGTTTGTAGTGAATTAGACATTTTTAAGAGTAGTAGTTAAGTGACATCCTAGTTACAGTTTGTCACCATATACTTTAAAATACTATCTGTGTCCCTTTGTAAACAAGTATTTTTAAGATGAAAGTGAAAGTGAACATTTGGATCGCAGCCATTCTGACTGGTGTGAAATGGTAGCTCATTGTGGTCTTGATTTGCATTTCTCTGATAATGAGTGATGTTGAGCATCTTTTCATGTATTTGTTAGCCATCCGTATGTCTTCTTTGGAGAAATGTCTATTTAGTTCTTTGGCCCATTTTTTGAATGGGTCATGTATTTTTCTGGAATTGAGCTGCATAAGTTGCTTGTATATTTTTGAGATTAGTTGTTTGTCAGTTGCTTCATTTGCTATTATTTTCTCCCATTCCGAGGGCTGTCTTTTCACCTTGCTTATAGTTTCCTTTGTTGTGCAGAAGCTTTTAATTTTAATTAGATCCCATTTATTTATTTTTGCTTTTTTTCCCAGTATTCTGGATGGTGGATCATAGAGGATCCTGCTGTGATTTATGTCAGAGAGTGTTTTGCCTACGTTCTCCTCTAGGAGTTTTATAGTTTCTGGTCTTCTGGACACTGTTGGTGGGAATGCAAACTAGTACAGCCACTATGGAGAACAGTGTGGAGATTCCTTAAAAACCTGGAAATAGAACTGCTTTATGACCCAGCAATCCCACTACTGGGCATACACACTGAGGAACCCAGAATTGAAAGAGACACATGTAAACCCAGTGTTCATCGCAGCACTGTTTATAATAGCCAGGGACATGGAAGCAACCTAGATGTCCATCAGCAGACGAATGAATAAGAAAGCTGTGGTACATATACACAATGGAGTATTACTCAGCCATTAAAAAGAATACATTTGAATCAGTTATAATGAGATGGATGAAACTGGAGCCGATTATACAGAGTGAAGTAAGCCAGAAAGAAAAACACCAATACAGTATACTAACACATATATATGGAATTTAGAAAGATGGTAACGATAACCCTGTATGCGAGACAGCGAAAGAGACATAGATGTATAGAACAGACTTTTGGATTCTGTGGGAGAGAGAGAGGGTGGGATGATCTGGGAGAATGGCATTGAAGCATGTATACTATCATGTAAGAAATGAATCACCAGTCTAGGTTTGATATAGGATACAGGATGCTTGGGCCTGGTGCACTGGGATGACTCAGAGAGATGATATGGGGAGGGTGGTGGGAGGAGGGTTCAGGATTGGGAACTCATGTACACCTGTGGCTGATTCATGTCAATGTATGGCAAAACCAATACAGTATTGTAAAGTAAAAAAAAAAAAAAAAGAAAGAAAGAAAGTGAAGTGAAGTCGCTCAGTTGTCTCTGACTCTTTGCTACCCCATGGGCTGTAGGCCACCAGGCTCCTCCATCTATGGGATTTCCCAGGCCAGAATACCAGAGTGGGTTGCCATTTCCTTCTTCAGGGGATCTTCCCGACCCAGGGGTCGAACCCAGGTCTCCCGCATTGCAGGTAGATGCTTTAACCTCTGAGCCACCAGGGATATATAAACATAATTGTGAAGAATTTTAAACTTGAAGATTAATATACTCATGAGAAAATTCTTCATAATTAAATATGTTCACTATAATTTTTAATTTCTGAAATACTACTCCTGCTTCTGTTTTTGCTGATTGATCGTCTCTATAAAACCTAATAATGGGTCTTTTAGGTCTGCAGTTTTGATATCCTATTAGTTTAATGTAGTATAATGTGTTAACAATGCTAAGTCATAATCTCACAGTATTTTGGAGTATATCCTTCCAGACAATTTTACATACACACATTCTTTCCTCCTCCTCCTCTTCCTGCCCACATAAATTTCCAAAATGAAATTATGATACACCAATGTTTAATATCGTCTTTTCTGTTAAATAGATCATCGTCCCCCCCGCACCTATATTAGGAAATCAGATCTGAATAATTTTTTATGTCTGCATAGTATTTTATTTTTGGATGTATCTGATTTTGGTAACTTAAATGTTTATCAGCAGAGAACTGATTGTTTCCAATTTTTACTATTACAAACAATGCTCCAGTAAGTTTTCTTTTTACATCCTTACATATTGGTTCTTTATTTCCTAGCATAAAAAGTTGAAAGGGAATTTGGAGGCTTAAGAACATCTGTATTAAAATTTTTTATGTAAAACACTAAATTGCTCTTTTGGAAAACTGGCAAAGTATGTAGATTAAGACTACTTTTAGAATGTTTTTAAATTTACTCCTGAACGAGTAGTTACTGAGAATGACCACTGATTGCAACTTAGGAGGAAAAACTGAGTCATTCAGAACCATCCTATGAAATTCTTACATATTTATTCTATATTTCCATCACCAGAATATAAGCATCTTGAAGGTAGACTCACTATCTATTACTTGATATGTATATGCTCTGTCTTATTCCTACCCTATCTCCAGGTTTAGAATAGTGCTTGGCATGTTAACAGGCAGTTAATAAATATTTGAGTGACTCTTTAATGACTGATTGTTATGCAATCTGTGGTTTTCTGTTGCTGTGAATTAGGGGAGAACAATGTATGTCCCTGCTGTTCTGAAGAGCTTGGATTACCTTAGGCATTTTGTCAGTCCAGAGTTGTTGTTGAGTGTGTGTTGCTTTTTTTTCCCCCCTCAGTCAGGTGGGCATCTTTGTGGACAGAGAAACTTTACTGGGTTTTTTTTCTTTTGTCTGTTTTACAATCAGTCTACAACACTGAAACATTAATAAATGATGGTAGTAATTGCAGTGAAGATAAACCTATTATTTCTTGACTGTTTTCTGAAAGAGAGTTTATCTGAGATATTCTGTGATTTACCTTTAAAGTTATATAATATTTCACCTCAGCCATGTTTCACCAGGAGATTATTTGAATTAGTGGCCTGGGGCCCCATGTCTGATTATTTGAACTAGTGACCTGGAGCCCCATGTCCAGTTGGACAGCTGGTTGATCTGGCAACACAGTGTCTTGAGGCCCATGTCTGTTCAGACAGCTGGTTGGCCTTGCAACTCAGTACTCAAAATGTTTGTGTGTATTTTAATCAGTGTTTGGTTGCCTTTATTTTTCAGAATCTAGGCAGAAAAGGAGTTAACACAGGAAGATTGCTGTCCTTAGAGAGATCTGCTTATAAGATTGGCCCTTGGCCGGCATCTGAGAAACAAAATTGAATTCTGGGAGTGTTCTCACCATTTCATGACTGATAAGAGTGGTTTACTATGCTTGAACTATTTGCACAACAATATGGTTTATTGCGAGCACCTCCTTTTCTTCTCAGAGTGTGGCATTTTTGTGTGTGCCAGGCAGAGGCTGTGTACGTGACTGTGATAAAAACTTTGGACACTGAGTCTCTAATGAGATTCCTTGGTTAGACATTTCACACATGTTGTCACAGTTCAGTGCTGGAGGAATTAAGTGCATCCTCTGTGGCTCTGTGGGGAGAAGACCCTTGGAAGATTGTACCTGATTTCCTCTAGACATCACCTCATAGAGCTTTTCCCTTTGCTGACTTTGGTTCTGGATTATCTGCTTTAGTCAATTATACCCTGAGTACGATGATGTGCTGAGTCCTGTGAGTCCTTGCGTAGTTTCGAGGACTCCCACTATAGCATCAAATTCAGGAACATCCTAAAGAGGCACCTTTTGAAGACTGTAATCTTCCCACTCTTCTCTCTCTGACATTATGGGAATGCACAGCAGAATGACAATTTAATGTGTTGTAATCTGGATAAACAAATGTATAAATTAAAAGGTAATTTTTTAACTTTCATAAGAAGAAACGTCAGTACTTGATGTACTGTGATTGAATTTAGAAATTTGAGTTTACACCAAATTTTTTAGGAACATTTCTGTTCGGTTAAGACACTCTTTTTGCAGTGATACTCTGAAATCCCATTATGTTTGCCTTGAGAAATTTGTGTTCCAAGAACAGGATACTGTTGCTTCAGTTATTCAGCAATTTGCCCCATTACTGCAAGGTTCCTTTGTTGTTTATTTTAGATAGTTCATTTTGACACTTAGATAAACAGAAGCCAAACACACAGCATACCCAGAACTAGTCCTTGAACTTTGTTCCAGGGTAAAGATAAGGCATTTAGACTTTTCCAGTACAGATAAATATATTACAGCTACTGAAAAATGGATGTTATGTGATTCTTGGATTGTTTAGATAAGCAGTGAAGGTCTTAAAAAAAATTCCTGCCAACAACACCAAGGGAAAATTTATATTCATTCATAGAACCAGCTTTTAAGAGGATTACAGATTAGGCACAAGATTCTGTGACTCAGGAAAACATTTGTATATATCATTTCACAACATGCCTGAAAAAATTCCTCTGAGCTATGTTGTCCTGTTCTTGTTCAGTTTTCCTCTGTGTACTTGTCTTTTTGAAAGTAGACCCAGCTGAGGAACTGCATGTGTTTAAACTGTACAGTTTGATAAAGTTTTATAACTGTGTATGCTTATAAAATCCCTCCCCCACAATCAGCATAGAGAAAATTTTCATCATCCTCTAAAGATTCCTTGTGCTCTTTGTAGTCAGTTTTTTCCTTTACCACTACTACCAGGCAAGCACTGATCTACTTTAAATTTCTTTTATTTTCTAGGATTCCATATACATGAAATCATATGAAACGTTATCATATATAGTATCTATCACTAACACAGTGATAATTGAGATTTATCCACATTATTGCATGTGTCAATAGTTTATTCCTTTTGCTTCTCATTAATATTTATTTGGATATATTACATTTGTTGGTCTGTCTACCAATTTATGGACACTTGGTTAGTTTCCATTTGGGGGCCATTGTAAACAAAGCTGATATTATACTTGTTTTTGCCTGGGCATAGGGTTTCATTTTGCTGGTGTGCTCCACTTTTTAAAAAAAATTGTACTTCTTGTCCTAGGTAAAAAATAAGGGAAGGAAACACATTAATCTTTCACCTATTCAATGAACATTTATTGAATGTTTTTGATACAGTGCCATGTGCTAAAGTCACAGTGGTGAACAAGAACTCAGCCCCTGTTCTTATTTAGAAGTTAAAATTTGATGAATAATTCAGGCACATAAAAGGAATAAGAATTGGAGGTTGTGTAAGGAATGTTATGGAGAATATGAAAGCAGACCCCCCCTCCCCCCCCGCCGCCCCCCACCGCAGGTCTGGGTTGAACAGGGAGGGAGAGAGTCTTTGAAGAAGAAATGTAAAGATGAATAGAGGTTGAGTAAATGAGGCCTTCTAGGTAAAAGAAATAGAATGCGTGATAAGGTGAGAAAGAGAATGGTACTCTATCATTTCTGTCTGGATGAAGCTGGGAGTGTCAGTAGTTACTCAGTCAAGAAGGTCCTTCTACATCATTTTAAGAATTTTGGAAATGAAAATCAAGGAAATGATAAGGTCAAATTGTAGGTAATGTGATCAAGTTTTTTGAGTAAGGACTTTATAATTTCCTCATTTCCAGAAATTCTACCTGCCATCTTTAATTCTGTTATTTACTTTTAATCAAGTTTTAGTCTAATGTTAATGTAAGGTTTAATCCTAAATTTTGGTAAGGATTGCTATTAGAAAGATGAGCAGAATGTTAGAGTAAGACTGAGATGACTACTTATTTAATTTTCTTGGTTATTTCTGATAAATTAATCAAGATACTACTAGAATACCAATCTTGAAAACTTTCATATATGTAACAGAAGTTTATTTGCAGGAAATCATTTTGGCAAGAGGCCTGATTTATAAGAGGCTTGGTGACAGTCTGACCTTCTGTAACCTAGTATCTTGTTAAGATACTGAACACTTTTATAGTACTTGCTCTGAGGCTAAGAAAACAAAGTAAAAATCCACTGTAATTAATCTTTTTAAGAAGTAGAGAATTTTTGTTTGGAAGCAGTGGTTCGTTTCATTTTAAAGTTGATTTTTTAAACTATTTGCTGTATTATTATCATGGTGTGTTCTTTGTATACTATTTACTTCAAAGTAGTATTGCTAGTTACTTGTTTAAGATCTCTTCAGAAAAGTCATTTCTATATGTATAATACTTTTCAAAGCCCTTTCACGTATCTCTGTAAACCATGGTGAACATGAGTTTGGAGATTGTGTAAACTATACAGTATGTATAGCTTCACATGTGGGCATCTCTTGAAAGGTTCAGAGTAGTATAAATTCTCCTTTCTAACAGCAATAAATATATAAATTGACCTATATTCTCCCTCGCCTCCCTCCCTCCTTCCCTTCTTTTTTAAAAGTGTTAAATATCAGTTTGAAATTTTAGAGGGAGAATATGCTTTTCTGGTACCCTGTACACCAGTGTCTGCCAAATTACTCCTATTTTCAGAATAGATTTGTTATTTGTGCATCTGTCTGTAGACCCTAGTATTATTAGCATCTGATCCAAAATAATGAATGAGATTAAACTTCATGTTGTGAGATTTTGAGCTAGAATAATAGCACATTGTGGGCACAAGTGCCAAGGGGCACATCCTGTTTCAGTTATTTATCGCTTCATATGATGGAGGTTTTTGTTCATCATTTCATTCTCAGTATCTGACACAACTTTTTCATGAAGAAAGTGCTCCGTAGTTATTTGTTTAACAAACTTTCAGCACATGACAATTGTCTTGTAAGTATTTTAAGATTTCATATGGCATCTAGTGTAGTACTGTGTACATATTGCCCTCAAATCAGTATTTTTTATTAATATGTTTTCCCTATATGTACTGTAGTAAGACATTGATTTCAAGACAGATCATAAGTGGAGATCTGTTTTATAACAGCAGATAATATGTGAAAATTTTTTAACCACTTCTTATGTAAAACTTTCAACATAATAAATTTCTATACTAAAGTCTCACTTAATAAATCTTATCTTGGCTCTGTGTGGGTGCTCAGTTGTACTACTCTTTGCAACCTCTTGGACTGTAACCCACCAGGCTCCTCTGTCCATGGGGTTTCCCAGGCAAGAATTCTGGAGTGGGTTGCCATTTTGTCCTCCAGGGATCTTCCTGACCCAGGGATTGAACCCTCATCCTCTGCATTGCAGGTGGATTCTTCACCACTAAACCATCACACTCTACTTCTATTTTAGTGAATATCTATTAGTATAGCTCATTTACATGGCTATAAGATAACTGTTTCTCAGGACAATCACATTTTTGTTGATTTCTTTGGCAGTGTGTATATTTAATGATTTTTTTAGAAGGTGAGAAAGTAATACAAATTAGAAATATTTTTGTTTTTAGTAAGCTTTGTTTTATATATTTCTTAAGGCATTATAGATAAGCCATTGAGACCATTAGAAACATATGCTCATTCTTTTCCAAAGTGTTTTTTTTTAAATCTTTCTAGTGTCAAAATGGACATTTTAATTCCAAGAACAAAACATAGGTGACAAAATTTCAATTAAAAAAACTTTATGTATTTGTTTTTGGCTGCATTGGGTCTTAATCGTGGCTTGGAGGCCCTTGATTGCAATGCATGGACTTCTCTCTAGTTGCAACTGGCGGGCTCAGTAATTGCGTTGTGCGAGTTCTCTAATTGAGGTGTGCAGGCTTAGTTGCCCTGTGACAGGTGGGGTCTTAGTTCTCTGATCAGAGATCTCCCCCGTGTCCCCTGCATTATGAAGGTGGTTTCTTAACCCTGGGACCACCAGGGAAGTCCCCAAATTTCACTTTTTAAAGCAAACAGTTGGACACTTTTTGCTTAAATTGCTTGACAACACATGGCCAGTTCTGTGTAGTGATACTTTCTGCTGAAAGCATTCATTTGCCATATCTATAAAATTTATTTTTTTAAAAATTTGAATGCTTAATATTTGTTTTCTTTGTTACTATTTTCTGTTAGAAGGTATTGACCTTGGCTCTGTTGTTTCAAACTCTTTTTATTCTTTCTGTATCTCTCTTTAAAAATGTTTTTGATCAGCTTCTTAGAACTTTTAAAAAATAATTTTATTTACTTATTTTTATTTTTGGCTGGGTCTTCGTTTCTTCATGGGCTTGTCTCTAGTGGCAGAGAGCAAGGGCTACTTGCTAGTTGCATTGTGGACTTCTCATTGTGGTGGCCTCTCTTGTGGAGCTCTAGGCTGGCAGGCTTCAGTAGCTGCAGCATGTGAATGCAGTAGTTGTATCTCCCAGGCTCTAGAGCACAGGCTGAGTAGTTGTAGTGTATGGGCCGAGCTGCCCTATGACACATGGGATCTTCTGGATCAGGGACTGAACCCGTGTCTCCTGCATTGGCAGATAGATTTCTCACCCCTGAGCCACCAGGGAAGCCCGTTTCTGTATCTCTGAGTTTAACAGATATTCAAAGTAAATCCCAACCAAACAGTAAATGTTTCTTTCATGTCACAGTTTCCTTCATTTTATGTTTAAAAGTTGCCTTCTCTTTTACTTGAGATGTGAATTTTCTGCATTATTCAAACGAATTTTCTTATTTATTTTGTTCTCCAATATGTTTGTGCCTATAAAGTAGTCTGTTATTTATAACTACAATTTTCATGTCTCTCAAATCTCAGGGTATAAATTGGTTATCACCAGGTTCTAAAAAGCTGTTGTGGAGTTAATTTGAAAAAAAAATTCTCTATATTGGTGTACAGTTTCTAGAGTTTTACATTTATAGATCTAGCTTGCAAGCTGTATCTTAAAGATAGAAAAAGTGTAGGCTGTTCTCAAAATGTTGGACTGAGAAAGTAAGATGTCCTGCTGCCAAATATACTGTTGTGTTCATGTCTGTGCTAGAATTCTTGCTATTTTTCTTTAAGCATTCCCCTTTAAGCAAACTCTTCCTTTGCTTTCCTAAAGTTCTAGTTTTTTTGATACTTGTTAATCAAAACTTTTGTCAGCTACAACCTGACTCCTCAGACTCCTCATACTCCTCCTTTTATCCACTTTTAGTTATTTGGCAAACATGGTTTATCAATAGAGCTCTACTTAGTTCTGGTGAATAAAACTAATAAAAACTCGTACTATGAAAAATAGAACATTATTTAGAATTCTTCAGAGGTTGATTCACATCTGAAAACTAGATAGAATTAAAACCACAACAATGTTTAAGTTGTTTGGCGTTTGGCATTAGAATAACTCTGCTATTAAGAAAAATAAAACCATAAGACTATTTGAAAGCAGAGAGGAAGAACATTCTTATATTTTAAGAGATGTAACTAAAAATTCAGTAAAATTTGATGAGTCACAAAAATATAATGTTTTATAATAAGTTTCAGGATTCTATGAAGTACATTTTTTGTAAATTTAAAACACCCTTGAACATTGTCAAATATTGTTTGGGATCCATATATTCATATATTTGGAATAGAAATATAAAAAGATACATTTGAAAGTTAAACACAAATTTCATGAATGTGGTTACTCCTCAGGAGATAAGATCAGGGAAAGATCAGGTAAGTTTCCAACGTTTAGACTAGATCAAATCTAATATGAGTGGGTATTAACATTTGTTAAATCTGAGTGGTGAGTACTATGCTTGATGTTATACTTTTCCGTGATTTGAAATTTTTTATAATAAAACAATTCAATAGGAAAAATAGTATTAAAGGAAGTAAAGGATAGAAGTGGGGCTTCCCTGGTGGCTTCAGGGGTCAAGAATCCACCTCTCAATGCAGGAGACATGGATTTGATCCGTGATCTGGGAGGACCCTGCATGCCATGGAGTAACTAAGCCGCGGTGCCACAATTATTGAGCCTGCGCTTAGGAGCCATCGAGCTGCAACTACTGAGCCCATGTGCCTCAACTACTGAACCCATGCGCCCTGAAGCTCATGTTCTGTAACAAGAGGAACCACCACAATGAGAAACCCACCCGCTGCAACTTGAGAAAAGCCCGTGCAGCAACAAAGACCTAGCATCAGTTCAGTGCAGTTCAGTCGCTCAGTTGTTCCTTCCAGGGAGTAAGTGTCTTTTAATTTCATGGCTGCAATCACCATCTGCAGTATTTTTGGAGCCCAGAAAAATAAACTGAGCCACTGTTGCCACTATTTCCCCATCTATTTGCCATGAAGTGATGGGACCGGATGCCATGATCTTCGTTTTCTGAACGTTGAGCTTTAAGCCTACTTTTTCACTCTCCTCTTTCACTTTCATCAAGAGGCTCTTTAGTTCTTCTTCACTTTCTGCCATAAGGGTGGTGTCATCTGCATATCTGAGCTTATTGATATTTCTCCCAGCAATCTTGATTCCAGCTTGTGCTTCATCCAGCCCAGTGTTTCTCATGATGTACTCTGCATATAAGTTAAATAAGCAGGGTGACAATATACAGCCTTGACATACTCCTTTTCCTATGTGGAACCAGTCTGTTGTTCCATGTCCAGTTCTAACTGTTGCTTCCTGACCTGCATACAGTTTTCTGAAGAGGCAGGTCAGGTGGTCTGGTATTCCCATCTCTTTCAGGATTTTCCACAGTTTCTTGTGATCCACACACTCAAAGGCTTTGGCATAGTAAGTGAAGCAGAAATAGATGTTTTTCTGGAAGTCTGTTCCTTTTTCGATGATCCAGTGGATGTTTGCAGTTTGATCTCTGGTTCCTCTGCCTTTTCTAAAACCAGCTTGAACATCTGAAAGTTCATGGTTCATGTATTGCTGAAGACTCGCTTGGAGAATTTTAAGCATCCCTTTACTAGCGTGTGAGATGAGTGCAATTGTGCGGTAGGTTGAGCATTCTTTGGCATTGCCTTTCTTTGGGATTGAAATGAAAACTGACCCTTTCCAGTCCTGTGACCACTGCTGAGTTTCCAAATTTGCTGGCACAATGAGTGCAGCACTTTCACAGCATCATCTTTTAGGATTTGAAATAGCTCAGCTGGAATTCCATCACCTCCACTAGCTTTGTTCGTAGTGTTGCTTTTTAAGGCCCACTTGACTTCACATTCCAGGATGTCTGGCTCTGGGTGAGTGATCAGACCATCATGATTATCTGGATCATGAAGATTTTTTTTTGTACAGTTCTTCTGTATATTCTTGCCACCTCTTCTTAATATCTTCTTCTTCCGTTAGGTCCATACCATTTCTGGCCTTTATCGAATCCATCTTTGCATGAAATGTTCCCTCGGTATCTCTGATTTTCTTGAACAGATCTCTAGTCTTTCCCATTCTTTTGTTTTTCCTCTATTTCTTTGCATTGATTGCTGAGGAAGGCTTTCTTATCTCTCCTTGCTATTCTTTGGAACTCTGCATTCAAATGGATATATCTTTCCTTTTCTCCTTTGATTCTTGCTTCTCTTCTTTCCACAGCTGTTTGCAAGCCCTCCTCAGACAGCCATTCTGCTTTTTGGCATTTCTTTTCCATGGGGATGGTCTTGATCCCTGTCTGCTGTACAGTATCATGAACCTCCGTCCACAGTTCATCAGGCACTCTATCAGATCTAGTCCCTTTAATCTATTTCTCACTTCCACTGTATAATGGTCTAGTGGTTTTCCCAACTTTCTTTAAGTCTGAATTTGGCAATAAGGAATTCATGATCTGAGCCACAATCAGCTCCCAGTCTTGTTTATGCTGACTATATAGAGCTTCTCCATGTTTGGCTGCAAACAATATAATCAGTCTGATTTCAGTATCAACCATCTGGTGATGTCCTTGTGTAGAGTCTTCTCTTGTGTTGTTGGAAGAGGGTGTTTGCTATGACCAGTGCGTTCTCTTGGCAAAACTCTATTAGCCTTTGCCCTGCTTCATTCCATACTCCAAGGCCAAATTTGCCTGTTACTCCACGTGTTTCTTGACTTCCTAATTTGCATTCCAGTCCCCTATAATGAAAAGGACATATTTTTTGGGTGTTAGTTCTAAAAGGTCTAACTCAATGAAAGCTATGTTGTGTGGGGCCACCCAAAACAGACGGGTCATAGTGGAAAGATCTGACAGAATGTGGCCCACTGGAGAAGGGACTAGGAAACCACTTCAGTATTCTTGCCTTGAGAACCCCATGAACAGTATGAAAAGGCAAAAATATAGGACACTGAAAGATGAACTCCCCAGGGCTGTAGGTGCCCAATATGCTACTGGAGATCAGTGGAGAAATAAACTCCAGAAAGAATGAAGGGATGGAGCCAAAGCAAAAACAATACCCAGTTGTGGATGTGACTGGTGGTAAAAGCAAGCAAGGTCCCATGCGGTCAAGAGTAGTATTGCATAGGAACCTGAAATGTTTGGTCCATGAATCAAGGCAAGTTGGAATTGGTCAAACAGAAAATGGCAAGAGTGAACGTTGACATTCTAGCAATCAGCGAACTAAGATGGACTGTAATGGCTGAATTTAACTCAGAAGACCATTATATCTACTACTGTGGGCAGGAATCCCTTAGAAGAAATGGAGTACCCATCATAGTCAACAAAAGAGTCTGAAATGCAGTATTTGCATGCAATCTCAAAAACGACAAATCTGTTTATTTTCCAAGGCAAACCATTCAATATGGTAATCCGAGTCTATGCCCCAACCAGTAACGCTGAAGAAGCTGAAGTTGAACAGTTCATTGAAGACCTATAAGACCTTTTAGACTTAACACCCCCCCCCCCAAAAAAAGATAAAAGACCTAGCATAGCCATTAATAAATAAAAATGTTTTTAAAAATAGATGTGGTACCACAAAATTCAAGAGGTCTGGAATGATACCCCAAAAAGCTGTCACAGAAGAAAGGGGAAGAATTGCTGATATAGATTGTACTGAATTTGGGAATCATGGGTTCATAATATAACTGTCATTTTCAAAACAAGGGAAAGGAATGAAAACAGTTATTGAGACAGTATTCTTTTTCTGATCTGAATAAAAGACTGTACTCTTTATATTGAAAGGATTATCTGAGTATCAATAAATGTATAATGAAAAGAGAACAATACTTAGACTCATGCTAATAAATTTATTGAATTAAAGAGAAAAAAATAAGCAGTTAATTAGTCCACGGTGAAAAGGAACTATTAAAATAAAGCTTCATCTTTGAAAATCTGACATTCACTATGAACAGTTTTGACATAAAAATGATGCTTCCAGGATTCAGGGGAAGGAAGAAAATATGAGAATTTGAAATCAGAAGCAACAATTCATTTGGCTGAGAATAAGAATTGACTGCAGTTGACTACCTAATGGTAAAGCAAAGAAAAAGATTTCTTTTACATCCTCTTAGTTATTTGGCAAGCATATTCACATAATGTGGATTAATTGTCTGTATTATACTTGTTTCCTTAAATGTCAGAAATCATACCATCAGTTCCCTTTGTACCTCCCTAGTGTGGGAGTGGGATTGCATTTTGGAAGGGATGATTCTTTTGCCTGCAGAGCTGTTTTGCATATTGCTGAATATTTAGCAGCCCTGGCCACTGACTTTAAAGCCACCAAAACCCCCCCAATCATTCTGACAACCAAAAGAAAACAAAATATACCTCTTTAATCTGTTTCCAAATTGCTACCCTCCCACCACAGGCCATCCTGCCCAAATTAGGAATGACTATTAATCTGTTGATTTGTATTCAGAGTGTTAACTTGCCTGGAGGATCCCATGAACAGAGAAGCTTGGCAGGCTACAATCCATGGGGTCGCAAGAGTTGGACACAACTTAGCAACTAAACCACCACCACCAGCACTTAAAATACATTTTAAGTGGTGGTTTTTCTTAAAATGCAGCTATTTCAGTAATTCCATCTTTTACCCAATTTTTCATTGTGCCATTCCAATGCCTATCTCCCATCCTTTTTTTTTAAGAGACTTAGTTTTTGGAGCACTTTTAGCTTTGCAGCAAAATTGCCTGGAAAGTATAGAATTTCCACATACCTGCCCCCTCTCCCCCAACCCAGACTCCTTCATTATCAGAATCAGATGAGCAAGTTCCTCTGTATTCATGGCTTTTCTCTTGAGTAGTTGTTGGATTTTTTTACTTTTCCTTCATCTATTGATATGATCATATGAGTTTTCTTCTTTATTGTATTGATGTGATAGATTACATTGATTTTTGGATTTCAAACTAATCTTATACACCCGGGATACATTCCCCCATTAAAAAATTTTCCCCAAATGCTCAGCTGTAGATTGACCTGGTAAGTCTTAGCCTTCTATGTTCAAAACTCTGTCAAGGTATTCTACTTTTATGCATTGTTTTAGTTTACTCCAGTTTTGGACTATTAATCCCTAAGTTCTTCTCAGTGCTCTAGTTCTATGAACCATGTCTAGAGTATCATTGCCAAAAAGCCCAACTTTTAAAGCTTAAGCAGTTTTTTGTTATGAAATATTTTAAACACATTAACACTCAGAGAAGTGACTGAATACCAAGATTTAATACATGTGAACATTTTGTCATGCTTGTACTGTGTTTCAAAAATGTGTGTGTGCATAAATCACATTAGTTAAAACTCCACTCCCTAATTTCATCCCGTTTTCTGCTCCCCAAAACTAATGCTTTCTTGAGTTGGAATGAATCTGCTTTTCTCCCCATGTACCTATAGTTTTAGTACATAAGGTATGCATTGATAACCTAGAGTATTATTTTGGGTTATTTAACTTTGGAGATTCTCTGAGTTTGGTTCCAGAATACCACCAAAAAAGTAAGTCATGTAACTTTCTTGTTTTCCTAATACATGTATAAGTTATGTCTAAAAAAAGAAGTACACACCTTAATTGAAAAATACTTTATTGCTAAAAAATGCTAACCATCATCTGAACTTTTAGCGGATCATAATCTTTGTAGTAGAGTGTTTCTTCCAGGTTGATTGCTGCTGACTGATTAAGGTGGTGATTCCTGGAGTAGGTGACTATGATAATTTAAAAAATAAGAGTAAGAAAGTTTGCTGCATCACTTGACTCTTCCTTTCACAAACAAACTTCTTTGTTACATGTGGTGCTTTTTGATAGCAATTTACCCACAATAGAACTCTTCAAAAGCGGAGCCAATCCTCTGAAACCCAGGTGTTGGTTTATCAACTAAGTTTATGTAATGTTCTGAATCCTTTGTTCCAATCTCCTGTTAATGTTAAAATTTTGACCTCTTTCCATGAATCACAAATGTTTTTAATGGCATCCAGAATGGTGAATCCTTTCCAGAGGTTTTAAATTGACTTTGTGCATATCTGTCAGAGAGATCACTATTTATGCCAGTATTCCCTTACAAAATGTATTTCTTAAATAAGACTTGAAAGTTGAAATGTTGCTTTGATCTTTGGTCTGCAGAATGGATGTTGCGTTGGCAGGCATGGAAACAGCATTAATCTCTTTGTACATCACCTTAAGAGCTCTTGGGTAACCAGGTGCACTGTAAGTGAGCTGTAATGTGTTGAAAGGATTCTTATTTCTGCGCAGTAGGTCCAAACAGTGGGCTTAAGATACTCAATAAACCATGTTGTAAACAGATGTACTGTCATCCAGGCTTTGTTGTTCCATTTATAGAGCACAGGCAAAGTAGATTTAGCATAATTCTTAAGAGCCCCAGGATTTTCAGAATGGTAAATGAACACTGGCTTCAACGTCAAGTCACCAGCTGTATTAACTCCCAACAAGAGAGTCAGCCTGTCCTTTGAAGCTTTGAAGACTGTAATTGACTTCTCTAGCTCAAAGTCTTAGGTGGCATTTTCTTTCAACATAGGTCTGTTTCATCATCTATCTGCATTAAAAATATCTGTTGTTTAGTGTAGCCACCTTCCTTAATTACTAATATCTTAGCTAGATCTCCTGAGTAACTTGCTACAGCCTCTACATTGGTACTTGCTACTTCACTGCACTTTTATGTTAAGAAGATGACTTCTTTCCTTAAATCTTATGAATCAACTTCTGCTCACTTCAAACTCTTCTTCTGCAGCTTCTTCATCTCTGTCAGCCTTCATGAAATTGAAGATATTTTGGGTTAATTTACTTTTTGTCTTGTAATGTGGAGACATAACTTTTTAGAATTCAAATTGGAATTTAAAAAGGAATTAATATTTAATCTACTAACATATTCAAAAATTATCTGCACCAAATTATTTTTAAGGTTTAGTTTTAAATTTCCTTAAGTTAAATGTTCCCTTTTGGTTATACAGTTCTGTGAAGTTTGACAAGTAAATAATCATGTTAACTACCACCCCAATTAAGATACAGAACATTTCTACCCCTTAGAAAATACTCTTTCAGTACCACCATAATCAGTTACTCCTTCCTTCTCCCATCGGGGCTTTGGTAACCAGTAATCTCACTCCATTCCTGTAATTTTACCTTTCTAGAATGTCATGTAATGCATCAAATAGTATACAGCTTTTTCAGTCTGGCTACTTTCATTTAGAATCATGTATTTGAAATTCATTCATGTTCTTTCTCATGTCAATAGTTCATTCCTTTTTTGTTGCAGAGTAGTTTTTGTTTACCTGGTTTTCAGTTGAGGTACTTTTGGGTTATAAATAGTTTTATGTGACTATAAGTAAAATCACTATAAGCATTCACATAAAGATTTTTGTATGAACACAGATTTTCATTACATTTGTATCAGTATCTGTAGGTATCAGGGAATGGGACTGCTAAGTTAATTGGTAAGTATATGTCCCATCTGTGTCAGTACCCTGGTCAGTACTTGATACTGTCAAGAGTTTTTTGTTTTGTTGTTTTTAAATTTTAGTCATTCTAATAGGTGTACAATAGTATCTCACTGTAGTTAAAATTTTTTCATTCATGGTTTTAAGAAAGATGAGTTATAATTGACATGCAATATTATATTTCAGGTGTACAACATAGTGAATCAGTATTTTTTATACGTTATGAAATGATCACATGATAAATCCAGCTACTACCTGTCACCGTACTGCAATATTACTGCAATTACTGCAATATTTTTATCTGTAATCCCTATACTGTATATTATAGCACCATGATATGTTTATTTTACAATTATACGTTTATACCTCTTAATCTCCTTTACCTAGATATTCCACCCCACCATCCTCCATCCTTCTGGAAACCACCAATTTGTTATCTGTATCTATGGGGCTGTTTCTGTTTTGCTCTGTTTATCTCTTCGCTTATTCCACATGTGAAAAGTGGAATCACATGCTATATCTCTTATTCCACTTAGTGTAATACCCTCTAAATCCACTTAGTGTAATACCCTCTAAATCCATGCATATTGTTCCAATTAGCAAGATTTCATTCTTTTTTTTTATATCTAAGTAATATTCCATTGTGTATATATAAACCACATCTTATTTTTCTTGTATATCCATTGTGTGTATATAAATATCACATCCAAGTTGATGGATACTTAAATTGCTTCCATATATAAATAATGACACAGTGAACCTAGGGGTACTTATAGTTTTTCAAAATAGTGTCTTCATTTTCTTCAGATAAACAGAAGTTGAATTGCTATCTCGTATGGTAGTTCTGTTTGTAATTTTTTGAGGAACCTCCCTACTATTTCCTGTAGTGACTGAACCAATTTATATTCCCACTATGTACAATGGTTTCCTTTTCTCCACATCTTCATCAAAACTTGTTGTTTGTTGTCTTCTTGAGAATAGTCTGACAGGTGTGAGGTGTCTGTCTCATTGGGGTTATGATTTGCGTTTTCCTGACTACTGATGTGTAGCATCTTTCCATGTGCCTGTTTGCCATCTGTATGTCTTTGAAAAAAATATCTATTCAGGTCTTCTGCCCATTTTTAAAAATTAATTTACCTGGAGGCTAATTACTTTACAACATTGTGATGGTTTTTGCCATACATTGACATGAATCAGCCACAGATGTACATGTGCCCATTTTTAAATTGTGTTGTTTGGGGTTTTTGAGGGGGTGAGGGGTATTGAGTTGAATGTTGATCAGTTGCTAAGTCGTGTCCAACTCTTTGACCCTGTGGATTGCACTATGTCAGGCTTTTCCTGTCTTTCACCATCTCCCTGAGTTTACTCAAACTCATGTTCATTGAGTCAGTTATTCTCTGTTGTCCCTTGTCCTCCTGCCTTCAGTCTTTCCCAGCATAGAGTCTTTTCTAATGAGTTGACCCTTTGCATCAGGTGGCCAGAGTTTTGGAGCTTCAGCTTCAGCATCAGTCCTTCCAGTGAATGTTCAGGGTTGATTTCCTTTAGGATTGACTCTGATCTCCTTGCTGTACAAGGGACTCTCAAGTCGTCTCTAGGACTACAGTTTGAAAGCACCAATTCTTCAGTGTTCAGCCTTCTTTGTGGTCCAACTCTCACATCCATATATGATTGCTGGAAAAACCATAGCTTTGACTATATGGACCTTTGTTGGCAAAGTGATGTCTCTGCTTTTTAAAGTGCTGTCTAGGTTTGTCATAGCTTTTCTTGCAAGGTGCAAGTGTCTTTTAATTTCCTTAAATTAATGCAATTTAATTGCAGACACCATCTGCAATTATTTTGGAGCCCCAGGAGTCTGTCACTGTTTCCATTTTTTCCCCCATCTATTTGCCATGCAATGATGGGACTGGATGTCGTGATCTTCCTTTTTGAATGCTGAGTTTAAGCCAGCTTTTTCAATCTCCTCTTTCACCTTCATCAAGAGGCTCTTCAGTTCCTCTTCTTTCTACCATTAATATGGTATCATCTGCATGTCTGAGATTGTTGATATTTCTCCTGGCAACCTTGATTCCAGCTTGTGATTCATCCAGCCTGCTGTTTCACATGATGTACTCTGCATATAAGTTAAATAAGCAGGGTGATAATTTACAGCCTTGATGTAATTCTTTCCCTGTTTTAAACCAGTCCATTGTTCCATGTCTGGTTCTAACTGTTGCTTCTTGACTTGCATACAGGTTTCTCAGGAGGCAGGTAAGGTGATCTGGTAGTCCCATCTCTTTAAGAAGTTTTCACAGTTTCTTATGAGGTGAATGAGTTCATTATATACCTTGGATGTCAGCTCCTTATTGGAGTTAAAAATATCTTCTCACATTAAGTAGGTGGATTTTTCATTCTGTTGATGGTTTCCTTTGCTGTGCAAAAGCTTTTTAGTTTGATATTATCCCATTTGATTATTTCTGCTTTTGTTTCCCTTGCCTGAGGAGACATACCCAAAAAATATTATTAAGATTAATGCCTGAAAGCTTACTGCCTATGATTTCTTCTGAGAGTTCTATAGTTTTAATCTTAGATTTAATTCTGTATCCCCTTTTGAGTTTGTTTTTTTGTATGACGTAAAAGAGTGGTCCAATTTCATTCTTTTGCATGTCATTGTCTAGTTTTCCAGCACCATTTATTTAAGACTGTATCCATTGAATATTCTTGCCTCCTTTGGCTTATATTGATTGAGCATATAAAGCCTGGGTTTATTTCTGGGCTTGCTGTTCTGTTCTGTTGATCTCTGTATCTCTTTTTGTGCCAGTATCATACTGTTTAGATTATTATACTTTTGTAGTAGAGTTTGAAATTAGGGAATGTGTTACTTCCAGCTTTGTTCTTTTTCAAGATTGTTTATTGAGGCATTTTGTGTTTCTATGTAGATTTAGAATTATTTATTCTAGTTCTGTGAAAAATACTATTGTTATTTTGATAGGAATTGTGTAGAATCTGTAGGTTGCTTGGTAGGATGGACATTTTGATAATACTAATTCTTCCAATTCATGAGCACTGATAAATGGATTTCTTTGCATTTTTTTACATCATCTTTAAGACACTGAACATTTTCTGAGTACGTGTCTTTCACTTCCTTGGTTAAATTTATCCCAAGGCATTTGTTTTGATGCAATTGTGAATGGGATTGTTTTCTTCATTTTTCTGTTTGTTTGCTCTTAGTGTGTAGAAGTGCTGCAAATTTCAGTCTGTTATTATTGTGTCCTGCAACTTTACTGAATTCATTCACTAGTTCTCACAGGTTTTGGGTTTTGGTGGAATCTTTAGGGTTTTCTATATATAATATATCATCTTCAAATAGTGACAATTTTGCTTCTTTCTTTACATTTTGGATGCTTTCTATTTTATTTTCTTGCCTGATTGCTTTGATTAGGACTGTGAATACAGTGTTGAATAGAAGTGTCAAGTAGGCATCCTTGTCTTAGTTCCTGAAATTAAAGGAAAAGGTTTCAGCTTTTCACCATTGAGTATTTTGTTAGTTGTGATTTGTCATGTATGGGCTTAATTATGTTGAGGCGCATTCATTCAATATCTACTTTGTTGAAAGTTTTTGTCTTAAATGGATATTGACTTTTATCATTCATTGCGGTTTTAATTTGAATTTTCATGTTAGAGTCACATTTTTTTTAATGTGAAAATTTATTTGCCATGTGTCTGTTTTTAATGTAGGAAAAGGAAGTAAAGATGGATGGATCAGTGTTATTCTTGTATTTTTAGGAAAAGCTGACCAGCAGAGGCTTCCACATTAAAGGGCTCTGGGTGTCCAGGCATCAAGGGAAAGAGCTTTGCTGTGCTTGTTGGACCTTGTTACAAAGAACTAGGCTTCCTTTAAACATCAGCATCCCCAAACTGGAATCTTTCATCTTAAAGAATTTGTGCCATAAGTACCTTGTATTTATATATATATATATATATATATATATATATATATATATATATAAATAAAGAGTATTCTATACGAATGGTTCTTTAAACCAAGATCCCATAGCACAACCCAGAGTGTCAAGTTTCTTTTTTGCTGATGTCATACTTTATTTTTCTAGGACTTTAATCTTATTTTACTCTAAACAAAAATCCTGATAGAATTGAACATATATACAAATGTTCATAACAGTTTTATTTCTAATAGCCAAAAAACCCTGAAAACTGCCCCATAAGCTTCATAAGATGAGAAATTAAACAGATTGTACATCTCATCTACATCATGAAATGCTACTACATAAAAAGTAATTAACTATTGATTCGTGCAGCAAATTGGGTGAACCTCAAGGAATTTTGGCTCAGTGAAAAAAGTCAGTCTCTGAAGTATATGTACTATATGAACACCTGTGAAATATCAATCATTGAGTTGGAGAGCAGGTTAGTGGTTACTATTGATTCGGAATGGGGGACGAAGGGATCATGATTTTAAAGGGTTAACATGAGAGTGAAAATACGGTTGAATGTTTGGATTGCGATAGTATATGACAAAATTGCTTAAATTTTTTCTCACACAGATAAGTACATGTATTACTGATAAAATATGATTAAACTCTGTGGATTATGCTAATATCGATCTCTTGGTTTTGTTACTACTGTATAGTGATTGTGTGGTTTAGATGTTTGCATTGATGAGAGAGGTTTTGGACTACTCTCTATTTTTCTTTTCTTTTCTAGACTGGACTAGCATAAGTTTTATTCAGTGGCCAAAGAATGGAGAAGTGGGAACCTAGTTTGTGAATCAAATTCTCTTCCCTGTATTTCTTTTCAATTACCTATGGATAGATTGGTATTTAAAAGTAAAAAATCTAACATAAAAATCATTCAGAAACTTTTGTTTTTGAAACATATAAGTAATCATGAATATATTTTCATGAAAGGTCAAATAATATGATTGTATTTGTTTGTTTGTTTGTTTTTAAAAAGGGCAAATAGTTAATAGTTTTACTTCCCAGGTGATGCAGTGGTAAAAAATCTGTCTGTCAATGTAGGAGACACAGGTTTGAGTCCCTGGAGAAGATCCGCTGGAGGAAGAAATGGCAACCCGCTTCCAAGATTCTTGCCTGGAAAATTCCATGGACAGAGGAGCTTGTTGGGCTATACAGTCCATGGGGTTGCAAAGAATCGGACATGACTGAGTACACACAGAGTTAATATTTTCAGTACAGCCTTTTTTTCCTTTCTTTTCTTCCCTCATAAAAGCAAGTAGGTAGTATTTTTCAGTGTAAGCATAATGATGCTGATTTATGTCTGTAATGACAGTTAACTGATGCTGACATGATGAAACTATGCCATACCTTTATACCTTGCATTCTTGATAGTGTTATGTCACAGAGTGGGAAATATAAGACAGCTGAGTATTCCAGACATGCCACACCTGTTCCTGGAAATTAAATGCTGCATATGATTAGCAAATGCAGATCCCAGAAAGCTTATGTAAACAGAAAATGTTTACTTTATTTTCAGTTTTATATATATATGAAGCAAAATAGTATATGTTATCTCTATACTAATACTATCTTAATTGCTTCATTTATAGTTTCATGGTGAAAGGACTGGATGATTATTGCCTAGATATATAATCTTTGAGTAGGAATATGATATTGAGTATAATTCATGTAGATATGAAAACTGCCCTTAACACTGTTGGGGACTTATGGTATACAAAATGAGTTTTGTAAGCCTAATCTGACTCTGGGAACAAGTGAAGTCACCTTCCTGCTTGGTGGAGAAGATATGTATGTTAAATTGATAAAATATAGTACCACATAATGGTAAAGCAGAGCATCAAAAATGGCATCCTGGATATTGTGTATATTATGTGTAAAGGCCTGCAAAGCCCTTAGCATATTTGTGTGGTGGAAAGTGAAGAATGGAGAAGTGGCATGAATGGCAAGATTGAGTCCTAGGGCTGAATTACCCATTAGGCACAGTAAGCATAGAGTCCAGGACCCATAGTATTTTTGTAGGCCCATGAAAATGTTTTAATTTGTTTTAGAATCAGAAGGAAGAAAATGAAATTTATTGGTGAAGAAAATGTTCTGATATTTAGTATTAATGTTTTTCTCCCAATGCAGTTATAAAGTATACTTTTTAATGGAGGAAAGGTCCCATGAGAACAAAAGTTCCTAGGGCCCACAAAATTGATCATGTTCCTATTGGGTCTTAATTATAAATGGGCTTCAATGCTAAATGAAGTGCTTGAATTTCATTCTAGCAACTTCAGGGAGCTAATAGATTTTAAGCATGGTCCACTTTATCTTTTACGATGATATCTCTGTTAGTAGTTCGGATGTGACTATTTGCATTTTAACATAGTTATGTTAATCAAAATTGTTTTAGTGCTTATTACAACCAGATATCACCTCTTCAAAATGAGGAGAACAACTTTTAAAAGACTAATGTCTAATCACAGTACTTGGTTAAGGATGTCTCTTAAGAGAGCTAATTGACTATATTCAACTGATCAAGATTTGCCAAGCTGTTGATAAATTTAAAAAACCACATGTAAATAATCAGGTCTTTGTATGTGACAGTATAATGCTAGGCTAGACTCTCTCGTAATACTTTTTATTTCATGCCTTCTTTGCCTACACGATTTATGAAGGATCCAAAACTTTCTATAGAGATACTGCTGAAACATTCCAACAAATAGCATTTAAAAAGCTATAAGCACTCTTTTATGAAACGGATTTCTTTTCTTTGATTTGAGCAAAAGGTGGTTTGCTAGACATCTTTATTTTATATGGTAATTTGCTGAATCAAAATTTGAAAGAGTTATTCTTAAAATAGCAAAGTATATTTTTCCTATACTAATTAGACTTTTTTATTTATGCTGTACTGGGTCATTAGTGCTGCGTGCAGGCTTTCCTTAGTTGTAGTGAGCAGGGCCTGTTCTTCGTTGGGAGTTTCTCATTGTGGTGGTTCTCTGTTGTGGAGCATGGGCTGTAGAGCTTGTGGGCTTCAGTAGTTGCATCAGATGGGTGCAGTAGTTGAGGCTTCTGGGCTTATCTGCTCCGGGACATGTGGGATCTTCCTGGACCAGGGATCAAACTCGTGTCCTGTGCATTGGCAGGTGGATTCTTTATCACTAAACCATCAGGGGAGTCCAGGCTGAAGTAATTTTAAGAAAAAAATCAGTGAAAACTGAGAGACAATAAAGGTATGATTCATTGTACCTACATTTGTACCTTTATTGCTTTGATGATATTGGGGTGAAGAGAGAGGGAAACAGAGAGGAGATCGGATTTGTTTATTGTCTTTCTCCATAAGGAGTCTTCTAGGTTTCATTCATTGAATTATTTAATAATGACACTAAAATTTTATGCCATTACCCTCATGCCTTTTGCTGCTTTTCTATTCTAAAAGAAATCCAAGAAGAGGAAAAAATTTTATTTTGTGTCATTTCATGATAATATTCTTTTTCTTTTTATTTTTAAATTAAATAAGGCATTTTCTTCTACTTCCAGGTATGGTTAGATCCCTATTCATTAACTCAATATTCAATACAAAATTCTAGACAAAATGGATAAGAACAAAAGAGAAGGAGAAAAAATAGACTATCTTGGTTGTGAAAAAATAGAGATGTTTAGTTTATAAATTTATTCTGACCTTTCTAACAATAATGACAAAATTTCTAACAATAATGACAAAAAGGGAATCAGAGTGGGTTATATAATTTCAGCAAGTGGTAGTAGCTAAGGAGCCTTTAACTTTAATCAAGAAACGGGGATAGGGAGTTAAAATAGACATGCTTTTTTTAAAGATCTATATTACAGATTTTTCTTTTTAGTTTGCATCTTTTAAGTATCAGTCTCTCTGCTGTATGTACTTTATATGTAGAGATTTATTTTGATCTTAATAATTTGTGAAAGTTTGCAAATTAGGGTATTTATATCTAAGGAAATACTCATTAAATATGCAAGATAATATAAATGTTTGTCATTAAAGGAATTTGAATATGTGACTATTTATGATAAAATATGGTAGAATTATAATCAGGCTAATGTCCTAAGATTAGTTTTTATGAAAAAATGTACTGTATTTTCTGGCCATTTATTTGGTATTAGTGGATATCTTCTAGAAGACTGCCTGAAGTAATTTTTAATTGTGGAAATTACTTTTTTTTTTTAAGTAATTACTCTCTGTCTCCAAGTAAACTTTAAGATGCTTGAGGGGTGGAACTCTATGTTATCTACTTATAAATCCCCTACTTAGCCCAGTACTTTGAATGTGGTCTGTTGTAGTAAATATGGCAGGTCTGTGTTTCTGAATGGACTTGAGCCCACAGTTGTTGGTCTTTGCTTTCTTTTCTAGGGTTTGGACCTACCTTAGTATGAGAAACATTATTTTAATAGATCATCTGTAGTGCTAACATGGGCTTCCCAGGTGGTGCAGTGGTAAAGAATTCACCTGTCAATGCAGGAGACACGGATTTGATTCCTGGGTTAGGAAGATCCCCCTGGAGTAGGAAATGGCAACCTACTCCAGTATTAATTGCCTAGAAAATTCCATGGACAGAAGAGCCTGGCTACTAGCTAGTCAAACCATTAGGAATGTCTGCTTTATGAAACCAAATAAAGATCAGCCATTGCTTTTGATGACCATTTACTTCTTTGGTAGTCTCAGCAGTGTTGGTAAATGTTTGTTAGCTGATAAATTATGTGGCAAATGTGCTGAGATTGGTTAAATCGATTATGTATATGGAGAAAACTTGACTGGCATTGAAAATACATTCGGGTAACCTTTAGTATAAGGGATTATTAAGCATCTCTTTTTCTGGCTATTTTATTGATATTTTTAATAATGGAAAATCATTTTCTTTTTGACCACTAATAGGCTTAATATTTAAAAACAGGTTTATTAAGGTATAATTTATATAATAGCATGAAATTCACTCATTTTAAGTGAAGAGTTATTTTTTTTCTGATAAATTTTACAAAGCTGTGCGAACATTACCACATGTAATTTTGAAATAGTCCAGATAAAAATCATGTATCCATTTGCAGTCAGTCCTCATCCTTAGTTTAATATGGCTAATGATATTAGGTTTAGCATTTTACAGGTTGGTGTAAAATATGGTAGAGGGGGATACTGTAGAATTTCCAAAAATTATTCAGCCTTCTAGGTTTGTTGATTTCTTTCTTTTTAATTTTTAATAATTTAGAGCATGGACATTTTTCTGATATTTGTTAATTCAGACGTTAATATTCCATAGAGTGATGAGAATAATCTTTATAAGAGGATATTGGCTTTTGAGAAATGTGTGTTCAGTAAGTTTGCTTCTTCTTTGGAAGTTAACAAACTAATAGAAAATATTACTAAATATGTACAAAATTTCTCAGTTACCCACACCTTGTTAGGAATTTAGTAGGGAAATTTAAAGTTGTTTTCAAAAAGACTATAAAGGCTTTTGTAATAATTTTTTGCAAAGATTATCGTATAACGAATTTGTCATTTTTTCCTTTGTTTTAGCTTCTCAGAATCAAGAACGTCTCTGTGCATTTAAAGATCCATATCAACAAGACCTTGGGATAGGTGAAAGTAGAATCTCTCATGAAAACGGAACAATATTATGCTCAAAAGGTAGCACCTGCTATGGCCTTTGGGAGAAATCAAAAGGGGACATCAATCTGGTAAAACAAGGCAAGTGATACTTTTCTTACCTGAAATAACTGTTTCATACAATTGAAGATTATCTAAAAGAGGCATGGAGATAAATTATAACACCGTCTGCAGGAGAACAGTAAATTTAAAAGTATGTATTCATGTATGTATTCACAAACAAGCTCCAAATTTACAAAGGGTAATTGATTTTTAGCTTATTTTAATAGTATGTTATTACAGCGTTAATAATATAATAACTTTCTATGAAGTTTAGAAAATACAGAAAACTGTAAGAGAAATAAATGTCTACAATTCCATACCGATAAAAATTTTTTTAAACTACATTGGTTTATTCCCTTCAGGTACTACATTTGTACTCCTATGTTATATGTTTGTGTAATTTTTTTTCCAAATTATGGTAATACTATATAAAAAATTTAATACACAGTTTCCCCATTTTAAATTATATCATGGATATTTTCCTGTCTTTAAATATTCTTTGAGAACACCTTCAACATCTATATGATATTTCATTGTATACATGTATCTCAGTTTACTTACACATTACTGTTTTGTTGGACATTATATTATTTTCCGGTTTTCATTGTAATATAATGCTTCAGTGAATATCTTTGAACATAATTCTTTGTATGTCGAATACACCTTTTAAAAAATTTTTTTATTTATGACTGCATTGAGTTTCTTTTGCTGTGCATGGGCTTTTCTCTCGTTTCAGTCAGCGGGGGCTCCCGCTCACTGTTGCAGTGCGTTGGGCTTCTCATCGCAGTGGCTTCTGTTGTGGAGTATGGACTCAGAGAGCACAGGTTCAGTAGTTGTGGCTCATGTGCTTAGTTGCTCGTGTCATGCAGGATCGTCCCGGATCAGGGATTAAACCTGTGTCTCCTGCATTGGCGGTCAGATTCTTTACCAACTGAGCCATCAGGGAAGCCCCAGAACAGACTTCTTTTTTTTTTAAACACAAAAAATATTTTGTATTGGTATATAGCTGATTAACAATATTGTGGTAGTTTCAGGTGAACAGCAGAAGGACTTAGCCATACATGTGGAATAGACTTCTTGAAGTACAATTTTTAGATTATCAAACATGAATATTTTAAAGACTCTTCATAAAAACTACCATGTAACTTTCTAGAAATGTTGCATATGTTTACATTCCCTCCAGCACTGTATGAGAGTATTACTGAACCCTTGTTATCATTATATATCATTATTTTAAAAACCAGAACAATTTAATAGATGAAAAAGTATTCTTATAGATGTTTTAATAGTAATTCTTCGATTAATTATGAAGTGAAAGATTTTATTAATGGCTTTTTCCTCCCACGAAATGCCTTTTTATGCTCTGCCTTTTTCTGTTATTTAAAAAAATGTGGTTTCCTTTTGGTTTGCAAGAGAGTTGTATAACTTATTTGTACTCCATCACATTGTTTGCAATTTGTTTGTTGTTTTCCTTTTAGTTCTTTCTAATCCTGGACTCCTAACTTGTTTACATTAAACTCTACTTGTAGGATGTTGGTCTCACATTGGTGATCCCCAGGAGTGTCACTATGAAGAATGTGTAGTAACTACCACCCCACCCTCAATTCAGAATGGAACATACCGGTTCTGCTGCTGTAGCACAGACTTGTGTAATGTCAACTTTACTGAGAATTTTCCACCTCCAGACACAACACCACTCAGTAAGTAAAGTAACATAATTTTTCCTGAAAATTCCTTTCTCCAAAGATTTTCAGAATTTAAAATATTATAAAAATATTCAAGTTTGGCCAAAGTAAAAGAGAGAGAGAGAGTTCCAGCATTATGAGAGTACATCTAGCTAATGGCTGAAATTGAAAAAAGGTATACCAGGATTTCCAAGATATGAATCAAAATATAATACTTTTTAACTATATTTTGAAGGGAGTGACAATATTAAGAATACAACATGTGTGCCTACTTTTTACCCAGCACTCCCATTTGTGGGAAATTGATCTTTGAAGACATACCCCCAACAGTATTAAATGCATACGCATAAAGTATCCATTGCAGTATTGTGTGTAACTGCATAGTATTGAAACCACATAAAAGCCTAAGAATAGAAGATTGATTGAAATCCACTATGGTACATACGTGTAATGGAGTACTGACGTTACAGCCATATTTGGAGGTAATGTTAGGTGTGTAATAAGCTTATACAATATGCTATCTTTTATGTAAAACAGAAAGCTTATCATTACATAACGAAGTGAAGAAAGGATAAACCAGAAAACAGTGAAGTTGGTTACTTACAAGGCTTGGAGGGAATGGAGCAAAAAGGATACAGGGAAAAAGAGTCCTCTGAACATAGCTTTATATTATGCATGTAGTTTTGAATTTTGGAATCATGCTGCTAATCTCTGTGTGTAAAAGTATAACTAAATCATTAAGGATGGGAAGGGGGTGCAATTCCAAACTCAAAGTAAATGAGCCCAGTTGTATTTCACATAAACATTGTAATCACACTTAAGGGAAAATGAAAGAACTAACCACTTTACTAAAACGGTATTTGACTGTATATACTCTTTTATGCAAGATGTGATGTAAGTGATAGTGGGGGTAGTTGCAAATAAATACTAATCTCTTGAGAAGATTTTATTTTCAGTAGTGTGGACAAAGCAGTTCTGAAATTGTAGATATATTTGTTTTATGGGATTAAGAAAATGAATATAGGTGTTGATATTCTTGAGGGACCTTGTTCTCACTGAAAGAAATAAGGAAACATAGTTATAGATGTGGAAATAAAAGAGAATCCTATGTGAATAGATTGTAGTTCAAAATATCATTAGGGACATAGTCCTTTAAAAATATCCACATATATGTGTTACATGCATTTATATGAAGCTGTGTGTGTATGTGTATTTCTATGTGTATACATACCTACCTACCTAAATATATTTCTTACCTTTGTTTGTTGACAAGAATAAGAAACAAAAGCACTCCAGTAACTATGAGTGTACATAACACACAGTTTTAGTTTCTACTATGACTCCCCAGAATTCCAAACTGAAAGCAAATGAAGCCACTTGTATTTCACATAAACATTTCTCAGCAAGGAGATCAAACCAGTCAATCCTAAAGAAAATCAGTCCTGAATATTTATTGGAAGGACTGATGCTGAAGCTGAAGCTCCAGTAGTTTGGCCACCTGATTCAAAGAATGACTCATTGGGAAAGACCTTGATTCTGGGAAGATTGAAGGTAGGAGAAGGGGACAACAGAGGATGAGGTGGTTGGATGGCATCACGGACTCGATGGACACAAGTTTGAGCAAGCTCTGGGAGTTAGTGATGGACACGGAAGTCTAGTGTGTTGCAGTCCATGTGGTCACAAAGAGTCAGACACGACTGAGCGACTGAACTGAACTGAACTGATGACTCCCCAGTCAATGAAACTTGGGCTCCTTGGAAATGACTTACGTCTAGGATTGGTGCAGCATAGGTACAAAATAAGCCTGCAACATCTTGTAACACTAGAAAGTAAGGAAAGAAGTACCCCCTAAAAGAATGGAGACTTGTCACAGTAATCAGCTTGAAGGATCCTCCCATGAGCTATGTTTGAGATCCTTGTAGTGCCAAAAAACTACAGTATTAAGTTATAAACCATTGGAGGAAAAATGAATTGGTTCTCTGTTGATAGAGAGAAGATAGGGCAGTTGTTTATAGTAGAATGCCAAGTGGTAAATCGAGAAGTTAGAAAATTATCATTATGCAGCTATCATTCCAAGTATTGGGTCAGGCAAGAATCATCAAATGATCTCAAATCTAGAGGGCAGTCAGTAAAGACAGAGGGTATTTGAATTTAGAATTTCTCCAACATATATTGCAAGGGAAAAATTAGTAATTATGAAGTGAAAAAATTGGACAGTACCTTAGCCATGTATTAATAGTGTCATTAATGAAGGGCAGATGCACATCCGTGATACCCTGAGGACACAATGTGCTAATACAGGACTGCATTTCAGCCAGGAATGCACATCCTGAATCTAATCACAAAGGTAAATCAGGCAAGTCATAAATTAAGAATGTTCTGTTACAAAAAGGGAGTTTGTTTCCCTTAAAAAATGTCAGTTCAGTTGCTCAGTCGTGTCCAACTCTTTTTGACCCCATGGACTGCAGCATGCCAGTCTTCCCTGTCCATCACCAACTCCCGGAGTCTGCCCAAACTCGTATCTGTTGAGTCGGTGATGCCATCCAACCATCTCATCCTCTGTCATTCCCTTCTCCCCTTCTTTTATATATAAAGAGTTTTTGTAAGTTTAACATAGCCTCTAATTTAAAGGTTAAAGTTTTTTTGGTTTGGGGCCCAAAATATTAACATTTGACATTTATTGTCTACCAATATAATAATAGGCAAAAAGTTACAGGAAGATTAGCTGTAAGTTAAGTGTGACTGGTTCCTAAGAAATTTAGTGGAATAGGAAGTCCACTGATGCTTTTGTTGAGGCATAAGTGAAATGTCTGTTTTAAAATAATTAAATCCAGCAGTTAATTATTAATGTTGGAAAAAGTTATATGAGGATTGTTATATGCCATAAAAATTAAGATTCTATTTGGACCATAGATCACCAATGATTTCTAGCTAGTTAAGATGCTAGCTCTTTGGTCTCAAGCATTTTTCCTCCAATCACAGCATCTGAAGTATAGTTTTCTATATTTTGTATTTCTCCTTTAAGAATTATTATTACCATAGAAAAAGAAAAGAAAAATAGCTTCTGATATTTAGAAATGCATGTCAGATATTTTGCTGTAACCCCTGACCTCAGGTTATTGGCAAGAGTCTTTAGCATGTGTTCAGACTGAGTCACATTATCGGATAATTCTCCAAAATAAAACTGGCTTAAAAAAAAAAAAAAACTGGCTAGAGATTAGGAGATTTATGGATTGATTGATAACTCATATAGATCTTTGCTCCTCAGTCATTTTTTTCAAAGATTTTTCTCTTCTACTAATAAGTCTGTTTCAGTTGTTTGTCTCTTTTAAGGGGCTAGGTACCTGATTTTGACTATTTGTACTTTAAAAATGAGAAGTATGAGAATCTTAAAAAACACTATCCAGTAGTTCTGTACCTGTTTATGCATTATTATAAGTAAACCTGGTTCTAGACACAGTTACGGACTTCAGGAAGATTAGGTACTCTTCTTCCCTCAAGATCTTTTCTGTGGCCCTTTCCTTTCTCTTAGGAAACCGTCCGTGTTTTGTGCCCAGTATGATAGGTTAACTTTTTGATGTACTTTGTTTCCTTCCCGCATCTGCATATGCTGTTCTTAATTCTATTTCCTTTTCGCCTTAAGACATTAGTGTTAGATATTTATTCAATGAGTATTGCTTCTTAAAATATTACTTGCGGTAAACTTTAGATTCTTAGAGAATGTTTTTTTCAGATGGGATACATCTACTAATGAAATGTCAATTCAGTCTGTCAGGATTATATAATTGATAGAGCAGTTTCAGTAAACATACTAAAGGGACTCCAGGCCTTTATTACATAGGGAAATTGGAACTAGCTAAGTAACATTTTTTGAGTACTCATTAAGGGCTCTGTATGCATTAAGCATTTACATTTAACCCTTACAGAAATATATGAAATGGTTACTGTTACATTCTTGTTTCACATGGACAACACTGAGGCACAGATATGTAATTTACCAAGTCACACAGCTAGTAAGTGGTAGAGCCAAGATTTCAGACCAGATGTTTTGACTCCAGAGTATGTGTTACTAAACACTACTTTCTATTAGTTATAACCATTACTGTCTATACTCAGTTATCCTTAACCATTACTCTCTACACACAAATGGGGACAAATTAATACTTGTTTGTTCATTCATTTGTGAAAAGATTTTTTTTGAGCATGCTTATGACATTTTCCCCAAATTCAAAGACATCTATTTTTCTTTGTATCATCTCATTAAAAAATACTTGAAGTATTTTAAAGGGAAATTTCTCATCAACTGTAAATTGAAAGCCAGTATGGTAAGTAGGTGTTGTAAGTATTATAAGAAGGGAGAACTTTAAAAATCCCTTATTTATATGACCTCACAGCAGTCAGAATGGCCATCATCAAAAAGTCTACAAACAGTAAGTGCTGGAGAGGGTGTGGAGAAAAGGGAATGCTCTTGCTCTGTTGGTGGGAATGTAAATTGATATAGCCACTATGGAAGAAGGTATGGAGATTACTTTAAAAACTAGGAATAAAACCACCATATGACCCAGGAACCCTACTCCTAGGCATAAACCCTGAGAAAACCAAAATTGACAAAGACAGATGTATCCTGTTGTTTATTGCAGCACTATTTACAGTGGTACCAGAACATGGAAGCAACCTAGATGTCCATTGATAGATGAATGGATAAAGAAGTTCTGGTACATATACACAATAGAATATTACTTAGCCATAAAAGGGAATGCATTTAGACAGAAAACAACAAAATTCTGTAAAGCGATTATCCTTCAATAAAAAGAATAGTAAAAAAAAAAAAAACCCAACATTAAAAAAAAGGGAACGCATTTGAGTCTGTTCTCATGAGGTGGATGAACCTAGAACCTATTATACAGAATTAAGTGAGTCAGAAAGATAAAGATAAATATCATATTCTAACGCATATATACGGAATCTAGAAAAATGGTACTGAGGAATTTATTTACAAGACAGCAGTGGAGAAACAGACATAGAGAATAGACTTATGGACATGGGGAGAGGGGAGGAGAGGGTGGGATGTATGGAAAGAGTAACATGGAAACTTACATTAGCATGTGTAAAATAGATAGACATCAGGAATTCGGGAATTTGCTGTATGGCTCAGGAAACTCAAACAGGCTCTGTATCAACCTAGAGGGATGGGGTAGGAGATGGGAGGGAGGTTCAAAAGGGAGTGGATATGTGCATACCTATGGCTGATTCATGTTGAGGTCTGATGGAAAACATCTGTAAAGCAATTATCCTTCAATAAAAAAAAATTTTAAAAATTACTTATTTAATTGTAAATAAGTTGAAAGTAAATTAGTTAATTAGCTAAATATTGTTGCTTATCAAATTGTCTGAAACTTGAGGCTTGCTTTCTTTGTGTTAAAAGAAGAGAATAGCAAATGTTTGTGAGGTAATAGAATTAAACTGTCACCAAGTTGAGATTTTGTTGTTTAATAACCAGGCAAAAGAAAGAAAGAAACTTCACGAATACATGTCCATGTAGCACCTACAAAGTCTGGCACTTTATGAAAGTGAACAATATTATTTTGAGTTTTTTTCCAACCATGAGAGACTTTGTGGTACTTACTCTGTTTAAAAAGAAAGCCAGTCTTTAAGTAAATGAATTTGTATCTACAGTATTCTTTTATTTTCTTAAACCCTCAGTTCACCCTTTGTTTTTGTAAATCCCAAGAGTTTGAAAGAAGTATATAATTAATGCAGTATTTGCAGTTACTTAGAAAAGTTTCTTGATAACACTTCTGGAATTGGTGTAATTAACCTCCCTAACTGTAAACAAGATAATTAAGTTAGTAGAAAAGCAGGCAAAAATTTGTCATTTAAAAGAATTAAACTTTATTCACTGTGTTTAGCATTTGAAGTTCTTGAATGAAAGTCAGTATATAAATGTAGAATACTTTTCTTTTCTGTATGTTATTCATTAAGTTGATGGTTAGATCAGGTTGATAATAAAGATTAAACTGCAAAAAAAAAAGATTGAACTGCATCTAATGCTAGGTTTAAAAAATTCTAATTTATGCTCTGCTGTTTGTTAAGATTAGAAATTCTAATTTCAGCATCTGGCAGCAAATGTCTTTATCTCACACTAAGCTAGAAACGAAAGCCTACATTCAGAGACACGGACATTGGCATAGGGCCACAGGTAGGTTTTTGGCTATTGTGAATTTATACTGATTTTTTTCAGTTTTTGCTGCTTCTGTGACAGCATTAAAGCAATTGAGTAGACAGAAAATGGGTAATGAGAATGTCTTAAAAAATTTTTTTGCTTAATGACTTCATGAAACATTTTAGTAAGAATCAAAACAAAATATGTTGTTCCTTTTTATACTTACTAAAAATATTATTAGATATAATACACTACCATATACACTACCATATGTAAAATAGTTTGCCAGTATGAATTTGTTGTATGACTCAGGGAGCTCAAACCCGGCTCTGTGACAGCCTAGAGAGTTGGGAGGTGGGAGAGAGGTTCAAAAGGGAGGGGGCATATGTATACCTATGGCTGATTCATGTTGATGCATGGCAGAAAACAACACAGTGTTGTAAAGCAATTATCCTTCAAGTAAAAATAAATAAATTAAAATGTTAAAAAAATACTAGTGGAGAAGAGGTGGCACAAAAGAAATAGAGGAATGCATTCCTGTAGAAAATATTAATTCTTCAATGCTGTAGGTGTTGTTTAGTTGCTAAGTCGTGTCTGACTCTTTGCGACCCCATGAACTGTAGCCCTCCAGGCTCCTCTGCCCATGAGATTTTCCAGGCAAGAATACTGAAGTGGGTTGCCATTTCCTTCTCCAGGGGATCTTCCCCACCCAGGGATCACACCCAAGTGCACTGGTAGGCAGATTCTTGACTACTGAGCCATGAAGGAAGCCCCATGATAAGAATATAATCGACTATAATGCTATAGTAACAAGATTCTATTTATACATGTTATATGTTCTTGGTCAGACAGTTTTGATTCTGAAGTTTTGCTAGCTCTACCCTATTGAAAGTCCATCCCATTTCACGTTTACCAACTTGACCCTAACTCTAAAAAAGAATAGACTGATATTTAAAAATAAATGTCTTCTGTGGATATTGATATCCACAGAATATCAATGTGGATATTGATCAAGAAATAATTTTTATGTCTTCATTTCAATAACTACAATAAATTTTCTTGTCTGTTATGATTTCCAGTTCCATACGTGTTCTGTACCTGTTGGCCTGCATTAACTGTGCTTCATTTTCTTGTTGTATCTCTTTGATTACTGAGAACCTTTTGTATCTTTTCATATGGAAGAACTCATTATTCTTAAATCCATAAATATTTAGTGGTTTCAGATGCCAACATATCATAAAAAGTAGAGTTATAGATACATGAAAATTTTCCAGTACATCCAAAACTAAGATGAAACTGGGTTCTAGGAATCTTTTATCAGTAGAAATTAATAAGAGGCCAGACACGAAATTCAGGCAAGGCTTCATTGAGACTTCTGTTGTAGCAGGAGGGAGTGAAAATAAGTAAAATGTTCCCTTGTTCCTTCGCTGAGGGTCAAAGGATGGAAACTGGTGCCTTTTAGGGGTGGGTCCACAAGTCCGGCCAGCAGGGTGATGGGGTGGCTTACTCATCCCATTGGTGGCGCTATGTACAGGGGTTACTTGCAGTACCCTGCTTTTGCTTCTGCCTCCTCAGAAGTGGCAGTTGGGTTTTTCATCTTTTTTGTATCTTATTGTTCATAATTTGCCCCATCTGTGAATGCATGCAGTTATTTTTAAGGCCCTTTTGGTTTGTATTTTGTTCTTTGAAGAGACACTGGTCCAGTTGCAGGCCCTGCAGCAAGAGGTCCCAGGTTCCAGCCTGTCTCAAAACCAGCTGTGGTTTGTATAGCAGCTATCTTTAAAATAATACATTAGTTTTTAAAAATTGAGATATTATTGACATATATAACATTATATTTAGTTTCATATGTTCAACATAATCTTTATAGTAATCTTGACATTCTCTGTGCATGCATGGTGAGTCACTTCAGTTGTGTCTGACTCTTTGTGACCCTGTGGAATGTAGCCCACCAGGCTCTTCTGTCCATGGGATTCTCCAGGCAACAATACTGGAGTGTGTTGCCTTTTCCTCCCCCAAGGTATCTTACCGACCCAGAGACTGAACCTGCGTCTCTTACGCCTACCTACATTGGCTGGCGGGTTCTGTTTTTGTTTTAATATTCCACATAAAAGATCATACGGTATTTTTCTTTCTCTGTCTGATTCATTTTACTTTGGACAATGCCCTCAAGCATGCATCCATGTTGTTGCAAATAAATTTCCTTCCTTTTTTATGGTGAATATTGTATGTGTGTGTGTGTATACACATATACCACATTTTTTTATCCATATATTCATCAGTAGATACTTAAGTTGTTTCCGTATCTTGGTTATTGAAAATAATACTGCAGTGAGCATGGGGTGCATGTATCTTTTTGAGTTGATGTTTTCATCTTCTCCAGACATCAGTATCCAGAAGTGGAGTGGCTGTGTCATATGTTACTTCTAGTTTTAATTTTTTGAGGAAACTGCATACTGTTTTCCATAGCAGCTGCACCAACTTTCATTTCCACTAACAGCGCTTGCAGCATGTTCTTTTCTCAGCACTTCGCCAACACTTGTTATTTCTTGTCCTTTTGATAAAAAATGTTGGATAGTAGCATGGATGTAGTCACCCTAATATGTTTATCACTGGACCATTTTTTGGCTTTCCCTTTTTTTTTCTTTCAATTATTTACTAACTACTATAAAGGCTTAACTAATTTTTTTTAATTAAAATTTTTTTCATATTCTTGCCAGTTACTTCAATTACCTTTTAATCCTAGGCTACATCCACAAGACCTCAGTCTTTTCCATTACATATCCCTATTTTTTTCTAGTTATCCTCTGTATTTCAAGATGTTCAGTAATTTGTTAAATTAATTAAAGATCAATCGATAGAAAGACTGAAAAAGCTTGGTGAAAATGGCTTACCCAACAAGATCTATTGGTTTAAAGTTATGAGAAAACAATATTTAAATGGTTATATGTATCCTATTGACCCCAGTTTTGAAGTGTTTTATGATGGAGAAAAGTGGCACTTTTTTTTTTTTAATTGAACTAATAGTTGATTTACAATTCTGTTCTGGTTTCAGGTATATACAAAGTGATTTGATTATATGTTTATATATAGACATATATTTATATTCTTTTTCAGATTCTTTTCCATTATAGTTTATTACAAGGTATTGAATATAGTTCCCAATGCTATACAGTAAATCTTGGTCATTTATCTGTTTTATGTATAGTGGTGTGTATCTGTTAATCCCATACTCCTAATTTATCACCCCCTTTCCCCTTTGGTAACCATAAGTTTGTTTTCTATATCGGTGAGTCTGTTTCTATCTTGTAAATAAGTTCATTTGTATTATTTTTTAGATTCCACATATAAGTGATACAATATTTGTCTTTCTGACTTAATTTACTTAGTATGATCATCACTAACTCCTGTGCTGCAAATGGCAATAAAAAAACGGCACTTTAATTTCAGTTTCTATTAATATTGGCACAGAGATTAAAAGCCTGATGTTCAATTCAAAATATAGGCTTTCTGTTTTAGATTTATGGAGGGTTTTTTCTGGATGTCTTTGGTTTTTTGTTATTGTTCTTTGTTTTTCAGTTTTTGTTGCTGTTGTTACCATGGAAAAGAATTTTGCCTGCTGATTTTTATGTGTGATTTTAAGAGAGATTTTTACGTATTTTTAAAAGAATTGTTTACAATTATTTCACTATAAGGACTTCTCTTTTTCTATCTGTTCTGAGTTCTGCCGTGCTAATTTGAGGACGATTTTGTCTGCCACAGTGCATTTTATTAAGTAGAGGATCACTTCTTTTCCTTTTTTAAAAAAATCAATCAGACATATCTTAGTGCCCTTCAGCCTAGCAAGTCACATGGTATTCCTAGCTGCCAGAACTGCTGACCAGAGGTCACTGCTTAGAAGTGAAGGAAAAGGAAATTGAGCTTATTATTTCCTTTATCATAGACTAAAAATATACTGAAATAAATGTTAATAGTATCTGTAAAACATTTTTATAACTACTAGAAATTATGTTACTGAGTTCTGGTCTTTATGCATATATCCTGGATATTTTAAAAATAAAAAGTTAACTTCGAAAAAGGGGAGAACTATCCTCGTAGAGTGGTTTTTTAAAATTGTAGTAACTTACATGTAACCTAAAATTGACCATCTTAACCATTTTTAAGTGTATAGTTCAGTTCAGTATTGTTATTCAACCAGTCTCCAGTTCTCTTTTCATCTTGCAAATCTGAAGCTCACAAAAGTTAAATAAAATGTTGATCTTCGGGGAGTATTACATGTCTTACTCCACAAAACAACCAAAGTGCTGTGTTTTTAAGTAAACAAATACCATTTGTTTTTCCAGTTTTAATACTTCAGTCAGTAGTTAATAGCAGGGTTATAGGTATTTCTTATATAGCCTCTTTTGTTTGAATGTTAATATGTCTATAATTGTGAGAAAAACAGGTAAAAGTAGAAAAAAATTTTCTTCTAAACTATTCCTAAATGTCTAATTTTTAGCTAACCAAAAGTTGCGCATATTTGCACACATTTGTTTAATATGTTACATTAGAAAGTATATTTATTTATTTGTCAACTCTTGACAATAAAACTTCTTCAGTAAGCCACCTCTGAGTTCACTGGCCTTAACAACAAGCATTTATTATGATCACCATTCTTGAAGATCTGCTGGATTTGTCCGATACAGACTGTACTCAGGTCCAGGCTGTAGGGTCAGTTCAGGCCTTCGCTGTCTGGGGCTCAGGATAAAGGGGCAGCATTCTACTCAGAGCTCAAATAGAATTGCCCTAGCATATTTTAGATATCTGTTAGTTTTATATATTTGCCAGCCTTCGGTTGTCCACATAAGTCACGTGGCCAAATTCAATATCAACAGGTGGGGAAGTACATTCTATCTACCATGAGACCATAGGAGAATGTGAATATATTTCTGTTACAGCAAGGAGAGACTTTTAAAAACCAAGAAGAGTTACTTTCTAAACTTAAAAGGAAGATTTCTTTAGCACCTGTATATTTAGTACCAGCTCTTTTTTTCCTAATCAGTTCCTTACTTCTTTTAAAATAAAATCTGTTGCTTTTAAGAATGGACATCCAAAATATACCTGCAAGTGGTATAAATCAAAATTATTTTCACTCTGCTACCTTTTACTACGGATATTATAGTTAGGTGATTTTCTTCGTACTTTAAAAGAGCCTATTAGTTACTGTACAGATCAATACTTTTAAAAAATTAGGTTGGTATTTTTAATTGATGATTCTTGAAGTAGATCTGTCAAAGGATTCATTCCAGTTCAGTTCAGTCGCTCAGTCGTGTCCGACTCTTTGCAGCCCCATGAATCGAAGCATGCTAGGCCTTCCTGTCCATTACCATCTCCCGGAGTTCACTCAGACTCATGTCTGTCGAGTCCGTGATGCCATCCAGCCATCTCATCCTCGGTCGTCCCCTTCTCCTCCTGCCCCCAAACCCTCCCAGCATCAGAGTCTTTTCCAGTGAGTCAGCTCTTCGCATGAGGTGGCCAAAGTACTGGAATTTCAGCTTTAGCATCATTCCTTCCAAAGAACACCCAGGACTGATCTCCTTTAGAATGGACTGGTTGGATTTTCTTGCAGTCCAAGGGACTCTCAGGATTAAGACCTATTAAACAAGTCACTCATTTAAAGAGTAGTATGTCTTGCTTTCCAATTTGATAAAATACTGAGATACTTATAAAAACATAAATTGTCTTTATCTCACAGAGATTATGTGATAAATATCTTTTGCTTTTGTTAGAAAACCTAGGTAGAGTTGGGCTGAAACTACAACTTCTTACATTGTCCAGCATTTCATTAGTGCTTCTCAGCGGGACAGTTCAGTTCAGTCGCTCAGTCGTGTCCTACTCTTTATGACTCCATGGACTTTAGCACGCCAGGCTTCCCTGTCCATCACCAACCTCCAGAGCTTGCTCAGACTCATGTCCGTCGAGTCGTTGATGCCATTTAACCATCTCAAGCTCTGTCGTCCCCTTCTCCTCCTGCCCTCAGTCTTTTCCAGCATCAGAGTCATCTTCAGTATCAGTCCTTCCATTGAATATTCAGGACTAATTTCCCTTAGGATGGACTGGTTTAAGCTCCTTGTAGTTCAAGGGACTCTCAAGAGTCTTCTCCAGCACCACAGTTCAAAAGCATCAATTCTTCAGGGATCATTTTTATAGTCCAAGCAGGACATGTCAGTGCCTTTAAGACAAGTTTGTAGACAAAAATATGTTCAGGGGAAAGAAAGGAACGTAAAAGAGAAGGAAAGATAAAAAGATGAATTGTAAAGAGGAAGAGTGGAGGACCTAAGAAAGAGAAGTGTCTGTGTTGGAGAATAGTACAGTACCAGCCACAGTTTTTCTAAACTCCACTTTGGCTTCATCACTGCCCTAGGTATTGTGTCACTTTACCATCCTTCTCTCACTATCTGAGGAGTGCGGTTTGTAGGAACTGAGCAAATATCTATAAACAGTGCGAGTGGGAATAATCAATGATGGATGAGCTGATGATCTTTTCATGGAAGACCAGCTGTGCTGTTTCAAAGGTCCCCTTTAAAGAATTTTCAGATAACACGGTAGGTGCTTTGAGGGATGAGGAAATAGTTTGGAAACTATGAAATAGGCAAATTAAGGTTTTAGATATGTATTAAGGATGGTTTCATATAAACTGTCCAATAAGAACATATTTACCTCTGTTCTATCCCTGGTGGCCTAGAGGTTAAAGTGTCTGCTTGCAATGCAGGAGACCTGGGTTCTATCCCTGGGTTGGGAAGATCCCCTGGAGAAGGAAATGGCAACCCACTCCAGTACTCTTGCCTGGAAAATCCCATGGACGGAGGAGCCTCGTAGGCTACAGTCCATGGGGTCACAAAGAGTTGGACACAACTGAGCGACGACACGTTTATCTCAATCGTCAAGCTTTTGTTTCTTCTCTGTTCTGCCCCAGTTCATCTTTTATTAACTCTGGCCTTTTTGGTTGCTGCTACTACCTCTGCTGCCAAAACAGTAGAGACCGTGAGTTTTTCATTTGTCTGCTTGGTTTAATATTCTCTTGTCAATAAAATTGGATAGTTTAAAAGTACTAAATATAAGTGAAAGATCAAATGTGTATATCTGTGTAATGTTTCTATGATGCTTGATAGGGATTAGCTACAGTGATCTTTTAATTATTATTGTCGTAACTCCTAGGCTCGTTGCAAGGAAAAATAACCTGTTATATAGAAGAGCAACCCTGAATGAATTTCATCTGCACATATAGCACAGTTAAATCTTGAAAACGTACTATTGAATAACAGATTCAAGGCTCAAAAATTTTATTTATATGGAATAGAGAAATGGTCAAAACTAAGCAGGTAAAAAATATAATACTATTATGAAAGCAAGGAAATGATTACCACAAAAGTTAGGATAATGGCTTTTTCTGGGAAGAAGGGTCAGAGTAATGACCCAAGAGTAGGGAAGGGTTTGGGGGAACCTAGATGTTCTATTTCTTGGCCTAGGTGGTAACTATATGAGTATTTACTTCCTAATAGTTCACCAAACACTACATTTGTATTATGAACAATTTTGTGTATGTGGATTATGTTTTGTAATAAAAATGGTTTTACAAGAAGGAAGCCAATTATGGGAAAAATTAGGAAACAGAAATTTAATAGGAAAAACGATAGGTTTTCTTAATATGTCTTATTTTGCTTTCCTGGGCACAAGTTATGATCATAATGAAAAGAACATCTGTCAGAGGGGCAGGAGTTATTTGTATAATGCAGTTTATGTTTTGTTGTCTGGTTGGCAAATGACTGGAAGATACAACTTCCACTTTTATAGTCAGGTTATTTCATGGTCATTTTCTGAAGGATCTTTAGTATGAATTTTGGATTTCAAAGTATCATTTATATGCCAGTTAGAAAAATTGACTAGTGATCTCTTGAGTGATTTGACATTTTGGTTTGATTCTGTACTGTGAGAATTTAAATTTGCTTTTGGTTTGTTTTACATAATAAATATTGGAATGATTAGATTTCTGTTTTACGCTCAAATTATCTTTTCTAACTCAATTAGGTTATTGATTTCTAAGAAATAGAAATAATTATTTTCAAAAGCTTTTGTGTGCAATAATGATACTTTTGTTTTGTCATATCTACATGTAAAACTGAAAAATAAAATCTGAAAAAAATAGAGACAATTACATCCTGGTAGAATTATACCAAAAATATTTTGAGAACATGTCTAATGATGTTTCTTTATACTTTAATGAAATTTTTTTAAAGGTAGCATAGTCTACAGATTAATCTATATCTCCTGTTTAATTGTATTTACTGAGAATTTTAACCTATTTACTTAAATGTTGATTTTAGACTTATTTAATGATTTTATTCCAGTGAAATATAATTAACTTTGTTCATTTTAATTTATTCCTTAATAAGAGATGCAAAATCCTACAATTCAGTCTTTTCAATCACAAAGAAACTATTTTAAAGATATTAAAATTATTATAAAGACTTACATACAAGTTAAGTTTGATAGATTTTGAATACCTTTCCTTTGTTTTCTTTTAAAAAGTTTTTGTAGGGAAGAGGGTTAATGCAGTTTGTTTCGCTTTCTGTCTTTAGTTTCCTGCTGTTCCTTTTATAATTTAGTCATAGAATGCCTAAACTCAACAGAATATGAAATGTTTTGTTTACTGTTGTGTGATTTGTTGTATTTGTTTCTTACAGGCTAATTCTGTGTACAGTGATTAACAAGGCATATTAAATTTAAAATGATTTTAAATATTCAATATTAAATACCATCTTGGGAAAAATAAGAAATCTGCCTCCACTCAGTTTGTTTTTGGGACATTAAACATAAACATTAATCTGATTATGATTATGGTATAGTTTGCCATTCCAAACATAATAATTAAAACAAGTCAACATTGTTTATTCCTTGTAAAAATATTTGTTCAAAACACTGAGCTGCACGATATATCATCATTCCTGGAAGAGTATTTAGCAATCTGAATTATTTTGCTAAGGAATTCATTTAACTCTGATCACATTAATTGTTTTTATTTTAAATGTTTTTCTCTGCTTTTATGAGAAGCACATGTTTAAATTTTTTGTTAAACTTAAACCCTAATTTGCCTTTCCGCACTGAAGTTGTAAAAGATTAAGGAGCCAACATAACCAGTTTGTGTTATGTTTAAGATTTCCTTTGTTGCTTACTGCACATGCAACAATGTTGTTCTTTCTTTGACACAGACCCAGACAAAGGCTAAGTGTAGCAAGGAAGCAGACAGCACGCCTCCAGTAGTGGCCCCTGCCTGGCTCCAGGATTTGTAAACAGAAACATCCCAGGCTCCAATGAGGCAGACAGCAGTTCCCTGTCTGTTCTGCATTCAGGAAGCCCTTGCTTTTACAAGCCCAGACATTGCACCCAGGCATACATAGCTGTGTTTACATTTGGCTGAGTATTTAACTGCAAAAGCTAATAGGGAAGAAGAAGAGGGTGTATTAGAACTAGCGGGACAAAATTATTTCAGGGATAGCTTATATATAGCATATATGTTTCTTTTAAATATATTTTATAAAAAGAAATAAAAGTTTGTAGTTTTTTTGGGAAACACTTTTTTTAATTACACACATGTGTGAATACACATATTGAAATATTTTTCCTGGAAGATTTTCAGGGATTTCATATTTTAGATCATGTGACATATCCTGAAAGGTTTTACTTTAAAATATTTAACCATTAGCATGATTTTAATATGTTTAAAGTCTATTTTAACACCCCTTTTCCTTACTATTATGTGGATTAATAATCTCTATTTTAGAGTTTGCATTATTTTATGAAATGTTATCTTTAACTTGTGTAAATTTGTTGTGTTTAACTTGTGTGAATTTGAGAATAAAAGCAAAGAGAATGCTGAACCTTCAGAAAATAAAAACTAAAAGAAAAACCAGAATTTTGGCGTTAGAAAGACTTTGAAGTCACCAAATATAAATACCTTTTAAAAATGGTTTTATTTTAATAGCAAAGTATACGAAGAGCACAGAAGACAGACAACATTAAAAATCTGTTATTGCATGTAGTACAAATCTGAAAAGTATAGTAAATGGGTGGAATCTACTGTATGGTAAAAATGTTACAAACACCATTCAGTTGCTGTCAATAAGAAGTTTGCTTAGTTTTTAAAAAGAACATCGAAGTGGTGGCATTGTCCAGAAACATTTAACAGGTTTATTTATAACTTTTATGACATTGAACTGCTAAAACTTGTTCACTGAGACATTTTGACTTGCATTTGTGCTTTTGTGTGTCCACATTTATATTAAAAATTGACATACAAGTTTAAATGGAAAAATTGCCAATACCTGATCTGTCCTCTAAATTTCCACTAGGAATCCTATTTTTTGACTGCACAGGGGGAAATGTCTGATATTCAGAATTAATGAATAACAGGAAGGAGAGGGGGGAAGATTTTTTTTTTTTTTAATGAGAATGAAATGTTTTCCATCAGAGTGGGTTCTTAAGCTCATTTCTCACACATGTAGCATACTGGTTGAATGTCTTTTGGCATAATTTTATACATTTGGCATGGGTAACACACAGGTTTGTGTCTTTAGTAAAGGCCAAACACACAGGCTTCATTTGCTTCCTGCACTGTGAAAGTGCAGATTTGTTTTCACTTCCTGGGTAATTTCTCACACCAGATATTGAAAGGAAAATTTGGCAATCAAATTTCAGTGAACTCTTAATAATGTCTAATTTTATGGACTGCTGCAGTACCAAGTCTCTATCAATTAATTTTCTTTACTATTAGCAGCCAGAATAGACGCTACAAAATTTTTCTGTTAATTTTTTTCTATTTTTAGAAAAGTCCCTTAGACTTTTTTAAAAGTGTGTTTTCTTAAAATTTATATTCATTTATAACAAATTAAGCTGTCTGTTCTTAAAACCTGAGTTCAGTTCAGTCGCTCAGTCATGTCCGACTCTTTGTAACCCTATGAATCGCAGCATGCCAGGCCTCCCTGTCCATCACCATCTCCCGGAGTTCACTCAGACGCAGGTCCATCGAGTCCATGATGCCATCCAGCCATCTCATCCTCTGTCGTCCTCTTCTCCTCCTGCCCCCAATCCCTCCCAGTATCAGGGTCTTTTCCAATGAGTCAACTCTTCGCATGAGGTGGCCAAAGTACTGGAGTTTCAGCTTTAGCATCATTCCTTCCAAAGAAATCCCAGGGCTTATCTCCTTCAGAATGGACTGGTTGGATCTCCTTGCAGTCCAAGGGACTCTCAAGAGTCTTCTCCAACACCACAGTTCAAAAGCATCAATTCTTCGGCGCTCAGCCTTCTTCACAGTCCAACTCTCACATCCATACATGACCACAGGAAAAACCATAGCCTTGACTAGACGGACCTTAGTCAGCAAAGTAATGTCTCTGCTTTTGAATATACTATCTATGTTGGTCATAACTTTTCTTCCAAGGAGTAAGCGTTTTTTAATTTCATGGCTGCAGTCACCATCTGCAGTGATTTTGGAGCCCAAAAAAATAAAGTCTGACACTGTTTCCACTGTTTCCCCATCTATTTCCCATGAAGTGATGGGACCGGATGCCATGATCTTTGTTTTCTGAATGTTGAGCTTTAAGCCAACTTTTTGAGCTAGATTATAAAAACCTTAAGGCAAGTATATTGACAACATAAAGAAGAGATTGCAAAGGATGAGATGGAATTCTCCAGGCCAGAATACTGCAGTGGGTAGGCTTTCTCTTTTCAAGGAGATCTTCCCAACCCAGGGATCAAACCCAGGTCTCTTGCATTGCAGGTAGATTCTTTACCAGCAGAGCCACAAGGGAAGCCTAAGAATACTGGAGTGGGGAGCCTATCCCTTCTCCAGCAGAATGCAGTTATTTAATCCATATATTCTAGAAATCAGCTGTTTATGTCTTAATCAAAGAGATTTTCAAGGTGCATTCACATAATTATTTGTGCACAGCTAAATAGTTGTGTCAGATAAAAGCATGTGAGTTCTAGTTCCTCAACATTGGTTTAGAGAATCCAAATTTTGACTCTTCCTACAAGTTTCCTGTCTTCATTTAGGCCAAATGTGAAACATAGTACCTCATATTTCCATCCCTGTGGTTTTTCAACATCTGGCCTGTTCAGAGGATATCACTTGCCTTTTATTACTTATAAATTCAGCAGTTATGTTCTTTCAAGCATGTTTAAATCACACCCCTTTAAACGTCTGTCAGTGGCTCAACTACCATTTTTAAGACTGGGTACATAGCTCTTCTCAGTTATTTCAGGTTTCTTTCCATAGTAAAGAAACATATAATGACTATAAAATCTATTGAATTCCACTACAGAATAAGATGGATTTTTATTTAGGTTTCTGGCCTCTTTGTTTTTAAATCTCCATTATTTAAAGATAATGCCATGTTTGTTAATTTTGCTAAATAAAATGTGGATCGTTTGCAGAAGAAAACCTTACCTGATTATGGTTCTAATGGTAGCCATTGCTTTGTAATCTGAAAATGTCATTATCAAAACCATTTACATATAGATAATGCTGAACAGGCTGCTGTTTGAATAGATATACAACTGTGAGAAACATTTTTTGATTTACGACTGCATTTGTTCCTTATAGAATCTGTTCTTTTTTTATTTCTGCAATATTCTTGTTGGCTCCATAATCAATGCCAAGCTTCTCATAAACACCATTCCAAAACTTCTGATTTCATATCAGTCTGATCTATCTATCTAGCAATGATTTTTTAACAGCTTATAGCTATGCAGAACAGTTTAATTATATTCATACTTAGCATCTTTTAAATGGGTTTTTTCTCCCTCCCCTTCTATAGATCATTCTAAATAAATCATTTGATTATCCCATGTTGATGATTCTTCTAAGATGTAGATAGCCCGGTTTATTTGATTTATTATGTGCCTATTTTAGTAATCTTATAGTATTTTTATAATCTTATAATGTCTTGTAGTGTTTTTAAGGCATCATTAACTCATGTATGTGTTTGAATTACACAAAAAAATAAATACCCATTTAAATAATTAGCCTTTCTAATTTGGAAATAGGAAACCTGTGTTTCATATTAGATATGTGAATTTTATTAATCCAGTTAGAGAACAGCTTCATTCTATCAAAAATAAATTTTGTCTGTCACGTTTGCTACTGATAATTTGTCTCTGTACATCCACACTGAATTGAATCTTGGAGACAGAGTTTGTGTGAAATGGAAGAGAATAACTTTATTGCTTTGGCAGGCAAAGGTGGCAATAGCCAGCTGATGCCCTCAAAACTGTGTCTTAACCTGGGAGAGATGGTTTGTGAGGAGTCTCACAGTCAAGGAGTGGGGTTGCCTATAAGGACCTGAGTTCCTGTAAGGCCTGCATTCTTTCAGTTTAGGGTTCATCTGGTGGTCTCCTGATGGGATTCTGGGATTCTGTGGTAACTGTGACCTTCTCTCTGGAATGAAGAATGCTTCATCAACTAGTTAATGTTCCATTTGGTGGAGGTTTTAGTACTGTAGAAGAACTCAAGGATGTTGATATGTATATTCCTTGAGGAGGAACCAGGACCCTGGTCCAAAACTGCACTATTGTTTCTTGACTGCTCCTCCATTTCTGTGCAGCCTCTCATTTTATTGATTAGCAACTGTTTGAATCTATCCTTTGAAACTCAAGGGAATTCTTAAAGGCTGAATGAAACCTATTTCCTTCAAACAAGAAACAGGGGACATAGGGTTTTGTGCCCAGAAACCCCACAAGGTCCTTCTTGGTTTTACATTGGTGCTAAAATTCCAGGCAGGTACTTCTTTTTAAATGTTAGATGAAATTGGATTTAATTTCGTATGTCCTTTTATTATTTCATTATAAACTGTAGTTATTTCCTAAGTTTTACCTTGGGAAACTATAAGTAGAGGAGCAAATTAAATCCAAAGTAAGCGAAGAAAAAGAGTAAAAGTTAGATGAGGGATCAGTTGAGTTGAAAACAGGAAATTAATAGAGAAAAAGCAACAAAACCAAAAGCTGTTTCTTTAAAAAGATCAATAAAGTTGATAAACTTCTAGCAAGGCTTCCAAGATAAAATTAAAAAAATAAATATCTAATAATCAGAAATGAAAGAAATGTCATACCTACAGATCCCATGGATAGTAAAGGAAAATTATGAACAACTTTTTGTTAACAAATTCAATAGCTTCAATGTACTGGACCAATTCCTTGAAAGGTGCAATCTACCACAGTTCACATGGGGAGAAATATATAATCTGAATAGGTATTTATCTATTAAAGGAATTCAATAAATAATTAATACCTCCTTAAACCAAAAGTACCAAGCTGAGATGGTTTCACGGTTGAATTCTAGCAACTGTTTAAAGAAGAAATGATGCCGGTTATCTACAACTTCTCCTAGAAAATAGAAGCACAACTACCAGGCATTTAAGTGTTCTGGGTCTGTATATATAAAAAATTTGTATGATTAAATCTATGTGCAATTTTCAATTATTAGAAATTTGTTATTAATTTTTCTTTCTTTTCCATTGATGCAAAAACATTGCTGATTTGACTATATATTGATATAGCCTGTCTGTAAGTAGTTAACAAAATACTGGAAAGAAAGGATGACTGTATTTAAAAATTTTACTTTCTTTTAGGTCCACCTCATTCTTTTAACCGAGATGAGACAATAATCATTGCATTGGCATCAGTCTCTGTATTAGCTGTTTTGATAGTTGCCTTATGCTTTGGATATAGGATGCTGACAGGTAAAAATGCAGGGTTTTGTTCTGTTTATTATTTATTTTGTAATGTTTATTAAACATTGTGTTTAATCAGAATTTATTTTCTTTAAAAAACAATTTTTCATTGTAAAAAGCATCTGTTTGCTGCAGTAGTCCTGGAGCCATCCTTCTGTCTTAAACTTTTTCCCCTAGTCTTTGTGAAAGGTTTCAAACGTATACAGAATACTCATCACCCAGTTTCAATGATTGTCACATCTGTATATCATCTATAGGCCCACTCACCCTACCCTTCCATGCTGTTGGATTATTTTGAAATAAATTGAAAGTATCCCTTAATGTATAAATGTTTTAGTAGTATGTCTGGAGTATAAAGACTTAAAATATATATAACCACAATACCATTTTGACATCTAAAAATAACAATAATTAAAAATAAATCCTAATCATTAGCTGTCTGCTACTGCTGCTGCTACTAAGTCACTTCAGTTGTGTCCAACTCTCTGCATCCCCATAGACGGCACCCCACCAGGCCCCTCCATCCCTGGGATTCTCCAGGCAAGAACACTGGAGTGGGTTGCCATTTCCTTCTCCAATGCATGAAAGTGAAAAGTGAAAGTGAAGTCACACAGTCGAGTCTGACTCTTAGCTATCCCTTGGACTGCAGCCTACCAGGTTCCTCCGTCTATGGGAGTTTCCAAGCAAGAGTACTGGAGTGGGTCGCCAGTGCCTTCTTGCGTCAGCTGTCTAGTTGGTTCTAATAAACATTTGATTTGATAAGCTTTTTAGGAAATGAGCACCCATTCATTGATTTGAATAATTTTAATAAAACCTTCCTTGATATTTCTGTCCATTTCTTAGGGTTTTATACTTCGGTGTACTGGAACCATCTCCCAGAGTTTAGCTTTCATGTTATTCATTATTTGATTCTTAGTTTAGTAGATAGTTTTAGTCCCATTGATATTAGGTATAAGTTATGCTGTCTGTCCTTCTGCAGATCTTCTATTTAACTGTAATATATAAAAATGTATAATAAATATTTTCACTTTTAAGAGAACCACTAATTAGCAAGCTCTTTTTCTGATTTCTGTAGGAGACCGCAAACAAGGTCTTCACAGTATGAATATGATGGAGGCAGCAGCGTCAGAGCCCTCTCTTGACCTAGATAATCTGAAACTGCTGGAGGTAAGATTGCTTTCAGATTATAGACTGTTTTTTTTCTTTCTGTCCACATAGTACATCTGAGATAGTGATTAATTCATTTATTCAATGACCATTTATTATAAATTTTGTATCAAGACCTCTTCAAGGCACTGAGAATGTTGGTGACCAATACAGATACATGGGCTTATATTCTAGTGAGAAGTAGTCTACAAGAGGGTAAATAAATGAAGATATAGTTGATCCTTGAACAACATGAGTGTGAACTGTATGGGTCCATGTGTACACAGATATTTTTCAATAGTAGATATTATTCCACCATCCCTATTTGATTAAATCTGTGGCTGTAGAACCATGGACCAGAAGAAACATGTTTGTATGAAGGGTCATCTGTAAGCTTTATGTGGATTTTTGGACTATGTGGAAATTAGGTGTCCCTAACCCCACATTGTGGAAAGGTCACTATATATTTCAAGTACTAGTAAGTGCTGTGGAGAAAAAAAAAGGGGTTAGTAAGGAAAGTATATTAAGAAAGGAGATAATCTTTGAGTAGAGATTTGAACAGAGTATGGGAATAAAGACATACAAATTCTCAGAGAAAATGTACAGGCAAGGAATCCATGCTGCTGCTGCTGCTGCTACCAAGTTGCTTCAGTCGTGTTCGACTCTGTGCGACCCCATAGACGGCAGTCCACCAGGCTCCCTCGTCCCTGGGATTCTCTAGGCAAGAACACTGGAGTGGGTTGCCATTTCCTTCTCCAGTGCATGAAAGTGAAAAGTGAAAGTGAAGTTGCTCAGTTGTGTCCGACTCTTAGCGACCCTATGGACTGCAGCCCACCAGGCTCCTCCGTCCATGGGATTTTCCGGGCAAGAGTACTGGAGTGGGGAGCCATTGCCTTCTCTGAGGAAATCCATAGTAGATGCCAAATAAATATTACTTGTTTGTATATGTATTATGTATTGTATAGGTACATACAAATATTATGTTTTGCATAAAATTAAATTTTCATTTGGTAATGTCTCAGAACCTGTGTTAAAAGTCTCACCATGATGAATGTTTTTATGCCATTTATTAGGATAACTGAACTGTAATGTCTAAACCAGAGACTGTTAAATGATAGATCTGGTATGTGAAACATTTTAAGAACTTTCTTTTTGGGAGGAAAATGCAATAAAAGTGAAAAGCAAAATTCAAAAAAGGTATTTCAGTGCATAAATAATTGATAAAGAGCTGGTAGAAATCAACATGACATAAAGAATCCATTAAAAATAGACAAAAGAGATGAATTTTCAATTCACAGAAGTAAGTATGCCTAGTAGTAGTAGTGGTAGTCACTCAGTTGTGTCCAGCTCTTTACGACCCCATGGACTGTAACCCGCCAGGCTCCTCTCTGTCCATTGAATTCTCCATGCAGGAATACTGGAGTGGATTGCCATTCCCTTCTCCAGAGGATCTTCCTGATCCAGGAATTGAACCTGGGTCTGCTGCATTGCAGGCAGATTCTTTACCATCTGTCTTCCCTGGTGGCTCAGATAGTAAACCATCTGCCTACAATGTGGGAGACCTGGGTTCGATCCCTGGGTTGGGAAGGTCCCTGGGAAAAGGAAATGGCAACCCACTCCAGTATTCTTGTCTGGAAAATCCCATGGACAGAGGAGTCTAGTAGGCTACAGTCCATGGGGTCACAAGGAGTCAGACAGAACTGAGTGACTTCGCTTTCTTTACCGTCTGAGCTAAAGGGAAGTATGCCTAGTAAATGTATAATAAGATGTCCATTTTAGTAAATTGGAAAAAATATGAATTAAAACCATTAGGATATTGTTCTGGATTGAGTAAAAGAAACACTTCAACCATTGCTGATTTAACTTTGCTTTGATACAGCGTTTCTAAAGGGCAATCTTATCTGTTTGTAAATATTTAAGTTAGGAATAGTGAATGAAATATAACAAATAATCATTAAGTAAATGGTGGTAAATTCCTAAGCTTTTTTCAGTAAAAAGGCAGAGAAGTTACAGAAGCCAGAAATGAAGAGAACAGTTGCAAATTGCTGGGGGTTTTGTTTGAGTGATTTTTTATTGTATTGTACTAGAATCTGTGAATGTTATGTTGTGAAGACTCTGTATTCTGTTCGGTTCTTATAAAGTGTGTTCGTTTCATTGTTGGTTTTGGTAGGCAGTTATCTCAGTTAGGCATATTACAAACTTATCTCTTGTTACTGATCCTTTACCTGGAGTCTGTCCGATGCATTAGTTGGATTTCCCACTCTCTGACTCTCCTTTTTGGGATTCTGCCTTCATTCTCCATCAGCAATGGTTGCCCTAAATTCTGTTTCCTGGTTTCTGAGGCCAGAAAGATTTCTATTGCAATTTTTGATCCAATACACAGTGCAGATTTCAGCCTGCTCACAGACTGAACGCTATAAGATGAGTATCTCAGCCTACGCCATTTCTTTCTTTTAGATGTTAACTCCCCTCAGGATCTACCTACTTTTGTTCATTCCGCTGCTGTTTTAGATTTCTTTTAAAAAATTTTGTTCAGAGTTTATAATTGTCATCTGTGGAGGGACTGGATATGGTACTTGTTTCTGAGCTGTGTAGGATGCCTAATTTGTTAGTTTATTGATAATGGAGTAATTCAGACTAAGCATTAGAGACCTGATAGATACATACAGATTTATACTTTATTATTTAGTAAATTTGATTGTTCAGTTGTGAAGAAATAACATCTTGGTTTTTTTTTTTTTTTTTTCAAAACAAACTTACAGCTGATTGGCCGGGGTCGATATGGAGCTGTATATAAAGGTTCCTTAGATGAACGTCCAGTTGCTGTAAAAGTGTTTTCCTTTGCAAACCGTCAGAATTTTATCAATGAGAAGAACATTTACAGAGTGCCTTTGATGGAACATGACAACATTGCTCGCTTTATAGTTGGAGATGAGAGAGTCACTACAGATGGACGCATGGAGTATTTGCTTGTGATGGAGTATTATCCCAATGTAAGTTCTTCTTAAAAAGTTTACTGACATTTATGTTAATCGGATTTGTAAGAGGATCCCCATTAGGTAGAGAGTTGCTGGTTTGCAAACTGAGTATTAATGGTCTACATTGAAATAAGGATTTTATCCCAGAATGTGAATGAAACTGTTCAGTGTCCTGAACCTCTGTCACTCTGTCTCTGTCTCTCTCTGCCTCTCTGTCTCTCTCTTAGCAAGACTTCTTGATGAAGGAGGGAGTGCTTTGATTGACATTTACTCTGATGCATGCTCTTTATCTCAGCCTGGTAGTAAAGAATTTATGGATGAGGACTTTGAGTAGCAATGACACATATATTTACAAAAGCCTTCTGATTGTAAAAAAGTTTTCGACTTGTAAAACATGATAGGATAATTTGGTTTTGTCCTGGTGAAAGATACCGTGTAAAGAAACAGTTTTCCTATCTTAAGTTGATAAATCAAAGAAGCCTTTAAAATGAAATTAAATAACCTTTCATAATTTTTAATACCGGAGGCATAAAAATTGATAATGTCTAAATTCTACTTTCCGTTCTCTCTTCGTTTCTCTACCCACAGAGATGTCTTTTCTTACTTCAGTGTTCTGAAATGTCATGACTCATTAGACCTCCTTTGAATCCTGACATATGCAAATCCCTTTATACAGTTGCTCACTTACCTCCTCATGTTCAAACAAAGTAATTCCACTTTTTCTCCCCTTCCCTTTTTTTTTCCCCCCTCCATATAGGGATCTCTATGCAAGTATTTATTACAGTTGCTCACTCACCTCCTCATGTTCAAACAAAGTAATTCCACATTTTCTCCCCTTCCCTTTTTTTTTCCCCTCCGTATAGGGATCTCTATGCAAGTATTTAAGTCTCCATACAAGTGACTGGGTAAGCTCTTGCCGTTTGGCTCATTCTGTGACTAGAGGATTGGCTTATCTTCATACTGAATTACCACGGGGAGGTAAGACAGTGACAAGAAGACGCTGCAAACCATGCGGGGACACAGTTCACAAAGGGAAGCTTTAGTCCTACCTTCAGAATAAAAGTGTGTTTTGTATTACAGCGGATACATTATTAGCCAGTTGTCTAAAAGATCTAGTGTGAGGAAACGTATTTGAAATTTAACAAGAAGAATGAGAAAAAAACTTCATTACTCTAGCCACATCATGGATTCCATTGAGATTTTAATTAAAGCTATGAACACTCTCCCTGTAAAGATACACGTGTGGGCATACTTTAAAAAGTATTCTTGTGATTGTAAGGGTTCTCAATCTTTTAAAGTTCCTCTCTGGCCCTAGGTTAAGAACCTCTTAGCTGGATTGCATTGTATTTTCCTTGTATTTATTTTGCTTATTTAAATGAACTACAAATGCATTGTTCCTTGGTCTTTAGTATAAAACCCAATTGTATCTTTTTATAAATCAGTGCTTCTCTTAGCTAGCATTGCTGCTGCTGCTAAGTCGCTTCAGTCGTGTCCGACTCTGTGCGACCCCATAGACGGCAGCCCACCAGGCTCCTCCGTCCCTAGGATTCTCCAGGCAAGAACACTGGGGTGGGTTGTCATTTCCTTCTCCAATGCATGAAAGTGAAAAGTGAAAGTGAAGTCACTCAGTCATGTCTGACTCTTCGCGACCCCATGGACTGAGGCCCACCAGGCTCCTCCGTCCATGAGATTTTCCAGGCAAGAGTACTGGAGTGGGATGCCATCGCCTTCTCCATAGCTAGCATTAGGTTTGTTCAAATTTATCAGGGAGGAAAATATAACAGATCTCAATGAGAATGACTGTTTTTTTCCTTTCTCATGTAAGAATCTAGAAAGAGACAGTCTTCATATTTTCTTTTGGCAGCACCATAGTAGTATTAGGGTCCCAGACTCCTATATTTCTCCTCCATTAATCTTTATATGTGGCTGATGTTTTCAGGATCACCTCATTGTCCATCATGCTATATGCTAGTCAGAGAAAGAGAGAATAGAAGGTATTGCCCCTTTTTATCTCCAGAAGTCTCACTCTTGTGCTTATGTTTTCTTTCCCAGAGCTTAGTCCATGCTTTCCCACCACACTTAGCTGCAAGGGATGTTTCAATGCAGTGTGTGTTTGTTAGTTTTAGCTAGGTGCATCACTGCTTCAAATAACGAGAATACATGGTGAGGAGTCAGTCTTTGCCATTGTGCCGATACTGAGTGGTTGTACTCAATGGAAAAGATTCTGATGCTGGGAGGGATTGGGGGCAGGAGGAGAAGGGGACGACCGAGGATGAGATGGCTGGATGGCATCACGGACTCAATGGACGTGAGTCTGAGTGAACTCCGGGAGATTGTGATGGACAGGGAGGCCTGGCGTGCTGCGATTTGTGGGGTCGCAAAGAGTCAGGCACGACTGAGCAACTGAACTGAACTGTATTATGTCATTGAGTGTAGCGCTGTAACTACAGTTTTATTCAGCCTTTATGTACATTTTTGCTAGTTTTCCAAGTAACTTTTTAAATATATTTGTTTTCTTCACTTTGTTTCAAAGTACACCTTATATCATATCACAGGCCCCTCAAAATTAGCTTTGCTATTAAAATCTGTGTTTGTGTTTACATCCCTTACAGCAGTTTTCTTGCCATACATTCTTTTTTCACTTTCTCTGACCTCTGTAATGAAGAGAATTTTTAATGTATCAATTTCTTAGATCTTTGTTCCATTGTATAATAGCATGGATCATCTTTTTTAGCTGCTGCTTCATATATAAATAATTTCTCCTGAATAATTTATCAGTTCATTTATCTTGACATCTTGCTTTTCTTGAGTACAGAATTTTCAATGTTATTGCCTGTGTCAGCAACTTGATGCACTTACTTTAGTGCGTTAGCTCATTAACCATTTGTATTATGTTTCTTTATTCTTAAATATTATAACTCCTTTAAAGAGCTGGCTTAACACAAAAATTAAAATACTATCCTAATCCCCCTTTTCAAGGCTTGCATGATTCAGAAAGTTTTCCAGTCAAAGTTTGGCTGGAAAGAATGATTGCCATTAAATATGAGTTTTATTTAAACACAGATTCTATTCTTAAACATCACCTTATATTATTACTAAATGCTGCTGCTGCTAAGTCGCTTCAGTCGTGTCCAACTCTGTGCGACCCCATAGACGGCAGCCCACCAGAGTCCCCCGTCCCTGGGATTCTCCAGGCAAGAACACTGGAGTGGATTGCCATTTCCTTCTCCAGTGCATGAAAGTGAAAAATGAAAGTGAAGTTGCTCACTCGTGTCCAACTCTTAGCGACCCCATGGACTATAGCCCACCAGGCTCCTTGGTCCATGGGATTTTCCAGGCAAGAGTACTGGAGTGGGGTGCCATTGCCTTCTACGATTATTACTAAATAGTTAACCTTAAATAAAAAAAACAACTTACTATATACTATTGTAAAAAACATCAGTATAATCGCTATTTGAATTTTTAGTACCTAATTATTTAAAAAATATTCCACAAGTCACTTTGGTCAGAATGGCCATCATCTAAAAGTCTATAAGTAATAAATGCTGGAGAGAGTGTGTAGAAAAAGGAATCCTTTTATACTGTTGGTGGAAATATAAATTGGCACAGCCACTATGGAGAATAGTATGAAAGTTCCTTTAAAAAACTAAAAATAGAGTTACCTTATTATCCTGAAGTCCCATTCCTGGGCACATATCCAGAGAAAACTATAAATCAAAAAGATACACGTATCCCAGTGTTCATTGCAGCACTATTTACAATGTCCGAGGAACGTACGTGTCCATCAACAGATGAAGATAAGGAAGATATGATATATATAAAAGGGGAATATATATAAATTATACACACATATAAAGGGAATATTATGTTACGTGCTACTAAGCCATGAAATAATTCCAGTTAAAGCAACATGGATGGACCTAGAGATTATCATACTGAGTGAATTAAACCAAACAAATATCATATGATATCACTTACATGTAGAGTCTGCAAAAAAAAAAAAAGATATAAATGAACTTATTTACAAAACAAAATAGACCTACAGACGTAGTAGACAGACTATGGTTACCAAAGGGGAAGGGGGGAAAGGATATGGACTTCAATAGTTGTGACTGTTGGGCTCTAGAGCCCAGGCTCAGTTGTTCCACCTTTTATTTCTTTCATAATAGTATCAGAAAGTATTACCCTAGTTTCCTCTCTGGCTGGCTTACTGACTCATTGTGTCGTTCTTCACATTATTAACCTAGTTTTCGTAGTGTGAGATAATTTAGCTTAATTATTGGTTTGGTGTTATACAAACATTTTCAGGTATCTCTATAAATTTTCTTATAAATATCAGCTCAAGATTAAACCATATATACTTATGTTCTGGTTTTATCCAGAATAAGAAATGCAGCTCTTTTACTAGTTGAGTGAGCCATGTTAGTACAAACTTTGGAAGCCTGGACTAGGAAGTAGGAAGGGGAACAAATGAGAAAGAAATCAATTAGAAACCTAGTAACTGCTGTGTTTCTTCCAGTTGTGCTATTGCGTTTTCCTCCCTGCATCAAAGGAATCCTTTTTTTTTCTTTTGAGCTTTTTATTTTCTATTCGGCTATAAATGATAAACAGGGTTGTGATAGTTTCAAGTGAATAGAGAAGGGTCTCAGTTATATTCATCCATTCTCCCACAAACCCTCCTCCCATCCAGGCTACCACATAACATTGAGCAGATTTCCATGTGCTATACAATAGTCCTTGTTGGTTATCCATTTAAAATGTAGCAGTGTGTACATGACCATCCCAAACTCCCTAACTATCCCTCCTCTAGCCCTACAAGTGAGTCTCTTTCTGTTTTGTAAGTAAGTTCATTTGTATCATTTCTTTTTGGTCAAAGGAATCATTATCTTCTGTCTTTGGTTTTATTGTTGGTGAAATCGCAGTTTAATACATGTTAATGAGAGTAATAAATGTAAATACTGAGTCTTTTTGTGCCTAAATGTAAGCATTCTGTTTGTATTTATCATTGACTTTGTTCTCATTGCTCTATTTCTTTATATAACTAAGGAGTTAATTTTTAATTTTGAGTATTATACTATAGAATTTTTTCCTCTTAAGAGCTGTGGTTTTATTTCAATATAAGATTTATATAAAGTTTTCTTTTTTAAATTTTATTGAAGTATAGTTGATTTCCAATGTTTTATTAATTTCTGCTGTACAACAGCGTGACTCAGCTATACCCATATATTCTTTTTCATATTCTTTTCCATTGTAGTTTTTCACAGGACATTGAATATAGTTCCCTTGTGCTATACAGTGGGACCTTGTTGTTTTTCCGTTTTATATATAATAGTTGGCATCTGCTAATTCCAAACTCCCAATCATTTCCTTCCTTCCTCCCTCCTCCATGGTTTTCTTATCAGGAGGAAAAGAATGATGATTTTAGTTAGGGGCCTTGATTGGATATATTCTTTCAGGCAGTGTGTGTGTCTGTGTGTCAGGCCTTTTGAATTCAGGCAAAACATGTCCTCTCTCTCCCTTCACAGAACATAAAAGTCTTCTGATAAACAAGTAACAGAATGAGTATAATAGTATTTTGTTTTGTAAAATCAGAAACCAATGCATTGCTAAACGATTTCTAGTTTGATTTGAAGAACTGTAGTGGGCTTAGATATATAGCTAAGCCTCAGCACAAAACTGGGGTTTTCTGTCATAGGTTAATTTACTTTTTGTTTTAACCAAATATTCCTTTTTTAATTGCCTCCTTTACCTACTAGAGGAAAAAAAAAAAGGACCAAAGTAGTATATGTTAAAATTAGAAGCCAGATCCTATTGACTAGTAATTGCAACTTAATGTTTAAAGCTTAATTAATTATAGATGCAAAAGGAATTATGTTGTGAAATATAATGAAAACAGTGAGGATTGTGAGTTGAAATTTTTATTTACGTACTTTTTGTTACTAGAAAAGTATAGGGAAGAAAAAAAGCAGTCTTCTTTATATTACCTTCCTGCTCATTCTGTGTTCAGTAGTGCAATTGAAGCATTAATAAATATTTGAAAACTATCCAAACAGATCATTATAAACCTGCAATTTCCCATCGAGATTTGAACAGCAGAAATGTTCTGGTGAAAAATGATGGAACCTGTGTAATTAGTGACTTTGGGTTGTCCATGAAGCTGACTGGAAATAGACTGGTGCGCCCAGGGGAGGAAGATAATGCAGCCATTAGTGAGGTGAGTGTATACAAAAGGTATCACACTGACATACTTTTAAAACATAATAAATTGAATTTAAAAATCTACTAAGTACTCAGGACGGTTGTCCTTATCCAGTTATAGCATATTAGAAATTATAGAATTAAGATATACAGAAAACACTGCATGAAGTTCATCAATTCATTGTGGAAATCACTGCCATTCAACCTTATTTTTGTCAAGCGTTAGGAGGAATACTGTTGACTGGACTTCTCTGGTGGCTCAAATGGTAAAGCATACTTGCAGTGTGAGAGACCTGGGTTTGATCCCTGGCTTAGGAAGATCCCCCAGAAGAGGGCATGGCAACCCACACCAGTACTTTTGTCTGGAGAATCCCATGGACAGAGGAGCCTGGTGGGCTACAGTCCATGGTGTCACAAAGAGTCAGACACGACTGAGCAGCACACACTAGCATAAGCACTATTGACTAGGATGACTAAATCACACCTTAATTATTTCGAGGGTTTTTGTTTTTTTTTTAAGAAAAAATTGCTAGGATGAATTTTATTAAAATTAAAAGCTTCTACTCTATGAAAGACAATATTAAGAAAATGAAAAAACAACCCTCAAACTGGGAGAATATATTCGAAAAACACATATCTGATAAAGGACTTGTATCCAGAATATAAAAACTCTTAAAACTCAACAGTAAGAAGTCAAACAAGTCAATTAATAAATAGAAGATCTAAATAGAAATTTGACCAAAGACAGTATATGGATGGCAGATAAACATGTGAAAATTACTCAACGTGATTCATGAATCGAGAACTGCAAATTAAAACAGGATGCCATTGCCTTTGAATGCTTTTAAAAGAACAATAATTTCAAATGCTGGAGACAATGTGGGGCAATGGCAACCCACTCCTTGCTGGTAGGAATGCTAGATAGTATTCACTTTGGAAAACATAGTATTCCAGCAATCACACTCCTAGGTATATAGACCCTGTTGACTTAAAAACTTATATTCACACAAACACCTGCACATCAAGGTTCATAGCAGCTTTATTCATAATTGCTGAAAACTGGAAGCAACCAAGATGTTCTGAAAAGGGTATTTTATAGTTTTAAAAAATGAGGTCTAAAAAGGTTCAGTGCCATACTTAGGTTCAAATAAGCATATTGACCTATTGTTGACCCAAAATTTATGTATAACTTCTAGCCTAATGTATGCCCTTCAGAATATGCTACATTATTTCCTGAAATATATATCACTCTTTTTTTTTATCAGGTTGGCACAATCAGATACATGGCACCAGAAGTTCTGGAAGGAGCTGTGAACCTTAGGGACTGTGAATCAGCTTTGAAACAAGTAGATATGTATGCACTTGGACTAATTTATTGGGAGATATTTATGAGATGCACAGACCTCTTTCCAGGTGAGGGAATTGTTGTCAAAATTAACATATGTTTTGAAGTGAAGCAGTTACATATTTTTTCTACCGATATTAAGTATACTTCTGTGTTTGTGCTTTCATTTAAATCTTTAGTTCATTGCCATCTAGTGTTCAGAAACATTATTAGCAGAAAGATGTCAGTTGGAAAAAAACTTTTTAGAAAGAACACCAGGTTTGCATCTGAGTGTGATTTAATTAATTGCTCATAATAGTTTACGTGTATTCAGTTTGGTCTCTGATAGCTTTAGCAGTTATCATTTCCTTATGCACCCTCTGAGTATTTACGAAGCTGCACTTCATAGTGTTTCCTGAACTGACTCAGTCAGGAATTAGAAGTAGTGAATTATCCATTAGATTATCTTTTTCTTCCTTTTTAAAAATTCTCCTTTTCTTCCTTTTTTAAAAAAATTTCCCTTCTCTTGTCTTCATGCCTTCCTGTCTGTCTTCCTTCCTTTCATGAAAGAACAACTCATTCAGTGTAAATATTTATTTGAGGCTAACTTGAAATAGCAAAATGATTATATATTTTTCTCCTTTTGTTATGATTATATCAATGTCATTGTGATATATTAATAAAAATTTAAACTAGTTACCAGTGTATTTACCAGTGCATTGCACTCTTCTAGGTTGTATAAAAATAATTTGACATCAGTTCAGTTCAGTCACTCAGTTGTGTCCGACTCTTTTCGACCCAAGGCAAATGAATCGCAGCATGCAAGGCCTCCCTGTCCATCACCAACTTCCGGAGTTTACCCAAGCTCATGTCCATCGAGTCAGTGATGCCATCTAGCCATCTCATCCTCTGTCATCCCCTTCTCCTCCTGCCCCCAATCCCTCCCAGCATCAAGGTCTTTTCCAATGAGTCAAGTCTTCGCATTGAGGTGGCCAAAGTATTAGAGTTTCAGCTTCAGCATCAGTCCTTCCAATGAACACCCAGGACTGATCTCCTTTAGGATGGACTGGTTGGATCTCCTTGCAGTCTAAGGGACTCTCTAGAGTCTTCTCCAGTATAAGTGGTCCCTATATTGTAGGAAAAACAGCACTGATAGCATGGGGAAATGGAAAGCAGTCAGTTGACCCAGCATTGGACAAATGGAACTACTTAATAAAAACAGATTAGTAGTGCGGTTGATTTTTTTGTTGTTCTTGTTTCAAAAATAGTGAGCATTTGGGCCTCCCATGGTGGTCCAGTGGTTAGGAATCTATTCTTCTACTGCATGGGGCACAGGTTTGATCCATGGTTAGGGAAGTAAGATCACACATGGCACACAGTGATTCCCCAGCCCCCCAAAAAGAGTAAACATTTATCAACAGTTTATAATTCTAAAATATAATGGAACAAATTAATAATTATTTAGATTAATGGCAAGTCAATCAGTTATTATTTAGAAGTATATTTGCAATTAAATAGAAGTATTGGTTACTAGACAGCATATTAAAAAGCAGAGACATTACTTTGCCAACTAAGATCCGTCTAGTCAAAGCTATGGTTTTTCCAGTGGTCATGTATGGTTGTGAGAGTTGGACTGTGAAGCAAGCTGAGGGCCAAGGAATTGAACTGTGGTGTTGGAGAAGACTCCTGAGAGTCCCTTGGACTGCAAGGAGATCCAACCAGTCCATTCTGAAGGAGATCAGCCCTGGGATTTCTTTGGAAGGAATGATGCTAAAGCTGAAACTCCAGTATTTTGGCCACCTCATGCGAAGAATTGACTCATTGGAAAAGACTCTGATGCTGGGAGGGATTGGGGGCAAGAGGTGAAAGGGACCACAGAGGATGAGATGGTTGGATGGCATCACCGACTCAATGGACATGAGTAAACTCTAGGAGTTGGTGATGGACAGGGAGGCCTGGCATGCTGCAGTCCATGGGGTCACAAAGAGTTGGACACAACTGAGCTCCTGAAATGACTGACTGAATGGATACTCAAAGTGTTTTTCTGGAAATAGCAGTGATTACAATAGTATCACATATTATTGGAACCTTACAAGTTTTAATTTCTATTATTAAAACTTCGGCCATAGTATTTTAAAAATCTTAATCCAGAACTTTTGTGTTTTAGAAGCATGTGTGACTAAAATTATTCTTGTATCAGCTTAAGTTAGTACATTGCTATCAGCAATGTTTTTTTGAACAGTTGCTACATTCAAAGAATAGCTATTGCTTTTGGACTGGTAAATTATAAAGTGCAATATCAAATGTTTGCACAGGAAAGGCAATTAAATATTGTTTGCAGAATACTATTTTAATGGAGATATAAGATGAACTGAAATAATGTTAGAAAGAGTTTAAAAAAGGAAAAAGAAATTGAGTGTTACTTTTAAATGTATACAGAATTTCAGTTTAGGAAGATAGAAAAAGTCCTGGACATGAATGCACAACTTTGTGAATGCACTTAGTGCCACAGAACTCTATATTCAGAAATGGTTTAAATGATAAATTTTATGTTGCATACATTTAACCACAATGTAAAATAAAAATACAGGAAAAAGAAGAGAGTTGTATTGAGATACCCTGTAATTTTAGATATGGAAATGGTGAAGAAGAAGTGTATGTGAGATAAAATGTAGAAAAAGAATCTGTGGTTCTCATTAGCTATTGGAGACAGTTTGGGAAACTGAGAAATATTCAAAGGTTTGAGAAATAGTAAGGGTGCCAGCCGGGAGCTTAGGAAAAAGTCCTGGTTAATATCAGAAAGATGAGTTAATTATGGTAACTTTTGGACAGAGTATTGATAGACTACTGAAAATTTGATCTCTGATGGCTTTAGCAGTTTATCATTTTCCTTATGCACCTTCTGAGCATTTGAGAAGCTGCTGAAGAACTCTAAGAATGAAGAATTTAAGATTAAAATGTTTATTTGGGAATTGTCTACATAGAGATGATAATTCAGAATTTATGAGTGGAGGTACTCCGCTCCCCTAAGAGAATAAACAAAGAAACACTGGTAAGTAAAGACTGCGTGTTAGGCCACTTCCACCATTATAGGTCAGTGAAGAAGATAAAAATACAGAGGAAACTGAGAAATGATAGAATTGGTGAAGTCAGTGTTAGAAAGTATTAAGAACCAAGATTGATAGAAATATATGTAATTGAAAGGTCAAAAGGAAGTAGAACTGAGGATTGATCTTGAAATTTGAATACGAGGAGATCATTGGTATTCATAGAGGAGTTTCTGTGAAATAGAGAAGACAGAAATATTACAGGAATTATATTACAGGGAAACATCAAGAAAGCACAGGCAGTGGATACAGGGCACTTCATTTTTAACAATGAAATGAGGTGTAAATATTCCACAGACATATTAATAAACCTAAAGAAAGCATATATTGACTGTAAAATTCTTATAAAATATTCTTTAAACTTCTGTGATAGAACTCCAAGTGCCTCACATCCTTTATTATTCCATTTTATTAAGTGGAAACAGTCTGTGTTGATGGCTGGCTGTCTCTCTCTGTAGAATATTAACAGTACAAATAAATTTGGTTCTATATTATTGTACAAAGGAAGAAAAGGAAGGAGAGAAAGGAAGGAAGAAAAAAGACAGGTGAAAGAAAGAAAGAAAGAGGAAAAGAACAGGTGTAGATTAAGAAGTGAGATAGAACGTTTCTAACTATTTAGAGACATACAAGTAACAAATGAGAACCATGAAGATTTAGTAGTAATTTGATAATTCTTAATGGCATTCCATTCACAAAACAAGATTATGCATTTGTTTCATTTAGCATGTTTTTTGATTATAATTTATATCTGAGTAAAGCAAATAAGTAAAATTATAAATATTTATTCTACTGAATGAACCTTTGAAGAAAAAATAATGCTTGGAAAGTGTGTATCTGTGTTGTGTATTTGTCTCAGAAATACAAAAGAGATACTAGTACAGTATCTATAACTAGGTACAGTTAACAGATGGTATGGGTTGAGGGTTTATCATATGAGATTTCATGAAAGGTGATACACTACGTGGCAGATGAAATACTTGAGTTGTGTCTTTCAAGTTCAGTGTTGATGCTTATTGATAAAAAACTAAGTATGCTTAAATGTTTACAGAGTACGTGAAGATATCTTTTGTATTTGTAGGTAGTGCAATATTCCAAAAAATGTGAGCAATGCTACATAAATTATAGAATTGATTTTTGTTACTTTTCAAAAAAATATTCTGCTAAGTCATTTCAGTCGTGTCTGACCCTGTGCAACCCCATAGATGGCAGCCCACCAGGCTCCGCCGTCCCTGGGATTCTCCAGGCAAGAACATTGGAGTGGGTTGCCATTTCCTTCTCCATTGCATGAAAGTGAAAAGTGAAAGTGAAGTCGCTCAGTTGTGTCCGACTCCTTGCGACCCCATGGACTGCAGCCTACCAGGCTCCTCTGTCCTTGGGATTTTCCAGGCAAGAGTACTGGAGTGGGTTGCCATTGCCTTCTCCTCAAAAAATATTGGTGGAGGGCAAATATATGGTTTTTTTTAATATTCAAATTGAAGCATAAAACTTCAGTTGCATGTTTTGTAATGTACTTTCTCTCTGGGTAATTATGAGTTTTATCTCCATGTGAGGGAGATAAGGAAGGCAGACACTGCCATTGTGCTGACAGGAAGACTGAAACACAGAATAGTTAAATGACTTTTCCAAGGTAGAGATGAAGCCAAGATTACAACCTAAGTGTCTGTCCTCCATCCTGGTATCCTTTTCTTCTAATTTATCCTGTCATTTTAATGGTGTGGGAGGAGGCCCAAGAAGACAAGAAGAGTCTCTGTTGTATTTTTTGCCAAGTGTTTGACTTAACTATTAATTTTCTAAGTGTTGGTCCCAAAGGTCTTCTGTGTGGCTCAATATGTTAATTGTTTAATTTGATCAAATTTTGTAAGAAGCATAAGTTTCTTATCACAAACAGCTGATTCTCTATTACATATTGGTGATAGAGTTATTAAACAGGAATAGAATAGTTCATGATAGTTTTAAAATCTTTGATCTAGATCATGTTTTTTAAGGGGAAGAATCAGTATATTGATTTTGTCAGATGGTCATTAACATAAAAATTTTTGTGACATTTGATAGATTTGGCTAGATTGTAATAGAGCCAGTGATGTGATAAGACATGATTGTACAACCCACCACTTACATTTAGTTGTACAGATACGTTCGTTGTACTAGATCTTGGACTTTCTCCTCGTATTCACCACCCTCAATTCCCTGTATGGGATAAGAATTCAGGCATAGTTTTAAGCATTAAACATCATGTCTATAATAATGTCCATCACCACCCCTCTCTCCCCCCAAGTCAGTAATATTGGAAACCATTTAAAAATAATTGCCCATCATTGTAGCTACCATTTAATTTATAGCAACATTTAATTTATCAAACAAAGACTATTATAAGTAGAGCTTTTATTAATAATGCATGAAACCCAAAATGATAGTAAATTTTACTCCTTTTTTAAAAAAATTCACAGGTGAATCTGTACCAGAATACCAGATGGCTTTTCAGACAGAGGTTGGAAATCATCCCACTTTTGAAGATATGCAGGTTCTGGTGTCTAGGGAAAAACAGAGACCCAAGTTCCCAGAAGCTTGGAAAGAAAATAGCCTGGTAAGGAAAAACTAAATTATTGAAAAAGAGGACTTAGGACTGAATACGTTTCAAATGTTGCCTGAAGCAAAAATAGATAGTTGATGGTAATAGTTTTTAGAGTTGTCTAATGCCAAAAATCTAACTTACTTGATTTGTATGATGCTGTATATTTTCAAAGTTGGAGGTGTTTTAATTTGTTTTCTTCAAATATAAAATACTCCTTAGAGAGACTAACTGTTATGTCTGCAGTTTGCCACATTGGGTAACAGCTGGAATAATTAACATGATAATATTTCAAACATGATTGAAATTCCGTTCCATTTATTCTCTTGAGAGTAGTACCAAAAATGTTAATTAGTACAGACTTAAATATTCACTGACTGATAGAAATTTAAACTACACCAAAAAGAAACCAAAGTACCATGTATAAATTCTGCTTATTAAAAATGAAGTTTACAATGCTGAAATATTTTCAGAGGCTCCTGCCATTTCAGTAAATTGTTGCTACAGTTCTAAAAGCATCTTAACATTTGCATACAACAGGTATATTCACACTCATATTTTTTTTAATGTGAGTAGGATCATCTCATTATCCACTGTCATTTCTAAAGCTTGTTTTTTCACTAATTTTTCATGTCATTACATATACAGATTTATCACTTTCTCTCCATTTCAGTATTTCATTATCTATCCTAATTACTGAATTGCTCTTTATTAATAATAGTACCCTGTATTATTTTAAAAACCTTTTAGAAGAATTAAAGTTATGCTTATATATGGTAAACAAAATCAAATTAAATGGAATGGCTAAAATAGGAAATGGGAAAAGAAAAGATTACCTACTCCTGTCCTACCTTTAGAAGTAATTCATGTTAACAGTGTTCTGAGGTTTTGTTTTTTTTCCTAAACTTTCTCTTCTGGAAGTTCACATTATAACTTTAAATATTATGTTTATTCTTATTTATTGTTGTCTCTCATTTATCCACTCCTAGTTTTATAATAGTGTATTTGTATAATACAGTATAATAATTTAGTATAATACTGTATTAAATGATATTTTGTATACAGATTGATCTAATATTTTTAATAAAATAAAAACATGGGATTTTGTAGAATTATGGTTGTGTAAACGTCCTTGGCACAATGTACTATTGTGCTTGGACTCATAAATGAGGAAGTGAAAATCCTATGTTAGTCACTAGAAGCTGCTGCCTTTTGAGGAATGATGTTTTAAAAGTCACCGTCCACTGGCTTTTCTGACTTTTTTGGCCCTAGGCTTACCTTCCCTCCTCCCCTCTCTCTCCCCTCCCCTTCCCTCTACTTTCTACTTTACTGAAGGAACTGGGACAGATTTTTTAAAAGAGGTCCCTGATGTCAGGTAAGAGGCTTAATCCTTTCCCAGGGTTCATTAGATGTGCCAGCCTCACAGCAGAGTATGCTTCAAAGAAAAATCTCTTTGTGAAATTTTATCTACTAAAATACAACTTCATCTTCCATAAATGGTTTTATTTCACCAGAGAAATTGGACTACTTATTCTAAAGTATGTTTTGGCAACCCTGCCATTATGGGATATGCACCATATGCATATTTTTCTGAAAACTTTTTACTCTCAATTTGGATGAGGTTTCTAAGTAAGAAATAAGTAATATTTGGTTCACTTCCAATAAATCCATTTAGATCTAATGTGCAACAGTCAATAGCACTGCTGCTTCTGTGCAGTGACAGTCTAGTACTAGAATTAGATAGCAAATACATAGTTTCTGTATGAAATAGACCCCCCCTTTCTATGAAGACATTTTGCTTCATAGTTGCATTGAAATTACAAAACATTTCTGTAGTAACACAACTCAAAATCTTCTAAAAATTAATGAATGTAAAAACTCATTTTAAAAACTGCCAGGGAACCAACCTAAACAGCATATTAAAAAGCAGAGACATTACTTTACCAACAAAGGTCTGTATAATCAAAGCTATGGTTTTTCCAATAGTCATGTATGGATGTGAGAGTTGGACCATAAAGAAAGCTGAGTGCTGAAGAATTGATGCTTTTGAACTGTGGTGCTGGAGATGACTTGAGAGTCCTTTGGACTGCAAGGAGATCCAACTAGTCCATCCTAAAGGAAATCAGTCCTGAATATTCATTGGAAGGACTGATGCTGAAGCTGAAACTCCAATACTTTGGCCAGCTGATGTGAAGAACTGACTCATTGGAAAAGACCCTGATGCTGGGATAGATTGAAGGCAGGAGGAGAAGGGGACGACAGAAGATGAGATGGTTGGATGGCATCACTGACTCAATGGACATGAGTTTAAGTCAGCTCTGGGAGTTGGTGATAGACAGGGAAGCCTGGGATACTGCAGTTCATGGAGTCGCAAAGATTCAGACATGATTTAGTGACTGAACTGAAGTGAACTGAATTTTGAACTTATTGCACATCATTAAGAAACTAATACAATGTCATTCAGCTTATTTATTCATTAACATTCACTAAATGAATCCTGTGTATTGTGTGCTTAATATAGAGAGCACTAGAGACAGCCTCCACCTTTATAGAGCTCCCTCTTGTGTTAGATGAGAAAGTTAATGATTTTGACATAAATGCAGTCATCAAATGTTTTGATACGGGCTCTAGTCATATCAAATGACAATAGGGATATATTTTATTATATTGTCTACTGAAAAAGATCCAGATGCTGGGAAAGATTGAAGGCGGAAAGAGAAGGGGACCACAGAGGGTGAGATGGTTGGATGGCATCACCAACTCAGACAAGAGTTGGAGTAGGCTCTGGGAGTTGGTGGTGGACGGGAAGAACTGGCGTGCTGCAGTCCATGGGATCGCAAAGAATCAGACAAGACTGAGTGGCTGAACCGAACTGAACTGTATATTTCAGTTGACTTTTCTTGCTGCTGTCAAGATTCTCTCTTCTTCCTTGGTTTTTTATAATTTGATTATAATGTGTCTCAGTATGGAACTCTCTTTGAGTTCATTGAGTTTCTTGGATGTGTAGATTCATTTCTTTTACTAAATTTGGAAAGTTATTGAATTATTATTTCTTGAAATATTCTTTATCTATCTTTTCTTCTGGGGCTGTCACTCATTTTGTGTATTTTGATGTGATTAATGGTGCCTCACAAGTCTTTAAGCTCTATTCATTTTCTTCATTCTTTTTTTGTTTCTGCTTCTCAGACTAGGTAATTTTTATTTCCTGTCTTCATGTTTAGTAATTCTTTTTTCTCTTTGCTCAAAGCCTCAATTAACCAATTTGGTGAATTCTTCATTTAAGTGTTTTTACTTTTGACCTCCCAAGTGTCTTTTTAACTCCCTTCTGTATTTTCTGTCTCTTAATTGCTGTTCTCCATTTGTTGAGACGTTGTTTTCCCAGTTTCCTTTCATTCTTCATCCATGGTTTCTAGTTCTTTGAGCATATTTAAAGTCTTTGCCAGTAACTCCAATGTCTGTATTTCCTGAGGGACAGTTTCTGTTCCTTTCTTCATTCCTGTGAATGGGGCATAGTTTCTTGTTTCTTCACATGCTTTATAGTTTTTTGTTTAAAATCACATGTTTTAGATATCATTATGGACGAAAAGGAAACAAAAAAGGAAAAGACTCTCCAAGTCATTGCAGATTGGCTTTGTCTTGGGGCCCTTTGTTAACATTTTACTTCCTGCTAGTACTGAGCCAAGACTTCTCATTGGCTGAGCCAGTCAGCTCTGAAAGCTTGTGATCTTCTCTGAGCATGCATCCTGCAGTGAACTTGGGTGTGGATTTTTAGATTCTTCAGTATATGCAGAAGCTTTTCAATGCCTTTATTCCCCAAAGTTTCTCACACCCAGTTTTTCTTCCTTGACTTTGAGCATTTCTTTTGTGTGCCTCAACTATTATATTTTGCCCCAGGTTATAGCATTTGTTCTTTGGTCTTTCATTTTTTCCAAAGAATGTTCTGCACTTAGTCATAGCCACTTCCCTATGCTAAGAGAGTTCTGAGTTAGGCAGAACAAAGACAGGCCTATTGTATTGGATCTTCACGGGAAGACATGTCAAAACAGATAGCATAATTTCTTGGAAACAAGGTTACTCGGCTCCCTCTGGGAACAGGTGCCTGTCTTGGGAAAAACGGACTGCCATCTTCATACTTGCCATCACTCCAGGGGCAGCACTAAATTAAAACACGACAGAGTTCTCCTAGCCTGTTTCAGTGGCCTTTCTCCTTGCATTTATGTTTTTAAGTTGGTTCCTATAAACATTTGACTAACATCCAGAGTTTCAGTAAAGTTGATTATGATATTTGCGAAGTTTTCAGTGCTTTTCCTCCCAAAGTTCCTTGCTCTGCTTTGTTTTGACTAATGTCCTCATAGAACGAATTAGGAAATAACCTCCCTTGTTTGATTTTCTGGAAGACTTGTGAAGACTTGGCATGATTATTTTTTTTTAATGTTTGGTTGAATTCATTCCTAAAGCCATCCAGACATGGAGGTTTTTTCATGGGAAAGTTTTAAAATACAAATTTACCCTCCAAATTGATGGCACTCCCAATAATAATATAGAAGTGCCTGTTTTCCCATCACTCACACTAGGTGGTATGAAATTTTGTCTTTGTTAATGTGTTCAGTTCAGTTCAGTCGCTCAGTTGTGTCCAACTCTTCGTGACTGCATGGACTGCAGCACACCAGGCTTCCCTGAGCTAGCTCAAATTCATGTCCGTTGAGTCAGTGATGCGCATCCTCTGTCATCCCCTTCTCCTGCCTTCAACCTTTCCCAGCATCAGGGTCTTTTCCAATGAGTCAGTTCTTCTCATCAGTTAATGTGTTAGGTAAAAATAAATCTTATTTTGATTTGTACCTAGTAAATAATAAAGGCAGTATTTGAAAACAGGATCTTGTTTAAGCTGGTACTAATACTACAAATTTGGAACTAATATTCTTAACTACTTCATTATACTACCTCAACATTGTGAATAAGGTTGAGCATTTTAGCATATTTTAAAGGTGTTTGTTTTTGTTACTTATATGCAGTTTATCTATATTCCTATATTTACTATCACTTTTTAAATGTCTTCTTACTGGCAAGCATCACAGAAATAATTGATTCATCCAAGAAACAGCAAGAGATGCTGAAACCAATGGGTGAAAAGTTGAATGCAGAACAAGATATATACAGGAGCTTTGAATACTCTCCCCCTCCCAAAACAGTGATTAATTATTAAAGGGAAAATGGAACTTTACAGGGAAGATACCTGGCAGACACCAACTTAGTCACGTGGTTAAGGTTAACTTCTCTAGTAATGGGACAAATAAAAAATTGTACGTGATAGGAAGAACAGTGGGAAGAACAGAAATCTCTCCTGTGATTTTCTGCCAAAGATGCAAACTTTGAATTTGATCAGGAGGAAATATCAGATAAATTGAGGAACATTTTCAAAAGTAACTGGGCTACTTTTAGGTCTACCTAGTCTTTTAAAATGTCAAGATCATGAAAGAAAAGAAAAGTACGTTTGAAATTATTTCAAAAGGAAAAGAAAAATTCCTCTGTTCGTAACTTAACGACCAGTTCATTTTTCTAAACCAATATTAAAATCTACTAAGGTAAGTATATAACTAGGTTTTAGAGGTATATTTATCATAAAAAGTTAGTTATAATTGATTCTTGAGTTTCTTGAGTTATCTTAAAATCCAAGTCATTTTTAAATCCATTAAGTATAGTCTTTCCTCATTATTCACGAATTTCATATTTGGAATTCAACTACTGGCCAAAGTGTGTTTGCAGTCCCAAAATCAGTAGTCAGAACACTGTCCCAGTCATTTGTGTATGTGTGCAGAACAGTGAAAAATTTGAGTTCAGATGTACATGTCCCTAACTGAAGGTCTAATAAGGCTTTCATGTTTCATCTCTTGTATTGTAAAAAAGTATCTTTTTTGCAATGTATTCACTGCTGTATTTTTCGCATTTTTATTTTTGCATTTTTTGGTGATTTCACCATTTAAAATGGCCCTTAAGTATAACACTGAACTCTTATGTGATATTACTAAGCACAAGAAAGGTTTGCTACTCCTTATGAAGAAAGGAAAACATGTTCTAGATAAACTCCATTAGGGCATGAGGTGTAGTGCTATGATCATGAGTACAAGGTAATAAAGTGATTTTATGTATTTTTTTAACTTACTTTTTTGTATTGGAGTGTAGCCGATTAACAACGTTGTGATAGTTTCAGGTGAACAGTGAAGGAACTCAGCCATACGTATACATAAACCCATTCTTCCTGAAACTCACCTCCTATTCAAGCTGCCACATAACATTGAACAGAGTTCCTTGTGCTGTACAGTAGGTCCATGTTGGTGATCCATTTCAAATACAGCAGTGTGTATAGGCAACCATAAGTTGTCTTCTAAGTCTGTGAATCTCTTTGTGTTTTCTAAGTTCATTTGTATCATCTCTTTTTGGATACCACATATAAAGGATGTCATACAGTATTTCTCCTTTTCTATCTGACTTAAACTTATATATTTTAAAAGGTGTCTTTAAACAGAAACACAGGTAAAACAAGATTATTTATTGATCATTTAACGAAAATGTTATATTCAGAGACTCACAGGTTCCTAATCCTGTATTTCCTCTAGGATTAATGTTTCATCATTAATCCAGTACACAGCAACTTTATAGAACATGACTACTATCGATAACAGACTCAACCATACTTATAAATACCAAACTTTTACCTCAGGGAGATGATGCACTTGCTATTAAACGCAAGATTATCATTGTCTGTTCTTCCGGTTCTTCCATATCTTGAGAAATAGGTAGATTTTTATTGCTTAATGAAAAGATTATTAGTTGTTGTTTATGTCTGTTGTTCATATTTTAATTGTTACTCAATACAGCCTAGAACATACTTTTAAATAGATTTCAAAACTCAAAGTAAAGTTGAGTCTTATAAGATATACTCTTTGATCTGTGTTCTGGGCAGGATTGGAGAATCAGCAGTACCGTACTGAGGCAGCCAACTCAGAAGAGCCAGGGGGAAATGGTATTAATGGTGGGCCATGGTGCATGTACATAGTGAGCCTATATTCAGAAAGAACACTGTCATGTTGCCCAGACAAACCTAGACAGCATACTAAAAAGCAGAGACATTACTTTGCAAACATAGGTCCATTTAGTCAGAGCTATGGTTTTTCTAGTAGTCAGGTATGGATGTGAGAATTGGACCTTAAAGAAGGCTGAGCACCCCAAAATTGATGCTTTTCTGGACTGTGGTGTTGGAGAAGACCCTTGAGAATCCTTGGACTGCAAGGAGATCCAACCAGTCAATCCTAAAGGAAATAAATCCTGAATATTCATTGGAAGGACTGATGCTGAAGTTGAAGCGTCAATACTTTGGCCACCGGATACAAAGAGCTGACTCATTAGAAAAGATCCTGATCCTGGGGAATATTGAAGGCAGGAGGAGAAGGGGACAAGAGAAGACAAGATGATTTGATGACATCATTGACTCAATGGACATGAATTTGAGCAAGTTCTGGGAGATGGTGAAGGACAGGGAACCCTGGTGTGCCGCAGGGGGTTGCAGAGAGTTGGATTCAACTGAGTGATTGAACAACAGCAACAGCAGATGTTTCCCAGAGACCCAAGGTTCAAGTTGTTACAGAACACAAATTATTAGGAAACATTAAAAATGTTACCAAGATTCCTCACAGGAATTTTTAGCTTAAAATAGTCTTGCCAGATAAAATACTTTGATTTATGAATTGGCGAGAATATACCTACTCTAAAAAATGGTGTGTCCAACTATCTGAAACTAAAATTAAGTAGTATCCTATATTTTTCTTGTTAAATCTGGCAATCCTGGCCTTACTATTTTGAAAGTGTTTTGAAGACACAAGAAATGTACTGGCAGGTAAAGAGCTTGACACCTAATAAAAAAATCAGAGTACAAGTGTGAGTAAGAATTCTGGATGCCAGTCCATCAAAGTATATAAAGTCTTGTCTTTTAAAAGGGAGTTTGCACCAACTTTCTCCAACGGAACACTGCTGTTCATTGCTGATATATATGAATGTTACAGAATAGGACTGATTTTGATACTGCTAATGAAACTAGTTTAAATAACAAGAAAATGTCAGGCTTTTAAGATTTATGATTGGAATGAAGCACACTACTAGGAGTAAAGGAGGAAGAGCTTGCTTAGAGATTGAAGACAGTCTAGTGTCAAAATTTTTTTAACTCATTTTTGAAGTAGAATTAGTGGCTATTGATTGAAATAACAGTGCTGTGGATCCGCAACAACATAAACACATGGCATTGAAGATACATATGACTTAACTACAACTGCTTACTCTTGTGGATAATTCTTCAATGAGTTCAATTAAAATTTTCTCACTGTACTTGTTCCTCACCTTTTGAGAATATGGCCCTTTACAAATCTCTGATGTCTTAAGATATTTTATTATAGCTATGTAAAATATTGGTTAAATAAATTTTTTTCTTTCACCTCATGTTACTGAAAAAATTCAGTTATGTTTTGGTAAGATACAGTGTTTGACATATACTTTATTACAGGCAGTGAGATCACTCAAGGAGACAATCGAAGACTGTTGGGACCAGGATGCAGAGGCTCGGCTTACTGCGCAGTGTGCTGAAGAGAGGATGGCTGAACTTATGATGATATGGGAAAGAAACAAGTCTGTGAGCCCAACAGTCAATCCAATGTCTACTGCTATGCAGAATGAGCGGTAAGACACTAAGGGTTTGGAATCTGTCTGTCAAAATTTAAGCCTGATACTAGAGAATAGAAAATAAATACTATTAAAACAGTCTAAGCACACAGTGATTAATTGGTACAGTCTAATATCATAACTTTTCTTTCAGTATTCCTGTTCTTTTTCTGAATATTCTTGTTTAGTGTAAGTGCAAGATGAAATCCATGGGTTTTTATATCTAACAATACAGTAAAAGATTAGTCTTTGTCTGTTAATGCACGAAGTTCGCTACAATAGTAAAGTTTCATAGTTCCAAAAGTTTTATAAGCACTTCTGCATACTATTTTGTCTTGATTATACTTTGTGGTTATTATTTCTTTTTCCCCTGAATTTTGTTTGTTTAAAGCAGATAGAACCGTGAACTTGCATATGTATCTAACCATTGCTTCACTGGAACCTGGGGTTTCCAGACTCCCTGTCCAGTGGTCTTTCTTTATAGAATGCTGCTACTTTACCTGAAAGCAGTTCATAAGTCTTTTTGTCCCATCGTGAACTTTATGAGACATTTCTTAGAATTATGATTTTTTTTTAAACTGTCTTTATTAGTACTTCTTAGAAGGACTTTTAGAAAAAATTCTAAAACTTGAAACATTTCAGACCATGTAGTCTGTGTTTCTTCATTCTGTCTTATAGGATAAAGTCTTCCCACAAATTTTCATTTTATCTAAATAAAACATGTTAAAATTTTTCAGAGAAGCATTCAGAAAAGAAAGAGTAAGCAGGGAAAATTGAGATAAAAAATAACTGAATTCTTGAATCATTTTCTTTGATATTTTCTGTTCTAATTTTTAAGAAAGTTTGTGTTCTGAACTTTGGATCTCACATAGGGTTTACACTGCTCGTGCTTGGACTGAATTACCCTCAGGGTATAAACCTTTATTTCTGTTAGTAATATATCAGCAAGTTAAGGAAGATAGAAATTAGCATTTCTGAATATAAACAGATACCTTGAAGATCGTCTTCTGCTTCCATCACCCCTTGTCTCTGTGTTTTCTGTGTGCTTTATAGTATGCTATTCGTACCTCTCATAAGTCAGCTACTTTTACTTTAAGTGCTTTAACTTTCCTTAACTGGGAGGAGGAAATCCTTTTTTTTTTTTGATGCTTTCCTTTGCTGTGGCCATTTTTGCCTCCTGAGCCATTCAGTTCTACCCTTTACATGCTGCTTTTCATGTCCTTTGACTTTGGAATTTTCCTTCAAATCATAATTCATCTCACATTCATTCTACGCTAGGGTTAATTGTATTGACTCTTTCCCTCCATCCCTCTTGTGCAATACAAAACCTTTTCTGTTTCTCCCCTTCCTGTCATTCCCCTCGTAACTTCAGCAGTTTTTCTTCATAGCATTTTTCTTTTAGTTGTTGCTTTTCTCCTGTAATGCTGGTATCTGTTAATGTTCCCATTGTCTATATTTGATTGTTTATACTTGATTTTAAACTACCCTTCACTTTTATGTTATTTTTCTTTTCAGTTTTATTGAGATACAATTGGCATGTAGCACTCTATAGATTTAACATGTGTAGAATGATCATTTGACTTACATACATAAAATGATTATCACAATGTTTAGTGAATATTCATCATTCTCATATAGATACAAAATTAAGGAAATAGGTAAAAAACAGTTTTTCCCCTTGTGATGAGAACTCTTAGGATTTTCTCTGTTAACAGTTTTCATTTTATTTATTTATTTATTTTAAATTTTTTGCCCATGTCAAGCAATATGTGGGATCTTAGTTCCCCAACCAGGGATCAAACATGCATACCCTGCATTGGAAACTCAGAGTCTTAGCCACTGGGTCACCAGGGAACTCGGTCTTAACACCTTTCATATATAGCATAGAGCAGTGTTAATTGTTTGTATCCTATATATTAGATCCCTAGTACTTATTTATTTTACAACTGAACACTTGGACCTTTTGACTGCCTTCATCCCATTCCCCTTACCTGTTCCCCTCTGCCTGTGTTAAGCACGGATCTTACTGCTTTTCCTGTGAGTTTTTTAGAAAAATATAATTAACCTACAACATTATGTTAGTTTGTGTTATACAACATAGTGATTTGTTATTTCTGTACATTTCAAAAGGATCACCAAGATAAGTCTAGTTATGGTATATCACCATACAAAGACATCACATAGTTATTTACTGTATTCCCCACAGTGTGCATTTCATACCCATGACTCATTTATTCTGAAAGTAGAATTTTATACCTCTTCGTCTCCTTCACCTATTCCTTTTGTTCCCTCCAACCCCTTCTTCTCTGGCTACTGGTGTCTTCTCTGTATCCCTGCCTGTGTTTCTGTTCAGTTTTGTTTGTTCATTTGTTTGGTTTTTTAGATTCAACATAAAAGTAAAATCATATAGTGTATTTGTTCACCTATCAGTGAACAATATCGGGTTGCTTAGATATCTTGGCCTGGCTTTTATTTTTTAAAACATAAATATATTACAGTATGCTGCCCAAGAACCATCATTCTCAAGATGTGATAGTGTAAAACCCTTGGTAAACTGGAGAACAGTTCTGAGTCTTAGATTTTATTTTATTTTTTTATTCTGAGTTTCTCATTCTGCCTTATACTCTAGGCTCAAGGACTTCCATTGATAGGGCTCAGTCTCTACCTAGGAAGATATGTTTCTTTGCTAGAATATGCCACTTAATGTAGCACTTTGGAACAGCCTAAAAGCTTGTGTTCTTTTTACCATTTGGAACTTAATTGGTAAAATATTTGTTGAGTAGCCACTGTGTATCTAGAATTACAGAAACACAAAAGACAAGTGTCTTGGTTCCTTCTTTCCTGGAAATTTATGTCTAATTGAGTAAATATACAATTCATAAAGACATATTTGCTAACATTACAAAACTATAGGGGAGATTTTTTAAATTAATAACTCTTATAAACTAAAATAGTGAACATCTATAAAAATCATATAGATCCCCATCAGTTTTCTGATAGGCTTAAATGGCATTAAACTAGCCTGTAGCAAATTATTAGTTAATATTTGTCAATACTGGATTAACATTTGCTTAGAATTTTTAAATAGCTTCAAGAATAACGTGGATTAGGAATAAAAGAGAAGGCAGTTTGTACTTTAAATATCAGAGTTGTTAAACTTGAAGAGTCACTTTGTCATAAATGTATTCTCAATGTGACACTTTTTTCTTTCTTTAAGCAACCTGTCACACAATAGGCGTGTGCCAAAGATTGGCCCTTATCCAGATTATTCTTCTTCCTCATACATTGAAGATTCTATCCATCACACTGACAGCATTGTGAAGAACATTTCCTCTGAGCATTCGATGTCCAGCACACCTTTGACTATAGGGGAAAAGAACCGAAACTCAATTAACTATGAACGGCAGCAAGCACAAGCTCGAATCCCCAGCCCTGAAACAAGCGTCACCAGCTTGTCTACCAACACCACAACCACAAACACCACTGGCCTCACTCCAAGTACCGGCATGACCACTATATCCGAGGTGCCATACCCAGATGAAACAAGTCTGCATGCCACCAATGTTTCACAGCCAGTCGGGCCAACCCCTGTCTGCTTACAACTGACCGAAGAAGACTTGGAGACCAACAAGCTGGACCCAAAAGAAGTCGATAAAAACCTCAAGGAAAGTTCTGATGAGAATCTCATGGAGCATTCTCTTAAACAATTCAGTGGGCCAGACCCACTGAGCAGTACCAGTTCTAGCTTGCTTTACCCACTTATAAAGCTTGCAGTTGAAGTGACTGGGCAGCAGGACTTCACACAGGCTGCAAATGGCCAAGCATGTTTAATTCCTGATGTCCCACCCACTCAGATCTATCCTCTCCCCAAGCAACAGAACCTTCCTAAGAGACCTACTAGTTTGCCTTTAAACACCAAAAATTCGACAAAGGAGCCCAGGCTGAAATTTGGCAGCAAGCACAAATCAAACTTGAAACAAGTAGAAACTGGAGTTGCCAAGATGAATACAATCAATGCTGCAGAACCTCATATAGTGACAGTTACTATGAATGGTGTGGCAGGTAGAAACCACAGCGTTAATTCCCATACTGCCACTACTCAGTATGCCAATGGGGTAGTACCATCTGGCCAGACAGCTAACACAGTGGCACACAGAGCCCAAGAAATGCTGCAGAATCAATTTATTGGTGAGGACACTCGGCTGAACATTAATTCCAGTCCTGATGAGCATGAACCTTTACTGAGACGAGAGCAGCAGGCTGGCCATGATGAAGGTGTTCTGGATCGTCTTGTGGACAGGAGAGAACGGCCCCTAGAAGGCGGGCGAACTAATTCCAACAACAACAACAGCAATCCATGTTCTGAGCAAGAAGTTCCCACACAGGGTGTTCCAAGCACAGTAGCAGACCCCGGACCATCAAAGCCTAGAAGAGCACAGAGGCCTAATTCTCTGGATCTTTCAGCCACCAATGTCCTTGATGGCAGCAGTTTGCAGTGTAAGTGGAGGGATTGTGTAAATGGAGGGATTTTGAGACCATTTAAATATACTTAGCTAGAAACAGATTATGTTTCAGCTAGCAATTATTTACTTTTACCACATTTGGTTGGATTTCAAAAGTAATTAGACATTTGTTCTTAAAAAGATAATTTTTTTGCTGATAATTGAAAAGTCAATGTCACAACAATCAGAATAATTACCAACTTAATGTGTATCCTATGTAGCTTCTGGCTTATAATGCAGCTCACATATTTGCTGTGCATAGTTGAGATTTTGTACTTTCTAGTTTAAAGCATCCGAGTAAAATGATACCAAAACAATTTTAGAAGCACTTTGTTTATTATATACACATTTAGGCTTTATCAGACTAATCTTAATAAATCTGAAAAGTGCAGAGAAAATTCAGAAAAGTCACTGTAAAGAAATTACAAAGTTATTCTTGGTTTTTCATGTCAGTTTTTTCAGGAGCTGTGTGCCTTTGGTTGTGCTATGGGGCCCTTAGCCACTTACACAAATAACTTGATACTTGGTTTATGGCCCTGAGGGATTATAACACAAGACAGAAGAGCTCACTAAAATCTTCACTAAAGACAGGAGAGCTCACTAAAACAGTCATTATTGTACAAAATGATATTTCTTTTAGACTGATAGCAGTTACGAAGAAGTCACATTTTATGTTTGTTGTCAAAGACTACAAAATGGGCTAATGGGATTAGGTTGTCAAAAAATCAGTAGAATCTAGTCCCTTGCCTGAGTAGCTTGTATTGAAGAGTTGACATAAATTATAGCAGGGGTCTACATCTGTAAAATGTCTTGTCAGTTATGGGAAGGGGAAATTACTAGAAAATTTACACTCTCGTGTTTATGTCATTCTTCTGAAAAATAATTATATTCTAGGTGCCTGCTTTGATCATGAAATAGAAAGATTAAATGCATTTTGCCAAGTTAGGATTTCTACCAATAACCAAAGGAGTTGAGAATATAGTTGAGAACTTGGAATTTTCTCCTCTGTTTTTGCTTTTTGAGGTTTTTCTGTATTTTCTTCCTTGCCTATGGAATAATTCAACCAATTATAGAAACATTGTGCTTAAAGAATCTCAAAAATAATTTGGTAAAGTTAGAAAAATACTATCTGGCATCATGAATTTCAAGAAACGTCTGGTAGCTTCTCCTGTAGACATTCGTTTGATCTCTTTTCCATTTAAAATCCTAATTTTCACTTTTTAGTAGTTTCTTTATGTATAGTTCATTTTTCTGCACTTTTATTTTCAGTAGGTGACTCAACACAAGATGGCAAATCAGGATCTGGTGAAAAGATCAAGAAACGAGTGAAAACTCCCTATTCTCTTAAGCGGTGGCGCCCCTCCACCTGGGTCATTTCCACTGAACCACTGGACTGTGAGGTCAACAACAATGGCAAAGACAGGGCAGTGCATTCCAAATCCAGCACCACTGTTTACCTTGCAGACGGAGGCACCGCCACGACGATGGTGTCTAAAGATATAGGGATGAACTGTCTGTGAAATGTTTTCAAACCTATGGAGTGAAATTATTTTTTGCATCATTTAAATGTGCAGAAGACATTAAAAGAAAAAACTGCTTTATCCTCCTGTCAGTACCCCCTCCTACCCCTGCCACAAGGACTTGCTTTAAATAGATTTCAGCTATGCAGAAAAATTTAGCTTATGCTTCCATATTTTTTAATTTTTTTTTAAGTTTTGCACTTTTGTTTAGTCTCGCTAAAGTTATATTTGTCTGTTATGACCACAGAATTATATGTGTGTGTATCAAAAGTGGTCTCAAAATATTTTTTTAAGAAAAAAAAAAGCAGAAACAATGTATTGCTGATAATCAGTTTGGACCAGTTTCTAAAGGTCATTAAATCAGAAGCAAATTAAGACAGGTTTGACTGCAGTGGTGTCTGGTATCCATGTTTTATTTCTGGGCACAAGCTAGTTTGTATGTTGATACGTTCCTGAACGTATTATCTGTTGGACATTCTTTTCTCTATGTTTTGTTTGAATGTGCAATAGTCTATAGGCCACAAATAAGCTTTCTCGTAAGCTCTCTTCCTAACAGAGCACACATTCTTCCAAGATCTGAACATTTTCCTTCCCCACCCTCCATACTATTGGCAGGTAAGTTCTTTGACAGTGAGTTTTTGCACAAGAGAAAGCAGCTACCTGATTTCTTGCTTTCTCTCTCCTTACGGGGAATGCAGAAACATTGTCTCAAAGGGCTCTAAAGAAGGAACTACCAGAACCTAATTTGAAATGCCATTTCTTTTATCCTTCCAAATCCTAAACATTTCCTTCCGGGCATTTTAATAAACATACTTGGTTTCTGGTTTTGGAAGTTCGTAAGAGCACAGAACAAAGAGCAAGTCAAATATTAGCTGTTTTCCATTTTATTTTTTATATATATGTTCATGTTCCATATTCATTTATTTAAGAAGCACATTTTTATCAGAAAACTTATAGAGCTTTCCTTATGGAATTTTTAAGTAGGTAGATCATTAACACAATGTAGTATTATAGTCTTCATTCTCTGAATATGCTGTGTTTGACATAAGTAAAATTACATCCTGTTTAAAGTAACTTCAAAAGTAATTCATAGTTGTGAACCTGTAGTATCTTTTTTTATTCTTTTCCCAAACGAGGCCTGGTAACTTTATCTGGAAATTATTCCTTTTCCCATGACCTAGAACACTGTGTGGAAAAATCATTCAACTGGCATGCCAAGTCCCTGTGGAAGGAAGAATTGCTGCCAAACCTATCATTTTTGAGCAGACTGAGACTTACCTCTCTCTCTTCAAAACTGTGTTTCTTCACTAATCTTATTTTCATAGTTTTTCCATTTGCCAGTTTTTACATCATCTTTGATACATGAGCACCATTTTATGATTTTACATTATATTAGAATGTACCTTTTAGTGATAATGTCATGTATATTCAGATCATGTGTTTTTTTTTTAAAGCTTCCTTTGCTTCTTTCATTACTGATAATTGTCTCTAAAACAACCTCTGCATGTTTTTTCTTTTTAAATAAAGCACTTTATGTCAAATAAGGGACTTTTTTATAAGCACAAATTATTTTCTATCAATTTGCAGTGAAGAGCTCACTTTTCCCCCCAGATTTTCAGATTACTTCATAGACTTTCAGTTCTAAGATTTCTCTGGAAATAAAAAGCTCACAGGAAAACACAAATTCCTGATTGAGATTTTTATCTCCTGAACAAAGTTTTCACTCTCAAATTCTTCTATCTGCATCACTTAGCTAAAGACAGACTCTATTTCTCAATTTGCTATCCAAAATGTGTATGACTTACTTGTGTCTATAAGCCTTCTTTTGTTTGCCATCTATTGTGATCTTATGAAGAGAGATGTCACAGTGCTTAACCATTTATTCAGCTAGATTGCTGAACACAGTTTTGAAATCTTAGAAATGACATTATTTTGCTAGTGCCCGAGATTTCCACCTTTTGTATTTTATTGGCCCTTCTATTCATTCAGACCCTTAATATATTTTTCAGTCATCTGGCATAAAAATTTCTCATTTATTTTTTTATCTATGTAATGATTTATTTATATTTTTTCCTGTAAAATTTCCCTTGGTTCTCTTAATTTTAAATGTCTTCCAACTGAACTTCAGGATATTATTTTTAAGTAATTGTAGAACATCTTTGAGTCAAAATAAATTATATTTCTTCTTCAATTGGAAGCATCAAAGATAAATGACCATTTGAGGTCTAACTGATCTTTTCCAGACAGAAGAAGAGTTGCCTTACATTCTACTACACTGTGTTTGGGCCAGTTGATTGTAAGTTTTTCAGGACTTTTTGGTATTTAATAGTAAAATGCTTTCAAAAATTGGTATGCCAGATTAAAAGAACTCCTTATAGTTTCCCATTTTATGCAAGCATGCTTAAAACAAATAATTTTCTTTCTCTTTTATTAGCAGACTCTTGGTAAAGTAGGAGAAATAGAGAGTATAGATCATTTTAATTTATCTCAGACTGATTTAGAATCTGTTTGCAAATATACAAGCAAGCAAAATTACATAAAATACTAATTTGCAAACTATTTAATAATAAATATCTTAAATCTAATATTTAAATGTATTCAGAAATTTTTGCATGTAGAAAAGCATTTGGGCTCCTTTGAATAAGAGGCCATTCATTTAATGAAAAAAATACTAAAATTCAACCTTAAAAGTATTATAACCTTAAAAGCATCATAATAGGTAATCAAAATAATTCCCTTAACTATCATAATTGTATATCAGAACTAAGTCTTTGAAAGAACTTAATTTGAATTGAATGTAGACAAAATGATTTAATGATAGTCCCTAAAAAGTTCCCTCTTTTTAAATGCGTAGTTCGGGGAAAAAAAAAATACTGGTGTAAAAAGTTATGGGAAGGCAAACGAGTAGATACAAATAGTAATTGGCCATTTATTACATACTGAATGCTGCTATATAAATACATTATCTCTTTGATTCCTCATGACAACCATACGAGGATTATGGTTAACATTCCCATTTTACAGTAGGGGAAGTTGAAGCTAAGAGAAGCTAACTAGTTTGCCTGAGGTCTATACCTTGTAATTGACAAAGCTGTGATTTTTTAACCTAAGCTTGCTCTCTTCACATCTCTTTCATCCACACCACACTGCCTACACGCTGTATGACAGAATGCATGACAGACTAACATTTTGTAAGAAATTTAGTCATTAAACTCCAGCACAATTGTGGCTTGAATATAAGCCAAACCAGATACCTTAATGGCTTTAGAGTTAGGAAAACATAAGAAGATGTACGGACATGTCTGTGGTGTTTGTTGCTTGAGAAATAGGTACTAATTCAAGACAAAATTCAATCCCACATGTGCCATCATGAATCTTACAATCATTTAACTGCTCTTCACTCCCGACATCCTTATATTCCAAAACTAAATGGGAAAGGCAAAGGTGAATTGTGGGAACAGAGACCTTTTCCTGAACTGATTCCATTCTTGATGCGGTGGAATTAATTTAATGTGTCCCATCAGTCCTTGCACTTCATTTTGAAAATTTCTACTTTTAATGACTTTAGAAAATTTTACTAATCCAGAGAACTAATAGAAGAGGCTATAGGAAGAATAGAAGGAAAATACTGTTTTTATAAAGCAATTTGTATAGCCTTCTTAGGTGTATCCACTCACTCTGGAAAATGTGTTGGTTCTGAATGAAACAATAATTAAATAAAGGTAGGAACACTCAAATAAGTATGTGTTTCAATGGGAATTATCACAAAATTTGGCAAGTATGTTTATTTAAAATATTTTCCATCCTGGCTTCTAAAGCCAAATGAAATTCAACAAACTTTTTTTTTCTTATTTATAAAAATAAATATTTCATTGGAGGTAATTAGCTCCTAGAATGTGAAATTACATTCTATTTCTATACAACCTTTTATAAATTTATGTTCAACTTACTACCAGTTGTATGCAGGCTATTACATATCAATAACTATTCACAGATGCCTATATATATTACTCTACCTTCCAAGCTAACTTCTTAAACTATACACACATGCTGGTTGATTATCTAGATCAGTTATCCTAGAAATTATGTAATCCTCCCATAGACACCCCAGGAGTCTTTCAGAGTAAGATTTTTCTAAATATTCATATCTTTTACTGTCAGTTTGCTCATCAGCAAATAAAAGTTCATTTTAACTTTTAGATTCTGAACTATGTAAACTTTAGCCAAAACTACCTTGTGTGATCCACTCCTAGATGATAATCCTTGATTAAGTAAATCTGGCAAATCACTATTTGAACTAGTTTACAAATATTATCAAAAGTAGGCTTTTCTATAGGTTCCCTGATTAGCATACAAAAAAAGAGGAAATCCCAGGATGGCACTCTGGGTCTACTTTATTTCATTCACCTCTTAGTTTCTGTTTGCTCTGTCCCTTGGTTATCTGACTTGCAGTCTTCTGTGTCTGGAAGGTTTTCTTCACATTTATTCTGCTTCCCTCCTGTTTAATTTTGTATCTGTTTCTCCTAACCAGCAGATAAAATAAAAAGGAGAGTGACCAACTGGTCATCTTCTCCAACATTTGTTACTCAGTATGCTTCAAGCTTCTCGACACTTAAGTCTCAGTTCTTCACACAAAATTTATTTTGTTCCTTTACCATTTTCTCAGTTTTTACTATTATACCTACTTATATTTAGAACACCTAAAATTATGCTTTGTTATATTCAAGTTCATTACTCCATTTATGGTTTAAAAGGGTAGAATTGAGAATTAAGATGTTTCCATTTGATAGTAGATCTAACCATCAGATTGTCAGCAAATCAGCACTTCAGTTTATATTATCTAACTTTTTTTTATCAAATTGTGGAGTTCTGTGATTTTATACAATAGTTTATAACTAAAAAGCCATGCATACAGAATTGTATATCACTTTATTGTTATTTTTAACCTATATTGCAACAGGCTTAGCATTATGATTGAGCCACAGCATTTTACATATTTCTGTGCATCAAATATTAAACACAAAATGCAAGATTAACTTTTGAAAGCAAACCCTACAACAGTCAAGTATTATCTACAAACTTTTTTGCAGACCACTTTTGAAATACTTGTCATTGTTTTGCAACATAGACTGGACTGTAACAACTTTCATTTAACTTTTAAGTGACTGGTTAAAATTGAGTGTTGTACATATAAAGAAAAGGTTTATCTCATGGCTGGTAACATTTGAAAAGTAAATATTTAAGAATTTATGCTGTGTATTAAAATTATGCCCCAAATAAATATATGTTGAAAATTCTGATTCAGTTATTGCTATGATATCCATCGTGTTACTATTAAATGTTATAAAATTAATTTTTTAAACTTAATTTGAGACCCAGATTGATTTTAAAATCTGGGTAAGAGACAAAGAATCTTATCACCGATTAGCATGTCCAGTTTATGACAATATTTAAGCAAATTACTGTATTTTAAACTGCAACTTGTTTTTGTCATTAATGTTTTAAAAGGCAACATGTAGGTTTTTTCCATTTTATTTGTACTTTAAGATTTCAAATCCATCTTCCTGTTTTAGACTCACTCTGTAGACATAATATTACTTAAAAACTCAGGGTCCCTTTCATCCCTTTGCACATTGAAAAACTTCAATTGATAGCAAACAAGCAATTAGATACAGTTGAATATTTAAATTTTTGTTACACACAGAGTTCATTTAATGTTTCATCTTATGATTTGACTTAACTTACATAGATACCAGATTTCATTAATCATAAAACTTGCCCAGTTTTATAATTACAGAATAGAGGGAAATGACTCAACTAATTTGCTACATGTTGCAGCATATGTAGGCCTTAGAGTTGAAGCGCAGTCTCCAACTCGTTTCTGTTCTTTGGTTAAATAGTTAAACATGAGACAGTTCATTTCATTTTTTAATGGGGGATTTTGGTAAAGTAGTTCCTCAGAAATAAAATTTTTCAAGAGGTAATTTAACATTATTAAACTGTCTTCAAAAGTGAACTAGTGAGTTTATAGCTTTAGTAATAGCTTGGATGGTTTTGAGAAGGTAACCTACGGTAACCTATTTATCACATCATCACATCCAAATAGAATTTTTCTTCCAGACAAGTTCAAGCTCCAAATTAGTAAGCTGTACATTTAAAATCCTTGCAGTGACATTACTTGTAACAAGTCTCTTGTCTCAGGCTCTCCACCTTATTACCAACCCTCTGAAGTGTGATAGGGAAACACATTTTTAAAGCTTAACAGTAAGAAAACTGAAATACTAATAAAAGATGAACTTCAAAAATAAGTCCTGGTTTAATGCTAAATCGCTTGGAGTCTGTGGCTTTTCTTTTTCTGGTCACGTTTATTTATTTAAGCAGTTTTTGTATGCCTTGTCATGTTTCCATAGAGATCATATTGTGTAAGTGTTTGTATAAGCTGGAATCATCCTTAATTTTCTGTTGATAATTTTTCAGATGAAGATAAGTGGATAATTGTAAAATACACTAACTCTTAGGGTGTTGTAGTAGCTGAAACATGGAAATGTGTAGCCACCGTGCTTTTTCTAAATGGACAGGAGAAACATAAGCTACAGAGTATTCATTTCTGAGGATGCTTTTCTCTAATGAGAAAGGCTGAAAAATATTGGCAATTCCTCAGAACCCTCTTTCTTGTTAACGGGTATCTCTTGTTGGTGTGTTTTGCTCTTACATTACCAATAGAATATCATATATGAATTTATGAATAATTGCTTTCAGTTATTTTGCTTTTGTATAAGCCGTCTGAGACCTTGCTATGCTGTATAAGTTGTGTTTGATGGATCGGTGTGAGTATGAAATAAAGCAAATCACTTTTCTTTTGTATTATCTATGGATGCCACTATGAAAGCTGACATTAAGCCACTAAAGAGTTTTCTATGAATAATTGTAAGTAAATGCTTTGATATATATAAACCTAAGTAAAAAGATTGTATTGATACAGAGACATTCGAGAAGGAGATTTTAAGGGAGTTCTTTAGGTTTAAAAAAAGGCTTGCTGTAAAATGGTGCATTATTCCATTTATTAAAGATCATATTAATGACAACAGTGATTGTATCTTGATTTTATGAGGTTATCAGCAAATATGATTGTTAGTATGATATTTTAGGTATTTTGCATCAGAATAGCAATTGTTTCATATAGTATGACTTTCATTACTCAATATGATACATCAAAAAAAAAAATCAACTAACATTAGAATAATAGTTGCACACTCACTGTATGCCAGGTATGGTGTTACTTATTTTATGTATGTTGGTAATTCTTAGAGCAGTTCTACAAAATGCATATTACCATTTCCATTTTATATAAAAAATGACTCAGAGAAGTCAAACACCTTGCCTAAAGCCACAGGCCTTGTAAAGATGAGATTCTAATGTATTTTCCATTTTGCTTTTAACTATGTAGTTTTCAGTTTCTGCTTATAGGAAGAGAAACTCAAAATTAAAAATGGAAATCACCTAGTAGCTCAGTAGAGTACCCAGGAACATAACATGAAGCAATTTGAGATTACTGAAAAGTTACCAAAACAACTATCTTTATTGGCCTGACAATGCAGTTGTGCTTCACAGCATCAAATAATCTTTTCAGTTAGACCTTTGTATTTTTAGAAGGAACTTTTGCTTGAGGAGAAGCATGGTCTACTCCCATTTGCTCTGTTGTTACCTTAAAAAATATTGTAGGCGATAAGAGGTGTGGGGTATCTTTTTGCTTTTGTCTCACATGCCCAACCTTAACAATATAATGTTACAGGGTATCATTGCAATTCTCTGTAAAACCCACTATGTAATATTCAAGATGATTAACTAAATGTCCCTGAAGAAAATATGACCTGGGGAAAATGTATAGTAATGAACTGCTGAACCTTTAGTAACGACTAGCCACAAGTAATATTACTCTCATTTACATCTACACCTGTGTGATTCATCTTCCCAGTTTATATACTTCTCTGCAAAGGGCAAACTTAGATAGTGACTAATCTTTTTTTATCCTCTCGTGCTGTACTCAGTTGCTAAGTCGTGTCCGACTCTTCGTGACCCCATGGACTGTAGGCAGCCGTGCTCCTCTGTCCATAAGATTTTTCAGGCAAGGATACTGAAGCAGGTTGCCATCTCCTCCTCCAGGGTGTATCTTCCCAACCCAGGGATCAAATCCACATCTCATGCGTTGGCAGGTGGATTCATTACCACTGCACTGCCTGGTGTCTTTGAAATTTAAGGCCAAATTCCATATTAGGGCGGCCTTTATTTTATTGGTATAATGTAAATAATATATTCACTTTCTTAAAATTGAATCATTATTGTGTACTGAGTGTGACATGATTCCTGCCCCCCAGGAGCTGAAGCCATCTTGAGGAGAGAAGGCTCATCCAAAAATGGTGACATCAAGGAAGATGACATGTAAGTACCCAAATAGTAATAAACTACATGTTCAATATGTGTTTGAAGAGTTAGGGAAGACTTCAATGAGGGAATGATTATTGAGCTGGGTCTTGACAAATGGGATTTCAGTATGGAAAATGAAGGCATAATACTTGAAGTGACCAGAAATAAAGGAGCATAGAAGATGGATATAAAGCAGAACATATAGAACAAAACAGACATTAAGACTTTGGAAAGCCAGGTTTTGGACTTGCTGTCATAGACAATAGGGAGGTTGAAGTTTCTTAGGTAGGAAAGGCCTAGAAGTAATTTGGAGAAGTTTATTAGAGTCACAGATGGGCAGGATAAAGTAAAGGAGGGTGGTTGGACTGAGGGCATGAGAGGAACTTAAAGCCAAATGCGATTTCAGTTATCAGTAAGTTCCTTTTTTGAAGGGTCATCAAAAAACTTTTTTTTTTGACACCTGTTGTGTTGCAAACACTGTTCAGTTGCTCAGTCGTGTCAGACTCTTTGCGACCCCATGAATCACAGCACGCTGGGCCTCCCTGTCCATCACCAACTCCCAGAGTTCACTCAGACTCACGTCCATCGAGTCAGTGATGCCATCCAGCCATCTCATCCTCTGTCATCCCCTTCTGCCCCCAATCCCTCCCAGCATCAGTCATTTCCAATGAGTCAACTCTTCTCATGAGGTGGCCAAAGTACTGGAGTTTCAGCTTTAGCATTATTCCTTCCAAAGAAATCCCAGGGCTGATCTCCTTCAGAATGGACTGGTTGGATCTCCTTGCAGTCCAAGGGACTCTCAAGAGTCTTCTCTAACACCACAGTTCAAAAGCATCAATTCTTCAGCGCTCAGCCTTCTTCACAGTCCAACTCTCACATCCATACATGACCACTGGAAAAACCATAGCCTTGACTAGACGGACCTTAGTCGGCAAAGGAATGTCTCTGCTTTTGAATATGCTGTCTAGGTTGGTCATAACTTTTCTTCCAAGGAGTAAGTGTCTTTTAATTTCATGGCGGCAATCACCATCTGCAGTGATTTTGGAGCCCAAAAAAATAAAGTCTGACACTGTTTCCACTGTTTCCCCGTCTATTTCCCATGAAGTGATGGGACTGGATGCCATGATCTTAGTTTTCTGAATGTTGAGCTTTAAGCCAACTTTTTCACTCTCTTCTTTTACTTTAATCAAGAGGCTTTTTAGTTCCTCTTCACTTTCTGCCATAAGGGTGGTGTTATCTGCATATCTGAGGTTATTGATATTTCTCCCAGCAATCTTGATTCCAGCTTGTGTTTCTTTCAGTCCAGCGTTTCTCATGATGTACTCTGCATAGAAGTTAAATAAGCAGGGTGATAATATACAGCCTTGATGTACTCCTTTTGCTATTTGGAACCAGTCTGTTGTTCCATGTCCAGTTCTAACTGTTGCTTCCTCGCCTCCATACAGATTCCTCGAGAGGCAGGTCAGGTGGTCTGGTATTCCCATCTCTTTCAGAATTTTCCACAGTTTATTGTAATCCACACAGTCAAAGGCTTTGGCATAGTCAATTAAGCAGAGATAGATGTTTTTCTGGAATTCTCTTGCTTTTTCCGTGATCCAGCAGATGTTGGCAATTTGATCTCTGGTTCCTCTGCCTTTTCGAAAACCAGCTTGAACATCAGGAAGTTCATGGTTCACGTATTGCTGAAGCCTGTCTTGGAGAATTTTGAACATTACTAGCGTGTGAGATGAGTGCAGTTGTGCGGTAGTTTGAGCATTCTTTGGCATTGCCTTTCTTTGGGATTGGAATGAAAACACCTTTTCCAGTCCTGTGGCCACTGCTGAATTTTCCAAATTTGCTGGCATATTGAGTGCAGCACTTTCATAGCATCATCTTTCAGGATTTGAAATAGCTCCACTGGAATTCCATCACCTCCACTAGCTTTGTTCGTAGTGATGCTTTCTAAGGCCCACTTGACTTCACATTCTAGAATGTCTGGCTCTAGATGAGTGATCACACCATCGTGATCGTCCGGGTCGTGAAGATCTTTTTTGTACAGTTCTTCTGTGTATTCTTGCCATCTCTTCTTAATATCTTCTGCTTCTGTTAGGTCCATACCATTTCTGTCCTTTATCGAGCCCATCCTTGCATGAAATGTTCCCTTGGTATCTCTAATTTTCTTGAAGAGATTGCTTGTTCTTTTCCTCTATTTCTTTGCATTGATCACTGAAGAAGGCTTTCTTATCTCTTCTTCCAAACACTATAGTAGGAGATAAAAGACACAGCCCACCCTCAAAGTAGACTTGAAGAAAATTATAGTGGAGATTGTAAGTACTATGATGGAGTGAAAATTAGGGATATTATGGATGCACATATGGCAAGGAAGGCTAATCCAGTCTTACTGAGTCAGAATTTCTCCTTTTGAGATTACTGATTGTCTTAAAATGTAAGGAGTTAGTTAAGAGATGAGCAATGACCTTCTAAGCAGAAGTTGTAGCATCCACAAAGCCCTAGAGGCTGGAAAGGGTGGAGCTTTTTCTTGTTAGATGGGATGTAGAGTTTGGAATGCTAGCTGAAAGTGTGGAAAAAGATGACCCAAACAGGACTAGGACACAGAATGCTAGCATACTATACTGAGAGTTTGGACCTATCTGGAAACCAGTGGAAAAATTCAAGCAGAAAAGGTTCAAATTAGATAGCTCAGCTGGTAGTATAAAGCATGGATTGAGAGGAAGGGAGTGAAGTATAGTTGAGTATGGAGACTAGTAGAGTTGAGTATGAAGACTCACTCTTGAGAGAATATGAGAGCCTGAACCAAGGCTGAGTCAGTGATGGTAGGGAAGAGGAAGCAGATTGGGTCAGGATTAAAAAGGAATCTCAGGGAATACACAGCTAACAGAGGAGACTACATTTATAGGTTTTAAAATAGACATTTTTGACATCATGTGTTCAAATTTTTGTTTCAAAAAATATATGCAGATTCCTTTCACCTATTTTCTGTAGAAACACTTCAAGTACAGGGCCTTCCCAAAGTAAGTCACACACAAGTTGCTATTTTTTTGACTGTGTGCCTTATTACACCACCTTGTTGACAAATTATTGTACTGGGATATTTTGGGGGTTACCCTGCCCCATAAAAAAGAGTATCAAAAGCAGCCTTAAACTATGGCTGCTATTGTTTTCTCCAAACAAAAAGATATCCTAAAGTGGTGGGTGGTGGGAAGATACTGCAGAGATTGTGTTGATTGTAGTTATATGATCTTCCAAGGAGAGCTGCTCTTCTCTTGCTCGGTGCTTCCCTTTCCTATCACGTCCTCAGGCAGCTTAACTTCTCAACACTGGAGCTCTTCCTTTCTTCTCTATTTAATATGAAAGGAAGGTAGAAAACCCAGAAACTTTCCTATCCAAGGAAACAAACACCCAAATGGGTATTTGTCTTTTGTAATTGTGATAAATAAGATAGGTAAGAGGGAAGTTTTCCTTTGCTTAGCAACCTTTCCACAAATGGAACCCATACTCAGTGTAAGATGTCAGAGAAAAGATGACATCTAAAGAAATGTATGTAGGAAAGTAAGCTATTTTCTTTTAAATGTCATGCAGAACTTCAGAACTACCTGGGTTTTTTAAAGCAATAATGTTATTTAGTTTTTTAAGCAAACAAATACATTTATTAAACTTGCTTCTCTGTGACACTGGTGATGCCCTCTGTAAGTCACATCTTCTCACATTTAGAAAAGTAAAAAAAAAAAGTAATTGAGAAATAAAACCTCTTACATCTCTGTCTCCTCCTAACACCCACTGCACCTTCTTAACTAAGTTCTAAAACTCCTTTGTGAGCTGTTTTGATAGGTCATAAGTCTTCCTTTTTTAAATTTTCTCCCTACTCCAAGCAATTCTATACTCTGCTGCCAGTCATCTTGTCAGTACCCTTATCAGGTTGCCATTGGCTCATTCTCCTCAACCTGAAATTCTAAATTGTCTACAGTGCATCAGCCAATTCCTTTCCAGCCTTACCTTCCACCACTCGATTCCATCTATAGTCTATAGCTGCTTGTTGTTTATCTCCTTACTGGATTTCTATCTTTTTACTTTGAGGGAGCCTTATCAATTTTTTCTGTCTCTGAATTTCCAATTTTAATTGATTGATATGCTGATACCTGGCGTGCTGCACTCCATGGGGTCACAAAGAGTCGGACATGACTGAGCAACTGAACTGAACTGATGCTGATACCAGTATCATACACAAAAATAAACTCAAAATGGATTAAAAACCTAAATGTAAGACTGGATACTATAAAACTTTTAGAGGAGATAGGCAGAACACTCTGATGAATCATAGCAAGATCTTTTGCGATCCACCACCTGGAGTGATGAAAATTAAAATAGTTTTTAAAATATTTTATACTCTCACCTAACTTCTATTAATTAGACTTCTTAGTCCACCTGAGTTCTCTGTGTGCTTGAATTGCATTCTCTAAGTTATTTTGTGAGATTCATGGCACACCTTTGGAGTTAAAATTGACCAAAATGATAAGCACTGAGAGAACATGTGGATGTGCTTTATTTTAAGCATGTTTAAGTACAGAGAGATGTTAAAGGTGTTTAAGATATTTAAGTACAGAGAGTTTTAAGTAAATGAATACCAGTATTGCCTATAAAACTACATTCAGCAGGCATGGTTCTAGAAAAAGTGAGTTAGAGTAAGTGGGTGTGGGAAATAGGTCCTTCAGTTAAATGCTTTTATCTTTTTGCTTTTTATGATAAGAGTCTTTTTCTCTTTACTTTTTCAGTCATGTTAATAAAATAGTAAAATCACTCCCTCAGCTGCAAGCCTGTGCTTGCTGGCGGCTCTCTTATTTCATGTTGAACACCAGGCGGCTCTCTTATTTCATGTTCCAAGAGCTAGAGCCCTCTCCATTGTTTTCAGTGTCTACACATCTCAAATTTGGTTCATAGTGTTTTCTTGTTGATTATGAAGAATAAGCAGTACAGGTTCTATGAGCACAATTTACATTAGAAGAGTCCAGTGTTGACTAAGGTTTGAACTACTAGTCCAGTTTCCCTTTTCTCCAAAGCCTGGATTTGACAAACATGACCTGCTTTATGACTTCACTACAGCCCTGCAATGAAACATGGTGTACAATTCCTGAGACACTGGAAGAGGTGACTAATCGCAAGTTGTTCAAACACTTACAGGAAACAATGGCATTTTCCAGAATTCTATCAAAATTTAGCAAAATTTTATAAAGGCATTTTATAAGCAAACTTAGCTTTTAGGTTTTTTTTTCTTTTAACTATTTTTACTTTGGCTTTCTTAATATTTAATTTTTTGAGGAAACAGTTCCTGATTATTTTCCCTCCTTGTATTTTCTCTTCTCTGATTATTTTCTACCTTAAAATTTCATTCCTGTCAGTATTCAGAATTGTTGAGCAGCTTTCAGTATTACTTTGTATAGTATCATAAGAAGAGGGAAATGGGTACAATTTTTTTCTTTTACTCTAAAGCTATGCCTTCAGATGTACAAACTGACAGGAACTTCCCCAATTCTAAGAACTTACTTGAAAATTTTAGATGGTAAAATGAAGCTATTGATATCTCCTTTACTAAAAATGAAAATGAGATAGTGAGGGAAGAACGAGACATCACTGCCTCTATCCTGATAAACCGAAATACCCCAAATGATCAGAGCGTTGGGCTAGAATAGATAGATCATGCCTGAGTCAAATGTGACATCAGTTACCTATTTCAAAAATGTTGGGTAATTTTCATTATTATTTTGTCTTATCTAAATCTGAGCCACTATTTTCTCAAGTTCTCAAAAGATAAATTATTTTCCCAAGCTTTCAAATCTTTTTGGATTTGAGGGCTGTTTCTCCTGTAACAAATTTTAAGACTTCCATTTGTTTTCAAAGAGGATCTCTTTCAACATGAAAATCTTTAGTAACATCAAGAATGATATTCTCATAGGGTAAGTTGGTGCAGCCACTATGGAAAACAGTATAGAGTGTCCTCAAAAAAATAAAAATATCAACCCCAATCCTGGGTATATATCTGGATAAAACTATAATTCAAAAAGATACCTGCACCCTTGTGTCCGTAGCAGCACTATTCACAACATCCAATCAACAACAAATGTAAAGGCATGCTACTCAGCCATAAAAAGAACAAAATAATGCCATTTACAGCAACATGGATGAAACTAGAGACTATCATACTAAGTGAAGTAATCAGAGAGAGACAAATACCATATGGTATCACTTATATCAGTGTTTGCTTTGTAGGCTTCCCTGGTGGCTCAGATGGTAAAGCGTCTGCCTACAATGTGGGAGACCCGGGTTTGATCCCTGGGTTGGGAAGATCCTCTGGAGAAGGAAATGGCAACCCACTCCAGTACTCTTGCCTGGAAAATCCCATGGATGGAGGAGCCTGGTAGGCTACAATCTATGGGGTCGCAAAGAGTCGGACGCGACTGAGCGACTTCACCTCAACCTCATATGTGGTATCTAAACTATGTTACTTGATATTTCTCCCGGCAATCTTGATTCCAGCTTCTGCTTCTTCTAGCCCAACGTTTCTCATGATGTACTCTGCATAGAAGTTAAATAAGCAGGGTGATAATATACAGCCTTGACGTACTCCTTTTCCTATTTGGAACCAGTCTGTTGTTCCATGTCCAGTTCTAACTGTTGCTTCCTGACCTGCATACAGGTTTCTCAAGAGGCCAGTCAGGTGGTCTGGTATTCCCATGTCTTTCAGAATTTTCCACAGTTTATTGTGATCCACACAGTCAAAGGCTTTGGCCTAGTCAATAAAGCAGAAATAGATGTTTTTCTGGAACTCTCTTGCTTTTTTGATGATCCAGAGGATGTTGCCAATTTGATCTTTGGTTCCTCTGCCTTTTCTAAAACGAGCTTGAACATCTGGAAGTTCATGATTCACGTATTGCTGAAGCCTGGCTTGGAGAATTTTGAGCATTACTTTACTAGCATCAGTTCATGGGAAATAGATGGGGAAACAGTGGAAACAGTGTCAGACTTTATTTTGGGGGGCTCCAAAATCACTCCAGATGGTGATTGCAGCCATGAAATTAAAAGACGCTTACTCCTTGGAAGGAAAGTTATGACCAACCTAGATAGCATATTCAAAAGCAGAGACATTACTTTGCCAACAAAGGTCCGTCCAGTCAAAGCTATGGTTTTTCCAGTGGTCATGTATGGATGTGAGAGTTGGACTGTGAAGAAAGCTGGGAGCCGAAGAATAGATGCTTTTGAACTGTGGTGTTGGAGAAGACTCTTGAGAGTCCCTTGGATTGCAAGGAGATCCAACCAGTCCATTCTGAAGGAGATCAGCCCTGAGATTACTTTGGAAGGAATGATGCTAAAGTTGAAACTCTAATACTTTGGCCACCTCATGCGAGGAGTTGACTCATTGGAAAAGACTCTGATGGTGGGAGGGATTGGGGGCAGAAGAAGGGGACGACAGAGGACAAGATGACTGGATGGCATCACCGACTCGATGGACGTGAGTTTGAGTGAACTTCGGGAGTTGGTGAGGGACAGGGAGGCCTGGCATGCTGCAATTCATGGGGTTGCAAAGAGTCGGGACAGGACTGCTGAACTGAACTGAAACTGTTACAAATGAACCTATCTATGAACAGAAACAGACTCACATAGAGAACAGATTTGTAGTTACCATGGAGGAGAGGGGCTTGTGTAGGGAGCAGATGGGGAGTTTAGGGTTAGCCGATGCAAACTACTATATGCAGAATGGATACACAAGTTCCTACTATATAGCACAGGGAACTATATTCAATATCCAGCAATAAACCATAATGGAAAAGAATATAAAAAAGATCATATACATATGTATAATTAAATCAGTTTGCTGTACACCAGAAACTAATATAAGATTGTAAATTTACTATACTACAGTTAAAAATAAATTTTAAAAAATAAATATAAAGATGAAGACTGTGTAAGCAAGAACCAAAAAGGGCAGTAATTTACTTTTGAACTATTTGAGGGGGAGGAGGGGAAGCTCCATTCTTTCAAAAAGGTTTATACAAAAATATATTGCTCAGCCCAAAATTGATTTGAAGAATTAAAATAATAAATCAGAACCAGGATTGGTTTAAATTCACAGTGTGACTAAAATTCTAGAAATAACCTCTCCTAAGCTATGCAGAAGTTCACTAAATTGTACTCTCTACCTTCCTCTTAATTAGTTTTGTTTCTCTATATCGTTTCCATATCTGACACACAAGAGGAGAATACTTGATTCTCTAGGGAAGGAATAAAAAGGAGCCAAGAACTGAACTCAGCCAACCAGCTGTTTGACCTGCATAATGTTTAAAATGTGTTTTAATTTAAATGTCTTTTAGGTGTGACCTGAACTTTCCCCACATGCAGCAATTCCTTATTGTCTTATACCAAAGATTTACCCATTTATGTTTCCTTCCTAATCTTTTTAACTTTGATGTGTGCTCCCTCTCCAGGAATTTCTATCCCAGGCATAACATGGAAATAAGGGCTGAGAGGAAATGCTTATAATATTGGGGTAAACTTGGGAGGAGTGACAGCCCCAGCTTAAAGTGTGAAGCAAGGCAACTCTTGTGCTCTTTCCACTGGTGAGCGCTCTTCTTCCGTAGCAAGTCCTCTGTTGTTTTATTTCTCCATTCTCCCTTCATCTCCCATTGAAACCTGAACATGAATATGGGGCTAATCCTCACTCATGGGATAGAGGACTTCTTTTAAAAATATATATTTTTAACTGTATCCTGTCCCAATATGGCTTCTTTAAGCCCAAAGAAAATTTCATCAACAGTCACCCCTACTTGAAGCCTGCTTGGGTTCTATAACAGCTTCTGTTTCTTAATCCTTTTTAATTTTTTTAACTTGCTAGGTGAGATGGTCAGGAAAAGTAGACAAGAAAGGCCATTCTTGAGAAAGGAAAGGTGAGACGGAAGTTTCACTTTAGCCTTTTAGAATGGAGGGACCAGAGAGAAGAGGCTTTCAGAAATTATTTTCTCCAAGTCAAGACCCGGCTTCATGGCACACTGAACCAGAGAAGTACAGAACGGGGATACTGACCTCAGAAACTTACCTTTGTGTTCTTCACCTTCATAAGTCAAGACCTACTGATACTGTTGCTCACCTAATTTTTTTCTGGTTTTAACACTGGGATAGTCTTTCAGTTGTTCATGTCAACAAAAATAATTGGTGACGTGCTTTTAAACAGCTTTCACAGTTAACATAAAACCTTCCCCATAGTTTTTTCATCTCCAGACTTTAAAATCCCCTTCCACTTTCCTGTAAGCCTCTTCCTCTCCTCATTTATTGCTAACCTTTCTCTGATATGTTTTCACCTAAATCGTGTGGCCCGAATCAGACCTTTAGTACCTTCAACTTTAACATTCAATGGATAGCTTAAAATTTCATCTTGGAGGAGGTTATTGATTCTACTAATCCTGCTAAACTGGATTTTCTAGACCAAAACTTGAGTGAAATTTAGGCTAGAATTCAAAAGGAGTATGTTTTATTATATAGCAGACAGGTGTGCCTCTCTAAGAGGAAATCTACTACTTGAAAACCTGGCTTTGTAGAATAGAAAGAGATTCTTCAATTAAAAGGATTCAAGGATTCACCAATCCTCCCCCACCTCCCCTGACCTTTTTTTTAAAAATAGGCCTTCCTCTGGTACAAATCATCTTTTCAGTAATACATTTATTGTGTGAATTACCATGCACTTGTATAATTTGAGAGGATGAGAAGAAAACTATGTGCAAACTGAAGCAATGTAAGAACTGCTAATTTTAGAGAAAGTACCAATATGACTCTGTATCAAATTATTCTATACTGCCCTTTCCTACACCTTTCTTTCTTTTTTTTTTTTTTTTGCCACTTAATTTTTTTAATTGAAGGATATTTGCTTTACAGAATTTTGTGGTTTTCTGTCATACCAGAATCAGCCTTAGGCACACCCATGTCCCCTCCTCCCAAACCTTCCTTCCATCTTCCTGCACCTTTCTTAATAAGTCTCTACTCAAAAGTGAAATTTAAAGGGCTTCATTTCTACTGTCCTCTAGCCTAAATAAATAAGCTTCTCCCCCAAAAAAGGTAGTGGATAAACGAAAGCAAATTAACCCCTCAATTAAGAAAAAAAAAAGAAGTAAACATTTATTAATCTCTCTTCCTTTATAAGTTTCAAAATAATTAAATTGATTTAGAGGCTTACTCTTTATTTTTTAAGATTACATTTTAACTAAACCAGACAAAGCATGAACTTCCCTTTAACTCAAACAGTTTCTTGAATTTTTCAGATAAGCTCCACCCTTGGCACTGATATCTCAAAGGTGTGAGCCAACACCCAAAACTCCTATGAAGCTGGGATTAGGGAACTTTATTTCCTAGGGGCTATGTGTGTGTGTAAGAGAAAGAGAGACAGAAAATGAAAACTGAGAAAACAGTATCAGTGGCTGGAATTCGTGAAGCTCAAAGCCGAGAACTCCTTTGATCCCTGCTGCTACTAAGTTGCTTCAATCGTGTCTGACTCTGTGCGACCCCATAGACGGCAGCCCACCAGGCTCCCCCATCCCTGGGATTCTCCAAGCAATAACACTGGAGTGGGTTGCCATTTCCTTCTCCAATGCATGAAAGTGAAAAGTGACAGTGAAGTCGCTCAGTCGTGTCTGACTCTTAGCGACCCTATGGACTGCAGCCCACCAGGCTCCTCCATCCATGGGATTTTCCAGGCAAGAGTACTGGAGTGGGGTGCCATTGCCTTCTCCTTTGATCCCTACAGCAGTGGAAAATCCATTTCACTTACATTGTTACCCAGAAGTTAGAAGTGATAAAACATAGGGAACTTACTGTCCTAGAAAAAGAGCAGGTTACAGTCACAAAGGTAAAGGAGGTGGTGGTTTGAAAAGGCTGCCTCCTCTTTTCTCCTGGAGGAGGTGGGGGGACCCTCTTCCCACCTTTTCTCAGGGAACTAACAGCAGAAGCATCAGTGCTCTCTCAGTTCTACACGTTTGTCTGGTGAGCGCAGGAGTCTGCATTTCCAAAATGGGTGGCTTACTTCACAGAACTGAAGGGTTCTTTTAAAACTGTTGCTTTGTGACTGTGGTCTAGGTCAAACCTTAATGTCAGTGTCATGTTCTGGGTAGAAATGTTTTGCTTTGTCTGGGCTTGAATTTTCTGTAAGTAAATGGTTTTTACCAGATGGAAATAAAATTGTCACTGTCTTTAGGTATAATGTTAAATAGTATGTAGTCTAGTTATATTGGAAAGCGATTAAATCATTTCATACGTTGCTGACATTTCAAACTGACATTCATACATTCTACAATATTTTTTTACTGAATCATGTAATGAAATGAGCAATAGTAGCCAGAAAAGAAATCTGAGGGCAAAAATCTTCTTTCATTGAATTTTATATGTGTGTGTATGTATGTGTATGTGTATATGTATGTGTATATGTATATGTATATGTGTATGTATGTGTATATGTATACATATGTATATATATACATATACATGTATATATGTGTATATGTGTATATATATGTATATGTATATATATACATATATACATATGTATATATGTATATACATATGTATATACATATATACACACACATATATATACTCTTGATATGACTAAATAATAAAATACATAAGTACAAAAAAGAAAAGAAGTAATTGATAATTTTTTTTTTGGCTATGCCATGCAGCTTTGGGATATTAGTTCTCCAACCAGGAACTGAAACTAGAACTGAACCTGGGCCCTTACCCTCAGCAATGAAAGCACAGAGTCCTAACCACTGGACTGCCAGGGAATTCCTGTCATTGATACTCTTTATTTGCATTAATGTATTTTTTGAAAAAAATGTTTTAAATTTATTCCTATATATTCATCTATTGATGAATAATGATTTAAAGACTTTGAATTCCAAAGATATTATTCAAATTCAGTAAATTATTTCATGTATGAACTAAAATATACATTAACCAGATAAAATCTTACCATGTGCACTCTGTTTAATTGTTGTGAATTTTAAGCACAAATGAAACTGTAAATGATCACAGAGTGAGAGAATAGAAATCATTCCATGTCTTAATCTATATAATCACAGGCTATCATTTATTTTGAATCTAATGTTTAAATTCAAGAATATTATATTACAGGGGCTTGAAATGTGAACTGCTCCCAAAATGAGTAGAATAATTCTAAACTATTATGAACTTACTCTTTTTTTAATTAATTTATTTTTAATTGGAGGATAATTTCTTACAGTGTTGTGTTGGTTTCTGCCATACATTAGCATGAATCAGCCATAGGTATACATATGTATACCTATGTCCCCTCATATACATATATGTATACATATGTCCCCCCATATACATATATGTCCCTTCGCTCTTGAACCTCCGTCCCGTAAACTTACTTTTGAAGTACCTATGTATAGCTGAGTCTGCATGTCTAACTGGGAATTCTCCCAATTAACTTTTATGTAAAATAAAATGTTTATTGAAGCAAAAGTGATACAGATATGGTAATTTGAAGCTTTCATCAGTGAAACTCAGTAATAGCAACAATTGTGTACGTGCTCAGTCGCTCAGTCTTGTCCGACTCTTTGAGACCCTCTGGATCTACAAGCCTCCTCTGTATGTGGGATTTCTCAGGCAAGAATACTGGAGTGCATTGCCATTTCCTTCAGTTCCTGCATTGGAAGGCAGATTCTTTTCTAGTGAGCCATCTGGGAAGTCCAGCAACAATTGTTACAGAATTTATATCAACAAAAGAATTTGGGGGGTGGAAATCAACTATTCTCCAATAAAAATTAATTTTAAAAAAGAATTTGAGAGTTTTGAGAGGGGGGAGTACTCTATCACACTGTTTAAGACTCATGGTGATAAAAAGCAAACCAACTCCTAGTTGCCTTGAATTACTGTTTTTAAACACATCCTCTTATTGCTTGAGCCATGGAGGGTACTCTTCCCACTGCCCATCCCTGGTACACAGCTGCCTACTAAGCTCAAGCCACAGTGTTAGGTATTAGAATGCCACATTAGGCAGAATTAATGAACTCTGGTCCTCATGGGACTTCCACATTAGTGGGAGAGGTCAAGAGAGAATAAGTAAACAAGTAAGTTATAAATTCCAAGGGCTGTGAAGGAACCAAACCATATCCAGAGATGGAGAGTAATGGAAAGTCTGTTAGACAACACGGTGAAAGAAGGCTTATTTTTCAGTGTTTGATGATCAAGACAGGGAGGGGAGTGAGTTGAGTTTGGAAGATAAGTGGACACCTGACCAGTTTTGTTTGAAGAGTTTGGCTTTTATTCACATTGCAGAAAAAAATCCTTTCAAATGTTAAGCAGTGAAATGACATAAGTTTATGTTTCCAAATGACTACTCTGGCTGCTGTGTGGAGGACGGATTAAAATCTGGTAAGAACAGAAGCTAGAACAGTTAGATTGTCTCTAGTCTGGAGAAAGATAAGAGAGACTGTCTCTAGTCTGGCTTGGCCTACAAAGGTTGCAACAGTATTGGGAAGAATATTAAGATTATATTTTCAGCAAGAGGGATGAAAGTGGGGAGTGAGGTAAGGGCAGTCATCAAGAATGATCCTCGGGTTACTGGTTTGTATAACTAGGAGAAAGGTGGTGTCTGAGTGTGCTCAGTCATGTCCAGCTCTGCAACCTTACAGACTATAGCCGCCAGGCTCCTCTGTCCATGGGATTTTCCAGGCAAGAATACTGGAGTGGGTTACCATTTCCTTCTCCAGGGGATCTTCCTGACCCAGGGATTTTTTTTTTTAATTTTTAATTTATTTATTTTTTAATTCTAATTGGAGGCTAGTTACTTTATAATATTGTGGTGGTTTTTGCCATACATTCATATGAATCAGCCATGGGTGTACATGTGTTCCCCATCCTGACCTTTCCTCCCACCTCCCTCCCCATCCCATCCCTCAGGGTCATCCCAGTGCACCAGCCCTGAGCACTCTGCCTTATGCATCGAACCTGGACTGGCGATCTATTTCACATATGATAATATACATGTTTCAATGCTATTCTCTCAAATCATCCCACCTTCACCTTCTCCCACAGTCCAACAGTCTGTTCTTTACATCTGTGTCTCTTTTGCTGTCTCGCATATAGGGTCATCGTTACCATCTTTCTAAATTCCCTGACCCAGAGATTGAACCTGCAATTCCTGCATGTCTAGCATTGCAGGCAGATTTTTTTACCACTGAGCCAAGGAAGGTGGTGTCTTTTACTTAAATGGGAAGTTTGGTGACCTGTTTCCTAATAATGCATCTCTCAATGAGCTTTTAGTTATTTATTTTTTAATTGACTTTATCTTTTATAACAGTTTTAGATTCTTAGCAAAATTGAGTAGAAAATACAGAGGATTCCTTCTGGTACCACACACAGCCTCTCCCACTGTTCACATCCTCTCCCACTGTCCACATCCCGCACCAGAGTCATACATTTGTTAAAATCAGTGAATCTACATTCACGTGCCATCACCCCAGATCCATAGTTTACATTAGTGTTCACTCTTTTTTTCAATTGAAGTATAGTTGACTTACAATGTTATGTTAGTTTCAGGTGTACAAGCAAAGTGATTCAGCAATATACACACACACACAGACACACACACACACACACACACACATTCTTTTTCAGGTTCTTTTCCATTATAGGTCATTACAAGGTATTGAATATAGTTCCCTGTGCTATATACAGGGACTTGTGCTGGGTCCTTGTTGCTCGTGTGTGTATACATATATATGTATATATGTTTATATTAGTGTGTATCTGTTAATCCCAAACTCTTAATTTATCTCTCCCCTACCTTTCCTCTTTGGTAATCATAAGTCTGTGAGTTTGTTTCTGTTTTGTAAATAAATTTATTTGTATCATTTTTTCAGATTCTACATATAAGTGATATCATGTAATATTTGTCCTTCTTTGTCTGGCTTATTTCAGTTAGTATGATAATCCCTAGGTCCATTCAGTTGCTGCAAATGGCAGTCTATATTCTTTTAAGGCTGAGTAGTATTCCATTGTCCATGTATATACTACATCTTCTTTATCCATCTGTTGATGGATACTTAAGTTGCTTCCATGTCTTGACTATTGTAAATATGAACATTGAGGTTCACATATCTTTTTGAATTAGAGTTTTTGTCTTTTCTGGATATATGCCCAGGAATGGGATTGCTGGATCATATGGTAACTCTATTTTTAGTCTTTTAGTGAACCTCCATACTATTCTCCAACATAGGTTTCACCCTTCTTGTTGTACATTCCTTAAGTTTTGACTAGTATATAATGACATGTATCCAGCATCATAGTATTTAGCAAAATAGTTTCACTGCCCTAAAAATCTTCTGGGCTCTGCCTACTCATCTCTTCCTTTTCCTTTTCTTTGCTAAGCACTCCCTTTTTTTCACTGTCTTCCATGGTTTTGCTTTTTCCAGAATGTTATATAGATAAAAATGTATAGTATATAGCCTTTTCAGATTGGCTATATTTACTTATTCAGTTCAGTTCAGTTGCTCAGTCGTGTCCAACTCTTTGTGACCCCCTGAACCGTAGCACGCCAGGCCTCCCTGTCCATCACCAACTCGCGGAGTTTACCCAAACTCATGTCCATTGAGTCGCTGCTGCCATCCAACCATCTCATGATCTGTCATGCCCTTCTCCTCCTGCCTTCAATCTTTCCCAACATCAGAGTCTTTGCAAATGAGCCAGCTCTTTGCATGAGGTGGCCAAAATATTGGAGTTTCAGCTTCAACATCAGTCTTTCCAATGAACACCCAGGACTTATTTCCTTTATGATGGAGTGGTTGGATCTCCTTCAGTCCAAGGGACTCTCAAGAGTCTTGTCCAACACCACAGTTCAAAAGCATCAATTCTTCTGTGCTCAGCTTTCTTTATAGTCCAACTCTCACATCCATACATGACTACTGGAAAAACCATAGCCTTGACTAGACGAACCTTTGTTGACAAAGTAATGTCTGCTTTTTAATATGCTGTCTAGTTTGGCCATAACTTTTCTTCCAAGGAGTAAGCGTCTTTTAATTTCATGGCTGCAGACACCATCTGCAGTGATTTTGGAGCCCCTAAAAATAAAGTCTCTTACTGTTTCCCTATCTATTTGCCATGAAGTGATGGGACCAGATGCCCTGATCTTCGTTTTCTGAATGTTGAGTTTTGAGCCAACTTTTTCACTCTTCTCTTTAACTTTCATCAAGAACCTCTTTAGTTCTTCATTTTCTGCCATAAGGGTGGTGTTATCTGCATATCTGAAGTTATTGATATTTCTCCTGGTAATCTTGATTCCAGCTTGTGCTTCCTCCAGCCCAGAGTTTCTCATGATGTACTCTGCATAGAAGTTAAATAAGCAGGGTGATAATATACAGCCTTGATGTACTCCTTTTCCTATTTGGAACCAGTCTGTTGTTCCATGTCCAGTTCTAACTGTTGCTTCCCAACCTGCATACAGGTGTCTCAGGAGGCAGGTCAGGTGGTCCGGTATTCCCATCTGTTTCAGAATTTTCCACAGTTTATTGTGATCCACACAATCAAAGGCTTTGGATAGTCAATAAAACAGAAATAGATGTTTTTCTGGAACTCTCTTCCTTTTTTGACAATCCAGCAGATGTTGGCAATTTGATCTCTGGTTTCTCTGCCTTTTCTAAAACCAGCTTGAACATCTGGAAGTTCACAGTTCATGTATTGCTAAAGCCTGGCTTGGAGAATTTTGAGCATTACTTAAACTAGCATGTGAGATGAGTGCAATTGTGAGGTAGTTTGAGCATTCTTTGGCATTGCCTTCTTTGGGATTGGAATGAAAACTGACCTTTTCCAGTCCTGTGGCCACTGCTGAGTTTTCCAAATTGGCTGGCATATTGAGTGCAGCACTTTCACAGCATCATCTTTTAGGATTTGAAATAGGTCAACTGGAATTCCATCACCTCCACTGGCTTTGTTTGTAGTGATACTTGATAAGGCCCACTTGACTTCACATTCCAGGGTGTCTGGCTCTAGGTGAGTGATCATACCATCCTGATTATCTGGGTCGTGAAGATCTTTTTTGTATAGTTCTGTGTATTCTTGCCACCTCTTCACTTACTTATTAATATGCATTTAACCTTCCTCTATGTCTTTTCATGACTTGGTAGCTCATTTTTTTTTAACAGGGAAAAATATTCCAGTGTGTGGATGTATCACTGTTTATTTATCCTTGGTTGATTTCTTGGTTGCTTTCAAGCCTTGTCAACTTATGAACAAAGCTTCAATAAAAGTTCAAATGCTGGTTTTTAGGTAGACATAAGTTTCTAATTATTTTGGGTAAATATGAAGGGGCATAATATCTGGGTCATAAGGTAAAAGTATGTTTAGTTTGTAAGAAACTGACAAATTCTCCTCCAAAATGGCAGCACCATTTTGTATTGCCATCAGCAATGAATGCTGGTCCCCATCCTTGCCAGCATTTGATGTTGTCAGTGTTTTGGATTTTCACCTATCTAATAGGTGTTATATGGTATCTTCCTGCTGTTTTAACTTACAGTTCTCTAATGACATATGATGGAGAAAGCGATGGCACCCTACTCCAGTACCCTTGCCTGGAAAATCCCATGGACGGAGGACGCTGGTAGGCTGCAGTCCATGGGGTCGTGAAGAGTCAGACATGACTGAGCAACTTCCCTTTCACTTTTCACTTTCATGCATTGGAGAAGGAAATGGCAACCCACTCCAGTGTTCTTGCCTGGAGAATCCCAGGGACCGGGGAGCCTGATGGGCTGCCATCTATGGGGTCGCACAGAGTAGGACATGACTGAAGCGACTTAGCAGCAGCAGCAGCAGCAATGACATATGACATTGAGCATCATTCATATGCTTATTTATCATCATCACACACACATGTATCTGCTCTGGTGAGGTGTCTGTTCAGGGCTTTTGCTCATATGTTAATCAGGTTGATCATTTTCTTATTGTTGAGTTTTATGGGTTCTTTGTATATTTTTGATAATGGTTATCAGATATGTCTTTTACAAATATTTCTTTGCAGTCTGTAGCTTCTCTTGTCATTATCTTGGCTAATCTTCAATTTTGTCTCTTCAGACCACAATTTCATTGTAACTTTTATTTTAATTCAGTCAAATGTTGAAATCATTTATACTGTATAGGGCTCTGTTTTCCTTTTCTAAAAACAAATATACTTTGTTATAAAAGCAGTATGTATTCCCAATGGAAAATTTGAAAAACACACAATTAGAAGAAAAAGAGAGAAACCTATGAAAAATTATGAAACCTTGACTAATATCCTTGACAGTAACTTGAAACCTGCTCTTGTCCTGGGCCATTTGACAGTTCATATCGGAAGCCTAAAAATGCTATTCACCCTTTGACCCAAGCAATTCTGTTTAGAAATGTATTCCAAGAAAATAACAGGACATGTGCCCATAGAATTAAATACAAGGAAAAAATTAGAAACAACCTATACTAGTTTGCTAGGGCTGCCCTAACAAAGCTCCACAGACTGGGTGACTTAACAGAAGTTAATTTCTCACAGTTCTGGAGGCTAGAAATCCGACGTATCAGCAGGATTGATTTCTTCTACGGCTTCTGTTTTTGGCTTGTAGATGGCCATCCTCTTCCTGTAACTTTATAGTCTTTCCTTTGCGTATGTCTGTGTCCAAATGTCCTCCTTTTATAAGACACCCATCATAGTGGATTAACGCCTGTGCTAATATCCTCATTTTAACATAATGACCTCTTTAAAATCTAATCTCCCAAGTATACTCCCATTCTGAGACACTGGACTTCGGACTTCAACATAAGAATTTTAGGAGGACATGATTCAGCCCATATCATAACCTAATCCAAGAATTGGAAGTTAGGTAAATACTTTATGATTTATTCACATAATTATACATTCACATAAGATACACATTCTAGTTCATGTGCAAACTTTTAATATTGTCATTAAAAATAGCCCCAGTAATCTATATTTCACATGGAAAGAATTTCATGATGTATGTTTCTCAGTGAAAAGAATAGGCTACAAATTAATATGTGTATTATTATTCTCTTCTATGTGAAGTACATACACAAAAGCATAGAAATTACATTAAGGATATGATGAGTGTTTTTCCTTTGTTTTATTTTTGTTAACTTATTTTTTGCTTAATTGGACATTTAAATTTTTTCCACAATAAATTTTTGCAATATTTAAAAAAAACTCCTCCCCCCTGCCCCCTTATCATCACACACACACACACACACACACACACACAGAAGATGAGGAAATCTACCTTTTACCTAAAGCATGTTTTAGATAGTTTTCCTTCAGCTTTCTTGCTGCTAAAGTGAGTTCCAGTGGGATATGAAAGCTTACTCAATGTTCCTGACTGGTTCTATTTGCCCCTATATAGGGTTGGCCTGCTCATTTAAAGTGCAGTGAAGTGCTCAGTGTGCCCTTTTTCACTGTGCTCAGACTGTACTCAGTGTAGTCTTCTTTGGATGCTGTTTGGAAAGGTTTTTGTGTAATCATAAGACGTTGCCAGTGACATTATAACTGAATGATTCATCTTGGTTTAGAGCTTATGATCAGACAGGCTCTGAACTCTATTTTCAAACTTGGAGAAGAAAAACTTTAAGAGGGTAGGTTCCCAAAAAGAAAGCAGGGTAGATATGTTCAGAGTCCTAATCTCTATGATTTCTAGTTTAGGAAGCAGAAAGTGCTTATTCATATCTCATTCAAGGGAGAATTGACTATAGGCATTTTTCTTTTAAAGTCTGCTATTTCTTATAGGCTGGGCCTACCACTCTACTTATTTTCATATAGTCCTGTCTCTTTCCTTTCCCCCACTTCTGTAGCATGGGTAATTTATGCTCCAAACAGGTACTGCTTGAATAAAAGGACAACACACCTCAGTTAAGATGTCATAAAGTAATTCAAGGTTACCTATGCACACAACTCAACAGGGTAAGCTTTCAGTTTGTAATATAATACAGCTACATGGCCATCAAAATGCAGCTACTACCCTGGTTGTTACATGGAGTAGCAATGGATTAGCATACTATACTTGTATAAGTAGGTAGTGTGCAACAATGGCAGAACTTGAAATTTTAATTTTACAATAAAGAGGGTCTCTTGAATTAAGCACCTTGCTTACACTTCTGAAAAATCTTGAGACTACCTCTAGAATTAAGAATCCTCTGCAGAGGCACACATGTTACAGACCCCTTCTGGCTCTCAATTTCCTAAACAGAAAGAGATGCTTATGCCAAGTTGTCCATTTTCAGAGAAAACTCATGTGTGTGTGTGCTCCAAGTTCCTAGCATTTTGCTTTGATCCTTGATAAAATGTAACTTAATGGCTATTTACATCTATTGTGTATAGTACTCTCAGTGAACAGCTTTGATATTCCAGCGTCTGACCTACCATGCTACTGGCCAGTTAGCATGAATTAGGAATGCTGTTCAGGTGGGTTCCTGCCCTGACCAGGCAGCTCCTACTCCTTGCAATACTTGGGACTTGTTGGAGATGCAAGAAAAGAAAAGAAACCAAAAAAAAAAAAAAGAAAGAAAGAAAAGAAACCAGGAAGTTGCCTACTAAGATGCCTCTGGCAAAACCTTCCTGAACAGACTGAATTTTGTTTGATCTTTGGTCAGACCCGTAGTACTTAGATTAGAGATTATCTATGAATACAGAGTCTTAGAGGTGTTTCCTCTAGGCCATCAGCTCCTCAAGAGCGTGGGTGGTATCTTTTTTGTCCTGAGAGTGAAGGCCAGGCATAGAGCAAGCAGATAAGGGATAAAAGGGATAATAATTATAATTATCTCTTTGGTTGAATTCACAATCAGCTATCTACTTGCTCACCACCTTCTTTACATATATATTTTTCTGTTACTAATCTGGGGTAAGATAAAACTGTGTTAGTGTTGTGAGGCTTGAGTGCTGTCCTAATATTATTTTAAAACATTAAAGATGAAGTAGACCTTAGAAATAGCTTACTGTAGAGTACAGCCTTGAAAGCAAAAGATGCTTGCTCCTTAGAAGAAAGGCTATGACAAACCTAGACAGCATATTAAAAGCAAAGACATCACTTTGCTGACAAAGGGCCGTCTCATCAAAGCTATGGTTTACGGATGCGAGTTGGACCATAAAGAAGGTTGAATGCATACGAATTGATGCTGCAAACTATGGCGCTAGAGAAGACTCTTGAGAGTCCCTTGGACTGCAAGGAGATCAAACCAGTCAGTCCTAAAGGAAATCAACCCTGAATATTCATTGGAAGGACTGGTGCTGAAGCTGAAGCTCCAATACTTTGGCCACCTGATGGGAAGAAGAGCTGACTCAGTGGAAAAGACCCTGATGCTGAGCAAGATTAAGGGCAGGAGGAGAAGGAGGCAACAGAGGATGAGATGGTTGGATGGCATCATCAACTCAATGGACCTGAATTTTAGCAAACTCTGGGAGACAGTGAAGGACAGGGAAGCCTGGAGTGCTGCAGTCCATGAGATCCCAAAGAATCGGACACGACTGATCGACTGAACAACAACAGCCTTCATTTTGTTAACCTCTGGGAAACAGACACCCAGAGGTTAAATGACTTTTCAAAGCTAGTTAGTGGCAGAAGTAGAGGCAGGAGAATGCATATCCCGCTGGCTCCCAGTTTGCTACTAAACACTCCAAAGCCACTGAGAAGACTGCTTCCGCTTTAGCTTATACTGTTTTGTTTTTATTTTTTCCTTTTTCTTCTTTTTCTCTCTCTTCACATGCTTTATCCCACTACTTGTACAAGAGATCAACAGGCAAATCAGAGAATTTAGAACTTTTTATAAAAATCAGGGCTGTTGTGTTGTGGCCCAGTGTGGTGGGGGTGGAACTTTCTCTTTCTGGAAAGGTTTTATATTTACTCATGTTCTCTGGGCCATAGTTGAATGTGGGAGCTTTGCCCAGGTGCAAGCATCTTTACTGTTCAGTAGAGGTGCCTTGCCCTGGAATGTCAGGAGACCTGAGCTCTCACCTTGACTTTGTCACACTTTTGTGGCTGTGGGAAAGTTAATGTTCCTCTCTAGGCCTCAGTTCCTCCTTTAAAAAGCATGGACTTGAACTATATGAGCTCTAAAATCCTATGAGTTTACCTGTTTCCACCTCTGAATTATGAAGAATTAAAACTGTTTTCTATTTTTAAAGTAAAAGCCACACCTAAGCTCCACGGAATTTGATCACCCTTACATTTTTGTGTGAGTGTTGACAGGCCTTCTCTGCTCTGCTTGGTATAACTGGAATGATTTAATTTCATTTCAGAGGTTTCAATTATTGGCTTCCATTTGTCATTCTACCAAGGAAGTAATTGGCACAATTGTTAAAGGTGATCTATGACTCAGTTCTTTTGGGTCCTGTTTCAAGTGTTACTTTGAAAATCTCTAGACCTCCTCCCCTCTATCTGTTACTCATCCGGAGTTGGAAGATATCCATGGAACCTATCTCCTTTTTCTTCTTGTGCAATTGGGAGAGAGGGCATAGGGTCTCTTTAGGATCAGGGATCCAGGGAAATGCCTGGAAGGGGGAACATTTTCTCTAAGTAGATGGAGGGAAAGCTGCCAGGTTGCTGACTCTGCTATAGCAGGTGATAAGGAGTTAGTTGCAACCTGACTCCTCTCCCCACTGTGGGGTTACTGACTTTGTGTTGTCTCGGCAAAGTCCCCTAGACATGTCATGGCAGCCTATCCCTTGCCTTCTTCTGCCTACACACCCAGGAATGGAGAATCAAGAGATCAGCTTTCTGGCTGCTGTTGAAAGGATGCCCTGTTTTTCAGAGGCAAGTGGCCCGCCTTACACTGAAAATCGTCCTGATGTGCAGAGCTGCAGAACACATAGATATGATTCCTGCTCTTAAAGGAACATAAGACCCAGTGTCACATTACTTTGTTTGCCTCTAACAGAACTTCCTTTTTTCATCGACTGTTTCACACCATTCATCACTCAACAGCATTTATGAAGCACTTCCTTTAAGCCTGAAGGAAAAGTTGGAAAGGAAGAAAAACCATGATCTCTGGCCTTGAGGACTAAAAACTTGCTGAGGAGAGACTTGAAAATGCATAAAAACATGAAGTACTACACAAACAAGTACAAATTAACATAATGCAGAGTATTTCTGGACAGATTTAGGAGTTAATTGGCAAGATCAAACTCGGGGGGAGTTAATCAGAGAAGGCGTCTTAGAAGAAGACTTCCCTGCAAATGTAATTTTTAGACTATACTAACATACTTACCAAAGAACCCAGGGACAGTTTTCCAAAGTTTAAATGATTAAAGAAAGCCCCACAGAGTCATATTCCAGAGAACACAAAAGTTGCAAACATGGCAAGCTGTGTGGAAAGGGTTGAATAGACAGAAAATGAGAAAGCGAAACAGGGTTTTGTAGACATATACCTGAAGGCCGAGTTGAAGAATTTGGATCTGATAAAATTTGTGATAGAGAGCCTCTGGAGATTCTTAAGCATGGTAATGGTGTATGAAATTGTCTGAGGAAGATTAATCTTCCTCCTGTGTATAAACTAACATGGAAAAGCTAGTAGCGGTGCTCAGATTAGAGTTGCAGCTATGAAAATGAAGGAGAGGTGACCTGGAGGCATAGGATGGACCAGTGAACAGAGCTTGACCATCACTTGGACAATTATCAGGACCACCCCACCCCTCACTGAGTGCTTTCTCTGTGCCTGTCACAAGGTAATAACTTGCTATGTGAATTAATGTGTTTAAACTTCAACAGAACTGTTTGAGAAGAAATTAAATAACTTCCTCCAGATCATACAACTATAAGCAAGGAACCAGAGTTTATATCCAGGCACTCTGGCTCCAAAGCCACTTAAGAACTAGGCTGCATCTCTGAATTCAAAAAAAGTTAGGAAGAAAATTACCCTACCGCCATGGTTGAGACTATGACCCCTAGATTCAGATTCCCTGGGATCTCTGCCTATGGCACTGACTAGCCACAAATGCCTAAACAATCCACTTAAAAGTCTACCTTTCCTTTTCCTTATCTATAAAAAGAGATAATAGCACCCAAGTATAGGGTTGCTATAAAGTATAAATGTGCTATAGTGTGTGCTGTACTCAATCCAGTTCCTGACACATAGTGAGTGTTCAATAAAGGTTAGTTATCAATAAAATGGTTATTATCACCCCATGTTTTAGAACCTGGCAGGACAGTACTGTAATAGCCAGAATAAGAAAAGGGAGACATTTGGTTACTTCCCACACACAAGTCCTTTGCTCTTGAGTTACAGAATATTTAGGGATCAGTAGAAATCATGCTGCGGAGAAGGTGATGGCACCCCACTCCAGTACTCTTGCCTGGAAAATCCCATGGACGGAGGAGCCTGGTAGGCTGCAGTCCATGGGGTTGCTGAAGAGTCAGACACGACTGAGCGACTTCCCTTTCACTTTTCACTTTCATGCACTGGAGAAGGAAATGGCAACCCACTCCAGTGTTCTTGTCTGGAGAATCTCAGGGATGGGGGAGCCTGGTGGGCTGCTGTCTATGGGGTCACACAGAGTCGGACACGACTGAAGTGACTTAGCAGAAATCATACTGAGAGAAGTGAAGAGAAATTGAAGAATGTTCCAAAGAGAAGAATTAACTGAAAATGCCAGTCATTCAGAGCATTGGAGAAAAACTATATAGAAGAGAGAGAAAGGGAGGGAGGCTAAGACTTTGGTTGGTGTGGAGCCTCTGTTTTGTGGGCAGGAAGGAGTGGGATTGTTACTTTATTAACTTACATATTGAATGTGAATTTAACTTCCCTTTTGGTTTCTGCTTTTTCATCCTCACTGTTAATAGATGATGCCCATATTAAGAAGTAATCCATGCTGCAACTCTCCTTCAAAACTCTGAGTACTTAAAGGGAGTTATGGGTGGGTTTTAAAGGACATTGCTTTAAAATATAGGAGAAGGCAATGGCACCCCACTCCAGTACTCTTGCCTGCAAAGTCCCATGGATGGAGGAGCCTGGTGGGCTGCAGTCCATGGGGTTGTGAAGAATCGGACACGACTGAGCAACTTCCCTTTCACTTTTCACTTTCATGCATTGGAGAAGGAGATGGCTAGCCACTCCAGTGTTCTTGCCTGGAGAATCCCAGGGACGGTGGAGCCTGGTGCACTGTCGTCTATGGGGTCACACAGAGTTGGACACGACTAAAGCGACTTAGCAGCAGCAGCAGCTTTAAAATATATATATATACAATGAAGAGAACATGATAGGCAATTGTCATTGTTCATAGGTCAGAGCTGCTAGTTCTCTACCAGCTTTTCTCTCTAAAGAGATCTCTAAGGAGAAAGGTCTTTGTGCCCCATGTAATGACTACTTGGGAGCTGAGTCAAACAAGCAGTCTTATTTCAGTTCTCTAAAGACCAAGTCTGGGCAGGCCTATGCTTTCACTACATGGGAGGGGTAAGTGATTAAGTTTATTCACATGTGAACTGCCTAAGTCATCTCACAGGGTACCATGGCTCAATTAATTCTCCCAGCTGACTGGAGACACATGCATGGGGGGCTAAGCTACTCCCCACTGAATCTAACAGGAAGAAGTGATTTGGCACTCTGCTGTTTGGATTTGTTCTGTATTCTGGCATGACTAAGTGATACTGAGCAAAGATAGTGAGTAGTAATCATTGGTGAAATTAGTGACCTAAAATTACCCATCCACAAATATTTATTGACAATGATGAGTATAGAACACAGTACTAGTACCTAGTAAAATCGCACATTTTGTTGACTCCAAACCAGTGCTTGGTCTGTACATTTGTCAATATACAGCATTGAACTGCATTTCTTTCAGCAAAGTTCAACTGTATCTATAAAGCAAAAGCTTAGGTAAGAAGGAGTGATTAGGTACAATGTAAACTGACTATTTTTCTCTCTTCTGTTTCCCTCTGTTAAGAAATCCAGCTCCAGTTCAGCAATGGTACAGTGACTATTACATAGCAATGATTGGTAGCCTGTGAGCTCACGTTGAATGCTTGTTATAGAATTTGAAAGGGCAAACCATATTTTGTGTACCAGCCCTCAACTATCTCCATCAAGTTGTCACCATAGAGACAGAAAATGTAAAGGCTTCCTTACAATCATTTGAGAAGGGAAATGTCTATTTCTGGCTGAGACTTGGCCTCTCCAGGGTAGAGTTTGTGAAGAATTTCTTACTGTCTGCCATGTAGTGAAGAATTTAAGACAAAATATGGAGCAACTTTATGGGGTAAGATGATCAGCAATTTTAAAAAAGGAAAAACCTACTTTGATTACCATAGAGGCAGATCCTACAGGTCAGTTATGACCTGGAGGTAATTTAGCTACTTTTGCTTGCTTGCTAAGTCGCTTCAGTCGTGCCGACTCTGTGCGACCCCATAGACGGCAGCGCACCAGGCTCCCCCGTCCCTGGGATTCTCCAGGCAAGAACACTGGAGTGGGTTGCCATTTCCTTCTCCAATGCATGAAAGTGAAAAGTGAAAGGGAAGTTGCTCAGTCATGTCTGACTCTTCACGACCCCATGGACTGCAGCCCACCAGGCTCCTCCGTCCATGGGATTTTCCAGGCAAGAGTACTGGAGTGGGGTGCCATTGCCTTCTCCGTTAGCTACTTTAGAAGTAGCTAAATTGGGCTTCTCAGGTGGTGCTAGTGATAAAGAACCTGCCTGCCAATGCAGGAGACGTAAGAAATGCAAGTTCGATTCCTGGGTCGGGAAGATCCCCTGGAGAAGGGCATGGCAAGCCCACTTCAGTATTCTTGCCTGGAGAATCCCATGGACAGAGGAGCCTGGAGGGCTACAGTCCATAGGGTCGCACAGAGTCAGACACAACTGAAATGACTTAGCATGCATGCACTTTAGAAGTAACTTAACTTCATGTTCTGTGGCCTGCCTCTTTCTGGAGTGTGGTTGAATAGTTTCTTGCCCTAATTATTCTCGTAACTTACAGAGCAATCAGTGCCCTGAGATAGATCTCCCACAAATAATTAAGTCATAAATTCAAATATCAGTTACCAAAGATCATCTGGTTTAAACAATTTTTTTTAACTGCTGCTTCCTTAGGTCCTTATAGGCAAATAAGACCAAGTACCTCTTTATAAGTTTCCATTTTTACCTCTATTGCAAATGGCCTTTATGGAGAATCTAATTTTGTTTTCTAGAAAGGTGAGAAATTTTTATCTTTCAAATAGCCTGTATTAGCACTAATTCTGAAACCAAGTAGGACCCATGGGGGGGAAAAAATTTATTTCAGTCTATTTTACCTCTTGGAACGTTAATTCCATAAGGAAAGCATTTTATTAAATTCTGCTGACATTTAAAACTTATAAAATGCATTTACTTTGTTCTTTTAAACCACATTAAACTTTTTTCTTTGGATGCTTCTAAAATTGCATTGGAATCTATCAAATTTTAAAATGCATACCCATAGATACCACAATTTCACCTCAAGGAATTTTTTCCAGAAAAATATTTCCATTAAATAAAAGTCTATTCTGAACTTGAAGCTACTCAGCCTAATTTCTACACTTGGCTCCAAGAATACCAGACAAGATATTGGTGGATTCTCTTTTGAAAAAATGTAACATCTCAAGAGAAATTATATTTGGGAGCTCTACAAATGAAGCAGGTGGATTCCTGCTTCATGACCCCAAAGTAAAGCCCACCAACAGACAAGCACTATTGGAGTACACAGAGCTACTGATCAGCTATTATGTGAAAGTCACTTGACCTTTGAGGATTGCCTCCATCATGAAAGGCACATTCCAAAACAAAAGGATTTAGAGGGAAAAAGAGACAATGCAGGAAGATAAATTATATCCACAAAACATGAATAAACAACAGTGGAATGCTATTAAATAAAAGGGGAATGATCAGAGAATAAAGGGAGCTTTTGGAAATGAAAAATATAGTGACTGAAGTAGGAAATTTGTAAAAGGGTTGGGAGATGAAGACAAGGAAATTTCCCAGGAGGTAGATCCAAGAGATGAGATAGAAAATAGAAGAGAACATTATGGGGTTAGTCCAGGAAATTCAATAATTCTTGGAAAATGGTAAGAGAGGGAGAGATTGAGAGCAGATTGTAGCAGTCAGAGTCCTAACAGCAAACCCAAATGACCTTACATGGTTCTGATAAAGTCATTTCTGTAAATGGACTCTTTATGGAAATGTGAGAAGGAAGGATTAAGGGAAAACAAGGGTGGTATAGTGTCAAGGCTCTTCCCAAGTTGTGCTAGTGGTAAAGAACCTGCTTGCCAATTCAGGAGATCGAAGAGATGCGGTTCAATTCCTGGGTGGAGAAGATCCCCCTGGAGGAGGGCATAGCTACCCACTCTAATGTTCTTGCCTGGAGAATCCCAAGGACAGAGGAGCCTGTAGGGTTGCAAAGGGTCGGACATGACTGAAGCAACTTAGCATTGCACACATGCGTAGTGTCCAGAGACTAGCAACAGTGAGAAGCTGTTACACTCCCAGGGCTAAAGGGATGAGGTTGGAGGAGGTGGTATACACAGAGCCCAGTGAGAACTGCAGCCAAGGAAGTAGGGCTTCCCAGCAGGAAGAAATGTACCCAAGAAATGTGGCTCCACTTCAGGGATTCATAAGCAGGGAAGAATCTGACTTCTCTGACTACTCTGACTTCTCTCTTTGTGATCTGATCTCACACTGGCCAAGCCTAACCAGAAACCAGTTGATATAGTCTATAGTGTACAGGGGTCATTCTCTCAGAGCAGGGCAGGACTAGCATATGAAAGGAAATAATTTACTGAAGAATAATACTGTAACAATTTCCCTTCTGAAAACCATCTGGTGACCATCCCAGAGAATGTGACAAAAAAAAAAAAAAAAAGCCCAGCAAAAGCAAAAGCATGGAATAATGAAATTTCACAACCCCGTTAATAAAGAAAAGATCTTAAACGCTTCCACAGAGGGAAAAACAGATCTTATATAAAGGATCAGAAATCACAATGGCACTAGGTTGGATCAACACTGAATGCTGTATGACAATGAAAAATTCTTTCCAAGCCAGATCTTCATTAATTGTAAGGATGGAAAAAAAACTTTGGCAAACATGCAATGTCTCAAAAATTTACCCTCTAGACACCCTTTCTTAAGAAGCTATCACAAAAAACAAAGGAGTGAACAAGCAAAGAAACAAAAACAGAAGTTTCCTGGGTTGAGGGAACATGTTGCATAGCCAAGAAGTGAAGGGAAATCCTGGCTGACAGCTAGGCAGAAACCCTAGAATATTTCTAGGATTTAAACAGAGCAGGAGAGAAAAAGCTTCCCTTAAGGCATCTTTAAGGAAAAAGACAAACTGCTAATCATTTTCAGAGACATTTAACAATTCTTTGGAGGATTTGGGAAGGGCAATGAAAGCAAATGACCATTTAAGAAAATCATCTTTCTAAAGCTATTTGACTCCTTAATTTGTGTATATATATAACTAAGATCATGGCATCTGGTCCCATCTCTCCATGGCAAATAGATGGGGAAACAGTGGAAACAGTGACAGATTTTATTTTGGGGGGCTCCAAATCACTGCAGATGGTGTCTGCAGCCATGAAATTAAAAGATGCTTACTCCTTGGAAGAAAAGTTATGACCAACCTAGATAGCATATTCAAAAGCAGAGACATTACTTTGCTGACATAGGTCTGCCTAGTCAAGGCGAAGGTTTTTCCAGTGGTCATGTATGGATGTAAGAGTTGGACTATAAAGAAAGCTGAGTGCTGAAGAATTGATGCTTTTGAACTGTGGTGTGGGAGAAGACTCTTGAGAGTCCCTTGGACTGCAAGGAGATCCAACCACTCCATCCTAAAGGAAATCAGTCCTGACTGTTCATTGGAAGGACTGATGCTGAAGCTGAAACTGCAATACTTTGGCCACCTGATGCGAAAAGCCGACTCATTTGAAAAGACCCTGATTCTGGGAAAGATTGAAGGCGAGAGGAGAAGGGATGACAGAGGATGAGATGGTTGGATGGCATCACCAACTCAATGGACATGAGTTTGGGTAAAGTCTGGGAGTTGGTGATGGACAGGGAGGCCTGGCGTGCTGCAGTCCAGGGGGTTGCAAAGAGTCAGAGACGACTGAATGACTGAACTGAACTGATTGCATTTATGCAACATTAAATTTAAAATACCCTCACAAGAATGCAAAGTATAAGTACAAAGATATCATTCCACCGTGGTATGCTATATCAAAAAGTTGAAAATAAACGACATGTCCATTAGTGAAATTATGGTGCTCCCAAATGATAGAATACTATATACCCTTGAAAAGGAATGAAAAAGAATCTAGATGTATACTGAACAAAAAGATGTCCAGGCTATATTTGTAAAAAAAAAAAGAAAACAGATCTCAAAATTTTTATCCAAGGTGTGACTCTATTTTTTAAAGTAAAAAACTTCTATATATTACTTTATACACAGAAAAACAAAAGTTTGAGGAACTGTGGATTTTTATTTCCTAATTAAAAATTTTGGTGTTGAATTGTTGTTCATACTGAGGATTGACTTCATGTACTAAGAAAAATCAACACAGATGAATTTTTAGTTTTATTTATTTTCATTTTTATTAAATACAGTTGATTTATAATGTTGTGCTATCTCTGCTGTACAGCAAAGTGACTCTGTTATACACATATAGATGTTCTTTTTTTTGTATCCTTTTTCATTATGGTTTATCACAGGGTACTGAATATAGTTCCCTGTGCTATACAGTACAACCTTATTGCCTGTCCATCCTATATATAATAGTTTCAGATGAATTTTTAATAAGATTACTTTGGAACTTAGAAATCAATTTTTCTATACTTTCAGATATCATGATTCATTCATCAAAATACTGTGTTTGGTACTAAAAGACAGAGATGAATAAAATACCTTCCTTCAATTTTATCACAGTCTAGTGGAAAGGTTTTTAAATTGTCTGGTGCTTTAGGGATGGAGTAAATGTTTGATCTGAATTTCATTTCAAAATATATTTAAATATTAAAACACCTATAATAAAATCAATTAATTTAGTATAATAAATATAGCTGTGTGGCCATCAGCACTGAATTTTTCCTGTTATTTCTGAGCATATATTTGAATTTATTGTAAACATGTCATTACTTAGAAAGGTGTAGCTTTAGGCTTCCGTGGTGGCTCAGTAGTAAAGAATTTGCCTGCCAATACAGGAGACACAGGTTCAACCCCTGATCCAGGAAGATCTCACATGCCTCAGAGCAACTAAGCCTGTGCACCACAACTACCGAGCCTGTGCTCCAGAGCTCGGGAGTCCCAGCTACTGAGTCCACATGCCACAACTACTGTGGCGCACTCACCCTAGAGCCCAAGCTCTGCGACAAGAGAAGCCACTACAATGAGCAGCCCGCACACCACAGCTAGAGAGTAGCTCCAGTTCACAGCAGCTGGAGAAAAGCCTGTGCAGCAACGAAGACCCAATACAGCCAAAAATAAAATAAAATAAATTATTTTTTAAAGATTGTAGCTTTATATCGGTCTTTTAAAAAATCTAATCTGAGTAAATGTGCTTATATAGTAATTGCAATGAGACTATGCAACCACATATGTACTGAACCTGACTAAATACACAGCAAAGTTCACGTTCATCTGCTTGATGGACATTCTCATGTGCTGTAACAGATAAATGTATAACAGGTAGGGTAGATAGGATTTTGCAGATCCTTAAATTTAAAGTTTTATTAAGTTTTCATTGTTTGACTTTTGTAGTAAAGCATGTGAGCAGTGGTTGGCTATTTTTGTGAACCAGTTTGTAAATCATTTTATTATGAACACTTTGAAATAGATACAAACTGAACAATACAGTAATGAACAACTTTACACTTATCGCCCAGCTTCAACAGTTATAGTCTGCCATTCTTACGTCATCCAAATCTCCATCTGTTCCCTACTTGATTATTTTTTCTAATAAACATTTTCCATTATTCCTTTTAATCTGAATCTGTCCAGTTGAAGAACAATTACAAGAACACTGTTACCATTTGTGATTCCTTATCTTTGTTAATCAGGATTTCCTCAATATTACTCAATCGAAACAAAATAGAGAAATATTTTGAATAGAGAAACTTATATAAGACTACAGTTTAAAAAAAAAGAAAAAGAAAATGGAGAGATTTTCCTGGTGGTCCAGTGGCTAAGATTCTGGGTTCCCAATGCAGGGGCCCTGAGTTTGATTCCTGGTCAGGGAGCTAGATCCCACATGCTGCAACTAAGACCCAGGACAGCTAAATAAATAAAATTTTTAAAAAAGATAAAGACTGCAATTATCATTTATAAATCCCAATTTCAAACCTGAGTGTTTACCAAAATAATCTGGTTTTTGAGAATTTTTAATATTTTTTTTTGCTAAAATTAATACATACAGATGCTTTAAAAGCTTCAAATATAGTACAAAGAGTACACATAAAAAGAACATTTTCCTCCTACCCCTACCCCTCCCAGTTCCTCTTTTCAAAGACCAGTTTCTTGGGAGAATTACCAGAAATATGCTATGTGTGCACATACAAGCATGTGTGTAACTATAATCCTTAAAGAGAAAAGAAAAGCCTTATTGGCAGTGTACACTGTTATATATCATACCTTTGTTCATTAATGTTTCTTCTAATACACAGATCAAAGAGTTTCTGAAAAGATACAAAACTGCTGGTTTAATGGGAACCATATCTCTGACAGCACAAGATCAAGGAGCAAAGAGAGGAGAGAGTGAATACCTAGGTTTTGGGAAATGAAAAAGGCCATGTGATGTTTTAGCTGAATCTTGATGGAAAGGCTCGCATGGCAGAGAAGTACGAGAAGGTTTTTTTAAAAAAATAATTGTATTTATTTATTTATTTAGTTATTTTTGGTTGTGCTGGGTCTTTATACCTGTGCAGGCTTTTTTCTAGCTGCTGCGAGCTGGGGCTACTCTCCAGTTGTGGTGTGCAGGCTTCTCATTGCAGTGGCTTCTCTTGTGGAGCACGGACTCTAGGGCACGCAGGCTACAGTAGCTGGGGCTCCCAGGCTCTAGAGCACATGCTCAGTATCTGTGGTGCGTGGGCTTAGTTGCTCCAAGGCATGTGGGATCTTCCCGGATCAGGGGTCAAACCTGTGTTTCCCGCATTGGCAGGTGGATTCTTTACTGCTGAGCCACCAGGGAAGCCCTAGAAGATTGTTTTAAGTAGTACTACTCACTGTTCCAAACCTGATTCCTTGTTTTTTCTTTTTTCTTTCTTCACAGCACATGTGAATTAGTAGGTACAAAAGGTCTGTCTAGTCAAGGCTGTGGTTTTTCCAGTGGTCATGTATGGATGTGAGAGTTGGACGATAAAGAAAGCTGAGCACCGAAGAATTGATGCTTTTGAACTGTGGTGTTGGAGAAGTCTCTTGAGAGTCCCTTGGACTGCAAGGAGATCCAACAAGTCCATCCTAAAAAAAATCAGTCCTGGGTATTCATTGGAAGGACTGATGTTGAAGGTGAAACTTAATATTTTGGCCACCTGATGCGAAGAGCCGACTCATTTGAAAAGGCCGTGATGTTGGGCAAGATTGAAGGCAGGAGAAGTGGATGACAGAGCATGAGATGGTGAGATAGCATCACCAATTCAATGGACATGGGTTTGGGTAAACTCCGGGAGCTGGTGATGGACAGGGAGGCCTGGCATGCTGCGATTCATGAGGTCACAAAAAGTCAGACACGATTGAGTGACTAAACTGAACTGAACTGAAATACCCAGAGCAGCTGCTAGTCGGTTGAAAGTCATCCCTGCTATGTTGAAAGAATGCTTAAATTTGAATCAAAAGACCTGGGTTCTAGTTTTAAGCAAGCCCGTAATTTCTGTAATTTTCTATAATTTCTGTAATAGGGATACCACATTACTTACATTTGTCACCAGGCTTTGAGACTGTGTATTGAACTAGAGTAGCATCCTATGGTGAAAGCAGATTAGATTGCCTTTGGAGTCTAAGACACATAGGTATGAAAAGACTGTTTTGAAGCTGTGAATGGTATAGTTGCAAAATCATTTATTTCATTCACAGGACATTATTGAGCACCTGCTGTATGCTGGACACTGTCCTAAGTGTGAGGATATAAGAGTGAACAAGACAGACAGGAACTTAAGTAGTTTTGAGCATTTATTATGTTCCAGGCTCTGTGCTAAGGCTGAGAAGTAGTGGTTAATTCTTTAGTTGTCTCGTTTGCTCACATAGCTACAAATAACATCTACATATGAAAACTCCCAAATTTATACGTCCAGGACTACTGTTTCTGAACTTGATTTTTTTTTTTAACTTTTTTTTTTTGAAATTCTTTTGTTGTTGTTGTTGTTATTTTTTTTTTTATTTTACAATACTGTATTGGTTTTGCCATACATCAACATGAATCCGCCACAGGTGTACACATGTTCCCAATCCTGAACGCCCCTCCCAACTCCCTACCCATACCACTTTTATATATACAATGCCTTTTTGATGTTGTTGTTTAGTCACTAAGTCATGTCTGACTCTTTTGTGACACCACGGACTGTAGCCTGCCAGACTCCTCTGTCCATGAGTTTTCCCAGGCAAGAATACTGGAGTGGGTTGTTGCTTCCTTCTCCAGGGGGTCTTTCCAGCAGGGATTGAACTTGTGTCTCCTGCATTGTAGGGTAGGTTATTTATCACTGAGCCACAAGGGAAGCCCATCCACCTTTTTGATGACTCCTTTTAAATAAATTTCATAAGAAACTCAAACATAATACATCCAAACCTAGACTGATTTTGATCCCAACGCTGTTTGTCCCTCCTCTTGTCCCCATCTCTGTAAACAGACCACCATCCGCCAAGGTGTTCAAGCTGGAGACCTGGGGGACTTGCCTGACAGCTCCTCTCCCTGACTTCCCTCCTGCAAGACAAATTAGTTCTACCTAGAAGGCAGATCTTGACACCATCTGCTGTTAGCCTCCCTGCAACCCTCCTTGCTCAGACTTCTTGCAATAGGTGCTCTACTATTTTCCCTGCTTCCTCTTGCTACCTTACAAGCCCTTCTCTATACAGTGGCCAGAATGGATTCCCAGTGTGAAAGCAACAGCTACAGTACTGGTAACAAACACAAAACACAACAAGTAAACAAAACTAAAAATATAAGTATTCTTCATTCCCACTCCTTTCTGGGAAGATTCTTACCCCTGGGCTTGGGGCTTCTGTTGTGTTGATGAGGATAAATTGGTAGAGACAAAGAAATGATGAGATCAGAAAGGACAGATTGATTTACATGAGCAAGAGCACGAGGTTATTCAAGGATCAAGAATGGTCTCTTAAAAGGTTAGAGAAGGAGGTCAAGGAAAGAAGAGTCAGGTCCAGGTCTGGTCTAGTTTGGGGGTCCTATTTAAAGAGAAGTGCAATTGCAGACTGTTGTGCTGCGATAGCTAGAACTTAGAGAAATAGATAGATCAAGATTTTTTAAAAAGTAGTTTACTGAGACTCATACACAGAAATTTCCTTTTGTGCTTATTTCATAAACTTCTATAAACATTTCTTTTCATTTTTATTTTTAGTACTTGCTGTTTCTTTTGAATGAGACAGGCTATGATGATATAAGCAATGAGTGGGCTCAGCTTTATTCCAAATCCTTTACCAGGGCCTAAAGGATGGCAGATTCTTATTTTAGGTTCTATCTTAAATGTCATCTTTTCAGAATGTCCTGTGCGTCTGTCTTAGCTGGCTTTCCATTGTTGTTCTCTTTCATGGCCCTCTGTGGTTTCGTTCATAGAACTTTGTAATTGATAATTTATTCATGTGTGTGTGCACGCATGTCTGCGTTGTTCATTGTCTCTTTCCAGCAGATGTGCGTCTAAGAGGACAAGGAGTTTGTGGCTTTGTTCACTGCTGTACAGCCAATGCCCCTCTCAGTGCTCTGCACATAGGAGGCTGCAAACGAACACTTGTTAGGTGAACAGATAAGCTCTTGTAGAGCTTAAAATTTTGAGAAGACAGATACTGAACAGATGATCATGTTATGACGCCCGCAACAGGGAAGTATGATATTACCGTAAACCTGAAGAGGATAATTTATGTAGGGAGCAAGTCAATCCAGGCTTCCCTGATCTAAAAATGGGTTAGGAGTTGGCCAAATGACTAGAGTGAGGATTGTTTCAGGCAGAGGAAATAACACATGTGAAAGCCTCAGGATACTCTATAGAGTATGGAGTATTGGGGAGAATCAAAGAAGACCACTATGGCTAAAGCCTAGAGAGGAAGAGGTGGGCACATGTGAATACGTGCTTCATTCTAAGGAAATGAAAATCTTCAGGAAGCAGAGTGAGATGATTAGGTTTGTGTTGTTTTTGTCTTTTAATTTTTATTTATTTGCTTTTGGCTGCATACGGGCTTTCTCTAGTTGTGGTGAGCAGGGACTACTCTTCATTGTGGTGCCTGGACTTACTGCGGTGGCTTTGCTTGTTGCAGAGGATTGACTCTATGTGTGTGGGCTTCGGTAGTTGCAGCACGTGGGCTCAGTAGTTGCAGCTTACAGGCTTAGTTGCTCTGCAGCATATGGGATCTTCCAGACCAGGAATCAAACCTGTGTCCTCTGCCCTGGCAAGCAGATTCTTAATCACTGGAGTACTAGGGGAAGTCCTGAGTCTGTGTTTTTAAAATACCACTACAGCTGTGTGGGGAATGGATTACAGGTGAGAAATAGAGCACAAGGAGAAGGGAGGAGCTTGGAGGAGGCCAGGGCCGAGATGATCTTGGCTAGAGTGGCTACGTAGGAGCACAGGCCAGAGAAGATAGAGGCTTGTCTAGAGAAGCTGGCAAGTTGGCAGAATAATGGTAGATCCATAAGAGATTTAGAGGCTAGAGTAATTAAGATACGGTGGGTCACTGGACTTGCCGTAAGAGAGCGAGAGCAGGAGGAGCAAGATGATTTCCAAAGTTTTGATTTAGATGACTGAGTGGTACCATTGATAGAGATAAGTGAAAACTGGAAGAGGAGCCAGTTGTTTGTGGGTAAGTGGTGGGAGAATGATGAATTCATCTGTGGACACAATTTGAGGCCTGTGAGATACAAGGCATGAGGCTGAGTAGACAGTGGAAAAGATGGCAATATAATGGTCAGTGGGAGTCTGTGTACACATGAATCTGTCTATCTGTCTAGGAAGTGAGTGGAGTGAAGGGCTTAGGATGAAATCCTGAGATCCTCTCACCACTTTAAGGATCAGGTTGAAAAGGAGCCAGCAAAGTGACCAAGGAATAGTCAGAGGGTAAAAGTAACACGGGACTGTGTGGTGCTATGGAAGGCCTTGAGGAAATGGCCTAAGACCAATGTTTCAGTGAATTAGCAGTCAAATTTTAAGCAGAGAACATCACTCAATAATTTAAATTCTGATAATTCTCCCCTTTTATTAGGAAATTATATATCAAAATTTCTTGGGGGAAAAAACACCTCCTTTACTCCCACCTTAAAATAACTATTTTATTTTCATATAAGTATTTTATCTTCCAGTATTTATTTATAATGCCTAAACATTTTTGCATGGCTGTAGCTAAAATGAATACATACTTTTAATTTTTTCCATTTGAAAGTGAAAGAAACTTAATGACTTCCTAATTGTCATTTTAGTGGCTGTGTAATGTTTCATTCAATGACATTTCAGAGATCTGTAAAGAGATATGGCCTAGTCTATCAAAACTATAGGAAGAAAAAAAATTACAGGAAGATCAGCTTTTTCTCACAACCCATCCTCCTTTACCATTAACAAGATCATTTAAAATAGTTTAAAAACCGTGGAAGCAAATGAGTCTATTGATAATCCTGTCTTCTCGAGATTAAATACCAATAAGCCAATTCAATATGTTGCTTCTTCAACTTCATACAGTCAACCTTGGAGAGAAAATGGAAAATTCAAATTATATCCTAAGAACAGGGTTAAACCACAGGGAGGCATGTTTATTTCATTGAGTCTTGAAATACATGGACTGTGTTTGCAGATCAACGAGCAAACTGAGTATCAATGATGAGCTGGCTGGATGGCATTACCAACTCAATGGACATGAGTCTGAGCAAGCTCCAGGAGTTGGCGATGGACAGGGAAGCCTACTATGCTGCAGCCCATGGGGTTGCAAAGAGTCGGACGTGACCGAACTGAACCTTGATGCATACTGTTTTGAATCTTTATCAACAGATAATGTAAGTCAAGGGCAAGAGTAAATAATGCTTTTATGCATTGCCATCAAATCTTAAAAACGGACTGAAGAGTTCTCAGATATCCAAACAAGTATTTTTTTAAATAATATAAAATTCTATTATTGTAAAAAAACTAGAAGAACAACAACATGCACATACTAATAGATAAATAGGTTTAACAGAAGTTTTTCTCCCAGGGTAGAACTATGGTTATTTTTTCTTTTTTTTCATTGGAGGATAATTGCTTTACAGTGTTGTGTTGGTTTCTGCCATACAGCAGTGTGAATCAGCCATTAAGCATACGCATCTCTCCTCCCTCTTGAACATCCCTCCCACCCCGTCTCTCCCATCCCATCCCATCCCTTTAAGTTGTTACAGAGCACTGAGTTGAGTTCCCTGGCATTATATAGCAATTATGTTTCAATGCTATACTCTCAATATGTCATACCCTCTCTCCTTCCCCTACTGTGTCTAGAAGTCTTTCTCTGAGTCTGAGTCTCTATTCCTGCCTTGCAATAGGTTCATCAGTACCGTTTTTCTAGATTCCATATATATGTGTTCATGTATGATATTTTTTTTCTCTTTCTGACTTACTTCACTCTGTATATCAGGCGATTCATCCACCTCACTAGAACTGACTTGAATTCTTAGTTCCATCTTTTCTATTTCTTGAAATACTCCTTAAAAATGACATCTTAAGTATCCAAGGGTTTTGTCAATTTTGGAACAGATGAATGGATAAAGAAGATTTGGTGTATACAATGGAATATTGCTCAGTCATTAAAAAGAATGAAATAATGCCATTTGTAGCAACATGGATGGACCTAGAGATCATCATTCTCAGTGAAGTAAGTTAGAAAGACAAATACCACATGCTATCGCTTTGTGTAGAATGCAAAATATGACACAAGTGAACACACCTACAAAACAGAAACAGACGCACAGGCGTATAGAACAGACTTGTGGTTACCAAGGGGGAAGAGAAGTGGGGGATGGATGGATCGGGAATTTGGGATTACCAGATGCAAACTATTACATATAGGATGGATAAACATCAAGATCTTACTGTATAACACAGGGAACTATATTCAATATCCTGTGATAAACCATAATGGAAAAGAATATGAAAAAGAATACACATACACACATGCACCCATACACAACCGAGTCATTTTGTTGTATAGCAGAAATTAATACAACATTGTTTTTTTTTTTAATACAACATTGTAAATCAACAAAACTTCAGTAAAATTTTTTAAAAAGTAATTGATCAGGAAGTCTAAGACATTCAGTTCAGTTCAGTTCAGTTGCTCAGTCGTGTCCGACTCTTTGCGACCCCACGAATCGCAGCACGCCAGGCCTCCCTGTCCATCACCATCCCCCGGACTTCACTCAGACTCACGTCCATCGAGTCCGTGATGCCATCCAGCCATCTCATCCTCAGTCATCCCCTTCTCCTCCTGCCCCCAATCCCTCCCAGCATCAGAGTCTTTTCCAATGAGTCAACTCTTCACATGAGGTGGCCAAAGTACTGGAGCTTCAGCTTTAGCATCATTCCTTCCAAAGAAATCCCAGGGCTGATCTCCTTCAGAATGGACTGGTTGGATCTCCTTGCAGTCCAAGGGACTCTCAAGAGTCTTCTCCAACACCACAGTTCAAAAGCACCAATTCTTTGGCACTCAGCTTTCTTCACAGTCCAACTCTCACATCCATACATGACCACAGGAAAAACCATAGCCTTGACTAGACGGACCTTAGTTGGCAAAGTAATGTCTCTGCTTTTGAATATACTATCTAGATTGGTCATAACTTTTCTTCCAAGGAGTATCTTTTAATTTCATGGCTGCAGTCACCATCTGCAGTGATTTTGGAGCTCAAAAAAAGAAAGTCTGACACTGTTTCCACTGTTTCCCCATCTATTTCCCATGAAGTGATGGGACCGGATGCCATGATCTTCGTTTTCTGAATGTTGAGCTTTAAGCCAACTTTTTCACTCTCCTCTTTCACTTTCATCAAGAGGCTTTTTAGCTCCTCTTCACTTTCTGCCATAAGGGTGGTGTCATCTGCATATCTGAGGTTATTGATATTTCTCCCGGCAATCTTGAGTCCAGCTTGTGCTTCTTCCAGTCCAGTGTTTCTCATGATGTACATCTAAGACATTAGGGCTGTGCAACTCCCTCAGTTTAAGTCAGTGAATATGTGTTGGGTTACTATTTTTCTTCCTGATAGTTCAGTTGGTAAAATATCAGCCTGCAATGCAGGAGACCCTGGTTCAATTCCTGGGTCAGGAAGATCTGCTAGAGAAGAGATAGGCTACTCACTTCAGTATTCTTGAGCTTCCCTTGTGGCACAGCTGGTAAAGAATCTGCCTGCAATGTAGGAGACCTAGGTTCCATCCCTGGGTTAGGAAGATATCCTGGAAAAGGAAAAGGCTACCCTCTCCAGTATTCTGGCCTGGAGAATTCCATGGACTCTATAGTTGCAAAGAGCTGGACACAACTGAGCAACTTTTGCTATACTACTCTGCATAGGACAAGGTGCCAGATAACAGTTTCTAGGGTAGCCTTGTGGCTTATCTTCTCTCTTACTCATTAAGACTAGCTTTAGCTGTCTGCATGGGGTTTGCAACTTCCTTCTCCTTGTCTAGGGAGAAATTGCTTTTGTCTTCATTCCAGGTTATTGGGATGAGTAGTGATGTTAGGTCTATCTAGAGCACCAGCCAATTTAAGGAAGGTCCTGGGATAAGGCCCTGGGGCCGTTCTTTCTGGTAGGGAAGAGAGGAGGAATGCGTGATAAGGAGAGACATGGGCTTCTGAATCACATGGAGACTCAAAGTACTGAGTACTTTGTATGTACCATGAAGTGAAGTGAAGTCGCTCAGTCGTGTCCGATTCTTTGCGACCCCACGGACTGTAGCCCACCAGGCTCCTCCATCCATGGAATTTTCTAGGCAAGAGTACTGGAGTGGGTTGCCATTTCCTTCTCCAGGGGATCTTCCCAACCCAGGGATCGAACCTGGTTCTCCCGCATTGCGGGCAGACGCTTTACCGTCTGAGCCAGCAGGGAATCCCTAAAGCGTCCAGCAGAGGGAGCCAGAAGGTGAAAGTGAGGTCGCTCAGTCGTGTCCGACTCTTTGTGACCCCACTGACTGTAGCCCACCAGGCTCCAGGGTCCTCCATCCATGGAATTTTCTAGGCAAGAGTACTGGAGTGGGTTGCCATTTCCTTCTCCAGGGGATCTTCCCAACTCAGGGATCGAGCCCGAGTCTCCCGCATTGCGGGTAGACGCTTTACCGTCTGAGCCACCACGGAATCCCTTGTATGCACCATACTCTCATTTAACTCTTGGTTGAAAATCACAATTGTATGAAGGAGATGGTATTGTTTAACTGAATTTTACAGATAAAGGAAAGTGGCTGGTGACTTATCCAGCCACAGAGTATGTTGTGGATCTGGAATATGAATCTCTTTTTTTAGGTCCTCAAAGGCTCTCCACCACAGTGTATAGTACCCAGCAGAATTTCAGGTCCAGAGCAAATCACACTGGGCCCTCCACTCCCATATTTTTATAGGATGAAATCTGTCTAGAATATTTATCTAATAAAGTACTAAAGGGAAAACAGGTCATGGACAGGGAGTTTATAGCTTGGGAAATGAGTATGTGGGGTATGAGTTCACTTGTTTTTTTATTTTTTTGTCTTGATGAAGAATCTTTCAGGTTATTTGAGAACTAGTGTTACTGATTTCTTGTCCATTCTACAAAGACCTGTTTTCTCCACTAGACAAAAATATGAATGGCTGGTCCACTTCTGTCTCAAATAATGACTGTGAGGATAAAATAGGCCCTTTGAAAACTATGGCACTTAACAAACTTGTAAGGCAGCAATCGTCTTTCCAAGGTATTGGGGAACTCAGAAGTGGTTGATTGAAATAAATTCTTGATTACTTGAGATACAGGAGATGTAGCAATAGCATTTGGTTACTGCACTTCGTTGATACAATCTAAAACGGCATTCTAACCAGCAGTTTTAATCTTTCTAAGATTTGGCTCTCTACAGAGCTTAAAAAAAAGAGAGACAAGGTGTAAAACGCCAGTAACATTCGTTAAATTTCTTTTCCTTTGAACCCTGTCAAGACGTTGATGGAATTAGGATAGAACAAAAAGATCAAGGAAAAAAAAAAAGCCCGAAAGAGACTCAGGAACACAGACTGTGCCAGTAAATACTGAGTTAAGGAAATGAGTTGGGGGAAAAGACTTGAGACATCCCTGGGGACCGCTCTGGTTCGGCGGCAATCCCTTTGGCAATATTCCAGAATCTGAGTCCCCAGGGCACCCCCCAGTGGGAAGGGAAAGATGCGCGTGGCCAGGCGCGCGCGTACGCGTGTACACTCACGTGTACACTCACACGCGCGCGCGCACACATTACACATACACACAGCCTGTCTCCTCCGCTCCCCCTCCCCCCGGGGGGGCGGGTCTCTTTCTCTTTAAAGAGCAGACGGTCTCCGCGCAAACCCAGGTTCTCTAAGGCCCCGGGGCCCGGGACCCGAGCTCCTCGCAGCCAATGGGCGCGGTGGAGTGGCTCGAGCGCGGCTGACGCTACACCAATGGGCGCTCGCGAGGGGCGGGGGCAGCGAAGGAGACACTATTGTTGATGAGGAGGAGCAGCGGCGGCGACGGCTGCACCACCTCGTTGCTGCCGGCCGCGGCCCGGGCGCCCCCAGCACCCCAGACTCCGGCTTCATCACCCCGTCGCGGAGGCCTTCCCTCCAGCCTCGAGAATCCTCCCCCTGCCTTCTAACAACAAAACCACCCCACGTCTCGCCCAGTCACCGGGGAGGGGGGACCATGTCCCAGCGGGTGAGGCGCAATGGGTCCCCCACGCCGGCCGGCTCCCTCGGGGGCAGTGCGGTCGCCACGGCCGGGGGATCCGGGAGCCGCCTGCAGCCCATGAGGGCGACGGTTCCGTTCCAGCTGAAGCAGCAGCAGCAACATGGCAGCCCCACGCGGAGCAACGGCGGCGGCGGCGGCGGCAACAACAACGGCGGCTGCTGTGGTGGCGCCTCAGGCCCCTCGGGCGGCGGCGGCAGCGGCGGGGCCCCGCGCACCGCCTCGCGCAGCACTAGCCCCACGCGGGGCGGCGGGAGTGCGGCCGCGCGCACCAGCCCCACGGTGGCCACGCAGACGGGCGCGTCCGCGACGTCCACGCGAGGCACTAGCCCCACGCGCGCCGCCGCGCCCGGGGCCCGCGGAAGCCCCACACGGCCGCAGCCGCCGCCGCCGCTACTGGGTACCGTGTCGTCGCCCTGCTCGTCGCCCACCCACCTGTGGACTGGAGAGGTGAGCGCGGCCCCACCCCCAGCCCGCGTCCGGCACCGGAGGAGGTCCCCGGAGCACAGCCGAAGCTCCCCGGAGAGGAGGAGCCCGAGCGCCCCGGTTTGCAAAGCAGGTACGTGCTGGGGGTTGCGCGAAGAGGGAAAGGCAGCGGCGGGAAGGGGTCCGGGGCGCGCGCCGCTACCGCGCGGGGACTGCGGCGATACCGCGGTGCCGGGGTGGCCGTGGGCGGGGCTGGGGGCGGGACCTGGGCGGTGCGGCCCCGCCTTCCCCGGGGCAGCCCCGCGTCCCCTCCGCCGCTCCCGGGCCGCCTCATTCATCCCTCGGTCCGCCTTGAGTTGGTGCTGCTCCGTGGAGGTGCAGCCGCTAACCTTGTGCCTAGGCAGACGTGTTAATGATAAACCTGGGGTTCTGGCCGCCCGCTGGCTATTGCTTACCCTCCCTTGGGAGTGAGGCTAAGAGTAGTTTGTCACTTTAGTGACATGGTTAGTGTTAGTATATTACATGTTTGTTGGTAAGCATTTCTCTTTGACAAAACAGTGTCAGATTTGGGGAACTTGAGTGCACTAGCATAGCAGATTTGGTTGGGTCCCTGAAGAGACATGAGGCTGGGAGTGTGTTAGCATTTCCTAAGACTAAGTGGGTAGCAAGAAGTGAGAAGTAAGTTAAGCAAGATTCCTGTGGAAGGTTTATGGGCTTTGAGGTCTGGTATATTTCTGATATACTGATTTTGTGTTTAGGATATAAAACCATTTTTTTTAAGAAAAGAACAAGACCTAAAGGTTTGTCTCCTTGTTATTTTAGGGACCTAAAAATTGTTTTTCTCTAGACCTGGGAGCTTTTTTGGGAAAGGTCCAGAATGGAGCTGTTGAATTCCTCAGGAGTCATTCATAAAGAGAAATTCAGATTGTAGAAACTGAAAGAGATAATATTTATCATCTAATTGTCTTTGTAGAACCTCCTGAAAAGAGGAATATGTGGTTTCTAGCTTGTGTTTTAATACTGCCCGTATCTACCGTTGTCTTACCCTGTTTGAGAAACTTGTTAGAATTTTTAGGCAGAATGGCTGGTTATTTCAGGAAACTTAGTACTGTACTTCCTAACCAAATAAAAATGATAATGAAATGGTTTCAAGGGTTCATTCAGAATTGGAGGGAATGGGATGAATCTTTTCTACCACTTATTTAAAGTTAGATGGTGGATACTTTGAGGGGAGAGTATTGTCCTGAAAAATGATTGATACTGTTTTCTGACTAAAACAAGAGTACTGTTTTAAACCTTTCAAACATGCAAAATGCTTTTTTCTAAACTTTGAAGAAAAAATCCCTCCCCCTCAAATAATAGCTCTTATTGAGCTCCTACTTACTCTGAGTGACTTACCTCCTGGTTCTTACTTTAACGCTCACAGGAGATTTTGGAGAGCAAGCAGTGGAGTGGATTTTTGAACTCTGAAGAGTGGTACTCCAAAACCATGTCTTTTACATTGTATCAAGGAGGAAGCTTCATGGTGTGTGAGATAGTACTGGGGAAATATGTAGCACACCAAAAATGACATGTGCTTAGTTTCCCAAGCAACTCTTAGAGATATCTGGTGAACATAATTGATTCAGTTTGCTTTCAACCTTCTGGAGATGGCATAATGTGGCAGGTGGAAAGAAAGGAGAGCTACTTAGGTAGGCAGTTAAGATGGAGGAAGCAGGTGGTGATCTGATGGTCTGATAACAACATCTGAATACTCTCTCAACTATTTGACCCTTAAAAAGCAGCGACCTGATGAGATCCGGGTTAAATTAAGTATTGGGAATGTGTGGAGGAAGGTGCTCTTTTCTTATCTTTCTAGAAGGGCTCTATTTTCCAGCATCTCAGATTCCTCATATGCCCACTTTTCATGTTTCCCAAAGCTTCTTTCTCTCAGATCTGTCATTTCATAGAGTATTCATGCTGTGAAATTGACTCTCTTCGTTAGCCCTCTCCTCCTTCCCTCCAACAAAAACAGAAAAATAAAACCTTTTTCTTCCAATGGAGTGCTCTCACTTGGGTGTGAAAAAGGGATGCTGCTTGTTACTGAGTTACATCATCTGAGTATCTGACAGCTTCCTTCCCAGGAATGTGTTCTTGTTTCACTCTGGTGAACTTATATGCAGAGTGGGACAAGTATTTTCTGATTTTGTCCTCTTCAGTTCAGTCACTCAGTCGTGTCTGACTCTTTGTGACACCATGAATCACAGCCCACCAGGCCTCCCTGACCATCACCAACTCCCGGAGTTCACTCAAATTCATGTCCATCGAGTCGGTAATGCCATCCAGCTATTTCATCCTCTGTCGTCCCCTTCTCCTCCTGCCCCCAGCATCTCCCCCCTCCTCCCAGCATCAGGGTCTTTTCCAATGAGTCGACTCTTTGCATGAGGTGGCCAAAGTACTGGAGTTTCAGCTTCAGCATCAGTCCTTCCAGCGAACACCCAGGACTGATCTCCTTTAGGATGGACTGGTTGGATCTCCTTGCAGTCCATGGGACTCTCCAGAGTCTTCTTCAACACCACAGTTCAAAAGTATCAATTCTTTGGCGCTCAGTTTTCTTCACAGTCCAACTCTCACATCCAAACATGACCACTGGAAAAAACATAGCCTTGACTAGGCGGACCTTTGTTGGCAAAGTAATGTCTCTGCTTTTCAATATGCTATCTAGGTTGGTCATAACTTTTCTTCCAAGGAGTAAGTGTCTTTTAATTTCACGGCTACAGTCACCATCTGCAGTGATTTTGGAGCCCCCCAAAATACTGTCCTCTTAGCACAAACTAAATCCGGAAGAAAAGGAATAAGTCATGAGACTTCCTTTAAAACTTTCTTATTCCTTTTTTTTCCCTCTGGCCGCCCTACATGGCATGTGGAATCTCCCCTGACCAGGGATCCAACTCATGTCCCTTGCAGGGGACGTGTGAAATCTTTACCCCTGGGCCACCAGAGAAGTCCTTTATTATTTTTAATTGAAACATAGTTGATTTACAGAGTTTCAGGTGCACATCAGAGACTCCCTTTTTGATTGAAGGATATTACTGCTAGTTTTCAGCTTCAGTGAAATGCAGACATCCTTATTGGTAGAGGCAAGGGTCTACCTTATTAAATAAACCTCATGTAACTCAAATTCCAGGGTCCATCTAGATCAGGCAGTTAGCTTGTAGGTGAGTTGGATGCCCTAATCTTTGTTAGGAATCCAGTCTGAAAGTCCCCTGTTTGAAGGTCTCAGGATCTTTTGAGGGGTGTCCCTATTCAGTCAGCTCCCTCCCCAGTTGCTTTATTCCCCTGGGGTTACAGGTAATCATTGGCTAATTGAGAACTTCCTTCTCTTGAGGACTATAAGGTAATCCAAGCACCTGTCCCTGACAGATGGCTTCAACTTCCCACCTTCAATGCCTGCCACTTCCAGGGCCAGGTGATTTGTCATTAGAAGCTGAGATAGGCTTAGAGAAGATAAGTAGGCAGCAGTGTTAGATGTAGATAAAATGGTGAAGAAGGTGAAGTTTTTGTTCCTTCCCTCCTTTTACCTGACTTTGTCTTACTCTGTATAATGTCAAATGGATGCATTACAAATAGAGAGGTGGCACAAAGAGGGCAGGAGCACAGGCTTTGGGTAGACATTCTGTCTTCTACCACTTAGAAGCCATATGATATGGGGAAGTTTAACTTTCTCATGTGTATTAATATAATCAGTGATGATGTTTACTTCATATGGTGGTAAGGATTAAATGTAAGAAAAGTGAAAAATACCCAGCTCAGTACCTCAGTATAAAAGTTAGCTTTTGTGTGTCATACTAGTTTTTGCTTCTAGTTTTAGTGGATATAGCATGAATTGCCACTGTAGGCTTAGTTTTCATGGTTGTATGAAATTTCAAGTTGCCAAGAACATCCAGAACTGTTTGGAGTGTGATCTGTGGTTCATTTGTATCAGAATCATTTAGGGTCTTTGTTAAAAAATGCAAGTTCCCAGGCCCTACCTACTCCACATCTTGAAAGTACCTTGCCACCTCTTTGATTTTGCTGAATTCTGTGTTTGAAAAACAGTTACTAGAAGCAACAAAGGGAAGTAGTTTGAAAACTCCTCTTTGGAGAAAAAGGCATTCGTACAGTATGTGTAAAAGTTATTTTTGCAGTATGGCTGACTAATAGGTAGATAGCAAGTTGTGTTTCTGCTCATTTTCCCATTACTTCGGATGCATTTATTGTGTATGAATATGGTTGTTAATTGAACTGGGGGTGTGGCAAGAGCAGCAACAAGAGATGGACTTCTCTGGACTGGTAATAAGGAAGTAGTGAAAGGGAACTTCATATCGGCGCCATCTTAAGACGTCTGCTTTCTAGTACTTTGTGAAGTATGCAGCTTTGAGACTTAGGTGTTTCTAACCATTTGGAGGATTGCTGGTAATCTCACACTTTCAGGGGAATCCTTTTGGTTTTAATTTCTGTATTTTACAAACATTGAAGACAGGGCAACTGGAACCTTATTATTAGTTCAGCATCTTGGCTAGTAAAATTTATATTGAATTAAGTTCAATTCTGTAATCTTTGAACTACTCTGTGTGTTAGTAACTGTGCAGTGTGCTTAGTCGCTCAGTTGTGTGCAACTCTTTGTGACCCCTTGGGCTCTAGCCTGCCAGGCTCCTCTGTCTATGGGGATTCTCCAGGCAAGAATACTGGAGTGGGTTGCCATGCCCTCTTCAGCTGTGCATCAGTTCAGTTCAGTCTCTCAGTCGTGTCCGACTCTTTGCGACCCCATGAATCGCAGCACGCCAGGCCTCCCCGTCCATACTGAGCTCCCGGAGTTCACTCAAAGTCATGTCCATCGAGTCGGTGATGCCATGCAGCCATCTCATCCTCTGTCGTCCCCTTCTCCTGCCCCCAGTCCCTCTCAGCATCAAAGTCTTTTCCAGTGAGTCAACTCTTCACATGAGGTGGCCAAAGTACTGGAGTTTCAGCTTTAGCATCATTCCTTCTGAAGAAATCCCAGGGCTGATCTCCTTCAGAATGGACTGGTTGGATCTTCTTGCAGTCCAAGGGACTCTCAAGAATCTTCTCCAACACCAACTGTGCAATAAAGCAATGTAAAAGAGAACTCCAAAGACACCAGCCTTGTAAGACAGGTTCCTAAGTATGTAATATGAGTGATTTGGGTTCATAGAGAAGTGAGTAATTCTGTAGGGAGTGGGTATAGAAATTCAGAGGAGATGGATTTTGCTTTGAGTTGGAAAGAGAGGACCAGAATTTTACAGTTGGATTATAGAGGTGTGAACAGATGCATATCATATTCAGTCCTATGTCTTAAAATGTAGAGTATAGGATGTTTGGGGAGGAAAGAGAGCAAGCAGTCGAAAAAGAGAGTAGGAAGGTAAGTTTACAGAATGGCCTGGAATAGAATATGTGAATTCAAATGTATCCCATGCATAATACCACTGGAGCCAGACTGTCAGGTTCAAATCTTGGTATTACTGCTTACTTAGTAGCTGTTTAACTTTGGGCAAATTCACTTCACCTGTAAAAATGGGGTACTAACTAATATTTAGTAATAAGTTGACCCTTGAACAAAGCAGGTTTGCATTGTCCTGCTCCATTTATACATGAATTTTAAAAGTGTAAATCATGCTACAACATACCAGATCTGAGCTTGATTGAATCCGGACATGTGGAACTGGGGAACCAGATGGCCGACTCTAAAGTTATATTCGAATTTTTTTCTATGCAGAGTCGGTGGTCATAACCCCTTGTTATTCAAGGTCATTGTTGTTCAGTAGCTCAGTTGTGTTTGCCTCTTTGCAGCCCCATGGACTGCAACATGCCAGGCTTCCCTGTCCTTCACTGTCTCCCAGAGTTTGCTTAGACTCATGCTTATTGAGAGAGTGATGCCATCCGACCATCTAATCCTCTGTTGCTCCCTTCTCCACCTGCCCTCAATCTTTCCAGCATCAGAGTCTTCCCTGGTGAGTCAGCTCTTTGCACCAGGTGGCCAAAGTATTGGAGCTTCAGCTTCAGCATCAGTCCTAATGAATATTAAGGATTGATTTTCTTTAGGGTTGACTGATTTAATCTTCTGTCCAAGGGACCCTCAAGAGTCTTCTCCAGAACCATAGTTTGCAAACATCAATTCTTTGGTGTTCAGCCTTCTTTATGGTTCAACTCACACATCCATACATGACTACTGGAAAAACCCATAGCTTTGACTAGATGGCCCTTTGTCAGCAAAGTGATATCTCTGCTTTTTAATATGGTATCTAGGTTTGTCGTAGCTTTTCTTCCAAGGGGCAAGCATCTTTTAATTTCATGGCTGCAGTCACTGTCTGCAGTGATTTTGGAGCCCAAGAAAATAAAGTCTGTCACTGTTTCCATTTTTTCCTCATCTATTTGCCATGAGGTGATGGGACTGATGCCATGATCTTAGTTTTTTGAATGTTGAGTTTCAAGCTGACTTTTTACTGTCTTCTTTCACTTTCGTCAAGAGGCTCTTTGGTTTTTCTTCACTTTCTGCCATTAGGGTGTATCATCTACATATCTGACGTTATTGATTTTTCTCCTGGCAATCTTGATTTCAGCTTCAGTTTTATCCAGCCCAGCATTTGTTAGAAGGACAAAATGTTTGTAATTTCTGTGTGGGAATAATAAGGAATCTCTTGATATTAGCTATTTTCACATTATTTTTATCATCCTCATCATCCAGGGGTTTAGTCATTAAAAATGAATTGGTTACATTACATTGAATACATAGAGTTGGTAAATATCTCGGATGAGTAGACTACAAATGTGAGATGGGAGAGACTGTTGGATAGTACTAACAAAGGCATCAAGCTCATGAATTTAGTTGCTTTGGCAGTGGGAATGGCAAGGATAAAGGAGACTGAGGAAACTTGGGTTCAGTAACCTGTTGGATGTAGGGGTGGAGAAAGGAGGAGTTGAGGGTTGGATGGTGGTACTAACTGAGATAAACAACACTGAGTAATGCCAGTTTGGGAAGAGAAAAATGAGTTCAGTTTTGGGTATACTTAGTTTGTGCTCTCAGGAAATTCAGGTAATTTTCTAAATTGTGGCAAATACAGTTTTAGAACTTGGGGGTACAGTTTGAACTGGAGGCAGAAAATTGGGACTTGTTTATTTCAGCTCAGTAAACATTGATTTAACCCACACTTCATGCTGAGTGTTTGTGTATGGGTGGTAATTGAAATGACTAGTTACTAGGATGGATAAGATGATGGGAGAATACTGAGGATACAACGGTGGGAGAATACAAGCATTTTAGCATATTATTGACTGGGGAAATTTTTGTATAAACTAATGCCTGTGGCTCTAATAAGTCTCCGGTCAATAATTTGTTAAGTGAAAGTTGCTCAGTTGTGTCCGACTCTTTGTGACCCCCATGGATATACAGTCCATGGAATTCTCCAGGCCAGAATACTGGAGTGGGTTATCTTTCTTTTCTCCAAGGGATCTTTCCAAGTCCCCTGCGTTGCAGGTGGATTCTTTACCAGCTGAGCCACCAGGGGAGGGTAGATAGAAAAGCCAAGGAAGAAGCCTGAGAATGTGGTGGTAGAGTAGTTAGTGTTGAGAAAGCCAAGAGAAAGATTTGGATTTCAAGGAGGAGATGGTAAAGATTTTAAAATTCTGTGGTGGTAACAAGTAGGCTGAGCCTGGAGAATAGGCTTTTGAATTTGACATTTCAGTCCAGTTGTTAATGTTAGAATAGCATGTTGGGGACACAAATCAGGTTAAAGTATTGGTCGAGGAAGTAGAGGTAATGATTATAGACTGCCCTTGCGGAGTATTAACTACTGTCTCACTGTAAGGAAGGTGACAAAACGGGACCAAGAGGTGAGCTGAAGTTCACTTGTTTACTTATAGGATGGGGAAAACTGCAGCATGTGTTATAGGTTTGGGGAAAGGATTCACAAGAAAATGAAAGACTACAAGTTCAAGAGGAGGAAGTGATAGATGGAGCAAGGTCATGGAAAATGAGAGAGGCAGTGGGCTCCAGCACAGGGTGTAGTCTGGAAATCTCAAACAATTAAGGACTTCTTTCTCTGAGGATGGAGAGGAGGTAAGGATGGGTTAAGATGATGGGTGACTCAGCAGTAGACAGGAAGGGAGTAGATAAAGTAAGCTATTTCCGTTGCCAAACTACTTGAAGAAGAAATAGTATGTTTGTCAGATACCGTATTTTAAAATTTAAATTTTACTTTTATCAAAGTACACGTATGTAATTTAAAATGTCAAGTAACACTAAAACTTATAATCAAATGCAGTGTTTCCCTGCCACATCTCTTTCCACTCCCACTTCTTGCCACTTTGAGACAGCTGCTTTCACCTCTTAGTGGTTTCTTCAGGTGTTTGCCTACATAAATCTAAATACCTGGTAACTGCTTCAGGGCTTCTTTGTTCATCTTTATATATTATACAGTGACTTCCTACTTTGACAGCTGTAGACTTGGTCCCTTATTGTCCTTCCCAGTCCTCCCATTGTAGTTACAGCACTCTTGGTTAAATTATTATTAATGTTTATATTATTATGACTGTGTAAATACTGTTTACAGCAGAACCTTGTGGTATGCTACAATTATATTCTTTTATAACTTTTTAGGCTCCTTGAGATTGAAAAGGCTTTTGGTTTGCTTTATTTTCTGTGTACCTCTGACTAAGTCATCCCCAAAGTTTTCATAACAAACTTTCTTTTAAGTATTTTAAAACACATCCTGTACTTTGTCAGTTTTATTATTTTCTTGAAGATAGCCTTTCTGGAATCGCCTATCCTCCTATTCCCAACTGTCACATTGATTTCCAGATCAGTGCCATGGCCTTTGCCTTGGAACTTCTCTGGAAACTCCTTCACCTCCGTTTTTGGACACCCTGATCTCTGGAACTTGTTTTGCTAGAGCATAACCTCCAATGTTTTTTTTAAGACCTTGAATGTCGGCACTTATCTGTCTTTGCCCTTAATGGTTTAACTCGGTATAGAATTCCAGGTTGGAAATAATGTTTCTACTGATAGTTGAAAGGACTTCATTTTTTAGGCTCTAGGAAAAGCCTTTGGGAAGTCTGAATGCCATTCCGATTCTTAGTCCTTTGTGTATTGTGTGTGTGTGTGTGTGTGTGTGTGTGTGTGTTTATGAAAGCGCTACCACTGTTCTGAAGTGATTGCCTTGGTGTACGATTGGTTTTCCCTCATTCAGTTTACTGGTTACTCTGTGAATTTTATAATCTCAGGACTTTGTTTCTGGGACCTTTTCTTCTCTCATTTGTTCTCTCTGTTATCTTTGTTTTATCTTTCTGGAACCACCACTATGTAGAACCTCTTGGATTCAATCTATAATTTTCTTATTTCTGTCCTAGTTTCCATATCTTTTTTTGTTGTTATTCTAGCAGATACATTTTCTATCACTTCAACTGAATTTAATTTTTTTTTGGACATAATCATTTTTGGGAAGGATTTAACCTTACTTTTTGTGTTAGTATCTTTTAAGTTATTTTTTGTCTTGTCAGTGTCTTGTGAAAACATTTATAAAAGGTATAAATACCCTCCAAGTTTTCTTTGCCTTCTTCATTGTCCTGACAGCCCTTTTTGTCTTGAGCTGTGTATTTCTGGTTGGAAACTTTCCTTAGTTTTCTATTAATATTTAAATAAGATACAAAATTGCTGATTAGGTTTTCAGTCTGAGTGCAGGTCAGTCTGGTAGATGGGAGGATCTCAAAGTTGAATGATGATGCAGGGTCTCTCAAAAGTAGGGTTTTTTTGTTTTTTTCTTCTCTTAGGCCAGTTTCTCCTGGGAAGAGTCCTACAATATCATGCCTGAGGATCTGTCTTGTGTCCTTAAATACAGAGCCTGTCTAGTTAATCTCTCTCAAGCAGTTTCTCCCAGTCTTTTTGCTCTGGAGACACCCTTGGAATAATTTCCATTTCTCAGGGAACCCCTGCATTAGTAATCAGTAAGTTGAGATACAATAAAATAATATTGTTCTGAGTACAGACTAGTTTCTCTGTGGATCTTTTTATTTGGCCAGTTTATAAGCCTATTCATTTTTTAAGTGTTTAGGTGTAAACAGGTAGCTGTATAGCTTTTACCTCTACCCTTCTTGGATACAAACATAGTTGAGCTTAGCTTACCTTTCTTGGTATTAATCCCTTTTCATAGATTTTTTTTTTTTTTTTAAAGCTCAAAGGCAACCAAAGTACATTGTGATTAAATAATTGGCTTAAGCCAAGTGAGGTTTAATTTTTCTAAAGGTAGGCTCAGTAGTTTTAATGGGGCTTCCCTGGTGGCTCAGACAGGAAAGAATCTGCCTGCAACATGGGAGACCTGGGTTTGATCCCTGGGTTGGGAAGATCCCCTGGAGGAGGGCACTGCAACCCAGTCCAGTATTCTTGCCTGGAGAGTCCCCATGGACAGAGGAGTGTGGCGGGCTACATTCCATGGGGTTGCAAAGAGTTGGACATGACTGAGTGACTAAGTACAACACAGCAAAGGTAGGCTCAGTAGATTTAATTTAAATAAAATTAGTAAATTTATCCTTTTATAATGTGAAAATTATTGAGAAGATTGTACAGTAAAACTACTAAAACTATAAGCCAAGATAATATGACAAAAATTTAGCTTGAAATACAAGTTTGTTTGAATTTGAAAAATTTCCAGTAACATGTAGCTGCTCAGTTGCTCATTTGTGTCTGACTGCAGCTTCATGAACTGTAGCCCGCCAGGCTCCTCTGTCCGTAAGATTTCTCAGGCAAAGATACTAGAGTGGGCTGCCATTTCTTCCAGGGGATCTTCCCAACCAGGGATTGAACCTGTGTCTCCATCATTGGCAGGCCATTCTTTACCATTGAGCTACCTGGGAAGCCCCTTGAAGTAACATCCCCTGTCTCAAAAGTAGGTTTAGCAGAATTACTGGCATAAATTGACTTTGTGACCTCATTTATAGATCTATACATAAAAAATGATATTTTAAAATTTATCTTTTTAAAGTGAAATGTGTTCTTGAGGTGTGTTTTTTTTTTGTATGTGTGTTTTCTGTACAAATAGTCAATTCTGAGTTGAACTAGAAATGAACACGCCCACATTTCATTTTCAAATGAAATGAAACATTTGTTTCCTAGCTCTTGATACTTGTTAAACAATTAAATTTGCTTATTCATATAAGAAGTTGAAAATGCAGCAAATTATTCACTGCTTTCCTGTGAATGACAAGATACTTTCCTTGCCACAGAAATCTAGAATTTACATCAGGGCAGATCAGAAAGTCTTGATTTGAGTTTATAGTCAGACTGCAGCTAAGTTACCACTTAGACATCTGCTTTGGAAACTTCATTGAAACCTCTTTTCTGCTCTTGCCTCCTTCCCTGTCTGTTGTCTTTGTGAGTAACATGTTTTTATTTCTTCAGTATTATTTTAATTGGAAATCTTTGCTACTTTTTCTGATAAAGGCTAGCATGTAGTCAAGGTGAAATTAACTATAGTTTATTCCAAAATGAAAATACATATAACATTTTTAATTGACCCACTTTTCTTTATGAACTAGTATAAATTTCTTTTGGAAGTAAATTTAAATTTGGTGGGATTTCTTGCCTCCAAGGAGCTAATTCTGGAATTGTGTATTTTACAAGTTTACCTCCTGGCCTGTATTCCTCTTTCCCTCTTTCCCTCCTTCCCTCTTTTCCCCCTTTCTTCCTGCCTTCCCTCCTTCCCTCCCTCTCTTTCTCTTTTCTTTCTTTCTGTGCAGTTAATATATCCACATGATAAAAATTATAGATAATAAAAATAATACAGTAAGTAGTCTTCCCCTACTTGTCTTTAAGTTCACTCTTCTCAGAGAAATAGTTAGCTGCTGCTTTTGTATTATTCTACAGTTATTCTATGCATGGGCTTCCCTGTGGCTCAGATGGTAAAGCGTCTGTCTGCCTGCAATGCGGGAGACCCAGGTTTGATTCCTGGGTCAGAGAGATCCCCTGGAGAAGGAGATGGCAACCCACTCCAGTACTCTTGCCTGGAGAATTCCATGGACTGAGGAGCCTGGTGGGCTACAGTCCATGGAGTTGCAGAGTCGGACATGACTGAGCGACTTCACTTTCACTTTCATTCAATGCACGTATGCATATATGGGTGTGTGACTTTATGTTTGGGTCTGCTGCTGCTGCTGCTGCTGCTGAGTCGCTTCAGTCTATAGACCATATGTTATTTCCTCAGACTTCTGTTTTGAATGTTTAGATCATTTTCCAGTCTTCTGTTGTTAAATGGTCCTATGTTGAACATTCTTATTTATACTTCTTTATGCACTTATATATATATAAATGAGCTTATCTGTAGATAATTTTTAGAAATGAAATTCTTGATCAAAGAGGTACATTTTTTCTTTCTATTGTAAAATATATTTCAGGAGTCAATATCAGTTCAGACTTGAATTCTAAGACCCTGCTTCTTTTTTCCTATCTTTGTTTGGAGTATTTTTATATTCATTTTATCTCTACTATTAGTTATCAGTTACACCTTTTTTCATTACACTCGCTGTTCGAAAGAACTTGGTGCAGTGATGGAAATGTTCTGTATCTGTTACCTAATACTTCACATTAGAACCTTATAGTAATATACTTCCGTTTCCTGCCTCACATCTTTTGTGCTATTGTCCAGTGTTTTGTTTTTCTGTTGTAAATCCCACAGTACATTGTTACTCTTTTTACCTTAGATGGTTATTTTTTATCTTTATTCTCATTTTCATCATTCTTAATTTCTTTGTGTGAAATAGGGTGGTTGTAGTGTGAGTGAAAAAAGGCTTATTTGAGAAGCAAAGAAATAACAGACCTTGTTACCTGATTCGATTTGCGGGGTGAGAATATGAGAGGTCATCATTTTGACTGAGATTTCCAACCTACCTGAGTGGTTGAGATGTTGTCATTATTAACTGGTTTCGTAAATTCTATTATATTCAGTATGCATACAGAGTAGGCCATAAACTTCTGAGGCATAATGCACTAAAATTTTTTAACATTTCAAAAGAAATAATATGGAAAATTTGGAAGATAAAGCCTAATTTTTTTTCTGCATATACTCTTTCCAATTTATTATTCTTAAAAATTTGTAATAGTTATTTTACTTACTGTCCTACTGTGTTTACTGAGATCTATCTAGTATTTTCTGAAAAAATTTCGCATTAATTATGTTTTCCCATTGTGCATGTATGCTGATATTTTTAAAGATAAGGACGAATGATGTCTTTAAAAAATTGTTTAAGGCGCCTGCTGATCTTTGCTCCTTTTCTCTGGTTGCAGTGAATGGGGTTACTCTTTGTTGCAGTGCACAGGCTTCTTGTGGTGGCTTCCTTTATGGAGCACAGGCTCTAAGCACGTTGGCTGCAGTCGTTGCGGCTCAGTTGTGGCTCGCAGGCTCTAGAGCACAGGCTCAATAGTTGTGGCGCCTAAGCCTAGTTCCCTGGCATGTGGAATCTTCCCTGACCAGGAATCGAACCTGTGTTCCCTGCATTGGCAGGTGCATTCTTATCCAGTGCACCACCAGGGAAGTCCTGGTGATGTCTTTGTGTTCTTTTAGAATCTGTGCTCACTTGTGCAGAACAACATGTAAGTCATTGAGATGGCATCTCTGACCTTATGGGCTTTAGAATTAAAGAGAGAGACAGTGTGGATTTTCGTATTATTCAAGGATTAACAATAAAAGTAAGAAAATATGTAGTATTACTAAGAAGAGTATTACTTAATTGCAAAAGCCTGCTCTGGCCCTGTGGGACTCTGTTTTGATTCTGAGTGCTTTGTGCGCAGTCAGGAATTCCTAGATGACTTGTAGGATAGACATTTGTCACTTCTCTAGAAAGCAGTTGCCATTAATACTGTGCCTGGAATTCTTGGAAAGTCTGCTCCTGGAAATTGATTTAGTGTCACAGGAATGCTGTTGTCCTACTTCAGAGATGTCTCTATTGTATTAGGAAGAATTAGGATCCACAAGTTAAACTTATATTCTCCCAGATAGCCCATCCAAAACCTCCTTTGTAATTAAATCCATTACTCTCTCCCCTCAGTTGGGGTATTAATAAAATGGCAAGATTTAAATGAGACCCAATAAAAACTTTGAATGAACGGATGGCTTCCTGTTTTAAAGCAGTGTGAGCCTGAAGACCCATGCCTGTCTTCTGTGTGTCTTTTGTCTGTTCCCTTGGTTTGGAGTTCTTGCGTAGCACTAGGTTTTAAGCACTACTGTTTTCTTGTAATTGAGCTTTGCTTATGAATGTTATACTGCTAGCTCAATATTGAGTAGAATATCTGTAATAATCCTTGGAAGGATTGGACATCCTGCTGGATAGGGAAGTTGCATATTTCTAGTAATGGTTGATGAGATTATACTGATCCATCTATTAATACATACTCTTGTCTGATACATATATTTTTTTGCGGGGGGGACCTGTCCTGGGTCTTTGTTACTGTGTGGGCTTTTCTCTAGTTGTGGAGAGTGGGGACCACTCTGTAGTTCTGTGCAGGCTTCTGATTGCTTCTCTTGTTGTGCAGCACAGGCTGGAGGGTCCGTGGCCTTCAGTAGTTACGGCCTGCAGTCTCCAGAGTGTGGGCTCAGTAGTTGCGGTGTATGGGCTTAGTTGCTCCAAGGCATGTGGGATCTTCCTGGACCAGGGATTGAACTGATGTTCTCTGCATTGCAAGGCAGATTCTTAATCACTGGACAGAATCCTGATATATGTTTTTATTAATAGTATACTTTTGACTGGTACCTGGGTTTAAGGCTAAGTATAGTGAGAGGTTATAGAACAGCTTCCCCTTTGTAAAACTTTATAAACTTTGGCTTAATCACTCTCCTTTTCAGTGGATTTCTATTTTCTTTCCTATAAATTACCTTAGTAAAAATATATTTAAAAATGTGCGTGTTTGGGGACTGGTATAAATAAGTGTATGTTGATATATATCCTCTTTAAGAAAAAATATTTCCAAGATTGAGATTATTTAGTTGTTTTAAATAATTTGCTGCTTTGTAGCACTACTTACCAAAAAATAATTGAGTCAGTTTACCCTGTGAACAGAAAGAAGTGTGTCTACCTGTTGCTGTGACGCCTTGTCAGAATTAGACTTCATATCTTTTCTTTAGTTTTATCAATTCAGTACGTGTAATAGAGTACCTCATTGCTTCCATTGATATTTCCTTAATATCTATTTCTTGGAGTCATAGAGAGTATTTGAGATAATATATTTAATAGCTTCATGTAGTAGCCATGTAATACCATTTAATAAATAATAGTTGTTATTAATTGGGCATGGAACAACAGACTGTTTCCAAATAGGAAAAGGAGTAAGTCAAGGCTGTACATTGTTGCCATCCTTATTTAACTTATATGCAGAGTACATCATGAGAAACGGTGGCACAAGCTGGAATCAAGATTGCCGGGAGAAATATCAATATCCTCAGATATGCAGGTGAAACCACCCTTATGGCAGAAGGTGAAGAAGAACTAAAGAGCCTCTTGATAAAAGTGAAAGAAGAGAGTGAAAAAGTTGGCTTAAACTCAACATTCAGAAAACTAAGATCACAGCATCCAGCCCCATCACTGCATGGCAAATAGATGGGAAAACAGTGGAAACAGTGAGACTTTATTTTTTTGGGCTCCACAATCAGTGCAGATGGTGTCTGCAGCCATGAAATTAAAAGACGCTTACTCCTTGGAAGGAAAGTTATGACCAACCTAGACAGCATATTAAAAAGCAGAGACATTACTTTGCCAACAAAAGTCCATCTAGTTAAGGGTCTAGTTTTTCCAGTGGTCATGTATGGATGTGAAAGTGGGACTATAAAGAAAGCTGAGTGCCAAAGAATTGATGCTTTTGAACTGTGGTATTGGAGAAGACTCTTGAGAGTCCCTTGGACTGCAAGGAGATCCAACCAGTCCGTCCTAAAGGAGATCAGTCCTGGGTGTTCATTGGAAGGACTGATGTTGAAGCTGAAACTCCCAGTATTTTGGCCACCTCATGTGAAGAGCTGACTCATTTGAAAAGACCCTGATGCTGGGAAAGATTGAAGGTGGGAGAAGAAGTTGACAATAGAGGATGAGATGGTTGGATGGCATCACCGACTCAATGGCCGTGAGTTTGGGTAAACTCCGGGAATTCGTGATGGACAGGGAAGCCTGGCATGCTGCAGTCAATGCGGGCGCAAAGAGTCGGACACGCATGAGTGACTGAACTGAACTAAACTGAATATTCTTTTTATTTATTCTATTTTATTTTTTTTCCATGCCACAAGGCTTACAGGATCTTAGTTCCCCATACTGGGATTAAATCTGGGTCACGGCAGTGAAAGCTCTGAGTCTTTTAACTACTGGACTGCCAGAGAGTTCCCGCATATGGTATATAGTACTATAGGTATATAATACTGTACTGTGGTGGTTTAATTGTTAAGTCATGTCCGACTCTTTGTGACCCCATGGACTATAGCCTGCCAGGCTTCTTTGTCCATGGGATTCTCCAGGCAAGAATACTGGAGTGGGTTGCCATTTCCTTCTCCAGGGGATCTTCCCAACCCAGGAATTGAACCCGGGTCTCCTACATTGCAGGTGGATTCTTTACCAACTGAGCTGTGAGGGAAGCCCAGTACTGTACTGTAATAGTTCATAGTATTTTTCACACAAATAATACATAAAAAACAAACACAAAATTAAAGAAGACGTTTTTAGTCTTACAGTACATTAGCTTGAAAAGTATAGTATAGTTCAGTACAAATGCTGGTTATGGGGCTGGCATCGAGTAAACAGGCAAGAAAAGTTACTGACTAACTGGAGGTGGGAGATGGTAGAGCAGCTACATCACCATGCTTTTACGCTTGCTTCCAGACATCCTGGTCTTGAAATAAAGACACTGTACTATTGTACTCTATACACTACTGTACAGTACAGTACACAAAATCACAACCAGTTGTAGAGGATGCACGCATGTGACAGTGTACATGTGTGAACTACACGATTGGACATGCGAATGCACATTCACATCTTTGAAAGTTTGCAACTTGGAGGTTCGTAGGGGACTTAACTGTATTCTTTTTAAGTGCTTGTTCACTCTTTATGTGAAGTATATAATTCTGTTTATATCTGTTGACTGATCATTCTACTCCTTGAAAGTTTAACTTTTTTAGCCCTTACTGTTTTTAAAAGATTTTCTTCATTTGGTAGTTGTGTAGAGTATGAGGTTTATTGAGGTATAATTTACATACACTAAAATTCATCCTTTTAAATATATACGGTCATATGCACTTTGACAAAGAACACAGTTGCATAATCTCAACCACAATCAAGATATAGAACATTTCTGCTGCTGCTGCTGCTAAGTCACTTCAGTTGTGTCCGACTCTGTGCGACCCCATAGACGGCAGCCCACCAGGCTCCCCCGTCCCTGGGATTCTCCAGGCAAGAACACTGGAGTTGGTTGCCATTTCCTTCTCCAATGCATGAAAGTGAAAAGTGAAAGTGAAGTCGCTCAGTCGTGTCTGACTCTTCAGCAACCCCATGGACTGCAGCCTACCAGGCTCCTCCATCCATGGGGTTTTCCAGGCAAGAGTACTGGAGTTGGGTGCCAGTGCCTTCTCCTCAGTGGTTGCTAGGCATAGCAACTACTGATTTGTTTTTGGTTCCTGTAACTTTTACTTTTTTCAGAATATTATCTATATATTTGTACAGTACTTAGCCTCTTTATTTTGTCTTCATTTGCTTAGCATAGTGCATTTGAGATTCATTCATGTTCATGCATGTATCGGGAGTTCACTGCTTTTTATTTCTGAGTAGTATTCCATAATATAACTGTATCCCAGTTTGTTGATTCATTTCCTAGTTGAAAGCTATTTGGTTATTTTCATCCCTGATATTGGAAATTTGTATCTTTTCTTTTTCCCTTAGACATTTTTACTACAAGTTTATGATTTTTATATACCTTGTCCTAGAATCAGCTTTTAGTTGAATTTACATTGTTGTATTTGTTTCATTGCCACTCCTATCTTTATTTTTTTCTTTGTTCCACTTGCTTTGTGTTTAGTTTTTTCTTTTTCTAGTTTTTCTCAGATGGAAACTTAAATTATTGGTTTGAGACCTTCTTTTCTAACAGAAGAATTTAATGTTGAATATTTTTCTTTAAGCGGTTGTTTAGCTGCATCCCACAAAATTTATTGTATTTTATTTTCATTTTAATTCATTCAAAGTATTTTCTAGTTTCTAGTTTCTCTGAGGCTTCTTTGATTTATGGATTATTTAGAAGGGTTTTGTTCAATTTCTAAGTATTTGAGAATTTTCCACATAGCTTTCTTTGATTGATTTTTAGTTTGATTCCATGCCAGAAAACATACGTTCTCTGAGTTCATTTCTTTTAAATTTATTAAGAATTGTTTTATGTCCCTGAACATGATCTACCTTGACAAATCTTTCATGTGCCCTTGTGTATTCTGCTGTTGTTGGGTGGAGTGTTACATAAATATCAGTTAGATAAAACTGATTGATGATGGTTTTTAGGTCTTCTGTGTTCTTGCTGATTCTGTTTGCTTTATCAATTACTAAGAGAGGAGTGTAGAATTCTCCAAATATATTAGTGGGTTTTTGTTTCATTCCAGTTAGCTTTTTCTTTGTGTATTTTGAAGGTTTTTTTTTGTTGTTGTTCATTTTTGTTTTTTAATGTGCAGAACCATTTAAGAGTTGTTATGTCTTTTTGGAATTGAGCTTTTTATCATTATGCATTTTTGGGGGGCTCTGGTAATTTTCTTTGTTCTGAAGTGTGCTTTGATTAGTGTTGGTATCATCTACTTTTTTCTATCTTTTCTGTATTATTTCATATTTCCATCCTATCTGTATTGTATTTGAAGGGCATTTCTTACACCATATTCCATCTTTTGGATTACTTGAGTATTTTTTAGTAATCTATTTTATTTTATATATTGGCTTTTGACTCTATCTCTTTATATAGATTAAAAAAATTTTTTTCTAATATTTGTATTTATTATTTTTGACTGTGCTAGGTCTCCCTTGCTGTGTTTGGGCTTCTCATTGCAGTGGCTTTTCTTTTGGGAAGCACAGGCTCTAGGGTGCGAGGGCTTCAGTAGTTGCGGTGCCAGCTCAGCAGTTGCATCTCCCAGGCTCTAGAGCACAGGCTCAATATTATGGTACCCTGGCTTGGTTGCTCTGTGGCATGTGGGATCTTCGTGGATCAGGGATCGGACCCATGTCTCCTGCAGCGGCAGGCAGATTCTTTACCACTGAGTCACCAGGGAAGCCCTAAAAAATACTTTTTTTTATTGAAGTATAGTTGATTTACAATGTTCTGTTTAATTTCTTTTTTTTTTTCTGTTTAATTTCTGTTCTTTGTATACTTTTTTGTTGTCATTGGTTGTTATGAGAATTATAATATACATACCTAACTTTTCATGTAATCAGATAAAATGTAGAAATTATATAATCAATTATGTCTTTCTGGCCTCTTCCCTTTATATTAGAGTGTTCATGTATATTATATCTTTAGACATTGAAAATGCTGTACAGATCATACATATGACCGTATGTATATGCCCTTACAATTTTCCCTTAAGAAATTGTGCATGAGTGTAATAATTTTTACAAAGGAAAAACCTTGATGATAAAGGCCTTAATTGATAAAATTTGAGTCAAAAGTTGATTGCATCTTTGCTGTAAGCTTTACATTAAAGGGGATTGAAAAAAGGAATTATTTTAGCAAAATAAACACAAAAATTGAAAAAAATGAGAAATAGTCTACCTATCTTCTTTAGTAAAGTAATAAAAAAATTAATGGACTCATTAGAATTTGCACTGAAAGAATACTTTGTTGATAAAAGATTAATTAATGTTACACATTCAGAAACACATATACAACATACTATATACATACAGCTTTGGTCAGGATGGACGGGATGAAGGCTTGAAGAGTCAGAGAAGCTTATACTGCCACATCTGTTTTTTTAAAAAAATTGTATCTGAGTGTGTACATATGAACATTTATATTCTGAAAAATCTCAGACTCTACTGCCTGCTAGCTGGGTTTCCACTGATGGCATGGGGGAATGCAGCACAAATAACTTTTCACTTTCTACTTTATCCAGTTCCATTTCTCTTAATATTTTGATAGCATGCTTCATTTCTATAATAAAAAGCTAATCAAAATTCTGTGTTAATAGCAGTGACTTACAATGGAATTAAGTGTTGAGAAAAGAAAGGCTAAAAAACAGTAAAAGCATTACCACTGAGATTTGCTCTAAGGTTCTATTTGGGCTGTTTTGGTAGAGTTTTCTTTTTAACATGGTCCTAAACAAGCTTCTTCTGTGTGTGTCCTCTATTTCCATAAGAGAAGTGATATTCTGCATTGGATCCAGTTATTATGATGAAAATAATTGCATCTAGAGAGAGAGTTGTGTCAGGATGCCCTTGGAAGGTATTCCTTGTGTTGTGTTTTAGACTAATCTCAAAATGAACCTTAGCCTTTGGGCCCCACTGAATTATTTCAGGATGTAAGCTAAACTAAGTAAGTTGGGTTACACAGTTAAGTAGTATTCTGGGTGTGTTGATTTCTGCTAGGTTTCATTCTTTTTGAGGCCTTTGGAATAGTGGCTGGTGAGGAGATAAACAGGTATGTAGTGGAGTAAATTAAAAGACGCTTACTCCTTGGAAGGAAAGTTATGACCAAGCTAGATAGCATATTCAAAAGCAGAGACATTACTTTGCCAACAAAGGTCCATCTAGTCAAGGCTATGGTTTTTCCAGCGGTCATGTATGGATGTGAGAGTTGGACTGTGAAGAAAGCTGAGCACCGAAGAATTGATGCTTTTGGAATGTGGTGTTGGAGGACTCTTGAGAGTCCCTTGGACTGCAAGGAGATCCAACCATCCATCCTAAAGGAGCTCAGTCCTGGGTGTTCATTGGAAGGACTGATGCTGAAGTGGAAACTCCAATACTTTGGCCACCTCATGCGAAGAGCTGACTCATTGGAAAAGACCCTGATGCTGGGAAAGATTGAGGGGAGGAGGAGAAGGGGACGACAGAGGATGAGATGGTTGGATGGCATCATCAACTCGATGGACATGGGTTTGGGTGGACTCCGGGAGCTGATGATGGACAGGGAGGCCTGGCATGCTGCGATTCATGGGGTCACAAAGAGTTGGACACGACTGAGTGACTGAACTGAACTGAAACATCTGGCATGGGTCAACCACAGAAGAGTGGATAAGGCTATAGAATAACAGTACTGTTAGAAGTAAAATCACTGTCACAGCAACATACATATGCCTGGTCAAAACAACTAGGTCCTAAACATCAATGGGCAAAACTGCCCTACACACACAAACATTGGTTTATCTAGAATCTAAACATACCCGGAGTACAATTTTTTAAAAAGTCTGTTTTCTCTTTCTAAGGAGAGATTAGTAATAGTAGGATAGCGAATAAATAGACTGATAAATCAATGGATGGAAGGGGTCCAGGAAAATTGGTAGAAGAGGTTAGAAAACAGGGCATTTTAAGTAGAAATATTAATCTCAGCTCTTGATTTCATAAATACAAATATTATGCCATGATGTTAGAAATTTTCAAAACAAATATAGTTTAAAAAATAAAGTGATTCTAGGAGAAAAAAATTTTAGTTTCTAAAAAACACATAGTCTGCTCTATCAGTCATGTAATATCAGAATAGATAGGTCTGCTTACTTGCCAACAGGTTTGTCAATCACACATAGTGTGGATCCAAGTTTTTTAATTTCTGGAAACTTGATTTTATTGCCAGAAGTACAGCAAGAAATGTCAGCTTTGCAAAATAAATTATATAGGGAGGATAAAATTTGCTTATTTTTGAGGGGCAGCAATCTAGAAGACATTTCCCCCTGAAATTCTCCAGACTATTTTTTGAAAATTACTTTGTTAACTGAGACAAGCTTAAATTATAAAACCTATCCTTAGAGATATTTTGGCCAAGCAGGAACATAACTAAGGGAAGTGTTCCTCACATTGTTTCAAGTGGAATTTTGAGACATGTCATTGTGAAAGTATTTCCTTAGATCATCTTTTAGAGGAGTATTTTTTTCCTTTGAAATCCTTATTTTTGAGTTTTTTATTGGGTTGAAAATGAAGGAGTATTAAGGCACCAATTTGATTTATGCCGTTTTTTCTTTGTTTGCTTGAGGTAGTTTTTTCTAGCCTCTTGGTTGTAAATGACAAACCAACTTAAATTAGGTAGAATGACAGATTTGGTGAAATTCTGAACAACTAAGAGCTTGGATTGATCTGTCCACAAGGATCAAATGCTTTCAGGATACTTTCTGGTAATCTTTTAATTTTTCATCTTTGTCTATCTCTTAGCTTCATTCTGTCCTGTTGACTCAAATCAGTAGTCCTTCATTGAATACGTATTATGTGCTAGACATGATTTAGGGTGGTGGAGAAGCAAGTGATAACATAAGACAAACTAAGTCTTTGTCCTCAAGAAGCACTCTTTCTAGTGCAGGGACTTGTTCTGCATAGCAGGGGACAAGGCCAGAGACATTATGGACTTGATTTTCATCTGTAAGACCCAGGAGGCAAGAGGGCGTCTCCCTCACCTGCTCTCCTAGAAAAATTCCAGGGAAGGACTGTGTTAGGTTGTGATCCCATTCTGCAATCAGTAACTGCACCCAGAAGGGTAAGATACTGTTACTAACTAAGCCTGGGTCATTTAAACTCAGTATGCAAGGACCAGAGTCTGTTACCAAAAGGAGGAAAGGCAAAGATAGTAGCTCTTCTTGGCCTTTGCATTATGAAGTTTGACTTCTTGTATTTGTGCTTCAGATAAACATATCACATATGCGAAAGCTTTACTGATTTTGAAAACTTTAAAAAAATGTTAGTCTTTCTCCTCATTTCTAAATCTAAAGTAATGGTGAACTTCAGTTTGATATGCGAAGAGCCAGATAAATAATTTAACATGTTGCTTCCCACATAATTCACCACATTGATAGGAAAGTTGTTTTGTAGATTGTAAAGACATGGTTTTGAAAGCTAATGTTGCATGGTGTTTTAGTTTGGTTTCTCCAAAACACGGACTTGTTTGGTTGATTCCAGGAAGAGATGTTAAGGAAGTGGTGAAGAGATGGGGAAAGGACAAAAGCCAGTATGAATGTGTTAATAAGTAGTATACCACAGTGGACAACAGGAGCTCAGGCCTACAAAGCACCTCTGATTGGTCATGTGGAACATACCTCAGAATTGTCTCAATGAGGAGATAAGGAAGCTGGGGTATTTATCCATCACCTTGTGTCCCTCAGTGGTTGGTGGTTTAAGGGATGTTGACTTCCAGCCACTTCCTGTTTGGCCTGCTGCCTGTTGAGTGTTTTCCTTCAGTTTAGAGAAAGCTCTGAGGCACAGAGGGACAGATGCTTGAGAATTGTTCAGAGAACTAGCCATAGAAACTGCAGATGTTCTCCATAGTGGCTGTGAATGGATATGGGTAGGGCTTTGATAGTTTCTGTCCTTTATCAAGCCCATCTTTGCATGAAATGTTCCCTTGGTATCTCTAATTTTCTTGGTGTTGTTTTCCTCTATTACTTTGCATTGATTGCTGAGGAAGGCTTTCTTATCTCTCCTTGCTCTTCTTTGGAACTCTGCATTCAGATGCTTGTATCTTTCCTTTTCTCCTTTGCTTTTCACTTCTCTTCTTTTCACACCTATTTGTAAGGCCTCCTCAGACAGCCATTTTGCTTTTTTGCATTTCTTTGCCATGGGGATGGTCTTGATCCCTGTCTCCTGTACAGTGTCGTGAACCTCCGCCATAATTCATCAGGCACTCTGTCTATCAGATCTAGTCCCTTAAATCTATTTCTCACTTCCACTGTATAATCATAAGGGATTTGATTTAGGCCATATTCAAAAGCAGAGATATTACTTTGCCGACTAAGGTCCGTCTAGTCAAGGCTATGGTTTCTGTAGTAGTCATGTATGGATGTGAGAGTTGGATTGTGAAGAAGGCTGAGCGCCGAAGAATTGATATGTTTGAACTGTGGTATTGGAGAAGACTCTTGAGAGTCCCTTGGACTGCAAGGAGATCCAACTAGTCCATTCTGAAGGAGATCAGCCCTGGGATTTCTTTGGAAGGAATGATGCTAAAGCTGAAACTCCAGTACTTTGGCCACCTCATGCGAAGAGTTGACTCATTGGAAAAGACTCTGATGCTAGGAGGGATTGGGGGCAGGAGGAGAAGGGGACGACAGAGGATGAGATGGCTGGATGGCATCACTGACTTGATGGACGCGAGTCTGAGTGAATTCCGGGAGATGGTGATGGACAGGGAGGCCGGCCTGGAGTGCTGCGATTGATGGGGTCGCAAAGAGTTGGACACGACTGAGCGACTGAACTGAACTGAACTGATACCTGAATGGTCTAGTGGTTTCCCCCACTTTCTTCAATTTAAGTCTGAATTTGGCAATAAAGAGTTCATGATCTGAGCCACAGTCAGCTCCCGGTCTTGTTTTTGCTGACTATATAGAGCTTCTCCATCTTTGGCTGCAAAGAATATAATCAATATAATTTCATTGTTGACCATCTGGTGATGTCCATGTGTAGAGTCTTTTCTTGTGTTGTTGGAAGAAATGGTATGGACCTAACAGAAGCAGAAGATATTAAAAAGAGGTGGCAAGAATACACAGAAGAACTGTGCATAAAAGAGCTTCATGACCAAGATAATCACGATGGTGTGATCACTCACATAGAGCCAGACATCCTGGAATGTGAAGTCAAGTGGGCCTTAGAAAGCATCACTACGAACAAAGCTAGTGGAGGTGATGGAATTCCAGTGGAGCTATTTCAAATCCTGAAAGATGATGCTGTGAAAGTGCTGCACTCAATATGCCAGCAAATTTGAAAACTCAGCAGTGCCCACAGGACTGGAAAAGGTCACTTTTCATTCCAGTCCCAAAGAAAGGCAATGCCAAAGAATGCTCAAACTATCGCACAGTTGCACTCATCTCACATACTAGTAAAGTAATGCTCAAAATTCTCCAAGCCAGGCTTCAGCAATATGTGAACCGTGAACTTCCTGATGTTCAAGCTGGTTTTAGAAAAGGCAGAGGAACCAGAGATCAAATTGCCAACATCTGCTGGATTGTCGAAAAAGCAAGAGAGTTCCAGAAAAACATCTATTTCTGCTTTATTGACTATGCCAAAGCCTTTGACTGTGTGGATCACAAGAAACTGTGGAAAATTCTGAAAGAGATGGGAATACCAGACCACCTGACCTGCCTCTTGAGAAACCTGTATGCAGGTCAGGAGGCAACAGTTAGAACTGGACATGGAACAACAGACTGGTTCCAAATCGGAGAAGAGTACGTCAAGACTGTATATTGTCACCCTGCTTATTTAACTTCTATGCAGAGTAAATCATGAGAAACACTGGGCTGGAGGAAGCAGAAGCTGGAATCAAGATTGCTGGGAGAAATATCAATAACCTCAGATATGCAGATGACACCACCTTTATGGCACAAAGTGAAGAGGAACTAGAGAGGCTCTTGATGAAAGTGAAAGAGGAGAGTGAAAAAGTTGGCTTAAAGCTCAACATTCAGAAAACGAAGATCATGGCATCTGGTCCCATCACTTCAAGGGAAATAGATGGGGAAACAGTGTCAGACTTTATATTTTGAGGCTCCAAAATCACTGCAGATGGTGATTGCAGCCATGAAATTAAAAGGCGCTGACTCCTTGGAAGGAAAGTTATGACTAACCTAGATAGAATATTGAAAAGCAGAGCTATTACTTTGCCAACAAATGTCCGTCTAGTCAAGGCTATGGCTTTTCCTGTGTTCATGTATGGATGTGAGAATTGGACTGTGAAGAAAGCTGAGTGCTGAAGAATTGATGCTTTTGAACTGTGGTATTGGAGAAGACTCTTGAGAGTCCCTCGGACTGCAAAGAGATCCAACCACTCCATCCTAAAGGAAATCAGTTCTGGGTATTCATTGGAAGGACTGATGCTGAAGCGGAAACTCCAATACTTTGGCCACCTCATGCGAAGAATTGACTCATTGGAAAAGACTCTGATGCTGAGAGGGATTGGGGGCAGGAGGAGAAGGGGACGACAGAGGATGAGATGGCTGGATGGCATCACTGGCTCAATGGACATGAGTTTGAGTGAACTCCAGGAGTTGGTGATGGACAGGGAGGCCTGACATGCTGTGATTCATGGGGTCGAAAAGAGTCAGACACGACTGAGCGACTGCAGTGAACTTAATAGTTTCAGCTATAAATGGTGAAAGATATGGTATATCCTCAAGTAGGTGGGTTATTCCTTTGATTTTTCACCAAAATTTTAATGTAGTGCTAGAACAACATAAGTACCTATCCTGACCACCCACCCCAGTTGAGCTCATTTTCTCTACATTATTATTGTTGACACTATCAGGCGAAATATACCGCAGAAATTTCAGGGGCTCAACGAAGGTTTATTGTGGCCAGTGTAGGTTCGGTGGCTTTCTGGAATTGCTTTCCTCCAAACAATGACTCAGAGCTCCAAGCTGAAATTCCACTGTCCCAGAGTACTCCCTGTCCACCAGGTGGACAGGAGAAAGCATGGAGAGGGGACATGTCACTTCAATCACATAGTGTGTGGCCAGAACCAGTTACAGGACTCCAGCCTAATTTGAAGGAAGGCACTGTCTCTGACCCATTTGGCAATGAAGAATTTTCACTCAGCTGTCAAGATTTCATGAATGTTAATGGTGGTCTGCAAGACCCTTAAGTCACATTTCTTCTTCCTTAATAGTATTCATATTTTGCACATACACAATAATTACCATTTCCTTTATTGATGGTTAAATCACAGGTGGTAAAAATAAAGAGCAGTTATTTACTATTCACAAAACTGAAGATTCTTGCTTTGTCATTAATTTGGCACCCGGCAAAGAATTACAGCAGAATTTCTTAGTTTCCCCTTTAAAGTTTGGCACCACTTTTCAAAAGGATTGTTTCAGTGGCTAATTTATTCTACATGAACAAATGGTAGCAGAGTGTAGGATGGGATGGTGGGAGGAGAAGCCAAAGCTGATTGATGTAATTGTCAAAGCACGAAGTGATGAAACCTGAAATTAGGACAGATGGAAAGAGTCTGCCTGTAATGCCAGAGACCCAGGTTTGATCCCTGGGTTGGGAAGATCCCCTGGAGAAGGAGATGGCAATCCACTCCAGTATTCTTGCCTGGGAAATCCCTTGGACAGAGGAACCTGGTGGGCTACAGTCCATGGGGTCACAAAGAGTTGGACACAACTGAGTGACTAACACTGATGGATATGGAAAGGAAGGAATGATAAGGAAGTATTGTCTTGGTGAATCTGACAGTTTTTGTTTGGGAGAGTTTACAGGAGGGGAAAAGGTAAAGTGATTTTGGAAGCCCAATAGTGCTTCTCCCGCAGAGCTTTTTCCCAAGCTGCTCTTCTCTCCAGCTGGGCCACCCCTCATATACTCTTTCCTCTCTCCTGTGTCTGTTCAAAGGCCTTCCTAAGTTCTGTATAAAATGGCAACCTCACATAGCTCGCTCCTTTGCTGCTTTGCCCTGCTTTCTCCCTGTTATTAGCACCTACCATATTGGTTTTATGAACAACTTCTCCTATTAGAATACAGGTTTTGCAACGGTAGGCATCTTTTCTCTTGTTGATTCCTGTATCTGTAATAGGTACGCAATAAATGTTTATTGAATGAAAGCCGTGGAAGGTAGGCCACTCAGGAGATGAATAGATGTGGTAGGTTTAAAATTGCTTTGTAGCTCACCTCTTTAGACATATATGGCAGGCAATTCTAAAATGTATTTCTTAAGGGATAGAGAATTGAAGCTAGTGGTGTAGATGTTAACAAGTACAACATGACTCATGTACTGATTGGTATTAAAATTCCAAGTACCTCTTGAAATAGGAAATTTAAATTCCTTTTTGTTTTTTGTATTTTATTTATTGTTGCTCTTTGAAGACTCGTATTAACAAGTTTTTATTGGTTGCAAAAGGATCTGTTTATTTTAGTTTTTTAAAAGAATTGTTTGCAAGAAAAGTGTAAGACTGCAGTGGAAGCCCAGAAAGGAGCTGTGGCATGCTGTGAACTAAGATAGCATGAACTTTGGTTACAGCTGGCTGATGCTGAGAATGCTCAAGGGCTAAGTCCTTGCTTCACTGTTCAGTATTTCCTCTTAACTGTTTGTTTAGACTTGAATTTAGTGTAAAAAATTTGCTAGCTCCTGCTTTAGAGTGATGAGTTAAAGGCCAGTTATTCCTTCTACTCCATTTCTTTTTAAAAATTTTATTGAAATGTAGTTGCTTTACAATATTTTATCAATTTCTGCTGTATAGCAAAGTGATTCAGTTATACATTTATATATTCTTTTTTATATATTCTCCCCTTCTCCTCCATTTCTTAAAGGTTTTACTTTATACTCCTTTATAGGGAACCTTCTTTAAAGGGTCATGTCTAACTTCTCAGATCCTATTTATGCCTCAGACTCTACAGTATGACTTCTGCCTGTTGACTTTATTGACATATCTCTTGAAAGGGAGGGAGTACAGTGTTCTCTACATGCCAGGTGTTTTATGTATTTTTTTCTGTTTGATCCTCACAGCAATCCAGAGACAGCCTTTCCCCCAAACTTCTCTTTGCAGGACCCTGAAATGTTCTTGTTTCCCAAGATTCCATTCAGTACCCCCTTCTCTTAGCTTCATCCGTTGTGTATGCACCAGTGGCTTTACCCTGTATAGACAGATTACTTCTGAGTTTCTCCTTCTGACACAGAGCTCTAGACAGACTCACTAAAGTGTAAAACTGACTTAGGTCTCAATTTAATATCCTACAACTATATCAAACCCAGAGTTTGAAACTGAATTATAGACAAGTTGCCTAAGCTTGCAACTTAGGGAAATCATTATCATGCTAGATGCTATTTACTAGATTTGTGCTCTGTAGAGAAATATTCTCATTTAATCCTCACAACAACCCAGTTTGTTTTACAGAAGCACTAAGAGAGATTTAGAACAGTTAAGGAGTTTAACCAGTCGCCAGTACAACAGATGGAGTTGGGTTTGAACAGAATATGTGTAGTTGCAACTCCATATTCTGTCGGTTCTGTGGCACTTCTGGTCCCCGTCCCTTCAACATGAACACAGCACATGTACACGCCCCTATGAGCACCCACTACTGCTGACCTTTTGAGTTGCTCTGAAATATTTCATGTTTCTTGATTCTGGTTGCCTTGCTTACTTGGATTATTGCAATAGCCACTTAATAAATCTTCCTGACTCAGTTTCTTTTACATCCATACTGCTGTCAAAAATTTCTTCTAAAATCCAAATTTGATTGTGTCATTTCCCTTATTGCCTTTGGGATAAAATACTTGGCACAGTATTCAAGACCTTCTTTGTTTGCAGTCGTGTTGTGAGCACGGTCCTTTTGTTTCAGCCATTATAAGGTACATTTATGTCCTAGAGCTATATTTCAGGATTACGTATGTTCTTCGGGCATGCCCTTTAGTTGTTTCATCACTGTCAAATTCCATTTTTAAGAGTTGCATCAAGTGGCAACTTTTCCACAAAACCTCTGCTCTTTCAGCATTTCCTCTCCCTTTGAGTATCTTCATTTGTGATCACTAGGACTGTGGTCCTTATAGGTATGACCTCTTATAGGTGGGGAAAGGAAAGATGCAAATGATGATGGAGAAATTTAAATTTGGACTATGAGGAAGTTGTAGTTGAGAGCTCAGAAGGAGATGAGAAAGATGTTGTTGAAACTGGAGAATGGGGCATCCTTGTTATGTTGAGGCAGAAAATTTAGCAACACTCTTGACGTTAGTAGCATGGGAAGTAGGGACTATGCCTAATAAACAGGACGATCTAGCTAAGGAGATTTCTAAGCAGTGTGAAGGTGCCAAGAAGTTTCTTCTGGCTGCTTATAGCAAAATGTGTGAGGTACCCTGTGACCTCTTAACACTGTGGACTTATCACTCTTCTCGTTTTTTTTTTTGTGTGTGTGTGTTTTCTTAATGGAAGTAATAGTTAATTTACAATGTTGTATTAGTTTCTGGTGTACAGCAAAGTGATTCAGTTATACATACATCTCTGTATGTGTTATATATATTCTTTTCATATTCTTTCCCATTATGGCTTATTGTGGGTTAGTGAATATACAGTAGGACTTTGTTTCAGTCCCAGTTTCCCAGTTTACCTGTCCCTTAACCCTTCTCCCCTTTGATAACCGAAACGTTTTTTTCTGTCTGTGGATCTGTTTCTGTTTTGTAAATGAGCTCATTTGTGTCATATTTTAGATTTCGTATATAAGTGATACCTTATGGTATTTGTCTTTCTCTTTCTGACTTCACTTGGTATAATAATCTCTAGGTTCATCCATATTGCTGCAAATGGTATTATTTCATTCTACTTTATGGCTGAATATAGGTACACACTGTATATATGTATACAGTGTATATATGCACCACACCTTCTTTATCCATTCCTCTGTTGATGAATATTTAGGTTGTTTCCATGCCCTGGCTATTGTAAATTAGATTTTTAAATTTCTAGAATAGACTTTTTTTTTGATACCATGTCTATAGGAAACCAGTTTGGTTAATTTGATTATTTAGTTCTTATTAGGGTTAATCATTAATTTGGTACTGCTGTGCCTGCATCAGTTCTTGATGTTATCTGTTTATGTTTCATTGAAAACTTTATCAAAAAATTAACAGGAAAAAAAAAAAGAAAAAAAAAATTAACTGCAACCTGGAGTAACTGAAGAAAGTAGGAAGTAGAAATAAATTATGGAAGCACATACTTTCCCCATAAATTTCCCTTAACAGATTATAATAAAGTTCTCATGTTTATCATTTTAAAACATAATTTTTAATAATTTTACTATTACATTATATTTTCCATCAGTTTCCTTAACCTCCAATATTGGCTATATTATTTATGGTTTTTACTATTGTAAATGTTATGAATGTCTTTGAATTTAAAACCCTTTCCACATTAAAAAAATACTTAATTTATTGGCTGCATCGAGTCTTACTTGCAGTATGCAGGATCTTCGTTGTGGTGTGTGGTCTTCTCTCGAGTTGTGGTGTGAGGGCTCCAGAGCCCGTGTGGGCCCCAGAGTTTGTGGCCCACAGACTGCCTAGTTGAGGTGCTTGCGCTCAGTAGTTGCAGCACACAGGCTTAGTTGCACTGAGTTGGGTGGGATCTGAGCTCCCTGACCAGGAATCGAACCCACATCCCCCGTACTGGGAAGCAGAAGCTCAACCATTGGACCACCAGGAAAGTTCCCCTTTTCTACATTTGATTATTCTATTTACATGCCTAGATAGAGAGTCGTTGAATCAAAGTTTATGAATTTTTAAAAATACAGGTAGTAAGTTCACATGTAAATTTTAAAACGTATAATTAGAAGTACAGTGAAATAACTCCCTTGCACCTCTCTTGTCTGCCCACCATGCAGTTCCCCTTTGTGGAGGTAGCCATTGTCATCAATTTTTTATGTTTCTTTCCAGAGACATTTTAAGTATGTGTATGTCTGTGTGTGTGTGTGTAGGAGGTGGAAGCTTAGACAGTGGATGAATAGACATACACTGTTATAGGCATTTAATTATACTATGTGTACTATTTATGGAGTAGGAAATGGCAACCCACTTCAGTATTCTTGCCTGGAAAATCCCACAGACAGAGGAGCCTGACAGGATACAGTCCATGGAGTCGCAAAGAGTTGGACATGACTAAGCGAGCATACGTGTACTATTTAAGATAAAATTAACTACATGTAACTTTACTAGAATTTAATAAAAGAAGAGGAAGGTAAAATGAAATTGAAGGAATTTCTTTTGATTTAACTATTTCTTGAGGATTCCCTGATGGTCCCATGGTTGGGACTCTGCTTACACTGCCTAGGGCCTGTGTTCAATCCCTGATCAGAGAACTAAGATTTCTCCTGCAAGCCACACAGCACAGCCGGAAAAAAACACAAAAGCATTCTTCATCAGAAGAAAATTAAAATACTTACAGTGCTAGTAATATATAAGAAATATAAATTAGCAGTAAAATTACAATTTTTAGAACTCAACAATTGAAATGCAAATAAAATGGTATTTTTAACCTTTGGGAAAATTGAGGAAAATTAATGAATATACTTAAGGATGTGGTAAATGAGTATTCTTAATAAGGGCAAAATTCTTTCTGGTGGCAGGTAATTTGGCAATATTTAAAATTTTAATACGTGTTTACCCTTGGAGATACAAAATTTGATGTCTAGAAATTTTTCATAAAGAGATAAGTAAGCATAAAATGATATATATCTGCTGCTGAAAATGTCCATCACTATAAGATTAAGTTATGATGTATCCAATCAATTGGATACTGTACAGCTGTTAATATTAAAAATGGTGATGAAAGAAGGAGAGGACATGTATACCTATGGCTGATTCATGTTGATGTGTGGCAGAAACCAACACAATATTGTAAATCAATTATCCGTCAATTAAAAATAAACTTTAAAAAATGGTGATATAGATTTGTATTTATTACAGTGGAAATGGGTCCTTGACATGCCCTTTTTCTTTCTCAACAATAAGTAATAGCGTGCCTAATGGGACCTCATTTATATAAAATTGTACGTGTGTGTAAATGTAGACAGATTTCTGGAAATAAATACTGATTAAAATGATTATCTCTGAGGGGTGGCCTTTTGGGATTTTGTGGGTTTTTTTGTTTTCTTTTAGTACTGTTTGGTTTCTTTATATTTAATCTTTATCATTTTTATACCTGAAGAAAGAAGAGTATTTTTCCCCTTTCTGAACAAATAAATATGTCTAATTTATCCCTTCTGCTTGTTAATTGACTTTGTGGATAACAAGAAATACAGCTTTTAAGCCAATACCTGATAAATTCTAGAAATACCTAACTCTAACAGTGTCTGTAGAAACTTTCTAATGTGAAATCTGAGGGCCATGGTTTGGGGTGCTCTACTACTGCCATTGAAATTACCCAAGAACTGGTGCCTATAGTTGCGGAGTACTGAACTCCAGACCCCAGGGCATTTACTGAAATTTTCATTGCCACACCCTGCTGTAGGTGCTTTAAGACTTAATTTTTAAAGAACAGAGTCAAGTTTGAACCTTTGTTTTTGTTGCTTTGATTTACTTTTTCTCAGCTTTGTTTATAATTAACAAAGAAGATTGTTAGATATATAGAGCATAGCTCATAATGATGTAATATATGTATACATTGTGAAAAGATTCCTCCCATTTGGTTCATTAAAGCATCCATCACTTCACATATTTATCTTTTTTTCATTTATGCGAGAGAACGTTAAGTTCTACTCTTGCAATGAATTTCACTTATACAATATAGTGTTACCAATTGTATTACCACCTCAGGCCTTATTTATTCATTTATAGCTGAAAATTTATACTCTTTCATCAGCCTTTCCCTGTTTCTCCCATACCCCTGGCCATCACTTTTCCTACTATCTGTTTCCATGAATTTGACTTTTTAAAAAAGATTGTACATGCAAGTGATACTGTATAGTATTAGTTTTTGTTGATTTACTTTGGATTAACAAAGTATCTGAATTTATTGCACACACCTGCCCTTGTTGATAAATGATAGAAATATTAGAAATCATTCTCTTTCCTGCATATATGTCAGGTATTGTTTAAATCATTGGGTTGAGGAAAGTAAAATTCCTGCCCTCCAAAATCTCACTCTCCTAGAGCACATGGACAGTCAGGAGACCATTTCAGTGAACCATGCTAAGGCAACACACAGGAGGGCTTTTGACCTAGATGCTGATGTATCGTTTTTTTGGGTTTGGGTGACTATTCAAGGAAGATTTATTTTCAGAGGAAACATTTGAACTGAATTTTGAATTTCAGTTCAGACATCTGAAGTTTCAAAGATTAAACGTAAATTAGCCAAACCCAGGAAAGGGATATGAGGGTAATGTAGGTAGAGACAAACTCTTAGAGGCAGACAGGGCATGGCACATGCTGGGAACTGTAAGGCCTTCAGCGTGGTTGGGATTAGAGGCAGTCCAGGCAAGAAAAAGATCATGAAGGGTCTTGTCAGCTGTCAGCTGACAATTTCTTTCTCTGGAATTCCATGTAAATACAGCCTTTGTTCACATAGATGGGAATTCTTTGAGTCATCTTTGACTCTTAAGTCTTCCTCCCTTCCCTTAAACTTCCTCATAATTAGGCACCAAATCTTGTCAATTTGGGGAACTTGGATTGAAATAGAATAATGACAAGCTAGATGTAGACTCTGTGTTCTTTATGGCAGGCTGTAACTTAGTCTTTTTAATTTCTAGGGCTTAGCACTGGCTTCCAGACCCTTAGTAAATGTTTATATGAAGGGAGTTCAAAAGAAAATGTTTAGTGTTTTTATGTGTGACCATGTATAATTTTTCTATTCTCCATTGTGTTATGGAAAATCAGTCTTAGAAAGTCTAGTTGAAAAGTCAGTGCTTGGATAATATAAAATCTTGATGATGAAATCAGACCTATTTGATTAATACACTGAACAGTGATGGAAGCAATGTAGTTAAGGAAGAGAAGTGCCAGACAGCTTTTAACAATTGGATTTTAATGAATATACTCTAGTTTACATAGTCTGTGTCCCTTTTTTGTGGCCAAGAACAATAGTTTTGTGACCATCCCGGTAGAGATTCATTTTTTAGTTAAAGGAAAAATCATGTACATGTATATTTATTGCTTTTCACTTGTTATAGGTGAGTACATGCTTCCTTGAACTTATGGATATGTACTGTATTTATTTTGTGTTTAACTATAAAAGGAAGACACTGCAGAGATATGGTTAGCATTTGCAACATTTAGGCATTGTTTTAGTGAAATAATTGTGCCATTTTGAAAACAAATTATGTATCTGAGGCATATCTTGTGAAGCAACTTTTATGATTATCAACAACACAGCTGATAAAACTATTATCTTGGTGGAATTGAATCTCTTATTATTTGGGTCACATAACCAACAACTGAACTTTTATACTTGTAACTATATAAGACCCTTGTCAAGAAATAATGTGATATGATTAGAAGAGAGGCATCCTAAAATGTTTTCATATATGGCCTTAAGAAAAACAAGGTATTTGTTATATAGAGAGAGCTAGAATGGTAGCATTATAATATAATCTACTCATGCCTATGTTCATGTTTCATATTTTTAAATCCTTTAATTTAAAAATTTTTGTAATATAATTAGCTAAGCCTATTACTTTCCCCCTTCAAAAAAAAAAAGAAATAGAGTATTTTTTCTGTATCGCTCTAACTTCCCATTACCTCTAGTTTCTTTTCTTTTTTTTATAGTTTTATTTTTGGCGTATATCTAAATACATATCCTGTATCTTGAAATGGAAAATATATTTGCATATATGTCTTCAAGTATAGCTCCTATAGGCTGGTTAGTTTGGTTTCTTGAAGTCTGTTTATTATAACAAAACTCAGTAAGACATGTGCCTGACAGAGCTGATTAAAGTGAAATTTTACCTGTAACTTTATCTCAGCTGCCTTATTTCCTTTTGAGTGAGTATAGGTGGTGTAATAATAAGTGATATTTACCTATTACACCTACTTAATCTTAAACCCAAGGTGAGCATTTTAAAAATGGGTAGATAAGGATGGTGGGCTTTCTTATTACGCCTTTTTATCTCTTAGGAACACATTAAGCTCATAAATCCTCTCATGGATAATATTGATACATTTGTCTTATTTTCTGTTTTTTTGTAGAGATTAATTGTAGTTGTAAGAAATACAGAGATCTTTTGTACGTTTAGCCTGTTTTCCCCAGTGATAACATTTTTGTAGGATTACATAGGATTTTGACGTTGTACAAACCAGTGCTCTTACTCAGATTTCTTCCGTTTTTACTTGTACTTGTGTGTATGTGTTTTAAATTCTCTACTGCTTAATCTCCTTTGTATGTTTGTACATCCCCACTACAGTCAAGATGCTGAATAGTTTCCTGTCACCAGGGGGTCCTGCATATTGCCCTTTTGTAACACCTGCTTCTCTCCTGCCACTCTACTTTCCCTCTTCCTATCTGCTAATGGATCCCTGGCAACCATTAATCTTTCTTCCATTTCTAACATTTTGTCATGTCAAAAATGTACAAATGAAGTCATAAGTAGCCATTTGAGAGTGACTGTTTTTACTTAATATGTCTGGAAATGAAATGAAGTTGCTTCAGTCGTGATCAACTAACTCTTTGTGACCCTGTGGACTGTAGCCTGCCGGGCTCTTCTGTCCACAGGATTTTCCAGGCAGGAATACTGGAGTGGGTTGCCATTTCCTTCTCCAAGGGATTTTCTCGACCCAGGGATTGAACCTGGGTCTCCCGCATTGCAGGCAGACTCTTTATCTTCTCAGCCACCAGGAATCCCTTAATGTGAGAGCCATCCAAGTTTGTGTGAATCAATAGCTTATTCCTCTTTGTCACTCACATTTTATATTTAAGTTAGAGAAACTCTACCTAGTTTCTGCTTTGTTTCCTTCCTAAGCTATTTTTAAAATAAATGTATCTGTCTTAAATCTAGGGGACAAAACAAGACCACCTTCCTCCAGCCCCTCTAGCATCATCCGCCGTACCTCCTCCCTGGATACACTCGCTGCTCCGTACCTAGCAGGGCACTGGCCTCGTGATGGTCATGGGCAAGCTGCTCCTTGCATGAGGGACAAGGCCACACAGGTAGGTTTATTACAGTTCTTATCTTGAAGTGTTTCACTCTGAAACCATTTCTCATAATATTGTTTATTCTACTCTGCTCTCAAATTCTTAAAACTAGTATGTATTAGCATTATCTGGGAAGCTTATCAAAAATGCAGATCCCCAGGCTTGACCTTGAATGTTCTCCAGTAGGTTTTGGTTGAGTCTTAAGAATGTGCATTTGAAACAGTTCTCAAAGGAATTCTGATATGTGCAGTAATTTATGGACATGTTTTCTCTCACTTTTTTATAGTTTAGAACATCACAGTAAATTTAATTTATGGAATTTGGACTTAAAAATTTGTTACAGTAAAGGTTACTTTTTCATCCCACCTTATATTCTTGTGCCAAAAATCTTCATGTTTTGGGAAATGGGGATTATTTTATATTGCTGATAGAATCTATAAATGTAGATATCCTGACAAAGGGACTCTGGAAACAAAGTTTTGTACTTTTAGATTTATAAAAAGTTTAATTAAAGGGATCTTAAAGGATCATTTGATCTAACTCCTAGTTTTACGGGTGAGGAAACTAAAGTCCAAGATCATAAAGCCAGTTGTTGACTGTGTCTTAGTTGGGTGTAGTTTCTGTTGCAGCAACTTAATTACAATTATAATTTAATTAAATCTTTGTATAATCATTTAATGTTTCTCATAGTCATTAGATGGCAAGCCCATGAAGGCAGGAACTGTGTCTGGCTTGCCCATTTTTATATTTTCATCCCCAGAAATTAGTACTATACTTGATGGAATAAGCACTCCAGGAATATTTTCAATGGATTTAATGAGCAGAACAGTTAAAGCTTTATGGCTAGTGAAGAATGAAAATCATTTTAAAGAGTTAAAAGATCCTTGATACTGATTGTTGAAAATCAGCTAAGGTACATCTTGATTTAGACTTTAAATTTACGTCACTTGATGGTTGCTTGATCTCAGCACTTATGAGAGAGCGTCCTTTTACAGGACCAAGTAAATACACTTTGCAATGGTTTTTGAATTTACATATTGGTTTCCAGAATTCCATTAGTTTGTTTTCTGTTTTGTGTTCTGATACTCTTAAAACCGAGTCCCACTATTAGGGTAGATACTTAGGTTCGAAATTACCTCGAGGGTTATACTCCAGTTGCAACTACAGAAATGAAAGTGCAGAGTCTGTATTCTGCATTGAGTCTTGTACTCATCCAAAGTAATGAGTCTTTTAAGAAATTGTGACTCTTTAAGCCAAAGAGTTCTGCGGTGGTGGTTTGGTGGTTTAGTCGCTAAGTCGTGTCTGACTCATTGTGACCCCATGGACTATAGCCTGCCAGGCTCCTCTGTCCATGGGATTCTCCAGGCAAGAATACTGGAGTGGGTTGCCATTTCCTTCTTCAGGGGATCTTCCCAACCCCGGAATCGAACCCAGTCTCCGGAATTACAGGCAGATTCTTTACCAATTGAGCTATGAGGGAAGCCCTCTGCATTTATTCTAAATCTGTAACTTTACTGAGATTAGGGCATGGTCGTATAGAAAATGAGTAAAAATTCTTTTCCCATTTAGGTTATTACAGAATATTGAGCAGCATTTCCTGTCCTATACAGTAGAATTCGAAAAAGAATAGAAGCCCATATATGTATAACTGAATCACTTTGCTGTATACCTGAATCTGACACCTTATTAATCAACTGTGCACCAATATAAAATTAAAAAAGGAAAATGAATACGGTCTCTACTTGATTTAGCTTCATCCAGATGTGATGTTTAAATTAGTGTGAGTGTATTTCCTTCAATATTTCTGCAACCCTCTTTATTTCCTCTGCAGTTTCAGATTCAGTAGGTTCAGATATTTTGCCTTACCAGTAAGAATATATGGTTTTATAAATCGTTGGGAGTCCCTTGTTCTGTGGAAGTTCAGTAAGTCTCTTCAGCGAGTTGCTGGGATCTAGCTCTAGCTACCACTTGACTGATGTTCCTGTCGTTTGTTTTGTTTGTAATGCTTTCCCTGGATAGTTTACACACTAATGCTCACAGCAGCTGCCCCAAATCCCATAGAATCTTGCCTGCCTACTTTTCCTGTCTTTCCAGGTTTGGATTAGGTGCCTTTCTTAGGGGACCTCAGTCATCATGAAAGGTTGTTGTTGAATCACAACACCGGGATTCTTGGCCCCCGGAGGAGAATTCAATCCGGGGCCAGAGACGAGGCTTGATTGCTCAGAGCTTTTGTGTAATAAAGTTTTATTGAAGTATAAAGGAGATAGAGAAAGCTTCTGACATAGGCATCAGAAGGGGGTAGAAAGAGTACCCGCTTGTTAGTGTTAGCAATGAAGTTATATACTTTCCAGTAAATCCAAAGAATGTCTGGATGTTGTAAAGACCTCACCAGACCTACTCCCATAATTTACATTTTAAGATAACAGAATTAGCCAGAAGGTTTAATCCAGAGACTGTCCTCAGGCAGAATACATTGTTGTTATATAATCCTTGTAAACAGCAGGTCTACTCCCATAATTTACGGAATTAGCCAGAAGGTTTAATCCAGAGACTGTCCTCAGGCAGAATACATTGTTGTTATATAATCCTTGTAAAGAGCAGGTCTACTTCCATAATTTACAGAATTAGCCATAAGGTTTAATCCAGGGACTGTCCTCAGGCATAATACATTGTTGTTATATAATCCTAAGGAATATAGAGAAGGAAAAAAGTTTGTCCTTTCTTCCTCCTTGAGAATTCCAGACCCCTCTCTCCTTGGGGACCCCTAGACTTCTTATCAACCTGCCTGGGAAATGACTCTCTCAGTCACATCGTATCCAAATTGGCTGTTTATCCTTTCTCTCCTAGAAAAAACTCTTTGAGCATAAAAACTGTATTTTCTCTCTAACTCCAACACCTAGTGTAGGACCTGATATGTTAGAAGATACATATTGCTTTCCAGTATACAATGCAAAATTGAACAAAGTTGAAACATACTTAATTAAAACTTAATTTTACTTTGTATTAATTCTTGAGTGTCTTATAATAAAGGCTTGGCTTCTTAGTTGAACAAAGAAAGCAATTATCTTTTGAATTAGGAGGTTAAGTAAAATTAACGACTTTTGCTGAATATTTTTTCCTGCCTGAACATCTTATCACTGAAATTAACGCTGTCTTTTGCTCTTTATGCTTATTTTTATTTGTTTTGCTAATTAATACTCATTTACTTTGTTCTTAAATCTATAAGAACCTTCTATATTCCTTTGCTTTTCCTTGAAATTTTATACTTATATTGAATATCTTTAGTAATTTGTCTAATTTTTAAAAGCTTTTTGTTTGGAAAAGTCTCAAATTTATAGAAAAATCACAAGAATTAAGATTGAGCACCCGGGTACTCCTATATTTACCAATAAACATTTTTGCATATTTTGTGTTCTTTAATATATAATTGTTGTTATCACTAATGTTATTATTTACTCTTTGTAATTTACAGACATTGTGACTCTTCTCAAATACCTCAGAAAATATATACGAACACAGACTTTAAAAATTTAATTATAAAATTCAGAAGATTTAGCATTGATGCAATTCTATTCTTTATTATGTAGATACATAGACACATTTTTTTTGGTTTGTTTCCCCAGTTATGTTCTCTGTAGCAGTTTCTTCCTTAAGCTAGGATCCAGTGAAGGAGCACAAGTCAACGTTTAAATGTCGTATTTCTTTAGAATTCTTTAATTTGCAACAGTTCCTCAACTTTTGTCATTTGTGACATTGATATTTTCTATGGGTGCAATGTGGTATTTTGTTGAATCTTCTCAACCTGGGTTTATCCATTTTTTAAACGATTCAGTAATAACATTTTTTACAGAAATACTGTAGTTGACCTATGTTCTTTGTGCATGTGCATCAAGAAGTGCCCAATGTCAGTAATGTTGTTTCACCCGCCGGATACCCTTTGTAACTGTACCTGCATAGGCTGTGGGGAAATATTTGAGACTATAAATATCCCATTCCCCAACAGACTTTCACCCATTGTTTTTTAGCGTTTGTTGATGATTCTTGCTTAAATCAACAATTACTGTAGAAGTTCCAAGTGATGACTTTTTAACTCTTGTCATTCTTCCTGCCTTTGTTTGTTGGTCTAATACTTTTTGATAGAAATGGTTCTTTATGAAATTGTCCAAAATGGATTTAAAATGTCAATTGATATGACTTAAGATTTTCTTTCCCCCTCTTTAACTTTTTACTGAGAGAATGTTCAACATACCAAAAAACGGAAAGGACATTCTAGCTGTCATTAGATTCAGCAATTTTAAACATAGCCATGTTTGTTTTACCAACCTTTGTGCTTTTATGTGTGAATTTGCTGTACTTTCTCAACGTGTGTTGCAGATTTCACAACATTTTATCCCTAAATCTTTCAGCATATATCTTCTTGTATAATCACAGTGCCATTAGCTCACCTAGGAAAATGAATAATTATAAAATATCATGTCATGTCACATCCAGTTCATGTTAAATTTACACAAGATTTCTTTCTTTTTTATCAGGATCCATTTGGAGATTCAAGCATTTTACTTAGTTTCTTTTAGTTCCTTTTAATTTAGAACAGTTCATTTTCATTCTCATACTTTCAGTTTTAATAACATTGTTACTTTATGTTATTTTATGAATGACATATTTGTAAAGGAAATACTTTATCCTTTTTGAATTAGGAAGTAACTGTAGAATATGTCTCTGCACCAGTGAATATCCTGTTCCTTAGTAACTTTTCACCTAATGTTTTAGTGTCCATTGATAATCCTTGCCTAAAGGTGATTTTTTTTCCCTTAAACACAAGATAGCATATTCTATACATTATTCTGCAATTTTGTTTTCACTTAAAGGCATTGTTTTATCCATATAGAAAAATTTCCCCTGGTGTTAAAAGTTTTTTTACATCATATTATGTGAAGAAGTATTATTTTGAATAGGCTATACATTTTTCATATAGTACAGAATTTGAGAGACATCTTCCCCTGAGGCAGCCACTGATACCAGTTTCTTTTGTTACCATGTATACTCTACATGTGTATATATTCTTTCTAGCAGTCCTATCTATAAAGGTAGTTGCTGTACATACTGTACTGAGCCTTGATTTTTTCATTTAACAGTAGCTCATGGAAATTATTTTGTATAAGTATATTTTAGATTTCCTTATTCATTTTTATAGCTGCGTATTATTCTGTTGTAAAGATAAGCCATAATTTATTTGGCCAATCCTCTGTTTGGTTATGGTGGTGATTATAGTCGCTAAGGTGGTTAAAGTCCCTGATGCCGGGAAGGATTGATCAGAGGACGAGATGGCTGAATGGCATCACTGCTGCAATGGACATGAACTTGGGCAAACTCTGGGAGGTGGTGAGGGACAGGCAGGCTTGGCGTGCTGCATTCCATGGGGTTGCAAAGAGTCGGACACGACTAACAACAATAGTCACTAAGTCTTGTTCGACTTTTTCAACCCCATGAACTGCAGCCTGCCAGGCTCCTCTGTTCATGGGATTTCCCAGTCAAGAATACTGGAGTGGGTGGCCTTTCCCTTGTTCAGAGGATCTTCCTAACCCAGGGTTTGAACATCTCCTGTATTACAGCCAGAATCTTTACTGCTGAGCCACCAGGGAAGCCCAGTCCTCTATTAACATTTTTCTAATCTCTTGCTAGCACAAATGGTGCTGTAGGGAATAATATATGTCATTTTGTGCATAGAGGCATAAATTTGTAGATCTGTGATATAAAGTACCAAAAGGTCATTGTGTCAAACGGTATGTACATTTGTAACTTTGACAGCAATTGCCATATCACCTTCACTAGACTGTACCAATTTTACATTACACCAGCAATGGACGAGAGTGTATGTAATCAAATTGCCTAGTCTTAGTGACCTTAACTTGCATTTCTCTTATTATGGGGTGAGGCTGAGCAGTATTTTCATGTGCTGAGAATGACTTTTTCCCCTGATACAGTGTTTTTAAGTTCTGGATTTTGTGTAACCACTAAGAATGTAACATTTTTGAAGCTGTACTCTGCAGTTATTTAAACCAAGAAAAGACATAATTTAGAGATTAAGATGATAAACTCTGGAATTTTAGGTTTATATCTTTGGCTTCACCACTTCCTGGCTGTGAGACCCCAGGCAACTTCCCTAACCTCTCATTGTCACAACTTCTTTATCTACAGACCTTGAAGAACTTTTTGTATGTTAAATCAGATAGCACAGTGATGACCTTTCATTTACTTTCATAAAGCACAGTACCTAGCACATAATAAGATCACAGGAATGTTGGCTATTATCAGTATCCATTTGTTGAGTAAATGGGATGCTTATAATTATATAAAAATAGTAATTTTTATTAGTAATAGAAATGAAAAATAGGCTAAAGTATTGCAGTTAGGTAACTGGTGCTGAAGAATTATGGGTAAGTTGTGTTCTTTTAAATATTTTGTAATACCTGATTTTTCTGTAATAGGCATGTATTTTGTAATAGAAAAATATGGTATCCTTTTTTTAGAAAGGAAAAATGTTTTCAGGTTTATTGAGATATAACTGACATATAACACTGTAAAGTTTAAGCTGTACAGCACAATGACGTGACATGTGTAGCAAAGTGATCATCATAGAAACATCCATTACTTCATAGTTGCCAGAAAAGCCATTTTTCCTTGTGATGAGATCGTCTAGGATCCACTCTCTTAGCAACTTTCTAATACACCATACAGCAAGTGTTAACTATAGCCATTGTATTGTATATTATATCCTCAGTACTTATTTATCTTGTAACTGGGAGTTTCTATATTTTGACCACCTTCATCCAATTCCCCCTCTGTTAACCACAAATCTGATCTCTTTTTCTATGGGCTTTTTTCTTTTTTTTTAGATTCCATGTGTGAGATCATACAGTATTTTTTTATGTTTGTCTGTCTGACTTATTTCATTTAGCATGATGCCCTCAAGGTCAATCCATGTTGTTGCAAATATGGCATTCACTATTGTTAAATGATTAACTATTTTATTAAAACCTCTTTCTTCTCTTTCCCATTATAGACAGAGAGTGCATGGGCTGAAGAATACTCTGAAAAGAAGAAAGGGTCTCACAAACGTTCAGCATCGTGGGGCAGCACAGATCAGCTTAAGGAGGTCAGAAAAATGGTTCTAAGGAAGTGGGTGTGAAAATTTGATCCCTTGGTTGACTAGTTCCCAGAGGCTGTGAGCTGCAGAGATTTGTCAGTTCCATTGTTTTTTAATTTCTTTCTTGTTTTTTTGGTGGTGGTTTTGTTTACTTGAGAAATAACACCAGGAAAACAGAAAGATTTGAATAGGGAAATATACATGTAACTTACCTGATTGTGTTTTTTTATTTTTTTAATGAGACTCCATAGCTGTTAATATAATTAAATATCAAATGTATGAGATTGTAGTGATACAACAAATTCACTGTTATTATTTCTATATACAATGGTAAGTATTTTTGATATTTAGTAACCCAGTGTAACCAAGTTGATTATGGCCCTATGTTATAATCACTTTTTTTGTGCCTATAATTAGCACATTTGTGTTTTAAATATAATGTAGCATAGAACAGAAAAATTCAGTCAAGGAATTATATTATTAATATTAATATAATTAATAATCAGATATTAATCAAAATTATATTTGTTATTTAAAGATTGTATCTAAATGCATTTCATGGCTGGAATTGATTTTTAAATAATACTGTTTACTTTTTTGGAGCTGTTGAAGGTAAGGTATTTGATAAAGAAATCTAATTCTGAATAAAATGTGACTCACTATAAGGAAAATGAGAGAATAATTATCATTGCTTTTGAACTGTGAAAGCTATAAGGTATAATTGCTAAAAAGCTTCATTTGTTTAATACTTTGGGGAAGCTTAAAGGTGCAGAACAGTGTTGGAACATAATTTTTTCTTTGAAAGAAGCATATACATTTATACATATATAGATATGTGTATATATACATATAAATTTTTTAAAGTAAACTCAGATATTTGTGGTATGGTTTAAAAACTCAAAAGATATAATAGGGTTGAGTTTTATTGGTTATTATTAAGCAAGGATATGTTTTATGTGATGTGGAAGACACTCTGACGTACTTATTTTCCCCTTTTCAGATTGCAAAATTACGCCAGCAATTGCAGAGAAGTAAACACAGCAGTCGGCATCATCGAGATAAAGAAAGACAGTCTCCATTCCATGGCAACCATGCAGCTATTAACCAGAGTCAGGTAGGAGCACAAGACACCACAAGATCCAGACAAGGGATATGTTGTTTTCCTGGCATTATGTTATTGCATAGGTAAATGTTTATGATAAAGATGTTCAAAAGCATGTTTGAAACAGTGATTAAATACTGAATCACAGCCTTCATTTAAATAAAAAACACAACGCTAAGTTGACAAAAATGATATTTTCCTTTAACGATATGACTTCTAAGAGAGATAGCTGCTTACATATTCTGATTTTTGTCTTTGTCAGTTTGGTGTATTGGAGGCAGAATAATACAGATGAGCATTGGCTGTGGAACTAGAGCCTGGATAAGTAACCTGTTCAAAGTCTCAGTTTCCTCATGTGACAACAGAGGATGGTAGATACCTAGTGCATGAAGTCTTTTAGTAGAAAAGGTCTTAAACTGCTTTGATTTCTTAATTGAACCCTATTAACTGCTCTTGATTGCTCACCCAGGGAGCATTTCTCTTCATACTGAATTGAAATTGGATGATATCCCTTGGCAAAGAGAGAGGAAGAAAAACTTTGCCTGTTCCTTTTTTAGGTTGATAGCTTCTGATGATTGTTAAGTATATGTGGATTGTTTTCAAGAGAAAGTATGGGTGAAGGTATATATTTTTTTCAAGCTAACTAATTATGTCTTAAAACAGTGATAGATGGGTCAAACTTGATTTTACAGATTTATAGTTTGATTGCAGTTTGGCTTCCAGTAACTTTTTTCCGTATATAAGGCATTTTAATTATAAAATATGAATATACATTGATGCGCTTAAAAGCCTAAACAAACTGCATTTATATTTGGAGAAATGGAAAATGCAAAACTGACCAAGTAAGAAGTGAAAAATTTGAATAGACTATTGGAATACTAAATATTCCACTCACTCACAAAAGGCCACAGACCCACCTGGTTTTACAGGTGAGTTTGCCAACCTTCTGGTCCCTCTAATTCATCCATAAGTAATTTAGATGTATTTCTAAGAGATAAATCCAGTTCTTATTTCCTATTCATATTTTTATTCCAAGTAGAATAGAAGTTAAGACTGAGTTTTATTGAATTTTAATTATGGATTTTAGCAGTTTATAACTTTCTGAAGTGGTTTTTTTAAAAGTTGTATTTAAATTAACAATTACAGTGGTAAAATTATGCAAAATTTTTTTCCCCTGCAAGTTGAATTTGCTTAATAAAGACTATTGAAGTTCACATGAACTTCATTTTTTTTAAATGAAGGTGCCTCTTTGTGGAGAAGGTGAGGACTAGAAAATAACTTGAAAAATAAATTCACGTGGCTTGACTTTTGTACATTGACACATCAATCATCTTGACTGCTTGACTTGCTTTATTGAGTGTTAAAGCCAGTCAGAGATCAAGCACATGTGTATTATGATAGCTATGGCAGTAGTATTCAGAGTTAATTGAGACTTTAAGACTGTGAACATGAAAATATTACTCAAGTCATGATTGTGGCTTTGTTTAGTGGATTCTCTCTCTAAAGGAGGAAGTACCACTTTGAGATATGTGTGCTTTGAGGCCATTCCTCCATCCATGCAACATTTATCAAATATCTGCCATATGACTGGTATTGTAGTACTCATTAGGGGATGCAGTGATAAATGAAATGTTGGGGCTTTCCCCCCACCAAATCTCAGATAATAAGTAAACAGTTAATTTTTATACAGTATAATGAGTATGTCGATCAAGAAGTGTTCAGAGTATTGTAGAAGGAGCATTTATCCTTGAATTGACAATGAGCTGTCTAGAAAGACTTCTATGGAAAGTGGTGTCTAAGTGATCCATGAAGGATAGGTAGAATTTAGCTAGTCTTTGGGCTTCCCTTGTGGCTCAGCTGGTAAAGAATCTGCCTGCAATGCAGGAGACCTGGGTTTGATCCCTGGGTTGGGAAGATTCCCCTGGAAAAGAGAAAGGCTACCCACTACAGTATTCTGGCCTAGAGAATTCCATGGACTATATAGTCCATAGGATTGCAAAGAGTCAGACAGGACTAGAGATTTTCACTTTCACTTTCTGGACGCAGAAGAAATCATGGCTCTAGGGATAGGTGATAGTAAGAGGTTAGGTTAGCCAGAGCTGAAAGTCTTCATGTCTCAGTTGTTAAGAAATTTGGACTTTGTCCTTGAAGCACCTGAGAGCTATTTTCTACAATGCAGGGTGTTGACAGGTGGTCAACATGATCATGTTTGACATGATCATTATGAGTTCAGAGTAGAGAATGAATTTGGTACAGGACAAGATTAGGATAGGGGCAGGAAAATCTATAAATAGATTTATAATCCATGTAAGAAATGATGGTGACCTAAAGTAAGGTAGAAGCTATGGAACTGGAGAGAATGGACAAACCTGAGTGATACTTAGAAAGCAATAATTAATAGTTGAACTCTAGTAAGTATTTCGGAGAAGGCAGTAGCAACCCACTCCAGTACTCTTGCCTGGAGGGTCCCATGGGCGGAGGAGCCTGGTGGGCTGCAGTCCATGGGGTCGCACAGAGTCGGACATGACTGAAGCGACTTAGCAGCAGCAGCAGTAAGTACTTACAATATGGGAACACTGTACTCAGCTTTGGTATATTTAAGCATTTAATCCTCATCTTTGAGATGGAGATTGTTACTATTCCAATTTACAGGCAAAGAATTAAGACTCAGAGAGTTCATGTATCTTGTTCAAGGTCATATGAGACAGAGCTGGGATTCTAAATGAAGAATTTTGACTTCAGAGTCTTTAAACTTTTTTAGCTTATGGTTGATGATATGGGAATGATGGACATATAGGAGTAAAAGGTAAGGCCAATTCTAGCCTTTAAACATGATTTAAGAAATATATCCACGTAGCTCACACCATGTACAAAAGTAACTGAAAATGGATCAAAGACCTCAATATAAGAGCTAAAACTAAAAACTCTTAGATAAAAACATAGGCATAAATGTGATGTTGGATTAGGCAATGGTTTGTTAGATATGACACCAAAAACACAAGCAACAGTAGAAGTATAAAAATTGGACTTTATCATAATTAAAAACTTTAGTGCTTCAAAGATAAACTACAAAATAGGCAAAAATTTATACAAATCATATGAAACACTTGTATTTGAAATATGTGAAGAACTCTTGAAACTCAATAATAAAAAGATAAGCAGTCCAATTTAAAAACTGACGAAGGATCTAAATAGAGAGTTCTCCAAGGAAGATATGCAAATAGCCAATAGGTATATGAAAAAGATATTTATCATTATTTGTCTATAGGGAAATGAATACAAATTCCAGTGAGATACTACTTCATACCCACTAGAACAGCTAAAACTAAAAAGACAAATAGCAGGTTTTAGAAAGAATGTGGAGAAATCAGAACCCTTATATATTGCTGATAGGAATGTAAAATCCTGTCAGCACTGTATAAGCTGATAGGAATGTAAAACAGCCTCATAGTTCCTCAAAAGGCTAAATAAACATAGAGTTACTGTATGACCCAGCGTGTCTTCTCCAAATTATGTACTAAAAAGACAGTTGAAAACATATGTTCATGTAAAAACTTGAACACAGATGTTCATAGCAGCATGGCTCAGAGTAGCCCAAAATTGGAAACAACTTAATTGTCCTTCAACCAATGAATGGATAAATAAAATGTAGTATATATCCATACAGTGGAACATTCAGTTCAGTTCAGTTGCTCGGTTGTGTCTGACTCTTTGCGACCCCAAGAATCGCAGCACACCAGGTCTCTCTATCCATCACCAACTCCCAGAGTCTATCCAGACCCATGTCCATTGAGTTGGTGATGCCACCAACCATCTCATCCTGTTGTCCCTTTCTCCTCCTGCCCTCAATCCTTCCCAGCATCAGGGTCTTTTCAAATGAGTCAGCTCTTCGCATGAGGTGGCCAAAGTACTGGAGGTTCAGCTTCAACATCAGTCCTTTCAATGAACACCCAGGACTGATCTCCCTTAGGATGGACTGGTTGGATCTCCTTGCAGTCCAAGGGACTCTCAAGAGTCTTCTCCAACACCACGGTTCAAAAGCGTCAATTCTTTGGTGCTCAGCTTTCTTTATAGTCCAACTCTCACATCCGTACATGACCACTGGAAAAACCATAGCCTTGACTAGACGGACCTTTGTTAGCAAAGTAATGTCTCTGCTTTTTAAAAATATGCTGTCATAACTTTGCTTCTAAAGAGTAAGTGTCTTTTAATTTCATGGCTGCAGTCACCATCTGCAGTGATTTTGGAGCCCCCAAAAATAAAGTCAGCCACTATTTCCACTGTTTCTCCATCTATTTGCCATGAAGTGATGGGACCGGATGCCGTGATCTTAGTTTTCTGAATGTTCAGCTTTAAGCCAACTTTTTGACTCTCCTCTTTCACTTTCATCAAGAGGCTCTTTAATTCTTCTTCACTTTCTGCCATAAGGGTGGTGTCATCTGCATATCTGAGGTTATTGATATTTCTCTCAGCAATCTTGATTCCAGCTTGTGCTTCATCCAGCCCAGTATTTCTTGATGTATTCAGTATATAAGTTAAATAAGCAGGGTAACTATATACAGCCTTGACACACTCCTTTTCCTATTTGGAGCCAGTCTGTTGTTCCATGTCCAGTTCTAACTGTTGCTTCCTGACCTGCATATAGGTTTCTCAAGAGGCAGGTTAGGTGGTCTGGTATTCCCATCTCCTTCAGAATTTTCCACAGTTTGTTGTGATCCACACAGTCAAAGGCTTTGGCATAGTCAATAAAGCAGAAATAGATGTTTTTCTGGAACTCTCTTGCTTTTTTGATGATCCAGTGGATGTTGGCAATTTGATCTCTGGTTCCTCTGCCTTGTCTAAAACCAGCTTAAACATCAGGAAGTTCATGGTTCACGTATTGCTGAAGACTCGCTTGGAGAATTTGGAGCATTACTTTACTAGCATGTGAGATGAGTGCAATTGTGCAGTAGTTTGAGCATTCTTTGGCATGGCCTTTCTTTGGGATTGGAATGAAAACTGACCTTTTCCAGTCCTGTGGCCACTGCTGAGTTTTCCAAATTTGCTGGCATATTGAGTGCAGCACTTTCACAGCATCATCTTTCAGGATATGAAATAGCTCAACTGGAATTCCATCACCTCCACTAGCTTTTTTGTAGTGATGCTTCCTAAGGCCCAGTTGACTTCATATTCCAGGATGTCTGGCTCTAGGTGAATGTGAGTTATCACACCATCGTGATTATTTGGGTTGTGAAGATCTTTTTTGTACAGTTCTTCTGTGTATTCTTGCTACCTCTTCTTAATATCTTCTGCTTCTGTTAGGTCCATACCATTTCTGTCCTTTATTGAGCCTGTATTACTCGGTCACAAAAATGGAATGGAATACTGATACATACTACCATTCAGGTGAACCTTGGAAACATTATGCTAAGTGAAAGAAGCCAGACACAAAGGAACACATGATTTCCCTCATATGAAATGTCCAGGAGAAGTAAACCCATAGAGACAGATTGTAGACTGGTGATTGCTTAAAGGTAAGAAAGTTGAGAGAAGATGGAGAATGACTGCTAATGTGTGAGGGACTTTTTTTGTTGTTTGATTCTAAGATTAATTGTGATAATAGTGGTACAATTCTGTTCAATTAATAGTGTACTGCTGCTGCTGCTAAGTCACGTCAGTCGTGTCCGACTCTGTGTGACCCTATAGATGGTGGCCCACCAGGCTCCCGTCCCTGGGATTCTCCAGGCAAGCATACTGGAGTGGGTTGCCATTTCCCTCTCCAGTGCATGAAAGTGAAAAGTGAAAGTGAAGTCGCTCAGTCCTGTCCAACTCTCCGAGACCCCATGGACTGCAGCCTACCAGGCTCCTCCGTCCATGGGCAAGAGTACTGGAGTGGGTTGCCATTGTACAGTAGTGTTCAATTAATAGTGTACAATTCTGTTCATAAGCAGAAGTTGTACACTTGAAATGAGTGAGTTGTATGATACTGTGAATTATTTTTCAATAAAGTTCTACCAAAAAATGTGTACTAACCAACATAAAAATGAATAGATAAAATGCAAATGTAATTGTCTGGAAATAATAGATTAGATGCTAACAAAGAACCCACAAGTAACCCAGGAGGTCTTATAACTGTAGAAGATGAGCACAGGTGCTCTGAGCTCAGATTGTTTAGCGTAAGATCTGAGTCATGCTGCTTGCTAGCTGTTGGAAGTTCCTTGGGTTCTCTGCATTATATTACCTGTTTGTTGTGTTTTTCTGAGGATTAAATGGTGCGTGTGCGTTAGTCACTCAGTTGTGTTCGTCTCTCTATGTTCCCATGAACTGTAGCTCTCCAGGCTCCTCTGTACATGGAATTCTCCAGGCAAGAGTACTGGTACAGTTAGCCATTCCTTTCTCCAAAGAGTCTTCCCAACCCAGGGATTGAACCTGGGTCTCCTGCATTGCAGGCAGATTCTTTACCATCTGAGCCACCAGGGAAACCCACTAAATGGTATTCAGTTCAGTCCAGTCACTCAGTTGTGTCCGACTCTTTGTAACTCCATGGGCTGCAGCATGCCAGGCCTCCCTGTCCATCACCAACTCCCAGAGCCTGCTCAAACTCATGTCCATCGAGTTGGTGATGCCATCCAACCATCTCACCCTCTGTTGGCCCCTTCTCTTCCTGCCTTTGGCCTTTCTCAGCATCAGGGTCTTTTCAGTTCTGCACATCAGGTGGCCAAACTATTGGAGCTTCAGCTTCAGCATCAGTCCTTTGAATGAATATTCAGGACTAATTTCCTTTACAATTGACTGGTTTGATCTTGCAGTCCAAGGGACTCTCAAAAGAGTCTTCACCAACACCACAGTTCAAAAGCATCAATTCTTCGGTGCTGAGCTTTCTTTATAGTATGCTGCTGCTGCTAAATCGCTTCAGTTGTGTCCGACTCTGTGCGACCCCATAGACGGCAGCCCACCAGGCTCCCCCGTCCCTGGGATTCTCCAGGCAAGAACACTGGAGTGGGTTGCCATTTCCTTCTTCAACGCATGAAAGTGAAAAGTGAAAGTGACGTCGCTCAGTCGTATCTGACTCTTCGCGACCCCATGGACTGCAGCCCACCAGTCTCCTACGTCCATGGGATTTTCCAGGCAAGAGTACTGGAGTGGGGTGCCATTGCCTTCTCCTCTTTATGGTATAGAGTATTACAAAACAGTTAATGTAATTCTTGGCACAGAGTGACTGCTCAATAAATCTTAGGTTGCCTCCAGTTGGATTTTTCTTTAGGCTTCTCTGCCAATTCATAGTTAACATATTTTCTAAAACTTTAATTGTCATAAAAATATTTACATGCTTATTATAAGAAACTTTAGAAACTAAAGTCAATAGAAAAATTATATCTCTATACTGTACATTTTAAAATTATATGTTATGTCAATTATCTCAATAAAACTGGAAGAAAAACTAAAAAGAAGAAATATTAGACCTCAGTCAAGCTGTTACTTTTTAAAAAAAATCAAATAGGAAAAAAAAAATCATCCAGAGTTTCACTCTCTAAAGATAGCTATTCCTTAAATTCTTTCTTTTTCCTTTTTCATTCCTTGCGGAGAGCATACCATGTATTAGACTATGTATTTTAAAAATTTTATTTAGTGTGGAAAAATGTTTGTTATTCAGAGGGCTTCAGAAACATTTTTAATGTTCCAGATTCTGTAGAGCAGTTCTCTGACTTTTTTGGTCATTTAGTTGGGTCCAGTTACTATGTGCTTAAAGCTTTTTTCTACATTATACTTTTCTAGGGGTAGGAAAATAACTTTCCTTATTTGGTTAATAAGTTTAAATATCTGGAGGCTCTTTGACTTTCCTCTTCATAGGCTCTCCAAGTTATTACAGTTTTTTTGTTTGTTTGTTTGTAGTTCATGATATGTAGATGATTATTTTTGGAGGGGAGTTCCAGGTTTTATCTTTCCCCCTTTACACAAAACAAAACAGAAGAAATGATATAGGATTAAAACCGCAAAAGTAGTTAATTGATGGAACACATGCATAAAAAGCCAGATAGGAAGACAAGCTTATTTATAATGAGGGACCCAGTGCTCTGTGACTACCTAGAAGGATGGGAGGTAGGGGGCGGGGGGCAGGTTCAAGAGGGAGATGATATTTGTATGCCTATGGCTGATTCATGTTGATGGATGGCAGAAACCAGCCCAATGTTGTAGAGCAGTTATTCTCCAATTGGAGATCCCTGGTGGCTCAGAGGTTAAAGCGTCTGCCTGGAATGCAGGAGACCCGGGTTTGATCCCTGAGTCGGGAAGATCCCCTGGAGAAGGAAATGGCAACCACTCCAGTACTCTTGCCTGGAGAATTCCATGGAGGGAGGAGCCCTGTAGGCTACAGTCCATGGGGTCGCAAAGAGTCGACACGACTGAGCAACTTCACTTCACTTATTCTCCAGTTAGAAAGAAAAAAGGAGACATATGTAAATGACAGTAGTTTGTAGTTTTTACAAAAGACATTAAAAAAGAAAAGTCAAATAAATACATGTTACTGTTTGTAGCACACTGTTTACATCAATATTAAAGGGGAGAAAACACTGATCAAGGGACAGATAAACCACATGGTCCAGGTCTTTAGGAAGTTTATTGGGAAATTCCTTTAGCATCCCTTAATGATCAAGGACAGTATTGTTCTGATAATGGATAGTATGTAACCACTGGCTAACATGAGATCTTTTTCTTGGGCTTACAATGGATTTTTTACAGTTAGAAAAGAATTCTGACATACTTTTGAGTGATTCTTTCCCTGGAAATTCAGGAGGGGGAACTGTTTATTATGAAGAATAACTGCTGCCAAGTTTCTTAGGAGAGAGAAACTTTTCACGTGTCATTGGTTTCCAAAATTGACAAAACTCTTGGATACTTAAGATATCATTTTTAAGGAGTATATCAAGAAATACTCTCATTAGAAGATGTGGCCAAGAATTCCAGTCAGTTCTGGTGAGGTGGATGAAACTAGAACCTGTTATACGGAGTGAAGTAAGTCAGAAAGAATAAAATATCATATATTAACACATATGTGTGGAATATGTGAAAAATGGTACTGATGAACCTATTTGCAGTGCAGGAATAGAGACGCAGACATAGGGAACAGACTTGTGGACACTGCAGGGGAAGGAGAGTGAGGGGACGGACTGAAACAGCAGCATTGACCCATTAACATTATCGTATGTAAAACAGATAGCTGATGGGAATTTGCTGTATGATGCAGGGAGCTCAGCCTGGTGCTCTGTGACTACTTAGAGTGGTGGGAGGTGGGAGGGAGGTTCAAGAAGGGGGGACATACGTATACTGGTGGTTAATTCATGTTTGAGTATGGCAGAAACCAACACGACATTGTAAAACAATTATCCTCCAGTTAACAATAAAAAAATTTTTTTTCAAAAAGATGTCGCTAACACATTTCAGAGTTGTTTGATGATTAGAGTCAGATGTTAGTAACAGAAGAGCTGGAGATGTAGTATAAACTAATTTAAGAGTGCAAATTTTAAAATCATGCAGGTATTTCTAGCTGTGATAGGCTCAAACAAGAAAGCCCTCCCATAGGATTTTCTTATTGCTTCATCTGGGCTGGGCACACGATAGTTTTGTAATAGCTTAGGAGGGTTTGAGAGCAAAGGGATCATGAGAAAGAAAAGGTTGGGGGGAAACCTATTTTCATCTGAGAAGTGAGAGAAGCATTGCACTTTAAAGAGAAAATTGCTTCTTGGCACTGGAATCTTTGTGTGCCTGTCCAGGACATGATTGCTGTGCTTGAAAGTTTCAAGATTTTGCCACTGAGAAATCAAAACAGTAGGTGCTTCAGATGTGACCTTCATTAGAGAATAGCTGTAGCTTAGAAGAGATAAAAGGGGGAAACACATGAGAGGACACTGATCTCTGGAGGACAGAAATAAAGTGATGCTGACGGGACAGGAGGAATCAAGGCCACGTGGAGCCCCCTACCAAAGCCCCTATGATGGGAAAGCTTTTTTTCCCCAGTGCTTTCTAATTTTTTAAGGAATCCATTCTAAACATCAGTTGTGACCACTGTTTTGTTTTATTAGGGTTTCTGGCTCACATTTCTCTCCTAGATTTCTGTTGAATTGCTGAACAGACCTTTTTTTTTATCCTACACAGTTTTCTTCCTTTGAAAATTTAGCTATCTTTATCTTTTTCCCTGCTCAGCTACTACTTCAGTAGGTATTCTTCCCATCTTTCCTGAGTCTGCTTGTCTTGCCACAATTTTATCCCCATGCTTTGAAACAGATATTTAAGTTACAGTGTAGATTGGATTCTAATGAAGTTTCAGGGTTAGCCAAACCCTCTTTTGGAGTTCTTTGTTGGTTAATTCACAGCTTTTATGCAATTTGATCTTTAAGCTGTAACATAATATATAGATAGACAGAGAATGTAAATAGCAAAAAGAAAACTTTAAAACCGTGATTCACCTAATTGAAATCTTACTTGAGTGGAAAACTCTGATTTGAACAGAAAGAATCAAGAACTGAGAAAAATAAGAGATCCTTGTTGTTTCCAAAGGTCAAATCTTAGGAGAGAGAGATTTTTCCTTAATAATGGGAGGATTTTTAACCTTTCAGAGCTGTCTAAGGATACCTCTCAGTTAATATGATAACCCACTTGTATTTGCATATGCTGACTTATATAGAAATACACATTTTTATTACAGAAAGCTATATAGATGTGGGAAAAATAAATTATACACACACACACAAAATTCCTTAAGAACCCTTGAAATGAAGCATAAAAGTTAAAGTATAATCATTTTTTAAATTTTTAAATATTTTAGAGCATAGTTTATGTAAGGAATAAAATCAAAGGCCTATTATTTATTTATGGAATAATAACAGTATGCTTAATGAAGAAAATATTTCCCAGACGGCTTGGGTAGATTATTTTTCTTCTAAGCATATAACTGTTTGCTGGTTAAGTGAATTGCTGTTGAACCTTTGCTTCATTTACCTAAAATGGTGTGTTGACCTTAGGAAAGTGGCCATTTTCTTTTTTTTCCTTCCTTTCTTTCCTTTGCTTTAAATAAATTAAACTGTTGACACTTGCCACTATTTTAGATTACATTTGAGAAGAACTTCTTACCAATTATCTAGGATATGACTTCTGTAGCTGCCTGGAAAGGCAGTAACAAGATGTCCAGTTAGTTATTACACTGGTGGGTTCCTGTTATGTGCATTTCTCAACATGACACCCAGCAGACTTAAGCTTTCTGTTCTTTGAAGACTTACTAACAGATCCTTATGGTTCCCAAATCCAGAAAGGTCAACATTTTGCAGAAACCTTGACAGCTCATCTTCCCCTTCTAGTCTTCTCCTTCCTCATTTCTGTAATGTTAGCTACAAACCAGATGCAGCCTGAAAATGGCATCCAAAGCAAGCCATTATTCATGTTGTTTTGTGACTTTCAGGAGAGAAAATTAAGTTTAGAATTGAGTACCTTTCACTAAATATAAAAAATAAAATCAAAGTTCTGTTTGTAGTATATATACTGATAACTCCTGAAATCTTAGTCTGTAGCAGTTCTCTGTTACCTCATTATTTTTTGACAGAGGAAGAGTCCAGGCACAGGAAGGATGCCTGCCTGACAGAAATGCTCTGACATGCTCTCCACTGCAGACTAGTGAGCTCTGGGTTTCTTTTAACCCATAGGTGCTTCAGTCCAAATCAGTTTCCTTTCGTCCCTTCACTAGTTTTTGTTTTCTCTTGCCACCACTTTGAGAAAGGTTTCTTTCCTTCCTTGACCTGTCATGAACCAAACCATATTCTTAGCTTCATTCTTCCACTCTTATCCCAAGAGTAAGTACATATCTGATTGGAGAGAGTTTCTTTTTTTTTTTTTTAAGCCTGTTTTAGATTATTCTTTGGAATATTATTCTGTTGCTAAGGAAACAAGAGGATGAGAATAGGTAAAAAAAGAAAAAAGTACCCTTCAAGGTGTTAGTGACAGGTCTCAGGGATATAAAAAACTCATGGGAAATAGCCAGTTTCAGTGACTATCTTAGGCATTGTTTCACTGAAGTAGGAAAGTGAAGACCTTGGGGTGAGAGTAGGGTGGAGGGTGGAGAATGCAAGTTCTCAGAAGAATGGAGGGGAGGGCTCTGGTGTTTACTTTCCTCTTCCTGTCCCGTCTTATCACAGTCCTGTCACAGGGTGAACCAGGGCTGGACTGCTGAGGAGGCTTTCGGGAAGTGAGGGAAGTTACTGGCTTTGTAGCACCAAGACGGAAGGATTGAAGAATAGGGGATCTGAAACCTCCCTGAAAGAGAGGTTTCTCAAAGAGACCTCCCTAAATGAAGGATGAATTAATCACATTTCTTTACCAGACAGCAAGACAATACAAGATGACCTTCTGGCACACTGTTGCTATGAATTTTGGCAGATACCTTGCAATTCTTGTTTCATATTTTATTTTGAGTATCTTGTCAGGAAACCAAGTGATATCCTGTAATATAATCAGTTATTTCTTTTCAAAAGTAATACTGTGCCAGTGGGAACATTTTTTTTAACTAGAGATAGGCTTTGAAACAAAACATTAAAATAATTACAGTGGAAGTATAAATAGATTTCACAGGGAAGTTACTCTATCATCTTGCTACTGTATATGGACTTTGGAAGTGATTTTGTTTTTCCTACCAATTTTTTTTTTTTTGATAAATTACTTTTTGTTATTTATTTTCTGGAATATAGATAATTATGGCACTGGAGGACTTTAAAGTTATGTTCTGAAATCTGAACTCCTGTAATCATGAAAGAATGTCTGAGGTTAAGATTCTTTTAGTGTTTTCCCGTATCCCTCTCCTCTTTACAGTCCCTCATAAATGTGAATTAATTTCTGAAATTCTACCTTGATTGTCCGGGATTTTTGCTTTAAATTATATTTTTGTGTATACCAAGGAGCAGGTTTCGTTATTCACACCTTTTGTGAGGTCTGTAAATTTTGATTTATTTTAGAGTTACCCAGATCAAATGGAAGTATGCTTCCATCTAGCAAATGTAAAGGTAGTAATAAATGTTTTTTCTCCCCCCCCCCCCCCCACTTTTTCTTAAGGCTCCTGTTCCAAAGAGTGCACTTATTCCAGTAATTCCCATCACCAAATCAACAGGCTCCCGGTTCCGGAATAGTGTGGAAGGACTGAATCAGGAGATTGAAATAATAATTAAAGAGACTGGGGAAAAGGAAGAGCAACTTATAGTAAGTAATCTTCTATCTTAAAATCAGCCTTATACATTAATTCTTCTAATTATTATTTTTTTTTAAATCACAATTTTGGTTTCCATATTTACATGTTTCTTGCTTCTTGTTGAGAATAAAAATTTATCTCTTTTGAAAAACTCTGACCTTGCAAATGAATGACAGTTTTTGTTTCTTTGCATCTCATAGAGACAACTGATATGACTTAAATTTGGGTCCTTGAACAGAAACTATTTTTTGTTTTTCTGTATTTAAAAAATCACAGATATGCTTCTCATTGTCTATAACTCCATTTAACAAAAGTTCAGCTTAACTGGTTTGTTGGTGGTGGCATGGAATATCTTCTGAGTATCAATATATATCTTACTGTTTGTCAGTTACTGTTTGGTTGACTTTCTCATCATGAAGCACAGGTTTTCTTACCTATAACATGCATAGAATGTGTATTCTATTAACTGTGACATACAAAAGTACAGTTTATATGTAAGACAGAAAATTTCCTGTTTATATTTAAAAGCATGTCACAGTATCCTGAAGCTTTCCTTCTTCAGTGAAGGAGGAACTGGGGAGTTTAAAGTAGTATTTTATTGACGCCTGAGATTTCTCTCCCTTAAGATGAAAGGCTGGTTTAGCTTAGAGAAAACACCACTGCCTACACCCTACCCTCCTCCACTGCACAATGGTGAAACTTCTCCCGATGTATGATAAAGGTAAACGCAGCAAAGGTGTACGGGGAGCCAGTTTCCCTGCTAAGTGAGTCACACAAGCCTTCCTCTGAACCTTCTCCTTGATTTCCCTCTATAATTAGCAATGCTGTGATTAACCGTTCTCTTGTTTAGGAAGGTTTCTTGGAGAACACTGTTTGAGGAGGGAGTGAGCAGGGCGGGAGGGCGGCAGGGGCTATCATCAGGTATTACTGGTTCACACAGCGCACAACCTTTTCTTCTCACGTGGAACCTAGAGTTACACCTAGGCTTCTCCTCTGTTATAATGGGGTGTCTTGATCATTTTGAAAATAACAGCACGTGATAAGTAACTCAGTGTTGTTTCATCCTTCAGCGAGCACTGACCACTCATGTGCCAGACCCCTGGGAGTTCAGAGGTTCTGCTCTGCCGCTCCGTGTCCAGCGGCAGGGGAGGGCGGGCGATGAGACAGGAATGGCTGTCCCCACAGCCAACACACAGGCGTCTCCCTCTACCGTGAGGCCCGATAAGGAGAGGGTTTCTGACTTTTGAGTCTTCTGCAACAACAGGGGAAGGTTGAACCCTGGGTGCCTTTCTAGGGGAATTTCAAAATCAGTGACCAGAACACATACATTTGAAACATTTCTGTAACAGCCCCAAGACATTCCCGACGGCCACCGTGCGCCTCCACCCCTTGCGCAGAGGAGCAGCAGCACACGCAGCACCGACACGCAGACGCCCGGCGGGGCCGAGCGGGGGAGCAACGACAGCAGCCGCTCCCAGTCCGTGTCCCCCACAGCCTTCCTCACCATCTCCAACGAGGGCGGTGAGGAGAGCCCGTGCTCGGCTGATGACCTGCTTGTCGACCCCAGGGATAAAGGTGCAACACGGGAGGAGTTTGCTGCCACGGGATAAGTGACACCGCCGCTGTATCCTGGTTTCTGTTCATTTTCTAGCGGAACACTACACTTAGGGCCACTAAGATCTTGACTTTGAGATGTGTTCAAAATACAGATTTTAAAGAACTGTAGTACAGAACCATAGGTTTTACTGTGGTACTCAGGTGATGGTCAGGTTGGCTGGGTTTATGGGCTTTTGTAGGTATACTTTTTTTTCTTCTTGCACTTACTAATACAAATTCCTTAATAGTGAGTAACATCCTTTTTGGTATAAATGAGATAAACATTTGTCCTGAAAAGCATTTGTTTTCTGTTACCTTAGTTGTCATGTATTTACTATCTCACTACTTTTTAATTGAATGTGAAGCCGTCAAGTTAGTGTGTTTCAGGATCTATATTTGTGATATTTCTAATAAGAATTAAGCTGACTTATATCAGTGCAAGATGAGTATTCCAGGCAAGCCTGGAGTAAAAGGGGAGGTGGGATACTTATAGTATTAAACCACTTGCATGATTCAGAAAGTAATTGGAGACATAGCACTTTGAATATTAGTTACTAATAATGTTTTACAAATGTGATCATCTATCTTTACCAAGGCAGTCTTTTCTTTTAGCCTAAATTCTAGTTATTACTGCATGAGCTTGAGAAAAATGATAAGATAAATCCTATGGCTCAGTTCAGTAGTCATTTATTTAGAACCTCCTACTTGCAGTGTGTTGATTGTCTTAAAATGTTGCACGTCTGATGACAGCTGGTCATTAGTGCCAGTCATCTGAAGTACGGAGACTATAGCACGTGCAAAAGACCTAAGATTTACAGAGGAAATCACTTCAGACTATGGGCAATTGTAAAATCATACTATTTGGGCCCTCTTTTTGTCATCTACAAGGTTAAATAAAACATGGCTATACCCTAGACCAGTTATTAATAAATCACACCCCCTGGGGGCAGGACATAGGCACCAGCAGTTTTCGGTGCTCCCAGGCAATTCACATGCACAGAATTTTGACACCACTGAATTAAATCTTTTGATTGGGCCTTGTGTTTCTTGTCAGGAGTTGACATAGTTAATTACTTCTGATACTTGCTATAAGGATTAAAAGAGAGAGTGATGCAGCTTCGAGTACTTAAGCTCAATCAGATGTACCTGCCCCACCCAACCCACCCCCAGACTAACCATAGCTATTAAAATCTGCCCCTTGATTTTCCGTACTTTCTACTCTTACTTCAACAGCATATAGGAACTCTGTAAGTTTTGTGTCCTGCTGTATTTGACTTTAGGAGTGACTGGTTAACTTCTCTGGATTTCTTTTCTAAGAAAGGGCTACTGTCAGCAAGGAGTTGTAGTTTAGTTGACACAGACTGTACATTTAGAACACATAGGTTACATATCACGAATTCTAAGTTAATGTGGTAGAAACTGAGGACATCAGCACTGAACAGAATCACCAGAGTAAAGAAGTGTTCCCTTGGGTAGGGTTAATTTAGAAAGATAACAAAAACTTTGAGCCAGACTTTGAAGGAGGTTTTGGAAAATGAGCAGAGAAGGACTTCTTAGGTATAGAGAAGTTTGTAGGCAGAAGAAAGTCTCTGCCATACACTGTGCATAGACTGACTACCTGGAGCAGAGATTGCAGTCAGAGAGTAGAGGAATCACCTGAGAGATTCTGAGGGGCAGCCAAGAATGAATGATAAGCCACCAGTGAGGAACCCTTTTAGTTATTTGTCTTGGGAAGAATGGAGGTGGCATTTGAGCCCATGTGCTGTGTATAGAGTAGAAATAAGAGCAGCATACCGCAGTATTCAGTGCTGAGGAGTAAGTTATACAGGCCTAGGCTGTGGTAATTGTAAGTAGAAAGGAAAATCTCTGGTTTATGCATTTTTTAACAAACAATTAGTCTTTTTTACCAGGAATTGTGTTAGATATTGGGGTAATGTGGATGAGTAAAGCCTTGCTACCCTCAAGTAGTAGCTCATGGTATAGGCGAGGCCAGGAGCAATCAAATACAGTAGGACTGTGCACATATGTGCTAGTATTTCTTAGTAATCCAGCATGTCGTTTCTTGCAGAGAATGGGAACAACTCTCCTTTGCCCAAATATGCAACCTCACCAAAACCTAACAACAGTTACATGTTCAAAAGGGAACCTCCTGAGGGCTGTGAGAGGGTCAAAGTCTTTGAGGAATGCTCGTAAGTATCCCCCCCCATCCCTCCCCCACCCCAAACTTTTATTATGAGAAGTAATAAAAGAATTTCAAATAGGCTGAAGAACAGTACAGTGACCACTCGTATATCCAACACTAGATCCTATGGTTAACATTTTGCTTTGTCTCTTTTGTGTTTTGGTGTTAGTTTTTACAGAACTGTTTGAAAGTAAGTTGTAGTCATGACATTTAACCTTGAATTCGGTTTAATACTTATTTCCTAAAAGTAACCACTCCTACATAACCACAGTACCATTGTCACACCAAAGAAATTACAGTTATGCTTAACATCAACTAGCATCCAGTTATTATTCACATTTCCTCAGTGGTCCCCAGCATATCACCCGTGGTTATTTTTGAACCTGTAAACAGTCAGCGCCACACATTGAATTTAGCAGTGTATTTATTCAAGAGACCACAGATCTCAATGCAGGGTGGGTTTCCTCCTTTCAAGGATCAAATTCCCTTCAGTTTTTAGTCTCCAGTTCTTTAAACAATTAAAATATTTTCCTGCCAACATGGGGAAAAGAACTCTATTACTTAGCAGAAACATGTTGCTGTGATCAAGATCATAGAAGAAGCAGAACTTTAAACAGCGTCTGGTACCCTTGGTATGCGATCTGCTGTACTCATGTATTTCTGTTGGCTTTTACTCTAGTCAGGGACTCTGAATTTTAGACTCAGAACCTGCTTAGAAAGTACTGCAGCCATGGCCTACTTTCAGCAGCCTTGGCCCCTTGCCTTGTAAGTGATGGCTGCAGGGTTGTAGGTACGTATGATGCTGAGCAAATTAGGTGACAAACATTATTTGAAGAGAGAACGATGGTACATATATAAATCTCATTTTTCAATCTCGTTGCAAGACTAAGAGACACCTTCTGGCTTTTTCTCACTATGAAACTAAAAATACAGTGTGGAGCTCGTCCAGCCTTGTTTGGTTCACATAACTTCTTTGTTCCATCATGAGTATCAGAATCGTTCTGAAACATGGCATCCTTTTGTTCTGTGTGCCCCTCCTGTCAGTGCTTCCTTTAATGTCAGTTCTAAACAGTTTTCCACACAAAGAGCATTGTCTTTGAATCCCTTCACCTTCTCTACTAGGAGATCCCAGCTGTCAGTCTTTTTGCTTTTGTGACAATAATTGAAAACCCTGTTTTAGCAGCTGCTTATTTACTCTTTGCACCACGTAAGTCTGAAGGCATGCTTGGTGCCAGAGTTTAAGTAGTATTTCTCCACACATGTGTTTCATGGACTCCTTGCACCATAATCATCCAGGAAATTAGTTCAGACTACAGAGTCCCAGGTCCTACCCTAGCCCTAGCCTTAAGGAGTGAAAAAATACGGAGGTAGATAGGACCGGGAGTATGCATCTTTAACATATCTCAGAGGACTTTTATGCTTCACTTGAACATGCTGGCTTAGACCTTTTCATGAGAGTTCTTCAGAAATAGTCATTTTAATAGGTAAAAGTTAAATGGTCCACGTGGAACCTTTTGGAGTATTTGACTCATGGCTGATGGACTTAAAAAGCAATTTGAATTTCTGTATAAATGACTTTTGAGTGAATATTGGTTGTGTAGGTTGGTGTCCTGTGGCATCTGCCTAGACTGTTATGTTTGGAATAGTTCTCAGTATCTGAACTGTATACATACAGCTGTGTTGCTTGTTTCTAAAGAGGGAAGAAAGGATGGGGAATATGTATGTATTGTGTGTGTATGTATGGATGGATAAATAAAAGGTGAACCATGACATATAAAATGTTTTATGGCATATCTCTCTGTTATTAGAAGGTAAATCTCTTCTTTTTTAAATGCACATAGTTTATTATAAATTTTACTGACATAAAGGATGTGTAGCACACAAAAACCTATTTATTTTTAAATATCATTTTGTATTCCAAAAGGAAATTAATAACAGTAACCCAAGAATGGATTTTTTAGAGCTAATTTTAACCTTCTATCAATAAAACAAGTTACTCAAAGTCTGAAATATTGGTTTCTTTTTGCCCCAGATCTGCATGTCATAATTAGAGCAAAATCCTCTGGACGCACTAGCATTAAAGCAAGGGTAATTATTGGTCCTAATCTTAAAATTTTAGCTTATTTAATCATTCTTTAAAGTATATTTTTCTAAGTCTTCATTTTTGTTTAAAGGTAGACTTAAAGATCTGAACCAGCTGTTGTAGTCAGGTGAGGGGTTAATCTCTCATTTGCATGTTTATTTGCCTGAAAGAAAATAGGTAGTTGGATTGGGGCCCAGAAAGGACAAGATCAGATTTTGCTTTTTTTTTTTTTGATACAGCAAAGACCTTAGCCATTCCTTCTGCACTTAGTAAGTCCTTTTTAATGCAGTCACATAGGCTGTTTCCTGATCCCAGTTAATGAACTCCTTGACCTTAGTTATCTTAGGTTCCTAGATATTATGGCCTCTTTGCAGTATAGAGATTTTTTTAAAAGTATGACAGAACCGCTCTTTCTTCCTTTCTTTCCTTCTCTCCCATTCTAAGTGAATTGGAACCACCATTTCTTAGCTGATAATTTATTCCTGACTTTGAAAAGAAAATTGCATAAGGCTTTTAAAAAAAATAGCAAAGAATTCCTTACATCAGTATGAAAATACCTATAATAATTATCCAGTCTGGCCATCTATTTTTCAGAAATCAGCTAGCAAGCAGTTATATCTGTTTTGAGAAACAGTCACTTTTGGTATAACTTATGGAAAAATAAAATATTTAAATTAGTTCTGAGGTCTGTACGTGTTTTGTTTTTTTGGTTTCGTTTCTTTTCTTTTTGTGTGTTTTGTTTGTTTGTTTGTTTTGTTAAATTGAAGAAAGCTTTGTAGTAGTATTAGAACTTTCAGCTTCTATTAATAGTGGCATAAGTATTACACTGGTCATGCACCTCAGGGGTGGGTAATGAATTTCTTGGAGAATCTTCTCCTAAAAGTTAAATGGAGTAAAAATTGATTGCTTTTGGTGGATTGGGGTCATGATTCGAAGAGGAGATACTGGAAGAGGGGTAGGGGGCGTGATGCTTTTTTTTTTTTTACTGTTAGTGTTTTGTTTCTTGATCTGTGTGCCTGTTAGACAAGTTATGATTTTTTATGTTATTTTGTGTAAGATCTGTTGCCTATTCTGTTTTCGTGAAAGCAGAAAGGGAGTTAAACTGATTTTAGGTTCTGTCATTAAAAAAGTCACAGTTATCAGATCATTAGTTGAAGAAAAACTGAACAGTTTTTTTGACTCTTAAGTATAAATATATGTAATTTTTAAAAGTGTATTTTTGGTGCTGATGGGATATAGGTGAGAGGGAATTTTAGATTCTCTTTTAGCAGTATAGAGGCTGAGAAACTTACTGATAATAATGATGCTATATAATTAATGTTGTATTGAGAATTCATTTGAAATGTGATCCCATTTAGGCCAGAGCTGAAACTTGGAGTAGGTACCTACTTAATAGCATTAACAAAACAAATTAGCCTTAAAAAAAAAAAGTCAGTAAGAAGTTTGTCTGTATTTCAGAAACACAAGTTTTCATCCTCAAGATCCATTAGCAGCATTGTGTCTTAACGTGATTTTTAGCAAGATAACATCGAACAGTAAATAATTAAAAACCTAAGCCTCATTTGGAGGGTGTGAAACTTGATTAGCCCTTTTTTCCCCTAATATAAGAATGAAAGTTATCTACTAATTCTTCGAAAAAAAAAAAAAAGCATTATTTAATTATACAAACATAATATCAACTTCCTATCTGCTTTAAGGAATTGAAAACCATGTTGTCAGTAAAAAGAGAGGTGTATGCCCTTCTTACGGTATATCCAAACACACATGTGACCCTAAAAGTACTCACCATCTAAAGTTCCCACTGTGTCCAAGAATAGCAACACACAAGTAAAACAAATTTAAATGATGTAATTTCTTTCTTCTTAAATTATTCTTGCCAAAGCTATCCATGGGTAGTATTCACTATTAATAAAATATGCCTACCCAAAGCACTGCCTATGTGGAACATTTTTTTTTTTTTGCACCTGCTCCCCAGGTTTGTTGTTTATCCATTCTTTAAAACCCAGCTCAGATGTTCCTTCCTCTGGAAGTTATCTTCCTACCAAACTCCCCCTCTTTCTTTGTGCCAGAGGTTATTTACTTGCTTGTTCTACCTCTAAACACTTTACAGACCATTTTTATCACATCTCTCAGACATGCTTGTGCGAGTTTTTAACCTTTTTTTGCTGTGGACATCTCTGGCAGTTTGGTAAAGCCTTTGATTCATAGCTTCTCTGAATTATGTTTTAAAAACACATTAAAAATTATAAGGGAGACTGATAATACTGGAGTAGAGTCTGTCCCTTATACCTCTCTCGTCCCAAGAACTACATATTTAGTATGTCTCCATGTATGTCACTTTATCATTAGGTTTCCAGAATCTAGTGCAGACTTGGCACACCTGGATCTTTATTTATTTTTTATTAGGAGAGATGAGAACCATACTTTTATCATATGATCATACTACCTTTTCCCACCTGAATCTTGATTTATTTAGGTTCTTCCATTTGAATTTCTTCTTAATTTTGTGTCACTTCCATGTTACTTTAACAGTTTAAATTTTGTATTTTTACTTTCAGGGAATACCACTAACACTTGTATCCTTTTCCAGCCATTTGGGTTAATTGTCAAGAGCTCCTGAGGAGAGGGAAGGATTTGGTTTCAATAAAACCTTTAGAACAGAGGACTGTCATTAGTTTTACCTTGATTTTACATTTACATTATGCTATTCAGGAAATCATTATGGCTGTTAACTCAGAACTGTTTCAAAGAGATTTTTAAGCATGCTTGGAGAAGCCAAGCCCAGCAAAGTTTAGTCACGCAGTGGCAAAGCTCAGCAAAAGATAGACATCTTGGGTCATTCATTTCCTTGCCTTTGCCCTTCAAAATAGTACAGACTTTGGAACAATCATAGTGGGACAGATTTTTGTCTTTAAACAGCTGGAATATCTTTTGCTTTAGGAAATTCTTTATTCACATTGGCTGTCTTAGAGCTTCACTGAGATGCCTGAGCATCCTGTTTGGAGCCTGGGCTCTCCAGGGAGCTGAAATCAACAGTAAACTCATGTCCTTCCAGCATTCTGAGATGCATAATTCAAATCATGTGTCCTTTGGTTGATGGCATTTGGAGCCTTGGACATAGCTTGAGTTTTGTTTTCCTTTTTTGTGTCTGTAAGTTGTTGTTGTTTTTAAAGAAAAAAACTTACTTCTGGTGTTTCGTGACTTAAAAGTCTTGGTTTATTTATTCTGTGTCTAGGCCAAAACAACTTCACGAAATCCCGGCCTTTTACTGTCCTGACAAAAACAAGGTGAATTTCATTCCTAAGAGCGGCTCTGCTTTCTGCCTCGTCAGCATCCTGAAGCCACTCCTCCCCACACCAGATCTTACCCTCAAGGGCTCTGGCCATAGCCTGACCGTCACCACTGGCATGACCACCACTCTGCTGCAGCCCATCGCTGTGGCCTCCCTGTCTACAAACACAGAGCAAGATCGAGTCTCTCGAGGAACGAGTACAGTCCTGCCCCCGGCCTCTCTCCTCCCCACGCCAGAACCCATTGAGGAAGCAGAAGGATAGGTCCCAGTGCTGCGAGGCTGTAGTTCTGGGCAACTGAGAACCTCCTCGACCCCTTGGCAGCGATGGCATCGTGGCTCCTGGTTGGCTGTGACGTGCCCCAGCTCTTCCACACTGATGCGGCGTGGCGTGGCTGCTGGAAGGGAGCGGCCCCTCTGGAGGCCGGCCCTCAGCGCCGAGCCTGCTTTTGCTTAAAGCACCGGTTGAAACAAGAAAAAGGTATCGTTCTTTCCTTTTGAAGGGCCAATATCACGTTTTTTGTTCTCAAATTAGACTTTTTTGAAAAAACAAAACAAAACAAAAAACTGATCCCTGCAAACATGATTCCTGAAGGGAGACGTGAATGATGCTGCAAGAACCATCTTTTCTATGAAAATGACTATTTTATACCAATGTTACATTTTCTGGAAACGTAGCAAACAGGATGTTCTTTGGTGGCCTCTGTTTCTTGTTTCCCTTTCTAGATGTGTGCTTTTCTCAGCTGTTTTCAGCTTTGGGACCAAAGGGATTGTTGACATTTTCCTAGCAATCTTAATCTCATGACTGTGTTCTTCTCCCAAACAAGAATTGATAGGTTAATAATACCTTGAACCAAGTATATATATAAAAAAGATAAAAAGCAATATGAGTACATTATGTGACTTATGTTTTCTGATGTCAGAAGTTTGTGCTTTGGGTGAAATATCTGTAAAACTGCTGTTTTCTTCACTACTCCTGTACACATTTCACCACGTTGTCAGAAAAATTATAATCTGGAGACAAGTGCTTTAATATGTTCTCACCCATCACTGGAACTTGGTTTAAAAGTCAGTGAGCCAAAAGGAAACTTCACTGCCCAGTGTCGACTGCTAGCTAGGAGTAAGGAGCCCCTTGGATTTTCTGCGCAGTATTTATCACAGGAATGCCCTTCTGTCCCGCGGGTGTCATTCTGCCTTTAACCGTCACTGTATCATAGCCCCAAGAGATCCTGAAAATGGCTGTGCATGGATTTCCTCCTCTGCTTTTGTGATGTTGTCGTCTTGTGGATTTGGTCTGGGTTAGTAGTTTGCCAGGAGTGTGATCCATTGAATAGCAACCTTTAGTCACAGAATCTTGAGACTGACGTTTCCTTTGTGGTGGCTGGCACTGAGATATGTTGCCTACAGATTTTGCTAGTTTTTGCTCCAGCATTCCACACAGAGGGGGAAAAACAGGCCAGAAGGGCTCTGGAGCATAAACAGCAGGCGCCTTTGAAGAATTTGGGATTTAGGCCGATCTTAACACAAGCACTGCCGGAATCGCATGAGAGCAGACTTCGTGTCTGGACATGTGGTATCAGGAGCAGCGCTGCTTAAAAAGTCACAGCATTGCTGATAGAAAGCATCCTTCTAAGATCTTCATGAACTACCTTACGATGCAATAATTTAATGTTCCTATACACATTATAGGAGGAGAACATTAATATACTGTAAAAGGGATTCAGTTTAGAAGGTTAATATGTCAGTTTGTCCAGATATATCCCATCAAAGAAAACCTAGTGGTAGCAATAAATCTTCTGAAAGGACTTCTTATATTTAAGTACCTTTAAAACATCTAAATAATTAAAAATATGCCCTGTTAAAAATGGAGATGGATTTAGGCAAATTAGGTAAACTCAACATTTGAATAGTCTCAGGTTTCAGTTGGTAGGCCTGATGAATTTTGGTACTTTTTCCGCCCAAAACTGATTTAGCTGGAATTAGTACATTGTGGCTTCTAAATTGGAAAAGCTCAGTTATTCAAGGTCTAAATGTTCTCTGGTGGGGTGGTTTTTGAGAACCTTGATCATTTGACTTTACTGTTTCACCACTGAGAACTGCTCTGTCAGAAGTACAGAAGAAGGGCAGAACAAATCAGGTGAGCTGGTGTTGAAGGTTGGAAGTTAAAAGTAAGGTTTCAGAAAAATCCCCAGTCAGTTTTTGGATTACCTGAATTCTGTTAAATCTCTGTTCTTTTCCTTGCCTCAGACTTCTTTTGCCGTCTGGACGTGGTCACAGGCGTGTTTTACTAAAATGCCACTTTGTAAAGTTTTTCTTCTTACTCTGTTGTGCACATTTGTCTAACATCTTTCTATAGAGTATTCATATATCCTTAATCTAAAGTAATTTAAAATCAGAATGGGAGACAGTTTTAAGATACTGTCATTTTCATAATCTTATAGGTGGAACTTTTAATGTTTGGCTGTAAGGAGAATGTGAATTTGCAGGTAAATGAATTATATGGCAACCAGACATAGCCCTCGTGTTTGGGAGAAATAGAGCCTGATGTATGAAGGAAGGAAAAAAGGTACAAGGTATAAAAAAAACTCTTAACTGCCAGTGCCAAAGGGCTAAATTTTAAGTTTATGAGCTTTACGCTGTCTTGAAAAAATATTGATTGCAGTCCATTTAGCTTTTATTTAACCTTGGTGCACAGGTGGTTGACTTTTTTTTAAATGGGTCTACTCTTAATAGAATGCATAATATTGTTTTCTAAAATTACATTCCATAATTATCTTGTTATTCTGTAGAAAACTGTACAGAAGGTAAGTAAATCAGAATAGCTTCAATGGAAATACAATTTAAATTTTTTTTAAATTTTGAATAAATTTACTTCCATTGCGGTAAAAGAAACAGGTGGCTTGTATATTTCAGCAAAAGGAAGCTATTCTCTGGTTATTAACTTTGTCAGTGTTGTTATTTTTACTCTTAAACAGTTTCTTCCTTGCTGTGATAAAAATATACATTTACTGTTTCTGATCATGACCAAGTCTGTATTACTTGTCAAATTTAGATCTTAAGTTGTCATGGCTTTTGTGAACAGTTATTCTTTGATTAATATGGTGAGCATGGATGCCAAAATTATTTTTTAATTAGGTTCATTTTATTTAAACTATTTCTGATATTTGTGACAAGCCAAATCAGCCTTTTAGAAGGTGCTACTGCTAACTGTGGAATAACTGGCAACAAGGAAGCCCCCAACCCCCCCTTTTTTTTTTTCTAATGGTTGGCTTTTACTGGGAAAAGGTATTTAAAAAAATAACAGAATTTATAGCCTCCTCTGTGTCCATGATTAGGACTGGATTGTCAGAATTTTCTTTTGTTAAAGGAAGTAAAAGAAAAATCGCCACTACTGAATTTATTAAATACTACTCTGAAGATTCATTCCTTAATGCTTAGAATTTTGATGTTTCAAAACTAGATTGGTGGAAGTGCTGAATCTGCATTTAAAAAAGCTAAAATACTTAATTTCGCACTTTAAGGTTTAAGTTTTACTCTTCCTAAATTAGGGATAACCAGATAAGCCCTGAACAATATTTTGTTTATACAATCCTGTTGATGGATATAATTTATGTTTTTTAAAAGTCTTTATTTTTCATCCCTGCTAAAGCTGTGTAAATCTTTTTCAAATGCAATTTTAAAAGTTTTGTTTTTCTAACAAAATTCTCCCAAAAAACTGCATTTCTGATGGTGATAAATATTGTTACTGTGTACTTATGTATTCCCTATATCTGAACACTTGTTGCTGCCTCACAAGAAAATAGAACTTTTATGTTAAAAATAAAGTCTGTTCTTCTTGAGAGTTTTTTTCTGTGTACTTTTATGAATATTGCCTCAAATGCAAATTTCTTTTCAGATATTTCTAGCTTGAAAAAACTTTAGTATATTCTTTTTCACAGGTAGAATAATGAATTTGTGTTAAGTAGCAGGATATATAATATTCTCAGTTGTTCTTCCTTATTTCCTTGCTACCTCCTCCTTACCTTCCTCTGGAACTGAGAGCGCCTGGTGTTTGTGGTACGTGCTAAGCAGACATTAAAATATCAGCAAGCGCACTGAACGATGTACCTGTTTAAATTCAGTACTTTACAGGTTGTTAAGAGATTTAGCTGGGGGCAGTCACTTAATTTCATTCTAAATTACACATAAAGGAGTTTTTTGCCTTTTGGTAGTTCGTTCTTGCTAAGCCAGGTATATTCTTCCTTTGTGACAACGGTTTATAGATGCAAGGCAGTTGTTTAGGCTGAGGGGTTTAGTCTGTATGAAGATTGTATGCAGTATAATCTCTTAGAAAGCAGGGTCACCTTTTAGGTGTAATAAGTGTCACCATGGCTGCCTGTCATAAAAAGTGGTCACCAAATTACTTTGTAAGGAATTCTAAAAATTATTTCTGGGGGGAAAAAGTTAACCATAATTTGGATATATAGGTGTATGTGTATATATACATACACACACAGATATAAATACATAATGTAACATAGCATCAAATATGAAGAGAATCTCTCAAACTGGTGTAACATTTTCTTCCATTTTTCTTTTTTTCTGTCTTTTCCCTCCACCTTTAGAGAGGCTGAGAGGAGAAAATTAGATCTTAAGTTGGGTGTGCCTAACTTTGTTTGATTTTTTTGCTTTGATTCATTAATATTAAATATACCCCCTTCCCCAAAAAGTTTTTAGGTCTATAATGATTCTTTCCCTTTAATTTCTTTTAAGTGGCTGGTTGTGAAATACTTAGCATCCCTTCCTAGGAGTTCCCTGCTAATGTATATCATTTTTTCCCTTGCTAAGATTGTTTGCTTTTTAAATATCTTTATTTTAGACCTCTATTAGAATGGGCTTCCCTGATGGCTCAGACAGTAAAAGAATCTGCCTGCAATGCAGGAAACCCAGGTTTGATCCCTGGGTCAGAAAGTTCCCTTGGAGGAAGAAATGGCAACCCACTGCAGTACTCTTGCTTGGGGAATTCCATGGACAGAGGAGCCTGGTGGGCCACAGTCCATGTCGGACATGACTGAGCAACCAACACTTTCACTTCTATTAGAACATGGCAGGATAATACAGGTGACTTCACAGGTGGTGCAGTGGTAAAAGAATCCACCCGCCAATGTATGAGACTCGAGACGTGGGTTTGTTCCCTGGTTCAGGAAGATCCCTTTGAGTAGGAAATGGCAACCCACTCCAGTATTTTTGCCTGGAAAATTCCATGAACAGAGGAGCCTGCCAGGCTCCAGTCCATGGGGTTGTAAAGAGTTAGACACAACTGACTGATGATGTAATATAAATAACCTTTGTATCTCTTTAGTTCAGTGTTTTCAAACTGTTTGGGTCTTGAAATGAATTATATAGGTCTAGCTAACATTTTTTTTAAATGAAGTATAACAAAAAACATAAGTATATTCAGACATGAGGGGAACAGTATTTGTATGTAAAGCTTTTGCTAGCCTTGAAAGTGAAAGTCACTCAGTCCTGTCAAACTCTTTGCGACCCCTTGAATATATAGACCATGGAATTCTCCAGGCCAGAATACTGGAGTGGGTAGTCATTCCTTTCTCCAAGGGATCTTCCCAATCCAAGGATTGGGAAGGGATTTGACCAAGGGATCAAACTCAGGTCTCCCACATTGCGGGCAGATTCTTAACCAGCTGAGCCACCAGGGAAGCCCTTAGTAGCCACAGGGATACATATGTACTAGGTTGTAAAGTAAAATATATTTCTTATTGTGAGTTGTCATCAAAAATGATTTGAAAAATACTGTTGTAGATACAACTTTTGTATATATGTGTTTTGGGGTTGGTCTGCTATCTTAACAGGGAGACTGCAGTCTTTAAGGATACTGTTCCTACTTCCTTTTAGTAACTATCTCCAAATTGCTGGTTTTATTTAAAAATTTCTCTTCAGTGGTTTGCATCTTCTTCACGTGGAGAGTTTAACTCCATATGCTCTTTGTTTGATTTTACACAGGAGTATGGATGCATCATACTACATCATGTTTTGGAGAAGACTATCATGGAGCTCAGGGCTTCCCTGGCAGCTCAGTTGGTAAAGAATCCGCCTACATCACAGGAGACCCCAGTTTGATTCCCCGGTCAGGAAGATCCACTGGAGAAGGGATAGGCTACCCACTCCAGTATTCTTGGACTTCCCTTATGGCTCAGCTGGTAAAGAATCCACCTGCAATGTGGGAGACCTGGGTTCGAACTCTGGGTTGGGAAGATCCCTGGGAGAAGGGAAAGGCTACCCACTCCAGTATTCTAGCCTGGAGAATTCCATGGACGTATAGGCCATGGTGTCGCAAAGAGCCAGACATGACTGAGCGACTTTCACTTTCTATCATGGAGCTTTGATGGCCAAAAAACCAGGAGTATGACCATTCATCTCAGTTCCATGCCTTCAGCAGTTAGTTTTGAGATCATGGGGATCATTCAGAGGAGATCCAGGAAAAGCCCAAGATTTAGGGCCACAATTTGGGAACTAGTTCTGGCTCTGCAGCTTAATGGTCATGGGATCTTAAGCAAAAAAGTCACCTCTTTGAACTTCAGTTTTCTTGTGTTATTTCAGGAAATGCTGATGACAGTGCTAGTCAGTTAGATGGCCAGTGAGTATGAAAAATAACAAAACTGGAAGCAAACATATGTTATCTTCTCCTTTCTGTTAGGTAAGTTTATTCATTCCTTAGAAAAGCCACAAGTTGTTGATCAGGGAAAATGATCCCATGAAATCCATTTTACCTTGTAAAGTATAATACAGTCCAGGGTGTTTAGCTGAAATCATAATAAAGGTGGGTAACACTTTCTGATAGCTTTCCACATGCCAGGCTTAGTGCTTACAGAACCCTAGGAAGCCAGATACTGCTAGTTACTATCTTATAAATCACAAGATCAGAATTAGATTAAGTAACTTATCCATGGTCATATACCTGAGAAATGTCAGACTTAACCACAAAGCCTCACTGCTACTTCTCCTGTAACAGTGACATTAATAAAATATAAGTGTCCGGTATCACTGCAGATTATGTGCCCTTAGGTCATTGCCTTGTTTGTTCTTTGTGGTATTCATTGGTTCAGCTGCTGGCAGTTTGGTTCAGAGGGCAAAGAGAAAGTAAGCTGGTTAAACACCAGTTCCTGACCAAGCAAGTTAGTGACACAAATCCTCAAGCTCTGGTTTTTAATGTTGCTACAGCTGCAGAAATTAAAAAGAAATATTTTCTTTAATTTGAGAAGCATATCTTTTAGGGGCTTCCCCAGTGGCTCAGTTGGTAAAGAATCTGCCTACAATGCAGGATACCCAGGTTTGATCCCTGGGTTGGGAAGATTCGCTGGAGAAGGGAATGGCTACCCACTCCAGTATTCTTGCTGGAGAATCCCATGGACACAGAAGCCTGTTAGGCTATAGTCCATGAGGTCTCAAAGAGAAACGACTGAGTGACTTTCAGTATCTTTTTTGGAGAGGCAAAAAGTGGGGCTTTCAATCACATTTTTGGTGAATTGTTTTTTAATGTGACTTTTTGAGGTAAAGACTTAGAAAAGTAATTTTTAGCCTGTTACTTTGCATGCCCATTTCAGACAGACAGTAAAATCACCCAGATGACAGTTTAGTTCCTATGTAACATTAACAGGAGTTACCCCTGGATCATCAGGCTGTGGAGGATTTCTTGGTCGTCTACTTTTCCAGACTTTTTAAATGACAGAACATTATTTTGAAATGGGATGAAGAAACTTTTTTTAAAGGTAGTAACACGCCCTTCAAAATCTTACCTGTTAACACTCACCTCACCTTTATCTCCAGTTTGTACTTAGTTTTTGGATGTTGATTGGTTTTATTTACACCACTGAGGAGAGACCCATGTCTTGAATTTAGATGCCAAGGACAGTTCTTAATGAACTCTGTGTGTGTGCGCGTGCTTAGTCACTCAGTTATGTCCGACTCTTTGCGATGCATTGGACTGGAGCCCACCAGGCTCCTCTGTCCATGGGGATTCACCAGACAAGAATACTGGAGTGGGATGCCATGCCCTCCTCCAGGGGATCCTCCCGACCTAGATGTCAAACTCACGTTTCCTGTGTCTCCTGCATTTCAGGCGGACCCTTTACTCACTGAGCCATCAGGGAGCTCTTTAGTCTTCTTTTAAGTTGCACATAAAACATGGGAGAAGATAGACTGTGACCCATCCTAACAATAAGCATTTCTCTTCCCATCCTGCTCTGAAGGTCTTCTTTGGTGTATTTAAACGAACCCTTATTGTTGTGTGTTTTAAATGCATTACTTTCAGTACTGCTGAATTGGTTAATATGTTACAGTTTAATGTAAAGTTAAAGTTTCCCAGTTTAATGTCTACATCCCAAGATTCTGGGTCTGTTTCACTGCTCAAGGTAAGGAAATGCAGGGCCCTGCCAGTGCTGTGGAAGATAGAAGTAACTGGATCAATTAACCCTGGCTTTCTGTTCTTCCTGTCAGCAAATCAAGTTAAGTAATATGGCTTATATTTCACTGGTTATTGCATCCAGGCTCAGAATTTTGCTGTTTAGTATTCTGTATTTTGTTACCAACAGTATTTACACAAAGAACACACATTCTGTTATTTCCCATATCTTACAAAGTCCCTCCTGCATGAAACAGAAAGAATCAGTCTCACAAGGATATTAATTGCCCTGGTTTTATTTTCATTCTGTGGTATTCAAACTACCTTCTTATGGTCCTGAGGTAAAAACCAAAGTTTTTGAATAGGGAAACAATAACTAGATTTGTATTGAACACTTTAGAAAATTAAACTTTTTTATGCCATCTTATAATTTTATTATTAATAAAAGAGGCTCAGAAAAATAGCACATTCAAACTTCCTTTGTTGATACACAGTAAAGACCTTTACATTTCCAGATGGTCTGAAATACAAACTTTTTCATTGTGCAAATACTGAAACCTGTTTTGTTAAAACAGGTTGTTTCTAATCATATCAGAGTTATGTTTTACAATTACTGAAAAATTTCAAAAAATACAAAGTCACACCAATTTGATCTTAATCTGCCCTAAAGTTGGTTGAAGAAAGATTAGGCAAATTTTAGTTCTTCTGGGGGCTTTTCTAAGTTTATATGTATTTTTGTCTGGTACTAAAAAGTATAAGATAGCTATCTCCCCCACTTAATATATAAAAGCATTCATTTATTTTGATAAGAGTTGTTCTCAGCTCACCCTTGGTTAAGGTTAATTCATTTATTTATTGAATGGTGGTTCTAGATTTAACCAAATAGCAACTGATCACCTTTCTGTTCTGTGTTTATCCTGTCCTTCCTTTCACTCTCTACTGAATATGTGCTTGATTTGCTATTACACCTATTTTAGGTGTAATATAGACGAATTTCTGTTTCTGGCTCTTAAATTAATGACTGAGCTTCAAATAACTAACCTTGAGAAAAAATAAAGTTTTAAATGTGCACTTCAAAAATGGAGTCATTAGACTTGCTGAAGTTATAACTGGACTTTCTAAGGCAGTGTTGCTTTTGGGGTAAATGAGGAAATGGATACTCTGTTGAAAGCAAAAATGTTAGAGAAACTAAGAACTGAATAATAAAAATTCTGATATGTTTCTATTTTTTTTATAACATTTGCTCTTGGAAAACTAGGGAGCAGTATCCCCCCTACATCCACTCTTCAGGTATTTAGGTCTAGTGAGAGTAGTGGTTTTCCTCTGCACTGAATGTCTTTGTTTACACCATAACAAGGACTGCTCTGCATGGATGTGAGGGAGCTATACCAGTAGTTTTTAACTAATGCATTAGTGAAAATTAATGAGAAAAATGGCAAAACTCAAGACAATTAACATTTTCTGAGGTACTCCCAAAGTTGAGAGCTCAGAGTGACCATAGATACAGACTTTAGATTGTGATTCATAATCATGACCCCTGGTGATGGGAGTTTTGGTGGAACAATGTACTACACTGTGGTGAATTTCACTGAATAAAAAGGGAGAGTTACAAAATGCTTCTTAAGGGTTAAACCAGATAAAGAAATAGGAATAAGCACGTGAAAATATTTTAAGGAAAGTTTTACAGAATCTTTTAAGTCCATATTTCTGACCCTCAGTTAAGGTCTCTCTAGCCTACCCACTACTTGACCACAGTTGTGGTTTTCCAAAGAGCCTGTGGGCAGTTCAGATCGTAGTTAGGCCAGACTGCTATGGATGGGAAGTGGACTGCGATTTACCTGCCCTAGTCCATTCCTAAGAAAATGTTTTTCTATATACAGTGACTCAGAGATTACAAGCAATTCTCCTGTAAGTAATAGTTAAGCTTGCTTGGAACTAGGAGTATAGTGAAATCTGCTGTGAACATGTTTGTGAAAATGGTCGTTTATACAGATACAATGGACTGGACCACGATGAAACAGGATACCGGGTGAACTGCTTCGGAACTAAGGCTGGGCAGGAAGAAAGAATAGGACATAGAGTGACTGGGTCTACAATGGCTGTGCTTTTATCAGCATATACTTCAACTTTCATTAAAGCACCTGCCTTCTGATACTTAAGACTCTAAACCTTCCAAGGGTAAGTTTGTCCTTAGTAATCAAACAGAACCTCAGCTGATGCCACCCACAGAAAAGTGAAAAAATGAAAGACTGCTTTACTGATGGTATAGAGCTTTCTGTAACTTTGCCAGAAAGTATTCTGGGTTAAATCATGTTAAGAAATACTGGGTAAGTATTGCACATCTGTTCGAGGGTTAATTAGATTTTTCCCTCATTCAAGTAGACGTTTCCAGGTAATTGCAGGAATACGACTGCCAGTTGCCCAAGGAGTATCCTCCCCTTGGCTTCTTTCAGGCAGCATGTGAATACAGTGCATTGTGATAGGAATGTGTGAAGACTTAGGCCTGAAGACAAAATGAAGTATAATGTCTGAAATACTGTTGGACAGTCCCGTGGTTTATAAGATGGGAAGAGAATTTTCTGTTTCTACAGAGGGTGGACTTAGCAAATATCTCGTCCTGCTACTTTCCCCCAAAAATTCAATAATGAAATTGGAGGGTGTCCATGATTTTGTATGAAGAAAAAGAACTGAGAACTACATTTTAGCCTCAAGTGGAGAGAACAAGTACCAAGTTTCTCTGTGATTTCATCAAAGAAAACTGAGTTCTCAAATCTTATTCTACCTTTCTAAAGACAAAACTAGTCTTGTTTCTAGTGCTATATTCCACAACAGAAAATTCCCCCCTGCCAGTGTTCTATTTAAAAACCAACCCCAAATCACAACCCAGTTTACATGCTATCCTTTATCTACATATAGAAATCTCACAGCCAGCAAGGCAACTCATACATAAAAGGCTTTCCAAACAAATAAACCCAATCCCTACTGACAATTATCCCTAACTGTTATTCTAAGTTTTGGTATCAATTTCAGACTCAATAGTTTCTAAAGTTTTCCATATATTACCAATTGCTGCAAATCCAAGATATTAAATAGACACTTAATGTATAAAAATGTGGTTGGTCCTTACCATCTGTCTAAAGTTGGCTGTCAAGGGTTAACTTTGCAAACACAATGTCTTTGTATGTGAGTGACAACATAAACTCCTTTCCACTAAGGCAGTAAGTTGCAAAACTGGTGTCTCAAGGCCACTGAAGTGGCATCGTAACTTCAGTCAAGCATTAAGAAGTTCATCATCTGAGTGTCCAATAGCATCTGGGTTTGAAAGTGGATCCAAGTCTGCAAATAGACTGAACCAGGCTGACATGTCTTGGTTACCACTGTTGGGAGCTAGTAAAAAAGAAAAAAAAAACAACACATTGAAGAGTCCCAGATTTTTTAAAAATCACATCATTGTACCACATTTATGATTTTAAAGTAGATGCTGCTTCTTTTGAATCAAATTTAAGACAACTGACAAGAATAAACATCGATTATGTCTCCTTGAGGATAATTGTGAAAAGCTAATTGCATGTTGCTCTGAGAAGGACTTGATTAAAAGTGAAAAGGCAAGAAGTAATAGACTCAGATAAGGCTCAAGGTTAAAAGTAACCTTTGTTCCTACACTTGAAAACTTAGTGCTTGGAATACATATTTATTATCAAAGTAATCTTAAAATACTAGATGTAGGGGGAAAAACAATCCCCTAATCCTGTCACTCAACAGTTGTCATTTTCATTTACAGTTGTTTTGTCTTTTCCATGTGTACTTTACAAATTTTTGATAAATATATTATGGAGTGAATTATGTCTCAGGTACAACTTCCCTGTTAACCAACTCTCCTTGTGGAGAATGGAAAATTGCATATATGGATAATCTACAAGTAATGGGCAGATAGTCAAGAATAATACATTTATGCTGAAGGCTGGGACTAGTGAAAAGACTGTTCAGTGGCATAGACAGTGGGTCATCTCAGAAGGCCAGGGGGTCCAGAAAGCAGGGCTGAGACCCAGGGGACAATCTGAAGATCACATATGAGACCAGAGATGCAGTGGACAGAGGACGGAAGGCAATCCAACTCACAAGGCTAAAGCAACCCTCTCTTAAAAATCATGGCGATCACTTCACACAGATGAGGGGGCTGGAGCCTGGGCTGTGGGGATCCCAAGCCTCAGGGATCCAGACAGAGCGAAAGGCAGCCTTGTGTATCCAGTTCTGTTTCTGGGAACCCCAAGGTAGTGTCAGTGATGCCCACACAAAATTCTGGCTCTGAGTCCTGGGTGTACTACCTACTAATAAGTAATAATGAGCAAGTCATTTAACCTTGGGTCCCCTTGCTTCATTTGTAAAGATCATATAATTTATTATTAAACCAGGATACTTGAGAGGAAGTGGGGTGGGGTGGGGGGAGGCTATTAATAATTAAACTTGAAGAACAGTGTTAAGCAGGATATGTGATCGTTTCATTAACACCTAAACTCCCTCAAACAGCTGTTGAGAGGTTCTGATGAGCATACGAAAATCGTACAGCATTCTACAAATGTGGCATGGTTTTATATTTATCTGTCACAATGGGAAATGAAGGTCTTAATTACGTTATTTTCATGGGGGCTTTCCTTGGGCACTTTTCTTGCCTACAGAGATTCTTAAGAGGACAACAACTAGAGGGTGAATGAGCGAGTCAGGCGGCACTAGCGGTAAAGAATCCACCTGCCAGTGCAGGAGGCATAAGAGACGTGGGTTCGATTCCCTAGGTTGGGAAGATCCCCTGGAGGAGGGCACGGCAACCCACTCCAGTATTCTTGCCTGGAGAATCCCTTGGACAGAGGAGCCTGCTGGGCTGTGGGTGGCACAGAGTCAGACATGACCACAGCGACTTAGCATGTACACATGTATACAGGAAAAGAGCCTAAATAACGAATTTTCATATAGTAAAAGCAACCATAAAAATACCAACATCAAGAAACAGAGCATGACCACTCCTTAGAAGCTGGCACCCTTCCAGGCACTACTCACACCACCCTTACCCAACCCCTCACCCAGCATCCCAGATAAAATAAATACCATTTGGGGCTGTTAGCAACAGTGCTGTCAAAACATCCTTTTGCATCCATTTCAGTCAACAGGTGAATGCACTTCTGTTGGAAATGTACTTGGAGTGGAAAGGTACATGCATCTTGTGGTGCGTGTATTTCAGTTTTAGCAGAAACCGCCAGTTTTCCAAATGGTAATAATAATTTACACTCCCACAAGCAGTGTCCAAGCTCTTCCATATCCTTGTTAGCATGAGCGGTTTTCAGTTTTTATTTAAGCTGTTCTGATAGGTGGGTGATGGTATTATTGCATTTTTGGTTTTAGTTTGCATTTCCTTAAGGTGGATCAGCTAGTAAAGAACTCACCTGCAATGTGGGAGATCTGGGTTCAATCCCTGGGTTGAGAAGATCCCCTGGAGAAGGGAATGGCTACCCACTCCAGTATTCTGGCCTGGAGAATTCCATGGACTATATATAGTCCATTGGGTTGCAAAGAGTCAGACATGACTGAGCGACTCACTTCACTTCACTAATGACTAATGAAGTGGGGGGTACTTAATGAGTGAATTTTAAAATTGTTAAGAATTTTATTAAAATTCTAAGGCTTAATTTTGTTGTAGCTTTTTGCTGAAAGCTTTTCCTCTCTATTTTCCCCCCACTAAGCCTCAAGGATTACAGCCAAATAGCAGTGCTCCCAGTATCTCAGCTTTTCTGTGTTCAGCGGTGAAATTTACTCACTTTTTAAATGATTAAACACAATTAAATTTTAGTGAGTTGAAAAAGAGAAGACTAAATTCAGAAGACTGAATCCCTAAGGGTGTCTGTGTTCAGAATTGGCTGCTGTGAATCTGTGATTTGCTTGGAATTGACAGATTCCCCAACTGATTTATCCTAAAGTATTAGGAAGAATAAAATAGGATTCCATGAGTCCACAATGATACATATCAACAAGTAAGTAAAACTGAGGACAAGACAAAGCTTTTCTGTACAGTAGAACGCCAGCTAGTAAATGCAGAAGGAATGACGAAACAGAACTATCATCTGGCAACAACCATAGTAACAGACGTTTCAACCACAGTAACAGGTTTCATGCAGCAATTATCAAGGAATGCTGAGTTAGTGGGTGAAACTTTGATCATCAGGAACAACCCATTCTCACAGTTTCAAAATATTTTTCCACATGGTAATTATTCATCACAAAGGAATAAATAGAATAGTAATTGGATAGTGAATAAACCTGGCAGACACCACCTTAACCAAGTGACTGAAGTTAATAACATCGTAAGCAATGGGGCAAAAGAGGCACTGTGTGCCCCCTGGTGTGGTTTGCTAAGAACACACAACGTCGTTCCTGTGCTGCTAGTCCTGACAAAATGCATAACCCGAGTCTATGAGACAGCGTCAGATAGACTCAACTCGAGGAATATTCTACAAAATAAACCACACACACAGCCACAACAATGGAAGGCAAAGATTGAGAAACTGTCCCAGATTAAGAGGCTAAAGAGACGTGACAACAAACACAGTATGATCCTGGATTGGATCCTGGATTGGTCTAGGAAAATAATCGTTTTCTCTTGTTATAAAATACATTATTTAATTTATAACACTACTCTTTTTATAACAACTGAAAGAATCTGAATAAGATCTACAGATTGGATAACAGTAGTAAGGTAATGTTTAATTTCCAATTTTTATCACTAAATTGTGATTATGTAAAAAGATGTCCTTTTTAGGAAACAGATGCTAACGTTTTTAGGGGTGAAGGGCATTATGTCTGCTTCTTAAGTGTCAGAATAATTTCAGTTCACAAGAAATTACATATACCACACACACAGAATAAGGCAAACATGGTAACATTTTTTGAAATCTAGGTGGGAAAATATGAGAATATTTGGTAGTATTTTTGCAAGCTTTTTTTGTAGGTCTAAATGGTTTCTAAATTTTAAAATATTGATACTACAAAGATTTAGATGTCAGCCTGAAAGTGCTCCCACTGGTCAACATGGGGACAGTTTGAGAACCAAAATGATTAAGTACAGTAGTGATTATAAACCACAGAAAAAGTATGAATCCATTCTAACAGTGAATACATATGTAAATAGGGAATAAAAGATAGTTTTCTGCTTACAGCAGAAGGGATAGGCCACTCACTCTAGTGTTCTTGGGTTTCCCTGGTGGCTCAGATGGTAAAGAATCTGCCTGCAATTTGGGAGACCTGGGTTCAATCCCTGGGTTGGGAAGATCCCCCTGGAGGACATGGCAACCCACTCAAGTATTCTTGCCTAGAGAATCCCCATGGACAGAGGAGCCTGGAAGGCTACAGTCCATGGGGTCACAAGAGCCAGACACAACTGAGTGACTAAGCACACACAGAATTGGGCAGGTCAGTCAGGCAGTTTAGTCGCTCAGTCGTGTCTGACTCTTTGCGACCCCATGAATTGCAGCATGCCAGGCCTCCCTGTCCATCACCAACTCCCAGAGTTCACTCAAGCTCATGTCCATTGAGTCGGTGATGCCATCCAGCCATCTCATCCTCGGTCGTCCCCTTCTCCTCCTGCCCTCAATCCCTCCCAGCATCAGGGTCTTTTCAAATGAGTCAGCTCTTTGCATCAGGTGGCCAAAGTACTGGAGGTTCAGCTTCAACATCAGTCCTTTCAATGAACACCCAGGACTGATCTCCCTTAGAATGGACTGGTTGGATCTCCTTGCAGTCCAAGGGACTCTCAAGAGTCTTCTCCAATACCACGGTTCAAAAGCATCAATTCTTTGGCGCTCAGCTTTCTTCACAGTCCAACTCTCACATCCATACATGACCACTGGAAAAACGATAGCCTTGACTAGATGGACCTTTGTTGGCAAATTAATGTCTCTGCTTTTTAATATGCTGTCTAGGTTGGTCATAACTTTCCTTTCAAGGTGTTAAGTGTCTTTTAATTTCATGGCTGCAGTCACCATATGCAGTGATTTTGGAGCCCAGAAAAATAGTCAGTCACTGTTTACCCATCTATTTGCCATGAAGTGATGGGACCAGATGCCATGATCTTAGGTGGAAGAAGCCAGTTGTATGGCATGTGAATTATATGTCAGCGCTGCTGCTAAGTCGCTTCAGTCGTGTCTGACTCTGCAACCCCATAGATGGCAGGCTACCAGGCTCTCCCATCCCTGGGATTCTCCAGGCAAGAACACTGGAGTGGGTTGCCATTTCCTTCTCCGATATATGTCAATAAAGCTGTTTAAAAAAATGTGATTAACGGATGAGTGGATAAACAAAATGTGGTATATCCATACAATGAAATATTATTCAGCTTTAAAAAGGAAGGAAATCCTGTCACATACTACAACATGGATGAACTTTGAGGACATTATGCTAAGTGAAATTAGCCAAATACAAGAAGACAAGTACTGGCAGGACTCTGTTTATATGAGGTGTGTAAGGTAGTCAGATTCATAGAAACAGAAAGTAAAATGGTGGTTACCAGGGGCTGGGAAGAGAGAATAGGAAGTTACTGTTTAATGGGTACGAAGTTTCACATTTTTCACAGCAATGTGCATATACTCTACTGAACCATACACTTAAAAATGGCTAGGATGCTAGATTTTTGTCTGTGTTTTTACTACAATTTAAAAAAAAGTGTGGAGAGAGTTCTAGGGTTGGAAAATTATCACTTTTCACCTGTAACAGGACAGACTAAATCAGACAAAAAGCAAAAATGGATGCTAAACCCAAGTGGAAATTCTGACAAAGAGAAAAGAGCAGGATGTGCACAAGGTTTCACAGTGTCTTCCCACAGACTGCTCAGTAATTGTCAGGGAGGACAGAACAAAACAGTGATCATATAGGAGAGAAGCTGGGCAACACCCTGGGTGAGTGGCCAACGTAACACCCCTAAGGCAGAGAGGGGCAGCTCTGAGCTGTGAAACGCCGGAAAAGGAACAGCACCTATGTGTACTCCAGTCAGGACAATCTGACTAGATATTCAGGAAAACTAACAACCTAAATTTAATTACAAGGAGACCTCAAATCAAACTGCATAAGGAGCCTTCTATTAAAAACAACAGTGGAGCAGAGGGACGATATTCTTCTAAGATGCCCATGTCCAAAAAAGTCAAAAGTTGTGGAAACATTTCAGATTAAAAGAGTCTAATGAAATAGGGCAACTGAATACAGCACATGACCACAGACTCCCCCCGCCCCCTGGCCTGCCAGGCAGACTCAGGACAGTGCTATAAAGGACATTACTGGGTCAACTCAAACACAAGATACGAATACTTAGTAGATTATAGAACAGTGTGTTAACATTTCCTGACATTACAACCATGTTGTGGTTGTGCAAGAGAATATACCTGTTCTCAGGAAACACAAGCTGCAGCGTTTAGGAGGAAAGGGTCATGGTGCATGTAACTTACCCACAAGTGGTTCAGAAAAAACAACACATGCATTACACACACGCCTGTATAAAGCAAATGGGATAAAATGCTAACAGTAGGGAAATCTGCATGATGTTCTTTGTGCCATTTTCATTTATGAAATATTTCTGTGTGTCTGAAATTCTGTCCAGTTAAAAAGCTAAGTCAACGTCAGTGGCTAGGATTAGTACGTATAAGATCCTGTAAGACAGGGAATGGGTCTATTTTCTACGTATATCCTACATGGTAATTACAACATGAACCAGCTCTGCAGACAAAATACAGTAAGTACTCAATATACGTTAGCAATTACTATGTACCAGGTCCTATGCTACAAGCCCGAGTGCATTCTCTGTCAACAGGCATCTTGTGCACAGAGAACATGTTCTATTCTAATGGTATTATCCATTATCAATAAACTTTAACACAAAACACAGAGGACTGAAGTAGAGGATACAGTTTACCATGGCAAGCCCACAAAGTCTAGTCATTACTTTCCACAAGTGAGGGACAGCCAAAGACAGCTTTCATTTTAATTCATTATTAACAAAATACTTTTCTGGACAATATGAGGCAAAGGCTATAAAATGATTCTTTTCTAAATTTACTTGAATTTGACTTATTATGATGGCAGATAATGTAAATAAGTAACTTACATTTTGTTAATTTCTTTGGACTCTGTGAAGGCACTGGCTGGTTATCAATGTGTGAAAGAGGAAATTCTAATCCACCATGGGAGGCCCAGCCTGGGGAGAGAAATAATGAATAACACATTGTTAATCAAATGGGAAGTAGCAACAGAAAAACAGGGGAAAAATATCTAATAAAAGTCCTCCAATCTTTGTACCAGGGTAATATTCCATAATATAATTAGGGTTTGGGAGACCTGTTAGGTGGAGTCACAGTAACCCAGGAAACCTAATGAGGTTCTAAATGGAAGAGCAGTGGGATATTTGAGACACATCTTAGAAAGGTAATTGATAGGACTTAGGAACCATTATGGAAGTGGGGAACAATATGATTCCTAAGGCGTCGAGCTGGACACAGAATGGTGGAACAGCAGGTGAGTGGAGAGACTCCCTGACATGTAAACAAAGCAGGTGGCCCTTTCCTGCTCCCAGCTTTCCACACAGCCCTGCACTCCCATCACCTTGCCCGGAAGGCTGTCATGGAACCAGCTCTGGAGTTGTTCCCTTTTCTTGTGTCATCTCTGAGCTCACAGGAAGAGAACGCATCAAGTTTTGCTAGGTGGAAGAAACAGTGTCACCTGCCCTAGGCAGGGATAACTTAGCAGATCAAGAATTTTAAACAAGACACAGTTTTCTACATAGGGAAGATACCTGGGAGAGTCAATGAAGAAAATATGGGGCTTATGGGAGGTGGCAGGAAAACAGCCTTTGTTTCACTCTTATTGACAGACTCCAGTGATATCTGTTGTTTTTCTTGTTGACTGGTATGACTGAAGATTTTATCTAGCAGTAATGACGGAGAAGGCAGTGGCAACCCACTCCAGTACTCTTGCCTGGAAAATCCCATGGACGGAGGAGCCTGGTAGGCTGCAGTCCATGGGGTCGCTGAAGAGTCAGACACGACTGAGCGACTTCACTTTCACTTTTCACTTTCATGCATTGGAGAAGGAAATGGCAACCCACTTCAGTGTTTTTGCCTGGAGAATCCCAGGGACAGTGGAGCCTGGTGGGCTGCTGTCTATGGGGTTGCACAGACTCAGACACAACTGAAGCGACTTAGGAGCAGCAGCAGCAGTACTGAAGCTAACTTAGTGTCCTTGTTGATTTCAGCATCCACATGTACCTAGTTTTGCTTCACAAATATACAGCAATTCAGGGGTGTCCAAATGATGCACAGACACTTACTGTTGAAAGCTCCAGCAGCATGAAGGCCAAGGTCAAAGAGCTGTGAAGGAAGGAATCCTGCGGAGTGAGCAGGAGGCTCAGAGCCCCCAGAAGGCTCCTGGCATGTGAGACCGGCTTTGGGGCTTCCAAAGACAGCCTGGCATTCCTGGGAAGATTCACCAGCACTCCAACAACCAGGACTTAGGAGGCTGTTCAGAAACGAGAATTCCTTCTCAAAATCATCTTCCAATGAATCTACTGGCAAATCTTTTGCAACTGTTGAGTGAACATAAAAACAAAATGGCTTTTATCTTTTCAAGGAAATAAGAGTAGGATATATGGCAAATCAAGTCTGTTTCATTCTCATATTTTATTAACATAATTTTAACAAAGTGATTAGAAGTTTATGTGAAGATAATTTCTAATTAGGTAGGCTACATATCAAAATTCTTAAATTCTTAAAGAATTCTTAAAGAAATTTGTGGAAAATTCTTAAAGAAATGGGAATATCAGACCACATTACCTGCCTCCTGAGAAATCTGTATGCAGGTCAAGAAGCAATAGTTAGAACCAGATGTGGAACAACAGACTGGTTCCAAATTGGTGAGGGAGTATGTCAAGGCTGTATATTGTCACCCTGCTTATTTAACTTATATGCAGAGTACATCATGAAAAATGAGCACAAGCTGGAATCAAGACTGCCAGGAGAAATATCAATATCCTCAGATATGTAGATGACACCACCCTTATGGCAGAAAGTGAAGAGGAACTAAACAGCCTCTTGATGAAAGTGAAAGAGGAGAGTGAAAAAGCTCACTTAAAATTCAACATTCAAAAAACAAAGATCATGGCATCTGGTCCCATCACTTCCTGATAAATAGATGGGGAAACAATGGAAACAGTGACAGACTTTATTTCCCTGGACTCCAAAATCACTGCAGATGGTGACTGCAGCCAGGCAATTAAAAGATGCTTACTCCTTGGAAGAAAAGCTATGACCAACCTAGACAGCATATTAAAAAGCAGAGATATTACTTTGCTGACAAAGGTCCATCTAGTCAAAGCTATTGTTTTTCCAGTAGTCATATGGATATGAGAGTTGGACTATAAAGAAAGCTGAGCGGTGAAGAACTGATGCTTTTGAACTGTGGTGCTGGAGAAGACTCTTGAGAGTACCTCGGATTACAAGGAGATCAAACCAGTCAATCGTAAAGGATATCAGTCCTGAATATTCACTGGAAGGACTGATGCTGAAGCTCCAATAGTTTGGCCACCTGACGTGAAGAACTGACTCACTGAAAAGACCCTGATGCTGGATAAAACTGAAGGCAGAAGGAGAAGGGGACAAAAGAGGATGAGATGGTTGGGTGGCATCACCGACTCGATGGATATGAGTTTGAGCAAGCTCCGGGAGTTGGTGATGGATAGGGAAGCCTGGCGTGCTGCAGTCCATGGGGTCTCAAAGAGTTGGACATGACTGAGTGACTGAACTGAAAGATCAAAATGACATTTCACAATGAAATTAATAGCTATAAATACTTATGTATAAAATAACTAAGCAAACACCTGTGTGAGACAGAAACTACAGGAAACGTGAGGAAAAACAGAAGCTAATAATAGGAGACTATAATATACCAAGTTAAAAAACAGGCCAAGAGGACAGAAGTAAAGACATAAAATATCTAAACAACATAATCAACAAGTAGTTTTTTTTTTCCCCCAGGCATGTGAGATCTTAGTTCTCCAACCAGGGATCAGACCTGCACCCCTTGCACTGGGCATACAAAGTTTTAACCACTAGACTGCCGGGGAGGTTCTACTGTGGTTGTTTTTGAATATATACAAACCCTAATTAAAATATACCTTCTTTTGAAGCACAAACTGAAAATTCATGGAAATTAGTAACTAAGGCACACACACAAATCAGTTTCTTAAAATAGAAATATTACAAACAACATGCTCTGATTATAATGAAATAAAATGAGACAATTCTTGGAGAAGGGAATGGAAACCCACTCCAGTATTCTTGCTTGGGAAATCTCATGGACAGTGGAGCCTGGCGGGCCACAGTCCATGGGGTCACAAAAGAGTCAGACATGACTTAGCAACTCAGCAACAACCACAATTGATTATAGGCAGGTCTTTCAACTGTCGGAGGATGGGGGCCCAGAACCCTCACTGAGTTCAAGTATCAACTGTATTTGGTCTTGTGACTCCTATATTTATGTATGAAACAGACTTACTAAATTAGTACCTTGAATAAAGTTTGACTAAGGGAAAAAAATGAGACCATTTTTTAATGAAACCAGAAACTAAAGGGCTCTTCTGCCTGCACGTTCTTAATACCTTCTTTTAAACAACTCCTGGTTGAAAGATGAATGTAATTTCTGAAGAATAGTGATAAAGAAGACATTTCATATCATAATCATGGGGTATTTAAATAATAATTAATAGAAAAATGACTACATTTATCAATAAAAATCAGAGAGGCTTCTGGCATGACAGAATGATGAGGTCTAGGGACCTGCATATCAATTTTTAAGTAACTGGTGAAAATTATTTTAAAATCTCTGGAAATTTTCCAAGGACATACTTCAAATGAAGAAACATTTACACAAGAAAATCTATTACAGTTCAGAAAGAATGAAAGACTATGGTATTTGAACTAAGAACCATTCCTTTCCACCCCCCCTTTCTCAGTTCACCAAGATGAAAACTTGCTCTAGTCTGGTGAGAGTCAGGGAGGGGGCCAGGGAATAATTGCAAACAAGCAAGAGAGAATTTGGAGGGCAATAGAAATATTCTAATTCTCAACTGCGATGGCTGCCCAGCTCTATAAATACACTAAAAGCCACTGAATTTTACACTTACAATGGGTGAATCTTATGGTATTTAAATTATATCCCAATAAAACCGTTAAAAAAAAATCAAAAGAGACTTTGTACAACTCTATGCAAATAAATCTGAAAACCCAGGCAAAATGAATAATCTCTGAGAACAATATAACTTACTAAAATTGGTCCCAGGACAGGTAAAAAGGTTAAACTGATCAATTTCCACAAAGAAGAAAACTAAAGAAAATCACAGGGTGAGATATTTTCACAGGGAAATTAATATCAACATAAACATAGTAAATAAAATATCAACAGACAATGCACGATGACAAAGCTGGATTTATAACTGGAATCCTATTAATATAGCTCACCATCTTAATGTATTTAAGAGCAAACATCAAATAATCACTGGTATAGATGCTGAAAATGCTGTTGGCAAAATTCAACAAGGAGTGGGTATGCAACCATTCCTAATAAAATCTCTTGAGAAAACAGTAATGTGCGGATACTTAACATTATAAAATATATACCTCAGTCTAAAAGCTAGCATCTTAATTCAGAAACAGGCACTGACACCAAGATCAGGAAATGCTTGCTGTTATTTCACATTGTTGTGGAGGTAGAAACCAATTCAATTTTAAAAAAGAAATTAATTACAGTCACAGGAGTTGTTAAAGAAAAAACTAGACTATCTGTGTTTGTAGAAGACATGATGGTTTAACTGGAAAGTTCCAGAAAATCACTCATAAAACTAACTCAAAGTATAAACAAATTTAGCAAGGTAGCAGGATACAAAACTAATATGCAAAAATCAATAGCACTTACATACACAAAATAGTAACCAATTAAAGATGAAATGGAAAGAAAATGTCATTTATAATCACAATAAAAGAGAATATTGAGATGATCTTAACTAGAAATGTTCAAAACCTACATAAAAAGACTATATATGAAAGCTATACAAGTAAACTTTAACAGAAAGATTCCCCTTGTTTGACATCATCAACCTGTCAGTTTTCAGATTTAATGTGATCACAAAGTATCAATGAAACTTTCTTACAGAGCTAGACAATAAGTCTTTAAATAAAAAATGTGGCAATGGTGCATTGACACATCTATAAGCTATAAAGGAAGTCTAGAAATAGACTCAATTACATATAGAAATCTAGCGTAAGAGTGGAAGTTAATCTCAAATTACTGGGGCAAAGATGGCATTTAAAAAAATAAAGGATAGCCATTTGGAAAAATATAACATTCAATCCATTGTTCCAATACCATTTACGTGAATAAACTCCAAATGAATTGGAGATCTAAACTTTAAAAAAAAACAAAACTATATAAATACTAGTAGAAAGCAGTAGCAGTAGCAGCAGAAAGCATAAATGAACTCCTCACAATGGCACCCCACTCCAGTGTTCTTGCCTGGAGAATCCCAGGGACGGGGGAGCCTGATGGGCTGCTGTCTGTGGGGTCGCACAGAGTCCGACATGACTGAAGCGACTTAGCAGCAGCAGCAGCAACCTGGGCTTTGCATAGGACATAAATCCAGATCCAATAAAACAAAAGATTAATAAATTTGACCTATATAAAATGTTTAAAATTTTTTCATGGCAAAAAACAACTATAAGAATAGTCAAGACAAATAAGAAACTGGGAGAAAACGTATGCAACATAATTGCTTGGAAGAAATGTTCAGCGTAGTATTCACTGAGTGCCTACACTGATAGGTGGTAGAGATACATGAGACAGTAAGATAAACAATAGTCTGCATGTCCTCACAGATACAGATGCATCCCACAGGGCCGAAACATACATAATAAACAATTTTCCACTATGACATGCTATGAAGTAAAAGTGCACGACTGCATTCCTGTGTAAAGACCTATCAGATTTTCATGTTATGAAAATGAATATATAAATAAAAACTAAAGAATTTTAAATAATAAATTATCTATGTATATAGTGAAATTATAATATACCATTTTCAGAGTCAGAAAACTGAGGTGCTACAAATTCTTTTATTCGAGAATGTTTTTCCTTATGATCTTCAGTTGCTGAAACAAAAGCACATGAAAGATTAAGTTGAAGAAGAAAAAATTTAGCACGCTTATTTACTATAGTAGTTTATAATAATTTAAACCCAACTGTTCAGCTGACGAAATCAGATTATAATCCATATATGTAAAATTTAAAGATCTATAGATAAAAATTACATATGTATAAATATAACAAATAATTTTATAATATCCACAAATATTCAGGTCCTCTGTTATATCCATGCCCTCTTTAAAGTTTTCACATTCCATGTAATTGGCACAGTGGCTATGGAAAACAATACGGAGGTTCCTCAAAAAAACAAAAAATAGAACTACCATATGATCCAACAATGCCACTTCTGAGTACTTATCCAAAAAATAAAAACAAAAACACTATTTCAAAAGGATATATGACCCCCCATTCACTGCAGCATTATTTACAATAGCCAAGACACTGAAAGAAAGTAAGTGTCCATCAATGGGTGAAAAAAGAAAATGTAGTTCATGTATGCAATGGAACATTATTCAGCCATAAAAAGAATAAAATCTTAACATTTATGACAACATGGATGGATAGTGAAGGCATTATGCTAAGTGAAATGGGTCAGACAAAGACACATACTGTACCATCTCACTTATACGTGGTATATAAAGAACAAACGATACCTGAGCTCATAGATTTAGAGAACAGTGGTGGTTGCCAAAGGCTGAGGTGGGGGCACAATGAGTGAAGGAAGTTAAAAAGTACAAACTATCAATTATAAAATAAACAAGTCATGGGGATGTAATGTACAGAATGTTGATTATAGTTAGTACTTTGTTACTACTGTTCAATACCCAAGTGTCAGACTCTTTGCAACTCCAAGGACTGCTGCAGATCAGGTTTCCCTGTCCTTCACTATCTCCCTAAGTTTGCTCAGATTCATGTCTATTGAGTCAGTGATGCTATTTATAACCATCTCATCCTCTGCCACCCTCTTCTTTTGCATAAAATCATACCCAGCACAAGGGTCTTTTCTGATGAGTTGGCTCTTCACATCAGGTGGCCAAAGTATTGGAGCTTCAGTTTCAGCACCAGTCCTTCCGAAGAATATTCAGGATTTATTTCCTTTAGGATTGACTGGTTTGATCTCCTTGCAATACAAGGGACTCTCAATCAAGAGTCTCCTCCAGCACCACAGTTAGAAAGCATCAATTCTTTGGTGGTTACCTTCTTTATGGTCCAACTCTCACATCTGTATGTGACTACTGGAAAAATGATAGCTTTAACAATATGGATCTTTGTCAGCAAAGGGATGTCTTTGCTTTTTAATATGCTGTCTAGGTCTGTCACAGCTGTCATCCCAAGTAGCAAGCATCTTTTAATTTCAAGGCTGCAGTCACTGTGTGCAGTGATTTTGGAGCCCAAGAAAAGAAAATCTGTCACTGCTTCCATTTTTTCCCCTTCTATTTGCCATGAAATGATGGGACTGGATGCCATGATCTTAGTTTTCTGATGCTGAATTTTAAGCCACCTTTTTCACTCTTCTCTTTCACCCGCATCCAGAGGCTTTTTAGTTCCTCTTCACTTTATGCCATTAGAGTGGTATCATCTGAGGTTGTTGATCTTTCTCCTGGCAATCTTCATTCCAGCTTGTGCTGCATCCAGCCCAGCATTTTGCATGATGTACTCTGCATGTAAGTTAAATAAGGAGGGTGACAATATACAGCCTTGATGTACTCCTTTCCCAATTCTGAACCAGTCCTTTATTCCACGTCCGGTTCCAACTCTTGCTTCTTGACCTGCATACAGGTTTCTCAGAGACAGGGAAGGTAGTCTGGTATTCCCATCTCTCTAAGCATTTTCCACAGTTTGTTAATATAGACAGTCAAAGGCTTCTGCATAGTCAATGGAGCAGATGTAGGTGTTTTGCTGGAATCCCCTTGCTTTCTCTATGATCCAGTGAATGCTGGAAATTTGGTCTCTTGTTCCTCTTCCTTTTCTAAACCCAGCTTATACAGTTAGTAATACTTTCAAATCCTGCATATTTGAAAGCTGCTAAGAGAATAAATCTTAAAAGTTTCCATCACAAGAAAAAAATGGTAACTGTGTATGAGGATGGATATTAACTAGACTTATTGTGGTGATCATTTTGTAATATATACATATAGCAAATCATGTTGTACACCTGAAACTAATATAGTTACATGTCAATTATACCTCAGTATAAGTAACAAGTGTACAACATAGTGATACGCAATTTTTTGCTTATGCTCCACTTATAATCATTATAAAATACTGACTATATTCCCTGTAGTTTATTTTATACGTAATTGTTTGCATCTCTTAATCCCTTAGCCCTATTTTGTCCCTCTTCCCCTCCTTGTCCCTGATGGTAACTACTAGTTTTCTCTATATCAGTAATTCTGGGTTTTTTGTTGTTGTTATGTTCAATAGTTTGTTTTAGTTTTTAGAGTCCTCATATAAGAGACATTATATAGTATTCGTCTTTCTCTGACCTATTTCACTTAGTTCATCCGTGTTGCTGGAAATAGCAAATTTTCATTCTTTTTTATGACTGAATAGTACTCCTATATGCACACCACATATTCTTTCTCTATTTTCATCTGTTGATGGACACTTATTGCTATGAACAATGGGATTCATGTATCTTTTCCAGTTATTGTTTTGGGGATTTTTTTCGGATATATATACCCATGAGTGGAACTGCTTGCTCATATGGTAATTTTATTTTTAGTTTTTGAGAAACCTCTATACTGGTTTTCATTGTGCCTGCACCAATTTACATTCCCACTGGCAGTGTAAGAAGGTTCCCATTGCTACACATTTTCACAGGTATTTATTATTTGTAGTCTTTGTGGTGACAGCCATTCTGACAGGTGTGAGATGATATCTCATAGTAGTTGTATTTATTTTTAAACAGTTATTTGGCTGTTTCAAGGCCTTAGCTGGTGCACACATGACTGTCAATCTTCACTGCAGCACGTGGAATCTTTAGTTGTTGCATGTGGGGTATAGTTCCCTGACCCAATAGTGAAACCAAGCCCCCTGCATTGGGAGCAGAAAGTCTTAGACGCTGGATCACCAGGGAAGTCCCTCATAGTTTTAATTTGCATTTCTCTGATGATTAATGGTGTTGAGTGTATTTTCATGTTGCGCTTGGCCATCTGTATGTCTTTGGAAAGATGTATGTTCAGGTCGTCTGCCCATTTTTTAATCAGGTTGTCTTTTTGATCTTGAGTTGTATGAGCTGTTTATATATTTTGGATAATAATTTCTCATAGGTCATATCATTTGCCAATTTTTGTCCCATTCCACAGGCTGTCTTTTGATTTTGTCAATGGTTTCCTTTGCTGTGTGTGCGCAAAACCTTTAAGTTTACTTAGGTCCCATTTGTTTATTTTTGCTTTTATCTCCTTTGATTCAGGAGAAAGATCCAAAAGAAAATTTTGCTATTTATGTCAACAAGTGTTCTACACAGGTTGTCTAGGAGTTTCGTGGTTTCTAGCCTTACATTTAGGTCTTTAGTCATTTTGAGTTTATTTCTGCCATGTATAGCAACATGGACAGACTTGGATGGTATTATACCAACTGAAATAAGTCAGACAGAGGAAAACAAGTGCTGCATATCATTTATATGTGGAATCTACAAAACAGAATAGACTAGTGAATGTAACAAAAAGGAAACAGACTCGCAGATACAGAAAACAAACTAGTGGTTACCAGTGGGGAGGAGGAGGAGGGAAGGGCAACTTCGGGATAGGAGGTTAAAAGATACAAGCTGTTATGTACAAAATAAGCTGGAAGCATATTATATAACAGTTTATATAACAGTATAACACAGGGAATGTAGCCAACAATCTATAAATGGAGCATAATCTTTAAAAAGTGTGATCTCTCTGTTGTGTATCTATAACATACAATATTACATCAACTGTACTTCAGCAAAAAGGGGATATAACTACTGATACAGCAGGTTTTAAAAGATAAAATAATACTATAAGTGGATGTTGAAACTACAACAATGCCCATTATATTTCATTTATGTTGGTTAAAAAAATATTCTCTAATTGGATACAGGATTATGTATGCACAATTAGATAACATTTGGGACACATGTTTGATGGTATGTTAGATATATGAGCTCATGACTATTATAGTTTTTAGTTTCTTTCATCAGTATGGTCTGTATTTATGTGTATGCTTAAAAAATATTGGACACCTACTATGTACTACATAGTTTATAAATATACCTAGCATCCTGCCAGGTAGGAGTGTATGAGTCATTTCTCTAAAGAGAAATATGAAAAAGGCATAAATGACTCATTTTTTAAAAAATGTTAGCATTCAAATCCAGATTTTTCTGGCTCCAAAGGTACAGTAATTCATATATATGTTGATTGTACATATAACGTATATTTATTTGAAAATAACATACATTTAAATACGAGAATAATTTTTGAAACAATCATACTGCCCTGTGAAATGAACATCTACACTAAAAGCAACTCTCTTTTAGAAGGCCAGAATTCCCTAAAGAAGATACTGGACACTCTAATTATGATTGCCTGAAAGCTAACTCGTTGCCAAGCACAGCCTCCAGTTCCACCTGAGCAGGAAGCCTGGACTGAGACCCTGGGCGGCTGCAGAGCAAATCCTACCACCTGCCCAGGCAGGGAAGCAGGTGAGCAGTCCCACCCAACAGAGGAGCGTGGTCCTTGGCCCACCTGACCAGGCTGCCCTAAAAGTGACCCTGGGGAGCCTCCAAGCCCAGCTGACAGTACGGCCAGCACCACATCCCAAATTAAATATAGTAACTATGTGAGCTGATGGATGTGTTAACTAGTCTAATGGTGAAAATCATTTTGCAATACATACAAGTACCAAATCACCAAACTGTACACCTTAAACTTACAGTGTTACATGTCAATTACCACTCAATAAAGCTGGGGGGAAATGTGAACTCAGAAGTGTTTGTAGAGAGACATAAAGCGACTTAACATTTTTTAATTAAATGGATATTAATACAATCTCTCTGAAAAGGCTGCAACAAGCTGTTTTCAGGTTTGTATGTGAGCATTTCACATTTTAATGAATCTACCATCTTACCTGGTTCACTTCCCAAGTTTACTTCCTCATCTGACAAAACTAACCTAAAGTAAAACAGAAAAAAGAAAAGATCTTGGTTAAAATACACTGAGGACTCATACTCTACAAACAGTTCTGTGTGGCTTAAAAAAGTTTTTTTTTGTTTTAACTGAGGAGGCAGTTGTCTGGTAGAGCTCCTAAAATCTGAGACAAATCTTTTCTCGAGCTATAGAGACTAAAAATAATCTTTCACCTCTTATTCTTTAAATGCATATATACTGAGTATTGATTGAAGCACCAGGTACCATGTTCAGCATGGTGAGCACTGTGTGAAATACTACACACAGAGAACATCTGTCACCACAGCCATCCAGTATGAAGTTCAGTTTTCAAGCATTAAAAGGCTTTTGCTCAAGAATTCTTGCCAAGAATTCTTGACATGTACACACTGCTGTATTTAAAACAGATAACCAACAAAGATTTACTATTTAAAAAATTAAAAATTTTAAGAAAGAGATTTTTTAAAAAAAAGAGTACTTGGGAACTACAGGGAATGAAGAACTGTAAAAAAAAAATGGAGTACTCTATTTTGAACAAGAAATTGATGGTTACAAAATAAGGCACATTTGGCTAAAACATTCTTGACCAAAACTAATTATGGAAAGTGTTATCATCCATCTGGTATAATAATTTTAAAAAATGAGATAAAGAAAGTTTTATATTTGTTTTTCCTCGCTGTACCAAGCGGCATGTGGGATCTTAGTTCCCAGACCAGGGATGGAACTCATGCACCCTGCAATGGAAGCACCGAGTCTTAGCCACTGCATCGCCCGAAGTCCTGAGATACAGAACCATTTTTCATAATTCTTGCAGAATAAACTCACAACTCTAGTGCTGGGTTTTTTCTTTAATAAGCCTTTAAAGACACTTAAAAGCAATACAGTATTTATTTGCAAATACCACAGAAATAAACCTACAGAACAAATAGATAGTTTGATATGGAATGAAATTTTCAACGATAGTATACATAGATTGTGTTTTAAACATTTTGGACAGAAGAGAGGGTGAGGTACTTTGGAACCTGTTAGTTAACGTGAAAGGCAGCTTTCATAATGCTGAAGATGTGTAAGGAGATTTTGAATAAAACTTCCATAAAATGTGATAACAAATATAGTTACTAAATTAATAAACAATGTACAATTTAAAGTCTCAATATATGTAACTAAGTTAATACATTTAATTTATATCTATATATTTGATTACTTAATCTATATTCTAAAACATTTGTATATCCAAGGTAGTAAAAAAAAAAAATTGTTTGGATATCCCCCTAGGGAAAAGGGTGAAATGCCTATATTTCAGATCACCTTTCCACTCAACAATATAGTGTTGTCATTGTTTGGGCCTATTTTGGGGATCATCATTATACTCAGTGCAATCTAGTTAAAATGACAATTAAGTGGTGGGTCTGCAAGGAAAACAAAGGTAACATGTAACTAAAGGGAAACAGGCGACATGAAGGATGAGCACAGCAAGGGCCTCCCTTTCTAGGGAACCAGTCCCAGTCCCCTCTGTGTTGTCTTGGAGGACAAACTGTCACCAGCTTCCATAGCATAGCTACCAACACCTTTCTTTTTCAAGCTGTCCCTTCTGGGATTCACTAGAGACAGACTCTTACACTAAATACTTACACTAAACACTCCTACACTAAATAACTTGGGGTTATCACCCAACTGTTCTATATTCCTATCACCAACTTTGCCTGCCATTCCAAAACTGGGGCGAGGGGCTGTTTCAGAGCAAATGTCTACCGTTAACTGGAAAAATGACATAGAAGTATTCAGTATTTGGTAAACCAGAGAAGAAACAAATACAATGGTATCCAGAACTTCATAGCACGATCTGTAACTTTTGTCTGCTTACCTACTGAGGTTTTCAGAGAGAGAACTGTCTTCTATTCGTTTTTCCTTGTGGTCTTCAGTAAGCTTCATTGGAATGTCTTGTAGTTGCTAAGGATAAGAAATTTAGTGTTAAGTAAGTGAGAGGAATCTTTTTCTCTCTTTGTGCAAACAAAAGTGAGAATAAAAATTCTAAAGAACAATATAAAACAGGAAGAGTTCTGAAGTCAAGAGTGGGAGGTGTATGCTGATATAATGTGACCTGAGCCCTGCGTCCTCTGTATCCTGGCTGCCCGTGGCCATGACACACGCTGTGGACTAGTCAGGGGTCCACCACTCTAAGATACACCACAGAAGACCTCACTGTGTTGCTAGCCAGCCCTGTGATGCTCTAAACACAACTAAAGATTTTCAACTTCAAGTCTGAGCTGAAATTGGATATGAAAGTTGCCTAAAGACACAGTATATTATCCAGTAAAACATTAACATAGAAAAGTAAAAGACCGAAACACACACACAACAACAACAACAACAACAAAACTCCGAACCTATTAGATTGGAAGATGCTATGTCAGGACCTGACTTAAAAATCTACACCAAGCTCCAGTAACACATGGTTATAGGATATGAACCCATCACAAACATCACATCCAGCTTAGGCAAAGTTAACATTTTCAAGTTCTACTGAAAATAAAGCAGATAGATTAGTTCAAAGGAACTGAAACGTAGCCTACTAGAACGGGCGAAATGATTAACACAGTGCATCTCTGCTGGATAAGCCACACACACAGAACGCTGACAGGAAGAGTACGTTTTACATGTAGGTGTTACGGAAAGAGCTGACCTAATTTGGTACTCCTCAGCAGCAGTCACACGTACATAATGACCAAAACTGGCATGATGGTAACATGGATTATGACATAAGTGTAAAAGGAAAGCAAAGAGACTTTAACTCCTAAAATTGTCAGGTAGGTAATGTGGTCATTTTTGAAAACACATGACCACTTTCCATCACCTGTTCCCCTTTCCATTACCTTTCCTTTTTGCATTTAATTTTCTTTTCACTTTTCCTTTTATTCCCCTCTCCCCCACTCTACTAATACCTGACCCACCAGCAGTGCGCCCATGTATTTGTTTAGAGCTGCTGGCAGCATTTGGTATCTGGGAACTTCATAAAAACGACTAGCTGAAAGAGTATAGAGAAATGATTCCCTGTGTTTTGTAAATTTGAAATTAGGCTTAGCAAAAAGCAGTCTCAACGTTATCGTCCAGATGAAGTGTCATATATCTAAGAAAAGAGCACTGAAAGGAATGTACCTTGAAAGCTACAAAGTCGTATGGATGAAGGCCCATACAGGTCCCATGAATCTGGGACATCATTCGAGCTGTTTTCTCCCAGAATCCAAGCAGCGTTCTCTGTAGAGAAAGAGAAGGTGACACGACAGTCCTGCTTCCTCTCCTTCTTTCAGTGCTGCTTTCCCTCACTATCGTAGACAAATAGTTGTTGTCAAATAACAAGAAGTAGGACCTAAAATCAATGTCCAGGTCTGGGGAACCCGAAAGCTCTGTAAAGAGTGACTCTGCACAAGGACTGGCACCGTGTCTGCGTGTATGTGCGCCCGTGTGTATACAGCACTGACACCTGACCGGAGCAGCTCGGGAGGAACTGCAGCCAGAAGGACGCTGGCGGTGAGCACACCTCCGAGGAGCCCAGAAGAAAATGCTCAAAGCAGCAAAAATCATATTTGCATCAAGGTGTATGTGTAAACTTTTATGTTGGTAAGCATGTATAAACCTTTATTAATTGGAGTAAAATAATTTGTACCATTAAATTTGGACTTTCATTTAGGGTTCAAGAAAGACTTGTCAAAAAAAAAAATGTGTTATCAAGCTAACTCAAGTATTGAACATTTTCCTCGCTGCTTCAAGGTTCCCGTTCAAAGTGAGGGGGTGAGGGAGGAGAATAAAGGAGAGCTGGGCCAACAGCCGCTGTGTTCCCGGCATCATGCTACACAGATGACCACGCACTTTTATTTTCAAGCGTCACTTGTCTTGATTCTTAAATTCCACAGAATTGAACTGAACTAGGTAGATTCCTTAAAAGCAGCATCGAATGCCATTTCCTTTAGTTTATTATTATTCTCCTATGCAAGAGTTTATTGTATTTTGCCACTGACTGATAAAATCAGTAACTGTTACCTGTTAATATCTAACTTACTCATTGTATGCTATTTATGTGTGACTTGGAATGAAGTAAGCACAAATGAGACTTCTGAGGTTACAGTGGTATGGAATGGCGATTTGGCAGACCTGAGCATAAGACTTAGAAAACCTAAGTTTTTAAGCCCAACACTACCATTTCCTTTAAGTTTCATTTAATTTTCACTTTCCTCATCCACCAATGGTAGAAAAGTGTTAAACTTGTGGGTCATAGCATCTTTGCTTCAAATGAAACTGTGTGTAGAACTAGTTCAAAGTGGAGCATCTCTGAATGAACCAGGCTGAGAGGCCTTGAATCCTGACCCCTCTCAAGCTCCTAAATGTCTGTCTGTCTCTCCTTCCTAGGATATCAAAGGGCATAACATGAAGCTATGGGAGTAGGCAATTGCTAAGGTCTTTTCCAGTCTAGTATTCTATGATTCTGAATGTCATAACCTTAGTAAGTCAAGTTTAACAAAATCAAAGGAATCTGATCAATTATACAATTTTTTTGCACCCTTTAGACAACTTTTAAAAAGGATTCTCACCACTCATCTTTTTACTGCAAGGACATGCTGACCATGGAGGTGGGTACCTGGTAGGTAGCGAGTGAATGAGACAGCATATTGCAGCGACTAGCTCCAAGTAAATCCACTTTCTGACAAACATCCATCTTTAGCTTGTCAAAAGAAGTTTTGCTATTTCTTACTTGGATCTGTACCTGCAACCACAAAAATGTAACTTATTAATACTTCTAATATAGAAATAAATGTACCACACAAGTTCATGATACATGTTTTAAGACACGTGAAATTGTAACAAAGAAGATTCTCCTTCCCTGAAATAGTATTTCATGATTCATTGAAAAGATTTTGGCTATTTTTGGTAAGTGTGGGAGATTCTTTCCACCAGGTATCTTTATGCTGAGAAACTATGTGACGAAAGACAGGAAAAAAAAGTATATAGCTAAGAAGAAAAAACAGATTCCAAGTAAAAAGAAACATCCAAAACTACTGATAGATAATATTTAGCTAAGAAACAGTAGTAGAATAAATGGAAAGGGGACATAGTTAAAGTGTTGTAAAGCATTAATAATAGTTCTGAATCATACAGATGTATTTATGAACTTAAATACAGGCTTATATTTCTTACACACAAGGTGAGTCATTTGCCAGTAAGTCATGTGAATATTCAACTTTAAATGTACTCATTCATTCATTCAACGAATACTTAAAAGGTATCTACTATGTGCCAGGCACTGCTCAAGGAATGGGGATACTGTGGTGAACACTGTCTTCGCCACCATCCCTGAGTGAGGGGGCACAGGAAAAAAAGGAAGTAAATAAATATATAAGATGATCTCAAGTCACAAAGATAGCATATACATGAAACAGAACTGAGAAATGACTTTTGGTAAGATGTCAGAAAGCCACTGGTGAGCTCAATGCATGATGTCTGAACTGGGACAGGAGGACAATGAGAGGATGAGAGGACCATGCTAGGACACTGAGGAGAGCCTGCTAGACCCAGGGAAAAGGAAAGACAGGTTCTAGGTATGGGGGAGGTGTCTGCAGAAAGGGGAGGAATGGGGTAGAACATATTCCTTCCTTAAGCACAGGAAGTAAGTATGAGAGGTGGCTGCAGAGGGCGCAGGGAACGGAGTGTGCAGGGCTATTTGGGTCTAGACAGGAGGTGTGGATCCTATTCTTTTTGTTTGTTTAATTGAAGTGAAATTCACATAATATGCACTTAACCATTTTAAAACTGTACAATTTAGTGACATCAGTGCACTCACAGTGTTGTGCAAGCACTCCCTTGGATTGTATCTGTCAAGGATTATAAAGGGGATAGAATGACAGGTTGACTGAGGCCATGTGTCCACCTACTGCCCATGTCTCTTGGAGAAATCAATAAGGCAAAGCACTTGTAACAGCTAGTAGAAAGATTCCATCTATATTAAATATAAGTATGAATTATTACAGCTACTTTAAATATTATAAAATGGAGTACATTAAAAAAAATTTATTTGGCTGCAGCAGGTCTTAGTCATGGCATGAGTGATCCTTTAGTTCAGACATGTGTGATCTTTTAGTTCAGGCACGCAGCATGCAAACTCTTAGTTGGGACATGTGGGATCTACTTCCCTGACTGGGGATGGAACCCAGGCCCCCTGCATTGAGGGCATGGACACTTAGCCCCTGGACTACCAGGGAAGTCCCAGAGTGAGTGAATTTTACTATTTACGTATGGTAAATTCAGGGGATACAATTTATAATAAGTAGATTATTTAGCTTATTTAACTAATATGCAGAGTACATCATGTGAAATGCCAGGCTGGATGAAGCACAAGCTGGAATCAAGATTGCTGGGAGAAATAATCAAGAGCCTCAGATACGCAGATGACACCACCCTTATGGCAGAAAGCAAAGAACAACTAAAGAGCCTCTTGATTCAAAGAGAAGAGTAAAAAAGTTGGCTGAAAACTCAACATTCAGAAAACTAAGATCATGGCATCCAGTCCCATCACTTCATGGCAAATCGATGGGGAAACAATGGAAATAGTGAGAGACTTTATTTTCTTGGGCTCCAAAATCACTGCAGATGGTGACTGCAGCCATGAAATTAAAAGACACTTGCTCCTTGGAAGAAAAAAAGTTATGACCAACCTAGACAGCATATTAAAAAGCAGAGACATTACTTTACCAATGAAAGCCTGTCTAGTCAAAGCTATGGTTTTTCCAGTAGTCACATATGGATGTGAGAGTTGGACTATAAAGAAAGCTGAGCACTGAAGAATTGATGCTTTTGAATTGTGGTGTTGGAGAAGACTCTTGAGAGTCCCTTGGACTGCAAGGAGATCCAACCAATCCATCCTAAAGGAAGTCAGTCCTGAATACTCATTGGAAGGACTGATGCTGAAGCTGAAACTCCAATACTTTGGCCACCTGATGTGAAGAACTGACTCACTGAAAAGACCCTGATGCTGGGAAAGATTGAAGGCAGAAGGAGAAGGGGATGATAGAGGATGAGATGGTTAGTTAGCATCACTGACGTGATGGACATGAGTTTGAGTAGGCTCCGGGAGTTGGTGACGGACAGGGAAGCCTGGCGTGCTGCAGTCCATGGGGTCGCAGAGTCAGAAATGACTGAGCGACTGAACTGACTGAACTGATATGTTCACAGTTGCTTAAAAGTTTGTGGTCAAACTTATGTATTGTGGCAGAATGAAAAACTTGATAACCTTCACTTATAATTAATAATCACTTTACATGTGTTTTTATGTAAGTACTTTCCCTACTTAATGAATGATTTTCCTCCTGCAAACCACTCCTAAAAGCCCGGGTAAGCAACATTTGAAAGGCAGTTATATCTACTATGCCAAATAGTGGGGGGAAGAAAAAGTGCATGACAACCTTTTATATTTACTTCAACTGGAGACTTCTAAGCAACTTAAGAATTTGTAATATGACACATTTTCCAAAACTAGTCGTTTGCTCTTGATTAAGTTATTCTGTAGAGGTTCAAGAAAATAAATTAAAAGGATGCATTTTCCTACTTTTCGGAACTTTTCCACTTGTTTCAAGGTGTCTGGGTCCAGTTCTTGAGATACGTCTTTCATCCACAGCAGGGCTCCTCTGTATTCTGTGCGAGCCCGCTCCATCCGATTAATTGTCGTCCAGGTATCAGATACCGCCCTTTGACTGAATGTTGCTACTTCTTGCTGAAGTCGAGACAGGGGAGTATACAGGGCCAATCTAATGACAGAGAGGTAAAAATCAGAGGGATGTACATCCCACAAGCAAAATAAAGACCACCATAAAGCAGAATTTGCTATCAAGATGAGTCTAAAAACAGGAAATTATTAAGATGCCTAAGAAAATTAGAAAGCAATAAGGCTCATACAGCTAACTTTGAATTGTTAATAAAAGGTATGTTCATATTTCTTTTTCTTCTTTTAGGGAATACATCATTTTTGCAACATTTTTGGATGTTTACCATGTATAAATAATCTGCCAAGTCAATCTGCCATTTAGAAAAGAATTTCATGAGTAAATGAGATACTATATTTATAAAGCATGTTCCCATAAGCAGAAAGTTGGGGTTCTCTGAAAAACTGAAGGAAAATCTGGGTGTTAGAAAAGTAGATAAAATGCTAGATGAGCTAATGAGGATAAAATCCATAGCATCTGAGGATGAGAACAAGAAAAAAAAAAAAGGTTTAAGAAACATAAGTCAAACCCAGTTTCTCTATCTGCTTCTGACTCTGACTTAGTGAATGGAGGGACTTGTATTTCATGTCCCTCAGTTATCTCCTTAAAGATGGACTTTTGCAATAATGTGGTGTTTCAGCATAAAGCCACTTAAGTTATGCAATACCATTTACAGGTCTGATAAAGCCTGTTTTTATTTTTCTCTAGAAAAAGGAAATATGTTGGCTGAATTCAGTAATTGCAGGGGAGTCTTTGTAACAAGTATCTTTATGCTAAAAAGTTATAAAATAATAAATGTAAAGTATATAATTAAGAAGAAAATATTTCCTCTACTTAAAAAGACATGTTCCAATGTAGTCATAGATGGTACAGTATCCAAAAAGTGAAAAAATATATATATATACACATTCTTAAATTTTAGCCATTGTGTGCCTCTATTTCACTAAACCACTTAAGAAACTTAAATACAGGCCTAAAGGCTATTTCCAGGAATTAAGCAACCCATGAATATAAAATTTTAAGTAATGATTTAAGTACAAAATAAGAGTTAGGCATCAAAACAGTTATATACTGCAATATACAATTCTTCTCTTTTAACCTTCCACTGGAATCAAGAGAAACCTTAAAATATTCAAATTTAGCAACATACATCAAAACTGTCATACTGACTATAAAGTTAAGGATGATGCAAAACCATGATAAACCTTTGCTTGGCTGAAGAACAGAGTGCCTTGCCAGTGGCATCCATCATTTTGCCAGCCTGCGTTGTATCCCGTTCTGCTTGGAACTTTAAAAAGAGCCCTAGTTCGTTTTCTTCCTCCGATATAACTAGGGGAAAAATTACAGTATAGTTCATTGTTTCATTTCATCATTTGTTTAAAACACACACATATACAACTAACATTCTCACAGCAGTAATTCTCTATACTTAACAATTAGGGGCAGAAGGAGAGAGACTTGTTTTTAAAATGTAAATTCCTGGGCTCTGTTTCCAGAGACTTTGATTTTACAGGTCTGAGGATCTGCCTTTTTTTTTTTTTTTTTCTAACAAGAATTCCAGATGGTTCTGATCAGTGACTCCCTAGACCTCACTTTGAGAGAGACTGATCTTTAATGAAAAAAAAAAATTCCAGAAAGATAAAACCACAGATGACACTTTTTCAAGTGTGCAGAGATGCATATTAGGATCATAAGCACTTACAAAGTATTTGGTTTCCTATTTAAACTTATTCTTGTCTCCCATCCTGGCTTCATCGTTTATGCTCAGTATTACAGATTCACAGTTGTCCACAATTTTGTTGCTAAAACCGTAAAAGCTGTCACATAGTGCAATACTACTCAAAGTGTGGTCCGTGGACCAGTGCCAGGCTAGTCCAGTGGTCTGGTCTGTGAACCATTTGCTACCAGCTTGTAACAAATACTCACACTAAGATCCCATTAAGAAACTTTTACCTGTTTGACTATCTTATATTTATTGACTCTAATCACCAAAAAGTATGCTTATATTTGTGCATGTCTTCTTTAATTTTGTTTTTCTAAAAATTTTTTATTGTATTTTCAAAAGTGTCAGCTGACAACAGATTGAAAGTAAAACGATGACCCTTCACCACAAAGTTTTAGAAGTACTGATCCAGCGGAAGATGACTTTTCATCATAATAAGACCAACAGGTGAGGGGAGCCCATAAGGTGCTGAGACTGTGAGCTTAAAGTGAAAAACATAACAAGTGTCCTGCCTCATTCCACTCTGGTTTACTGATGGGAAAACTGAAGTTAAAAACTGAAAGGGAAGTCCCTTGCGTCCCTCTGAGGCAGCAGGGGAACTCGGGCTTCTCACTTGCTAGCTGGCCCCTCTCTAGTCCTTCCACCAGTGGTGCCTACAAGGAAGTCCCTGGGAGGGCACGGCGGTGTTTGGGAGAGGGCGTCTACACATCTGTAGTCTCGTCTGAAAGAAACATGTGCTGCTTTATGAACAGCTTGCCTGATCAAGAGGGGACTGGATCTGAGGATTCTTGTTAATATTCCGATTACTTCAGAGATGTACCGGTTACACATTTCCTCTGAATCAGAACTTTACAAAATTCATAAAATATACCTCAATGAAAACCACTAGAAAAAAATATTAATTTGTACATGATGATCCAGAAAAGCCTCACAAAACATGGACCACCTCCTTATCAAATATCAACTGAACATTAACCGTAACTGAGCCTCATCCTTATCAGTGCAGAAGGGAAGGAGATGAAGCTGAGTCTGCGCTGATTTGGTGTTGAGACCTGATGCCAAAACCCACCAAGACCCTACTCCTATGTGTCCTTCCCCAGTCAAGAGATTCTCATAAAGGTTTATAGTGCTGGAAGAATCTATGCAATTGTCCGATGTTAGTCTCAACAGAAGATCTATTAACCAAATAGTCTTCAAGAAGTGACACAGTTATATACAATCTTAAAGAGAAAACTATGACAAACCTAGACAGCATATTAAAAAGCAGAGACAGTACTTTACCAACAAAGATCTGTCTAGTCATAGCTATGGTTTTTCCAGTGGTCATGTATGGAGGTGAGAGTTGGACCATAAAGAAGGCTGAGCGCCAAAGGATTGATGCTTTTGACTGTGGTGTTAGAGAAGATTCTTGAGAGTGCCTTGGACTGCAAGGAGATCAAACCAGCCAATTGTCAAGGAAATCAGTTCTGAATATTCATTGGAAAGACTGATGCTGAAGCTCCAGTACTCTGGCCACCTGATGCGAACAGCTGACTCATTAGAAAAGACCCTGATGCTGGGAAAGATTGAAGGCAGGAGGAGAAGGGGATGACAGAGGATGAAATGGTTGGATGGCATCACCAACTCAATGCACATGAGTTTGAGCAAGTTCTGGGAGATGTTGAAGGACAGGGAAGCCTGGCGTGGTATAGTTCACGAGGTTGCAAAGAGTTGGACACGACTGAGCGACTGAACTGAACTGGGACATTTCAGGATAAAGACATGTGCAGATATAGATTTTATCATATACTTTCTTGTTATTGTTGTTCAGTCACTCAGTGTGTCTGACTCTTTGTGACCCCATGGACTTTAGCACACCAGGCTTCCCTGTCTTCAGGCTTCCCTGAAATGCTCCACCGGCATGCTAAACGATCTGGTGATTCCAGGACGAAATGCAGGGTGCACAAACCGGCCAGTGTCTCCTCACATTTCCATCACAGAACTCCCTTGGTCCAGCGACTGCTTGATTCAGTGACTCTCTTGGTCCATTTTACTGCTTGGTAAAATATTCAAGGTCCTTAGCAATCCGACTGGGACCTTCCTTTGCTCGTATATCACCCTATTATTCTCCTTTACAAACTCTTCTGTCATGCAGACTGTTCTCACCCTTCAACTTTAGTCCCCAAACCCTTTGAGTTTTACTTCCATTCCCATCTAAGTAGCTACCTTTACCAATCTCTCTAATACAGTTATTTTTTACTCCAAGAGAATTCAGAGGCAAGTCTGCATCACAATCCTGAATTCAATTACATACTATTCTTTGTCTCTTATTTTATTACAGAAAGTTGTTTCTCCAACTGTTTCCTGGGGAAAAATACATAGTTTTACACATGGCAGGCAGTAAAAAAATTACCATGCTATAATGGATTTCTTGCCTTAATGGGACAATATATGAACTTTGATTATCAACTTTTGAGACTAATTTAGATTGCCGCACAAAGAAACCATTCTTCGAGCAAAGATGCACAGCATATGGACTACATGCTGGACAATGTTTCCAGGCTAGGAGGGACAGAGATAAACACATCAATTTCTATCCTGAAGGAGAGAATACTCTAGTGGTGGTGAGAAAAACAACAGATAAAATATACAGGATGTTGAATACTGTTAAGTGCTATTGTTAAGTAGACAGCGATTGATGAGAAAGAGGGGTATATTTCAGATATGGGAGTCAGAGAAGGACTCACTAATAAGAGGACACTTGACCAAATACCTAAAGAGGAGTAGGTATGCAGATAGACTATTGTAGAGGAGATTAATGGCTCAGAAGGACAGAGTTTTAGGAGATGAGACCAAGGAAGAAACCAGGATCAGAGAGGTGGCCACGCCCAGTAGGGAACTATAAATAAGGCAGGAAACTGAAGTCGCTCAGTTGTGTCCGACTCTTTGTGATCCCATGGACTGTAGCCTACCAGGCTCCTCAGCCCATGGAATTTTCCAGACAAGAGTACTGGAGTGGGTTGCCATTTCCTTCTCCAGGGGATCTTCCCAACCCAGGGATTGAACCCGGGTCTCCTGCACTGAAGGCAGACGCTTTACCGTCTGAGCCACCAGGGAAGCCCGTACAAGGCAGGAGGGGAGACTCAAAGATTGCGTTCTAACCAGAAGAGGCGAAGAAGAGAGGAGATTCCAGCAGTCACAGGATACTGAGAAGGAACGGCCGTTGAGAAGAAATCCAGGAATGCGGGTACCTGGAAGCCAAGTGAAGAGAGTAGAGTGTCTCAAGGAGGAGGGAATAATCAACTGTGTTAAACAATGTGACAACGACTGAGAATTGGTCCCAGAATTAAGTTCTTCACAACTATGACAAGAGGGATTTGGTGGAGTGATGGGGATGAAAACTTGACTGGGGTGAGCAGAGGAGAAGAAGGAATAGAGGCTGTGTGCACAGAAAATTACGTCAAAATTTCCTGTGAAAGGAGCAGAGGAATGAAGGGGAACTGCTAGAGCAAGTAGGGGTTGAGAAAGAGCTTTTAAATGATGGGAAAAAAATCCACTTAAGACTCTGGGAAGGAAAACTAAACTCAGCAAAATCAATCTGTGTCAGAGGATTTGATGAACTGAGCATGCTGGGGGATTTCAGGGTAGATCACTGTAAATATTCATTTTTGTCATAAGAAACAATCCCAAAATAGTTCAGTAAATTACTATTTTTACATTAAATCTTTCATCTTCAAAAAATGCAAATGAATATTTATTTTAAGCAGGAATTGTTGGTGGATAGATATCTATGATTTCATACCATTGAGTCTTAGCTGATATTTCTCAACTATCTTCAGAAGTTCAGTACATGTCTCTTGAATGGAGTGAAAAACCTTTGAAATATAAATTTTATTAGGACAATTTAAAGAACCATAAACAAATACAAAATATAAAAAAACACTTCAAAAGCAAAACATTTTCTTATAGGTATTGTCTATTTTCCTTGACTGTGATATACTTCAGTTTTGGTTTTATTTCAGATGTAGAAAGTACATTTAGCTTTCTCCCATTAGAGTTGGAAGAAATCATGATAAATACATGGAAGCTAATAAAAATTTATGACTGTGGAGTTTGTCCTCCCCTCAGCTCCAAACTATCTAAATAGCAATTTAAAAATGTACATTAAATACTGTCTACCACAGATGAAAAGAGTATAGACAGTTTTAGAAAATATTAAGTAACTTAGAGTCTGGCTTTTCTCCAATATTGGTCTAAGAAAAATAGGTCAATGGATTTACCATAAAAATTAAATAATGTTGTTATAACAACAAACTTTCAGATTATTTTTGTTTAGAATTTTCCATGAATATTAATCCCTTCATTACGACCGCTGCCAATAGCTAACAAAAGAATAAAATATCTAACAGACTCCCATTTCAAACTTAGTTGCTCAGTCGTGTCCAACTCTTTGTGACCCCATGGACTACAGCCTGCCAGGCTCCTCTGTGCATGGATTCTCCAGGCAAGAATACTGGAGTGGGTTGCCATGCCCTCCTCCAGGGGATCTTCCCAACACAGGGATCACACCCAGGTCTTTCGCATTGTAGGCAGATTCTTTACTGACTGGGCCACCAGAGAAAGTGAAAGTGAAAGTTGCTCAGTCGTGTCTGACTCTTTGTGACCCCATGGACTATACAGAATTTATTCCATGGAATTTTCCAGGCCAGAATACTGGAGTATGTAGCCTTTCCCTTCTTCAGGGGATCTTCCCAACCCAGGGTTTGAACCCAGGTCTCCCCCAGTGCAGGTGGATTCGTTACCAGCTGAGCCACCAGGGGAGCCCAAGAATACTGGAGTGGGTAGCCTATGCCTTCTCCAGGGCATCTTCCCGACCCAGGAATCAAACAGTGCAGGGGTCTCCTGCATTGTGGTGGGTTCCTTGCCAACTGAGCCGCCAGGGAAGCCCATCTCTATAGTAGTTTTGCTTTTCTTTTGACGTTTGATCATGCCAAAGGAAGACTGATAACAGATACTAAATTCTAAATGCAGGAGCGACCATCAATTTTCCACATAAATCTAAGTATGTTTGAATTGCACTTGGTATATGTGTTTGTGTGTGTGTTAACTTGCTCAGTTGTGTCCGACTGTTTGCAACCCAACAGACTGTAGCCACCAGGCTCCTCTGTCCATGGAATTCTCCAGGCAAGAATACTGGAGCAGGGTTGCCATTTCCTTCCTTATGGGATCTTCCCAACCCAGGGATCAAACTTGGGTCTCCTGCATCACAGGAAGATTCTTTACCATCTGAGCTACCAGGGAAGCCAAAGCTGCTGTAAGTCCATGTGGAAGGAGATTAGAAAATAATACAAAAATAATAGTTCTATTAACACTATGATGAAGCAGTTATGGTTGATTTCCCACCCATGGGTCCTTGAAAGATATATATTATTGCTTTTCATTTTTACAACAAAAATATTTTTGTGTTTTAGTGAGGTATAAAATTGTAACATATTTAAAGTGTACAACATGATAATCTAAGTACATACTTGATGCATATGTATACTTGAAAATATTTCTCATTCTTAAAAAAGATAATACAATTGTGGGAGAAAGTTCTTGGCTGATTCCAAATAATTCTCTAATGGACAAAAATAACACTGAATATAAAATGTCACCCACAGATTACCTATCAGTGTGAAACAACACACAAAAAACTACTTCTGTGGGAATATATGAATGGGCAGTGAAGAGTTCCCTTAGTGCTAAAACATATTACTTATAATAAAGTCCCTTACTTTTTTTCCCACAATTTGTCACTCAATCCTAAGAGGAATACTTTTTAACAGAAATAGTAAAATCTGGTTAAATAGAAATAATTTTTATTTTCATATTTGTTATGGCAGTGGTAAAAGTTTATTTTTATAGAAAAAATTACTTAGTAAATTAAGACCTATTTTATTAGACCTATATTTATTTATTAGACCTATAATATTAGACCTATATTTTTAAGAATCCCAACAAATCATTATATTTCAGGCATAACAGAGCCTCTGGCTAGAAATGTTTGTAAAAGGTTACCTAAATTAGGATATACACATGGAATTAGCAAATGTGCATTAAAAAATTCAGACTTCATTAATATACATGAGACCTTTCTTCTAATTAGCTTGATTACTTAAAACTATAAGATTACATATAGGTTTAAAGGTGTTTCATGTTAATTATTCCTTTTATTTAAAATAAAAAGACAGCCAAAAATACATTATGGCATACTTCAATTAACTCCATCCTTAATAAGAGAAACAAAAACTCCAACTTGTAAAATCCTCACTCACTATTTGATTTCAGTTAATCTATAATTATCACTATGTCAGTGAGGTATAGACTTCAGATAAAAGTAGTACAAAATACCAGTGACACGATACACAATGAGCATATGGTCCCAGTTAGGAATATACTTAAGTCACTTACATAGCACAGAAAGTATTACACCAGTGCCAGAGAAACTATCTAGTTCATGATTTACCTAATATGAACTCCAGCTCCGCCAGTGCACAATTTGTGACAGTTATGGCTTGCTTATCCAGAAGATCTGATGAACAAATGGATACAACTATTCTATTATCAAATTCTACATGTATCCAGGTCAGCTCTTCAGTGTGAAAGCTTGTCATAGTCCCCCTAGTAGTCCCAAATAATAACAAGTTATATGCAATACGTGGAATCCTTATAAGAACTTACCTCAAGTTTAGCATCCAGTTCAGCATCAGATGCCACCACATGCTCATCCTCCTTCTTTCCGGTTGCTTTGATGAAGACCTGTTTGGTTTTCCAGTATTTCTTCTGCATTCTACTGACAACTGACTGGTTATCTTCTGGTCTGTGCTGCCCAAAAAAATCCATGGAGTGACTAGAAAAAACAGACTAAAATTAAATTTCTTTAAACATATTTTCAATAATAAGTATCTATTTAGCCAGTATTTAGTTGAAAAACTGAAACAGATACTAAATAGAGTATTAATGTTAACAGATAAACATGCTAATGTTTACTTTGTATAGTCTCAATTTATATTTTAATTATAACTTGCATAAATAACAGGCAGAGAGATTAATGACATAATAATTAGGTAACAAAATGATCAACTGTTATGATTTTCCAATAATGACTGGAAATAATTTTTTGTTCAACCAAGTGTCTACTTGCAGACACTTTTTAGTTTCTAATTTTTGCTTTTGTAAAAATACTGACAAATGAACTTATATACACATCTCTGCATGCTGCTATTATTTCCTCAGGAAAACTTCCTATGGATTAACTGCTATTTCAGAAGAAAACACATTTATTGTATATCCTCAGCTATGCAAAGATTCAGATACATAGTCTTCTTTAAAAGTCACGTAAAGGAATATTTTAGCATCCAATAAATTAAAAAATAAATATCTTAAGTGTAAGGGACACACGTTGTAAAAGAAAGAGGTGAAAACTGAATCCATTTGTAAACTTAAAAATTAATGTCTAAGTAATTGTTCTTAACAAGGCTAACATGGCTACATTTAGGAAATGCAAATGTGAAGTGTTCCTTAATGAAATGTAAAAAAAAAAAAGAAATAATAATAAGAGTTTTAAAAGCCCAAATTATTCCAATCAATGGTGGGAGTAGGAACAAAAGGAGGTACTAAACTGTGTGACTCATTTCGAGGGGAATCAGCAGATGACTAATGTATTCTTAATGTTGGGAAAGAAACAGAAGTTTCCTTTCTTTTTACTTTGAAGTAATTACTAATCAAATAAAAATAGGGTGTCTAATTTCTAAATTACTAGGAGCAAAACAAGGCAACAAGAAAAACTAGCAAAAGCAAAAGAAGATTGAAACAACAGGAGCAAGGCAGCATAAATAGTGCAAATGAAGATCACTGAATAAGAACAGTTATACTATTTAGTATAATAAATGCAAGTTTCCGCTTAAATAATAGATTCTTTAATCTCAAATCATTAAAAAAACCAAAATATTATATCCGACTACATGCTATTCGGGATCCACCGAAAATAAGATGATAGAGAGAAGTATTAGTTAAGACATTCCAGGTAAATATAGTGCAAAGACAATGAAAGCGGGGATGGCTGCATTAATATCAGACAAAGTAGGTTTACATAAAAAGCATTATATGGAACAAAGACAAAAATATAAAGTCCACAGGTGGCCACTCTTCCAGATACTTGCTGGATATTCTCCTTTGTGTATCCTACTGGATTTCTGGACATAGAGATCAGTCATCATTTAACCGTACAATCTCTCGTGTGCTATGTTGGTACCTTGGCTGGACATGATTTGGGATAGAAAGCAGCACAGAGGGGTAATGGACTTGATGTAAGCATTACACTGTCTGACACAGTCTTGAGGGAAAACTTGCAGCTTATTTCCCCTCTTCAATTTCTGCCTGTCTTTAGTTGCTCTTGATGGTTTTTCAATTAGTTTTCCCATCCCATCAGCATGAGGGTCATTATATGACAAACTGCTGGCCTCTTCAACTACAATAATGCTCTGTTCTTGCTGTTTAGTTGCAAAGCTGTATCTGACCCTTTGCAACCCACCCCATGGACTGTGGCCTGCCAGGCTCCTCTATCCATGAGATTTCCGAGGCAAGAATACTGGAGTGGGTTGCCATTTTCTTTCCCGGGGATCTTCCCAACCCAGGGATTGAACCTGAGTCTCCTGCGTTGGCAGGCTAATTCTTTACCACTGAGCTAAGAAGGGCAATGTCAAAGAATGCTCAAACTACTGCACAATTGCACTCATTTCACACGCTAGTAAAGTAATGCTCAAAACCTTCCAAGCCAGGCTTCAGCAATATGTGAACTGTGAACTTCCAGATGTTCAAGCTGGTTTTAGGAAAGGCAGAGGAACCAGAGATCAAATCGCCAACATCTGCTGGATCATCAAAAAAGCAAGAGAGTTCCAGAAAAACATCTATTTCTGCTTTACTGACTATGCCAAAGCTTTTGACTGTGTGGATCACAATAAACTGTGGAAAATTCTTCAAGAGATGGGAATACCAGACCACCTGACCTGCCTCTTGAGAAACCTGTATGCAAGTTAGGAAGCAACAGTTAGAACTGGACATGGAACAACAGACTGGTTCCAAATAGGAAAAGGAGTACGTCAACACTGTATATTGTCACCCTGCTTATTTAACTTCTATGCAGAGTACATCATGAGAAACGCTGGGCTGGAAAAAGCACAATCTGGAATCAAGATTGCTGGGAGAAATATCAATAACCTCAGATATGCAGATGACACCACCCTCATGGCAGAAAGTGAAGAAGAACTAAAAAGCCTCTTGATGAAAGTGAAAGAGGAGAGTGAAAAAGTTGGCTTAAAGCTCAACATTCAGAAAACAAAGATCATGACATCCAGTCCCATCACTTCATGGCAAACAGATGGGGAAACAGTGGCAGACTTTATTTTTCTGGCCTCCAAAATCACTGCAGATGATGATTGCAGCCATGAATTTAAAAGACGCTTACTCCTTGAAGGACAGTTATGACCAACCTAGAAAGCATATTAAAAAGCAGAGACATTACTTTGCTAACAAAGCTCCGTCTAGTCAAGGCTATGGTTTTTCCAGTGGTCATGTATGAATGTGAGAGTTGGACTATAAAGAAAGCTGAGTGCTGAAGAATTGATGCTTTTGAACTGTGGTGTTGGAGAAGACTCTTTAGAGTCTCTTGGGACTGCAAGGAGATCCAACCAGTCCATCCTAAAGGAGATCAGTCCTGGGTTCATTGGTAGGACTAATTTCAAAGCTGAAACTCCAATACTTCGGCCACCTGATGCGAAGAGCTGACTTATTTGAAAAGACCCTGACGCTGGGAAAGATTAAGGGCAGGAGGAGAAGGGGATAACAGAGGATGAGATGGTTGGATGGCATCACCGACTCAATGGATATGGGTTTGGATAGACTCCGGGAGTTGGTGATGGACAGGGAGGCTGGCGTGCTGTGGTTCATGGGGTCACAAAGAGTCAGACACGACTGAGTGACTGAACTGAACTGAACTGAGCCACTAGGGATGCAGGCTTCGGCAAAATCAGTGAAGAGTACAAGTCTTCACAGTATCAGAAGAGAAGATCTCTTCCCTACCCCAACTCACATGCTAATGTAGCTCAAAAGTATACGCCTGAAAAAAAAAAAAAAGTATATCCCAGGCCTGTCTCCACTCCCTTACTAGTTTCTTCATAGGAGACAAAGAGTAACTTATCTGATTGGTGGTGGTTTAGACGCCAAGTCATGTCCAACTCTTGCAACACGATGGACTGCAGCCTGCCAGGCTCCTTTGTCCATGGGATTCTTCAAGCAAGAATACTGGAGTGGGTTGCCATTTCCTTCTCCAGAAGATCTTCCTGACCCAAGGATCAAACCCAGGTCTCCTGCATTGCAGGCAGATTCTTTACCCGCTTAGGAAGCCCTATCTGATTGGATTTCAGACTGATAAACTTAGTCCTCCCTTTCCTGTTTGAAATCTATCCTGCCTGCAGAGAGCACACATTCCCTGGCAAAGGGAACGCAGTGGCTGGGTAGGTAAATCTGAGAAAGGTGAGATCTGCACATCTGTGGTTTTTTGATCGAAATGAAATGTTAGTTGCTCAGCCAAGTCTGACTCTGCAACCCTGACTGTAACCCGTCAGGTTCCTCTGTACATGGAATTTTCCAGGTAAGACTGAAGTGGGTAGCCATTTCCTTCTCCAGGGGATCTTCTGACCCAGGGATCAATCCCGAGTCTCCTGCACTACAGACAGACTCTTTACTATCTGAGCCACCAGGGAAGCTGTTTTTGACAGAGGGTACTGCTAAATCTGCTTGCCATTGGGGGGTGGGTTGAGTTAGATTAACACAATGAAAACCACAAATAGGCACAGCCTAGATAAACTGCTTAAATCCAAAGAGAAAAACCTATCCTGAAGCAGAGAAAAATGGTGTATTACACAAAGGGGGAACAAATGCATAAATGAGATACAAGTTCTCAAGGAAAACAACAAAGCCCAGACTGTAATGGAAGGATAAATTTAAGGTGTTGAAAGAAAGAAAAACTATCAACTCATAATTCTCTATTGAAACTGTCCTTTAAAAATGAAATCAAAATAAAGACATTATCAGATAAAGAACTGAGACAATTCATGGCTGGGGACTTTTAGAAATGCTGCTGCTAACAAATTCTAAAGGGAAATTACAACAGTAATTTGCATCTTCCAGTAAAGAGATGACTGGAATTGTCTGAGCAAACATAAGACTTGTCTTTTTTCTTAATTTCTTCAAAAGTTTTATATAGTTTAACATACACGGACAACAGTGAAATGGTGGCTCAGTCATCATTCTGTCATTTTTGGTCATTTATATGTCTTCCCTACCACCTTATTCCATAATCATTTTCATCACCATTATATGATTCCTTTTGGTTATATTTCCATACATTGAATTGTATAATTTTTAGCTATATACTTTTGACAAATAGGTATTATGCTATAGAACATTTCCAGCACCCCAGAAATTTCCCTTGTATCCTTTTCCAGCGAATGCCTAACCTACCACACGTAATGTTTTGCTTTTTTTTCACCTTAGTTTCCCTTTCCTACTTCCTTCTTTCTTATCACTGAATAGTAATCCATTGTATGAATATTAACACCATATTTTAACTTTCAACTTGGAATTAATTGTAAATAAATCTGCTATGAACATGCCTAAACAAGTCTTTTCATGGGCAAATGTTTCACTTCCCTTTGATAAAACCTATAAATGGATTTTTCTGTCAAAGGATTGGTGTACACTTTATAAAAAATTGTCATTTTACATTCCCATTAGCAATGTGTGAGAGTTACAATTGTTCCACAATCTCAGTAGCACTTAATGTTGGCAGACTTCTTAGTTTTATCCATTCCAGTTGTGTATTGGTATTTCCTTATGGCTTTAATGTGTCTTTTTCTGATGACTGATGGTAGTGAATACTTTTTCATGTGCCAACTGGCCTTCTGTAAATGCTCCACTGTTTTAAGTCTTTTGCCCATGTTTAAATTGGGTAGTCTTTGTTTTTTTGTTTTTACTATTGAGATGTAGAATTCTAAGATTTAGACTGGGATGGCACTGAATCTGCAGATCAGTTTGTGAAGGACTGGCATCTTAATAATTTTTGAGTCTTTCAACTCATGAATATAGTATGTATCTCCATTTATTTAGGTCTTCTTTGATTTCTCTCAGCAGTGTTCTGAAGTTTTTTTTAAGTATAAGTTTACTGCTTTTAATTTATTCCTAAGTATTTTTTGTCTATAGATGCTTTTATAAGTAGCACATCTCCTAGTCTCACAAAGCTCTTTCTATCTGTATATTTTATTTACTCAATTCCACATTTTTATTTCCTGATGTTCGCATCATTACATGAAATTGTGGGATCTTTGAGGGGACCCAAAAAATGGTATACCTTTTCCCTGAATTAGTCTAAAGTGAAAGGTGAAAGTGAAGTCACTCAGTCGTGTCTAACTCTTTGTGACCCCATAGACTGTAGCCTACCAGGCTCCTCTGTCCATGGGATTTTCCAGGCAATAGTACTGGAGTGGATTGCCATTTCCTTCTCCAGGGGATCTTCCCAACCCAGGGCTTGAACCCTGGTCTCCCACATTGTAGACAGACGCTTTACCGTCTGAGCCACCAGGGAAGTCAAATTAGTCTAAACTAGTAAGAAACAAATAATGTAGTATAGTATCTCGAGGCCTATATATATGTGTGTGTGTGTGTGTGTGTGTGTGTGTGTATATATATATTTACAGATAATAGCAAAGTTTGTGAATATAGTTTAGTGTGCGGTAACTGGTCCTCCTAACTGAGCATCAGTACTAAACAAATTCACCAACCAGTCAGGTAATTCGGTTTATGGCAGGCTTCCCCAATGGGAAGTGGAAGAAGATTATTTCTTTTATCTTATACTTTCCTTCTTTCCCCTTATATAGGACAATACTTTAAAAGTTCTTTTAGTGAGTTCTGTAGGGAGAAATTCTCTTTTTTGGTACCTATGAATCTCTATTTTGCCTGCATTCATAAATGACAGTTTAATTGTTTACAAAAATATAAGACTGGCAACAACTTTCCTTTTTTTTTAAAGCTATCATTATCGATCCGTACAAGACTCATTATTTTGTTTCTTCACTTACTTGTACTTTCCTTTTTTAACCCCTTCCTCATATCCATCTCCCCTCACAATCATTCTAATGTGTTTGATGTGTGCCTTTTTATCTGAATGCATTTTTTTAATGCATTCTTACTGTCCCTCCTTTTTCTCTTTAAATCTTTGAAAAAGTGTTTTAATCTGTGATGTCCTGAGGTTGTCTAAGATGCATTTATGTAGAGTTTTTTTCCATTATGGAGGTTTATATCTCAACCTTTTGCACTAGAAAGTTCTAAGCTATTCTCCCTTCAAATATTCCTTTTCAGCCAGTTTCTTCTTTTTATCTGAATCTTCTATTGGGTGTTATTCTTGATATGTCCTATGTTTTGGATAAAAATGGTTCATTTTTATATATGTTTTTCTGTCCTATATTTTGGACAAGTTCTTTAGTACAACCTTCCAATTTATAAATTCTCTTTTCAATTCTGTCCAACTAGAGTTCATTCCACTTACTGAGGTTTTTTTTTTTTAATCCAGTGACTTTTTCTTTTTTAATGTCCAAGATTTCTAATTGACTTTTTAATATTGTAATTTTGTATCCTTTTTAATAACATCATTACATAATTTTTCTCTTTAGCACTCTAAATACATAGAATTCTTAGACTTTTTACCTGGAGTAAATTCATGTTCCAAATATTGATTTTATTGGCTGAATTCTACAAGCTTATTATATAATCTTTACTTTTTTCTTTCTTCCTGTCTCTGGTTAATCGTTGTTATCTAGTGATTATAGATCACTAGACCTATAATCCTTAGTTGTCTCCACTTAACTTTCAGGGTTTCTACTGATATTTTAGGGCCCCTGATACTGTGGTGTTGGAGAAGACTCTTGAGAGTCCCTTGGACTGCAAGGAGATCCAACCAGTCCATTCTGAAGGAGATCATCAATCCTGGGTGTTCTTTGGAAGGAATGATGCTAAAGCTGAAACTCCAGTACATTGGGCATCTCATGCAAAGAGTTGATTCACTGGAAAAGACTCTGATGCTGGGAGGGATTGGGGGCAGGAGGAGAAGGGGACGACAGAGGATGAGATGGCTGGATGGCATCACCGACTCGATGGACGTGAGTCTGAGTGAACTCTGGGAGATGGTGATGGACAGGGAGGCCTGGCGTGCTGCGATTCATGGGGTCCCAAAGAGTCGGACACGACTGAGTGACTGAACTGAACTGACTGAACTGATGCAGTGCTATCTGAAATACCTTTGGTTTATTCAGGTTATTGAAGGACCACTGCAGGTGAAACACTTTTAATTTCTACTAAGCTACAGAAACTGAATTCCCAGAAACAAGGACCTAATGTTATATTGGGAGCTCACACCATTTGTTCCAGTCCACTCACCTCTCTGTCCTTCTATTTGGTTTCTAGTCCATGTTTATCTTATTATCTAGCCAAGATAAACTTTCTGGGCTTTGTTTTGTTTTTTATAATTACTATGAGTTTGATGCAAAACTTACTATGCCATCTAAACTAGAAATTTCCTTTATTTTTCTTTTTCTGGCTTCACCACAGGGCATGCAGGATCTTACTTGCCTGATTAGGGATCAAACCTGTGCCTCATGCAGTGGACACACAGAGTCCTAACCACGGGACTGCTGGGGAAGTCTATAATCTCCTTTATTTCCAGAGAGTGTACAATATTTTTCACTTGAACACAGTCATCACGTAGAACACTTTATTCATTTTTGCACAATATAATATTTAAATCTGTATTTGCAGCTATCTCCTGGATATGGAATACAAATATTGGAATAAAACAAATCAGTCTTCTCTTTAGAGGTAGTTCTGTACTCACCTTACTTATTCCATTACTGTGTAATCACTAAGAAACAAGCAAAACAGACCGATGGCAATACGCAAGCTGAAGCACTGAAATCCCCTGGAGAAAAATGATCTGTGAAGGCTTAACTAAATACAACATCACTGTTTGATGCAATTAAGGAAATAAATTAGACAAGTTTGCTGTTTAATATTAATATAGTATTCTTGATTACTCTGGGTCTGAAGCCATGAATTTTCTTACAAATACAATCAGCATTTCCCGAAAGATTCAGAGTTTGCTAGTAAATTCAACTTGAGGGAAGGCAAAACTGGGAAGAAAACACTCCAAAATGTCAACAAAGGTTTTCTCTGCAGCGGGGTAACAGATGAGAGAGTTTTCTGCAGTTTCCAAGTCTGCGACAATTAACATGTACAACTAGCTATTGTATCACTCTTATGAAAAACGTTTACTTATCAAGGTTTTTGCTTTTGTTTTTTTAAAATTTACTGCTGTATATTGTCACCCTGCTTATTTAACTTATATGCAGAGTATATCATGTAAAATGCTGGGCTGGATGAACCACAAGCTGGAATTAAGATTGCTGGGAGAAATATCAATAACCTCAGATATGCAGATGACACCACCCTTATAGCAGAAAGTGAAGAGGAACTAAACAGCCTCTTGATGAAAGTGAAAGAGGAGAGTGAAAAAGTTGGCTTAAAACTCAATATTCAGAAAACTAAGATCACGACATCCGGTCCCATCACTTCATGGCAAACAGATGGGGAAACAACGGAAACAGTGACAAACTTTATTTTCCTGGGCTCCGAAATCAGTGCAGATGGTGACTGCAGCCATGAAATTAACAGATGCTTGCTCCTTGGAAGTAAAGCTATGACCAACCTAGACAGCATATTCAAAAGCACAGATATTACTTTGCCAACAAAGGTCTATCTAGTCAAAGCTATGGTCTTTCCAGTAGTCATGTATGAATATAAGAGTTGGACTATAAAGAAAGCTGAGCACTGAAGAACTAATGCTTTTGAACTGTGGGGTTGGAGAAGACTCTTGAGAGTCTCTTGGACTGCAAGGAAATCCAACCAGTCCATCCTAAAGGAAATAAGTCCTGAATATTCATTGGAAGGACTGATGTTAAAGCTGAAACTCCAATACTTTGGCCACCTGATGCCAAGAGCTGACTCATTGGAAAAAACCCTGATGCTGGGAAAGATTGAAGGTGGGAGGAGAAGGGGGCAACAGGAGATGAGATGATTGGATGGTATCACTGACTCTATGGACATGAGTTTGAGTAAGATCTGGGAGTTGGTGATGGACAGAGGGAGGCCTGGCATACTGCAGTCCATGGGGTCGCAAAGAGTCTGACACAACTGAGAGACCGAACCGAGGAACTGATTACTATTTAACACCAGCAGCCTTTATCCAAAGTAAGAACCATTCATTTATTATTACATATTAAGTACTTATATATATAGCTTCCCTGGTGGCTCAGAGGTTAAAGCATCTGCCTCCAATGCGGGAGACCTGGGTTTGATCCCTGGGTCGGGAAGATCCCTTGGAGAAGGAAATGGCAACCCACTCCAATATTCTTGCCTGGAGAATCCCATGGACGGAGGAGCCTGGTAGGCTACAGTCCATGGGGTCGCAAAGAGTTGGACACGACTGAGCGACTTCACCTCACCATCTATATTTTTATGTCGCAATTTTACTTATCTGAAACGCATCAGAACTAGTTTAACTGCATAAAAAAATCTGAGAAGTCAGAGGAATGCCCTGGTGGCCCAGTGGTTAGGGCTCGGAGCTTTCACTACTTTTGCCTGGGTTCAGTCCCTGGATGGAGAACTAAGATCCTGTAAGCTGTGTGGCATGGCCACAGAAATGGTCTGAGGAGTTAAACTAGTTATTACAAAGACTATCACATACACATTATTTTTAAGGGAGCTCCTATTCCCCTCTCCTGCCAACAACCTCACACTGTCACTGTTTGCAGCTAACATGATATTATTCACAGAAAATCCTAAATATACCATGAGAAAACTATTAATGAATTTGGTAAAGTTGAAGATTACAAAATTAATATGCAGAAATCTGTTGTATTTTCATATGTTAATAATGAACTATCTGAAAGAGAAATTAAGAACAATCCCACTTACAATCACATCAAAAAGAATAAAATATATAGAAATAAATCTAAGGAGGTAAAAATCCTATACTAAGAAAACTGTAGAATGATGATGAAAGTAACTGAAGACTACTCAAATAGATGGAAAGATAAGCTGTGCTCATGGATCAGAAGAATTAATACTATTAAAAAGATCATACTACTCAAGGAAATCTAGAGTCAATGCAATTCTAACAAAATACCAATGGCATTTTTCACAGAACTAGAACAAATAATTCTAAATCTGTATGGAAACACAAAAGACTCTGAATAGCCAAAACAGTCTTGAGAACAAACAAAGTTGGAGGGATCATGCTGCTTGTTTTCAAACTATACGACAAAGCTAAAGTCATCAAAGCAGTATGGTATTGCCACTAAAACAGATACACAGATCAATGAAACAAAACAAAGAGCTCAGAAATGAACCCACACCTACATGGGTAATTAATCTATGACAAAGGAGGCAAAAATATCCAGTGGGGAAAAAAGAGAGCCTCTTCAATAAACAGCTTTGGGAAAACTGGACAGCTATGTGCAAAAAAAAATCAAACTGGAGTACTTCCTCAATGATAAAAATAAATTTAAAATGGATTAAAGACTTAAATATAAGACCCCAAACCATAAAACTTCTAGAAGAAAGCATAGGCAGTATGTGCTTTGAAACTGATCTCAGTAATATTTTTTGACTAAGTTTTAAAGATACTTATTAGTTTACAGTAACATAAACATTTACTTGGTTTAATAAAATTATAACACAGCTATACTAGGGAAGAACAAAAGGGGATTGTGGTGGTGAAGGAGAGCTAGTCCTCATCTGCCATATAGAAAGTTAGATAATGTTTTAAATTAATAAATCAAAATGTAGCAGATAAACATGTGATTTAGAAAATACCAGCGAAAACACAGAGGTGAAGGTATGTGACACTGGAGACTGGAGCAGGAGCAGGAATGGGAGAACTGCTTTTAAACATTATAATCCTTTTAACACTTGACTTTTAAACATCATGGACATGTACAACTTTAACAAAATAATAATTATGAAAAAATAAGCCTGAATGTGAATCTTACTGATTAAAACAGAATGGCACTGATACCAGAACCATAAAACAGTGGAAACAAATGAAAAGAAATACACAGAGAGATTAAAAAAAAATAAAAAGAATGTAGTATATGGTCTATATGTTAATTTCCTAGGGCTGCTGTAACAAATTACCACAAAGTTGGTGGCTTAAAACAATAGAAATTTGCCATCTCAGCTCTAAAGGCCAGAAATCTGGAATTAAGGTCTTAGCAAGGCTGTACTTGCTGTGCGACCCTAGGGAAGAAAACTGTCTTCCCTCTTCCACCTTCTGGTGGCTGCTGGTAGTCCATGGCCAACAGCAACGTAACTCCGATCTGCCTCTGTCTTCACATCACCTCCTCCTCTCTGTATGTGTTTCATCCCTCTCTGTCTCTCTAAAAATTGAGGACACTTATGATAGTTCTTAGGACCCTCCCAGGCAATCCAGAATAATCTCAAGATCCTTCACACAATCTAATCCTAGTCACATCCATAAAAATTATACCATATGAGGTCATATATACACAGTCCAGGAATTAGGACCTATTATCTTTGGGGGTCACATTTAGCCCACTACAATGAATGTAGCATTTCAAATCACTAGAAAAGGGATATATTATTCAATAAATATTGTTGGGATAATTAACTGTCTATTTGGAGAAAAAAAGTGTTTTATCCTTAGTCAGTATAAGGATGGTTCAAAATTTTAATGTTAAAATCTTGTAACAGTGACATGTGAAAATAGAGATGAATGTTTGGGGCCAGAAACCTTAGGTGGAACCAGGCACAGAAATCACATAAGATATTGTGAAATATCCCAATTTATATAACAAAATGGGCCATAAGTAAATCTGGAAAAGAAATAACTGGATAAAGTGAGATATAAAGAAGAAAAAGTATTTTTAAATTAGAGAATTTATAACTCAATAGTGAAAAGATAAACTAATTTAAAAATAAGGGTGAAACAAGAACAGGCAATTCACAAAAGGACTTCAAAAGCCCAATGTTTTGTGTAACATTACACAAAAATGTTATTTAATCACTTTTGTAACTAAAGCACAAACGAAAGAAAAATATGTTTATCCTATTAGATAAGCAATGATTTAAAAGATGAGGGAATGAGTGCATGCCTGTCTCATTCCTTTCCCTGGAGAGAATACTTTCTTCCATCCAGTAGGTTGTCTTCTCATTTCATTTATGTTTCCTTTGCCTACAAAGCTTTTAAATCTAATTAGGTCCCACTTGTTTATTCCTGCTTTTATTTTCTTTGCCTTAAAATTAGGCAGAAGGGGATTTCCCTGGTGGTCCGGTGGCTAAGACTCTGCACTCCCCATGCAGGTCTCCCAGGTTCCATCCCTGGTCAGGGAACTAGATCCTACACGCTGCAACTAAGAGTTCTCATGTCACCACACCAGCTCTCTCATGCCATAACAAAGATTGAAGATCCCATGTGCCACAACTAAGACCCAGCACAGCCAAGAAAAGAAATAATTTTTGTTTTAAAAAGGCAGAAGATCTGAATAGACATTTTTTCAAAGACATACAGATGACCAACAGGCTAATGAAAAGATGCTCAACATGGTTAGACAACACGGAAATGCAAATTAAAATTCCACAACGAGATATCACATCACACCTATCAGAAAAGTTTCCATAAAAAAAGAATACATACAAAAAATACTGGGGAAGATGTGGAGAACAAGAAACCTTGTACGTTGTTGCTAAGAAGATAAATTGGTACAGTCATTGTCGAAAACAGTATGGCAGTTTCTCAAAAAACTAAAAATAGAACTACCATATGATCCAGCAATTTCACTCCTGGGTGTACATATCAGAAAAAAATAAAAACACTAATTTGAAAAGAGACATGTATCCCAATGTTCATAGCACCATTGTTTACAGTTGCCAAGATATGGAAGCAACTTAAGTGTCCAGGGCTTCCCTGAAGGCCCAGAAGGTAAATAATCTGCCTGCAATGTCGGAGACCCAGGTTCAATCCCTGGACAAGGGAATGGCAACCCACTCCAGTATTCTTGCCTGGAGAATTCCATGGACAGAGTAACCTGGCAGGCTACAGTTCTTGGGGTCAGAAAGAGTCAGACATGACTGAGAAACTAACACTTCTACTTCTACTTACTAAATGTCCATCAATAGACAAATGGATAAATAATATATGGTATATATACATACAGTGGAATACTACTCAGCCATAATAAAAGAATGAACTTTGTCATTGGCAACAATATAGTTGGACCTGGAGGTTATTTTGCTAAGCAAAATAAGTCAGAGAAATACAAATACTCTATGGTATCACCTATAACCGGAATTTAAAGCAAACTAGGGAATATAACAAAAAGGAAACAGACTCAGATATAGAAAAAAAAACTAGCGGTTACTAGTGAAGAGAGGAAAGAGGGGAGGGGGAAATAGGGGTAGGAGATTAAGAGGTACAAACTCCTATGCATAAAATAAACTGCAAGGATATATTGCACATCACAGGGAATACAGCCAATGTTTTAGTGGTGTATAACCTTTAAAAATTATTGTAGATGTGCAACTTATATAATATTCTACATGAACTATATCTCAATGATAAATACATTTTAAAAATCCCTCTATTTGTTAAATTAGGTTCCCAATGAGAAAAAAATTACCACATCTCATAGCACTGACCATTCAGGTATGACCCAAATTAAATCCCTTACAATTATATAGTAGAAGTGACAAATAGATTCAAGGGATTAGATCTGATAGACAGAGTGCCTGAAGAACTATGGATGGAAGTTCATGACACTGTATAGGAGGTGGTGATCAAGACCACCTCCAAGAAAAAGAAATGAGAAAGGCAAAATGGTTGTCTGAGGAGGCCTTACAAATAGCTGAAAAGAAGAGAAGTGAAAGGTAAAGGAGAAAAGGAAAGATAAGAGCCATCTGAATGTATAGTTCTAAAGAACAGCAAGGAGAGATCAGAAAGCCTTCCTCAGTGATCAGTGCAAAAAAACAGAGAAAATCAATAGAATGTTACGGACTAGAGATCGCTTCAAGAAAATCAGCAATACCAAGGGAACATATCATACAAAGATGGGCACAATAAAGGACAGAAATGATATGGACCTAACAGAAGCAGAAGATATTAAGAAGAAGTGGCAAGAATACACAGAAGAACTATACAGAAAAGATCTTAATGACCCAGATAACCATGATGGTGTGATCATTCACCTAGAGCCAGACATCCTGGAGTGTGAAGTTAAGTTGGCCTTACAAAGCATAAAGAGGTGATGGAATTCCAGCTGAGCTATTTCAAATCCTAAAAGATGATGCTGTGAAAATGTTGCACTCAATATGTCAGCAAATTGGGAAAACTCAGCAGTGGCCACAGGACTGGAAAAGGTCAGTTTTCACTCCAATCCCAAAGAAAGGCAATGCCAAAGAGTGCTCAAACTACTGCACAATTGCACCCATCTCACACGGTAGCAAAGTAATGCTCAAAATTCTCCAAGCTAGGCTTCAGCAGTACGTGAACCAATAACTTCCAGATGTTCAAGCTGGATTTAGAAAAGGCAGAGGAACCAGAGATCAAATTGCCAACATCCATTGGATAATAGAAAAGCAAGAGAACTCCAGAAAAACATCTACTTCTGCTTTATTGACTACGCCAAAACCTCTGACTGTGTGGATCACAACAAACTGTGGAAAATTCTTTAAGATGGTTATACCAGACCACTTGACCTGCCTCCTGAGAAACCTGTTTGCAAGTCAAGAAGCCAACAGTTGGTACAGGACTTGGGACAATGGACTGGTTCCAAATAGGGAAAGGAGTACGTCAAGTCTGTATATTGTCACCCTGCTTATTTAACTTCTATGCAGAGTACATCATGTGAAATGCTGTGCTGGATGAACCACAAGCTGGAATCAAGACTGCTGGGAGATAGATCAATAACCTCAGATATGCATATGACACCACCTTTATGGAAGAAAGTGAAGAGGAACTAAACAGCCTCTTGATGAAAGTGAAAGAGGAGAGTGAAAAAGCTGACTTAAAACTCAACATTCAACAAACAAAGATCATGGCATCTGGTCCCATCATTTCATGGCAAATAGATGAGGATACAATGGAAACAGTGACAGACTTTATTAATTTTCTTAGACTCCAAAATCACTGCAGATGGCGACTGCAGCCATGAAATTAAAAGACGCTTGCTCCTTGGAAGAAAAGCTATGACCAACCTAGACAACATATTAAAAAGCGGAGACATTATTTTGCCAACAAAGGTCCATATAGTCAAAGCTAGGACTTTTCCAGTAGTCATGTATGGATGTGAGAATTGGACTATAAAGAAAGCTGAGTGCCTAAGAATTGATGCTTTTGCACTGTGGTGTTGGAGAAGACTCTTGAGAGTCCCTAGGACTGCAAGGATATCAAACCAGTCAATCCTAAAGGAAATAAGTCCTGAATATTCATTGGAAGGACTGGTGCTAAAAGTGAAGCTTCAATAGTTTGGCCACCTGATGTGAAAAACTGACTCACTGAAAAGACCCTGATGCTAGGTAAGACTGAAGGGAGGAGGAGAAGGGATCAAAGGATGAGATGGTTGGGTGGCATCACCAACTTGATGAGTTTGAGCAAGCTCCAGGAGTTGGAGATGGATAGGGAAGCCTGGTGCACTGCAGTCCATAGGGTTGCAAAGAGGCGGACACGACTGAGCGACTGAACTGAACTGATAGCACTGAAGCCAATGAATAAATGTGAGATACAATGAAGTCTGCATTAGATTTAAAGAGGATGTCCAAATCTGATCAGCATCTCCTCTAATCTGAAGCAGTTTCGGTTTTGGCAAATTGAGTAGGTTCTGAAGAACAATTCCAATAATTAATCACTAACTTGAAGATGTGAATTCTTGTGCAAGCACAGTCAGACTTAAGGAGACAGTTTACTTGGCTTGTCTTCCTATACTATCATATGCTTGCAAAGAAGACTACTGAAGAAGAGATCATTGTGTTTATGGCGGGAAATGTTTGTTTTAAGCTCTTCTGGTTTCTATGAAGGGAAATTTTCTATAAATATTTCCAGCCTCTTGCCCTTTCTCTCCTACAGTGAGAAACCTGACTGGTGAATTAACCACTGGTCCACATTTCTTGACTGAGTAGAGTTAATCTATCAAGTCAGAGAATTAGTGAATTAGGTCTTTTTTTAACCTCTAATCCACCACTTGCAACCTAATCAGAATGAGGTAAAAGTCTTAGGCAAGTGTGTCTATTATGAAGACCCAAACTTTCCCTTGAATGGGCTATTTCAGGTATGGACTAGGAAACAGAAATATTAAAAGACCATTGATATGATACACATCCTCTAACAGTTCTCTCAATATTAAAGTATATCTCCATCTGCCTAGGTCTTGACCACAATCAATCTTCAGTTCAGTTCAGTTGCTCAGTCGTGTCCGACTCTTTGAGACCCCATGAATCGCAGCACGCCAGGCCTCCCTGTCCATCACCAACTCCCAGAGTTCACTCAGAGTCACGTCCATCGAGTTGGTGATGCCATCCAGCCATCTCATCCTCTGTCGTCCCCTTCTCCTCCTGCCCCCAATCCCTCCCAGCATCACAGTCTTTTCCAATGAGTCAACTCTTCGCATGAGGTGGCCAAAGTACTGGAGTTTCAGCTTTAGCATCATTCCTTCCAAAGAAATCCCAGGGTTAATCTGCTTCAGAATGGACTGGTTGGATCTCCTTGCAGTCCAAGGGACTCTCAAGAGTCTTCTCCAACACCACAGTTCAAAAGCATCAATTCTTTGGCGCTCATCTTTCTTCACAGTCCAACTCTCACATCCATACATGACCACTGGAAAAACCATAGCCTTGACTAGACGGAGACTTAAGGGATAACAAAAAGGTGAGAGGTATTATCTACTGGGCTCCCTAAACCCTACAACAGCCAGGGTGTTTTTAGTTCTCCCTGCCAAGAGGCAAGGAATGGCTGCAGAGAAACTGAACAACGAGCTGGTAGTGAACTTTGCACAGCAGACAAAAGCACCCTAAGATAATCACAGATTAATCAGTATTCACTTGCCTCTGGAACCAGTGACTACACCTGCTAAGGGAAACCGCTTAAAGAGAGCATATGAAAAGTGTCCCCAAGAAGCCAATTAAAGAAGAGATCACAATAAGGTACCCAATCTCCAATGTAGACTCTGAAACTGTTATTCCAAGATACAGGGATATATAATAACTACTTCACTACTCTTGGGCAAAAAGCAGGCCAGAACAGAACTGCTCTTTCCAACAATAACATGCAAAATAAATAACATGAAAAAGTAGCACTACAGGAAAAGAAAGTGAAACTGAAGTCGCTCAGTTGTGTCCAGCTCTTTGCGACCCCAAGGACTGCAGCCGATTTTCCAGGCAAGGATACTGGAGTGGGGTGCCATTTCCTTCTCCAGGGGATCTTCCCAACCCAGGGATCGAAATCGGGTTTCCTGCACTGCAGGCAGACGCTTTACCATCTGAGCCACCAGGGAAGCCACAAGAAAGAAGGAGGGATCATAAAGCGAGAAAGGGGAAGAAGATAGACATCTGAAAAATTGCTTCATAGAACAGGTTTAAAGAAAAACTGATCTGCCTGAAGATAAATGGAACAAACTCCATAAAAGAGATTTTTTTAGTAAGAGCTAAAGGAAGCTAAATATATAAAGAAAAATAAGAGAAAAACACCAGAGGACTCAAAACTACATTAGAAACAATTCCAAGTAGAATAGATACTTTAGAAAACTAAGTTAATAATACTGATGACAAACCTGGGAAGACCATTCAGAATGAAGATTGTAAGATAAAGGTGGTTAGATTTAAACAAAGTGGTTAGACAGAACAAAATGATGTATACATTTGGAATATAAACAATTGAGATCTAATCTATGTAACACTCTTGGACAGAGAAAGACAGATACATGGAAAAGCCAAAATATTCAAGAATACAAAGCTGAAAACTGAAGGGGTTCATCATGTTCCAGGTAAAATCAATACAGAATGATCAAGAATAAGATATACTGTGAAATGTTGCTGAATTTTAAAGGGTAAAGAAAGAATGCTACTAGGATCTAGACAAAAAAAGAGGACCACCTACAAGTTAAATTATTTATCCTGACCTCAGGCATCTCCTTAGCCACATTACATTATGGATAAAAGTGAGACTGTACAGTGTTGAGGGTAAGAGAATATGACATGGAATTTTCTACATAACTGTAATACAATTTTAATGGATATATAACATTTCATTTGTACGGATGTACTATAATCTACTTGACTGGTCTATTATTGATGGATATTTAGACTGCTTCTAGATTTTATTATTTCAAACCACATTGAAATTAATAAACATACATGCATTATTTAAAATACATGTTAAGTATACTATAAAATTAATTCCTGGACAGATAAGGGCTGAATCAAGAGTTCATGCATTAAAAAAACTTTAAACCTAAAGTGATATTTGCAAATGACTCAACAAGGGCGAAATCATCATAATAATACAATAAAGAATTACATAGAAAGCAAATTTGGACGCGAGCAGAAGTTTGAAAAGTCTGACTTCAGAATAAAGGAAACTCATAACAGATGAAAGAAAAACACAATGGAAAAGGGTATGAGGATATTATATAACAAAAGCCAGTTCACATGAGGAAATCTTTCCAGTCACAGATATACCGAAAAGTCTTTCACACACCCCATCTGTTGTTGTTAAAAATTTAAAGGAGGCACAATGAGTATTGAGAAAGGTAAACAACAAAGGAAAAGGGAAAATTTTTAATAAAAAGCATGTACTACTACACAATGAAATATAGTTTGATAGTACAGAACAAGACAATACTGCTTTATATCTGATATTTAATATTTTGTCCTAGTTCAGTTATTGGTATAAATTTTATTGCTTTATAATAAATATTTCTAAAAAAATATGGCTTCCTAGTTTTTCCACCAGTCTTATGTTTGCAGTTTTTACACTTTGGACTGGCTGATCTCTGAGCAACCACCTAACCCTAACATTAATTACTGTTAATTAGAACAACTTCTTGCACATAACTGTTTCAACGTCAAGATGTACAATAATTTTGCACTAATAAATACAAAAAATTTCAAAGAATACTGGATATGTCAGGCAAATACGAATACAAAAGCGACTAGAAAGTTTGGTCGTATAAAAAATATATACATACCATTGGATGATGTTTATTTGGCCAGTAAATTATTAGTATAATTAACTCCTACTAAAGGATGAGGCACCTGTGGCTACTGCATAAATATTGATGTGAAGCTCATTAAAGGAATATCACGTTACAGTACGTTAACTGAGTCAGAACCAAATAAATCAATACATACTTAGAAAAAAACCCCAAACCATGGTTAAACGTTATCTTCCCAATAAGCTATTCCACAGTGATCCACAGCTTATGATCGTTTTTATGCTTCGTGCATTAAGATAATCTATTATTTGAAAAATAACCCCACCCCCTCTACTGGCAAATCCACAGCATCGCGGGTTAATTGCCAGGATGGATTTTTTTTCCTCCCCTCTCCATCTTTCTCGGAGCATCAGGTATATAACCGCTGACAGCACTTGGGGACTGACCAGGTGATCCGAGTTTCCATGACCGCCTAGGATCGGTCCGTGGCGCTGGGATAAAGGCCTCGGGCTGCAGGATTTGTGCGCCGGGACTCTTTGCAGCTCTTGCCGGCCGCACTTCGTCTTAAACCGCGCCTTGACTTAGGTTGTGTTTTTACCCATTGCTAGCCATTTCGTTTCTAAAGAAGACATTCCCATTACAAAATAACGACAGGAAAATAACAAGATAAAAAGGAGGTCAGCAGGAAAGCACCTAAAGGCCGGGAGCATCTGCTTCTAATGGAAGCGACCTCCACCTTCGAGAGAAATCACTCAATCAAGCCTCAGTCCCCGGCGCTCCTTCTCTCCTCGGAGGGAGCGTGGGCGGGACTCCCTCAGTCCCGAGGGGACGCAGGCAAGCCTAAAACCACTGCCAGCCCGATCTGCCCAGAGTAAGCCCGGAGGAGCTCGGCCAGGACCTCGTCCGGGAGGGAGGCCGCAGGGGCCGGAGTCCCCAAGGGAACCGGGAAGGCCGGCGAGGCCCCGAGAGACCGCGTGCGCGCGTGGCGGGCGCCTCCCGCCGGCGCAGCCACCCAGGGGCGTCGCCATGGGAACCGAGGGTTTGGCCTCCAGGCCCTGGTCGGCCGGGGAGGGCGCGGCCCTTCCGCCGCCCCGCAGGATGGGAGCCCGGGGAGGCCGCCGCCGCCGCTCACCTCGACGTCGGAGTCGCGACGCGCCCGTCCTCTGCCGCCTCGGGTCCCGCTCGGCCGCGCGGGGGTCTGTCCGTCCCGGTGCCGGTTCCTGCCGCCGCCGCCGCCGCCACCGCCACCGCCGCCGGGGCGCTCCCGCAGCCGGTGCCCCTCCGCACCAGAGCGTGGAGGTGTCGGGCTCCCGCCGCGGGAGGCGGGAGATTTAAACGCTGCGGCCTGGCGCACGCGGGAGCCGCGCTGCCCTCGGCGCCTCGGCCCGGCGTCCTCCGCGTTCACGCCTCTCGCTCCCGCCTAACCCCGACCCACGGGGGCCCCGGCTCTCAGCCGGTTCTTGAAGAAACTCCGGGACCCTCTCTGCTCCTCCTTTCCGGAATCCCTCTAATAAAGTGAAATGACAGACACCAAATCGTTAAGGTACTTGAGTGGGCGACCTCCGAGGCGTGGGGAAGTAGAGGGGATTCTGCGCTCGTTTTCCGAGCCCGGGACCCCGCCGCCTCCCAGCCCCACTGCACTTGCGGGCGCTGCGCTGCCACCCCTGCGGGAACAGAAGCTTCTGAGCCCTGGTCATCCCTCAGTCCTCGGGCGCTTCTCATCACGCGTGGCGGCACGCGGGAAACGTTCACCTACTGTATAGCTTATTTAAAAGTGTAAAGAGGATTAAGTCAGCGATTTAATAACTGACCTGAGATGCACATTTGTGCCTGAGTGCTCAGTAATGTCTGACTCTCTGCGACCCCATGGACGGTAGCTCCGCCAGGTTCCTCAGTCCGTGGGGTTTTCTAGGCAAGAATACTGCTGTGGATAGCCATGCTCTTCTGGGGATCTTCCCCCCCGCACCGAGGGATCGAACCCTTCTAAGCCTTTGGGGAAGCCCCAACTTAACCACAGTTTGTCATAAATTAATCTTCAAGAATCAAAGGTAAAATTTGCACCTAAAAACCTCAAGAAAATTGGAAATAAGGCAAAAGTAAAATTCTGTTATTGGTAGAAGGCAATTTAAACTCAAAGTGCTTGCTTTTTATTTATTTGGTTGCCCTGGGTCTTAGTTGCAGCATGTGGTATTTTTAGGTTGTGGCCCGTGGGATCTAGTTCCCTGACCAGGGAACAAACCTGGGTCCTCTGCTTTGAGAGCATGGTCTTAGCCACTGGACTACCAGGGAAGTCCCAAAGTGCTTTATTTTTAAACGTTAACAAAAGTTACCAACTTTAAAACTTTACAAATATGAATTAGTCACAGCTGTGACATATGGGCGAGCAAGGAAAAATAACGAGGTGGTAAATAAAAGTCTATAACATTATGAAAAACATAAACATGGGGTGAGATTCTAGAATATTATTACAAAGTACTTAGCTTTAAACATTCGGGGGGAAAAGGTTTTATAATAAGAAAAAGGGTAAGCTATTTATACTACAGAGCTAATTTGGACTGAAAATTAAGTCTTTAGACCAGGAATTCTAACCTTGAGATATATGAGGTTTCAAGGTGAATACATGAAATAATATTCAAAAATTTGGCTTTTTTTTTTTTTTTTTTTTTAGAAAAAAATCTTCAGCTTTCCTCAGAATCTCACAGTCCAGATCCTTAAACGGGTAAGAATTATAATTTGTCAAATATGATGTTTGCTGTAATTCCACAGATCTTTCCTGACTCAGGAGTCCCTCCTAAAGGCATACCTCTACTCTCAAATTCAGCTCCTCTGCTGTATTTACCTGCCTGTCTCTCCACTGGGTGCTTCTCCACGTGCATGTCAGTAGCCTTATCTATTAGCACAGTGCCTAATGCGCACTTCCTTATGGATGAATGTTTATTCAATTAATAAGTGAACAGAAAGGATAGCTAACTAACACGTATACAATGTTAATTACCTAAAAAGAACTGAACACCTTTCTCCCCAAAGAATAAATGCTTCTAACATGGTAAGCAAGATGACTTCAAAACTGTTACTATCAGCACAGTAAGTTTCTTGGGATATTTTAGAAAGGGCTTATTCCAACTGGATGAAGTTTAACTCAAGAGGATATTCAACTAATAGCTTCTACAGGTCAATTTGAAGCAGAGAAAGGGCCTCCAAGGAACACAGTAGGAAGTCAGGGTAGTGACTCTAGGGCCAAAACTGTTGGTTTTGCTCAATTAGGGAAAATTACCGAGAGATATACAATGTCTCTGAGCCAAATAATGTAGCATTTACACATCACTTCGCTTTACAGGTCACTAAGGAAAGCGTGCAAGTGGGAGCACAGTATAGGAAGGGTGTCGGCAAGCAAGGTAGAGATACTGACACTTCCTGGTCAGGAATCAGGTCTTCTCACTCATGGTGTTGGATTGATAGGAACTATTTAAATGTCCTTGTACAAATCCCTTAAAAATGAGGCAGCAGCAGTAGTTAAAATTTAGTGTTTCATTAAAAGAAAAACCTTTTTTATAAAATGAAAGGATTTAACACAGTGAAAATGCTTTATATGGGAGGGTTTAATTTCATTAAGAAGTGACAAACATTCAGAGAACTGCTATTTCATTTCCTTCAACATACTAATAGATTTATCCCAGGATAAGCAGTGTTTTCCTCCATTTCAGGCTTCCACAAGCTAACTAGAAAAGCGGACCATTAGATGGCTTGGAATGTGGAGATCCACAATCTAGGATCCCAACCTGGAGTCCAGATTTCCTTAGTGAGCAATGATCTTTACTTTTATTTTTGCACCATCAAGCAAGCCTCTGGTTGTTGTTCAGTCACTCAGTTGTGTCCAACTCTTTGTGACCCCATGGACTGCAGCATGCCAGCCTTCCCTGTCCATCATTTCCTGGAGTTTGCTCAGACTCATGTCCATTGAGTAGTTGATGCCATCCGACCATCTCATCTTCTCCCCTTCTCCTCCTGTCTTCAGTCTTTCCCAGCATCAGGGTCTTTTCCATTGAGTCGGCTCTTCGCATCAGGTGCCCAAAGTATTGGAGGTTTAGCTTCAGAATCAGTCCTTCCAATGAATGTTCAGGGTTGATAAACCTTTAGGATTGACTAAAGCATGGATTATGATCGATAAGCCTCCAGTTAACATCCCAAATAAAACATCAATTGATATGAGAAAACACATTAAGAATTCTACCCTCCTGTTGTATTCTTAAGGATTAGGGACCTGTTGAACCTGATGTCCTGAAGCCTAATGCCATGGAAATAGCTCCATTTCTTCCAGGTGCTCCACTTTCTTTGTAATCTGATTTTATCAAGGAAGTCAGAGGCAGCAGGTCAGCGGCAGTCAGTCAGAGTGTGGAGAAACTATCTCCCCCATGCTCATGCTAGTCATTACTTACACATGGCAAGGTGAGTATGCTTACTTTCCCATACTGCATTTTTATTGATTCTATAAGGCTAGAATTAGTATTAGTGAAATGAATTGTTTAAAATGTGAATTGTTAAGAGACATAAAAAGGTATTTCCTCCTCCTGAAAAAATCATTGAACTTTTTTTGATAATTTTCGAAGTTCCTATTTTGCTTATATTTCACAATTCCTATGTGAAAATACAGCAATGGATCTTGAAAGTATACATTTACATATTATTATGGTAATACATTAAGTGGTATACTAAAATCGAGATCAATTCTAAAGGCAAAAACATGCAAAGCTGAACATGGTAATTTGGTACCAAATAAATGCCCCTTATATTTGTATACAATCTTTCTTTCATCTAGGTGAAGACATTTTCCCCACTTACTCGTCACATGTATAAAGAAAAATTGTTCTTATGCATGACTTAAGAATAGGCAGAATTTGTATGATTAAGAGCTTGAACTCTGAGATAAATCCAAATTCGGATTCTTATTCTGCTGTTTACTGGCTGCATGAAATCTGGTCAAATAACTTGACCTCTCTACCAAATATTCTTTAAAATAAAGATCTTTTATTTTAAAGGACTCAGTGCCTTCACTGCCATGGCAGGGGTTCAGTCCCTGGTGGGGGAACTAAGATCTTGCAAGCCCCTCAGTGCAACCAAATAAAATAAATCTTTTAGTAGCCATGTCAGAAGATTGTTACAGAGGGATAGTTTTTTGCTGTTTTTATAGACACCACTGGAAGGTAATACACTTCCTCAAACTTGGGAACCAATGGAACTAATATTGGAATAACGATAGTTAATCTAATTATATTAAACCAAAAAACCCCTTTTCTACTAAGCTACATTAAAGATATATTTGGCTTCTGTAACATAATAAAATGTGAGTGTGGTTACTAATAGAAGTCTATGGTAGTTAAAAAATGTCAGTATTAAAGTGACTTAACATGGGAGAATGGCATTGAAATGTATACTATCATGTTAGAAACAAATCGCCAGTCTATGTCCGATGCAGGATACAGGATGCTTGGGGCTGGTGCACAGGGATGACCCAGAGAGATGTTATGGGTAGGGAGGTGGGAGGGGGGTTCATGTTTGGGAACGCATGTACACCTGTGGTGGATTCATGTCAATGTATGGCAAAACCAATACAGTACTATAAAGTAAAATAAAGTAAAAATAAAAATTTAAAAAATAAAGTGACTTAACAAAACTCCTGCTGATTTTATACCTGGCAATTTCTGATTTGCAAAGTTTAGATATCACTTGTCAAATGAAACCTGATTCTAATTAGTGGCTTTTTAAATAAAACATATTAATTGAATACCCTTGCTCATGCATACTGTTAAAGTGTCATTTTTTTTCCCTTTTAAGAATGGTTTAGTGTGTTTGTGTAGTTGTTCAGTCGTGTCCGACTTTTTGTGACCCTATGGACTGTAGCTCGCCAGGTTCCTCTATCCATGGGGATTCTCCTGGCAGGAACATTGGAGTGGGTTGCCATGCCCTCCTCCAGGGGATCTTCCCAACCCAGGAATCGAAGTGGGGTCTCCTGCATGGCAGGCGGACTCTTTACCAGCTGAGGTACCAGGGAAGCCCAGAAGGTATGATAGTATATAACAAAGATTAATATTTTTCCTTATAAGCAAATGATTTTTCAAAACTATAACATTGGCCAACCCAGTACACCAAAATAATTTTTATAAACAGATTTCAATGTTATTATCAGAAGTTCCCAGTTAGTTTCACTTTGTAGGGCTGTTTGTTCAAATGTGTATTTTATGTCAATTTAAAATTTGATTTGTACTTTCCTCCTGATAATGCTGAGAAGCATTCCAAAATATTATGCATTGTTGACAACAGTTCCAATATGGTCATTCTAAATTCAAAGAATATGAAAAATATTGGTCATCTATTCATAGAAAAGCTATTATATCATTTTATATAGAATAAAAATCTTAAGTAACTAAAATTTCTACTGTAATAATCTCTAGGTAATCATCACAGCCAGGTTTTATTTTCAGTTTCCAAATAGGAAGATCATCATCTTACATAAGACCTGGAAGGCAGCTTTATTTAAGAGGAAAATAAAACTTGTTAGCAAATGAAAATATTCTGCTCACTTTCTGCCACAAGGTTATTTCTGAGCTCTCATTTCTGATCTTTCTGTGCTTCCTCCCCTGCCAGAAATAAATTCCATCTTCACTTCCCCGAACAAGTATCTGTCCGAATCTCGATCAGATGTCACTCTTCTACATGCCTTTCTTGGTGGCCACTTCGATCCCCACAAAGCTAACTGCTCCTTTCTCTATGCTTCCTTTCTACCTTAGATTCACATCTTTCTTTGCACTTTAGGATACTGTTGTAACCAATTTTTAATTGAGCATCTCCCATGTGAAAATGTGATCTTTTTGAAGGTAGTCTCCATACCTTATACATTTTCCCCCCTCCCCTCCACCCCAGCAGAGACCCTGGCACATGGTAGAAGTGAAGTTGCTCTGTGACCCCATGGACTGTAGCTTACAAGGCTCCTCTGTCCATGGAATTTTCCAGGCAAGAGTACTGGAGTGGGTTGCCATTTCCTTTTCCAGGGGATCTTCCCGACCCAGGGATCGAACCTGGGTCTCCAGCATTGCAGGCAGACACTTTACCCTCTGAGCTACCAGGGAGGCCATGGTAGAAGGTCAGCCTTATTCCTTGGACTGACTTTTTCAGCAATTAGAGTATACTTTGAGCCTAACTTTAAAATTAGGAAGTTTGTTGCCAAACAGAAAAGAAATTCTTAACACTTTGATGGGGTAAAAATAAGGATTAACATGTTCATGAACGGCAATACTATGGCAAGACAGCATAGACAACTCTGTCCTGGTCTGCAGGTCCTGAACACTGCACTGTCTGGTTCCCAAATTCCAGCTCTAAAAAAGCAGCTCCAGTCATTTCTCCAAGCAAATCTTAGGAGCAAACAAGTCCACATAAGGCCTCTGTCTCTGGTGTAACTGAAATGGAGGAAAATGGACTACTGAAAGGGACCCTCTACTTTTTTAGACAAGACAAATGATGGGAGGAAGGAAAGCACTATGTTTTAAAAGGACTTAAGTCTTCTAGGTTTCTGTTGGCCTCTCATGCTCTTCCTTTTTGGAGAGTAAGCTCTAACCACTTGAGTTACATAAGAGGTTTGGTAAAGATCAATCAGTCTTTTTCTAAGAGACTTGGCCCCTGATACTACATCCAAACCATGAATGTATCCTGCATTGGCACCATCATTTAGAACAGGCTTGGAAACAGGTTTTGTTGCCACTTCCTTCTTTGTCCTTCATTTAGTAAATAGGCCTCTTTGTGTCTGTGTTAGTCGCTCAGTCAGTGTCCCACTCTTGGCGACCCCATGGAGCCCGTCAGGTTTCTTTGTCCATGGGAAACATACTGGAGTGGGTTGCCATTCCCTCCTCCAGGGGGTCTTCCCAACCCAGGCATCGAAGCCAGGCTTCCTGCATTGCAGATAGACCTTTACTGTCTGAGCCACCAGGGAGGCCCTTTACCTTCACTTTAACATGTAGTATGCTCACCGGCATGCTACATGTGAGCAGAAGAGATTGGGCGAATTAAGAAAAATATTTTCTGCAACTCTGTTCTTAAGATTCATTCAGAAAGAACCATCCAGAACAGGAATATAAACTCATTGTTGTCCTTTGAAACAGGGTCAAGAGGGAGTGCTGGTCCTTAAGGAGTGTGGAACAAAACCCCTTTAACAGTACTGGACTGCCTCTGAACTTCCATATACTAGAGGACTGATCATTCACATGGTTTAATCCACTGTCAGTCTGGCTCTCAGTTGCAGCCAGGTTATTCTGGTTGTTTCCTAGACCTCTGTAATAGGAAACTTTCATATGAGATACATAGCATTAGAGTCTAATGATGAGACTAAACTAATTTCCTGTTTATTATTTAGAGGCAGAGGTGCTCTGCTTGAGAAATACCAATCCATTAAAGTCACATTTTAAGACATTTACTTTAAATATCTGGCATATAATAAATGGATTTAGATAAGTGCTAATGATACAAAAATTGTAGAATGTTTTTACCTAAAACTTACTGAAAGGTTTTGTCTGAAGAATTCTTATCTATACACAAGTATAAGTGTGGGAGAGAGATTCCTGGTTACCATGAAATCTGTATGCTATTTCTAAAGGATTCTGACTTGTCTTTATGTATTTTTAAAATCTTTTATTTATTATATTTTTGGCCATGTTATGCAACTTGTGGGATCTTAGTTCTCTAATCAGGGACAGAGCCCTGGCCCCCAGCATTGCGAGCATGGTGTCCTAACCACTGGATTGCTAGGGAACTGCCCTGACTTATCTTTAAAACAAAGTACTTCACTTAAAATATTTCAACAAATTCTTAATAACTGGCAACATCTACATGTTTTAATGTTCTGAATACTTAGAAATAACATTATTACAGTTACAGAATCACATTTTTACCAAACACAGATTGTATTTCTGATTTTTTCTCTGTTAAAATTTATTTCTTTTTAGATGCTCTTTTTAAACGCTAACTTTAAAGAGTGAAGTTTCTCCCTCAGAAATAAAAATCTGAACAATTACTGAACTTTTAATACATACTTTTATAGGACTTCAAAAGCAAATCGTAATTCAAACCAATACCTTTAGAAGAAAAATTAAAAGCTCAGTTTAATTTCAAAGGTTTTCATAAGGTAGAGAATGCAGGCCATGTTTTATATTTAATAAACACAACTGTTGTATAATAAATACAAAATAAAAAGACAGTGATAACACTATCATCAAGGGGGAAACAGTATATTAACTTTAATCTAAAAGGCTGCTTCCTGTATCTGTCTTGGTGTTAGCTGAGTATTCTCTATTGATTTTGTTTACAGAAGGAATCTCTGTAGTCAGATTTATCTTTCACTTTCATGCCCCCACATGGGAAGTCGTAGGTGAATATCTGTAGGAATACAATTTATTGTCTGCTCCTCCACTGAGAAGTAACTGTATAAAGCGAGAGGGGAAGAAACAAACACAGAAGTAAATACAATTATATCATATGATAGCTAAACCTAATTAAACTACCAGTAGATATTCTGATTATAGAAAGAATTACAGATAAGCAATTAACTTGCATTGACAGTTAATACTCAGATGGGCCAATTGCATCAAATTTCACTACTATAGCACACACACACACACATATATACACACTATATTAACACTTTAAAAGTGATGATTTTAATTTGGCTAAGGCATAATATGCTATCATACTTTCTATGAAGCTTTTGCTAAGGAATCTAATAAAATTAAAAGTTTGAAGGGTAATATAGTTTTACCCATTTAAGAAAATTAAGTTTGTAAAGAACAGCACATTAATTGTTTATAGATAAGTGGGTATTCCAGATTTTTCAAATAGCCCTAGGACCTGTATTTAGAAAGAGTTCTTAGGCAATAAAAAACCTAAATTGTAATTAAGTACATTTTATAATATAGCCATATTTGTAATATTTTTTTAAGTAGGAAATACTTTGACACAATTAATCTGAAGCAGCAAGTTTACGGATGTAAAAATTTTATTAAAAATACTCTTGAGAAAAAAAACTGCTTCAAAATATTCAAAATTTTCTACTCCTAATAGTAAAGGATACTTTTTTCTTCTTTAAATGATGAGGTTTTATGAGTATTAACTTAGAATACAGAATTATAAATATCAGATACATTGAAACTAATAACTGTGAATACAAACAATAAATTTATTCTAATAATATAGTTTCCTCTATCAAATAACTGATAAATTCTTACCCCTGAGTCTGTCCAGTCTACACTCAGAACTTTGTCTTCATGAGCAGCCAGATCATAGAGAGGAGCCTTACAACTAAAGATGAAAATATTAACGTGTTATATGCATTTCATAGTATTAAACAAATATATGTGCATAATCACTTACACGCTTCTGAAAATTTTAGTTTGCCATCCTTGTCCCAATAACCACTTAATCTTAAAATTCTGAGTGTTTTCTTGACTGTCTCTCCCTGTATCATTAACAGATTATGGGTTTGGTTATTGCCTCTCCATTCTACTTGTAGAAATATGTAAATAAATTATATAGACATTCTCTTGGAGGCCCTTTGCATATATTATTATTGTAGCCCTAACTAAAGAAAGGAATCTGTAAATTTTTATCTTTAAAAAGTATATGTTTTTATTTAATTTCCTATTAACCTAATTTCTAATTTGATCAGTTTCATTCATTTAGGCCACTTGCCTTCCAATTCTGTGTCATATTAAGGCTCAGGATTCTTTTTTGCTATTTTATGTAACGAGGTGAGAAAGATGGATTTCATAAACTTGTGTATTTTCTTTTTTTGGCAAAAGATAAAACTATCACAGATTCATCCAGAATGCAAAAGATAACATATTGAGAAAATTCCTTTGATCCTGGCCTTCCTTTTTGATACCAATTATGTATCATTTCAGGGCATATGACCAAGAACATGTTTTTCACCGTTCTGCTTTTGGATCGTTATTTCAGTGTTCATTTTCTTTGTATTCAACAGGCAATTGATATACTTCTTTTATTAATCATAAACAGGAATTACCTTCTGGTATCCCACAGCTTAACCATGTTATCTAAAGAACCAGAAATGAGCTGCTGTTCATGGGTAGGAGACCACTTTACTGATGTTACCCAACCTGTATGTGAGGTTAGGGACAGCGACACCAAAGAACCATCTGAACAAAACAAAACAGATAACGATTATCAAATTTTAGAAAAGAGAAGTAGGCAGAACACCTCCCTCGCCCCCCACATCAAATTTCTAGAAAATTATCTTTCAAAGGTCCGTCTAGTCAAGGCTATGGTTTTTCCTGTGGTCATGTATGGATGTGAAGGTAGGTCTGTGAAGAAAGCTGAGTGTCGAAGAACTGATGCTTTTGAACTGTGGTGTTGGAGAAGACTCTTGAGAGTCCCTTGGACTGCACGGAGATCCAACCAGTCCATCCTAAAGGAGATCAGTCCTGGGTGTTCTTTGGAAGGACTGATGCTAAAGCTGAAACTCCAATACTTTGGCCACCTCATGCAAAGAGCTGACTCATTGGGAAAGACTCTGATGCTGGGAGGGATTGGGGGCAGGAGGAGAAGGGGACGACAGAGGATGAGATGGCTGGATGGCATCACGGACTCGATGGACGTGAGTTTGAGTGAACTCTGGGAGTTGGTGATGGACAGGGAGGCCTGGTGTGCTGCGATTCATGGGGTCGCAAAGAGTTGGACACGACTGAGCGACTGAACTGAACTGATCTTTCATATACAGCTCTAGTGAGAAGAGACATTGATGTTATTCACCCATGTTTTCTCCTGGAGATTTACAGAACTCACCTTTAGTTCGGGGATCCCACAGTCTGATATGCCTATCTGTACTTCCAGATGCTAAACGTTTACAAAGTGGAGAATAGGAGATACAATTAAACACTTTATTTCCTGTCTGGGAAGTGGAAAAAAAAAAAGGAAAGAACATGTAACCAGAGTAGGCTAAAAGTGATCATCTCCTAGAAGTTTACCACTTAAAAGCTCAAAGTTAAAATAAGTAAATTTTTTTTTTTTAAAAAGCTCTATTAGAGAAGCACTGAATTTGTAAGTCTTACCAAAGTTGACTTTAGACTGCCAGACTCAACATCCCATACTTTAATCGTGTGGTCCCAAGACGCACTGCAGATTTCTTCAGCATCTGACCACAGAACTGAGGAAATGGCTTCCTTGTGGCCAGAGAGGGTCACAATGGGAGTCTAGAAATGAAAAGACACCCAAAAGGGAAAGCATTTTCAGTTCAGAGTGATCAAAAAATAACAGTAGCTGTTACTTCTGAAACCCATATGCCAGATACTTTGTCGGGTGCGTTAGCCCTCCTGTCCTACCCTATTTCATCTTTACAGCAACCCTCTAAGAGACACTTCAGTTGAGAAAGATAACTTGCCCAAGGTCATGCTGCTTAAAGAAGGCAGATTTGAGTTTGAACCCAAATATTACTCCAAAATTTGTAGTCTTTCCACAAGATTCTGTTGCTACTCCATCTGCTCTACTTTTCATTTTCAGGAATATTAATATTGACACTAAAGTTTCCCAGTTGACAAACATGTCACATGTAGAAGCTAGGAGAAAAAGCCCTGGGGGCAGAAAGATGTAGGCTTGAGAAACGTGCTGCCATTCTACATGACTCTTTCAGGTTTATTAATTTCAATAAGTTATTCTCACCGCCTCATTTCTTCAGCGTCCAATCTTTAAATAGTGTCCCTTGTTCATTTATTAAAACTCCAAAATCTCTAACGTCCCTCTCAAATTAAAATCCTCAAAATAGGTAAGGTGTCTGTATTAAACACAAGGAAAATGTAAAAGAAAGAGGGAAAGAGCTCTGAAATGAGGGATACTTTTTTAACTCTGTTACATTTCACTTCCTTACATGTTAAGGGAATTACACCAGATCAGACATCAGCAAAGTTTTTTGATAAAGGTCCAGAAAGAAAAAAAATTTTAGCCTTTCCAGGCCACATACAGTCTCTTCTGCATATTCCTCTTTGTTTTTAAAGCCTGTTAAAAATGTAAAAATCCCTCAGCTCTCTATAGCACAAAAATAGGCCAGAGTGAGAGCTCCTGTTGGGCTGTTATTTGCCACCTCCTGGACCAAATGATCCCTAAAATCTCTTTTCCAGCTCTAAAATTTTCCTGAAAGAGGTAAAGCAACGTGATAGAGAAGTGAGGAACAGGGCAGCCTCTGTTGTGATCCAAAACAAAAGTAAGGTAACAGAGAGATAATCAGAGATTCCAGGATAGGAAATGACATGTAAAATGATGGGTAGACTTAAATGAATAAGCAATTCCATTCCTAGGTATGGAATTGGAATTGAAAAATGAAGACTTTTCAAGAAAAATGGAAACAGGTTCATACAAAAAACTGCCCACAAGTGTTTCTAGCAGTTTTATTCATAACTGTCAAACCAGAAACAACCCAAATATCCTTCAACTGGTGAATGATTAAACCAACTGTTGTACAATATATCCATACAATAGAGTGCTACTCAGAATTTGAAAGGAATATAAACCATGACATGGTGCTTCCCTGGTGGCTCAGACGGTGAAGAATCTGCCTGCAATGTGGGAGACTTGGGTTTGATCCCTTGGCTGGGAAGATCTCCTGGAGGAGGGCATGGCAACCTGCTCCAGTAGTCTTGCCCAGAGAATCCCTATGGACAGAGTAGCCTGGTGGGCTACAGACCGTGGGGTTGCAAAGAGTTGGACACTACTGAGCGACAAGGCACAGCACAAACCATGATATACCCAATAACTTGGATGAATCTTTGTTGTTCCCCTCAAATATATTATGTGGGGAAAAAAAAAACCTTGATGTGAAAGGCTACATACTGTGTGATCCTACTTATGTGATATTCTAAAAAAATTCTAGGAATGAAAATTAGATAGTAGTTGTTAAGAGTATCTAAATAGAAAAGGTTGACTACAAATGGGCAACATGAGTTTTAGGGGATGGCAAACTGTTCCATATCTTGAATATGTATTAGTTACATATTATATGTATTTACCAAAACTCAAAAGCTGTACACCAAAAAGAGTGAATTTTCTTGTTTTTGTTGTTTAGTTGCTAAGTTGTATCTGACTCTGTGAACCCATGGACTGTAGCCCGCCAGGCTCCTCCATCTATGGGATTTCTCAAGCAAGAATAATGAAATGGATTGCCATTTTCTTCAAAAAGGGATCTTCCTGACCCAGGGACTGAACTAGTGTCTCCTGTATTGGCAGGCAGATTCTTCACTGCTGAACCACCAAGGATGTAAATTTTTTTAAAAAAGAGGTAGAAAAGTCAACTTTGGCACTGTTAACTGCAAACAAACTTCAGTAGAATGAAAGTGAAAGTGACACAGTTGTGTCCGACTCTTTGCAACCCTGTGCCCTATACAGTGCATGGAATTCTCCAGGCCAGAATACTGGAGTGGGTATGCCGGGAGCCAGTGTGAGGAATCCCACCCGTGACAAGATCAGGCGGCAGAGATCTGATGGGCAAGGTCGAGTCAGATCTCAGGTTTTCCTCCTGGTATTTCCTGAGTGTGTACCCCCAAAATAAGAACATGCCTGCCTGGAAAAAGTCATCTCAAGGCTTCAGTCTTCTGCATTTGAAAGGGTGTTTCAATCCAAAAACCCCTCTGATGGCTTTTTAGCCTGCCTGCAGGACTTATATAGCTGTGCATGTGATTGTTTGAGGCCTCCTGACTGCAGGAGGCACAGGAAGCTTAAAACATCCTAGGAATGTAGGGGCTTCCGAAGAGTCAAAATCATTAGAATAGGACTGATTAAAGGTATCATTTGTTGAGCCAATACTTGCTGCCAAATTTTCATATCTTTTACTTGTTGATATAGTTGGTATATAGAAAAAACAAGTAGCAACATTAGATCTTTGAGTTAAGTACCTTCTTTGTTATAACCCACTGCGCCTCCGTTCTATAGAGGTGTAACTTTAGTGCTTTAAGGAGATGCAGATTAAAGAAAAACACTTCAGGGGAAACGAGATTAACATTCATTAAGGAAGAGAGCCAAAAAGTGTTAACAAGCCTCTTGGCCAGAAGATAATGTAAATCACCTGAGACCTTTTGTATACAAAAAGATATATAGAAAGAGTCTGGGCTGCTAACGCTGCATAATTTTGTATTATCCATTGATCTCTCTGTATAATCAAATGTATAAAAGGCCTTGAAGGACAATAGAGGGGGGCCAGTCATTGGAAGGACTGGTTTCCCCCGTGTCTCCTCTTTACTCTAATTTCAGGCTGAATTCCCTTGGAATGTGGAGGCTCACCATGTCTACTTTCTTGTCCCGGCTTTTAAGATCTGTGAGAGAGAGAGCCCAAGGCGCCGGCGGCCGAACATAGATGGTGCAAGTTCCTTGTCTGGAACTTTATTGGTCTTCCACGTAAACCAAGTTAATCAGCCTCTTTTCTCCACTTAATTTTCCTACTATACTATTTCTTCCTAATCTAATCTTATGTTAATAAATAAATAAGTTTTTCCCTCGCCAACGCCGTCCCCGCTTCAAATTCCCTGGATCTACCGGGGCTGGACCCCAGCATGGGTAGCCTTTCCCTTCTATATTCAGTAGAATAATACTGGAGAAAAGCCATTTTGAGAAAAAATGTAGAAAAAACCCTATCGTATGTTAATGTATTAATATGAAACAAATGACCATTAAATGAACTGATTGAGAGTGTTATTCGTGTTAAGAGAAGTCAAATACTAGAAAGAAATCTAGAGAGAAGACAACTATTTTTGAAATTTGTCTTATTTTAGTCTTCACAACCCAACTTTTCCTATTATTTCTGATTTTCACTTCAAATAGCTCTTCTACTTTTTCTCTGCATTCACAATTTGGCTAACTGGTACAAGAGTCCTAGCTTTTTGGCTTCTCTTAGCTTTTGACATGCCTTCTTCACTAAGCTTAATCATTTCCAGCTTTTGATTTAAAATGTGAGACATGAGACACTGCCTTTCCCTTCAATACCTAGAGTCCACTGTGGGGGTTTTTAACTGGCCTGATTTCAATATTGTCGACTCTCAGGAATAGGGAGGCCCAAGGAGGGAGACAGAAATGGGGGAGGAGCTTGTCGGTGGAGCAGTCAGGACATACACATTTACTGATTAAGTTCACTGTCTTACAGAGGCATGGTTCATGGCACGCCAAAGCAATTACAATGGTAACGTCAAAGACCACTGATCAGGACTTCCCTGGTGATGCAGTGCATGGCAATTTGCCTGCCAATGCAGGAGACGTGGGTTTGATCCCTAGTCCGGGAAGATGCCACATGCTGCAGAGCAGCTAAGCCCGTGCGCCACAACTACTGAGCCTGCGTGCTGCAACTACTGAAGCCTGTTCACCTACAGCCTGTGCTCCACAACAGGAGAAGCCCCTGCAGGCACAATCAAGAGTAGCCCTCTGCTCGTCGCAACTAGAGAAAGCCTGCTCAGCAACAAAGACCCAGGGTAACCATAAATAAATAAATAAAATTCTATAATAAAAAAAGATCACAGATCACAATAATAATAATTTAAAAGTCTGAGGATTTCTCATGGTGGTCCAGTGGTTAAGGACAGTGAAGGACAGGAAAGCCTGGCATGCTGCAGTCCATGAGGTTGCAGAGTCAGGCATGACTGATCGACTGAACAACCAGGGGTTAAGACGCTGCGCTTCCAATGCAGGGGTTGCAGATTGGATCCCTGGTCGGGGAACTAGGATCTCACAGGCTGTTTGGTGCAGCCAAAAAATAAATACATTAATTTTTAAAAATGTCTGAGATATTATGAGATTTATTGATATCAAAGTGTGACACAGACATGAAGTGATGAATGCTGTTGGAAATATACCAACAAACCTGCTTGATACATAATTGCCACAAAGCTTCAATTTATAAAAACATATTATCTGCAAAGTGCGATTAAAAATGAGCTATCAGAGAAGGCAATGGCAACCCACTCCAGTACTCTTGCCTGGAGAGTCCCAGGGACAGGGGAGCCTGGTGGGCTGCTGTCTATGGGGTCACACAGTCGGACACGACTGAGACAACTTAGCAGCAGCAGCAGCAGCATGCCCCTATATATGAAGTATAAAACTAGATGAAACTAATCTAAGTGATACAAGTCAGAAGAATGATCACTTTTAGGAGGCTACTGATTTCAAGGGAGCCTAGAGAGTCTTCTAGGAGGTGTTGGTAATTCTTGATGTTTTGCTTTGGATAGTGATTACTTGCGTATACACAACTAAAAATTCATTGAGCTGCATACTTCACTATATGTATGCCAAACTTTAATTAATATAAAGGTTTTTTAAAAAGCTGCCTTAGGAGTAAAGAATTTTGATCATTCAAGAACTCTTTCTACTCAAGACATATTCTTTAAAGGTTGATCAGATATATGCATCAATAAATTGCCACTGGCACATTATCCAATTGATAAGGCATTTATAATTTTAATTTGTCCTATGAGAAAAATGATAAGGAAGCTGAGTTGCGAATCATTCCACTTGCAATTCAGCAGTCTGTGTTTAAATGTATAAATTGTAAATCACTACTTCCTATTGAAAACAGTAAGTGCTACTATTTATTGCAGTCTACCTGAGTTTGATGAATTATTTGTGATCATACTTTATTCCTCATTTTCAACAACTTTATAAGCTATCTTTTTATTGGTGACTATAAGAATTAAGGTGCAAATGTGTACCTAATTCACTGCATATCCATTAAAGCTGTGAGATAATGAAAGAAAAAAATATGATTTCCTACATCTGACTCAGTATTGTTCCTCTCATTAAGTATATTAATTCAGGCAGATCATAATAAATATCCTTCTAAAGGAACAGAGCAAATATGAATGAACTTTCTGAGTGTAATTTAATTGGCTATACTAGTGAAATGACGGAATCAAAACTTCAGAACTCTTGATTTCTAGTGATTTAGGAGATGTACTAGAATTACATCTTTGATGTATGAAACATTAATATTATTACTACTTTTAAAATTGAAGTATAGTTGATTTACAATGTTTGTTAGTTTCTGGTATATAACAAAGTGATTCAGTTACATATTCTTTTTCAGATTCTTTTCCATTATAGTTTATTACAAGATGTTGAATATAATTTCCTGTCCTATACAGTTAAGACCTTGTTGTTATATATAGTAGTCGGCTAATCCTAAACTCCTAACGTGTCCCACCCCAACCACCACCTTTTCCCTTTTGGTAAACATAATTTTGTTTTTTACGTCTGTGAAACATTATCATTCAACAGTTAGGTAATGAGATACTTAACTTTGTGTAAGCTCTAACAATTAAAAGATCTTACTTTAAAATTCACCATGAGATCAAATAAAATAGCTAAATAACCTACCAACCTGTAAGCCTAGCTTTTTGTTGTTGTTTAGTTGCCAAGTTATGTCCAACTCTTACAACCCCATGGACTACAGCACGGCAGGTCTCCCTGTCCCTCACCATCTCCCCAGAGCTTGCCCAAGTTCACGTCCATTGAATCGGTAATGCCATCCCGCTATCTCATTCTCTGTTGCTGTCTTCTCCTTCTGCGTTCAATCTTTCCTAGCCTCAGGGTTTTTTCCAATGAGCTGGCTGTTTGCATCAGGTGGTGAAAGTATTGGAACTTCAGCTTCAGCATCAGTCCTTCCAATGAGTATTCAGGGGTGACTTAAGATTGACTGGTTTGATCTCCTTGCTGTCCACAGGACTTTCAAGTCTTCTCCAGCACCACAGTTCGAAAGCATCAATTCTTCAACCTTCCTTATGGTCCAGCTCTCATGTTCGTATATGACTACTGGAAAGACCATAGCCTTGACTATACAGACCCTTATCAGCAAAGTGATATCTTTGCTTTTCAACACACTGTCCATGTTTGTCATAGCTTTCCTGCCAAGAAGCAACCATCTTCTAATTTCATGGCTATAGGCACCATCTGCAGTGATTTTAGAGCTCAAGAAGAGGAAATCTGTCACTGCTTCCATATCTTCCCCTTCTGTTTGCCATGAACTGATGGGACTGGATGCCACAATCTCAGTTTTTTAATACTGAGTTTTAAGCCGGCTTTTTCAGTCTCTTTCTTCACCCTCATCAAAAGGCTCTTTAGTTCCTCTTTGCTTTCTGCCATTAGAGTGGTATCATTCGCATATCCGAGGTTGTTGATATTTCTCCCAGCAATCTTGATTCCAGCTTGTAACTCATCCAGCCTGGCATTTTGCACGATGTGCTCTGCATGTAAGTTAAATAAACAGGGTGACAATAAACAGTTTTGTTGTACTCCTTTCTCAATCCCGAACCAGTCATTTGTTCCATACAAGAATCTGTTACTTCTTGACCCGCATACAAGTTTCTCAGGAGACAGGTAAGATGGTCTGTTCCTATCTCTTTAAGAATTTCCCACAGTTTATTGTGATCCACACTGTCAGAGGCTTTAGTGTAGTCTATGAAACAGAGGTAGATATTTTTCTGGAATTCCCTTGCTTTCTCAATGATCCAGCAAATGTTGGTAATTTGATCTCTGAGGTCCCTCTGCCTTTTCTAAACACAGCTTGAACACCTGAAGCTCTCAGTTCACGTACTGCTGAAGCCTAGCTTGAAGGATTTTGAGTATAATCTTACTAGCATGGGAGATGAGTGCAATTTTACAATAGTTTGAACATTCTTTAGTATTGCCTTTCTTGGGAATTGGGATGAGGACTGACCTATTCCAGTCCTGTGGCCATTGCTGGGTTTTCCAAATTTCCTGACATACTGAGTGTAGCACTTTTATAGCATCATCTTTTAGGATTTTAAGTAGCTCTGCTGGAATTCCATCACTTGCACTAGCTTTATTGGCAGTAGTGCTTCCTAAGGCCCACTTGATTTCACACTCTAGAATATCTGGCTCTAGGTGAGTGATCACACCCTTGTAGTTATCAGGGTTATTAAGATCTTTTTTGTACAGTTCTTCTGTGTGTTCTTGTCATCTCTTCTTGATGCCTTATGCTTCTATTAGGTCTTTACCATTTTTGTCCTTTATTGTACCCATGCCCATCTTCGGATGAAATGTTACTTTGATATTTCCAGTTTTCCTGAAGAGATCTCTAATTGTTCCCCTTCTATTGTTTTCCTCTATTTCTTTGCACTGTTCATTGAAAAAGGCCTTCTTGCCTCTGCTGTTCTCGGAACTCTGCATTTAGTTGGGTGTAACTTTCCCTTTCTCCCTTGCTTTTTTGCTTCTCTTCTTTCCCCTGCTATACACAACCACTTTGCCTTCTTACATTTTTCTTTGGGATGGTTTTGTTTGCTGCCTCCTGTACAATATTATGAACTTCTGGCCACAGTTCTTCAGGCGCTCTGTTTACAAGATCTGCTCCCCTGAATAAGTGAGGAGGCATGCCGTGCAGGGCCATCCAAGACAGACAGGTCATACTGGAGAGTTGTGACAAAATGTGATCCACTAAAGGAGGGAATGGCAAACCACTCCTGTATACTTCCCGTGAGAACCTCATGAACAGTGTAAAAAGCTTAATGCCATTATATTCAGTGACTCAAAATCCAGCAGTTTCATAATAAAAATTTAGTAATCTACTAAAAGAAAGTCTAATTATGGTTGAAGTACCAAGACAAAAGGAAACTAAGTACAGTAAAGTACCGTCAGTTCTCACGAATACTTACCCTTGTTAGTCCCAACTGCTCTGTTTTCTGTTTCTTTCTTGGTCGATTTGTGGATTCTTCCATTTCATCTTCTTCATCTGTAGGAACTACATCATAGAGAAGTAGATATGATAAATTTAAAATTTAAAGTAAATATTAATTACAGACAATCTCAAAGGATTCTTATATTTCTGGGCATATACTTCATGTTATCTCAACTGGTTAGGAATGAATATTTTTTTTTTCATTTTGGTTAATGGAAAATCCTATCTAAAAACAATACATTGGTTACCAATCTTCCAAAAGGAGAAAGCAAAAAATAAAGTACATTAAAATCCTAAAATCTAACCAGTTTGGTATCTTATAAGGATTTTCATTATCGACCTTCATCAGTTACCAGATCTATGAAAAGTTGCTTACTACTTTATTGTAGGAGAGTTTTGACAAGAGTGTATTTAAAGGGAATGATATGGTAAATAAACATGTTAAAAGGACATACATTCCAGCCATCTTTATTTTTCTTGACTATTTCACTTTTATTTTTACTGCATTAAAAAAAATTAATTTTATGTATTTATTTTTGGCTGTGCTGGGTCTTCACTGCTGCATGGCCTTTTCTCTAGCTGCAGTGAGCAGAGGCTACTCTCTGGTTGCAGTGCCAGGCTCTCGGGTGTGCAGGCTCATGAGTTCAGCCCCTGGGCTCTAGAGCACAGGCTCAATAGTTGTGATCCATGGGCTTAGCTGCTCTGCAGCATGCAGAATCTTCCCAGATCAGAGATCAAACCCATGTATCTCCTGCACTGGCAGGTGGATTCTTTACCACTGAGCCACATGGGAAGACCTATTTCACTTTTCTATCAATAAAAGTGTTTCATAGTTTTGTTTTAAAGAACAAAAACAAAAAACTTTGTTATCCAGCATTTGGCTAGGTAGGAAACCCAGATAAACAAACCGTAGAGTTTAATGTTTTGTAACTGTTTATAAATGTCATGTGCTTTTCCCAGAATGACTATAAGCATCTTAACGGTAACTATTCATTTATACGTCATCTACCCAGCACTATCAAAAAGTATTTCACAAAAGGAAAAATTCCTCCATAAACGTTTTGCCTCAAAACTGCTTGCTTTAATGAATTTTGGGAAAAAAATAAACTAAAATGGGTTTGTATTTCCTGCCATCTTACACATAATTATTTAAAACTGTTTAGGCTTTTCTTGATTATCTTCCCCTCTCCACTTCTACTCTGTGAACTGAATTTAGGGTGGGGATGGCAGTTTAGTCTCCGAGTCGTGTCTGACTCTTGCGACCCCATGGACTGTAGCCCACCAGGCTCCTCTGTCCATGGGATTCTCCGGGCAAGGATACTAGAATGGGTTGCCATTTCCTTCTCCAGGGAATCTTCCTGACCCAGGAATCGAACCCTGGTCTCCTTCATTGCAGGAAGATTCTTTACCAACTGAGCTATGAGGGAAATTGTACAGTAGCAATAGAGCAATTTCCTCAAAAGTTAGCAGAGGTATTCTGTTAACCTGTGCAAGAAATAGTTCTGTACTACTATTCTTTAAAACATATGTGGGTTTTTCCCCTTCTTTTCTTCCAGAAGTGTTTTCTTACTATTATCAAGGAACCTTCCTTGAGCCCCCCTTTCCCTCTGATTGTTCCTTCAATTTTTTCAAAGTAAGAAAGTTCAGTAAAATTGTATTAAAAAAATTATTTAAACTAAGCCACCTTAACTAAGAAATTTCTCTAATACTAAAGTATCAATATGACTCAGAAGATTAGTTATTTCCAGGTTTCTGAATAAGGGAACTCTGAGAACTAAGGCAGTTAAGTCCCACTGCACCAGACGTGTCACTGATACTTGCAGGGACTCAGTGACACTACCCAATAAATAAGGGAGTGGTGGGGCAGAAAGACAGAAATTACTAATTTTTCTCTCTACTATAGTACTTTGTTTTGGGCTTCCCAGGTGGCAATAGTGGTAAAGAACCCACCTGCCAGTGCAGGAGATGTAAGAGACTTGGGTTTGATCCCTGGGTCAGGAAGATACCCTGCAGGAGGGCATGACAACACACTCCAGTATTCTTGCCGGGAGAATCCCATTTGCATTCTGACGGCCTACAGTCCATGGGTACAAAGAGTCGGACACGATTGAAGCGACTAAGCATGCATATAGTACTTTGTGACCCAAAAGCCATGGTCCAATTTTTATGGCAAAGTATGGGCTAAAAAAGTCTTTTTTTACATTGTAATTCTTAAAATACCACTAATAAGAGAAAGTAGAAGAAATATTTCATTTACCTGTAGACCAAATCTTTAGCATCTTATCCCAGGAGCCACTGCAAAACTAAAGAAAATGAAGGGAAAAACAGGATGAAATATAATCCATCATATTATTTGCCTTTTTTCCCCCTGCTATTTAACTTGAAACCTTTACTTTGCCATGAAATCCTTACGACTATGGCATCGTCTTTTTGCTCGTCTTCCTAGTCTCTGGGAAGTTGTATCCTCAATCTCATGGCAGTTTAAAGAACTACCATTCTTACGGGGCCTGTACCCTGGTCACGGTTGCTTAGATCAGGGTGGGCCACTGACCGACGCTGTGCCAATAAGTCTCTTCCTCCTTCAGAGCCTGTTTTGGGAAAACTTGTGTTCTAGAGAGTTGAAGTTATTCATCTCCCAGAGACAGTACAGGGTGTAAAACCTGGGAATACCGAAGGCTAGGTTTTATTACGTACGGAAACCAGTTTGAGGTGAGAAAATGAAGTCAATATGGGGAGACAAGAGAAGGAGGAGGTATGCCACATTCGAGCTTCTGCTCCACTAGTTTGAAAATGATCATCACCCTGCTCATGATGTGATTCATCACTCCTTCCTTAGATCTTTTAAGCTAAAAAATTTCAGGATGAGTTTCTGTCTCTTATAGCCAAGAGACAGGGAACAGTTAATTCACTTAAAGTTCGACTCAACAACATGTAAACCTTCATTATGGCTCAGAATGAATACACATCAATCTTTGAATGCAGAAATGTCCTCTACTATGCTAACTGGCAAAGAACTATTGAAGAAACAGTCTTAAATCTAGAATACGTAATTGTGGTTTGAAGAATTTTCAGATGAAGAGTTTATAACCCCTCTTAGTAAAAACTGTGTTGCCCTCACGGTTTGTTTTAACTTTTACCATTCTGTCATGATACAGAGTAGATAAGCGATAATTGTAAAACAACCTCGATTAACACCAACTTTAGTGTATGCCAAGCCTTAGGTGATCAGCTAGACATTTTTAACTGATGACAGCACTATGAGTAGTTGAAGGACTGAAAATGGAAGGTTACACAAAGAAATTACTTGTTTACCTGAGTTCTTAAAATTTCTGCAGTTTATATAAAATTCCAAACCAAAGATACCGAGAGTGAGGGAATGACTCTTGATATGTCTAATCATATGAGTATTTACTTCTGGTTTGAAATCATATTCTTCAGCTGTTATAAAAGTAGGCCAATCACAGTGACTTTATGAAGAAAAGAACTTACTCGCACAAGAATCTCAAATTCTAACTGAACACAGTACTACTAACACAATAGCTACTTACTTTGGTTCCTGTGCTGTCCACAGCTATGGAATCCACACTGCCAGCATGACCCCTGCAGCAGTGCAGAGCCTTCACCTTGTTCCTTTCCACATTCCACTCCCATAAGAGAATAGTCTGATCCATAGAGGCACTCAGTAGCAGACAAGACAAATTGTCTTAAGAAAGGAGAACACAAGAAACAAATTAGTACAAAAATTTTACAGTGTTCTGAAACTAAAGAAATAAGTCTTTTTGTGGTTGTTGAGAAAGATGTTGAAAAGGTAAAAGACCTTTGGGAAAAAAACTAGCTTATGGTAAAAAGGGAAGATTCTTCAAAAATACTATAGGGACTTCCTTGCTGGTCCAGTGTTTTAAAATCCTGCAGTTCCACTGCAGGGGGTGCAGGTTTGATCCCTGGTCAGAGAACTAAGATCCTGCATGCCATGTGGAGCAGGTAAAAAAAAAAAAAAACTATGAAAAAGATATGCATTTAACACACTCACTATTAACTTGAAAATGTATATTACAAGACATAATTTTAGGATTCACTTCTACTGATTCACGGATTTTTAGAAAATATGTCTTTTCTTAAACACTGGGTATTTTAAAGTCCCCATAATAACTAAGGCATGAGACATTTCCTATCCTGTCCCAATTCTGCCCCAGCATTGAAAATGGCTTATTTCCAATTTCCTATCTAGGATTCCTCTCAGTGTAGGCAAAGAGTCCTAACCTTTTTTCACCCAGGCCACATCTTTTACAACATCTGTATGTCCCACAATTGTCATTATTGATTTTCCTTCCAAGGACCAGATCCGAGAAGTCTTATCATAAGAACCAGTCAAGATCCTATGAGGAGAAAAAAAAAAAAAGTCCTATGAAATACAAAAAGCACCTTTTTCAAACCCTGAAATCAATTTTATTTCTAAAGCAATGATAAAGTAAACCTTGCAAATTATATTTTCTAACCTTTAATATAAAGATTAAGACTTCAAAACACACTAGAATAAATCAGAAGATGTTACATTTAGCTTTTCCCCCTCCTAAAAATAAAAATATAATTGACAAACCATAAATATCATTTTTACTATTGTTGTAAAATACTACCACTCCCAGGGAAGCTAAGCAAATTGTTTGAAAAGCCTAATAGTCCTTTGTATTTAACCAGTGAAAACCATTAAATAGAAAACCAGTAGAACCATTTAAAGTAAAAAGTAAAACCAATAAAAACATAACTATGTAATAACTCTCGGGAGACATTCATTGAATGCAGACTCCTACTACGATCCATTATTGATGTGTTTTTCTACAAGTAAGGCCAGTAGGGTTTTGTTCTAAACCCAGTCACACCTTCTGATTCCAATCTGTTCTTTTCAGCCCTAAAATAGCATGACTTGCATCTTCAGGGTAGTAGGATAGCAGATCTGTGGCTAGAAAAGGTTTTTTTCCCCCTCTATGAAACAAGTTATATTCTTAGTCTTAAAACCAACATAATCAAATAAATGCCCTAAGAGACACAACATATTCGGAAGGTAAGTGTCACTATGATATCTTGAGACAGAAAAGAAAACCTATTAATAGGTATATTTCTTCTTGACTATACTAAATTTAAAGGTCTTTGGCATGGTGACGAGATATATATGTGTGTGTGTATATATATATATATAAATTACTTTCACAAAGAACAGGCAATCAAACAAAAATATTCACATATTACATTTAAAACAAGAACATTCATCTGGCAATACCATTCCTCTGTCCCTTCGATTGCACTGATCCAGTCATCATGGAACATGCATTGTTCCGGCTGAGGGGCAGTGTACTTCTCCACGTACTCTAGTTCCACAACTTCTTCCTAGTCACAGAGAAAAAGCAGAAATCCATCAGGTGGTGCAGTTTTTAAATAGTATATTATGAAAATAAAGGAGCCCCAGTTTACCTCCTTCATATAATTCCTCTTCCAAATCCAAAAATTTTGGAGCCATATAGAAAGTGAAAAACTTTATTTGACCTAACAGTATGCTAAGAGTAATATTAAGAAATATTAATGATTTTGGAAAACTTATGCTTAAAGTGGAAAAAAAGAATATAAGAAACTATAAAATCATAAAGGATATAATTTAATGGATACAGAACTTCTCTTTAAGATGATGAAAAAATTCTGGGAATGGACAATGGTGATGGTTGCATAGCATTGGGAATGTACTTAATGAATTGTACACTTAAAAATGGTTAAAAGATAAATTTTATGTATATGTTAATTACAGTTTCAAAAATTGCCACCTTAATTATAAAAGCAATTATAATTTATATTTTAAATTATAAAAGCAATAATAAGGTAAGTTTGACAATTAGAGGAAGAGGGCAATCACTAAAAATCACATAAACCCAACCCACAAGCTTATATATATGTACAATCATTTTATACACCTTTACTAGTAGTAAACATATTTGCTTAATATGTTTCTTGGTAACTTCACAAACATGAAATTATCTTTCCATATTCATTTATCTGCATTCTTTGAATAATTTTCTTCTCTTAGAAGAAAAGAGAGGATTTAAAAATTGAACGTACAGAAACTGAGGTTCAAATTTTTAGGAAAAAATAATAATCAAAAGGCTCTTGGTTGCTGTAGATTCAGGTTGATTCTAGATGGAGTTTTCCTACATTATCTGGTAATACCTTCAGTAAAATAGAGCAGATAAACATTTGAACTTACTGATGAGATGTTTTCCAGTTCCATGTGTTTGAACAAGGGCATTCGTAGAAACTGGCCCTTGATGAGGAAATCAAACTCCACATGTTTGTGGAACTCTACAGAAAATACGTAATAAAATTATCAGTATTAGGACCTGAAGTGGTATTGGCAGACATAAATGAGAGACCCAAAACAAACAGGTACCTATTATCCCAGTGTGGCCTCCAAGTTTCCCTAGACTTTCCCCGTGGTACAACAGGACCACGTATTCCATATTATGTGATTTTAAAGAACAGAAATACTTTGCTCTGTTGGTATTAATATTTTTACTGTGGATAGTATAACCATTCTGAGTAAAGAAAACCTTTGTATTCTATGAAAAATCCCAAAATACCCAAAAGTAGCAATAACATAATGAATTCTCATTTGAATCTTTTGTCAACTCATGGACAATCACCTGTACTCCTCCCCCTCCTCTCCTGCTGGTTTATTTAAAACCAAAACTCAGAAATGACATAATTTCATCTGTAAATGCTTCAGTATGTATCTCTAAAATATAAAGACTTTTAAAAAGTCACAGTGTTAAAAATTAAAAATTATTTCTCCTAATATCATAAGGCCAGACAATGTTCGCATTTCCTTGTTTTGTAAGTGTCTTTTTACAGTGAGTTTTTTTAGAATTGGCATCCAAAGTCCTCACATTATATCTGATTAATATCTTTAACAGTTCTCCATCCTTCTTTTCCTCTGCCTTTTATTTACTGAAGAAATTGGGTCTAATACTCACATTCTGGCTTTTGTTGTTTAAATCTCCAAGGTATCCCTTAACATGTTTCTCTACCACCTACATACAACCTGTATATTAGGCAGACCTAAATGCCTGATTAGACTTTGGGTTTACTTTTGGCAAAATATTTACACACAGTATTTTTTCCTATTGTATCACATTAGGAAGCATCTGGGGGCTTCCCAGGTGGTGCAGGTAGTAAAGAACCTGCCTGCCAACGCAGGAGACATAAGAGACATGGGTTTGATCCCAGGGTTGGGAAGATCCCTTGGAGAAGGGCATGGCAACCCACTCCAGTATTCTTGTCTGGAGAATCCCATGGACAAAGGAGTCTGGCAGTCCAAGTCCATAGGGTCACAAAGAGTCAGACACGACTGAAGCGTCTTTGCACACACGCATGAAGCACGCTACTTCACTGTGACTCTTTTTACGATATTAAATTATCTCTGAGTTCAGAGGATGTCAGTCGGTTCCCATCCATCACAATGTTCTTTGTTAGCCTTTTACCTAATAAATGGCTTTAGTCGCTACTGATGATCAGTTCTTAAATCCATCACTTCATCTGGAGTTACGAAATGCTAAAAATTCTTCATTCTATCTGATTTATTAGCTATACTCTTTTTTAAAGAATTCCCCGTCTCTCTGTCTTGTTGCTTTTTAAAAATCTGCATCACAGAATTAACAGAACGAACTTATGCTTACTGGCGGGAAGGGATAGTTAGAGACTTTGGGATGGACGTGTACATACTGCTATGTTTAAAATGGATAACCAACAAGGAGATATTGTACAGCACATGGAACTCTGCTCAATGTTACCTGGCAGTCTGGATGAAAGGGGAGTTTGTGGGAGAATGGATACATGTATATGTGCAGCTGAGTCTCTGGTTCCCCTAAAGCTATCATAACATTGTTAATTGGCTACACCCCACTACAAAATAAAGTTTTTTTAAAAAAATCTGAATCATTTGCATCTTCAACTCAAAAGCAGTAACAGAGTTATTTGATTTATACAAAAAGATAAATGAATGTTCATCTACAATTTAGAAAACTATGCAAATACTTGCTTGAGTGCTCAGTTGTGTCCAACTTTTACTTAGGTAACAACAAAACCATGTACTCGTATTACAAAGCCTCTATTCCAAGAAAATAATTCTTATTCTAGTTTGAAAGAGTTTTTCAGCGAGCAGGATATATGACATCTTTGAAATGATGTCTGATGATTCTATTCATCAGAATCTCTATATTATATCCATGATGAAGACGATAGGAAATGCTATACGAATATCTCTGTATCAAGAACTTTTACCCTAAAAATCTTTATTCCTAAATCTCAACCATCTTCTCTCCATATTGCCTTAAAAGCAGATTAAACTGATTTTTTCCGCTAAAAACTTATTTAAAACATTTTTCAAAGTTATCATGTAGGAGGGAAATTATATGTTATAATTTATAAATTTTACCATTATAAAATGCATGCAGTATTATAGAATAATGTCCCCAAAGGGCTATAAATAACAATGTGATGTACTTTATTTAGTTAGTCATTTTGCCCTCTCCTAACATTTCACGGTATATACCTACCATTTTTGGCCTCCAACAATTTATTGATGATGTTACTAAGGTCAGCAATTTCAGCGGCTGCAGGTATGGAGAAGGGAACATCATCTACCGCATATCTACAAAAAGGAAATGATACATCAAATCAAGTTTACAAATATTTTAACAAACGCGCATTTATTCATTCAACAAACATTTACTGGGTATCTAATACATGCCAGACATTTTGCTACATGGGGTTAGCAAAAAATGAATTAACCTGTGGTCTCTGTACTTGAAAAGGGTTTATAAATAAACAAATACAAGGAAACTGTGTAAGAACAATGTAATAAGTAATACATAAAATGAGAGAACAAGGAAGTAGTAGGGTATTTCAACCAGAGAAAAGGAAGATGAGAGAGCAGAGTCTGAAAGGATATATAAAAAAAGAAAAACACTCTTACACTACACATAGAAAAGTAAGTTTTCCCTGGCTGACGCGGGGGAAGACAGAAAGAAAGGGTGCAAAAAAGCAGCATACACAAATAAAAAGCTAAGTCATTAAACTGCCCAACCAACCTATTCCAAAGTGTTATTTTACTCTAGACAGTGACCAAGGACAAGGCTAACAAGATGTGCATGGATTGGCTTGGATGCTGTATGCAGTACTTTTGACTTCTTTCCTTAGGCAATGAGGAACCACTGTCTAAGTCAAATAACAAACATCATCAAAATTTTGTTTCGTTAGATCTCTCTGGGGCAGCACTGCAGTGACTAGATTAGAGGCACCCACAACAGGAGGCAGATCAGAAACTCTTTTGAGAGAATAGGAGAAAATTCTTGCAAATCACATATCTGACAAGGAACATGCATCTGGAACATATAAAGAACATTTATAACTCAATAATAAAGACAACCCTATTTTTAAAATGGGCAAAGGATCAAAATAGATATTTCTCCAGAGAAAACATACAAATGACCAACAGGCACATGAAAAGTTGTTGAGCACTGTTAGTCACCAAGGAAATGCAAATCAAACCACAAGGAGTTATCACTTCATACCCACCAGGATGTTTACAATAAGAAAGACAGATATTAAGTGTTGGTGAGTAAATGGAGAAACACTTATTCATTGCTGGCAGGAATGTAAAATGGTACGATTGCTTTGGAAAAATCTGGCAGTTCTTCAAAAAGTTAAACATGGAATTATCACTTGACTCAGCAACTCCAGTCCTAAGTACACACCCAAGAAAAATAAACACATATGTTCACACAAAAACTTGTGCACAAATAGTTCACATTACCAGTATTCTTAATAGCCCCAATAGGTGAAAACAACCTAGAAGTCCATCAACTGAACAATGAAAATAAAATGTGGTATAGCCACACAATGGAGTATTATTCATCTGTAAAAAGGAATGAAGTACAACATGGACAAGGCTTGACAAGCACCATACTAAGTGAAAGGAGCCAGTCACAAAGGACCACATATTATATCATTCCATTTATAGGAAATGTCAGAGACAAAAATTGAATAAGTGACTGCCCTGGGCTGGGGGTATTTGGAAACTTTTGGAAGGGTGGGGGGAAAACGGTAACAACAGCAAAAGAGTGATGAAAAATGTTCTAAAATTTTCTGTGGTGATGGTTGCACAATTCTACAAATATACTCAAAATTAGTGAATTGAACACTTCAAATGTGTAACATCTACTATACGTGAATTACAGCTTAATAGTTGTTACAAAAACCAAAACCAAAAATGTCTCCATAATGTCTAAATTATGGCTTTATTTGTGCAGAATGTAAAAGAGGTTTAGGTAGAACTTACAGGGCTCATCAAATCTATAAGAAATCTCTTTCTGCAGCAAAGGGAGTTAGGGGAAGAGGCTTCAAATCTTGTTAAAATGTAGATTCTAAATCAGTAGATCTGAGGTAAAGTCTGAGATTGTGCTTTTGCTAACCAGCTCCCAAGTGACGCTGGCCTTCAAACTATACTTTTTTGAGTAGTAAGGCTGTGGATATATATTTATCATGTTGAAAAAAGTAAGGACTTATTTAGGTTCTCCAAAAGGTATCAAAACCTAGAAACTGGAAGTGTTGGTTTACTGTTTTGGTCAGTAAGATGGGGGTGGCGGAGGGAGAGAGAAGCATAATTCACACACTTATACATGAACATACATGCATATGTAAATTATATGCATCAGTTCAGTTCAGTCGCTGAGTTGTGTCCGACTCTTTGTGACCCCGTGGACTGCAACACACCAGGCCTCCCTGTCAATCACTAATTCTCGGAGTTTACTCAAATTCATGTCCATTTCGTTGATGACGTCATCCAACCATCTCATCCTCTGTCGTCCCCTTCTCCTACTGCCTTCAATCTTTCTCAGCATCAGTCTTCAAATGAGTCAGCTCTTCGAATTAGGTGGCCAAACGATTGGAGTTTCAGCTTCAGCATCAGTCCTTCCAATGAATATTTAGGACTGATCTCCTTTAGGATGGACTGGTTGGATCTCCTTGCAGTCCAAGGGACTCTCAAGAGTCTTCTCCAACACCACAGTTCAAAAGCATCAATGCTTTGGCGCTCAGCTTTCTTTATAGTCCAACTCTCACATCCAAACATGACTACCATATGGAAAAACCATAGGCTTGACTAGACGAACCTTTGTTGGTGAAGTAACGTCTCTTTTTTAATATGCTGTCTAGGTTGGTCATAACTTTTCTTCTGAGGAGTAAGTGTCTTTAAATTTCATGGCTGCAGTCACTATCTTCAGTGATCTTGGAGCCCCCAAAAATAGTCTGCCATTGTTTCCACTGTTTCCCCTTCTATTTGCCATGAAGTGATGGCAAATCTCAAAAAACTAAGAGCATGGCATCTGGTCCTATCACTTCATGGCAAATTATATGCATATACATGAATAAATCTACTTTCCCCCTTCATTTTACTGATCAGAACATATTATATATAAGGGAGAGGAAAGTTTAATTTCTAGATTTTGTTAACTTTTGGGGAAATCTAAATATATAAACAAACACATATACACACATTTGGCATTTAGCCATTTATCACAGCAATTTAAATAGAGTTGCAGTTGCTCTAGTATTTCTTAAAATTGTGTGTGAATCAACAATAATCTCCATAAACCTGTTAATTAGAAAAAATACAGCAGTCATGCTATTGCATCACCTATTCCTTTAGAACTATTTAGACTAAGTATATATACTCATCTGTATTGATAATACAATTCATATATGCTGTATGCAACAGTACAAGAGGTGTGAGTATGATTTACCAGGTCAATTCATAAAACTACAAACAAGGAATAAAAAATGTAATCTTAATTGATGGGGGAGTTTTTTAGTTTTTCAGTTCAGTTCAGTTTAGTTCAGTGGCTCAGTCGTGTCCGACTCTTCGCGACCCCATGAATTGCAGCACACCAAGCCTCCCTGTCCATCACCAACTCCCGGAGTTCACTCAGACTCGCGTCCATCGAGTCAGTGATGCCATCCAGCCATCTCATCCTCTGTCGTCCCCTTCTCCTCCTGCCCCCAATCCCTCCCAGCATCAGCGTCAACTCTTAGCATGAGGTGGGCAAAGTACTGGAGTTTCAGCTTTAGCATCATTCCTTCCGAAGAAATCCCAGGGCTGATCTCCTTCAGAATGGACTGGCTGGATCTCCTTGCAGTTTTAGTTTTTAGCTGACATTAACTTGTTAATACAGCTTATATTTATTATTTATCATCAGTACCAGAAAAACTAGACAAACATTTGTTGACTCAATCAATCCAATTAGCATAACGTAGTCTCTACCATCAGGAGACTTACAATATAGCTGAAGAGACTAGGCAAACAAAAAGAAAAATTAATAGTGTAATATATGCCACAAAGCAGAATACAATTACGCTTCAAACGATTGCTATGTATCTGGGGACCATTTGTAAAACTGGTAAAATGTTCATATACATATACGTATACACATACGGGTGTGTATATATGTATACACACACATATATAACATGCATACGTATATGTGTAGATATATGTATATAAATACCCAAAATTATAACTGAATTGACCTCACACTCTTATCAAAAATCAGTTCTACCAACTCCCTATTGGGAGCTCCACCTTCTAGCGTGGTTTGGAAAAACATCATCTATCACCTACTGAAGAAAACGAAGTTCATGTTTTCAGACACCACCACTAGCCGCCAGACTCTAACGATATGGTCCGTTGTTCACTGCTCAGTTGCATAATGCACTTCATTCAGGAAGCAAACCTGAAACCCTTCAGGTCTCTCTACCCTTACAATTCAAATTATATACAGCCTGAGAAGCTAGGCAGGAACAATGGGAGAGAAGTCCTCGCAAGGTACCGCAGAAAACGTGCTGAAGCGACGAATCCAGTCAAAAAGGGAACAGGTAAATTGACGGAAAAGACAACCAGGCATGCCCAAGGAAGAGGTCCTACGAACGAATTCCGGGGGCCCGGGGCGGGGGAGGGGAGGGAGTGAGGAAGGGAGAGAGAGGGAGTACGCTCACTTACTTCTTGTTGTCAGTGAAGAAGCGTGTCTGGAGCTGAGCCATGGCGTACCTAGAGAAACGTATGAGTAACAATCAGACAATCGGCACTCTGGTCTTTCAGTACTACAAAAACGGGGATCTCAAAATGAGGCTGCACGTGTCAGAGAAAAGATGCAGTCGATCCCAGGGCTTCCGCTTTCTTTGCCCGGGCCTCAGCCAGAAGGGACCACGAGGCTGCCCTTCCTCAAGATCCAGCCCATAAACATCAACTACCTATTCCTAGAGTAGGAATCGTCGATTAGTGAGGCATAGTTTTAAAGGCGTCGCGTCTCTTCAATTTTTTTTGTATTTAAAAAAATATATATATATTTAAGCTTGCGATCGATTATGGAGATAGAAAGAGGCCCGTTTCAAACCGACTTCTCTCCGTTTGAAATGTTAACAGGCTATCCTTAGTCGCGATAATTCAGACACAGCTCTTAGATACTACGACTCCCAGAAAGCAGCGCTTCTCAGATGATGTAGCCACTGGGAATTGTAGTCTTTTTTACCACGCTGCCCTCAGGCTATCTTCTTTGCATTAAACCTTCCCGACTCCAGGCAACGACCTATTATATTTCCTCGGCCTTCAGCTTTAATTTGCTAAAGTCTTTCCGGGTTTAATTTCTCAAGCACACTCCCAATCAAGACTCTCAGTCTACCGAGATTTCTCTAGGGCTCCAGCTACTAGCCTCAGGCTTTAGATCCAGGTGAGAGGCGGGGATACGGGAAAAAAAAAAAAATGAACCAATCAGGAAGGAAACACGCGACGGTGGCTGATCAGGATCTTTTCTAAAGCGGCTGCGCTGCGCGCTCCCGGTGGCCGCGGCTGCGCACTGTACTGGTCTCCATGGCGCGGCCTCGGAACCAAGACGAGGTTGAGTAGACTCGTTTTGAATTTTCTCCCCTCTGCTCCAACACTTTGTGGACTTCCCTTCTCGCCCTCTAGGGCGCTCTGCGGCGGCGGGACTAGGGAAGTCGGAGGTTTGGTAGAGCTGTCTACGCCGGCGGGCGAGACGCTACCTCCCAACCCGCTCCCCCCCCCGCCCTTTCTTTCTGCTGCCTCCTCCTCCTGTCACCTCCTGACCCGCCGGGTCCCTGAGCAAGCGCCAGCCCCCGCCCCCGGGAGCCGCGGGCCTCAGTGGCGTCTTCCGGGCCCCGCCTCGGGCCGTGTTCGGGGCCCCACCTGAAGAGGCCTATTGCTCCCCTCCCCGCCCCCGCCCGGACGGGGGCCCCGGACCCGGGACAGGCAGGCTGGAGGAGATCCGAGTTAGGTGTGAGGAGGGCTGCCGAGCCTGAGTACGCACTGGCACGGAAGAGGAGGACAGGACCCCTGGGCGGGAGCGCCCACTATGTGGTCCTTTGCGCGGCCCCGCTTTTCAGGGTTCTTTTTTCTCTTTATGACATCCTTTATACCTTCCTTAGGCTTCCTTGGTCGCTCAGAGGGTAAAGCGTCTGCCTACAATGCGGGAGACCCAGGTTCAATCCCTGGGTGGGGAAGATCCCCTGGAGAAGGAAATGGGAACCCACTCCAGTATGCTTGCCTGGAAAATTCCTTGGACGGAGGAGCCTGGTAGGCTACAGTCCATGGGATCGCATAGAGTCGGACACGACTGAGCGACTTTCATTTTTATACCTTCCTTATGGAAGGCGAAAGGCGTCCTCCCACACCTTCTCCCTGCGCTTGTTTTTTTTTTTTTTTCAACTTTTTTTGGTCTTGACATTATCCAGACGCCTATATCTTATTCTCAAACGGTCCAGAGAAATATTCTAATGGAATGTAGTTGTTTTTCTGAGGGAGGATGGATGGAGATATACTATCCAGCTCTCACAGTCGCTTTTTAAGGCGTTCGCCAGAAAAGCTTCAAGAGGGAGGCTTAAAAAGACAGCATTTTAGAGTAAGGCACAACTGGATTGCAAGATTGTGGGCAAAGCGGGCCGTGTGCAGGTGTAGACAACTGAAGCGTTCCTCTATTACGTTGCTTAAAGATGTACTACAAAAGACATATGGTGTTTAAGTCAACCATAGACTATGAGAAGGAATTTGAGCAATTATAAGCGAAAAATAATCAGTTAACAGAGCGCAGTGATAATGAAACTAGGAGTATTTTCAGTTTACTCACCTTCCTAGAGTGCAGGCTGTGGAACCTGAAGGCCTGGGTTTAATCCTGCCTCAGCTTATTTATGAACCTCTCTGTGCCACATCTTGGTCAGCAGTGAGATTAAGTGCCTCATAGTAGATGTCAACTATTCCATGGTTGTCCTTTATGTATTAGTTTAACTAGGAGCTCTGCGGATGTGAACAACTTAAGAAAGACTAGCCTCATGGTTAGAGGAATAAGAAGAGAAAACCTCTGTGCTAATGGGTCTAGGAAAGGACTGGGCTTGCAGATAGAAGCGGTGGCCATGTAACCACGTGATTCATTGTAATTGTGAGGGTTTGTATGCATTATCTAGACCACCTGAAACTTGAAACTCTCAATTGAAGTCTTGCAATGTAATACATAGTTTTGAATTTGGTGGAAGTAAAAAGAAATTTGACAACTTCAAACATCATTTGCCTTTAATCATAAGTGATTCTTTAGTTACAGTAGTAAAATTGTCTGAATTTAAAATCAGAACCTGAAATAAATCTTATAGGTTTTTCAGATAATTTTTAGTTGATAATACATTATTTGTTAAAATGCAGCTTTAAATGTGTAATCAGGTTAATTCATTTTTAGCTATCGATTTGAAATTTATCAAAATAAGAAAATACTATTGTGATACTCAATACAGGTTCATCCTAATTCGAATGAAAAATTTTTCTATAATCAGTAAGATACAGAACCTAAATATGTGCTTAATAAGATAAAACTTCAACTTGCAAAGTAGAATGTTGAATTCACTAAAATACGTTTTTCATTTGACTGAGACTTTTAGTTAAGGGATACAGTATTATATCCCTTATATGGATATGTAAGGAGATATATATATATATATATATATATATTACTTTTAGTTATTATAACACTTCTAGTTAAGGTGTTTCAAGATACCTGAACGCCTAGTATGAGGGCTTTGGTTTTATTTCATCAGTGGCTTATGTGTCATAGTCAGTGTTTCCTTTATATAATACCTAGAGTAGTTAGTATTTTTACTTTTGAATGTTTCTCTTAATTATTAGAACATTAACATCAAGCTTTTGGTTCTAATGATTTCCTACATGATTTGTTTACTAAGGTCCTTATGGAGACTCTGTTGTCTGGATAACTACAGTTGGAAAATGTTTCCCTTTATTAAACTTTTGTCTGTATGTAATCGCATGGTGTGGTATGATATTAATACAAAGACGGTGTGGGTGTTGGAGTCCTATTGATTTTGGTGATTTTTTTCCTTCTTAGTTTAGAATCTGAGCTGTAATGTTATGTGATCTTAAGCAAGTTACTTGACATCTTTGGTTTTCTTATCTATAAATAGAAATAATAAGGTCTATCTCAGAATCATTGTGGAGATTAAATGAAATAATTTGTAAATCCCTCAAAGAGCAAAGAGATAAAAAGAGGTATGTACAGGGTAAGTAATAAGTAGAAACCAAGGTTACAGGGAAGTTTCTAGAGAGGGCTGCTGCTGCTGCTAAGTCACTTCAGTTGTGTCCGACTCTTTGCGACCCCATATACGGTAGCCCACCAGGCTCCCCCATCCCTGGAACTCTCCAAGCAAGAACACTGGAGTGGGTTGCCATTTCCTTCTCCAATGCGTGAAGGTGAAGTCACTCAGTCGTGCCGGACTCTTTCTGACCACAAGGACTGCAGCCCACCAGGCTCCTCTGTCCATGAGATTTTCCAGGCAAGAGTACTGGAGTGGATTGCCATTTCCTTCTCCAGTAGAGAGGGCAAACCTTAAAAGAAATACTGTGAATAGTGACCTTAAGTTTTTTTCACTGAAAAATGAAAAGTTGAAATGTATTGCTTATTGTTTATATATATTTGAGTACATTTACCATTTTGATGTTGCTCTAACACACTGTAACTTTCTAAGTCCATCTGTTAAAAAATACTTTGTAAAATATTTGTGAACTAGGAGTCTTGATGTAATTTTTGACACCACTGATTCATAGCAATTTTGTATACATCATAGAAGGAACATTTATATTGTTTTACCTACCCTAAAAGATGAGGGAAATTGTATTTTCTAAAGTACTTCTGAGCAGTATTTTTTTAATGTAGTTTAATAAAGATCAGACACTAATTTTAAATATAAGATTTTAATATCTTTTAAATCTTGGGACATTAATCAAGGTACCTAGAATTAAGAGAAACTCTAAACTCAAGTGGCTTCATCTTTCAATTAATCTGTTTTGGGATTTACTCTTAGATTATTGGCTTTTAACAGATAAATTTTACCACACAAATGCTTCTAGAGAAAACAACAGCAAAACAATCAAATATTAAGACAATTTTTTAGAACTTAACAGTGAGAATTACCTTTAATGTTTTGAACAAATAAATTTGCTGTTAAACAAAATCAAAACAGAGGTAGCCCTATTACAATCCACGGAAATTTGAGTAACTACAGAGTGAATGGCGTCTTCCCCTCTACCATATATTCAATACATGTGTATAAATTATAAAAAGCCCCTTTTTCCTATGAATTTAAAACATTCTGATTTAACAATTTCTTCCTATTTGCTTTCGGTATAAGATAAAATCCACTTTTTAAAATGTGACATGAAATATTCTATAAAGCAGTTTGCCAGCAAAATTTAATGGCCTTAGTGTGGGTTCTGAACGCCAATTATTTTTAACCTTCTAGATTATAGATTTAATGCTTTCTTTTTTCTTTCTGTTCTCTTTATCCCATTCCATACTACTTAGGAAATAAGCTTATTAATTTAATCCCAAGATTTTATGGGAGGTGCTCTATGAGGAGGGGGCCCTTTATTCTCAAGCTTCTGTGGCTCCGAATTAGTAAATATGTCCAATCACTAAGTATTTCCCTTGTGGAGAAAAATGCAATTTACTGTGAACATCTTTGTTTCTGTAGTAGTTACAGAATGTGAGAGTTTGAAACAAGGCCTTTGTCTGAATGCCCAGCACAGAGAGGTAATGGCAGTCTTCCATAAAGGTAGTTCCAGGCTTTGTTTCACTTTGAGTTAATTGTTGGGTTAACTATACCAGACTGGTAATGGCTACAGTAAAATCTGCATAACAAAAGCTAGTAGATTTCTCTATGTGTAGGAAAATAAATATACATTGAATACCTTCTCTTTACAGAAAAAATGCTGCTGTGAAGACATAATTATAACTTTCACATAAATGAAGTCACAACCATCATGATTTAGTGCTTCCCAAAGAAGAAATTCAGTGGAAAAGAGGGTATTTCTGGGGATAGTAGAATGCGTGAGACCTGAATTTAAACTTGAGCTACTGCCTGAAGGTAATAATTTTATTTTTTGACTAATTGAAAGTAACAGCTCTATAAAAGTTAACTATTCTCTTTTACATATTAATGAAAAAGTCAAATTACACGTTTTGTATAGGTACTTTGTTTTGTTTATGGTTACCAGTTGGAATAGAACATTTTATTCCTAGCAATTTAGTCTTAATATCTTCATTCTTTGAAACCTTACTTTGAGGTGGTTAATTGAAAGTTAGGGATAATAATCTATAGTATGTGCTGACATCGAGGTTAGATGGGAAATTTGGGTATTTTAAGTCACTGCAGTTGTCAGGATTGAGGAGTATAATGCAAATTGATGGAAGAATTAGGGAAGGCAGGAGTAATAGTTTTCACTTTATTCAAATTATTTTTTGAAAAGGATGTCTGTAATTTTAAAAGTATTTTTCTCCATTTCAACAATAAATCAGGTCAACAGATATTGACACCCACTTTTTCTTATAATAACCACAAAAGCCTTTTTTATCATGTAGTACTACTCCATACTAAATGTACTGCATAAAGGAAAATTTTGAGTTTTGAATTCCCAGAAGACAGTAGGAAAGAAGTTACCTTTCTTCCATTTGTAAAATTCCAGTCTGGTCAAGGAGAAGGCAGTGGCAACCCACTCCAGTACTCTTGCCTGGAAAATCCCATGGACGGAGGAGCCTGGTAGGCTGCAGTCCATAGGGTCGCTTAAGAGTCAGACACGACTGAGCGACTTCACTTTCCCTTTTCACTTTCATGCATTGGAGAAGGAAATGGCAACCCACTCCAGTGTTCTTGCCTGGAGAATCCCAGGGACGGGGGAGCCTGGTGGGCTGTCGTCTATGGGGTTGCACAGAGTCGGACACAACTGAAGCGACTTAGCAGCAGCGGCAGCAGCAGTCTGGTCAAAGTTCTGAAGTAAGTAGTTTATATGTGGCAAGCGTCCTGTGTTATTATCCCATCCCTTTTCTAGTGCGGGCTTCCCCTGTGGCTCAGCCGGTAAAGAATCCGCCTGCAGTGCTGGAGACCTGGATTCAATCCCTGGGTTGGGAAGATCCCCTGGAGAAGGGAAAGGCTACCCACCCCAGTATTCTGACCTGGAGAATTCAGAGAATACAGTCCATGGGGTCACAGAGTGGGGCACAGCTGAGCGACCTTCACTTTCACTAGTGCCCTTCTCCAGGGCACTCATCCTGCCTCCCTCTTCACTACAGCGTCTCACTCAGGCCTGCAAAATCCCTTATAAAGTGCTCTGAGCCTCAAACGTACTTGCTTTCTAACCTCCAAGTTCCAATTTTTCAGGGTAGTTGTTTTTAACGTATGTTAAAGGAAAAAAGTTATTATATAAATATATACAAATTTGTCAATGACTGATAATCTCTCCAGAGTTTTTCTTTTTAAGAAAAAAGACCTTGTTAACTCCAATGAAAATTTCATTGATCAAATTTCAAATAGGGTAAGGGAAAGCAAGTGAAGAAAAGTGTACATAAACCAGTAAGGGGTGATTTGCAGTGGACTCAGGGTACATATTAGGAAACTGAGAGTAAGTTTTCAGAATTTTTCCCCTAAGCTGTTTTCACTTTTTACCTCTCTGTCCTAAGGTCTGCTTTTGGATCTGTTTACAGAATATTTTCTCAGTGACTGCAATTCCTGCATAGTTAGAATTCTAGCTTTTTCATGAGGTCAGAGATGTTTAGATTTCTTGTAGGAGGGCTTTTGTGTATTAGAGACTGCCTGTAATTAAATTTCAACCAGGAATAGTTGAGAACAGAAATTAAGAATTTCTTTAGCACGTTTAGTTTGCCAACCTATCAAAAAACAAAACAAAACATGAAAACCATGACTAATGAAGAAAGGGATTCCTTGATGGGTCAGCAGTAAAGAATCAGCCTTCAGTGCAGAAGACACAGGAGATGCAGGTTCCATCTCTCTGAGTCGGGAAGATCCCCTGGGGAAGAAAATGGCAACCCACTCTAGTAATTTTGCTTGGAAAATCCCACGGACAGAGGAGTCTGGTAGGCTATAGTCCATGGGTCACAAAGAGTCAGACATGACTTAATGACTAACAACAACAAATAAGTCTTAATGCCTTACATGTAAAACTGGACTAAGTAACTAAATCACAGTATTGTTGAAAGGATTAAATAGAATGACATGTATACAACACTGAGCCTAGTGCTTTACTGTGGTAAGTGCTCAATAAATGATAACTGTATAATGCTGAACCTCAATTTACTTTTCTATAAATTGTTGATACTAGGTCCTACATCACAGAACAAGAGTAATTATTAATAATACTAGCGAGTAATTATTAAGTGAGCTTCTATGGTGACTCAGATGGTAAAGAATCTGACTGCAACCCAGGGTTTGATCCCTGGGTCTGGAAGATTCCCCTGGAGAAGGGAATGGCTACTCAATCCAGTATTCTTGCCTAGAGAATTCCATGGACAGAGGAGCCTGGCAGGCTACAGTCGATGGGGTTCGAAAAAAATATAAGCGTTCAGTAAGCATTAAATTATTTTATAGCTGTGATTAAATTAATAATCCTTATTCTGTGTTAATAGTGCTGATATTTAAAAATTAGAATAAAGTCTTAAAATATTTCTTTTTTTTCTTTTCATCAAAGGTTTTTATTTCAGCTGCCTAAGGACTTTGGCTTTCTGCTTTCTGGTTCTGAACACAGCCTAGATTTTCTGACCACTGGGAAAGGGCAATCCAGATTCGTTGCGACCCCATGGACTGTAGCCTGGCAGGCTCCTCTGTCCATGGGATTTCCCAGGCAAGAATCAAAAATATTTCTTAATGTCACCATGTCTAGACAGTGAATATCTCAATGTATTTAATTTACTTAAAAAAATTGTATTCTTGACAGCAGTAGTTTCAATTTTAAGTCCCTCAGTAGGACGTGAATTAATTGGATCTAAACTCTGTGAACGTTTTTTGTTTGAATAGTTATTTTTATACTCAGTGCACATTAGAAGTCAGTCAATAAATGACAGTTAAATTAATTTTGGAAGTCATCAGGGTAACCAACTATTAGGAACATAAAATCTTAGAACTGAGTGGGATCTTTAATGAACTAGTAATTGGAATTCAGAAAAGTTGACATTGGTTTTTTTCATCAAATCTAGACTGACCCTTTGTTTTTTACTACATGCAAGATGTTGAATTTAAAACAGTAATATTGAAATAGAACTTGTAGATCATCTGAAAATGTAAGACTTTTTGTAATTTTTTAAAGATAGTATAGAAAAGTACATATAGAAGCTTTATACTAAGCCCAGGTAAATTTTGATTACATCAATGAGATGACTGACGTTTAACAGATTTTTATCTTCAAGAATCAAATTATTTATAGATAGGTGTATTTTTAATCTTAGTTTGCATAATTATAGGTAGTAGGAATAATTTATTAGGTACTGACAGTGTCCTGGGAATTGCACCAAGCCCTTTGCATACATTATTTTGTTTAATCTTTTTAACAGCCTTGTGAGGGAGATGCAGTATAAATGCCAATTTGCAGGAGAGAAAAACTAAATCTCAGAATAGTTAACTAAGTATAAAGCTGAAATTTAAACCCAGACCATTTGACTACAGAACATTGTCTTCAACTGTTTTATACAGTTTTACAGACAAAGCATTCTCAATTTTTATTTTATAAGTTAATGAAGAAGTAATACATTTTCTTGTTCATCCTAACTGCAGCATTGTCCAGAGTACAGTAACTTAACCAAAAATTTCAAGATAATGTTTAAATTCATATACTATGGTTTGTTACTGGCTTTAGTTTACAGACACTCTGATTGCTTTTTAAATATAAGATTTTTTTTTTTAGAAAGGTTTGTTTTGATTTTTTTGGCTGCACCACGTGGCATATGGGATCTCAGTTCCCCAACCAGGGATCAAAACCCAGGCCTGGTGGTGAAAGCACTGAGTCCTAACCACTGGACTGCCAGGGAATTTCTTCCTTTTTTTTTTTTTAAACCCTCTTCATCCATATCTCCCACTGCCAACCCCCTTGCTTGTGGCAACCACCAGTCTGTTCTCTGTATCTGTGAGCTTACATTTGTTTAAGATTCCACATATGAGAGAGGTCATACAGCATTTGTCTTGCTCTAGCTATATAGTTTTATGGCTTCTTCAGTGAAGTGTCCTTCAAATATGTTGCCTACTGTTGATTGGGTTGTTGTCTTATAATTGACCCAAACCAGTTCTTTACAGAGTTTGAATACAGAAAAAGTTTTTTCTAAGTGTATGTTCTGCAAATATATTCTCCTGATCTGTAATGAGCAAATTTCATCACTTTAAAAAAGTCCAATTTGTAGACTTTTATCTTTTATATTTCATGCTTTTTGTGTCCTGTTTAAGATATCTCTGCTAAACACAAAGTCAAAAGATTTTCTCTACTGCTTTTGTCTAGAAGTTTTATAGTTTTATAGTCTATGATACATTTCAGGTTACCCTTTGATATGAGGTAAGGGTCAAAGTTTATTGTTTTACATACAGGGATTTAGCAATATCCCCAGGGAGTAAGGCGATTTTGGAGGTATATGTGGGGGCAAAATCGCCACCTGTTGAAAACCACTGCACTACACCTAATCTTTTTGGAATACAGATTTCTTCCTTTTCAAAGCTTGCCATTCCAATGTTAAGTGGTATAACTTTATGTTATGGTAAGAGTTGTATGTATATAATCTCCATCTGCACCAAAATATCTTTTAAAATTATGTAATGCTATCATATGGCATATCTCATAAAATTAAACATTTTCATTTAGAGTAAATCTTTGTAAAATGAGAATTTTAGAAGTGTCTGAAAGCATGTAACAAGTGTCTGTCGCATAGCAGCAATCTTAATAAACTAGTACATGTGTATAATTAAGGATAGGGTGAGTAAACTACATAACACTAATCTTGGCTCTGCCTTGAATTTACTCTGGTGCCTTTGCAAATCATTTAACAAATTTATTTTCTTAATCTTACAGGGTATAAATGACTTAACCTAAGTTGTATGGGGTAATACAGAGAGATGAGGAATTTATTTAAGACAAACATTCTATAAAAATATTATGTATTTTATTTGATCAGGCATTTAAACTCTTTCAGCTATTAAACAACAGAATAAAATGGAATTGAATATGATATCAGCATGGAACAGTCTGTTGATTCATTAAAAGTCAACCATAATGATTCTGAAGAGTCAAAAACAGATTCTCAGGTATTTAAAGTAGGAATTCAACTGGGAACTTTTTTTCCATTCAAAGGGAAAACAAATAGTGTTATATTTAATATATTCAAGAATTTTAACATTTAATTTTCCATAATCCTGTCATTTATTTAATTTTATATTATAGAACTTAATAAAGTGATATATTCATGAAGATTTATGTATAAAGATCTGCATGTTGAATTACATTTCATCATTTCACGTTGTATTCCAATGAACAATTTTCAGTAAAATAATAATAAAATTCAACAGTTTCACTTAAGAACTCCTGTCTGTATCATTCTGAATTGATAACCCTTACAAAAAGTAAAGTGAATAATGAACTGAAAAATGAATGTTTCCATTTTTTTATCATAAACATTCTATGTTTTAAAAAATTACAAACACTCAAGTGACTTTTTTGTTTACAAAAGCATCTAACCTATATGGACTCCAGTGAGCCTTCTTTTGGACAAGATGGTTCGCCTAGAGTTTTACCCGTTACTGCTCCTGAAGAGGACAGTTCACTCACATCTCAGAATATACCAGGGCCCCTGACTCAGACACAGACCCTTTCTGCAGAGCAGTTCCATCTAGTGGACCAAAATGGGCAACCTATTCAATATGAGCTTCAGTCATTGGGGGATTCGAACGCACAAATGGTGAGTAGGTTTTTAAAATAACCAATTTTCTTCTGTTTGGCAAATGTATTAGTCTAACTTGATGACCTTAATTTTTTGACACTATTGATTTACATTCCTCTGAAAACACTGTCTCTATGATACTCATTTTTAAGTTATGTAAGGATTTTAAAAGATTTCCTAGGAATTCTCTGCTGGTCCCGTGGCCAACACTCCATGCTTTCTTTGCCATGGACTCAGGTTTGATCCCTGGTTGGGGAACTAACGCATGCTGTGTCATGCAATTAGAAATAAAATGAAATAGATTATTTCCTTTCACAACTACAAATAGTACTTCAAACCAATATAGCCCAGCTACCACCTTGTCTAGGCAAACTTGTGCTTTGAGACCAGTTGGAAATGTAGTGTAATTGGTAACTAGTGCTAAGGTGCCAGAGCTTACATATAACTTACATTTATTTTTTGTTTATACATTTAACTGAACTCAAGGTTATTTGCTCTATCAGTATCTCATTTACTGATTTGCATGCCACATGCTGGTGTGCTTTCTTGAAGAAAAAGAAAGCAATGAAAGTACCAATGAAATGATGGAATTTAGACATACCCTTATTGATTTTGTAGGTCTATTGATTTTGTAGATGTCATGTGAATAACAATGTATAAAATTGAAAATGGTGCTTTAAACTGTTAGGCAGAAGTATTTATGACCAAGTTCATAAGTTGAGTAATAAAGGTGAAAGATGGTTTTGATTGAAATAAAATTGAGAAAAACTCCTAAATTGCTCTCTGATTAATAATATACTTATATTAGCAATAATATGAACAATAATATATCTGTTTTGGTTGTTTTTTCAAATTTTCCTGCAGTGAATTTTAATTTAGTGATAAAAATTACTTTTAAAATCTTAACTTCAAATATCAATTATGCTTAAGTAGGCAACCATTTATAATAACCCAAAATTAACCTTTGTTTTTGTTTCTAGTCTAGAGCATTCTAGAGTTAGTAATCTACGTCCTTTGGCTCCCTTTTAATCCACCTAAATTTTGGGGTTGAGAGTTATTGACTGAGAGGGGGCTAGTTGTAGACAACTTTTTTGTGTTATGTTCAAGCTCAACATTTTCTGGGCTTCAGGACTGAAATGCAAAGTAAGGGTGAGCTTCTGTAACCGTACTGTTATCACCATCAGAGATTAATAAACAACAAATAATTTAGATGTGAACAGATCCATTTTCATATTTCATGTTCAGAATGAAATACTTCTGTAATTTCCCCTGATATTTGACATTTATTCTAGTTTCTATCAGAACATTTAGAAAGTCTGTATATTCTAATGGAAGGATATGAGTCTGAATGTATAAAGGGTGCTCATTTTACACATGGTAACTTTCCTAAAAAGCATGTTAAAATTATTTATTTATCTGGGTCTGAAAAAAGTTGGAGGTTTCATTCTCTCTGTAATTGTATTAAATTTTCTATCTGCAGTAATTATAAAGGTGATTTTTACACTGTTTGGGGTAGGAGGTGATATAGAGAGTTATTTGAAGTTGTGAAATAAGGAAGCATGTCATGAACTTGGAAATAAATGTAAGCAACAAAATGTAACTAGTTACTTTCTCCAAAGATCAGAAGCTGGTGATATTCTGGGAAACTTAGTGGAGATTTTTAATTTTTATTGTTTACTTTAAAATAGACTTTTAATTTTAAGATCAGTTTTAGGTTCACAGTAAAGTTGAGCAGAAAATACAGATTTCCTTCCCATATGCCCCCTGCCTTCATATATGCATAGATAGCTTTCCCCATTATCAGTATCTCCTAACAAGTAGAGCTTTTTGTAAGAAATGACTTTTTTTTAAAGCTATCAGTGAACTAGCAAAGTTTCTGTAGTGGGTGAATCTCCTATGGATGGGAAGAGGTTTTAGAGTGAATCAGGGATGATATTTTTTATTTACTAGAAATATTGTGCACAAAGAGCCCAGTAAATATAAAACTACTCATTAGCCAAGATTTTCTGATAATTTTCGTGGTTGCCCTCAAATAGAATGTATTGCAGCAGATGATTCTTCAAAGCTATGTTTGTTTTCATAGCGAAGATTAAAAATAATTACTTTTTTGGTAATAGAAGCAGTAATGTTATTATCACCACTGACAAATTATATGAATTGAAAATAGTTTTTAAGGTACCAGGTGGAATAAGCTAAGAAAATAGAGGAGAGTCTTTTTCACTGTTGAGAACCAGTTTCAAAATTAAGAGGATATTCCATAAATTATTCTTAATTATGAAATTTCCATATGGTTGAATAAATTATAACTTTATTTTATATATATATTTATTTGGATTTAAAAATAACTACAACACTTTCATAAGAATGAATGAAATATTTTTCACATATATCTAATCTGATTTATATGGAAAGAATTTAAAACTATTATTATTATTGTCTTTTAAAGTCCAGCAGGGTTTTTGTATTGTTTTTTTTTTGTCTTTTTTTTTAGGTTAAGTAACATCATCAGGTATTGGGAGGCAACATAGTACACTTGCGATTATGGGTAGAAGACTAAGGCAGTACAGAGTAGTGGTTAAAAGGAGTAGGACTGCTTGGGTTTGAATTTCAGCTCAGAACTGTATATATAGCTCTGTTACTTTGCATGGGTTTTGTAGCCTCTGTGTGACAGTTTCCTCGTGTATAAAATGTATATAGTTCATGAAGATTAAGGTACTATGTGGAAAGTCCTGCCACTAGCATGAACTCAACCAATGAAAAGCAGTTGTCATCATCAAGGGTTTACAGTGGTTTTTTTCATGCTGAGGTGATAAGAGGTATGGCAAGATATGTTTAGCTCAAACACGATAAACGTTGGGGGAAGGAAACAATTCCTAATCTGAATTTCTGGGAAATGTTTATGATTGTACTTAAGGCATTCTATTTTGTTGCGGTTTAGGTTTGTTGTCAACCCCCCCTCCCCCAAATTTAAAGTTTTTCAAATGACCCTCTTGAGTAAGAATACTGTCTCTATCAGGCCATTAGTAATGTTTCCATGTTTTAAATACCAAAAGGGAGACTTGAGGTTGGAATGCTTAAGGAGAGTTTCCTGCCTTAGGGAAGACTGAGGACAGGGGGTTTTGGGTAAAGCAGTAAAACTGTTAGTAGTTTTTTAGGTAATAAAGTTTATAAGGTGTCTAGAAAGTCTGGAAACAAAGGATAAACTTATTTTAAAATAATATTTTGGTTATATTTTAAATCATAGGCTCAAAATGTTTTTCTTCAGCTTACATGCTTTCTCAGGTTACATTCCTCTAAATTTGAGGCAATGAATTCATTTGCTAAACTGAGGGAAAAAAAAGGAAATAATAAATACACAATTTCCATATGTTTTCAAACTTTGGGGGCACTCTGTATTATTCCTTATGGATCAAGACAGCATATAAAAAATGCAGAGCTATAAAAATCCTGTTTAAACATTTTATAAATTACTGTTTTTAAATGAAAATTAATCTATGAGACTAGTGATTATCACACAAATAGGTCAAATGTGTGGATAATACAGTAAGTAGAAAAAAGTAAATTATCTTTAATCCAGTCAGAGACTTGTTCAGCTTTCTAAGTAATTAGACTTCATACCCATGCAATGATTAAGATCATAGAACATAGGGTCAGATTACCTGTTTTGAATCCTAGCTTTACCGTTTATTAACTGAGAGACTTTGGGGGGAAATAAAATGTTATGTACCTTGTGTTTACATCTATAAAGTGAGGGAAATGATAGTATCCGTTGTTGAGATAGGCATGTCTAACAGTTTTCTAAGTAGTGATTCTGTTGAATCATTATAGACTTATGCACTTGATTTTTTTAAAATGCTTCCAAGATGATTGTTGCCAGCCCATCAGAAAATGGACAGGTGCTGCGTGTAATTCCATCTCCCCAGACAGGAATGACACAAATGATTATACCTCAGGGACCACTTGTGGATGAGAATAGTCCTCAAGGTGAGTAATTATGGGATATAGGGGATTTAAGAATGTTTCAAAGAACAAATGTATATTTCAGAAAATCACCCCATGAAAGTCAGTGCTAAAGTGGATTTCTTTGGGTAAGATTGTGAACTGAATGATTAGAAAAAGTTTCTTAGCCCAAATAAATTTCAAGTTCATTTTTCAACTCCTGTCTAGGTTAGCTGTCTATTTCATTTTGGAATTCTATGAAGCTGGTTGACTCTTGCTTCCTCCCAAATGACCAGTGAGCATAAAATAAATTCTTCTTAACTTTAATAACAGTAATAATAACAGCAATAATAACAAGAACATAGTGCTAATTGCTACTGGAGACATTTTATATTTGTATTTTTATCCATATTGTTGTTAGGCATGTGACATTCATTTGTAAAATGTTCTTCTCATCTCCTCTTTGCTCTTTTCTTCTTTACTTTGCTCCTTCAGATTGCGAAAGAATCATTCTCCTTATTTATTTTATTCTTTCTTTACCTATTTGATAATATCCCTATTATCCCTATTCTCTTCCTTTTGCTTTCTTTCCTTTTCCATCTATTTGAATCTCTTTTCTAACATCATAGCTACACTGTTGTGGTTTTTTCTTAGATAATGATTTAGGGTAGATATTCTTAATTTAGTGTTATGATTCTGTGTCTTTGATAGCAGTTGTTAAAACTTAAGAGAAAAAAACATAGTTTGCAGAAAACATAAACATGATATAGAAACAAAAAGGAGTTAGTTTTACATTTTCCTCTTATATTGTGGTTCTTTTAATATAAGTTGCTTCTGCCATTTTTATATCCTAGCTGTTCAATATAAGTTCCAAAACTTAATTATAAAACTTCAATAATCAGTTTTACAGTTTAAAAGCAAGTTTATCAGAGAAATTATCTGTAAAGTATAAGTTTTATTATCTTTAGCTTCAGAGCATATCTTCCCTTTCCTGTTTCACATATATTAGTTTCAGTTAGTTACATTCTCATCGTCTTTTAAAGTATTAATGTTGCTTTGCTCTTATTCTTGTTAAGATGTCTCCGAAGAGAAACCCAGTGACAGAAACTTAGCAGCTGTAAGAGTGGATGCTCTAGCAGACGGTGACAGTAGTTACATTCTTCATCCACAGGCATCCCTCACATTGCCCAAAAAGACAGTGACCAGGTGAGTCAGTGAGAAAGAGGAGCTCGTCTTTGTATATCACCATGGAAGTCACTTTTCACGATATCACATTTAAGGCTGGCTGCCTATAGAGAAGATCAGAAATGCAAGGAATGGAACAAGGCATCATCAAGTACATCCTTCAATCATTTTAATAGCATCTTGGCAACAAGGAAACTACTTAAGAAGCTGTAAAAGATCAAAGCGCTACTTTACCTCAGTGACACTTGCCTGTTATTTTTGAAGAACTCTGAAAACGGCTAGCATTAATAGAGTTTTTAAAATAAATATCTATTCTAGGTCCTATAATTTTTAATGGTTCATCACATTTTATCACCTCTGTGGTAAATTGTTTAAAATGTTTTTGTTGATATCTATTTCAGCTTTTATTTTTGCCATAAAATAACACTCTTTATAATAATTTAGGGAAATACAGACATGGGTTTTGTATTGATATTTTAATTGTTCTATGAAAATATTTTAAAGTAAACACAAGTTAAGTGACATTTAATCTTAAACATAATATCGTGTTACTAAGTCACCTGAAGGTGGTTTATTAGCTCATTTTTTGTTAAATGAAAAATGTATAAGAATACAAAATAAGCTCTGAGAAAGACATATAAAGCAGTTGAATTTGTTGAAACTACAGGTATTTGGAAAAACAAACTTAGACTTTACTTTAGCAATTGATAAAATAGTAGTGATTGAAGAAAAGCATAGTTACAACCATCAGAATAATCTTTCATCATTACAGTTTCTCCTTGATGACTTCAGTATTGTCTTTGACTGGCAAGAGGAAAAAGCAACTGAATGCTCTGTGTGTCTATGTACCTGGTAATATATATTAATATATATTCTCACCTCTCCCAGGATACTCGAAGAACCTCTTTTGGCTCCACTCCAGCCACTTTCTTCTAACACACCTATATGGGCCTGCCGTCTTAGGAGCTGTGAGGTGAGTTAAAAAGTAATCCTTACGTAGATTGACTTAGTTGGTTATAAATATAATTCATTGTCTACTTGAGTATAACTAATAGAGGCGGTGTCTGTAATATTTTATGTTTGTGCTCCTCATCTATAATTTTATTCCTTAGGGATTATAAGATCTGTTAAAGCAGAGATCATTCAAATCCCTTCATTCTTCACTTACATTTCTTCTCTTACAATCTTTTCCTTGTCTTCCATGAAACTTCATGTTTCTTTATGTTTAATCTTTTAATCATTCCTTCACTTTCTTTGCTTGCACTTTTTTGTTTTCATATTCTCAGTGGAAATTCTTTAAGGTTCACTGTTTGACCTTATCTTGTTTCTCTGTTTCTTATCCCTCGAAGAGCTTCCTAACTTTGTTGACTTTCAATTCTCACTTTTATAAAAATGATCCCAATTCTCTATGACCAGTTCTTTAATTCTTCCCTTGCTTTTGTCCCAGATCTCCAGCTACTTACTTGAAGCTTTACTTGAACTTTACCTCAAATTCACCATAGCCTAAACAGAAATTATCTAACATACCACAACTAGCTCTACTTCCTAAATTTTTTGTCTGTATAACGACAAATACCATTTTCTTAGATATAAAGTTTTCGATTAATTTTTTTCCCATATTTAGATAATCACCTGATATTTTTAGTTTTTCCTTTAAAGTGGTTTAAAAAGAGCCTCTTCCACATAGCCTTTTATAATCTTGAACTCAGTTATAGTAACAGCCTCCCCATTAATCTCTGACTCTTCCATTTCTAGTCCTTACTGTGTGGTTTTCTAAAACTAGCAATCTTTTTTTTTTTCTTGATGTGGGCCATTTTTAAAGTCTTCATTGAATTTGTTACAATATGGCTTCTGTTCTGTATGTTTTGGTTTTTTGGCCATGAGTCATGTGGGGTCTTAGTTCCCTGACCAGGAGATTGAATCCACACTCTCTGCATTAGAAGGTGAAATCTTAACCACTGTACCACTAGAGAAGTCCCTAAAACTACTTATCTTGACATACTACTTTCATTATCTTTTCTCACTGCCCAGTAAGCTCAGTGTTATTTTTTCCACATCATTTAGCCACTTGTTACTAGCTTTCAAAATCATTCATAATCAGTTATCACTTAATCTTGTCCTATTTTATTTCTTACTTCTCTCCAGTTTATCTTTGATTTGTATTAGCCCAGTCTTCTTACTTTATACTAGCACTTTAGAATCTTCCTTTATGTCCCTCTTCAATTGTTTTTATATCCATTTCCTAATGTTATTTTTTTCCTTGTACTTACCTTTCTAACTACTATTCTTCAAATCCCAGTGCAAGTCCTATATATCTTTTCTGAAATATTCGAATGCCTATTTCTCTCTCAAAATTCTTTGAAAATTATTACCATAACCATTCTTCATTATTTGCTAGCTTGGGTTATTCATTATTACATACATTTAGACTATATACTTTTTGAGGAAAGGGATCATGGTTTTCTACATATAAACCATACATGATAATTAGTATTTAATTATTAAAATGCTTCATTGTTTTAAACATTCTTAATATACAAGAAGGAAAAGCATTATGTTGGTTTTAGCATTTTGAGGAAATTTCTTATCATGAAGTCAAATGATGTATTACGTATGTTAGGACATTATCACTGTTTTTGCTTTTCTAAGTTACATACTTGTATGTATGTATAGATAGTAAGATTTTTTTTCCCCTCACCTTTTTGTTAGTCATGGTTTTTCAATGGTTTCTTCCTAAAGTTACTATTCTTGTTGTTTGATGAAGGGTTTTGTTGTTGTTGTTTTTTTTAAAAACCAGAACGATTTGTCAACCATGAAATTTATATATTTTTGGCTCTGCTGGGTCTTCATTGATTCTTGTGCAGGTTTTTCTAGTTGCAGCAAGTAGGGGCTCCTCCTCATTGCTGCGTGTGGGCTGCTCGTGGCAGTGGCTTTCCTTGTTGTGGAGCATAGGCTCTAGGCGCACGGGGCTTCAGTAGTTGCGGCTCCTGGGCTCTAGAGCGAGGGCTCAGTAGTTGTGCACAGGCTTAACTGTTCCATGGCATGTGGAGTCTTCTCAGACTAGGAATCGAACCCGTGTCCCCTGCATTGGCAAGCGGATTCTTATCCACTGTGCCACCAAAGAAGTCCTGATGAAACTTTTTAAAATCATTATCATAAACTTTATTAAATGCTGTAGACATTAAAGCATTGGCAATTAAGTGGCCAAATTACTTCATTTTATACCATGATACATTGTGTAGCTTATCTAACATCATATATCTTGCAAGAAATTAGTTGAAACTGTTTAACAGCCTGAATTAGCTCCAGTGAAGGATTCTTTTTTTTTCTTCAAGCTATATCAATAGTGAAAAACATTTTTGGTTAATGACTGAAGAAGTATTTTATGCATTTTGCTTTAAAATATTGTTTCCTAGTCCTTTTTACTTTTTGAGTTTCTATTAATGATGTTTTTCTTATAGGCATTTTTAAGATTTGACCAAAATTTATTAGTTGGAAAAATTTCAATACTGAATTAAACTTTTATCTCCTGATATGGGTTTGACTATATTGTAGTTCTGAACTTTTCCTTTCACTGACAACATTATATACTCTATTTTATTTGTAAAAACATGTCATGGCTAGACTTTATGTCCCTGCTTTTATTTGTAGGTGATATTTTGATGAAGTATCTAGGCTAGAAGAAAATTCATAAGCACAGGCATTTTCATTATTTTTAAGGGAAATTATAGATAATGTATTGTTTGGCATTAGATTGTCTCTTTTTTATTACGGCTCAGAGTATACCTACAACAGTGTGTTCATACCTTACTTTTGTTAACTTTATTCTTGCCAGGTGAAATATTTAGTCTAATTAGGATCAACAAGATCCCTGTTCCACATTTCTGCTCTTATTCCCTATAAGGGAGAAACGTGAAAGTGAAGTCGCTCAGTCCTGTCTGACTCTTTGCGACTCCATGGACTGTAGCTTGCCAGGCTCCTTCGTCCATGGGATTTTCCAGGCAAGAGTACTGGAATGGGTTGCCATTACATGGAGTCAGTTCTAGATCTAAATGCATTTCAGTTTAAGTGATCACAGTTAAAAAAAAATTCTCTATTGGTATAAAGAAAGAAAGAAAGTGAAATTGCTCAGTCATATCCGACTTGCAGCGCCATGGATTACCAGGTTCCTCTGTCACTGGGATTTTCTAGGCAAGAATACTGGAGTGGGTTGCCTTTCCTTCTCCAGGAGATCTTTGCGACCCAGGGATTGAACCCAGGTCTCCTGCATAGTAGGCAGATGCTTTACCATCTGAGCCACCAGGGAAGTCCAATTGGTATAGAGAAGTCTGTTGGTATAGAGACAGCTTTTTTCTTAGTTGAGAGATAGATACTATCAATTTATTTACATTATAAATTTATACATTGCCTTGTTTCAGGGAGAATTTAAGACAGCTTACAAAAATACTTAAAAATAAATTAGCAAGGTAGAAGTTAAAATGGAAGCTGAAGAATAAAGAAAAACAAGAATGGAATTATGAAGTGAAAGTAAGAATGTTTATCTTAATGAATTATATGTGTGTGTTTACATGCACACACATCTGTAATCTAAGTATCTACATTTAAAAAGGGGAAACCTAGTTAGTTACTAAGGTCTGTATGTGTTAGGTAAAAGTAATTATGTTAATTTCCATAAGATAAAAGAAAACCTAACTATTTTTGATACTAGGCCAGAATTTCTCTCAGACGAAGATCTTCATTAAAAGAATATTGATATAATAAGCAAATTCTTTGACATCATTTTTTATAAGAAATAGCCATCACAATTTTCATAGGTTTTCAAATAGATTCATTCATCATATCAAAATCTTATTTCAGGAACTTCCCTGATTGTCCAGTGGTTAAGACTCAGTGCTTCCACTGCAGAGAGCATGGGTTGGATTCCTGGTCAGGAAACTAAGATCCTACATGCCTTGCAGCCAATAAATAAATGAACAAATACATTAAAAAAAAATCTATTTCAGTAGAAGAAGCCCCACAGGGAACCAGTACTTTGTGGCTAATTTTATGTTGATCTGGTTGGATCTGGGGGTAGAATTTTATTTGGGAGAATGAATACATAATATGTTCTTCAAGCTATCTTCACTAAGTATTAATTCTCTCAAACAAGATTTTAATAAAGATACTTTGGCAGTGAGTTTGGCATTATACTCTAACAAACTACTACAAAATATCTATTTGATGATGATGTTTGCATTCAGCTCAGACCTACTGGTTGTAATAGACACCATTGACCTGAGGGCAGAAATGATGTTCTCTTTTGCAAGATTATGAGTCTTTCATCTTAGGCAACCACCTTATTAAATTTCTTGTACAATGAAGCACATTTGTTGATAATTTTGTTTGAATTTCTACATGCAGAAAATTGGAGATTCATACCGTGGCTACTGTGTAAGTGAGACTGAATTGGAAAGCGTCCTAACATTTCACAAGCAGCAAACACAGAGTGTTTGGGGGACCCGCCAGTCTCCGAGCCCAGCCAAGCCAGCTACGCGCTTGATGTGGAAATCCCAGTATGTCCCCTATGATGGAATCCCATTTGTCAATGCAGGTACTTTAGTAAAGATTTATTTTTAAAAAGTTCAGCAGCAGCCATGATCCATTGTGAAAATGTGATTTTCCTAAGGTGATACATTTTTATTTTGGTAGATGACAACTGACTGTTAATTGGTGAAAATGTGTATTAAACTGAAAAGAAAACTTACAGTAAATACAATCAATTATTTTATGTTGTAAAATTATATTTTAGTATGTTAGGGTAAATAAATAATACTTTATACTGAAAAATGAGAAGTAAAAAATAACTAAATTCAAGGTAGACCTATTTAATAAAAATTAAACCATAGAGCAGTTTTATTATTTTAAGTATGTGTAGCTATTGTAGTTGGGTGATTTCCCCCCATCCAATCCAGATATTCTTTCCTTCTGTCTTGATTTGTCTTGTGGGGAAAAAAAATCAGTTTGTTTTGTATAGCTTATAACTCTGGGGATACTATATAGGATTGGTATACAGTTTGGAATTATGATATAGAATTCTGATATTCTGACATCAGGTGTGTTACAGCATTCTCAAACACCGTGCTAGTGCTTACTAAAGCAATAGAGTTTCAAGCAAGTCCCAAAGTGTCATCCTAGGACTAGTCAGACCACAAAGAACCTAAGATTAAGTTGTTAGTTTCCAAACTATGTTGGGTGAGCAATTCTACCAGAAGAGTTGTAGACTCATCCTGGACCTCTGAGGGTAAAGAGAACTCCTTAGAGAAAGATGAGATAAATGTAACCCCTTCTGCACAGGTTTTATTCTGCTGCCTAGTTCTAATCCCTTTTTTTTGTTTTAATTAATTTATTTTTAATTGAAGGATAATTGCTTTATAGAACTTTGTTATACTCTGTGAAACATCAATATGAATCAGCCATAGGTATACATATATTCCCTCCCTCTTGTCTAATCCCTTCTTAACTCTCCTCAGGCAGCTACTCTGTGAATATGGTATGTATTTTTGTACTTCATCATACATGTTTGTATTTATAATATTTTTTTATTATTCTAAATATTTTAAAGTATACATAAGTAATAAAATATAGATATTATTAAGTAAATTTTTCACTTACTCATTTTGAAACTCTCTCCATGATATTTACAGATTCTGGTTAATTCTATTTCATTATTATATAATTTAATATCATATAATATGGACTATTACATAATAATAAACTGTTGCTTAAATTTGGTCTTTTCAGCCTGTGACCAAACTGCAGTTATTTTTCTACTAATGATCATTTATGTTGTCTCCAACTTTTCAATATTACAAAGAATTCTGTAGACTAACCTTCAAAATACATATTTTCTGTTCAGAAGTGTAAGTAGTTTTCTAGAATATTAGTTTGAAACACAGTTTCTGTGGGTCAGAAATCCAAACTAGTTTTTCAGTTTTGTGTGCATTAAAGTAGAATTGCTGGGTTGTGAAGTATTCTCACTTTGTCTTCACAAGATTATCACAAGTTTCTCTCTAAGATGATAGTTCAGGTCCAAATCCCTTCTCTAAATTTTTTTTTCCAGATGTATTTCAGAATTCTAAATTTTTTGGATTATAATATGATAATATTACAGAATGCTCCCAGCAAGTATTCTATAGGCAATATTACTTGCTCAAACCCAGTAAGACTTTATAGTTACAGTAAAAAGAATAAATAAAGACTATAAATAGCCCCATGAAGTTTGCACCAGGTTTTACAGCCAAATGTATTCCAAACAATTTTGTTTTCTCTGCTTTTTAAATTTCAAAATCATACATGAGGGATTGACAACCTGTATTAATTTTTAGTCCTTTCAGCAAGTATGAAAACTTCCCTTTCCCACATTTGTTCTATGATTTAGCATTGTCATATTTAAAAACATCTTTATATTATGGGAATTTTCATATGGACATCAAAGTAGAGGTGATAATATATGAAAGTTCATAACTCCATGTATCCTTTCTCCAGCTTCTACAAGTATCAGCATGTGCTCAGTCTTGTGTCATTTATATCCCTATCTACTTCATTCTCGAAGGTGATTTCACAGGAAACTCCAGATATTATTTTATCTATAATTACTAAGGTATATAATATATACTAAAGTATATGTCTGAAATATAAGAACTCTTTATATATATAAATGTAACAACAGTTCCATTATTGCACTTTAAAAGAATTAATACCAATTTCTAATGTCATCAATTATCCAATGTTCACGTTTCCACTTAGCTCATAATTTTTTTTTTCAGAGGTTTGTTCAAATTCACACGCAGACCAAGTTCACAGATTAAATTTGGTTAAGTTTCTTCTCATCTAAAAATTTCTCTCTTTTCCTCTGGGTAGTTTGTTCTGTAGAGTTTGCCATATTCAAGATTTTGCTGCTTCCGTCTCAGGTGTTTTTTTTAACATGTTCTTTTATCTCCTTTATTTCCTATAAACTGTTAGACAGGAGTTTGATTAAATGAAGATTTAGTCTTCATTAAAGTGTTTTGGAAGAATACTTCATAGGTGTGCTGTATACTTGTTATTGCTACCTATACAGCATTTTTAACTTTTAAGACTGATCAGTAGATTCAGTTGTTTTAGAGTATTGTCAGATTTTTATTTTTGTCAATTTGAGGAGTGTGAGAGTATTTTAGTGTTGTTTAATTTGCATTTCCCTGCTTACTAGTCCATTTGAGCATCTTTTTATTTGTTTATTTAATATCCTTTTTTTTTTCTTTCTGACTTGCCTGTTCATAGTCTTTGCCCATTTTTCTGTTTGGTAGTTAGTTTTTATTTAAAAAAATTATTTATGGTTCTTTTATTCTGCATATTAATTCTTTGTTTTATGTATTATAAAATAGTTTCTCAAGCTGATTTTCCTTTACCATTACTTAGAAGAAGTTAGTATCATTTTTATCAACATTTTTATTCATGATTGGTGTGTTTGGCTTTATATTTGCAAGGTTTGCTATACCCTACATAGATTAGGATATTCAGCTTAGCATCTTAAATTGTATAGTTTTCACATCTACTTACTTGTATTATATATTGCAGTGTAACAAATTACCCCAAATGTGGTGGGTGAAAACTACGAACATTTACTGTCTCACAGTTTCTGTGGGTCAGAAATGCAGGAGCAGCTTAGCAAGGAGGTTCTGCTGCAAGTTCTCTCACAAGAATGCAATTAGTTGGCTGGAGCACAGTCATCTTAGGGCTTGCCTGGGGGTGGATCTGCTTCCAAGCTGACTCCTATGGCTGTTGGCAGGCTTCTTTCTTGTTGGGTGGGCCTCCTCACAGAGCTGCCTCACCATATGACATCTGATTTCACGAGAGAGAACAACTGACCAAGAAAGTATCTTAAGATGGGAGTCATAGTCTTCTTATAACTTAATATCAAAAATAAATCCTGTCACTTTTGACATCTGAGCCACCAGGGAATCTACAAATGGACACACCAGATGGTCAATACCAAAATAAGACTGATTATATTCTTTGCAGCCAAAGATGGAGAACCTCCATACAGTCAGCGAAAACAACACCAGGAGCTGACTGTGGCTCAGGTCATGAACTCCTTATTGCCAAATTCAGACTTAAATTGAAGAAAGTAGGGAAAACCACTAGCCCATTCAGGTATGACCTAAATCAAATCCCTTATGATTATACAGTGGAAGTGATAAAGAGATTCAAGGGTTTAGATCTGATAGAGTCCCTGAAGAACTATGGATGGAGGTTCATGACATTATACAGGAGGCAGTGATCAAGACCATCCCCAAGAAAAAGAAATGCAAAAAGCCAAAAGGGTTGTCTGACGAGGCCTTACAGATAATGGAGAAAAGAAGAGAAACAAAAAGCAAGGACAAAAGGAAAGATATACCCACTTGAATGCAGAGTTTTAAAGAATAGCAGGGAGAGATAAGAAAGCCTTCCTCACTGATCAGTGCAAAGAAATAGAGGAAAACAATAGAATGGGGAAGACTAGAGATCTCTTCAAGAAGATTAGAGATTCAGAGGGAACATTTCATGCAAACATGGGCACAATAAAGGACAGAAATGGTATGGACCTAACAGAATCAGAAGATATTAAGAGGTGGCAAGAATACACAGAAGAACTGTACAAAACAGATCTTTATGACCCAGATAATCACGATGGTGTGATCATCCACCTAGAGCCAGACATCTTGGAATGAGAAGTCTAGTGGGCCTTAGAAAGCATCACTACAAACAAAGCTAGTAGAGGTGGTGGAATTTCAGTTGAGCTATTTCAAATCCTAAAAGATGATGCTGTGAAAATGCTGCACTAAACATGCCAGCAAATTTGGGAAACTCAGCAGTGGCTACAGGACTGGAAAAGGTCAGTTTTCATTCCAATCCCAAAGAAAGGCAATGCCAAAGAATACTCAAACTACCGCACAGTTGTACCCATCTCACAGGCCAGCAAAGTAATGCTCAAAGTTCTCCAAGCCAGGCTTCAACAGTACATTTACCATGAACTTCCAGATGTTCAAGCTTGATATACAAAAGTCAGAGGAACCAGAGATCAAATTGCCAGCATCCATTGTATTATTGAAAAAGGGAGAGTTCCAGAAAAAATCTACTTCTGCTTTATTGACTATGCCAAAGCCTTTGACTGTGTGGATCACAACAAACTGTGGAAAATTCTTAAAGAGACGGGATACCAGACCACCTGACCTGTCTGCTGAGAAATCTGTATGCAGGTTAAGAAGCAACAGTTAGAATTGAACATTGAACAACAGACTGGTTCCAAATCGGGAAAGGAGTATGTCGAGGCTGTTATATTTTCACCCTGCTTATTAAACTTAAATGCAAAGTACGTAATGAGAAATGTTGGACTGGATGAAGCACAAGCTGGAGTCAAAATTACTGGGAGAAATATCAATAACCTCAGATATGCAGATGACACCACCCTTATGGCAGAAAGGGAAGAAGAGCTAAAGAGCCTCTTAATGAAAGTGAAAGAGGAGAGTGCAAAGGCTTAAAACTCAATATTCAGAAAACTAAGATCATGGCATCTGGTTCCAGCACTTCATGGCAAATAGATGGGGAAACAATGGAAACAGTGAGAGACTTTATTTTGAGGGGCTCAAAATTATTGCAGATGGTGACTGCAGCCATGAAATTAGAAGACCCTTGCTCCTTAGAAGAAAAGTTGTGACCAACCTAGATAGCATATTAAAAAGCAGAGACACTACTTTGCCAATAAAGGTCTGTCTAGTCAAAGCTGTGGTTTTTCCAGTAGTCACATATGGATGTGAGAGTTGGACTATAAAGAAAGCTGAGCGCCAAAGAATTGAGCTTTTGACTGTGGTGTCAGAGAAGACTTGAGAGTCTTTTGGACTGCAAGGAGATCCAACCAATCCATCCTAAAGGAAGTCAGTCCTGCATATTCATTGGAAGGACTGATGCTGAAGCTGAAACTGCAATACTTTGGCCGCCTGATGCAAAGAACTGACTCATTTGAAAAGACCCTGAGGCTGGGAAAGATTGAAAGTGAGAGGAGAAGCGGATGACAGAGGATGAGATGGTTGGACGGCATCACCAACTCAATGGACATGAGTTTAAGTAAACTCCAGGAGTTGGCGATGAACCGGGAGCCCCGGCATGCTGCAGTCATGGGGTTGCAGAGAGTCAGACATGACTGAGCGACTAAACTGAACTGAACTGTACTGAGCAGTGAAGAACTGATGCTTTTGAACTGTGATGTTGGAGAAAACTCTTGAGAGTCCCTTGGAGTGCAAGTAGATAAAACCTGTCCATCCTAAAGGAGATCAGTCCTGAATATTGATTGAAAGGACTGATGCTGAAACTGAAACTCCAATACTTTGGCCACCTGATGCAAAGAACTGTTTCATTGGAAAAGACCCTGATGCTGGGAAAGATTTAAGGCAGGAGGAGAAGGGGATGATGGGATGAGATGGTTGGATGGCATCATCGACTTGATGGACTTCAGTTTGAGTAAGTTCTGGGAGTTGATGAAGGACAGGGAAGCCTGGTGTGCTGCAGTCCATGGGGTCACAAAGAGTTGAGCACGACTGATCGACTGAACTGACTGATGACTTCTGCCATAGTCATTAGAAGTAAGTTAATAAGTCTAGCTCATGCCCAAGGGGATGGAATTACCAAGGATATGAGTACCAGGAGCCAGGATCATTGGGGGCCATCTTAGAGGTTGGTAATCATGTGATTCAAACAGCTCAACTAGAAATAAGGAAATCAATTATAAAAGGAAATAAAAATATAAAAGACTTTCATATTTGTTAACAAATGTAGCATTTGCTAATTTCTACTTATAAGGTAATAAACTTTATTATTAAAATTATGTGTATGTAAATATCAGTTGACATTCAGTAGATGTGGTGTTTGCTGATTTCCTCACATAATTTGATACAATTGGTAAATATTATAATAAACTTCTATATTTACGTGTTTGTATATCTCAGTCAGACTGATATTTTCTTTCCTTAAGATTGTGTAATTGGAAGTATAGATTTTGTCACTGCTACTACTGAGTTGTTTTGAATCTAGCACCCAGTGCAGATGGATACTTGAATTAATATCAATAGTTGGTTTTGGCCCACAGGGAGTAGAGCTGTGGTAATGGAGTGTCAGTATGGGCCAAGGAGAAAAGGTTTCCAGTTAAAAAAAATTGGTGAGCTGGAAAATAGGTCTTGTCAGCTCTACAAAGCCACTTGTCCAGCCCGGTAAGCTTCATTTTCTTTTATTTTTTATTAAGTACTTATGTTTGTATAGTTAATAGGCACATGTGCATGTTTTTATTACGTTTAAGCTGTGCTGGAAACTATACAGTGAAATCTGTTTCCTCTTACCCTGCATGTCCCACTTGAAGGTAACAACTCTTACAGTTTCTTGAGTAACTTTTCAAAGATATTCTGTATATATGCCTATATATATATATATCCCACTTTACCCTCATAAATGTTGACGATTTCAATAAAGATTACTAATATTTTCTTTCCTTAAATTTGGGTAGTAGCCTACCTTCTTTTCTTCTATGAATTCACATGGATATATTTCCATTCTGAATGCCTAATGTGGTTATTTGCTCAAAACTATTATGTTTCATACTAGTGTGATTGTAGAGACATATACTACTATATACACTTTAAAAAATTGTTATAAATTTAGGTATAATTGATTTATAATGTGTTAGTTTCTGCTATACAACAAAGTGATTCAGTTATACATGTAATTACTCATTTTCATTTTCTTTTCCACAGTAGTTTATCACAGGATATTAATCATAGTTCCCTCACTATATCATAGCACCTTGGTGTTTTACTCTATGGTTTTTTTATTCATTCCCAATATGTCTCAAAGCTGCCTCCATGTCTGTATATAAATGAGCTGATTCCTTCTTTTTATTGATTGATCAATTGATTTTAAAAATTGAAATAGAATTGACATATAACATTATATTAGTTTCATGGTTCCTTTTTAATAGCCTTATAATATTCCACTTGTAGATGAATTATCATTTACTTAATTAACCCTCTGCCAATGAACTGTAGCCACTGAGAAGTATTCTTCATTATTATTTATGAAGCTACAGCTAATAACATTGTAGCTATTTCTATATCAATGGAATAAATTCCTTGAAATTAGATTGTTAGGGCAAGTATTGTGTTCTTTTTAAATGTTGGCAATTTTTGGAGAGTTGGAGAGTTGCTTGGTGGTGATTTTACCAGTTATATTCACAGCAGCAATATATAAGACCAACATAGTCAGTTTTAGGTAGAATAGGACTACTGAGTTAGTCATTGCTTTGACTGAGGATGAAAAATGTACACGAATGAAAGATTTTTATAATGTCTTTCAGTAATAATATTCTGTTTCACACATTTATAGTGTTTCAAATCATAAGATAAAATTTAAAAGTAACATGTAAATGTTAAATTTAGTTGAGCTTTGAAATGCTTATTTCAGCAATACATCTCGTATCACAGTCTCAGCATTCTCAAATAATTTTTAAAGCCAGTTAAGCTTTAATCTGATAATGTTAACTTTAGACAGTGTTAAAACCTGACCGTTAAACATGACCCGTTAAACAATTGCTTTGAAGTATAACCAATTTAGAACTTTAGACCGAACTTGGGAGAAAGTCACTATATGTGAAGAAGTTATTTTATTCTCAATCATTCTAAAAGTACTTTTTGAGTATCTGCTATGTACCAGAAAGAATGAAGAGACAGAGGCAAAGCAAAAACAACACCCAGTTGTGGATGTGACTGGTGATGGAAGTAAAGTCTGGTGCTGTAAAGAGCAATATTGCATGGGAACCTGGAATGTTAGGTCCGTCAGTTCAGTTCAGTTGCTCAGTGGTATCCAATTCTTTGCCATCCCGTGGACTGCAGGACACCAGGCCTTCCTGTCCATCACCAACTCCCGGAGTTTACTCAAACTCATGTCCATTGAGTCAGTGATGACATCCAGCCATCTCATCCTCTGTTGTACCCTTCTCCTCCCACTTTCAATCTTTCTCAGCATCAGGGTTTTTCAAATGAGTCAGCTCTTCGCATCAGGTGGCCAAAAACTGGAGTTTCAGCTTCAGTATCAGTCATTCCGATGAACACCCAGGACTGACTTCCTTTAGGATGGACTGGTTGGATCTCCTTGCTGTCCAGGGGACTCTGAACAGTATTCTCGAATACCACAGTTCAAAAGCATCAATTCTTAAGCACTCAGCTTTCTTTATAGTCCAACTCTCACATTCATATATGACTGCTGGAAAAACCATAGCTTTGACTAGATGGACCTTTGTTGGCAAAGTAATGTCTCTGCTTTTTAATATTCTGTCTAGGTTGGTCACAACTTTTCTTTCAAGAGACAAACGTCTTTTAATTTCATGGCTGCAGTTACCATCTGTAGTGATTTTGGGGTTCAAAAAAATAAAGTCTCTGACTGTTTCCACTGTTTCCCCGTCTATCTGTCATGAAGTACTGGGACCAGATGCCATGATCTTACTTTTCTGAATGTTGAGTTTTAAGCCAACTTTTTCACTCTCCTCTTTCACTTTCATCAAGAGTCTCTTCAATTCTTCTTCGCTTTTTGTCATAATGGTGGTGTCATCTGCATATCTGAGGTTATTGATATTTCTCCCGGGCAGTCTTCATTCCAGGTTGTGCTTTATCCAGTCCAGCGTTTCTCATGATGTACTCTGCATATAAGGTAAATAAGCAGGGTGACAATATACAGCCTTGACATACTCCTTTCGCAATTTGGAGCCAGTCTGTTGTTCCATGTCCAGTTCTCTGTGTTGCTTCTTGACCTGCATACAGATTTCTCAGGAGGCAGGTCAGGTGGTCTGGTATTCCTATCTCTTCAAGAAGTTTCCACAGTTTGTTGTGATCCACACAATCATAGGCTTTGGCATAGTCAATAAAGCAGAAGTAGATGTTTTTCTGGAATTTTCACTTTTTCAATGATCCAACGGATGTTGACAATTTGATCTCTGGTTCCTCTGCCTTTGCTAAATCCAGCTTAAACATCTGGAAGTTCACGGTTATGTACCGTTGAAGCCTGGCTTGGAGAATTTTGAGCATTACTTTGCTGGCCTGTGAGATGGGTACAACTGTGCGGTAGTTTGAGTATTCTTTGGCATTGCCTTTCTTTGGGATTGGAATGAAAATTGGCCATGAATTAAGGCAGATTGGAAGTGGTCAAACAGGAGATGGCAAGAGTGAACATCGACACTTTAGACATCAGTGAACTAAAATGGACTGGAATGGGTGAATTTAACTCAGATGACCAATATATTTACTACGGTGGGCAAGAATCCCTTAGAAGAAATAGAGTAGCCATCATAGTCAGCAAAAGAGTCCAAAATGCAGTTCTTGGATGCAATCTCAATGATCTCTGTTCATTTCCAAGGCAAGCCATTCAATATCACAGTAATCCAAGTTTATGCCCCGACCAATAATACTACAGAAGCTCAAGTGAATCGTTCTATGAAGACTTACAACACCTTCTAGAACTAACACCCCAAAATGATGTCCTTTTCATTATAGGGGACTGGAATGCAAAAGTAGGAAGTCAAGAAACACCTGGAATAGCAGGCAAATTTGACCTTGGAGTACAGAATGAAGCAGGGCAAAGGGTAATAGAGTTCTGCCAAGAGAACGCATTGGTCATAGTCAACACCCTGTTCCAACAACACAAGAGAAGACTCTACACATGATCGTCACCAGGTGGTCAACACCAAAATCAGATTGATTATATTCTTTGCAGCCAAAGATGGAGAAGTTCTATACAGTTAGCAAAAACAAGACTGGGAGCTGACTGTGGATCATTTATTGCCAAATTCAGACTTAAATTGAAGAAAGTAGGAAAAGCACTAGACCATTCAGGTATGACCTAAATCAAATCCCTTATGATTATACAGTGGAAGTGAGAAATAGATTCCAGGGATTAGATCTGACAGACAGAGTTCCTAAAGAACTATGGACAGAGTTTCATGACATTGTACAAGAGGCAGTGATCAAGACCATCCCCAAGAAAAAGAAATGCAAAAAGGTCAAATGGTTGTCTGACGAGGCCTTATAAATTGCTGAGAAAAGAAGGGAAAGGCAAAGGAGGAAAGGAGAGATATACCCGTTTGAATGTAGAGTTCCACAGAATAGCAAGGAGAGATAAGAATGTCTTCCTCAGTGATCAATGCAAAGAAATAGAGGAAAACAATAGAATGGGAGAGATGAGAGATCTCTTAAAAAAATAATAGAGATACCAAGGGAAGTTTTCATGCAAAGATGGGCACAATAAAGGACAGAAACAGTATGGACCTAAGAGAAGCAGAAGATACTAAGAAGAGGTGGCAAGAATACACAGAACAGCTATACAAAAAAGATCTTCACGATCTTTACGATGGTGTGATCACCCACCTAGAGCTGGACATCCTGGAATGAGAAGTCAAGTGGGCCTTAGGAAGCATCACTATGAACAAAGCTAGTAGAGCTGATGGAATTTCAGTTAAGCTATTTCAAATCCTAAAAGATGATGCTGTGAAAATGCTGCACTAAACATGCCAGCAAATTTGGAAAACTCACCAGGACTGGAAAAGGTCAGTTTTCATTCCAATCCCAAAGAAACGCAATGCCAAAGAATGCTCAAACTACCACACAATTGCACCCATCTCAGGCTAGCAAAGTAATGTTCAAAATTCTCCAAGCCAGGCCTCAACAGTACATGAACTGTAAACTTCCAGATGTTCAAGCTGGATTTAGAAAAGGCAGAGGAGCCAGAGATCAAATTGGCAACATCCATTGGATCATAGGAAAAGTGAGAATTCCAGAAAAAGATCTACTTCTGCTTTATTGACTATGCCAAAGCCTTTGACTGTGTGGCTCACAACAAACTGAAAACTTCTTGAAGAGATGGGAATACCAGACCACCTGACCTGCCTGCTGAGAAATCTGTGTGCAGGTCAAGAAGCAACAGAGAGAACTGGACATGGAACAACAGACTCGTTCCCAATCAGGAAAGGAGTACGTCAAGGCTGTATATTGTCACTCTATTTTACTTACATGCAGAGTACTTCATGAGAAATGCCAGGCTGGATGAAGCACAAGCTGGAATCAAGATTGTCGGGAGAAATATCAATAACCTCAGATATGCAGATAACACCACTATTATGGCAGAAAGGGAAGAAGAACTAAAGAGCCTCTTGATGAAAGTGAAAGAAGAGAGTGAAAATGTTGGCTTAAAAGTCAACATTCAGAAAACTAATATCATGGCATCTGGTCCCATCATCAAGGCAAATAGATGAGGAAACAATGAAAACAGTGAGAGACTTTATTTTTGGGGGGCTCCAAAATCACTGCAGATGGTTACTGCAGCCATGAAATTAAAAGACACTTGCTCCTTGGAAGAAAAGTTAGGACCAACCTAGATAGCATATTAAAAATCAGAGATATTACTTTGCTAACAAAGGTTCATGTAGTCAAAGCTATGGTTTTTCCAGTAGTTATGTATGGTTGTGAGAGTTGGACTATAAAGAAAGCTGAGTGCTGAAGAATTGATGCTTTTGAACTCTGGTGTTGGAGAAGACTTGAGTGTCACTTGGACTGTAAGGGGATCCAACCAATCCATCTTAAAGGAAGTCAGTCCTGCATATTCATTGGAAGGACTGATGCTGAAGCTGAAACTCCAATACTTCGGCCACCTGAAGCAAGGAATTGATTCACTTGAAAAACCCTGATGCTGGGAAAGATTGAAAGTGGGAAGAGAAGGGGACAACAGAGCATGAGATGGTTGGATGGCATCACCAATTCAATGGACATGATTTTGAGTAAACTCCGGGAGTTGGTGATGGACAGGGAGGCCTGGCGTGCTGCAGTCCATGGGGTTGCAAAGAGTCGGACATGACTGAACTGAACTGAACTGACTGTGTGCCCAGCAACAACATTGTGTATCATGAGAAGGAGGGAGTTGGAACATTGAGATGATACACTTCACATGAAAAGCAATATAATATTTGAAGAAGTTAAAAGATTGATAAGTAAACTGGAATCATATAGAATGCTCTGAATGCTGCTAAATGATTTTTACTTGATTAAGGAGCAAATAGATTTCAACAGTGGTATAAATGTGAAGAATTATTATGGCATTGATGTATCAAGTGGATGTAAAAATTGATATAATGGCAGCTAGAAGCCCCAGAAGGAGGGCATTACAGTAATCCAGGCATGAGCAGGAGAATGGAGAGGAGACAGATCCAGGAGAAAAAGTTAGTTGCATAGTATTTAGACATTTTTACTAAAGTAATGACTACTGTTAATTTGCTAAAGTATTATAAACTGAGAATATGGCATATCTTTCACATAATGATCTGAACGCTTTCTAGATAATCAGATTTTCTCTAAACTTTAGTAATGCTTAAGTTAAACTTCTGTTTGACAAGTTAGATAATCTTGAGATTATAATTTAATGGAGCAAATTCTTCTTTTTCTTATGAAAAGGATTTACATTAAAAAAGTACAGAAATTTCCTGACTATAGAGTTCCTACAGACCCCAAAATTGACAGGAAGATAATCCGAATGGAGCAGGAGAAAGCCTTTAACTTGCTAAAAAAGAACTTGGTAGATGCTGGTGGTGTTCTTAGGTATGACATTTACATTGTTCTTGTATTTACAAGTTACTTTGCTTCTTTTACAAGAATTCTGTCTATAAGAGAAATTATATTGTTTTCCAATTATTCCATTAAGAAATGGTTTCTATAAGGTAGATGTTTTATTAGTAGCTTCCTAGGTATTAAACTAATTTGCCATGTATAAGCCATTGAGTTTATCAACCACATGTGGATAATTTTGACCAAAGAATTCTGTATACCATATGGAAGTTTTCTCCCAACATGATAAATTCATATTTGGAAACACGTTTTATTATATATTTAGTACTTTCCTACAACCTAATTTGCTATAGCCCACCAGGCTTCTCTGTCCATGGCATTTCCCTGGCAATAATAGTGGAGTGGGTTGCCATTTCCTTCTCTAGTGGCTCCCAGGGATCAAACCTACATCTCCTGCATTGGCAGGCAGATTCTTTACCACTGAAGTACTTGGGAAGCACTTAATATGATATTATTATATATAATTTTTCAAAAAAATTTTTCCTTCTGATGAGTATTAACATAAATATATGATTCTTGCCTTTTTCTAGTAATATGATTTTAAATATTTTCTCTCATTAGGTGGTATGTACAGTTACCTACGCAGCAAGCTCATCAGTATCATGAATTAGAGACTCCCTGCCTCCCTTTATCGTCTTCCTCCTTTCCCATATCTTCTCTTGAAGAAGAGGAAGCTGCAATTAGAGATGAGAACTGTGCATTGCCCTCACGTCTACATCCACAAGTAGCACATAAAATTCAAGAATTAGTATCACAGGGAGTAGAACAAGTGTATGCAGTTAGAAAACAGCTAAGGTACAGTAGAAACAAATTGTCCTTTTATGTTTTTCACTTTTGTTTGTTGGTTTAAATAATACACTTAACATTGTAGACATATTCCAGGATATATGCTGTCAGAATATATAGGGAATATAGTTTATTAATTTATTAAAATATTATTTATGAATTGATCACTTTTAGCAGATGCTTTGCAAGCCATGAGTAATGATTTGAATTACTCATTTTAGATATTCCATGTTCAGATTTGGGAAATTAGACTATTTTTAAATGATATATATATTGAATTATATACTAAATACCTTTATAGAAAGAAAATTTTTAGAAAAGATTTTAAAACATTGGCCAAGATATTTGTTTTAACCCATTTGAAATGTGCAGTTAAATTTTATTGAAATAAAAGAATATGAGCAGTTTTTTGTCTAATGAAATTTTATATGTAGTACTCTGTGTGTGCATGCTAAGTCACTTCAGTTGTGTTCGACTCTTTGTGACCCTGTGGACTGCAGCCTGCCAGGCTCCTCTGTCCATGGAATTCTCCAGGCAAGAATACTGGAGTGGGTTGCCATGCATTCCTCCAGGGGATCTTCCCCACACAGGGATCAAACCCATGTCTCCTGTGACTCCTGGATTGCAGGTGGATTCTTTACTGCTTGGCCACTGGGGAAGCCCCATGTAGTACTCTGGTCTAGTTTTATTGGTACTCAGGATATAATAATAATTATTATTATAAATATGAGGCATTTACTATGTGTGTGCCAAATAGTATGCTAAGTACTTTATAGGCACAATCTCACTTATTCCTATGACTTTATAAATTTAGTGTATTTATCCTCATTCTTCAGATCCGGAAATGGAGACTTGGGATGGTTAAAGAGATATAGCTAGAAGTAAAGTCTAGGTGTACAACCTTGCTCTTCATCATGATTTCTGTTTCTTAACTGACTTTATTCCTGCTGGTAATTGTATAGTTGGATCTGAACAGCAGAATGAGTATTTCCCAGGATTATTTCCTAATGAATACATGACTTCGGTTTAACAGATTTCTTAGACATTTTATGTTTATTTACATTGGGGCACTGTTAAAACAGAGCCAAAGTTTGGTAAGCCATCCACTATTTTACTAAACCTAAATCTTAAGAACAAAAGTATGATACAGCTCTGCAGTATGGCCTACTGAATATAATGCACAAAGCATGTGTATATTGAATTTTATCATTTTTTTTATATATTTATTTTTTATACCATCTTGTGACAACATTACCTTTTATTTCTATCTTCTCTTTGGTCTACTTGTAAAATTTGAGCAGATCGTATTTCATATATTATCTGAAGACTTTCGAAAGCAATGAAATATGATGTTTATATGTGTAACTTTGGTATAGGCCCAGTCTGTCTTAGTTATTAGCCTCGTGTATGACTTTGGGCAAATTACTTAATTTCTGTAGCCCTTAATTCCCTTTTCTGTAAAGTCGGAATGTTTATTATACTTACCTCACAAGATTATAGGATGGGTTAAAGGAGATACTAAAAGTGTTCAGTGACTGACAGAGTAAGCATTCAAAAACATACTATGTTTGAACTGAAAATAGTGATTTCATTAAATTCATAAAAATATCAAAGCTCATTCTAAGATATACAGGTGTTTAACCAGTGAAAATATTACCTTTCATTTAATCTGCATGAATTCTAGAACTTAACGTGTAGGAAAAAAGTAAAAAAATATAAATTACTTATAAAGCTATAAATCATACTTTACAGAATTATATGCTAAAAGAGAACCTGTCTCACTTGAACTAAATTATTAGATTGCTAGATTGTTTATGTTTTTATTCTATTTTATATTTCCACAGAAAATTTGTGGAAAGGGAACTCTTCAAACCTGATGAAGTACCTGAAAGACATAATTTATCCTTTTTTCCAACTGTAAATGATATAAGAAATCACATCCATGAGGTACAGAAATCCTTGAAAAATGGAGATAATATATATAACTCAGAGATTATTCCAGCAACGGTATGATTACAACTGTAATTTCTTGTTTTATTACAATAGTCTTTCTCAGCTAATGCCTGGTTGCTACTAGGCCATATAAATAACTGTGATGTAAGGAAAAATAGTGTTTTTCTCCAAAATGTAAACACTGAACTCTTAGGTGATGATTTAACTAAAATGTTTTTTATTACTCCCATGAAAAAGAAAATTAAGTGAATTTCTAGCTGTGACTATAATAACAATAGTAATCTTCACTTAAAAATCAATATGTTTTATCTCCATAAAAGTATATCTTACTTATGTGACAGATATTTATTGAGTGCATACTATGTATATCTCCACCTCTTTTTAAGTATGTTCAGCAAGTTTGAATAGAATAGCATAGACTTGACTGTGATGATGTTGGTTCTATATGCCCTCTGTGGATGTAAAGCTTACCTCATACTCTGATACTGTAGTTTCCCCCAGAAAAGTGGCCATTTCTACCTACTCTGAAGAGAGTAGAAACTACCCAGAAACTGCTGATAGTAATATACACAATGGTTACCCAGAAATTACCCAGAAACTACTAATTGTAATACACACAATGATTTTGGCATTAAAATCTCAAGTAACAATATCCTTTGCTGTCTGCAGTTTTACTCTCTAGATTCAGTAACTGAATAGTTTGAGATTTTTTTATTAAGCTTGAGCTACTCTTTTCTATCCAAAATGCTTAGTTATTCACTATCCAAAATTCAGAAACTAAAACAGATTTGAGTACCGGTAGTCTTTGTCAAATTCTTGCTATCTGAACTAGGGAAGATAATTTATTTGATTAGTTAAGTATACTTATGCTTTGAGAATGTGAACAAGTGAAGAAAGTAATTATAGAATAAAGCACATTTATACTATGATTGGGTAAGATATGACAGTTGCGTTGTTATTTAAAAATAGTTTTAGAGATAAATGCTTTGTTCTTTTTACTGAAGTAAGTGTTCCCATTTCAGCTTCAATGGACCACAGATAGTGGGAATATTCTCAGAGAGACTGTGACAGTTACGCTTGCAGAAGGTAGGTTATCTTGAATAATTCAATTTCAAGATATAAAATCGAGCAGTGTTAAACCTGGAAGATATTTAAGATATTATCTCATCTAATTTGTCTCATCTAAGTTATGGATAAGGAAACCATGGCCCAAAGAGGCAAGAGCAACTACGTTAGGATTTATCAAAAATATTTCTAGCTATTTAAATTTCCTATGTATATATCAGATTTTATTCTTTATGATTGAAATTTTGAGGCTAATGATAATTAGCATGGTTTACTCTAAAGCTAGGCTAATTTCAGTAGTAATAACTCTAAGACACCTTGATCAGGAAACTGTTGTCCATTTTGTATGGTTTGCTTTTTCTCGTATGTTTCTTACTCCTGTGTTCTCTCAATATTCCGGGCTTATTTCAGCCCTTTTGTTCTCTCTTCAAGAAATGTCTCTTCTCCTCTTTTGCGTGGCAAACTCCTCTTACCACTCAAATTGCAGTTTCTTTGGCTTTAGGTGATTTAACTTCCTCCCGCTATGTAAATTTGGATATTCACTCTTTTTTATTTACCTCTGCATTTAACATGCTATTCTTTGTTTATGGATATATATCTTTTATTATGATTTGGGAATTGTGTATTTTTTTGTTGTTGTTAAATGCAGGTACAAAGTTTATTACCAGAGACATAGCACAAAAAGTGGGACAGTACACAGAGAAATGGTTAGTTAAGATGGAGAGGCAAGGCAGAGATAAACACCCAGAGAAAAAGGGTGTTGGCATCTAGTTCTTAGCATAGTGGCTTCTAAAAACTTAACACGTAAATAAATACTTTAAAATAAATTAATAATATGTAGAATACAGGTTTTTTCAATTCTTTGGCTATTGACCTTGGAATTGCTTTGCTTATAGAATAGCTTGCAAATTCTTTAGACTTATTCTTTTGTTCTGTGTGTATTTAATTCAGTGTGATAAATGTTGAGCATAGAAAAGTAAGTTTCTGCTTCATTGAATTTAACTTTTAGGAAGAGAAAAAGACTATAGCATATTCTAATTAATTACTATAATGAATAGTAATAGTATTACTGTGAGAGAGAGTTGACAGTATTACCATGATAGAATTGTGCCAAACTGTGTGGGAACAGTGATAGAAATATGTAACTTAGTCCAGAAAGTAGGGAAGGGACATTTGAGAAAGTGAGTTTTATTTTTATTTTTTTTAATTAGAGGACAGTTGCTTTAAAATGGCAGTTAGTTTGTGCTGTAGAGCAAATTGTATCAACTGTATGTATACACTTATCCTCTGTTTTTGGATTTCCTTCCCATTTAGGTCACCACAGAGCACTGAGTAAAGTTCCCTGCGCTATACACTAGGTTATGATTAGTTATCCATTTTATATACAGTAGTAGAGAAAGTGACTTTTAAACTGAGAACTGAAGAATGAATAGGAATATACTAATCAAAGGAATAGCATGTTCAAACGCTAAGCAAGGAAGAGGATACCATGTCCAAGGAACTTAAGTAGAGACAGTGGTTGGAGATAAAACTGAATAAGCATAATAGATTAGGAGGCCCTTTCACCTTCCAAATGAAAGGTGATAGTGGTGTTGTTTGCAGTTGGTGACATTTATACAAGTATTAGGCACATTTAAGAGTTGTCTTCAGTTCAGTTCAGTCTCTCAGTCTTGTCCGACTCTTTGCAACCCCATGGACTGCAGCACACCAGGCCTCCCTGTCCATCACCAACTCCCAGAGTTTACTCATTCTCATGTCCATTGAGTCAGTGATGCCATCCAACCATCTCATCCTCTGTCGTCCCCTTCTCCTCCCGCTTCAATCTTTGCCAGCATCAGGGTCTTTTCCAGTGAGTCAGCTCTTTGCATCAGGTGTGTCGTCTGCATATCTGAGGTTATTGATATTTCTCCTGGCAGTCTTGATTCCAGCTTGTGCTTTATCCAGTCCAGCATTTCTCATGAAGTACTCTGCATGTAAGTTGAATAAGCAGGGTGACATATGTACAGCCTTGACATACTCCTTTCCCGATTTGGAACTAGTCTGTTGTTCCATGTCCAGTTCTAACTGTTGGATCTTGACCTGCATACAGATTTCTCAGGAGGCAGGTCAGGTGGTCTGGTATTCCCGTCTCTTCAAGAATTCCACAGTTTGTTGTGATCCACACAGTCAAAGGCTTTGGCATAGTCAGTAAAGCAGAAATGGATGTTTTTCTGAACTCTCTCGCTTTTTCGATGATCCAACGGATGTTGGCTGTTTGATCTCTGGTTCCTCTGCCTTTTCTAAATCCAGCTTGAACATCTGGAAGTTCATGGTTCATGTACCGTTGAAGCCTGGCTTGGAGAATTTTGAGCATTAGTTTACTAGGGTGTAAGATGAATGCAACTGTATGGTAGTTTAAGCATTCTTTGGCATTGCCTTTGTTTGGGATTGGAATGGAAACTGACCTTTTCTAGTCCTGGTGAGTTTTCCAAATTTGCTGGCATGTTGAGTGCAGCATCTTCACAGCATCATCTTTTAGGATTTGAAATAGCTCAACTGGAATTCTGTCACCTCCACTAGCTTTGTTCCTAGTAATGCTTCCTAAGGCCCACTTGACTTCACATACCAGGATGTCTGGCTCTAGGTGAGTGATCACACCATCGTGACTATCTGGGTCATGAAAATCTTATTTTTATAGTTCTTCTGTGTATTCTTGCCACCTCTTCTTAATATCTTCTGCTTTTGTTAGGTCGATACCATTTCTGTCCTTTATTGAGCCCATCTTTGCATGAAATGTTCCCTTGGTATCTCTAATTTTCTTGAAGAGATCTCTAGTCTTTCCCATTCTGTTGTTTTCCTCTGTTTCTTTGCACTGATTGCTGAGGAAGGCTTTCTTATCTCTTCTTGCTGTTCTGTGGAACTCTGGATTCAAATGGGTACATATCTGCTTTTGTCTGTTACCTTTTGCTTCTCTTTTCTCAGCAGTTTGTAAGGCCTCATCAGACAACCATTTGACCTTTTTGCATTTCTTTTTCTTGGGAATGGTCTTGATCACTGCCTCCTGTACAATGTCATGAACCTCTGTCCATAGTTCTTCAGGGACTCTGTCTATCAGATCTAATCCCCAGAATCTATTTGTCACTTCCACTGTATAATTTTAAGGGATTTGATTTAGGTCATACTTGAATGGTCTAGTGGTTTTCCCTACTTTCTTCAACTTAAGTCTAAATTTGGCAATAAGGAGTTCATGATCTGAGCCACAGTCAGCTCCCAGTCTTATTTTGATGACTGTTCGAGCTTCTCCATCTTTGGGTGCAAAGAATATAATCAGTCTGATTTCGGTGTTGACCATCTGGTGACATTCTCTTGTGTTGTTGGAAGAGGCTGTCTGCTATGACCAGTGCATTCTCTTGGAAGAACTCCATTAGTCTTTGCCCTGCTTCATTCTGTACTCCAAGGCCAAATTTGCCTGTTACTCCAGGTGTTTCTCAACTTCCTACCTTTGCATTCAGTGCAGTTAGCTCATGATCTTATTTTTGCTGACTATATAGAGCTTCTCCATCTTTGGGGCACTGAGTGCATGGGACCTTTTGAAGGAGGTCGCCATTATCTTCATTACCTCTACCATAGTTTGGCCTCAGGTCAAATAACAAGGAGGGAACACAGCCCTGCCCTTCAACAGAAAATTGTATTAAAGATTTACTAAGCATGACCCTGCCCATCAGAACAAGACCCAGTTTCCTTCTCAGTCAGTCTCTCCAATCAGGAGGCTTCCATAAACCTCTTATCCTTCTCCATCAGAGGGCAGACAGACTGAAAACCATAGTCACAGAAAACTAACCAATCTGATCACATGAACCACAGCCTTATCTAACTCAATGAAACTATGAACCATGCCATCTGGGGCCACCCAAGACCTTCGGGGTCATGGTGGAGAGTTCTGACAAAACCTGGTCCACTGGAGGAGGGAATGGCAAACCACTTTAGTATTCTTGCCTTGAGAACCCCATGAACAGAATGCAAAGGCAAAAAGATAGGACACTGAAAGATCAACTCCCCAGGTCAGTAGGTGCCCAATATGCTGCTGGAGAAGAGTGGGGAAATGACTCCAGAAAGACAGAAGAGACGGAGCCAAAGCAAAAACAACACCCAGTTGTAGAAGTGACTGGTGATGGAAGTAAAGTTTGATGCTGTGAAGAACAGTATTGCATAGGAACCTAGAATGTTAGGTCCGTGAATCAAGGCAAATTAGAAATGGTCAAACAGGAGATGGCAAGTGTGAACATCGGCATTTTAGGAATCAGCGAACTAAAATGGACTGGAATGGGTGAATTTAACTCAGATGACCATTATATCTACTACTGTGAGCAAGAATCCTTTAGAAGAAATGGAATAGCCATCATAGTCAACAAGAGAGTCCAAAATGCAGTTCTTGGATGCAATCTCAAAAACAACAGAATGATCTCTGTTCATTTCCAAGGCAAGCCATTCAATATCACAGTAATCCAATTCTATGCCCCTACCAATAATGCTGAAGAAGCTGAACAGTTCTATGAAGACCTCCAAGACCTTCTAGAACTAATACCCAAAAAAGATGTCCTTTTCATTATATGGGACTGGAATGCAAAAGTAGGTAGTCAAGAAATACCTAGAGTAACAGGCAAATTTGACCCTGGAGTACAGAATGAAGCAGGGCAAAGGCTACCAGAGTTTTGCCAGGGAATGTACTGATTATAGCAAACACTCTGTTCCAACAACACAAGAGAAGACTCTACACATGGACATCACCAGAGTAATCTTAGAAACTGGTTATTGATTGAATAGGTGTGAGACATAAAGGAGTGGGAATGATCTGGGATGACTCTTGAGTTTATTCCATGAACAGCTCATTGATCGTGGCATTTACCGAGCTCAGCAACACTGGCATAAGAGTAGAGTATTGGTAGCAGAGGAGAGAAGATTCTGAGATCAAGTTTGCAGAAGCATGAGTACCAGAGTCATTTCAGTGAGGCGGACTGGGAGGAAGCCGTGTTGGAATGACTCAAGAGTGAATGGGAAGTGATTGAAGAAGTGTAGATAGTGTGGACAACTTTTTCAAAAAGTTTGCTATGGTATGGGGTTGAAGGAAAGTATGTTAGGAAGGGAGAGACCTGAAGAGGTAGGTAAAGAGGAAGGTATTTGCTAGCTTTGGTGATGGATAGCTCATAGCTTCTCTTTTCTCTTCAAGTGAGAGTGCATCGAGTCCCATCATTTCATGGCAAATAGATGGGGAAACAGTGAGAGACTTTATTTTGGGGGGCTCCAAAATCACTGCAGATGGTGACTACAGCCATGAAATTAACAGACACTGGCTCCTTGGAAGAAAAGCTATGACAAACCTAGATAGTGCAATAAATAGCAGAGACTTTACTTTGCCAACAAAGGTCCATATAGTCAAAGCTATGGTTTTCCAGTAGTCATGTATGGATATGAGTTCAACCATAAAGAAGGCTAAGCACCAAAGAATTGATGCTTTTGAACTGTGGTTCAAAAAAGTTGGAGAAAACTCTTGAGAGTCCCTTGGACAACAAGGAGATCAGTCAGTCCTAAAGAAAATCAGTCCTGAATATTCATTGGAAGGACTGATGCTAAAGCTGAAGCTCCAATACTTTGGCTATCTGATGTGAAGAGCTGACTCATTAGAGAAGACCCTGATGCTGGGAAAGATTGAAGGCAAGAGGAGAAGGGGACAACAGAGGATGAGATGGTTGGATGGCATCAGAGAAGGGAAAGGCTACCCACTCCAGTATTCTGGCCTGGAGAATTCCATGGACTGTATAGTCCATGGGTTCGCAAAGAGTCGGAAACAACTGAGCATCTTTCACTTCATCTGAGAAAGGTCCCTGGAAGAATAGATGGTGTGGTCAGAGAATGGGATGTTTGAAATAGAGATTTTACATGTGGAATAATCTAGGGCATGCTCATAGTAGTGGGAGACTGCAGCAAATTGAGGTAGGACAGTTAGAAATGAAGAAGCCTAGAAATGTGAGAGTACTGTTCATTCTCAGTAGTCCTTTGAGAAAAATTCTCTTATCCTGAATTTACAGATGAGGAAAATGAAGATTAGAAACTGTGTCAACTGGCATGTTGGCACTTAACATGTTGCCAGAGAAAAACCAGTACTTAAATCCATCCTTGTCTGATAGTAGGGCCATTTTTTAAAAATTACTCAGTTACATGGGTGCAATATGCAGTATAGAAGCAATAAACAGTTGTTTTTTGTTTGGTAGGTTTTTTCTTGGCTGCACCATGTAGCATGTGGGTTTTTAGTTTCCTGACTAGGGATCGAACCCGTGCCCCCTATATTGGAAGCATAGAGCCTTAACCACTGGACCACCAGGGAAGTCCCATTAAATAGTTAATTGATAATTTGTTTTTGATTGATTTAAAGAGATGAATATATTTGTGTTAACATATAAGAATTACATGAGGAGGACTCAAATTCCCTAAGGACAGTTACCTTAAAAATTGAGATATTTAGAAAAGAAAGAAATTTTTACTCCTATTCATTTATTCCAAAATGAGTTGTTGAAAGAAATTTAATACTATTATTATTGAAGAACTGCTTTATGCTAGGCATTGTCCTAGGCACTAGGGCTACCAAAGATGAATTGAGTTTTGTCTTTGTAACTGAGAAGCTCAGTAAGTGTTCCATATCTGGAGAAGTGTAAGTCCAGTATTACAGCATAAAAAATGGACTAGGTTAGAACTACAAGTATAGAATCTTTCAAGGAAAAAAAAATAGTTTGTTACAACCCATCCTAGCTATGCTGAATTAAAATTACTGGAGGTTAAATCTAGGAATTTATATTTTTTAAATTTTTCTTAGTGATTCTGATGAACTATGTGGTTTTAGAAATAGTAGACTAGATAACTAGATATAACTTCTTAAAGTCCTTTGACCTTATTTCCTATTCCATTTCTGATAGTAAAGGTTGTAATAAAGTGTAGCCATAATTAATAATTTACTTTTTATATAATTTAGGTAATTCACAAGGAGAATCAGTTTCCAGCAAATTGGAAACAAATCAGACAAGGAATTCTTTATCTCCAGAACCAGCCCACTTGCTCTCCTCACTTTCTTCATTTCAGCCAAAAATATTCACACACCTGCAGGTAAGTATCCAGTATAATACCAAATTTGAGGCCCTTATCTTTCTTCTTCAATTTCTCTTCTTTTCTTTGGGATTTTATAGAATTATTATGGAATTATGCACATGATCTTTGATGTTTTTATCATGTATTTTCTGACTTTTTTGTGTCTTATTTTAAGATGATAATTTAAACAATATGTTTTGGAAAAGTTTGAATTGATTATGCATGCAAGAAAATTTAGTAGTGCAGTTTTCCTTTGGTTTTTGTTTCTGTTCTCACTTAATATTTGTTAGTAACTATACTCTTAGCTTTTATTCTAAGTTTGGGTCAAAGAACAATACATTCAAAGCAAACAACATACACAGTAAATTCAAACATTTGATATAACTCTTTTTGGTTCAAAAGGGTTTGCAGTTACAACCAAGATTCACTTCTGATGGATCACCAGCTCTAATATCAGTGAATAACCACCCCTCCTCCAGTCCTTCAAGACTTCTGGATTCAGTAGAAAGTGTTGTAATGAATAATAATTCTCTACTGCTTGGTCAGACTCATTGCCTTCAAACAGATTCACCTCTAACCCCAAACAGTAGTATTTCTTCTACCATGAGTAACCTTCCAGGACCAGATCAAAATCTGGTTGCAGTGGATCAGCTGGTAGAAGTTGAAGATGTTGAAGATACAGAGACTCTGGAAGGAAATGTTCATCGGATTCTACTGGGAAACGTGCAGACCATACCAATACAGATTATAGACAGCCCGCCAGTTCTTAGTAAGTTAAAATCATCTTTTTTTTTTTTTTTAACCTTTTTGGACGATCATCAGTGTTACATTACACTATGGAAAAAAAACTATTGTTCTTTATTCAGTGAGTATATAATATATAAATAAATAAAACCAGAAGAAAGAGGAAAGAAGTTTTGTGAGCATGAGTTTAATAGCTTGTAAACTTAATTTTTTTTCTTTATTGAGATTATTCATTCCCTAACTACTTAATTTTACATGGAAAATCTGTGGTGATGTGAAATCAGGAAGGTCATTTTTGTATACATAATCAAAAATTAGAAAAACTAAAAGCTACTCAGTATAAAGGTTATCATAGAAAAATTGTAGCACAAAAAAATGGGGTGAAGTTTGCAGATGTAAAGGTTAAAAAGGATTTTGAGTTGTAAACTTACATGTTGAGTTCTATGGAAATTGAAAGGGAATTAGGAAGACTTGAGGACTTGGGTTTAATCAAGACTTTGTTACCTTCACTTTGGAATGAAACCAGTCGACATAGTAATAAACTCTGAATTCCTACCTGACGTATGGCACAAATTGTTCTGGATTGGGCATTTTTGTGAAGAGAGATTTGCAGTTTGCCTTGAAGAAAAAAAAGTCTTCTTAGAAATTATCCTTAGAACATATATTTTCCCTCCATGTATGAGATAGTTCCTTCCAGAAAAGAATCATTGTCTTTTAAATTTATTACTTTTAAGAAAATTTATCCAGAGGGCTATGGCAGTTGGCTCTAGGAAATTTAGTGGAAGAGAGGAACAAGGAATATACATGAAGTGATCCTTACAACTGCTCCATGAAATAGCCAGCGATGTTCCCATTCTGCACATGGGGAGGCCAAGCTCTGGGAGGTTTACATAATTGCCTTAAAATCACATGTAGTAAGTGACAGAGAGGACATTTGAAGCCAGATCTGTCTGCCTCCAAAGCATCTTCCCATTCCAAGATGCTTCCTCCCTCTGTTGTGCCAGGGTATTTCTGGGAGCTCTAATTTAAATTGCCTTAAAAGAGACCCTTTTTGGATCTGAACTTGCATGATGTATCAAGTTAGATCATGATCTGAGAGACTATGTCACCTAAATATGAATTTGCAGGATTACTCAAATCTATCCTATATTGGTTTTCTTGATATGGCATAAGCTAAACTCTAATCCATATGTGACAATCATTAAGTGTGTTCAGTGCACTTCTGACCAAGTAGAATCCCCTTAAGTTTGGTTGCCTGTAGCAACTGAAAAACTGATATTTTCCTGAGAATTGGTAGAGAAAAAATACTGATAGATTTCTGAGAAAGAGAAAGATTTCATAGTGGGTATCCTGGGTGCCAGATGTCAGTAGTGTTGCTGGTTTGCTGCGTTTACATTAATTTGCTCATAAGTACTTTGAAATCAGAATGGTTGTACATTCTGAAATATTTCAGATAAGCAACACCTAGCTGTGCAGCTAAGTCAGAGCCATCATTTAAGATGTGGCATATTTTCTTCTGAAGTACAGTTTCTTTATGGAGAGAACATTTTTTAAAAATATATGAACATGCAGGAAAACCATATGAATGGTAACACATCAGTGATTTGTAGTACATGCTTGATGTTTGTAAAAAAGAAAAAAATTTTTTTTCAAATAATGAGAGGCTTCCTCACTTTTGGGCATGCAAGTATTTAAAGACAGTTAAGTTTAACTATGAGATATTCCTCATAATTTCATCAAATTATGGACTCCTTTTTGGTCAGAGTATCTTTTGAAGAGAATAACTTTGCAGTTTTATTGGTTTCTTCTTCTTTTTTTTTCATCCTGAAGGAATTTACTGTGAATGACCATTAAGATGTCAGAAGCACTGAGTTCTTAAATACACCAGTTTTTTTCTAAATTACTTGGTTCTAGCAAAATACTGTTTTTGTGCTTTGTTTCTAAATTCATATAATTTTTAAGATTCCAGTATTATAACTTATATTAACCATTAGGGTTTTTCTTTTATGTTTGGTTTTGAAGTTGAAGAAAATTCAGAAGGTACCATTTCTGTGAACCAAGTTAAGCAAGAACCCAAAGAACCAGCATTGTCTCTGGAAGCAAAACCAAATTTGGACTGTAAGAAATTGTCTGCTACATAAATTATTGAAGCTTTTCAGAATTTACAACTCTGGTGACTTCTGATGTCATAGGAAAAGAAGGTGAATGTAATCAAAGCACAGCATTGGGATAAGTGGACTGAAGACTGGGCCAACGAGCAGCTTTAATTCAGAACTGGCATTTGTTGCTATTTTTACCTTGAGAGATATTTTACTCTTATTTTATATAGTTCTTATACTTTTTGATTATCTGATAAGGCCAGTATTTCAGAAGATCATCTGAACTTATCCACAGTGATGTAGTCTGAACACAAATAGTTATCTAATTCATCCTTTGAAAATACCTAATTTTGGTTCTTAAAAAAGAACATCAAAAACAGTATGTGAGTATCTATGTGTGTGTGTGATGATTTTTTTAAGTTTTAAAAGAACTTACTCCCTCTTTAAAGTTATGAAGAAAAATTTTAAATTAATAGACAAGAGAATATCTGAAGTCTGTCTCATTTGGAAAGAAAAACAACAGATTTTGCATCATAATATTAAGCCCAACATTCACATCTGTGAAAACTATGTAGTTGCATTTTAACTTCTTCCATAACTAGAAATAAGTAGTATACCAATGGTCATCTCATATAAATTTACTGTGTCATGATTAAGTACTGAGAATTTTAACTTGAGTCAAATAAGGAAGAGAAATAAATGCCTTTTGCATGGATTTATATGGTGTTATAGTTAAAAATACTACTTATGGGTTGAAAAATGTAGAAACGGAGAGAATTCAGAAAGAATAATAGAATTCCCTGGTGTTTATAAATAGTCGGGGAACTTTTTGATATCAGCAGAAGATATTTGTTCCTATTTTGTATTAAAGCAGCAGCTCTGGTTATGAAAGAATTTGAGTTGTACTTATTTTTCTGTGCCAGAGTTCTTAATAAATTGATGGTATTTGAAAGATGGTAATCTTTCAAGGTAAAGATTTATAGTTTAAAATTTAGCTCATATTTAAAACTTTAAAACAACTAGTGTATTATATTTGCTTGTTGAATAAGCATATTTACTTCAAATACTGAATACATACTAATCAGTATATTCATTATAAGCTTCTCTTTTCTGGAAGGTTGGTAAATTAGAAATGTCAATTACAGCTATCAAGAAATCAACCTAAAGCCTCCCCCCCCCCCACCCAGAGACCTTTTGTGTGTATATTTAAATTTTCATTTCAAAAATAATGATTTCCAATGGATATTAGTGTTTAATATTCAAAGCATACAGCGTATGAAATTTAACTTTAGTACTTTATATGAATATGAGTCCTTTTGGCTTTTCTAAGTCCAGTCTCACATTCCTAATTCACTTTGTTTCAGGTACACAACAGGTATCTTAAGTATAAAGCACTGTTACTTTAGAAGTAGATAGAATTCTAAAATTCCTTGCTCTTTATATTTAAACCCTATTTAACATAAAATTTATAATTTATACCTCTATTTAATGCAAAGTTAATATTCAGTTACATACATGATTTTTTTCATAATTTTTTAAAATAAGAATTGCTTTTCCTTTTCCTAAGAATCGAAAATACTTGATGTCAGCATTTGTAGAGGCAGGCTGCCAAATCTGTGTTGTGTGTGCATGTGTGTGAAGTCAGTGCAAAACTGAACACAACTCTTAGTTACCTCAAACCCAGATTTTTCTTAGTTTGTGTGTACTTAACGGATATAAGTCCAAATTAATTTATAGTTTAATATTGCATTGTGGGTAATATTCTTTTCATTTGTTATTTCTAGTGTTTATGGAAACTTTTTTCAGTATTTCAAGTAATAGATTTTTACTTTTCATTAATGACAATAGATAATTATAGTTTCTTGAGCTATATTCCTTTGGAGACATTCCTTGCTTTTTGATGTTGAGTTGTTAAGGAGAAATGCTTGTTAAGATACAGACTCTAGTCAGTTACCTAGGAGGATGAGAGATGGTAGAGGATCCAGACTTTGGCACCTAAAAAAGAACAAAACATAGTTTAAAAACATTTCTCACTCCATTCTATGTGACTGTCTCTTCAGACATTGTTTTCATGAGAACAGAAAGTTGCAGTACATCCTCCCCATAAGCAAAAAGAGAAAGAAAAAAAGAGCATGAAGGTTTAAATCCCTAATTGTATACTCTTTTGGTTTTTAGGTAGGAACTGGAACTATCAATATTTTCATGTAAGTATTTTAATGAGTAGCTCTTTAAAAATGCTTTCTAAATTAGTTTATAAAAATTCATTTGTCCTCTAAATGCATGTTCAGTTACAGTATATCAGTATTGTATTTTAAAGGTGCTTAGCATTGCTTTTTAAAAAGATGTTTACATATTTTCAATATTCAGTTAATTTTTAAATGCCCAGGGTATTAAATAGAGCACATAGAGTTTTCAGTATCTATATTTGGCATTCTCCTAACAGCTCTACAGCAAAGTTTGACATATGCTCTTTTGCGTCATGTATTACAAGGTGTAATATCTGTAGTAGAAAGTGGGTGTTCAAAATAAGCACTCAGAATTCATTATTACAGCTGAGCTTGTTTCTTCATTGTGGTTATCATGTTCCAAGCCTCCGAGTGAACATTATATATACTACAGTGAATTTTAGATAAACACAGCCATGGTGAGTCTTTCCCTCAATTTTCTATGTAAATGGTTAACATACTTAAAAAGCTTTTATGTCTTATACAAGGTAAATGTTTCCTAAAAGTCACAAAAGTAATTGAAAATAGACTTGATGATATGGTCCTGCATTAGAGTTTCTAATCTTGAGGCCTAGCCATGTGTGTTCCATCTTTATATCCTGTCAAAATACATACTTAATCATGTGAATATGAGAAAGATGCAGTTTAATTTTGTACCAGGTTTTCTAAAAAGTTTAAAATGTGTGTGTATATATATGTGTGTATGTGATATATATATAGTAACTTAATGTTTAGTGTCCTTGTTATAATTTTTTTCATTAAAAAATCTTGTGTTATTTTTTTCTTACAGTTGTTAGTTTTCTTTTTATACATTTCCTGGGCATAGTGATAATTTTGTTCATCTTGAAGATGCTAAATAAACACATTAATACCTGAAAATATTGGCTAGAGATTTATGTTCAATTTGGAACCTGGACATTCTAAAGGATAACTACCAGTAATTCGTGTTATCATTATGTTAGGGAATATATATGTATTTAGTGCTCTCAATTTAGCCAACTATCAGCATTTTAAAACAATGCATGTAATAAGGTATAAATAGTTCTTCCTCCCCCCCCCCATATTTTCTGCATTATAACATCTTCAAGTACAGTTTTACATTTTTGGAGTAATAATAAGAATATATGATTTAAAAGGGAGGGATCATTAATTTTTTCCCTCTTCGCTTTTTTTCTTTTTTTCTTTCTTTTTTCCCCTTTATTCCACTCTGCCTGTTTTTCAGGATCATAGAGTATCTTACTCTCTCCAGAAAGGGACTGTATTGACTCTTTCCCATCAACTGATTAGGCTTTAGACATTTTAAATAATGTACTATTTTTATCTAAATATCTGTTCAGTTCAGTTCAGTTGCTCAGTTGTGTCCGACTCTTTGCGACCCCATGAATTGCAGCACACCAGGCCTTCCTGTCCATCACCAACTCCCGGAGTTCACTCAAACTCCTGTCCATTGAGTCAGTGATGCCATCCAGCCATCTCATCCTCTGTCATCCCCTTCTCCTGCCCCCAATCCCTCCCGGCATCAGGGTCTTTTCCAATGAGTCAACTCTTCGCATCAGGTGGCCAAAGTATTGGAGTTTTCAGCTTCAGCATCAGTCCTTCCAGTGAACACCCAGGACTGATCTCCTTTAGGATGGACTGGTTGGATCTCCTTGCAGTCCAAACGACTCTCAAGAGTCTTCTCCCAACACCACAGTTCAAAAGCATCAATTCTTCGGCACTCAGCTTTCTTCACAGTCCAACTCTCACATCCATACATGACCCCTGGAAAAACCATAGCCTTGACTAGGCAGACCTTTGTTGGCAAAGTAATGTCTCTGCTTTTCAATATGCTATCTAGGCTGCTCATTACTTTCCTTCCAAGGAGTAAGCGTCTTTTAATTTCATGGCTGCAGTCACCATCTGCAGTGATTTTGGAGCCCAGAAAAATAAAGTCAGCCACTGTTTCCACTGTTTCCCCATCTATTTGCCATGAAGTGATGGGACCGGATACCATGATCATAGTTTTCTGAATGTTGAGCTTTAAGCCAACTTTTTCACTCTACTCTTTCACTTTCATCAAGAAGCTTTTTATTTCCTCTTCACTTTCTGCCATAAGGGTGGTATCATCTGCATATCTGAGGTTATTGATATCTGTAATTCTACTCAATTAACTTAGTGATGATGACAAAGCCTAGTATACTTCGGCCACAGACAGGTTAGCTATATTCCGTAATATAAATATATTATAAATGTTCATTGCTGACTGAATTTTTAAAACTTAAGGAATAAAATTAGAATTTTTTTAAAAATCGCATTTGTTAATGGAAAATTGATTTCTGAGAAAAATGAACTATGATTAGTATGGAAAATGTTTGAGAATGCAATATGGGTATAAGTGCAGGGGAGATGTTGCTTAATAGTGCAAACTTGCAACTAGTAGTTACGTAAGTCCTGGAGATCTGATGCACTTACTGCATGGTGACTATAGTCAACAATACTGTATTATATATATCAGAGTTGCTCAGAGTAGATCTTAATTATTCTCACTACAAAAAAGAAATAATTAGTAGACATAGTAGAGGTATTAGCTAAAGATATAGTGGTAATCATATTGCAATATATAAATTATCAGATTAACACATTATATACCTTAAATGTTATATGTCAGTTATATCTCAATTTTAAAAAGAATTTTAAAACCAAAGGACAGAGTGGGAGTCAGATACCAGCAAGAGTTTTTATTTTTTAACTATCTCTTTTGAGGTGGGTAATTGACATATAATAAACTGCACATATTTAAAGTGTACAGTTAGGTAAGTTTTGATGTATATATATACATCTATAAAACCATCACCACACTCAAGATAAGGAACATGTCTATCACCCCAAAAAGATTTTTAGTGTCCCTTAGTAATCCATTTCCATTTCTTCCTGCCTCTACTCCTACCTGCCCTACCCTGTCCCCAACAATTACTATACTGCTTTCTGTCACTGGAGATCAATTTATTACATCTACTAGTTTATAAAAATAAAATCAAGTAGTATGAACCTTTTAAAAATCTGACTTTTGTCACTCAGAATAGTTATTTCAAGGATCATCTGTGTCACAAGATATATGAATAGTTCATTCCTTTTTAATGCTGAGTAGTATCCCGTTGTGTAAATATGCCATAAATTGTTTATTCATCCAGCTGTTGATGGACATTTAGATTGTTTACAGTTCTTGACTATTACAGATAATGCTGCAGTGTTCATTTGTGTAAGTCTTTGTATGGACTATGCTTTCATTTCTTTGGGTTAAATATCTATAGGAGTGGAATTGCTGGGTCATATGGTAGGTATAAATTTAACTTTTTAAGAAACTCTCAAGTGATTTTCCTAAGTGATTGTACCATTTTTACATTCCAATTTACAGTGTATGAGAGTTCCAGGTGCTGTATATTGTAGGTAACACTTGGTAGGAACAGGCTTTTACATTTTAGGCAGTGTTAATAGGTGTGTAGTAGTAGCTCGTTATCGTTTTAATTTTCATTTCTCTAGTGACTAATACTGTTCAGCATCTTTTCATGTTTCATTTTCCATCTGTATTTCTTCTTTCAGTGTCTGAATCATTCACCTGTTTTTAAATTGAATTGTTGTTTTCTTACAGAGGTTTAAAAAGTATACCCCAGATATAAGTCCATTACTTGTACGATACATGATTTAACATGTATTTGCACCTGATGTTTTTACTCTCAGAATCTTTTGAAGGGCAGAAGTTCTTAATTTTGATATGTAATTTATCGTTTTTTTTCTTTAAGGATTATATTTTTGTGTTGTATCTAAGAGATCTTTGCCTAACCCAAGTTTAGATTTTCTTCTATGTTTTCTTCTGAAAATTTTGTAACTTTGGGTTTAAATTTAGATCCGTGATTCATTTTGAGTTAATTTCTGTATACAAGTACAGGGCATAGAGTGACTCCTTTGAGCATTTGAGTATTGATTTGTTCCAGCATCATTTTTTGAAAGAATTATACTTGCCCCATTTAATTGAATTTATCCCTTTGATAAAAATCCATTTTTTTCCTCTCTCTCTATGTATGTATGTGTGTATACACACACACACACACACACACACATACATGTCAGTTTCTAGACTCTGTTCCCTTCCATTGATCTGTTGTCTATCTCCTATCTCAGTGGTCTCAACTGAGGCAATTTTGTCTCTAGGGAACATTTGGCAAAGTTTGGAGACCACTTTAGTTGTCAAAACAAGGGCGATATCACTGGTTTCTGGTAGATAGATGTAAGTCAGAGATGCCGCTCAGTTTCATACAGTACATAGGACAGATTCTACAACAAAAATTGTTGGGCCTAAAATGTGACTAGTACTGAGACTGAAAATCTCTGGTCTATTTTGACACCCAGTACCACACTGTCTTGATTACTGTACCTTTATAATAAGTCTTGAAGTCAGATAGTGTAAATCCTTGAACCTTATTCTTTATTTTTTTAAAATATAAATTTATTTATTTTAATAGGTTAATTACTTTACAATATTGTATTGGTTTTGCCATACATCAACATGAATCCACCACAGGTATACACGTGTTCCCCATCCTGAACCCCCCTCCCTCCTCCCTCCCCGTACCATCCCTCTGGGTCGACTCAGTGCACCAGCCTCAAGCATCCAGTATCATGCATCGAACCTGGACTGGCGATTCGTTTCGCATATGATATTATACATGTTTCAATACCATTCTCCTAAATCATCCCCCCCTCGCCCTCTCCCACAGAGTCCAAAAGACTGTTCTATACATCTATGTCTCTTTTGCTGTCTCACATACAGGGTTATCGTTACCATCTTTCTAAATTCCATATATATGCATTATTATACTGTATTGGTGTGTTTCTTTCTGGTTTACTTCACTCTGTATAATAGGCTCCAGTTTCATCCACCTCATTAGAACGGATTCAAATGTATTCTTTTTAACGGCTGAGTAACACTCCATTGTGTATATGTGCCACAGCTTTCTTATCCATTCATCTGCTAATGGACATTTAGGTTGCTTCCATGTCCTGGCTATTATAAACAGTGCTGTGATGAACATTGGGGTACACGTGTCTCTTTCAATTCTGGTTTCCTCGGTGTGTATGCCCAGCAATGGGATTGCTGGGTCATAAGGCAGTTCTATTTCCAGTTTTTTAAGGAATTTCCACACTGTTCTCCAGAGTGGCTGTACTAGTTTGCATTCCCACCAACAGTGTAAGAAGGTTCCCTTTTCTCCACACCCTCTCCAGCATTTATTGCTTGTAGACTTTTGGATCGCAGCCATTCTGACTGGTGTGAAATGGCACCTCATTGTGGTTTTGATTTACATTTCTCTGATAATGAGTGATGTTGAGCATCTTTTCATGTGTTTGTTAGCCATCTGTATGTCTTCTTTGGAGAAATGTCTATTTAGTTCTTTGGCCCATTTTTTGATTGGGTCGCTTATTTTTCTGGAATTGAGCTGCAGGAGTTGCTTGTATATTTTTGAGATTAGTTCTTTGTCAGTTGCTTCATTTGCTATTATTTTCTCCCATTCCGAAGGCTGTCTTTTCACCTTGCTTATAGTTTCCTTTGTTGTGCAGAAGCTTTTAAGTTTAATCAGGTCCCATTTGTTTATTAAACCTTATTCTTCTTTTTCAATTTTGTTTTGGCTGTTTGTTTTTTCATGTGAGTTTTAGAGTCACCTTGTCAATTTCTTAAAAAGCAAGAAAACAAACAAAAAACCTGATAGAATTTTGATTGGAATTATGTAGAATATACAGCTGAATTTGGGAGTAATTGAAATCTTAATATTGACTTATTTTTTCTCTGCAATGTATTAGATTTTTCAGTGTAGAAATTTGACATATCTTTTGTCAGATTTATCACTAAGACTTTCTAAATGGTATTGTTCTTAATTTCAGTGTCTGATTTTTGCATTAGTATGCAGATAAACAGTTGATTTTATTTTTATGAACTTTATATCTTGCAACTTTATTAAACTCATGTGTTCTAATAATTTTTTGGTAGCGTCTATCAGATTTTCTACATAGACAGTCATGTTTTATATCTTCCTTTCCAATCTGGATGACTTTTATTTCTTTTTCTCATCTATTACACTGGCTAGAGCCTGAAGTACAATTGTGATTGTAAGTGACTGGAGTGGACGTACATACTTTGTTTCTTATCCTTCACCATTAACTCTAATACCATAATTTTTGCATAAGTCTTTTATCAAATTGAGTGAGATTCTTTCTGTTCTGGGCTTCCTGAAAGTTTTTATTAAGAATGGATATTTGATTATATCAAGTGCTTTTTCTGGAATTATTGAGATGATTATTTGGTTTTCTTACCTTTGCTGTCGGAGAAGGCAAGGGCACCCCACTCCAGTACTCTTGCCTGGAAAATCCCATGGATGGAGGAGCCTGGTAGGCTGCAGTCCGTGAGGTCACTAAGAGTCGGACATGACTGAGCAACTTCACTTTCACTTTTCACTTTCATGCATTGGAGAAGGAAATGGCAACCCATTCCAGTGTTCTTGCCTGGAGAATCCCAGGGATAGAGGAGCCTGGTAGGAGGCAGTCTATGGGGTCGCACAGAGTCGGACACGACTGAAGCGACTTAGCAGCAGCAGCAGCAGCAACCTTTGTTGTCTGTTTGCTTTTATTGGAGAGCTTTCTCATTCATAGTTTTCTTATTTCTAGTTGTGGCCTTGTGTACCTAGAGAAGTTTCTTTAGCATTTGTTATAAAGCTGGTTTTGTGGTGCTGAATTCTCTTAGCTTGTCTGTAAAGCATTTGATTTTTCTGTCAAATCTGAGTGAGAGTCTTGCTGGGCAGAGTATTCTTGATTGTGGGTTTTAATGTTTCATGAGTTTAAATATATTGTGCCACTTCCTTCTGGCCAACAGAGTTTCTGCTGAAAAATCAGCTGATAACCTTATAGCAATTCCCTTGTATTGTATTTGTTACTTTCCCCTTGTTGCTTTTATTCTCTCGTTTGTCTTTGAAAGTGAAAGTGAAGTCGCTTAGTTGTGTCCGACTCTTTGTGACCCCATGGACTGTAGCCTACCAGGCTCCTCCGTCTGGAGTGGGTTGCCATTTCCTTCTCCAGGGAGTCTTCCCAACCCAGGGTTTGAACCCAGGTCTCCCGCACTGGAGGTAGACGCTCTACCGTCTGAGCCACCAGGGAAACCTTAACTAATATTTCATCAATTTGATGTGTTCCTCCTTAGCTTTATCCTGTATGGGAATCTCTGTGCTTCCTGGACTTGCGCTACTCTTTCCTTTCCCATGTTAGGGAACTTTTCAGCTATTACATCTTCAAATATTTTCTAAGGCCCTTTCTGTTTTCCCCTGTTGGGACCTCCATAATGTGAATGTTGATGTGCTAACCACTATCCTCATTTCAGTTCAGTTCAGTCGCTCAGTCGTGTCTGACTCTGCGACCCAATGAATTGCAGCACGCCAGGCCTCCCTGTCCATCACCAACTCCTGGAGTTCACTCAGACTCACGTCCATCGAGTCGGTAATGCCATCCAGCCATCTCATCCTCTGTCATCCCCTTCTCCTCCTGCCCCCAATCCCTCCCAGCATCAGAGTCTTTTCCAATGAGTTAACTCTTCTCATGAGGTGGCCAAAGTATTGGAGTTTCAGCTTCAGCATCAGTCCTTCCAAAGAACACCCAGGACTGATCTCCTTTAGAATGGACTGGTTAGATCTCCTTGCAGTCCAAGGGACTCTCAAGAGTCTTCTCCAGCACTACAGTTCAAAAGCATCAATTCTTCGGCACTCAGCTTTCTTCACAGTCCAACTCTCACATCCATACATGACCACTGGAAAACCCATAGCCTTGACTAGATGGACCTTTGTTGACAAAGGAATGTCTCTGCTTTTGAATATACTATCTAGATTGGTCATAACTTTCCTTCTAAGGAGTAAGCGTCTTTTAATTTCATGGCTGCAGTCACCATCTCCAGTGATTTTGGAGCCCCCCAAAATAAAGTCTGACACTTTTTCCACTGTTTCCCCATCTATTTGCCATGAAGTGATGGGACCAGATGCCATGATCTTCGTTTTCTGAATGTTGAGCTTTAAGCCAACTTTTTCACTTTCATCAAGAGGGTTTTTATTTCCTCTTCACTTTCTGCCATAAGGGTGGTGTCATCTGCAATGGTTACTGATATTTCTCCCGGCAATGTTGATTCCAGCTTGTGCTTCTTCCAGCCCAGCATTTCTCTTGATGTACTCTGCATATAAGTTAAATAAGCAGGGTGACAATATACAGCTTTGACGTCCTCCTTTTCCTATTTGGAAGCAGTCCTTTGTTCCATGTCCAGTTCTAACTGTTGCTTCCTGACCTGCATATAGGTTTCTCAAGAGGCAGGTCAGGTGGTCTGGTATTCTCATCTCTTTCAGAATTTTCCACACTTTATTGTGATCCACACAGTCAAAGGCTTTGGCGTAGTCAATAAAGCAGAAATAGATGTTTTTTCTGGAACTCTCTTGCTTTTTTGATGATCCAGCAGATGTTGGCAATTTGATCTCTGATTCCTCTGCCTTTTCTAAAATGAGCTTGAACATCTGGAAGTCCACGGTTCACGTATTGCTGAAGCCTGGCTTGGAGAATTTTGAGCATTACTTTACTAGCATGTGAGGTGAGTGCAATCGTGCAGTAGTTTGAGCATTCTTTGGCATTGCCTTTCTGTGGGATTGTAATGAAAACTGACCTTTTCCAGTCCTGTGGCAACTGTCCTCATTTCTTTTAATTCTTTGTTCTGTTCGCTGTTGGTGATTTCCACCATTCTGTCTTCCAGCTCACTTATCTGTCCTTCTGTCTCATTTATTCTGCTATTGAGTTCTAGTGTGCTTTTCATTTCAGTTATTGTACTTGTTCAGCAGTTTGTTTATTTTTTAAAATCTTTTATCTTGTATTGTATTTCTTGTATCTTCTTGGTGTGCCTCTATTTTTCTGATATCTTTAATCTCTTTACTCTCATTACTCTGAATTCTTTTTCAAGTGGATTTTCTATTTCCACTTCACTTAGTTATTCTTGTGGTGTTTTATATTGTTCCTTCTTCTGAAACATAGTCCTCTGCCTCATTTTGTCTGACTTCCTATGTTTGTGGTCCACAGGCTGCAGGACTGTAGTTCTTCTGATGTCTGCCCCTGGTGGATGAGGCTGGTCCAAGAGACTTGAGCAGGCTTTCTGGTGGGAGGGACTGATCCCTGCCCCCTAATGGGTGGGGCTGGGCCTTGTCTCTCTGGTGGACAAGGCCATGTCAAGGGATATGTTTAGAAGAAGCTGTGGATCTAAAGTAATTTTGATTGATCTAAAGTAATTTCCAAGAACTGCATGTTCTTGGAACTTTGAGGGTATAGTTTCCAATCCTCACTGTTGTCACTGTTTCAATCCTAATGATTCAACTTTGTGTGTACCATCATGACAGAGGTAGGTGCCATGTAGGATACCAAAAGGAATGATTCAAAAGTTTCCCTCCAGGAAAATAAGTTGTCTATTACATGAGATCTTTAACTTTATACAATATAGAAAATGGTGAATTTGATAATAGGAATTGTTGTTGTTCAGGAGCTAAATTTGGTCCAGTACTTTGCAACCCCATGGACTGAAGCACACTAGGCTTCCCTATCCATCACCATCTCCTAGAACTTGCTAAAACTCATGTCCATTGATTCGGTGATGCCATCCAGCCATCTCATCCTCTTTGTCCCCTTCTCCTGCCTTCAGTCTTTCCCAACATCAGGGTCTTTTCCCAGTGAGTTAGCTCTTTGCATCAGGTGGCCAAAGTATTGGAGCTTTAGCTTCAGCATCAGTCCTTCCAGTGAATATTCAGGGTTGATTTCCTTTAGGATTTACTGATTTGATCTCCTTGCTGTCCAAAGGACTTTCCAGAGTCTTCTTCAACACCACAGTTCAAAAGTATCAATTCTTCAACACTCAGCCTTCTTTGTGGTCCAACTCTCACATCTGTACATGACTACTGGAAAAACCATAGCTTTGACTATATGGACCATGTTGGGAAAGTGATTCTCTGCTTTTTAAGACTTTATCTAGATTTGTCATAGCTTTTCTTCCAAGAAGCAAGTGCCTTTTAATTTCATGATTGCAGTCACCCCCTGCAGTGAAGAAAATCCCCATCTTTGCTGTGAAGTGATGGGACTGAATGCCGTGATCTTAGTTTTTTGAATGTTGAGTTTTAAACCAGATTTTTCATTCTCTTCTTTCACCTTCATCAAGACGCTCTTTAGTTCCCCCTTGCTTTCTGCCAATAGGGTGGTATCATCTGCATATCTGAGATTGTTGATTGTCCTCCTGGCAATCTTAATTCCAGCTTGTGATTCATCTAGCCTGGAATTTTGCATGTTGTACTCCACATACAAGTTAAATAAGCAGGGTGACAAAATACAGCCTTGACGTACTCCTTTCCCAAATTGGAGCCAGTCCGTTGTTCCGTGTCTAGTTGTGTCGCTTCTTGACCTGCATACGTTTCTCAGGAGGCAGGTAAGATGGTATGGTATTTATTCCCATCTCTTTAAGAATTTTCCACAGTTTATTGTGGTTCACACAGTCAAAGGCTTTAGTGTAGTCAGTGAAGCAGATGTAGATGTTTTTCTGAATAATAGGAAGACAGATAAAATTATATATAATAATTCAGAGGAAGAAGACATTACTTACAAGGAACAGAACTGAGATGTTAATGAGTACTAGACATTGTGAAAGTGAAAGTCCCTCAGTCCCTCTGTGACCCCATAGAGTATACAGTCCATGGAATTCTCCAGGCCAGAATACTGGCGTGGGTAGAGTTTCCCCTTCTCCAGGGGATCTTCCCAACCCAGGGATTGAACCCAGGTCTCCCACCTTGCATGCGGATTCTTTAGTAGCTGAGCCACAAGGGAAGCCCAAGAATCCTGGAGTGGGTAGCCTATCTCTTCTCCAGGGGATCTTCCCAACCCAGTAATCGAACCAGGGTCTCCTACATTGCAGGGGGATTCTTTACCAACTGAGCTATGTACTTATGCTTTATTTATTTATTTATTTATTTTTGGTTAAAGCACTTGGCATTTTGCTTGGGATAAAGTAAGTGGCTTCTTATTACTAGAGCTTCGACTTGTGGTTAATAGCATATGCTAGGATTTGAATCCTACTTGCTCTTTACTAGCTGGACAAATTACTGTGACTTTCAGTTTTTCATTTTTTTAATCTGAGGGAGTAGTAGTCATAGCTACCTAACTGAATTGTTATGAGGATTTAGTGAGTTAACCCATGTTAAGATCTTAAACAGAATCTGATACATGCTGCTCAATATATGTTAATTTTTATAATTAATCTTATTAATAATGAGCTTTAAAATCTGGAAATGTAAGCATTATCCTTACTTTCAAGATAGTGTATCTGTTAGGGAACACCTTTGGCTACTCACAACAGAGACATCATTATGGGAGCTTAATCAAAGAGTTTGGTTTTATTTTTCCTATGAAACCAAGTCCAAAGACAGTCTAACCAGACTGACTAGAGGTGGTTGCTCTACCTCCAGCAATGATCAACATTAAGACAGGAAGAACTGTCTTAAGACCTGATGTGAAGGAAAAGACCCATTGGAAAAGACCCTGATGCTGGGAAAGATTGAAGGTAGGAGGAGAAGGGTCCCGACAGAGGATGAAATGATTGGATGGCATCACTGACTCGATGTACATGAGTTGAGCAAGCTTCAGGAGTTGATGGTGGACAGGGAAGCATGGTGTGCTGCACTCGATGGGGTCACAAAGAGTCAGACATGACTGAGTGACTGAACTGAACTGAAGACAGGAAGACTGGAATAGGAAAAGGTCTGAGTGAGTGAGCCAAAGATAATTATCAGAAGGAAAAGCAACTTCCACTTTCAACTTGTTGGTTACAACCATTGTATGATTACCCTCGTTACAAAGGATTCTAGAAAATATAGCTCTTTTTAAAGGACACTTTACCACCCCAAGAAAAATTGTGGTTTTGTAAGAGAGAAAGAATTCATTGAATATCGTTTAAGCCACTAACAGTGTCTCCCACAAATTGGATAACTGAAATTCAGAATTAAATAATTTGCTAGAGGTTGTTACATAACTATTAAGGGATAAAGCTCTTTTTGGTACCATTCCACATTCATTTTGCTACACAGTCCAGAAAAGCAAGTGATATTTTCAGAGTAGGATTTTTACGCTGGATCTTTCATGACAGGCTATGACATGAGATTAAATTGCAGATGTATCAAATTCAAGGAGCAAGTAGAAGGAATTATATAGCTCATTTTGGGGGTGGTTGTAGGTTCATTGTGGTGAGAACTTTACTCAGGGAATTTAGGGAATTTAAGAAGCAGGGGAAATAATAGGTTTGAAAGCTAAAAGACAGGTTAAATAATAGCAAGTCTACAGGGCTAGGCTAAGATTTTACATTTTGCTTAGTATGTGTTTAGAAGTCTCATTTAAATGATCTATTAAAATAGCCTGTTGAATCAAAATGCTTTCCTAAAATCTGAGTGAAAAATTAAGCATCACAGACTTTTGAAAATAGATATGGCGATCCAGTGGAAGTGATAGGGTAATTTATTGGGTACTGTAATATTAATAAAATTGTATAACATTTTTCTGGCCATGACTATTACATCTGTAATTGCTTTTAGAATCTCTCGTGTTTTTTATACTTATGTTCTATAAAAACATTCTAAAATCTTATAGATGGACATTCATTCATTTAAGAAAACAGATTGCCTGCCTTTGGGGAGTTTATATTCCAGTAGAGGGTGATACACAATAAATAATAAACAATATATGTCAATTATACATACTTATATGTAATATATATGTGTATAAAGTACTTCTATGTTGGATTGATAAATAATATGGAATGAAAATGGAGCAGAGAAAGGGTTCAGTGTGGAGAGAATTTCCATTTTAAATAGGGTGAGCAGTGGGCTTCATTAAGGAAGATGTAAGCAGATTTTTAAAGAGTAAGATTGTTAGGCAGATAGCATGAGGAATAATGCAGTTAAGAGGGAACTGCAAGATTGAGAAGTACTTGCTCTGCTTAAAGAAGCATGGGTACCTCATCTATGGATGGATGATGACCAGACAGACTACATGGGTAAAGATGCTAGCTGGGTGGGTACAAGCGAAAATCTGTGGAAATACTATTCTTATTACTTCAGTTTTCTCAGTTAAATAAGAAGCAAGACCCTTAGGGGAGCGTGGAGATCGGTGCAGGGGTGAAGGGGGGTCGTGTGTTAGAGAGTTGAGGAGAAAAGCTAATAAAAGAGTAAACTAGGGAAGAATATTAATAGTCCTACTTGATTAAAGATTCATTTGAGGTCATGTCCATAAATTGAGAATCGGATTAGTCAGCAGGTTTGTGTGTTTTTCTCCACTCATGGGCAATAGTGACTTGAGTATTTATTGAGAACCAGACAATGTGTTACCTGCTGACTGTAAGAAAAATGAACTGAATCTAATCCTAGCCCTACAGGGATTCAGTATAGTGGCAAGCAAACATTTAATCAACCAACTGTAAAATTATGTGGTTCAGTTCACTTCAGTCGCTCAGTCGTGTCTAACTCTTTGCGACCCCATGAATCGCAGCACGCCAGGCCTCCCTGTCCATCACCAACTCCCGGAGTTCACTCAGACTCACGTCCATCGAGTCCGTGATGCCATCCAGCCATCTCATCCTCTGTCGTCCCCTTCTCCTCCTGCCCCCAATCCCTCCCAGCATCAGAGTCTTTTCCAATGAGTCAACTCTTCGCATGAGGTGGCCAAAGTACTGGAGCTTCAGCTTTAGCATCATTCCTTCCAAAGTAATCTCAGGGCTGATCTCCTTCAGAATGGACTGGTTGGATCTGCTTGCAGTCCAAGGGACTCTCAAGAGTCTTCTCCAACACCACAGTTCAAAAGCATCAGTTCTTCGGCACTCAGCTTTCTTCACAGTCCAACTCTCACATCCATACATGAATACTGGAAAACCCATAGCCTTGACTAGACGGACCTTTGTTGGCAAAGTAATGTCTCTGCTTTTGAATATGCTATCTAGGTTGGTCATAACTTTTCTTCCAAGGACTAAGCATCTTTTAATTTCATGGCTGCAATCACCATCTGCAGTGATTTTGGAGCCCAAGAAAATAAAGTCTGTTACTGTTTCCCCTGTTTCCTTATCTCTTTGCCATGAAGTGATGGGACCAGATGCCATGATCTTTGTTTTCTGAATATTGAGCTTTAAGGCAACTTTTTCACTTTGCACTTTCACTTTCATCAAGAGGGTTTTTATTTCCTCTTCACTTTCTTCCATAAGGGTGGTATCATCTGCATATCTGAGGTTATTGATATTTCGTGGTAAGTGCTATCAATTCTAACAAAGGAAAAACCATTTTAAATCAAGTTCCAGGCTGTTGAACAATTCAGGTTGTGTAGGGAATAGCAGACCATTAGACCAAAAATGCAGAAGATTGTGAAAGACTCACTTCTAAACTCTCACCTCCCTTTGTGCAATCAAAAAATATGTAATAAAAATTTTCCCTATTTCCATTCAGATCCCCTGTGTTGAAACTCATCTTAAACCAGATCCCCGAAGCTCATAAAGATTGTACCTCTGACTTCCCTGTGAAGACTGCTAAGACTATCAAAATAGTATTCTCCCTACTGCAGTAAGCAAAAAACTCAGTTTTGCTTTATCAACAGGTAATTTTGGAAGTATTTTAAAGGAGCCGATATATGACTGTTTTGGAGGTCCCATCAAAATCTGATCAACTTGGAAACAGCATGTTTTCTGAGGCCCTTTGAGCCTGTGCAGGGTCTTTCAATGACAGTGGTGAGATGGTGAGGTAAGTTCATATCGGGTTTGAACTCTGATTTCTTTTTTTCCTTAATCAAACACTACAAATGCAAATGCTAAGTTTTGTTTGTTAAATCTGAGAGTAATATCTAACAAGAAACTCTTTAAAAATCCATTGATTAATCAGACTGAAAAACTTATTTTGGGTAGAAATCTGTATTATTACTGACAACACTACTGTGTGTCCTTGTCATTTCTTCATTGTGCATCTATAAGTGGAAATTCATAAGGATGAAGATGAGAAGTTTTGTATATTCAGAAGGTTTCTCTTCAGACTAGCATCCCTTGGAAAAACTGTCTCAGGTCACTTATGAAAATTTTATCAGAACTTTACTTACTGTTGCTTTATTTTGTCTTTTGGAAGTCTAGTTCTTGTTGTACGGAGGGGCCCCAAGATACAAAGTAAATAAAATTTGACTTACTGGTGCCAGTTTATCTTTAGTCTACTTCTGCACCCACTCTCTGCTGAGCTCCTGCATCTTATCTGTATTTGTACTAAAATCAAAATGTGTAATCTTCATTTTCTAAATGATAGAAGGATTATTTAGAATTTTAATGGTTGCTTTGGGGGAACTTTTGATATGAACAAAATTTTTCCTTTTGGGAGGCACTTTGAAGCAAAAAAGCAGCAACATACGAAACATACCGCCATCTATATTTTAAGGCAAGAGGAAACTTCCAGAATATATTCCAGGGATTATGAAATTGCCTCCTTAAAAGATTCCTTGGCAAAGGCAAGGGGAAAATGAAAAAAAAAGGAAAACCATATTTTTTTGATCCTTTCAAATCATGATTTGTGTATAATGTCCTTTCTTCTTTCCTCATCCTATGTTCCTCCATTTCCCTCTGCTCTGTCTCACCTTCTTTTTCTTCTTCCCTTCAAAATACCTCAGAAGGAGGTCTTATTTATCTAAAAGAGAAAGATTACTTTGTTTAGTATGAGGTTCCCTCCCTATCATTACTACACAAGTATTAACAAGTACTGGCTTTTTAATCATGTAAATCAAATTGTCAAGTGACCTGAATTAATGTTTAAACCAATTATAATGATTCTCTTGCTCTGTCCCTCCCTTCCTCCCTCTCCCCCATGCATGTATGTCAAAATAACTTTTGCTGTATCTTTTTCCCATCTCTTTAATTAAATAAAGATAATTAGTCTTTTAATGTTAATTTTGTATTTGACTAAAGCGCCCTCTCATTTTTCCATTTTGTTCCTCTTCTCCTTTTCCCTCCCTAGGGAAACATTAAAGATTAATTGGTGAAAACAATTATTCTGTCATTGTGTGCTCAGTCTGGCAATATCTAATGAATTTCTAAAATGGAAAGAAAAATAATGAAACAGTTTTTGTTTCTTTAAAATTGCTTTTAAGAGACACTTCCGGTTAAAACTATAAGAGAATGAAGTCTTGTTTCCAAGATGAAGGGCTCTGAAACAGGATTTTTGAAATTTTTGTACTTTTATTTATGATTATGAACATTATATAAAAGTGGAAGTGTTAGTCGCTCAATTGTATCTGACTCTTTGCGACCCCAATGACTATAAACCACCAGGGCTATAGCCCTACTCTGCCCATGGAATTCTCCAGGCAAGAATACTGGAGTGAGCAGCCATTCCCTTCTGTACCTGATTTTCCCAACTCAGGGATGAACCCCAGTTTCCTCTATTGTAGGTGGATTCTTTACCATTTGAGCCACCAGGGAAGGCCTGAAATTTATATACTTACATAAAAAATTTTCATACAATATTTCTGATAAATAGATGAATCATTAGATAAATTAGAGTGAATTAATCATACTGGTTTTAAGGGCTGAAAAACAATTATCTTTTCCTGACTTTAATATGTGAAATTACTGCCAATACAATATTCTAGATTATACAAGAAGATTGAACATCTCATGATTTAAACTATCTATATTTTTGCATTGGTTTTATGGGCCAAGTGAGGTAGCATTATAGTTTATATTTCTATGGATTGTTTAACATTACAAAAATTTAGAACCATTATTATTCAGTTCAGTCGCTCAGTTATGTCCGACTCTTTGCGACTCTATGAATTGCAGCACGCCAGGCCTCCCTGTCCTCACCAACTCCCGGAGTACACTCAAACACATCTCCATCGAGTCGGTGATGCCATCCAGCCATCTCATTCTCTGTCATGCCCTTCTCTTGCCCCCAAACCCTCCCAGCATCAGAGTCTTTTCCAATGAGTCAACTCTTCGCATGAGGTGGCCAAAGTACTGGAGTTTCAGCTTTAGCATCATTCCTTCCAAAGAACACCCAAGACTGATCTCCTTCAGAATGGACTGGTTAGATCTCCTTGCAGTTCAAGGGACTCTCAAGAGTCTTCTCCAACACCACAGTTCAAAACCATCAGTCTTCGGCACTCAGCTTTCTTCACAGTCCAACTCTCACATCCATACATGACCACTGGAAAAACCATAGCCTTGACTAGATGGACCTTTGTTGACAAAGGAATGTCTCTGCTTTTCAATATGCTATCTAGTTTGGTCATAATTTTCCTTCCAAGGAGTCAGCGTCTTTTAATTTCATGGCTGCAGTCACCATCTGCAGTGATTTTGGAGCGCCCCAAAATAGTCTGACACTGTTTCCACTGTTTCCCCATCTATTTGCCATAACGTGATAGTACCAGATGCCATGATCTTTGTTTTCTGAATGTTGAGCTTTAAGCCAACTTTTTCACTCTTCACTTTCACTTTCATCAAGAGCCTCTCTAGTTCCTCTTCACTTTCTGCCATAAGGGTGGTATCATCTGCATATCTGAGTTATTGATATTTCTCCCAGCAATCTTGATTCCAGCTTGTGCTTCTTCCAGCCCAGCGTTTCTCATGATGTACTCTGCATAGAAGTTAAATAAGCAGGGTGACAATATACAGCCTTGATGTACTCCTTTTCCTATTTGGAACCAATCTGTTGTTCCATGTCCAGTTCTAACTGTTGCTTCCTGACCTGCATATAGGTTTCTCAAGAGGCAGGTCAGGTGGTCTGGTATTCCCATCTCTTTCAGAATTTTCCACAGTTTATTGTGATGCACACAGTCAAAGGCTTTGGCATAGTCAGAAATAGATGTTTTTCTGGAGCTTTCTTGCTTTTTTGATGATCCAGCGGATGTTGGCAATTTGATCTCTTGTTCCTCTGCTTCTTCTAAAACCAGCTTGAACATTAGGAAGTTCACGGTTCACATATTGCTGAAGCCTGCCTTGGAGAATTTTGAGCATTACTTTACTAGCATGTGAGATGAGTACAATTGTGCAGTAGTTTAAGAATTCTTTGGCATTGCCTTTCTTTGGGATTGGAATGAAAACTGACCTTTTCCAGTCCTGTGGCCACGGGTGAGTTTTCCAAATTTGCTGGAGTATTGAGTGCAGCACTTTCACAGCATCATTTTTCAGGATTTGAAATAGCTCAACTAGAATTCCATCACCTCCACTAGCTTTGTTCGTAGTGATGCTTTCTAAGGCCCACTTGACTTCACATTCCAGGATGTGTGGCTCTAGGTCAGTGATCACACCAACATGATTATCTTGGTTGTGAAGCTCTTTTATCCACAGTTCTTCTGTGTATTCTTGCCACCTCTTCTTAATATCTTCTGCTTCTGTTAGGTCCATACCATTTCTGTCCTTTTTTGAGCCCATATTTGCATGAAATGTTCCCTTGGTGTCTCTAACTTTCTTGAAGAGATCTCTAGTCTTTCCCATTCTGTTGTTTTCCTGTTTCTTTGCACTGATTGCTGAGGATGGCTTTTTTCTCTCTCCTTGCTATTCTTTGGAACTCTGCATTCAGATGCTTATATCTGTCCTTTTCTCCTTTGCTTTTTGCTTCGCTTCTTTTCACAGCTATTTGTAAGTCCTCCTGAGACAGCCATTTTGCTTTTTTGCATTTCTTTTCCATGGGGATGGTCTTGATCCCTGTCTCCTGTACAAGGTCACAAACCTCATTTCATAGTTCATTAGGCACTCTATCTATCAGATCTAGTCCCTTAAGTCTATTTCTCACTTCCACTGTATAATCATAAGGGATTTGATTTAGGTCATACCTGAATGGTCTAACAGTTTTCCCTACTTTCTTCAATTTAAGTCTGAATTTGGCAATAAGGAATTCATGATCTGAGCCACAGTCAGCTCCCGGTCTTGTTTTTGCTGACTGTATAGAGCTTCTCCATCTTTGGCTGCAAAGAATATGATCAATCTGATTTCGGTGTTGACCGTCTGGTGATGTCCATGTGTAGAGTCGTCTCTTGTGTTGTTGAAAGAGGGTGTTTGCTATGACCAGTGTGTTCTTTTGGCAAAACTCTATTAGTCTTTGCCCTGCTTCATTCTGTATTCCAAGGCCAAATTTGCCTGTTACTCCAGGTGTTTCTTGACTTCCTACTTTTCCATTCCAGTCCCCTTTAATGAAAAGCACATCTTTTTTGGGTGTTCTAAAAGGTGTTGTAGGTCTTCATGGAACCATTCAACTTCAGCTTCTTCGGCATTACTGGTTGGGGCATAGACTTGGATTACCGTGATATTGAATGGTTTGCCTTGGAAACGAACAGAGATCATTCTGTCACTTTTGAGATTCCATCCAAGTACTGCATTTTGGACTCTCTTGTTGACCATGATGGCTACTCCATTTCTTCTAAGGGATTCCTGCCCATTGTAGTAGATATAATGGTCATCTGAGTTAAATTCACTGATTCCATTCACCCATTCCATTATTAGTAGAACCATTATTTTAACTAGGTAAAATTATAATGGTTCAGTTCAGTTCAGTTGCTCAGTCATATCCGACTCTTTGTGACCCCATGAATCGCAGCACGC